>NC_134102.1:55557646-56976813 GCF_000715075.1 Nicotiana tabacum | reverse complement strand
CCGAGCCTATTACGGCCGGGTATGATATGATGATGGTGATGCCCACAAAGGCGTATGTTTTAAAAGTTTATGTATATATATGTATGTATCATGTGTTTCATGTCAGTAGCCCTTAGAGGTACCCAGATGTCACATGTTGTATATTCCCTATCCCTGTTTATATTACTGTTCTTACTTATGCTTTTCTGCCTTACATACTCAGTACTTTATTCGTACTGACGTCCCTTTTATTTGTGGACACTACATGTCGTGCTGCAGGTCCTGATAGAGGGGTAGACGTAGCTCCCCCACCACAGTAGGCTGTCCAGTTCAGCGGTTATTGGCGAGATCCCTTCTCTGGACTTGCCGTGGTCTTGGTATGCATTTTTGTTATAGACATTATGGGTATGTCGGGGCCCTGTTCCGGCAATGTTATAGAACTTATGTTCCTTTAGAGGCTCATAGATAGGTGTCGACTCATGGTAGCTCGTACCTTATATATAGTTTCTTGACAGTCTTGTCGTCCCAGAGAAAAAACTCATAATGAAATTAAATCCCACGAATATCAAACTCACGGAATTCACATAATTATACAAGTAACATGCACATCAAATCGTCATATAAAAACAAATTCAATAGATGTGAATTCAAGCATGGAAAATATATGACATAATAAATGCCAACAATTATCCAATTTACTACACAATATGCCCAAGACTCTAACCCAATAAAATTTGCACATATAAGCCCGAGTACGTACTCGTCACCTCGCGTACACGGCTTTTCTCATTTCAGAAATGGCACATAAGGCTCGATGCCTAAAGGGTAATTCCCCCACTCGAGGTTAGGAAAGAAACTTACCTTTTTGAAGTTAGGCCGATAATTCAAAATAGTCTTCTTGCTTGAATTGACCTCCGGATAGCTCAAATCTATCCAAATTAATTGTACAACTTCATTAAAATTCATCGGAAACAATTTCGGATAATAATACGTTGACTTAAAATTTTATTCCAAAAAGTGAAAAAAAGTCAGCGCGGGACCCGCCTCTTGGAACCCGACATAATTTTCATGAAATCCGAACACCCATTCCGATACGACTTCAACCATACCAATTTTATCGAATTCCAATAACAAATCGACATCCAAATCTTAAATTTAAAACAATAAGGTTTTCTAAATTTTTTAACCCAATTCACTAATTTAGTGATAAAAACAACAATAGATTCATGTAATTTAACCAAAATCAAGTTAGGAATTCTTACCCCAATATTTTCTTTGAAAAACTCTCGAAACATCGCTTCACCCGAGCTTCCTTGGTCCAAAAATGGAAGAATGACACGAATTTGGACTTTATTCTGCTGCCCAGGGGTTTGTTCTTCGCGTTCGCGAGACTCCCCTCGCGTTCGCGATGAACAAATTCTTCAAAAGTCATTTTCAAACTCTTCTCAGAAAGCCTCTAGTATAATGGACATAACGTTTTGTACAAAACTCCAAATGATGAATGGTTTGACTTTCTGAAAATTAGACTCCAAGGCCTATAACTTTCATTTGTTGCTCATCTCCGAATTCCTTAAATATTACGAGATATAAGCTTCCAAAGTCAACCTTGCGCATAAGAGATTTTCAAACTCTTCCCGGATAGCCTATAGTCTATCCACCATAACGTTTTGTATACCAACCCCAAATGACAAACGGTTTACCTTTATGAAAACTATACACAAAGGGATACAACTTTTATTTTTGGATCATCTCCAAATTCTTTATAGATTGCAAGATATGAGCCTCTAAATTCAGACGACGAACTACAAATTTTCTTCTTCGTGAACTCGAGAAACTCTTCGCGAACGCGAAGAACAAAGTCTCAACAGCAAAATCCTTCTTCACGAATGCGAGAGGCTCCTCGCAAATGCGAAGAACAATACCAGAACCAGCAACCAGCATCATCAAAACACCCAAACTTGGCCCGGAACCATCCCGAATCAAAATCGAGGCCCCCGGGACCCCGTCCAACTGTACCAACCAGTCCCAATACATAACACGAACCTGCTCGAGGCTTCAAATCACATCAAACAACATCAAAGCGACGAATCATACCCCAATTCAAGCCTAATGAACTTTGAAATTTTAAATTCTATATCTTGTGCCAAAACACATCAAATCAATCTGGAATGACTTCAAATTTTGCATACAAGTCATAATTGACATAATGAAGCTATTCCAATTTCCAAAATCGGATTCCGGCCCCAATATTAAAAAGTCAATCTCTCGGTCAAACTTTCCAAAAATTCATCTTTCGCCATTTCAAGCCAAATCCCTCTAGAGACCTTCAAATAATTATCCGAACATGCTCCTAAGTCCATAATCACCATACGGAGCTATTGACATCATCAAAATTCCATTTCGGAGTTGTCTTCACACAATTCCATCTACGGTAAAAATTCTAAGACTTAAGCTTCCGTTTTGGGGACCAAGTGTCCCAAATCACTCCAAATCATCCGGTAACTGAATTCAACTATGCACGCAAGTCAATACACATAATAAGAAGTTGCTAAGGTCCTTATGCCTCCAGACGAGGCTTAAATTTTTAAAATGACAAGTTGGGTCGTTACACGGGATTTCCGTGATACCGAAATAGACGTAGAGGTTAATAGTAGTAGAAATAGGCATTTCTGCGCTGGATTGAATAGTACGCTGGGGAGTTGAAGGAAATATTTTTGTAGAAATAGGCATTTCTGCGGCACTTATGTGGCCGCATAATCACTATGCGGGCTGCAGAATGGCCACTGAGTGAAGCAGACTTTTGGCCAATTTTAAGGTAAATTCTGCGGCCAATTATGCGATCGCATAACCCAAGGAAAGACAATGTTATGGCAGATGCTCTTAGCCGGAAATCTATGGGTAGTTTGGTCCACTTGGAGGAATGTCAAAGGCCGTTAGCCAGGGAGGTTCACCAGCTAGCTAGTTTGGGAGTTCGCCTCGTGGACTGTAGTGAAGGAAGGGTAATTGTGCAAAATAGAGCTAAATCATCGCTTGTTGTGGAATTCAAAGAGAAGCAATATAACGATCCATTATTGGTACAGCTGAAGGAGGAGATTCATAAACATAAAACAATGGCTATTCCTCTTGGCTTGGATGATAGAACACTAAGGTACCAAGGGCGGCTATGTGTTCCAAACATAGACGGTCTCCGGGAAAAAATCATGACCGAGGCTCACACTTTCAGGTATTCCGTGCACCCAGGCTATACAAAGATGTATCATGACCTCAAGGAAATCTATCAGTGGAATGACATAAAAAGGAATGTGGCGGACTTTGTGGCAAGATGTTCGAATTATTAGCAAGTGAAGTTCGAACATCAACGGCCTGGTGGGTTGGCACAGAACATAGAAATTCCAATGTAGAAGTAGGAAATGATTAAAATGGATTTTGTGGTAGGATTACCGCGCACTCCGCGCAAGTTTGACTCAATCTAGGTGATCGTGGATCGACTCACGAAATTAGCACACTTCTTGCCAGTTAAATCTATCGACACAGCGGAACAGTATGCTCAGTTGTATATCATGAAAATAGTTAGACTGCATGGCACTCCAGTTTCCATCATTTTCGATAGGGGCTCAGTTCACGGCCAATATTTGGAAGAAATTTCAACAAGGTTTGGGTACTCAGGCAAATCTTAGTACAACCTTCCATCCACAGATCGGCGAGTAAGCAGAGAGGATTATTCAGACGCTTGAGGACATGTTGCGTGCTTGTGTTCTTGATTTCAAGGGTAGCTGGGATGATCATTTGCCACTCATAGAGTTTTCTTATAACAACAGCTTTCATGCGAGTATTAAGATGTCATCATTTGAGGCATTGTATGGTAGGAGATGTAGATATCCTATTGGGTGTTTTGAGATTGGGGAAGCTGAGTTGATAGGGCCATACCTCGTGCATCAGGCTATGGAGGAGTTTAAGATCATAAAGGTGCGGTTGAAAACTTCCCAGAGTCGTCAAAAATCCTATTCGGATGTCCGTCGCAGAGACTTAGAGTTGAAAGAAAATGATTGGGTATTCTTGAAGGTTTCCCCCATGAAGGGTATTATGCAGTTTAGGAAAAAGGGGAAATTGAGTCCAAGGTATGTCGGGCTGTACAAAATCATTCAGAGAATTGGCCAGGTGGTCTACAAGCTTGAGCTACCACCCGAAACATCGTTAATCCTTTCTTTTTATGAACTTTTCTCTTATGAATTTTGTATCACTTGTTCAGTTAATATAAAGGTATTCCTTTTGATTATATGTTGCTTATGAGGCCACGGTTGGTATTGTTATGAGTTTTGTTACGTCGTTGGGTAGTGCATATGTTTGTAAGATGTGTTTTTGGGGTTATTTGACAGGTGGATAGGCCTAGTTACAGGGGAAACTCTAGCAAATTAATTTTTGGAAATTTAGGGAGTTAGTCAACTTTGGGGGAAAGTTGCTAATAGTGGACCTTGATCCTCATTCGAGGACGAAAGATCTTAAGTGGGGGAGGATGTAAGGCCCCGTATAATTTTTCCTAAAAATCGGGATTTCTGTGATGCCGAAATAGACGTAGAGGTTAATAGTAGTAGAATTTCTGCGGCTCATTATGCGGCCGCCTAATCACTCTGCGGACCACAGAATGGCCGCAGAGTGAAGCATCCTTTTTGGCAAATTTTGAGGTGAATTCCGCGGCCAATTATACGACCGCATAACCGTTTTGTGGGCTGTACTTTGGCCGCATAATCATCCTTGGACTTTTGCAATGGGAGGTTCTGCGGCGGATTATACGACCGCAAAACAGGTCTGCGGGCCGCACAACGGCCGCAGAGTGAAGAAGGCCAGCCCAGTTCCCAGGGCCACTTTTCGCAGTCATTTCGCGGACTACATAACCATTATGCGGTCACATATGAGACCGCAGAACCTGTTCCGGAGCTTCATTTTTGGGGTTTCAAAACCCGACCCTATTCCGTTAAAACACCTAAATTGGACCATTTTGAACTTATTTTCTGATATTTTTAGAGTGAGAGAGAGGGTCCTAGAGGGAGAAAGTGATCTTCATCAAATTTCTCTTCAATTCTCACTTAAAACCTTGAAGATTATCAATAGAGGCACCTAGGTCTTCTTCCTAAAAGGTGAGATTCTATCACCCCAAACTCTTAATTTTAAAATGTAACTAGAATGAGCCATTAGCAAGGTTATTCATTGGGATGGGAGTGCTTACCTTGCATGCATGTGTTCCTAAGGTATGTGGGGAGGTTGTGAGTTAAATATAGAAAAGAATGGGGTGTGGGTTGGTGGAGTCTTTCATGAAAAGGGCCATGAACCCTTAATACACACACAATGTTTGATAGAATTCTCAAGTGAGCTAGAATTATGATCATTTTCCTAATTTTGTGTTCAATTTTGCTATATTGCTAAAATAGATTGATGTTGCCAATATTTCGGAACATCTTAGAGTTTTAAGAGGCTCAATTGAGGTATGTTGGCTAAACCCCCTCTTCTTAGAATTGAAACCCATGGTATTCATGCAATCGACGTAAGTCCCAAATTGAACGTCCTAGAAATTGCTATCCCGAATGTGCTTGCTTTGCAAATATATGTGTAATATGCATTCCCGTTCTTTCATCATGTTATCTCATCATCTCAGGAAATGTTCAAGACTTAGAATATGTGCTACTATGCCTAGACTTCAAGTCAAATTCGATTAAAGACTGTTATGCCAAATTGTGTGAAAAGCCTCTATGTGCCTTGAATTTTAAATTGCTCACATGTGAAATCAATAGTCTTGAATGAAAACCGTGTTGTGGAAATGATGTTGGATTGTGGAAAAGAACTCGAATTATGATATAAGGCCAAGTGCCAAGAACGACTTTATAATTAAATCCCCTTGTGCCAATGTGCTGAAAAGATGGGAAAGAAATATGAAGTAAGATGATCGATTGAAACAATCGGGCCGAGATCGGACTCCCTGTAATAACACGGTGGTATTGTGAGTGCAATTTTGAACATGGTTGATGTCTAAAATGAGATGGCGTAGCTGATCAGGCCGAGATCGGACTCTGTATAAGAACACGGTGTATTGTGGACTATGGTATATTGGTTGCAATTGACTTGAAAATCTAAGTGATCTTTCACTTGACGTTTTATTGTTACTTACAGTTCATATTGCTTCTTGACCGTTTCCCTTGTGTTACTATTTATTTTAGTTAAATAGTGTTTAGTTTTCATACTAGTGCTATTTGACAGTACTAACATCCCTTTTGCCAGGGGCGCTGCATCTTTAAATGGATGCAGGTGGTTCCATAGCAGACAATGTTGATCACAGATAGGTGCTGCATCCTCTTCTCAGCGGACTCGGTGAGCCCCATTTTATTCCGGGGTCATGTAATATATCTTTTGTTTATATTGTTGTACTTTTTGAGGTATAGCCGGGGCCTTATTGTGGGCGCCTTCTTTACACTCTTTTGTATCTTTAGAGGCTCTGTAGACGCTATGTGGGTTGTATATGGGTGCTAGAAGGTCAAACGAATTATGTTGTATATTGAATTTTTGTTCCACTAAATCACAAAATGTATGTATTTTGAAACTTAACAGGGAAGTAGCAAAATGAAATGGTTTAGTAATGTCTATATATATGGTCCTTCAACTATTTAGCTAATAAAAACATGCCTTCTCTCATCATAAGCGAGTTGGGTAGAAAGTGTCTAACAGACTTTCTCGACCGATCCCACTCGGTTGAGCGCCGGTCGCGCTCCCCAAGGTTGGGGCATGACAAACTTGGTATCAGAGCCTAAGGTTTTAAAGTGTCCAAGGATGTCTCGGAGCCGTGTCTAGTAAAGTCCTTTTTATCGGTGTATTGTCGACCACATCTATATATTGGAGGCTACTTGGACATTTAGGAACAATATCCTTCTTTGATATTCTGGACTCTGCGATGATGCTAATTGTGCAACTGTTCATTCTCTAACTCGTGCATTCCTTTAACTTTCAGTATATGGCACCTAAGAAGAGAGCAAGAACTGGCCAAGGGGGTAATACTGCTTTATAAGTGGCAGTTGACCCACTGTTTGATGATGCGGGTGAATACCCGAGGGGTGAAGATAATCCCCCGACTGCTTCACTGCCTGATTCCACTACAACTGACCAGGCCACACCAGTCCCTACACCAACTGAGGGTGCGACGGTTCCTCCACCTGATATTCCGGTTCCACCTCCAACCCCAACTTCCAGTTCTAGTATTTTTGATGGGGATCTTAGGGGAGCTATTCAAATACAGACCCAGATATTGGCTTCTCAGGCCCAAAGGTCGAATGTTGCACCGACATCTTCTAGCCAACCAGGGGATTCCACTAGTTATAGGGTGAACAGGTTTCCGCAGTTGGATCCTCCGGTGTTCACGGGTGCTAATCCCGAAGAGGACCCACAGGACTTCATTGATGAGATGCATAAAATTCTCCAGGTTATGCGCGCTACTGAGAAGGAGGGAGTGGAGTTGGCTGCCTACCGCCTAAAAGGGGTGGCATATTCTTGGTTTGAGCTATGGGAGGACTTTTGGAAGGAGGGGAGCCCTCCAGCGAGGCTTTCCACGACTCCTTTGTGATAGTGTTCATTGGCGATATTCTTGTTTATTGACGAGGTCGGGAGGACCATGCCGATCATCTCAGGGTAGTGTAGCAGACTCTTCATCAACAACAATTATACGCGAAATTTTCAAAGTGTAAATTTTGGCTCAAATCTGTTACATTCTTGGGTCATGTTGTCTCCAGAGAAGGAATTAAAGTGGAGCCCCAAAAGATTTCAGCAGTGAAGAATTGGCCTAGACCTACAATGCCAACTGAGATTCACAGTTTCTTGGTTTAGCAGGGTATTACCGGAAGTTTGTGTAGTGGTTCTCTACTCTTGCCTCTCCATTGGCTAGATTGACTCAGAAAGCGGTTAAGTTCCAATTGTCACACCCCAAAACCGAGGAGCGCGACCGGCGCTCAATCGAGTGAACCTGACCGAGCAAGCCTGTTAGATTTTATTCTACCCAAATTCATCCATGAATAGAGATAATACATATTATCATTAATTAGAAGAAAATGTGTTCATGTCTACAATACCAATTCATTTCCAATCGTTTCATCATTTTTAAAGTCTCAAATGGACAAGTAACACGTCCACAACATAACATAGTTTTTCTATCCCCAGCACCAATACACAACCCACACTATATCTACAGAGCCTCTATAGATAAAGAAGAGTACAATGATAATGCCGGCAATAAGGCCCCGGCTATACCTCAAACCGAATACACAAAGTATAAAAGATACATGACCCTGGAATAAAGTGGGGCTCACCAAGTCAGCTGGGAAGAAGGTGTACTGCTATCACTGATCAATATCTCCTGCTGTGGAATCACCTGCATCCATTTAAAGATGCAGCGCCCCCGGCAAAAGGGACATTAGTACCGTCGAATAGCACTAGTATGTATAACTAAAAAGTCTCTCAGTAGAATGACAAATAATACAAACAATATTATCATAATATCAATGAAAGCCTTAATTAACATCAAACCTCAATTTAGGGTCAAGACAGTGTTCAAATTAATTTCCATATCTCACATTGGGAGATTTTTAGTATCGATATACCATTGTCTACAATACCATTATTTACAATACCATTTTTCACAAAACTAGTACCACCGTACTCTTAGCACGGAGTCCGATTACGACCCGATCGGCTAGGCCATCTCATTAGAGAAATCAACCACAATTACTCTCAATATCAATACCACCATCTTTAATATGGAGTCCGATCACGACCTGATCAGCTAGGCTATCCATTAGGGAAATCGACCATGTGTGCGGTATGGTGTCCGATCACGACCCGACCGGCTAGGCTGTCTTATTTGAGACATCAACCTTTTTATATCAATCATCGCATTTCGTATTACTTTCACGTCTTTTCATTTCATTGGCAATAATGGCCATAATTATAAGATCATTCTTGGCACGTTGGCCATATTCAGTATTTCATGCTCACCTTATCAATTTCAAATATCATTATCATCATCAACATCAAATACAATTCAAATCAAGGTGTGTAATACACATGTGAGCAATTAGAGTCTAAGGCACATAGAGATATTTCACAAAATTTGGCATAATAGCCTTCATTTGAACTTGACTTAAAGTCGAAACATTATTAATGCACAACCCATATTTTAATACATCCTCAATTGGTACATAACATGAATAAAGCATTTGGGATGCTTGTTGAACGTATATCTTTCAACCCAATCTTACTCGAATTAGCCAGTTTCATAATGAATCATTCGGGACTTACATAATTTACATGAATATAGCGGGATTCAATTCTAAGAGAAGAGTTTAGCCAACATACCTCACTTGAGCTTCCTTAAACTCTAAAACATTCCGAAATTCTTAGCAACTTCAATCTATTGTAGAAATATAATAAATTGAATCAAAATTTGGAAGATGATCATGGTGCTAGCTCACTTGATATCAAACACTAGGTGTGCATAAGGTTTCAATGTCCTTTTTATGAAGGATCCCATCATCCCACAACCCAATCTTTACCATTTTTAGCTCAACAATCTTCCTACACCCTTTGATAACACATGCATGCAAAATAAACAACTCCCATGCCAAAAAATTATCTTGCTAGTTACCCATTTTCAGAAGCTTTCGAAATTAGGGTTTAGGGTGTAGAATCTTACCTCTAGGATGAAGACCTAGTGAGCTTCCCTTCTTAATCTTCCAAAACCTGAGCAAGAATTGAAGAACACCTTCTCACTCTAGGGCACTCTCTCTCACTCTAAAATATCATATTATGTCTCAAAAATAGCCCAAAGAGTGTATTTAACGAAATAGGGTCGGGTTTTAAAAATCCAAAAAAAGAGCTCCGGAATAAGGCATGTGATCGCATAACCGATATGCGGACCGCATATCGGTCGCATAATTGGTTACAAAATAGCCAAAAGAACTATTTGTGTATGCAATCACTATGCGGTCTGCATAACCGTTATGCGGTCGCATAATGCACCGCATAACTGTTATGTGGTCGCATAGTCGACCGCATATTGCTTCCAATTGGCCTAATTAACTGCCTCACTCTGCGGCCCTTATGCGGTCCGCAAAGTGGTTCTACGGTCGCATAATGGACCACAGAAATGCACTCTTCTGCCAAAAATATTCTTTTACTTTCTGGTGCATTGTTCAACCGAAAAGGTCTGAGCCGCAGCGTGCAAGCTCGCCGCGAAGAATTTCTACAATCCTCAAACACATAAGCCTAGTCCGGCACCATGAAACATTATTTGCTTTGCATATTTTACCGGGCTTTACACTTAAGTACTTCAAAGTTTTTCGAGGTGTTACACCAATGGCCTGATGCTTGTGAAAGGTGCTTCTAAGAATTGAAATCAAGGTTGATTACGGTGCCAGTGTTGACCCTGCCAGAGGGTATATACGTGTTTGTGGTATATTGCGATGCTTCAAGGATCGGGCTTGGGTGCGTGTTAATGCAACATGGAAAGGTTATAGCTTATGCTTCTAGGGAACTCAAGAATCATTAAAAGAACTATCCAAAACATGACTTAGAACTTGCGGCAGTGGTTTTTGCATTGAAGATTTGGCGTCATTATTTGTATGAGGCCCATGTGGATGTATTCACGGGCAACAAGAGTCTTCAATATATTTTAAAACAAAAGGAGCTGAATCTGAGGCAGTGAAGATGGTTTGAGTTACTCAAGGATTACGACATTGATATTTTGTACCACCCAGAGAAAGCCAATGTTGTGGCGGATGCTCTTAGCCGGAAATCTATGGGTAGTTTGGCCCATTTGGAGGCATGTCAAAGGCCGTTGGCTAGGGAGGTTCACCAGCTAGCTAGTTTGGAAGTTTGCCTCACAGACTCTAGTGAAGGAAGGGTAATTGTGCAAAATAGAGCTGAATCATTGATTGTTGTGGAAGTCAAAGAGAAGCAATACAACGATCCATTGTTGGTACAGCTGAAGGAGGGGATTCATAAACATAAAACGATGGCTTTTACTCTTGGCATGGATTATGGTACACTAAGGTACCAAGGGCGGATATGTGTTCCAAACGTAGATGGTATCCGGGAAAGAATCATGACCGAGGCTCATGCTTCCAGGTATTTCGTGCACCCAGGCTCTACAAAGATGTATCACGACCTCTAGGAAATCTATTGGTGGAATGACATGAAAAGGAATGTGGCGGACTTTGTGGCAAGGTGTTCGAATTGTCAGCAAGTGAAGGCCGAACATCAACGGCCTGGTGGGTTGGCACAGAACATAAAAATTCCAATGTGGAAGTGGGAAATGATTAATATGGATTTTGTGGTAGGATTACCGCGCACTCCGTGCAAGTTTGACTTAATTTGGGTGATCGTGGATCGAATCACGAAATCAGCACACTTATTGCCAGTTAAATCTACCGACACAGCGGAACAATATGCTCAGTTGTATATCAAGAAAATAGTCAGGCTGCATGGCACTCCAGTTTCCATCATTTCCGATCGAGGGGCTCAATTCTCGGCCAATATTTGGAAGAAATTTCAGTAAGGTTTTGGTACTCAGGTAAATCTTAGTACAACCTTCCATCCACAGACCGACGAGCAAGTAGAGCGGACTATTTAGACGCTTGAGGACATGTTGAGTGCTTGTGTTCTTGATTTCAAGGGTAGCTGGGATGATCATTTGCTACTCATAGATTCTTCTTATAACAACAGCTTTCATGCGAGTATTCAGATGGCATCATTTGAGGCATTGTATGGTAGGAGATGTAGATCTCCCATTGGGTGATTCGAGATTGGGGAAGCTGAGTTGATAGGGCCAGACTTCGTGCATCAGGCTATGGAGGAGGTTAAGATCATAAAGGAGTAGTTGAAAACTACCCAGAGTCATCAAAAATCCTATTCGGATGTCCTTCGCATAGACTTAGAGTTCAATGAAGATGATTGGGTATTCTTGAAGGTTTTCCCCATGAAAGGTATTATGCGGTTTGGGAAAAAGGGGAAATTAAGTCTGAGGTATGTCGGGCTGTACAAAATAATTTAGAGAATTAGCCAGGTGGCATACAAGCTTGAGCTACCACGCGAAACGTCATTAGTCCACCTGCTATTCCATGTGTCTATGTTGAAGAAGGTAGTTGGGGATCCGTCAGCCATTGTGCCGGTTGAGACCATTGAGGTTAATGAAGAATTGTCATATGAAGAAATTCCAGTTGCCATTCCTGATAGACAAGTCCGAAAGTTGAGGAATAATGAAATTTCCTCCGTGAAAGTGTTATGTAAAATCCAGCAGGTTGAAGAGGCCACGTGGGAGGCCGAGAAAGAAATGAAGAAGAAGTATCCTTGTTTAAATAGTTGTGTAATCCTTTCTTTTTATGATCTTGTCACCTATGAACTTTGTATCACTTGTTCAGTTAATGTAAAGGTGTTCCTTTTGATTATATGTTGCTTATAAGGCCACGGTTGGTATTATTATGAGTTTTGTTACGTCGTTGGGTTGTGCATATGTTTGTAAGATGTGTATCTGGGGCTCTCTGACAGGTGGATATGCCTATTTACAAAGAACTCTGGCGAAAGGTTTTTAGGAAATTTAGGGAGTTAGTCAACTTTGGCGCTGCTGTTGTGTAGTATGATAATCGAGCTGCATAAGTTGCTAATAATGGACCTTGATCCTCATTAGAGGACTAATGATCTTAAGTGGGGGAGGATGTAAGGCCCCGTAAATGTCTTCCTAAAAAATGGAATTTTTATGATGCCGAAATAGACGTAGAGGTTAATAGTAGTAGAATTTTTGCAGCCCATTATGCGGCCGCATAATCACTCTGCAGGCCGCAGAGTGGCCGTAGAGTGAAGCAGCCTTTTTGGCCAATTTTAAGGTGAATTCCGTGTCCAATTATGCGACCGCATAACCGTTTCGCGGGCCGCACTTTGGCCTCATAATCGTCCTTGGACTTTTGCAGTGGGAGGTTCTGCGGCGCATTATGCGACCGCAGAACTGGTCTACGGGCCACATAATGACCGCAGAGTGAAGCAGGCCAGCCCAGTTCCCAGGGCCACTTTTCGCGATCATTTTGCAGATCGCATAACCATTATATGGTCGCATATGCGACCATATAACCTGTTCCGGAGCTTCATTTTTAGGGTTTCTAAACCGGAGCCTATTCCGTTAAAACACCTACGTTGGACCATTTTGAACTTATTTTCTGATATTTTTAGAGTGAGAGAGAGGGTCATAGAGGGAGAAAGTGAATTTCATCAAATTTCTCTTCAATTCTCACTTAAAACCTTGAAGATTATCAAGAGAGGCACCTAGGTCTTCTTCCTAAGAGGCAAGATTCTATCACCCCAAACTCTTAATTTAAAAATGTAATTAGAATGGGCCATTAGCAAGGTAATTCAGGGGGATGTGAGTGCTTACCTTGCATGCATGTGTTCCTAAGGTATGTCGGGAGGTTGTGTGTTCAAGATATAAAAGAAATGGGTGTGGGTTAGTGGAGTCTTTGATAAAAAAGGGCCATGAAACCTTAATGCACACGCAGTGTTTCATAGAATGCTCAAGTGAGCTAGAATTATGATCATTTTCCTAATTTTGGGTTCAATTTTACTATATTGCTAAAATAGATTGAAGTTGCTAATATTCCGGAAAATCTTAGAGTTTTAAGAGGCTCAATTGAGGTATGTTGGTTAAACCCCCTCTTCTTATAATTGAAACCCACGGTATTCATGCAATCGACGTAAGTCCCAAATTGAACGTCCTGGAAATTGCTATCTTGAATGTGCTTGCTTTGCAAATATGTGTGTAAAATGTATTCCCATACTTTCATCATGTTATCTCGTCACCTGGGGAAATGTTCAAGACTTAGAATATGTGCTACGATTCCAAGACTTCAAGTCAAATTCGATTAAAGACTGTTATGCCAAATTGTGTGAAAAGCCTCTATGTGCTTTGAATTCTAAATTGCTCACATGTGAAATCAAGAGTCTTGAATGAAAATCGTGTTGTTATTGATGATAATATTAATGTTGCATTGTGGAAAAGAACTCGAATTATGAAATAAGGCCAACTACCAAGAACAACTTTATAATTAAAGCCACTTGTGCCAATTTGCTGAAAAGATGGGAAAGAAATATGAAGTAAGAATATCGATTGAAATTATTGATGTCTCGAATGAGATGGCTTTGCTGATCGGGCAGAGATCGGACTCCGTGTAATAACATGGTGGTATTGTGAGTGAAATTGTGAACATGGTTGATGTCTCAAATGAGATGGCTTAGCCGATCGGGCTGAGATCGGACTCCGTGTAAGAACACAGTGTTATTGTGGACTGTGGTATATTGGTGGCAATTGACTTGAAAATCTAAGCGATCTTTTGTCACGACCCAAATCGATGGGCCGCGATAGGCACCCGGTACCTTACTCAACCGAGTACCAATGTAACGTATCTTTCTTATTACATCATCATATACATGTGACATACGGGCCTAATAGGCCAACATAATCTTTTATAAACTCAAAATATTGGCCGACAAGGCCGTACAATCTTTCACGTACACGATATATGTCTACAAACCTCTAAGAGTACATAAATGTCATAAAGGTTGGGACAACGCCCCGCCATACTAATCAGTACATGTCCTAATCATACTGACCACATAAGCAACTCCTGAGCAAATGGAGCGCACCAACACCTTTTGCTGAGCTGATATCCTACTTGGAGGACTCTCAACCTATCTATCAGGACCTGCGGGCATGAAACGCAGCATCCCCAGGCAAAAGGGACGTCAGTACAAATAATGTACCGAGTATGTAAGGCACAAAAATAAGTACATAATAGACATGGAACAAAATATAGAGTAAATGACTCAACCTGTAAGTCTGGATAACTCTGGAAATCATGAAATAATTATAGTGTCATGCATATGCGTAGGAATGTCATGTCTTGCATAGGTACATGTACATAACATCATCAAGCCTCTGAGGGCATCCCATCATATCATCTCAGCCACTGTGGGCAAAATCATCAACGTATACCAGCTGATCAGGTGGTGGTGCGTATATAATGCCATAACCTTTTCCCATATCCCATATACATATATGCATATATACGCGTATATAACGCCATTTGATCATGGGTCAATATAGATGAATGCAATGCATGAGAAGTACGTCAATAAAATCTTCCGGAATATCATAAGACCATTATGCCTTTGATTAATATCATGAAATAAACTTTATCAACTTACATATTTTCTGAGACCCATTAACAGATGATAAAATAATAGGACACATGGAGAATCAAGAACATAGGCATCTCTAACATATTTACGAATAGAGTCATTTATGAAAGTTGTACATTTTCTCGTTTTGTTTGTATCGTATAGATCATGCCAAAAGAAATAAGGGATAGCCTTAACATACCTGGAGTAGGGAAAAATCCGTATGATATTCTTGGAAAAGGTTGCACCGTACTCTTTTAGAATGGCAAAATCTCACATTGCTAAAGTGCTAAGAAATCTCATTGGAATTCTTCTGTTTCACGAAATCTTGTTGAGATCTTGTTGGATTTGGGTCACGTCTGTTTTTGAATATTTGTACTATGGAGAAGATTATAAGATTGTTGATTATGTTAAAGCCAAGTGAAGACCACAATGCCAAACTTTTAATGTCTTAGTAGTCTTTACGTAAGTGTCATTTGTATTACACCTTGGATGGCTACCTTTCATTTTATATCATAAGTCATTTAATTTGAATGGGGAGCTGCCACCTCATGCCCTTTAATCCTTATCCAACATAATTCCTTAATTAGTTGGGTAATATCCCATTATTCAATAACTAACCAATCACCCATATAATTAAGAATTGTCTCAAATTACTTAAAATACTACTCACTTTTAACATACCTTGTACATCTTATTATCATGGTCATGTAGTACCTTGTATTGCACTAGTCCATAAATACCGTGTATTATAGCTCGGTCCGTATTTTATCCCAAATTTCCAAGCCTTGACAAAACTCATTTTCTTTGATTTGCTTACCCTCTCACTTTCACGAATTTACTTATCCCTTGTTTGAAATAGCATAATGCTTATAACCTCAAATTAATCTCATTCCCGAGCTTACGTTGATTAACTTTCGACAAAACTTCAACGTACGAAAATGCAGGACGTAATATCTCATTTCCGATCATATATCAATTTACTTATGGCGTACTTTCACGTATGAAAACATGGGGTGTAACATCATTTCCCCCTTTGGAACATTCGTCCTCGAATGTTGACAGATGTACTTATCATTCTCATAACCCATAGCTCTTTCGAATAGTTTAGTACTCTTCTTTCCATCTAGGCAAATGTTCTGTGAATGAATCCCAAAGGCCAGGGCATTCCCCATCTAAGCCTCTTTCTCACACCACGACTTATAGTCGGAATCCTTTTAATCTCGTAACTGTTGCTACCTTCTATCATGCAGCCTTTACGACTCTAACTTTGTATGTGTGCCTATGCGACTCTTCTCATCTCTTTCCTCCAGCTTTTAGCCAATCTCTAGGCTTCACTTTTTGAACATATACAAAATTATGTCTAGATGTCCCTCTGGGCGTCATTAGCTTTATGCCATACTATACCATAATTCTCACTTCGATTTATCGTTGCGGAGGTCTGCTACTAAATTCCAGCTTACTCTTGTTGCTTATCCCATATGTATAAATCTAAGTCCTTTAATGCTTCCTCATTACTGTTCATCTTAAGAATGACGACCTAATCTCAGCTTATACTTTGTGACTTTTGTCCATCCATTATAATTTGCCTCAATATTGATCTACAATATACCACTGATAATTTGAAACTTCACGTAAAACCTTGCCACTAGGGCTTACGTTGCATCGAGGAATATTTGAAGTGATTTCCGTAATCGTATTTCATAGTATCTCGATGTGATTCGCCTTATGGGGGTATTCTGATCTCGTGCCATTCACGAAATCATTTCTCCTTCTCCCTTTTTTCTTTCTTCAAATCATTATTCAGTTGAAGGCCCAACCGTTATCTTTTATCTATCACAATTACACCTTCATTTCAGTACCGGGACATCATTCCATCTCTTCTAAATGCTACTAGTCTTAGACTCCTTTGAGTTCATTTAGGCTATACTGAGCCTTCTATAACTTAGAGAACCCATCGGCTCTCATGTTTTCATGGGCTTAATCCCGAGAACTGATCCATTCTCATCACCTTCTTACTCGCCCTTTCTCATCCTTACTCCTGTCAGAAAACCTTGTCGCTTTACTATACTTTAGCTTGTGACCTCTACGTATCTATTTATACTATTCATAACCTTCCTTGAACTTGCTTGCACCATTGATTCCCTTATGTTATTCTAGAACATTAAACGAGACATCACATCGTCTCTAACTCTTCTTTACTCTCTTGACTAGATCTCTCGATACTTAGAAACCATAGGCTGGAAGGTATGCCACTGATGACGCTGCTACCGTTCTTGGATATTGAATCCCAGTGCTTCTAGCCTTCTATCCGAAGCATGGACTATTCACGATCTTCTTCCTTTGAGTATCTTGTACGTTATTCACCATTACCTTACTTACCTTAAATCTCGCATCATATCTTCTATATCTTTCATGACCTCCCTTCCACATAGGTATAATTCACGTCCATAACTTGAAGCTCTATTATAATACTTGCAACTGACTTCTTATGAGGCTGGTACTTTTCTAACCGGCTTTATCGTAGGGCCGTTATAGAATATGGTTTTTCTACTATCCCTCTGGTACCTCTGATATTAAGAGTGATCCTGTAATGTTCTCAATCATGATTTCTATAATTTTCTGGGTCCAATAATCAGATTCTTGATTTACTTCATTGATATAACTCTTTAGTTTCCTCCTTCTTCTGATCAGCCTTTATGTAGGCTTAAGCTACCTCCCGATATGTGGTTCATGGTATTAGTTATTACGTTTAGCCTTTCATTGGCACTGAGGAATATCCATGATACAATCCTTTAATAATTCAATCCTTCGTCTATGACCTGGGCTCAATTCATTCTTTTAACTTATACTGGAATCTTCTACGGATGTAGATGCTGCATGTATAAAAGTCCAAACTCTCAAGTGCGTTCATAACGTAACTAACTCTGGATCATCAATCGAATAATGCTTTTTGTTCCAGTTCAGCTTTCTTCAAACGTGAGCAATTTCTTTTCATGCTCTTTCTGCCCCCTTTTTCTTGCGTGCATACTTAGCTTATCTTGGTGCCCATGCATATTGGAATTCCATACAACTCATATGATCTTGAATATCACTTCTGATTTTACTTCCTGTTCATTAGCCATAGTAGGTGCCATTTTCTTATGGAGTGCATACAATGTTGTTGTGAGACTGTTGTTATAAGACCATTTCCTCCTTAGGTCACCTAGCTTAGGTTAAAGCTTCCTTCCTGACTTTCCCAGCTAGTCTTTTATTGTAGTATTTAGGGATGATTCTCTGACTCTTGTAAAGCTGTGAGCTTATTACATTGTATACTGGATGGACCTTTTGACTTCCTTCCTTGCCTATAATTATCCGTAGTTACTTACTTCCACCCCCTTGTGCTTGTAGGGTTGCTTCTGAACTTGATATTTTGACTGACTTCCCAGTGGCACTCTCTTTTATCTCCGTAGCACTGATATGGTACCTTTAACTACCCCAACTCCTATCTGAATATTTCTCAAGGATCATGATGTCATATCTGCGAGACTGGATTCACCATATTTGGTTTTACTATGTTTATCTTGCATGATCTGCTACCTTGTCTGTAACCCCCTATTTAGCCATAACTAGGCTTTTCCTGAATAAATTACTGACTACTCGTTGGCCCATTCTCATATAAATATTCCGCATAATCTTTCTTGGGTTATTTCCTTTGTCTTAACTTACGTCTCGCACTGACTCCTCATCTATCAATAACATCTTGGGCAGGGACCCTTACTTCCTTTCCTTGACATCATGTTTGCATAATGTTCTGGAATCGTAGCATATCTATAGGCTTTGAATAAGTGTATTCTCGTCCCTTTTTCATTTTATCGCTTTCTTCGTCTACCATTCTATAATTACTAGAACTACTTAATTCTGACTTAATGCCACCTCACTCCACATTACTCTCTTTGGGGGTGTACTAAGAGTTGAAGCCACGAGGATTTACCTATAGATGTTTTACCTTTTCATCTTTGGCGTTGTTTCACAACACCAATGATCCTTACTCTCGCCTTGCGGCAATCCTTCTGTACCAAGGATAGAAAATTACCTTACACGCAATGGTGACACTTAGTGCAACTGGCACATACAATCCCTTAAGCTTAACTTTACTCATATTGCTTGCTTTAGGGAAGCGTCTTCCTGAATGACCATTTTCTGAATTTCTCATGAATCGTCTTCTGTTGTCCATTCTATTATCGCCGGAACGTAAATCTGAAATTCTCATGATGCTGACTATTATTAAGTCACTCAGTCCCTAATTCATGTTTAGTTTATCTTGTTCACCAGCCCATACTGATTTCTATTATTCTGGGGTCTAACTTTTCCTTCCGGTAGTTGCGGTGGAGTCACAAACTTATTTTTCGAAGTGAGGATATGACTTTATGGCCTATATTATTTTGTTGTCTCAAGGCCTGTCACCTCTCGTTTTTCCCTTCACTTGACCATAGACTCTGTAATACTATCATTTTTGATCTACCGTTGTCATCCATGTACCACATTTTACTCATACTACTCCATTAACTCTCTTCTTATTTTTCTGCTAACATTTATGTCTATCACTTTATTCTAAAAACTCGAACAAAACATTCTTTTGCGTTTAGCCCCTCTTGCTCCATCCATTGGCTCCTCGAATTGCCTAACATTCTCTTTCTACTAGGGATGGGAGCCACACTAAGATAATATTTATCCCTTCTAGGCTTCCAGTGCTTATCTCACAAGGAGATCCATTACCACATTTGCACTATCCTTCGGAAATGTCTACTAACTCTACCAATCCATTCACTATTTTGGGTTACTCTATCCCTAGCCGGATCCTGATAACCCGTCCTTCTCTTAAACTATGTCTGTTAGCTCCCATAGGGCATAACTGAGATCGGTGTGGCCGATTGTACATACATCTGTCACTGTTGAAGGTAACTCAAAGTTCTTATATCTCCCTTCCTGAATAATGATAATCTTTTTTTACTCCTTGAAACTTGTATTTATCTTCTGAATCTCTCATTGTCTTTCACCATAAAGGTGGATCAATATTCTTGCCTTAAGGCTCATTATCAAGAGATTTACACATCTTAGTACATACATGATCTGCTGAATACCTCATGTTTATCCATCATAAGCATGATGCAAAAATTAAGTCCCTCTGACTCAACTCTTCCACAGCTATATCTCTTACCAACCATCTTTGTGAATGAAGGCATCATTGTATTACGAATAGGATAGAGTTTAGGACATTGAGTTCTTACAACTGAGCTATACCACACGATCTAGAGTAAGAAGAAAGAGCGACAGTCCTTAATGCCCTGTAGCCTCCTGCTTATAAGTGTGGTGCATGACACACCCATAAACAAGACTCTACTAGACATGGCTTGTAGACTCCCTAGGACAGAACTGCTCTGATACCACTTTTGTCACGACCCAAACTGATGGGCCGCGACGGGCACCCGGTACCTTACTCAAACGAGTACTAACATAACATATCTTACTTATTACATCATCATATACATGTGACATACGGGCCTAATAGGCCAACATGATCATTTATAAACTCAAAACATAGGCCTACAAGGCCGTACAATCTTTCACATACTCGACATATATCTACAAGCCTCTAAGAGTATATAAATGTCATAAAGGTCGGGACAGGGCCCCGCCATACTAATCAATATATGTCCTAATTATACTGACCACATAAGTAACTCCAGAGCAAATGGAGCGCACCAACACCTTCCATTGAGCTGATATCCTACTTGGAGGACGCTCGACCTGTCTATCAGGACCTGCGGGCATGAAACACAGCGTCCCCAGGCAAAAGGGACGTCAGTACGAATAATATACCAAGTATGTAAGGCACATAAATAAGTACATAATAGACATGTAAGAAATATAGATTAATGAATCATCCTGTAAGTCTGGATAACTCTGTAAATCATGAAATAATTATAGTGTCATGCATATGCGTATGAATGTCATGTCGTGCATAGGTACAAGTTTCATAACATCATCAGGCCTCTAAGGGAATCCCATCATATCATCTCGGCCACTGTGGGCAAAATCATCAACGTATACCAGCTAATCAGGTGGTGGTGCGTATATAATGCCATAACCTCTTCTCATATCCCATATACATATACATACATATATACGCGTATATAACGCCATTTGAATCATATTTCAGCCAATGTGGGTAACATCATCATCATATACCAGCTGATTCAATGCATGAGAAGTATGTCAATAAAATCTTCCGGAGTGTCATAAGACCATTATGCCTTTGATTAATATCATGAAATAAACTTTATCAACTTACGTATTTTCTGAGACCCATGAACAGATGATAAAATAATAGGACACATGGAGAATCATGAACATAGGTATCTCTAGCATTTTTACGAATAAAGTCATTTATGGAAGTTGTACATTTTCTCATTTCGTTTGTATCGTATAGATCATGCCAAAAGAAATAAGGGATAGCCTTAACATACCTGGAGTAGGGAAAAATCCGTATGATATTACTGGAAAAGGTTGCACCGTACTCCTTTAGAATTGCAAAATCTCACATTGCTAAAGTGCTAAGAAATCTCATTGGAATTCTTCTGTTTCAAAAACTCTTGTTGAGATCTTGTTGGATTGGGGTCACGTCTGTTTTTGAATATTTGTAGTATGGAGAAGATTATAATATTGTTGATTATGTTAAAGCCAAGTGAAAACCACAATGCCAAACTTTTAATGTCTTAGTAGTCTTTACGTAAGTGTCATTTGTATGACACCTTGGATGGCCACCTTTCATTTTATATCATGAGTCATTTAATTTGAATAGGGGGCTACCACCTCATGACCTTTAATCCTTATCTAACATAATTTCATAATTAATTGGGTAATATCGCATTATCCAATAATTAACCAATCACCAACAAAATTAAGAATCATCTCAAATTACTAAAAATACTACTCACTTTTAACATACCTTGTACATTTTACTATCATGGTCATGTAGTACCTTGTATGGCACTAGTCCATAAATATCGGGTATTATAGCTCAGTCCGTATTTTATCCCAAATTGTCAAGCTTCGACGAAACTTATTTTCTTTGATTTGCTTACCCTCTCACCTTTACGAATTTACTTATCCCTTGTTTGAAATAGCATAATGCTTATAACCTCAAAATAATCTCATTCCCGAGCTTACGTTGATTAACTTTCGACAAAACTTCAACGTACGAAAATGCGAGACGTAACATCTTATTTCCGATCTTATATCAATTTACTTATGGCGTACTTCCACGTATGAAAACATGGGGTGTAACATCTTTCACTTGACGTTTTAGTGTTACTTATATTTCATATTGCTTCTTGACTGTTTCCATTGTGTTACTATTCATTTATTGAAATGTTTTCTTACTAGTACTATTCAACAATACTAACGTCTCTTTTGCGGGGCGCTGCATCTTTAAATGTGGTTTCATAGCAGACAGTGTTGATCACAGATAGGTGCTGCATCCTATTCTCAGAAGACTCGGTGAGCCCCATTTCATTCCGTGGTCATGTAATATATCGTTTGTTTATATTGTTGTACTTTTTAAGGTATAGTCGGGGCCTTGTTTCCGGAACCTTCTTTACACTCTTTTGTATCTTTATAGGTTCCGAAGATGCGCTGTGGGTTGTATATGGGTGCTAGAAAGGTCAAACATATTATGTTGTATTTTGGATTTTTGTTTCACTAAATCACAAAATGTATGTATTTTGAAACTTAATAGGGATGTAGCAAAATGAAATGGTTTAGTAATGTCTATATGTATGGTCCTTCTACTGTTTAGCTAATAAAAACATGCCTTCTCTCATTATAAGCGAGTTGGATAGAAAGTGTCTTACAGGCTTGGTCGACCTAGCCCACTCGGTTGAGCGCCAGTCTCGCTCCCCGAGGTTGGGGCGTGATATTATTATGAAAGATTGATGGTGGTTATATAGAATCACATGTTCTCCCACATCATCAAGTTGGGAGAAAGGATGTAACAAAGGATCAAGAGCACTATGATGACCAACTTCGAGGCATTGCCATCCACCAAGAAAGCTTTACTATCAGAAGGTATTTCGAAAAAGAAGGAAGTGGGTGTCATAATGCTATCCTAGGGACCTAAGTCTCCTCTCACCTATCAAACACTTCCACCCACATACCAACCCTCAGCTCCTAAATACCAATACACTGCCACCACCTACCTTACCTATAACACCCAACCTGCATATTACCATTCACCTCCTTTCGCCTGCCAAAATTACCCTAAACCACGACCAAAATTTGACCGCAGAGTTCCCAGACAATACACCCCCATCACTGGTTACGTCACCCCCATTCTTGCTGTTTTTGTTGAAAACCCTTCCCAGTGGGTTAACATTAACAAAACTTGTGCCTACCATTCAGGCATGAAGGGTCATACCATTGAGGAATGTCGTATGCTGAAAGGCAAGATCCAGACGTTGATTGACACCAAAGTTATACAAGCAAAGAAGGCCACGCCGAATGTCAGTAATAACCCTCTTCCTGATCATAGGGGCAAGGGAGTGAATGTGATAGAAACTGATGAAGAATGTGATCAGGAGGGATCCATCGAACTTATTCGAGAGGGGGATGCTCTCAAAAATATCTCCTGTCACCTTCTCGCTGATTGTGGTGCAAACCCAGGCGCAATTTGAGGTCAAGGTAGCTACACCTTTAACTGTGCTGGTTGCTCCAACACCGTCTTATAAGTCTGATGTTGTCCCAAAGGATTATGTGGCGGAGGCGAGAAGAAAAGGAAAAGCCAAGATGGAAGAGACAGGTGATGCACAGGGAATGACCAGAACTGGCATAGTTTATACACCCGATAATATTGGAGGAACATGCAAAGAAACCACATCTAAGCCACATATCGTGGAGACAGGCACTGATGATCTTTAGAGAAAGGTACCGGTGAGGGAATACTCCGTTGTTAATCACCTGAACAGGACTCCCGCCCAAATATCCATTTTATCGTTGTTGCAAAACTCAGATGCGCACAAGAATGCTTTGAGGAAAGTATTAAGTGAAGCTTATGTGCCTACCCATATCACTAGTGGGGAGATGGCTAATATGGTAGGGCAAGTACTAGAGAGCGACAACATTACTTTCCACTAAGATGAGCTACCGCCGGAAGGGTTAAGTTACAACAAAGCATTGCACATCACTGTGCAATATGAAGACAAGTTCATTACCAGGGTTCTGATATACGAAGGCTTCTGAAAATATTCCCATTGACTACTTTGGAAAGATTTGGTATAGGACTCCATGAGATACAAATGGGAATTATGAACGTGAATGTGTTTGATGCATCTCAAAGAGCTACTATTGGATAAATCAACCTTGATCTACAGATAGGCCCGAACTGGTTCGACGTTGAATTCCAAGTGGACATATCTGCCACCTACAACTTATTATTGGGACGACCATGGATACACGCAGCTGGGGAAGTGTTTATACTCTACATCAGGCTGTGAAGTTCGAGTGGAATCATGAAGATATGATTATTCATGGAAATGGAAGTAATCCTATCTACACCAACCAGACTGTGCCAGCTACCAAGAACATGAGGAAATTATGAGGAGAAACATACCACAACATTGATCAGGTAAACACAATTGAGAAAGGTTGTTGGTGGAGCAATAAGATAGAGCGCATACTAATGTGGCTGGGGTATGAACCATGCAAGGGTCTTGGTCCAAAGCTTCAAGGGATCACATAACCAATACAACCACAATATAATGGCACAACCTTTGGTCTCGGGTATGAATATATCATGCAAGAATACCAGGATTGGATACTATCGTGGCGTGCCACTTACTATCCATTGGAATTGTAAGGCCCCATAAATTTTCGGCAAGGAATTTAAGGTTTGGTGGTGCCGAGGAAGGAAAATGTGTACGAAGGTTGTAGATAATTTCGCCTCGGTACGGACTTTTTGGGTTGAAGAATGCACTGAGGAGCTGATGGAAATTTTTGGCAGAAGAAGGCGATTTTGCGGTCAAGTTCACGACCGCAGAACCATCCCGTGGGCCACATATCTATCGCGGAGTTGAGCAGAAAAATAGTTGAATTTTGAAGGTTGTTTTGCGGTGCTTTATACAATCGCATATCTGTTTCGCGATCCGCACTTCTATCAGAGATTTGGCATAAAGAATTTCGTTGGGTGATTCAGTGGGCAAATAAGTGGTATGCGGACCGCAGACTAGTCCAGGCCAGCCTAGTTTTTGGCATCACTTTCGCGGTCCATTATGCGGACCGCGTACCTGTTCTGCAGTCCACTCTGCGACCGTAGAGTTGAGTTCGGAGGGTCCATTATCTATTTTTGTAACCCGACCCCATTTGGTATAAAATGACTTTGGGGTTATTTTGGCCGGGTTAATCAAATATTTTAGAGAGGGGGGAGTGCTTTAGAGAGAGAGAGAGGAAGGATACCCAAGTGCATTGATCATCAATCCGTACCATTATCTTGAAGATTCAAGGGAATCACTAACTAGACCATCATCTATCCGGGTAACACCTTATCCTAAAACCTTCATGCAATTGTTATGGGCTTAAGTTGGTTATGGAATTGGAGATAGGCCATGCATGTGATATTAGGTGGTAGTATGTGGAATTGTTGAACCATTTGGGCAGTTTCTTGTTGAAATTGGTTGAGGGAGGAAGGGATTACCATTGTAGAGCTTTTTAGTCTATTTTGCATAATAGGTATTTGAAAAAATTCCCAACAGAGTTATATCATGAGAATCCCTCTAATTATTATCCGATTTTTGCTATATTTTTATATATTGATATTGTTAGAGGTGTTGGAACGTTGTAGTAATATAAGGAAAGCTCGAGCAAGGTATGTTGGCTAAACTCCTCTCTTAGAAATCGAATTCCATGGTGTTCCCGTGAGTTTCAAGTATGGTTGAGCCAAGTTCCTAAATCCCATATTACGGGTTGTTCCTAAAATATTCGGTTATTCTAAACAAGTGTTGTGTTTAACGGTATATATACTCAAATCGTATTTTGATTGCTCCTATATTATCGCGATCTCCTTTGAGAATGAGTTGAAGTAAGAGTTATGTATTAAAATGTTATGACTTCAATTAGTATTTCAAATGAAGGTCTATTATGCTCAGCTTGGAAAGGAAACCCAATGTGCTTAAGACTCCTATAGCTCATATACATATCAAATCTCTATTTCCAAATGCTCTTATTGTTGATAAACTATGACTATGTTTGGAAGTGAAAAAAGTAAGGGTGAGATATAAAATGTGGCCATGGTTGTTGTAACTAGTGCATATGATTTGAATCTATGTTTCAATCTTAAATCACCATGATCTCTTTTGTAAGATTTTACAATATGTTTTTAGTCCTTATTTACCCTTGAGTTGAAACATTGCATTGCCTTTTTAGAGAAGTATTTCAAAACGAAATGGTGTATTACTCGTTTATGAGTTTTAACTTTTGTTGCGACTACAAACCATTTACTCCATACTTTGGAAAGAAATATTTTGTGTTTAAAGCCTTCATTACTAATGAACCCAAAGTTGTGATTTCCAATATTTTATATGTTGATGTTTATGATGATGACCCTTGAAAGTAAAGAAATGAAAATATGGAATATGAGCTATGGCCATCGTGCCATAAATGAAGAATCATATGTATGGCGAAGAGAGACAATGGGATAATGATTTTGTGAGTAGTTGAAAGTACTGATGAAGTTATATATAGTGTGACGGGTTATGAGGTGAATGTATTTGTAATTCTGTATCCCTTGTGTGCAAAACAAAGTGTTTTTGGGAGTATCATTAGCGAACCGAGGAAGGGTGGGTTGAAACGGCCCACACCCGAAACTACACATGCCGGTGTAGGCGTGGATTGTGATTATTGCCCTTATTAGGGATGAGATTGAATTATTGAAATGATGAGATTATTTCCCTTGATTGGGATGGGATTGATGGTAGTTGTGAATTGGAAATGATGAAGTCGACCCACACGGTATATGTGGGAAGGCGGCCTAGCCGATTGGGTGTATATCGGACGCCATGTCGCGCGCATGGTGGTTCCTACTCTTGGTAACACCTTTCATTTGCATCACCATATCAATCCACATTGTTAGTGGAGTGATGTCCTAGCTGATCGGGCGTGATCGGACTCCATGCTAAAAACACAGTGGTATATCGGTGCTAATGATCTCCCAACCAAAAGAATAATATTAGTTTTGTATGTTGAAAATTGTTATGTTTTAACTTGGGATTTGGATATCATTGATTGTTGCTTATTGCTTCCATGTTTTCCCCCTTCTTATATTAGCATTCTATTTCTAAAGAGGACATTTAGCTTCACATACTAGTACTATTACACATGTACTAACATCCCTTTTGTTGGGAGCACTACATCTTCAACGGATGGTGGTTGGTCAACGGGAAACTTTTGTCCTCGTTAGCAACTACTCTTTATTCAGCAGGTTTTGGGTGAGCCCTACTCTGTTCCGGGCCTTATTTCATTTGATGTTGTACTTTGTATTTTTAGGTATATCCGGGGCCTTATCGCCGGCACTTCCATATTACTCTTTTGTGGTACTTAGAGGCTCCGTAGACATGTTGGGGGTGGTTTTCAATGTTTGGAAGCGAACTAGAAGTGTTGGTATTTTGGCAAACATGTTTTCTCTCATTAATATGAATTTGTGATATTTTTAAAATTATAAATGAATACCCTTTGAGTAATGGAAGAAGAATATGGCACACTTTACTCTTCTCATGTCTATCTCTTGTTATTGATTCTTAAATTGTTCATAGGTAAGGTTGGGTAGAAGGCAACAAGTAGTCTTGCTCGACCGGGGTATCTCGGTTGAGCGCCGGTCGCGCTCCTCTAGGTCAGGGCGTGACAAACTTGGTATCAGAGCCTAAGGTTTTAAAGTGTCCTAGGATGTATCGGAGCCGTGTCTAGTAGAGTCCTTCTTATCGGTGTGTTGTCGACCACATATATAATGAGGAGGCTATTTGGACATTTAGGAATTTCACACTTATTTGATACTCCAGATCGTGCTATAGAGCTCAAAATAGGAAGCTCAATTCCTCATCAGGTCTCTTTTTCTAGATAAGTAGTCCATGAATTCGAAGCAGCATTAAAGGACTCACCCCGTCATTGAATCTGGGGAAGATTGCACAAGAGTTTGTTGAGAGAATGGGTCGAGCCGTGGAGGGATTGGAAGAACTAGTTGCTAGGGGAAATGCCCTTCTTCCTATCAATGTCACCACGCCACCGGATGATGTATGCGGGCACCTAAGAAACGAAAGAGGGTTGTTTGTACTGATAAGCCAAAATGTTCGATTTCTAAGAAGCGCCACTTGGGGGTATGTTGGATGACACTTGAAATATGTTATGGTTGTGGAAAGATGGGGCACAAGAAAACAAATACCCTATGTTGGGTACACCCAGCACAGTCTGCTCGGTATGAGGGAGAGAACATTTGGCGTCATGTTGTGTGTATGCTCAGGAGCGTGTTAGGGGTGGTAGGCTTGGGAAATTCCAAAGGCTCACACAGAAAGTCGGTACAGAGGTTGTTAATCCTGCCATGGGGGCCTGGAGGAAGGATAGGGGGAAAGCTTATGATGTATGCAAAACGGGTAAATATCTGGTCAGTGGGGTAAGTCAGTTTAGCGGACCTCATCCCCGTTGAGTGCGGTGTAGGATAGGTCATTCGGGGGTATGTCACTATGGAACCAATGTATGTTATGGATGTGGAGTCAAGGGCCATCAGTTAAGCTACTGCCCTGTCAACCTAAAGTCACCAAGTAAGTCACTCCTCAGTATATCATTATGAACACCGCATAAATTTCCTTGTTGTATATGCACATCTTGTAAGGCTTACGGAAAATTTGCTAAGTAATAAAGGAAAATTTTTGGCAGAAGAAATCTTTTCTGCGGCCCACTATGCAGTCGCATAATCACTCTGCGGACTGCATAATGGCCACAGAGTGAAGCAGAGGCGGGGCAGTTTGGGGGAAAGTCTGCGGTGCATTATACGACCACAAACTAGTTCTGCGGTGCATTATGCGACTGCAGAACAGGTCTGCGAGCCGCATAACTACCGCAAACACAGGCAGGTGGCATCAGCTTTGGGGGCCCAAATTGTGCGGCCGGTATGCGGACCGCATATCCATTATGGGGTCGCATATGCGACCGCATATCCTATTCCGGAGCTTCATTTTTGGGTTTTTTATAACCCAACCCCACTTCGTTAAATAGACGATTTGTACCATTCGTTGACCAAAAAACTGATATTTTTAGGGCGAGAGAGTGGCCTAGAGTGGAAGAGAGTTCTTCAACAATTTATTCATCAATTCTTTCTCAAATCTTGGAAGATTAACAAGGAAAACCCACAAGGTCTTCATCCTAAAGGTAAGGTTCTATGCCCTAACCCTAAATTTCGAAAGGTAACTAGAAATGGGTAATTAATAAGAAAATTCTTAGGTATGGGAGTTGGTTATTTTGCATGCATGTGTTATCAAGGGGTGTAGGAAGATTGTTGAGCTAAAAATCATAAAGAATGTGTTGAGGGATGATGGAATCCTCCATAAAAGGACCTTGAAACCTTAATGCACACCTAGTGTTTGATAAAATGCTCAAATGAGCTAGAACCATGATCATCCTCCTAATTTTGGTTCAATTTGTTATGTTTCTAAAATATATTGAAGTTGCCAAGAATTCCGGAACATTTTAGAGTTTAAGGAAGCTCCATTGAGGTATGTTGGCTAAACTCTTCTCTTACGATTAAACCCCACATCATCCATGTAAGTTCCAAGTTGTTAATTATAAAATTTTCTACTCCGAATAAGCTTGTGTTGAAAGATATATGTTCAATATGTATCCCAAAATGCTTTTATCAGGTTATGTTATCATTGGAAATTTGTTCAAAGTATGGGTTGTGCATTAATAATGTTACGACTTCAAGTCAAGCTCAAACGAAGGCTATTATGCCAATTTTTTGTGAAAACCCTCTATGTGGCTAGGACTCTTAATTGCTCACATGTGTACTATAAATGTTGATTTGGAATGCCTTATTGTGGATGATGATAATGATTTTTGAAAGTGAAAAAGGTGAGCATGAATTATTAAATACGGCCGATGCGCCAATAATGATTTTATAATTATGGCCACTATTGCCAATGATATGAAAAGATGTGAAAGAAGTGTGAAATGAGATGATTGGTATTAAAAGTTTGATGTCTTGAATGAGACGGCCTAGCTGATCGGGTCATGATCGGATACCATGCTGCACATATGGTGGTGATTGTGCTGAAAATTATGATTGTGGTTGATGTCTCTAATGAGATGGCCTAGCCGATCGGGTCGTGATCGGACTGCGTGTAAAAAGTACGGTGGTATTGGTATTGTGAATATTGGAATCGTGAATGGTGACAATTGGTACTAAAGACCTCCCAACTTAAAATATGAAAATTTATTTGAACATTGTCTTGATCCTAATTTGAGGTTTGATGTTGTTTGAGGCTTCACTGATATTATAATTGTACTCGCTCGTATTACTTATCATTCTATTGAGAGGGTGTTTTGTCATTCATACTAGTACTATTCCATATGAACTAACTTCTCTTTTGCCGGGGGCGCTACTTCTTCACTGGATGCAGGTGGTTCCACAGCAGGAGACACTGATCCGTGATAGTGGTACACTCCCTTCCCAGCAGACTTGGTGAGCCCCACTTCATTCCAGGGTCATGTGTCTTCTGTTCTTTGTGTATTTTGTTTGAGGTATAGTCGGTGCCTTGTTGCCGGCATTATCATAGTACTTGTATGTATCTATAAAGGCTCCGTAGACATAGTGTGGGTTGTATATTGGTGCTGGGGAAGTCAAACTAGTAATGTTGTGTTTGAATTACTATTTCCACTTCAGATTATGAAAAATGTGTGTGAAATTTGAGACTTTAAAATGAAGTAACTAATGGTAAGAATTGATATTGCAGAAATGATCACTTTATTGGTTGATTAACGAAAATATGTATTCTCTTTATTCATGGATGAGTTTGGGTAGAAGGAAATCTAATAGGCTTGCTCGGCCGGGTTCACTCGGTTGAGTGCCGGTCGCGCTCCCCGAGTTTGGGGCGTGACAAACTTGGTATTAGAGCCTAAGGTTTTAAAGTGTCCTAAGATGTCTCGGAGTCGTGTCTAGTAGAGCGTGACACATTATTCGTCAAGCCTCTTTATCACAATTCTTTTATTTACAATCTCTTGAGGAATTGAGTTCTATAATTATTTCCTTGAATTGAGCTATAGACCTAGGGTAATACTTCCCACTTGCTTCCCTAAATTCTCAACAAGGGACTATACCTGATGAATTCCTTATAGAACCTTCTGATTCAAATGGATAACATATGCTCACTTGTGCAAGCACCATCATAATGTTTACCTATAGGGTATCGAATATAATGTAAAGCAATCTAGTGTTGAGAACTTTCTTGAGCTTCTCTCTCCCTCTCTTGTGTATGTGGCTCATAGGATTTAAGGAATCACTTTACTCCCTTTGTGAACATTATCATGAACTACTTTCTCTGTCTAGTAACATAAGATCATATCTCACCACCTATCATATGCGTACATATCAATTGAAATGGTCAATTGTCCACATAAAGTTTCTTGTGGAATTTGAGATTTTCACAAATTTGTCATAGGAAAATATTTTGTTTGCCCAGCTCAGTATAACTTTCATGTCTACTCGGACCATTCCACAGTAAGTAACTCACCTTGTTCCTAATATTGTAGCTGCCCATGACGTGGCCTGGAATTGCAGCTCAAGAGTTGTTATAGCAGAAACGTGTCTAGTTCATAACAAGTTTTTATTCACTCTTTACCCCTCTATAACATGGTCTGATTGAGATCCCTAGTTAATGAACTTATTGTGCTAGTCTCCCGACACTTGTTGAGGTAACCATAAGAGAGCGCGTTCTTTCATGAGTCGCTTTAACACTTTCTTTCTCGTAGGATTCTTAAGGAGCTCTCCATTAAGTCTGAATGCACCTTTGGGGTTATCACATCATCATGTCTGCGTCCAATGTTTTTCCCATCCTTCATTAGCATCTACGTACTTTCCAAGTAACAAAACCCGTGGCTAGCTCATTATGAACATTCGCAATCCTTCCGGGATTTCTCTATAGTGCCTTCCTGGATTCCTTTATCTTTAACAATTGGCTTTTAGGATCATTTACTATGTCATTATCATGTGTGGAGAGTTTTACATCCAACATCCCTGGGTGTATAGGAGTTTATCATTTGCCTTTCTCCCCAGAGCATCAAATTAACCATTAGAACCCCTCCAACTCATGCATGATTTCATCCCAATATAATGATGTCCTAGATACATGGTTTTCCTCGTGTATGGTTGATGTGAAGTAGTCTTAGCACGACCTTTCCCTCCCCACTTCAGGCGGATGTTTCATATTTTGGCACATATCATGAGCATATTGATTTGAAAGACAAGTTTATCGCATCTCTATTCCTCATCATATAGGATCAACTATCAGAAAGGGTTAAGCTACCAGAATAATAAACTCACAAATGCTCAACCTCATTTTTTCAACCTCGTGAGCTTGCAGCATAGGTTGCTTGGGTCAGCTTTTGTTAAGAGCATAATGCAACTTCATATATTTTTGAAACCTCTATCACATTCGTGGTGCAGGAATATTCTCCTTTTAAGTTAAACTAATTTCCCCTACCCTCTACGAGGCAACTGGTGTTACGTACTTGTCTATTTCTCCTTAAGGCTTTCTTGTTGCCGAGCATGGCACATATGAAATTAAACGATTGCTATTATTCATTTCATAACCCATCGTCTTCCATGAATTACTGATGCTAACGTATTTATCCTCCCGATCATCCCTCCCATATATCACATGTCTAAAATGACTCACTTCTTTTAATCAGGTACATAGTTCCCACCTTATTAATGTCTACTAAGCAACTCTAGGTATCATTTGTCGAACCAATGATGTCGTCACAATGAATGACCATGTCAGCGCTATTGGTAGTAACCGTCTTATCTCTTAGGATGTAACTTCCTGAAATGTCGCCGCTCACACATTGATGGATTCTTGAACAATTCTAGCTCAATCTCAAACCTCGTGGTTCCTATTTGTAGTGGATCTATAGAGAGTGGTAGGTTCAAGAATGTCAAAAAAGAAGCATCATCCCTTGATCAAACATATTGGGTATGAAACTCTATAGTCATATCCATTCTAGCACATCATAGCATAACTGTTAAGGGTCGACAAGAGTTAAATTTGGGTGTTCGACGTAGAGATTTAGAGTTGAAAAAAAGTGAGTGGGGTATTCTCAAGAGTTTCTCCATGAAGATATTATTTGAATTGTTAATGAAGATAAAGTAGGTGAAATTCACATTGGGCTTTATGGAATCTTGAAGCAAATAGGTCAAACCATGAGTGTGATGTTTCCCCATCATTGTTCTCCATGAAATCCTTTGTCTATCATTCCAGTGGAAGCTATTGAATGTAAAAGTTAATGGATAATTGGCTTATGAGAGGTACCTAATTATCATCCTTGTTAAACAATTCCGGAAGTTGAGATTGCCTCCGTCTAGTGCTATGGCGAGGTCTTTGAGTAGAGGAGGCCACCTCAAAGGCCGAGGGAGTTGTGGAAAAAAATATTCTCACTTGTTTGTATAGCCAAATGGGTGTTGTTCGAAAGGTGCTTTCTATGTGTGTTATGAATTGATTACGTACAGTTGATGTCCAAATACCACTTATGTTAACGTAATTCCTGTAATGTTGAGATTGGTGTTATTGATATATATTGTGATAATTTGTTGAGTTATGGAGGTGGTGTTAGGAGTGGTTTTGGTGTTACTCTGGCAGATAGATAGGCCCAATTATAGGGGAGACTCTACCGAAATTTCTAAAATAATTGGGATTTAGTCAAATTTGGGGGCTTAAGATGTTTCAAAGAAGAGTTGAGTTATGTTAGGTGTTTGGGGGCAAACTCTACTCCTTATTCGAAGACGAATGATCCTGAGCGGGGGAGGATGTAAGGCCCCGTAATTTTCCGACAAGGAATTTAGTGTTTTGTGGTGCCGAGGTAGGAATATGTATTTGAAGGTTGTGGATAATTTTGCCGCGATACAGACTTTTTGCGTTGAAGAATGCACTGAGGAGCTGATGGAAAGTTTTGGCAGAAGAAGGCGATTCTGCGGTCAAGTTCGCGACCGCAGAACCATTCATACATACCTATCACGGAGTTGAGCAAAAAAATAGTTGAATTTGGAAGGTTGTTTTGCAGTGCATTATGCGATGGCATATCTATTTCGCGGTCCGCACTTCCATTGCAGATTTGGCATGAAGAATTTTTTTGGGTGATTCCGCGGTTCATTCTGCGGTCGCATAACTGGTATGCGGAATGCAGACCTGGCCGCAGACTTGTCCAAGCCAGCCCAGGTTTTGGCATCACTTCCGTGATCCATTATGCGGACTGCGTACCTATTTTGCGGTCCATTTTATGACCGTAGAGTTGAGTTCAGAGGGTCCATTATCTATTTTTGTAACCCTACCCCATTTCATATAAAATGACTTTGGGCTTATTTTGGTCGGTTTAATCAAATATTTTAGAGAGAGTGGAGTGCTTTAGAAATAGAGGAAGGATACCCAAGGGCATTGATCATCAATCCCTACCCCAATCTTGAAGATTCAAGGGAATCACTCACTAGACCATCATCTACCCGGGTAAGACCTTGTCCTAAAACCTTCATGCAATTGTTATGGGTTTAAGTAGGTTATGGAATTCGAGATAGGCCATGCATGTGATATTAGGTGGTAGTATGTGGAATTGTTGAACCATTTGGGCAGTTTCTTGCTGAAATTGGTTGAGGGAGGAAGGGATTACCATTGTAGAGCTTTGTAGTCGATTTTTCATAATAGGTGTTTGACAGAATTCCCAAGAGAGTTATATCATGAGAATCCCTCTAATTATTATTCGATTTTTGCTATCTTCCTATAGATTAATATTGCTAGATGTGTTGGGACGTTGTAGTAACTTAAGGAAAGCTCAAGCAAGGTATGTTGGCTAAACTCCTCTCTTAGAAATCGTTCTACATGGTGTTCCCATAACTTTCAAGTATGGTTGACCCATGTTTCTAAATCCCATGTTACGGGGTGTTCCTAATAAATTCGATTATTCTAAACAAGTGTTGTGTTGAAAGGTATATGTACTCAGATTGTGTTTCAATTGCTCCTATCATATTGCGATCTCCTTCGAGAATGAGTTGAAGTATGGGTTATGTATTAGAATGTTATGACTTCAATTAGTGTTTCAAATTAAGGTCTATTATTCTCAACTTGGAAAGGAAACCCAATGTGCTTAAGTCTCTTATAGCTCATATACCTATCAAATCACTAATTCCAAATACCCTTATTATTGATAAACTATGTCTATGCTTGGAAGTGAAAGAAGTAAGGGTGAGATATAAAATGTGGCCATGGTTGTTGTAACTAGTGCATATGATTTGAATTTATGTTTCAATCTTAAATCAACATGATCTCCTTTGTAAGATTTTACAATGTGTTTTTCGTCCTTATTTACCCATGAGTCGAAACTTTGCATTGCCTTTTGAGAGAAGTATTTCAAAAACAAATGGTGTATTACTCGTTTATGATTTTTAACTTGTGTTGCGACTACAAGTCATTTGCTCTATACTTCAAAAAGAAATCTTTTCTGTTTAAAGACTTTATTACTAATGAACCTATTGTTGTGATTTTTGGAATATTTTATATGTTGATATTTTTTATGATGATCCTTGAAAGTAAAGAATGAAAATGTAGAATATGAGATACGACCATCATGCCATGAAAGAAGAATCATATGTATGGCCAAGAGAGACAATGAGATAATGATGTTGTGAGTATTTGAAAGTAATAATGCAGCTATATATGCTGTGAAAGGAAATGAGGTAAATGTATTTGTACTTATATTTTCCTTGTGTGCAAAACAAAATATTTTTGGGAGTATCATTAGCAAATCAGGGAAGGGTGGGTCGAAACAGCCCACACCTGAAACTACACGCGCCGGTGTAGGAGTGAATTGTGATTATTCCCCTTATTTGGGATAAGATTGAATTACTAATGTGATGAGATTATTCCCCTTGATTGGGATGAGATTGATGTTAGCTGTGAATTGAAAATGATGAAATTGACCCACACGACTTATGTGGGAATGGCCTAGACGATCGGGTAGAGGTCAGATGCCATGTCGCGCGCATGGTGGTTCCTACTCTTTGCAACATATTTCTTTCGCATCACCATATCAATCCACATTGTTCGTGGAGAGATGGCCTAGTCGATCGGGCGTGATCGGACTCTGTGCTAAAAACACGGTGGTATATCGGTGCCAATGATCTCCTATTTTAACTTGGTATTTGGATATCATTGATTGTTGCTTGCTGCTTCCATGGTTTTCCCCTTCTTATATTGGCATTCTATTTCGAAAGAGGACATTTAGCTTTGCATACTTGTACTATTCCAAATGTACTAACGTCCCTTTTGCCGGGGGCGCTGCAGGTGGTTTATCAGCGGCCAACATTGGTTCTCGTTAGTAGTTACTCTTTATACAACAGGTTTTGGGTGAACCTTACTCTGTTCCGGGTCTGATTTCACTTGATGTTGTACTTTGTGTTTTGAGGTATAGCTGAGGACATAGAGGCTCCGTAGACATGTTGTGGGTGGTGTTCAATGTTGGGAAGTGAACTAGAAGTGTTGGTATTTTGGCAAACATATTTTCTCTCATAACTATGAGTTTGTGATATTTTTAAAATTATAAATAAATACCCTTCGAGTAATGGACGAAGAATGTGGAAGACTTTACTCTTCTCATGTCTATCTCTTGTTATTGATTCTTAAATTGTTCATGGGTAAGGTTGGGTAGAAGGCAACAAGTAGGCTTGCTCGACCGGGTTATCTCTTTTGAGCACCGGTCGCGCCTGAGGTCGAGGCGTGACAAAAACAACCTATACCACCACTACAGTAGACATTCTGCCAGACTGATGTAATTTAGGGATACGAGGAAGATGAGGTTTTGGATGGTATGAGGAAGTCGTTTCTGGATGAGGAAGATATGGACTACAGTGCAATCTTAGAGGAGGAGGAGGAGAAAGAGCTTACCATTAAGACAGAGGGATAAGGAGTTGTTCTCAAGAACTAGACTGGTGCACCATCGCGAGCTCGCCGAGTACCTGGGTAGCCTTGGCAGAATTAGCATGATTTATTTTAAAATTGTTTTTGGGAATTTAAGATATTTCAGTTTTTTGTTTTGAAACAATTACTCGAGATATCGAGTCGTACTTGTTGACAATTTTAAGATTTATTAATGCGTTATTTCTTTTCGTTTATTTATTATTATCTTTTTATATTCTTTTTCTGCGTAATTATTACATGTCCCGATGAACCTATGACGGTGACATGTAATGAGATAACACAACATAGGGAAAGTGATTCGGAAGATTTGGAGGATGATATAATACCTGAGGAAATTGTCAAAGAGGTAGAGAATTTTGAGAACAAACCAAAGTCCAATTGGGAAGAAACCGATGCAATTAACCTGGGGATTCTGTAAGAGTCAAAGAAACTAGCATTAGCATTCATCTATCGCAATCAGAGAAGGAAGAGTACATCAGGTTCCTGAAGGAATATGAGGATATTTTCGTGTGGTCCTAGGACGACACGACGGGGTTGAGCACATCCGTAGTAGCGCACAAGCTACCTACCAATCCTACATGTCCGCCGGTGAAGCAGAAGCTCAGGAAATTCAAGCTAGATATGAGTCTGAAGATAAACGTAGAGGTTACCAAGCAGATCAAAGCCAAGGTCCTTCGGGTGGTCAAATATCCAACTTGGTTAGCCAACATCATACCAGTTCCAAAGAAAGTTGGGAAAGTCAGGCGTGCGTTGATATCGGGATCTGAATAGAGCAAGCCCTAAGGATGATTTCCCATTGCCCAACATACACATACGGATAAATAATTGCGCCAAACATGAACTCCAATCCTTTGTGGATTGCTTCGCAGGATATCACCAGATTTTGATGGACGAAGAAGACACCGAAAAGATAGCCTTCATCACGCCATTGGGGATATATTGTTATAAAATGATGCCATACCTACATTAGGGCCATGACGGCTCTTTTCCACGACATGATACACAATGAAATAGAAGTATACATGGATGATGTCATCATCAAATCCAAGAGGAGTTCGGATCACATAGCAGACCTGAGGAAGTTTTTTGACCGACTTCGAAGGTAGAATTTGAAGTTAAATCCGGCAAAATGTGCTTTCAGAGTCCCTGCTGGAAAATTACTGGGTTTCATTGTTAGCCGTCGCGGTATTGAGCTAGACCCGTCAAAAATCAAAGTTATTCAAGACTTTCCACCACCAAAGAACAAGAAGGATGTGATGAGTTTTCTGGGATGCATTAATTATATCAACCGTTTTATAGCACGGTCAACGGTGATATGTGAGTTGATCTTAAAAATGCTAAGGCAAGATATTGCGACGAGCTGGACCGAAGAATGTCAAAAGGCTTTCGATAAAATCAAGGAGTACTTGTCTAAGCCGCCCGTGCTGGTCCCACCAGAGCCCGGAAGAACTTTACTGCTATACTTATCAATGTTGGATGGAGCCTTTGGTTGAGTCATGGGGCAACATGATGCAAAGAGCAGGTGATATACTATCTCAAAAAGAAGTTCACACCTTACGAGGTCTAATACTCTTTGCTGGAGCGCACTTGTTGTGCTTTGACATGGATAGCCCAAAAATTGAGACTACTTATGTGCATACACTACATATATCATATCAAGGATGGATCCACTAAAATACATCTTTTAGAAACCCACGCCTATGGGTAAGTTAGCAAAGTGGCAGGTATTGCTAAGTGAATTTGATATCATCTATGTGACTCAGAAGGCGGTCAAGGGGCAAGCATTAGCCGATCACCGGGTAGAAAACCCCGTAGACGGAGAATACGAACCATTGACGGCGTATTTTCCCGACGAGGAAGTGTTGTTTGTTGGGGAAGACATTGCCGAAACATATGATGGTTGAAGGATGTTTTTCGACGGAGTCGCAATCTTCAAAGGAGTAGGCATCGGGCTGTTTTGGTATTAGAAACCGGTCAACACAATCCAGTATCCGCAAAGCTCAGGTTCCCATGCACCAACAATATGGCAGAATGCGCGACTTGCATCTTGGGACTAAGATTGGACATCAACATGAATGTTCAGGAGTTGTTGGTAATCCGAGATTCAGATCTGTTGGTACACAGAGTACATGGAGAATGGGCTACCAAGAATACTAAAATATTTCCATACTTGCATTGTGTACAAGATTTGATCAAGAGGTTCACAAAGATAGAATTCAAACACGTTTTGAGGATTTAGAACGAGTTCGCAGATGTGTTGGCTATCTTGTCTTCCATGATACAACATCTAGACAAGAATTTCATTGATCCTATCCCGATAGAGATTTGTAAGCAGCCAGTTTATTATGCTCATGTTGAAGAAGAGTTCGATGGAAATATATGGTTTCACGATATCAAGGAGTATTTGGAGAAAGGAGAATACCCGAGAAATGCCACACACACTCAAAAGCGCAAGCTTCGAAGATTGGCCAACCACTTCTTACAGAGCGGAGGAGACCGATATAGAAGGACTCCTGACTTGGGATTGCTGTGATGTGTCTAGGCAAAAGAGGCATCTAGGTTGCTCGAAGAAATGCATGCCAGAACCTACGGACCTCGCATGAACCGGTTTGTTCTAGCCAAGAAGATAATAAGGGAAGGGTATTTTTGGATGACTATGGAGAGAGACTACATCAAATACATTCAAAGGTACCACCAATGCCAAGTACATGCTGATACGATATGAGTGCCACCCAACAAACTCAATGCAATGAGTTCACCCTGGCCTTTCTCTGCCTGGGGAATGGATGTCATCAGACCGATTGAACTTGCTACTTCAAACGGATATAGATTCATTTTGGTGGCTATAGACTACTTCACAAAATGGGTCGAAGTTGCTTCCTATGAAGCGATGACTAAGAAGGTCATAGCAGACTTCGCTAGGGATCATATTGCTTGTCGATTTGGAGTACCTGAGTCAATCATTACCAATAATGTCGCCAATCTCAAAAGTAATCTGATGAAAGACATGTGGGAAACATTCAAGATCAAACACCTAAATTCTACAGCATATAGGCCACAAATGAATGGAGCCGCGAAAGCTGCAAACAATAACATCAAGAAGATATTAAGGAAGATGGTGGATAACTACAAGCAATGGCATGAGAAGCTACCATTTGCTCTGCTCGGGTACCGCACCACAGTTCGCACGTCAGCTGGGGCAACCCCCTATCTACTGGTCTACGGTACTGAAGCTGTTATACAGCCAAGGTGGAGATTCCTTCCCTAAGAATCATACATGAGGATAAACTCAGCGATGCCGAATGGATACAGAGTCGGTACGAGCAATTGGCTCTCATTAACGATAAGAGGATGAACGCAGTGTGTCATGGTCAAATCTACTAGAATAGAATGGCAAGGGCTTTCAACAAAAATGTTAAATCGAGGCAATTCATATCGGGGCAATTGGTGTTGAAGTGGATCTTCCCGCATAAGGACCAAGAAAAAAGGAAATTCTCACTTAACTGGCAAGGCCCTTACATGGTTCACCGAGTACTGACAGGAGGATCACTTATACTTGCAGAGATGGACGGAGAAATATGGCCAAAACATATCAATTCGGATACCGTCAAGAGATATTATGTTTATGATTATATTTGCATTTTCTTTTGATGTAACCTGAACTACGCTTGACCTGATTCTCGTTTAACCGGGGATACATAGGCATCCTCGTGGGTTCCGTCACAACATAATAAAATCTTCATTCCCTTTTACGGTCAGGAACTAGGGCCACATTTTGAGCTTTTTCGAATCTCATTACATCAAGGATCGCCAAAAAGTGTATTACTGGGAGTATACATTTAAACCGGGGTAAAATTTTTAGGAGGGTCCTTAAAATTCCAAGTCGAGGAGGTTGCAATGTCTCAAAATGTGTCATAGTCTCTGATTCGAACATTATTTGTTTAATGTATCATCACATATTTTGAACAACTGCATTTCTCACAAATGATTTATCACAAATGCATATTTTAAAAAATTTCGTTTATGTAGTAGCCAGATATTACCTAGAGCGACCCGAACAAGGCATCAAGACGAGGAGCAAAGGCGAAATAAGGAATCAAAGGCACGAACTGTCCTTTCCCCTCACAATTGTTCTTTGGGTACATGCATAACGGACATAAAAAGCACATCGACAAATATATAAAAAGAATGCTATCTTCATTGGGACAGAAGTCACCAAGCACAAACGCGTAAAGGTAAGGACCACTTTCCCTCTCACATTTAATCATTGCTTTTCTTGGATAGGGCTAAGCACTGCCCTCATTCTTTGCATGAGGCTAAGTACTGCCTTCATCATTGCATAAGGCTAAGAACTGCATTTCTCTACATAGGTCCAAGCACTGCCTCCATTATCTTATAAGGCTAAACACTGCCTTTCTCTTGGATAGGGCTAAGCACTGCCCTCATTCTTTGCATGAGGCTAAGAACTGCCTCCATCATTGCATGAGGCTAAGCGCTGCCTTTATCTGCATGAGACTAAACATCGTCTCCATTCTTTGCATAGGGCTAAGCACTGCCCTCATCGTTGCATAAGGCTAAGCACTGCCTTTTTCTACATAGGTCTAAGCACCACCCTCATTCTTTGCATGAGGCCAAGTACTGCCTCGATTATTGCATAAGGCAAAATACTGTCTTTCTCTGTATTGGGCTAAGCACTGCCCTCATTCTTTACATGAGGCTAAGCACTGCCTCCATCATTGCACGAGGCTAAGTGTTGCATTTATCTGCATGAGAGTAAACATTGTCTCCATTCTTTGCATGGGTCTAAGCATTGCCTCCATTATTAAGTAAGGCTAAGCACTTCCTTCCTGTGTATACGGTCAAGCACTGCCCTCATTACATTGCATGGGGATAAGCATTGCCTCCATTATCGCACAAGGCTCAACATTGCCTTCCTCACATGGGCTAAGCACTGCCCTCATTACACTGCATGAGACTAAGCACTGCCTTCGTTATTGCATAAGGTGCTAAACATTGCCTTTCTTTGCATGAGAATAAGCATTGTCTCTGTTTCATCTGCATGAGGCTAAACATTGCCTTCCTCTATATAGGGCTAACCACTGCCCTCATTACACTGCATGAGACTAAGCACTGCCTCTGTTATTGCATAAGGCTAAACACTGCCTTTCTTTGCATGACACTAAGCACTGTCTCCATTGCATCTGCATGAGGCTAAGCACTGCCTCCATTATCACATAAGGCTAGACGCTGCCTTCCTCTACATAGGGCTAAGCATTGCCCTCATCACATAGAAGGCTAAGCGATGCCTTGTCTCATTCTCGCATATGACTAAGCATCACCTATTCCCTCTATCAAACGATCGATATCGCCGTATCTTTACATTTCATGGGCTGGAACATCGCCACATTGTCCAAATGCGTCATAGTCTGAAGGCATCATCCTCATAGCCTGAAGACATCATGCCATGCCTGAGGATCTCTCAAAACTGCATATCATTATTCAAAGGCATCATAGTCCAAAGGCACCATCTTCATGGCCCGAGGACACCATTTCATGACCTGCGAAACCCTTATGATACGCTTCATGGCCCGGGACGTCATGGTCTAAGGATGTCATCCTCATCATCCAAAGACAACTCTCATGGTCCGAAGGGGATTAGCATCATGTTTACATCTCCACAACAACCCTATATATATTCACGTACATTGTGTTTTAAGTTTTGCAAGTAACTCGGGAGGTAACCGTTCTATAAACGGGAGCAATTCTCGCTCCGATTTCCGTTCACAATGTTCACATCCTTTAGTTATCTTAAACGTACCCAATGATGGGCAATTGATTTCTCTTTGCTCCGTAACCACCCAAACATTTCTCTCGAATATCCGTAATATTTAAATACACATTTATAGCTCCACGTGAAATTATCCGTTACTCACGACACTATCCTATCCAAGAGATCCTTCTTTCGAAACACACAACCACTCTTATAACAACTCCATCAGTTTCGTTCGCCGTTGGATCCAGAACAACATGCAGCCTGATTCCTGTAACATCTGGGATATGTAGGCAACTCAAGAATCAGGGTTCAAGCACACATGTTCCTCGCTCATTTTGGACAAAATTGGTCATTTTTTTCTTTACCCGACAACTCTTTCATCATTGCCGGGTAAAGAGGGACAACTTTTGATACCCAAGTTTTCTCTCATATTTTATAAAATATTCTATAAACTCTCAAAATATTATTTTGCATTATTACCCAATTTACAAGAGTCATATAAGTATTTTCCATAATTTTTAAAGCTTTAAAATTGATTTTTAAATTGTTCAAATATTTATTAATTATCCTTTCAAATTTTTTTGGATGATTTAATCATACAAATTTATTACTTATACCCACACGTGTGTTCTATAATATTTTACTTCATTTCATATAGTTACATTTGTGTTTTTGAGCTATTTACAAAAATTTTGCAATAATAGCCTATATTCTATACATAATTATATTTATTATATTATTTATGCTAAAATATTATTTTTATATTTGTACAATGTTAAGCTATTATTTTCAAGCATTTTACTGCATAAATAATATTTTTATTATTCATTAATTACTTTTTATAAATTATATTTTAATAAATTTTGTATATTTAAATTATGGCCCAATTCTTTAGTTAATTTCGGACCCAATACACCAGCCCATACCCCAAAACCTTAACCCAAGAGCTCTCAACCCAAACCAAATGACCCTCTTTAAGACAACCCGATCACGATCCGTTTAAATGACCCGCCCCACCTCCCTTTTAATCTTGGTCGTTGATCTCAGATGATCAACGGCCTACAAACCATCCCTCCCTTTTAATTAACCAAAACCCCTTAAACCCTACCATTTCTCCATCTTCGACCTTAACATGGAATCACTCCATGATTTCCTTTCCATTTATGCTCTGTCTCGTTATTTTTTAAACGATTTTGGTATTACTTAGTACTTGCCTATTTTTGGCAAGAACCAAGCTCTGAAACAAGGAATCAAGCTCCATTTGTTTAGATCTAGACGATATTTAGATTGTATACATTCATTATCAGGATATATGGGCCTGATTCAGTGAGATCTTTGACTATTTGTGTTCTCCTTCTTGAACTAGGGTTTACCCGATTTTTCTCCTAAATTGATTCTAAATTGATTTTGTATGCTTTTCTTTTCTTATTTGTGTTTGATTAACTATGTTTCTTTGTTTTTTCGTTCACTTTTTACTACTATATAAACCACGTTCCCATTCTAAGACTTAAAGACTACTGCTACAACTATTGTTACCACAACTGTTCTCTCACTTTTAGTCTTTCTATACTATTTTGTACTCTTGGTTGTGGCCGGTTGAAAGCCAAGGCCACCAGAACCATCTCTATCGACCTCCCTTGTGCGAGCATTACTGATAGGATTTGGATCTTTTGGTTGTTGTCACGACCCAAACCGATGGACCGCGATGGGCACCCGGTACCTTACTCAACCGAGTACCAACGTAACGTATCTTCCTTATTACATCATCATATACTCGTGACATACAGGCCTAATAGGCCAACATCATCATTTATAAACTCAAAACATAGGACGACAAGGCCGTACAATCTTTCACGTACACAACATATATCTACAAGCCTCTAAGAGTATATAAATATCATAAAAGTCAGGACAGGGCCCTGCCATACTAAACAATACACATCTAAGTCATACTGACCAAACAAGCAATTTCGGAGCAAATGGAGTGCACCAACATCTTCCGCTGAGCTGATTGCCTACTTGGAGGATTCTTGACCTGTCTATCGAGACCTGCGGGCATGAAACACAGCGTCCTCAGGCAAAAGGGATGTCAGTACAAATAATGTACCGAGTATGTAAGGAATAAAAATTAGTAAATAATAGACATGAGAGAAACATGGAGTAAAAGACCCGACATGCACGTCTGCATAGCTCTGTGAATCATTTCATTTTTATAACGTCATGTATATGCGTATAAATGTCATACCATGCATAGGCATATGTGTTCATAACATCATCAAGCCTCTGAGGGCATCCCATCATGTCATTTCGGCCACTGTGGGCAAATCATCAACGTATACCAGCTGATCAGGTGGTGGTGCGTATATAACGCAATAACCTTTTCCCATATCCCATATACATATAATATACCCGTATATAACGCCATCTGGTCATGGGTCAATGTACATGTTTAAATGCATGAAATGAATAAGAAATACGTTAATAAGATTTTCACGGAATGTCATAAAAATAATATGCCTGTCGGATAAATTTTATCAAATACTTATTTTTCTGAGACCCATGAACAGAAGATACAATAATAATTCACATGGGGAATCAAGAATATAGGCACCCCTAATATTTCTATGAATAGAGTCATTTATGGAAACTGTGCGTTTGCTCGTTTCTTTCAGTATCATTTGGGTCATACCAAAAAAAAGAAGGGATATCCTTAACATACCTAGAGTAGGGAAAATCCATATGATATTCTTGGAAAAGGTTGCACCGTATTCCTTTTGAACCGTAAAATTTTACGGTGCTAAGGTTTTGATAATTCTTGTTGGAATCGTTTGGTTGCAAGAAGTCTTGTTGAAAACTAGAAAGAATTGCTAACATTCTGTAGTGTCTTTGTATCCAAATATGAGAAATGAAATGTTTTGTATATAACACACTACTTTTACAAGTCTTTGTATGAAATCATGTAAAACAGTTAGCTAAAGAAACATAAGTGCTCAATTACAAGATATAAGAAATCTCTTACCTTAAAGACTTGAGGGCCCCACTTTTGGGGTTTATTTAATCCAAAAATTTTCCTACACATGCCACCTATTTGTCAAGACCAATGAGTCATAATGACATAACTCCTTACTGCCACGTTCTTGGCTTAATAATCTTATCCAATAGCTTAATTAACCTTATCTACAATTTCCTTAATTAACTCGTTAATCTCCCACTAATCATTAATTAACAAAATATCCACATAATTAAGAATTATCTCAAATTACTTAAAATACTACTCACTTTTAACACACTTTGTACATCTTACTATCATGGCCATGTGGTACCTTGTATGGTACTAGTCCATAAATATCAGGTATTTTAGCTCGGGCCGTATTTGTCCCAAAATGTCAAACATCGACAAAATTCATTTTCTTCTTGTATGTCTTTAAGTCTGCTCTGGTGTACTGATCACTTTATGTTTATTGCGCGTTTTTCTCATGCCTTGTCTTGGATTCTCGCACTGAAAGTCTTAGGGAATCATCTCCAACCCAGAACTTGCTTTAATGAACTTCTCTTGATAATTCCCTTATGTGGACTCTACTTTTACCTGCTTACATGAACCCTGTAGCTATCGTAATGTTTTAACCAATGTTGTTGAGAACTTTAAGGTGGTGTTTGGTCAATACTGCATTCTTTGGAATTGCTTATGCTTCTAGTTGAATCCCAACACATTTAGTTCCTATGATCATACATTGTCGATTGGCTTCTGCCTGTTCTGTTTAACCTTAAGTTAATGTGTCTTCCTACCATGATATCTTCGGACTTGGGGATATTTGTGTTACACTCAACATGATTAGGCTTTTTATTGAGTGTTTTCTTCTCTGTTTGTTATGTGTAATTGTCATTTCCTGACTATGACTCTGTTTGACCTTCATAACTTAGACTCCTACGTTCAAAATCCTTTTTAGGCTAACTATGGATCATGCTTAATTTTGAACTCATGTTCATCTCGCATGTGTCTAGTATGTTTACCCTGTTAATCCCAAATGGCATGTCTCTCTAACTCTTCTAGTGTTATGTAATTCACCTCCTTAATGATTTAACCTATGTTGCATTTACCATGTTGGAAATCAAGTTTTGTTGGCTCTTATAGTTTCCTGTTCTTTGCTTAATCAATCCTGTCACTTTTGCTTCTGAAATGCCAATGTGTTTATGAATCCTGCTACATGTTACACAATCCTATCTCTATGAAGTATTTCTTTAGGGTTGTTAGTTGATTTCCATGTGTGGTCCATTAACTTATTTTGTTGAGTGGTCAATGTTGTAATTGTTGGGCTTGATATGAGTCCATGTGTGGCTTTGGGTTGTGCAAATGGACATACTCCCCTGTTGTGAGATGCCTTTGGATCTGGGCTTGCTATTCGAGTGAAAGAGTCTGTTGAAGGCCCAATCACTGCTGGGTTACTTTCATTTGGGACTGTTTTTGGGCCTGCAGTTATTCCTGGTGTAATATCTGCACTTGTATTCATTATATGTGCCTATAATAATTTGTAAACAAACGATTGGGGAGTTAGTGAAATGGGGGAAGCGGGTATATTTTAATTTTCACCTAACTGGGTAGAAACTCTGTCCATATGATTTATTTGCTTCGCCTACTATTTGTTTGATGTGCTTTAACTCTGTACATATAGAGAAACGATACCTATAGGAAATCACACACTTCACTTAACATGTCTAATACATGTACACTATTTAAAGCATGTTAGTTTGAGTAAATGTTGTTCTGTTTCCACGTTTGTTGGTGTGCGCTATTAGACAGCACGTCTATAGGAACCAAATTCCAATAACTACTTGTTTAATTATTAGATAGCATGCCTATAGGATGTAACGATACATACCTTCACTAATGGTCATCTAGATGCCATGACTATAGGGTTTTAACTAATTAATTAATTGACCACTTCTGGTGCTTTCATTATACTGCCCGCCTAGATGATATGCCTATAGGAACAAGCATAATAAAATCGAGTTCAAATACCAACTATTATAAATCCTTCCTATAGGATACTGTAACTCGCCTAGAAAACATGTCTACAAATTCAAACGTTGGTAATTCTGAGTTTTCGAACTGTTTTACTGCCTCATTGCGCAAACAATTTAGAGATCATGCCCATAGGGTTTATAATACCTATAAATATGCAAATTCTTTAGTCTAAAATAGTAGCACTGCCTGTATAACACTTGGAATCAGAATCACATAGATGTCGGGTTGATAGGATTTAATGACTGTAATACGTCTTAATGCTTAAATTGTCTAGTGCCTAATATAAGAATCTGCCCACGTGCATTTTTTGTTTATGTGGGGCGGCTAACTTGAGCCATCTAGTGTCTTTATGTGTAGTCCTACATGTTTTGAATGTGCGCCTAGTTTTATCATTTTTAAGCAACCTGAGTAATGTCTAGAACCACCTAAATACTAGGCCCAAAGCCTCCTGGACCATAGGCATGGGATGGGTAGTGCACGTATAAGACACGATTTAGAATTGAATTAGAGCTCTTTAAGTAAACAATTTTAACATAGTAATCGGGTATGAGGAGATGATAGTCTCTGCCTACTGAATAATTTGAGCAATCCCTACCCTAAGGGAGTTGCGAAGTATTATTTATGTTGCACGGGGTGATCCTTAGGCTAAAAAACTTAGGACCCCCCCCCCTCCTCCTTTGAATATTTATCGTTCGCACTATGTCTATTAAACTTAGAATAATTAAGTTGAATCCTGTAAAGACATGTTATGATTATTTATACACAGTCTAATTCTTGTGCAATTTTCCTTACACTTGTTTACATCATAGTAGAACTTTTAGATTCCGTGTCTTCCCTTACTTACACGATCACATAGGACAATTATAATCCAACAATCCCACATAGCGTAAATTTTGGCCGGGACCCACAGTTGTGGACTTCGAAGAGTGCCTAACACCTTCTCTTTGAGGTAATTTGTGCCCTTACCCGATCTTTGGTGACACAGACTAGTTAAACAGAGTTATTCGCAAATAGGTGACCTAACGCACCTTAAAATCGTTAGGTGGCGACTCTTCTCTCTTAATACCCATTTAAAAGAGTTGTCACGTGTTGAAACCCGCTTTCGAGAGAAAAAGAGGCACGACAGCATGGCTACTCTGCTGGGGATTTACTTAGGCTCTTATCGTAATGAAGTTGACTTATGTGGATTAATGGATTATTTGATGACATATACATCCCCTCCCTTATTTTTCTTTATTTGCTTAAATTCCTATGACATGTACATTCCCTCTCCATTTCCTTCATCTTGTTTAAGACTTCTATATCATATCTCTCCCATCCCTATCTCCCTATTTGCTTCATTTAGTTACGTTCATGCACATTTTCATGAGTTAAACTGACTTCTATCTTTTGTCTTTCCTTTTTTCTTTCTCCTGTTCATCTTTATCATATTATTTACTGTTTTTATGTACTTTCATCATGCAAATATCTGGCAACATGTTACTATTTTTGCATAAAGCATGCTTTCAACATCACACTCCACTCGTGATTATTATCAACATAGCAGCGGTTGATGAGTGTCCGAGTTTTCCTAAAAATACCCTTTTGAACCGGAAAGGCTTATTAGCGGTAGACTAGTCGATCAGCGGTGCAGTTGACGGTCCCGTACCTTTCCTTCTCAAGTCATCCACTTGAGAGTACCAGTCTAGACCCTTTTAGAAGCCACACTTTAATTTTCAATGTACATATATCATGCTAAACCTAGTATGGATTGAGACATCATTGACGCATCAACCCACTTAGATAAACATTGTCCAAAGTCCAACGGGATTTCCATAATCCCTAGGACACCACCATATTATGTGCATTACTTGGAAAAAACATGCCAACATGTTGATTATTATTGCATAAATAGTCGAATAGGCTGGGTGAGTTTCTACAGCAATTTGACAGACGAGCAAGTGCATTGGATGTTTGAGTGGTTTCCTAGTAGCGAGTCCATCATCAAGTCCAAAGGAACCACTCACTTTGCACTGATCGGGCTGCGAGACATCTACCCTTATGCTCTGATACGGGTAATGAGGCAAGATGCAAGGAAACAAGACATACCTCGGGTTTCCAACATGGTTCGGTATAAACCCGATTTCAAACGAGATGTCATCCCATTCATGTTTGAAGCCCAACACATGTGGAATCAAAAGATCATCATTGAAGAAGAGACTATCGAACCAGACAGGTATCACGCAGGTCATATGTACTACTATCTCTCATGGTTGGAAGACGACATAGTCAGGGATGTCAAACCGGGGGTCAATCTGAAAGATAGGATCATAGATGAGGTGGCTGAGGCACATGTGAAGTACAAGAGGCTACGTAAAAGAGTGTTTGAATCTGAAGCTAAGCATACAGAACATCATAAGGTGGATATGGAAGCGATCAAGGAATGGAATGAGATTGTAAATAAGTCCACAGAGAGGTTAGAGCATCTAGAGCAAGGACTGATGAAGCTAGAGGGGAAGATGAAAAAGAGGCTTCGGGATTGTCAAGGCATGGATCATGATGAAGGAGGGAAGCAGGCAATGACTTACTTGCTACTCGACATGCGCGATCTGGGAAATGTGATTGATGGAGTCAAAAGAGCCAATCATGGAGAAGGTCCTTCGGGGACCAAGTTGACTAGGAGATAATGTTATTTACTACTTTCTAGGTTAGAATTCGCTAGATTTCGATGAAAATAGGCTTAATGCCATTAGTGACTTTATAATTACTATTTCGATTTAGTGAAATATTGATTTTGCTTATTTTCGCATTAATAGAATGAGGTAACATTGGAATGAATATTCTCCAAGTCTATGTGTCGCTTAGGCCTACCTCAGGCACAATGAGGTCCCCAAGTTAGGATTCGAATTATTGCATGACCATACATGATACCTGCTTAAATATTGCAAACACTCTTTCACTTCGTCTTACTAACTTAGTTACCTTTTGTTTTTCTTTATTTTGATTACTCCCATTCCTAAAGGTTGGTTCGTGCATCTGGCATCATCAGCATACCACACCAGATCCAGAGGTCTTCCACCTCCTCCTCCACCTAGAGACCCGAAAAGCAAAGGGAAAGGCAAAGGCAAAGGGAAAATGGATGATCTAAGTGGTAATCGAAAAGACAATGCTACCACGGTAGATACTGTTGAAACCTCATATGGAAGAAGTACGCCAGGACAGAATGAGGTTGTCCTACATTTGGAAACAGAAAATGCTGGAGTTACAAAGTGAGCTTGAGCAGGTCCAAAATCTCGCAAACCTTCCCCTCACTCTAAATGTTCCTGACATCAACCAGCAAAACACAACCACCCAGAATCAAATGCCACCATAAAACAGCCAGGCCCAAAATCACCACACATAGCTTCACTAAACTGCCTGCAATGCACCAGTATCACAATCCCGCACCTCCTCAAAACCTTAACTCGCCGCCAGTGCAAACCCCTCAACATCACCACCATCACCCAATGTAGTATCCGTAAACCACTACTTATCATACACCTCAAAACGTACCACAACTTAACCCCGATCCCTTCAAACCTTGATCAATGATCACCCATATACCCAAGTTCCAGGAACACAACACGACAACCCAATATACGTGGAAACCTTACCCCATACCTCGCAACAAACCCTATATATACCTGAACCAACTGAGAAGGACCTGCTCATCCAAAACATGGTAGAGGAGCTAAAGAAACTGATATAGGGAGAGTCTAGAGTGTTGAAGGCGGGAAGGGAGTTGAAGGTTTGAACTATGAAGACTTGTGTATCCATCCAGATGTGGAACTGCCAGAGTGTTACAAACCTCCTAAGTTTGTGATGTTTGACGGCACCGGTGATCCCAAGGTGCATTTGAGAGCATACTGTGACAAGCTTGTAGGAGTGGGCAAGAATGAGCAAATCCGCATGAAACTGTTCATGCAAAGTCTTCCAGGAGATGCTTTATCTTAGTATATTAGCCGAAAACCGAAGAAGTGGGCGGGCTGTGAGAGCATGGCATCTGATTTCATTGGAGATCAGAGGCCGGTAAGGTGAGACCACCACTTGAAGAAGAACTAATGAATAAATTCTTTGTCAGAGCTCAAGATCCATACTATTTGTAAGGCCCCGTAAAAGTTTTCCTAAAAAACGGGATGTCACGACCCAAAATCCCACCACAGGAGTCGTGATTTCACCTAGTCTCTAAGATTAGGTAAGCCAATTTCTATTACATTTTTGAAGCCATTTTTTTTAAACTAACAACGGAAATAATTACAATATACAACCTCCCAAGACTGGTAGTACTGAGTCACGAACTCTAACTGAATACATAGAATGATCACGAGGACCGAATATACAATACTGTTTGATTACAAGTTAACAATACAATGAAATGAAAAGTCTCCAAGGGACTTCGACGACCAAGCAGCTATACCTTGAATCCTTACGATCCCGCTTTAACTCTGCTCAAGTCGGTTATCTTCAATACCTGGATCTGCACAAAAATGTGTAGAAGTGTAGTATGAGTATGCCACGGTCGGTACACAGTAAGTATCAAGACTAATCTCAATGGAGTAGAGACGAGGTACCGTCAAGACACTCACTAGTCTAATAACCTGTGCAATATAATATATAAAATAATAGGAAACAAATAACAATAGGGCAACATGAAACAACCAGTGATATGCACAGCAGACAACAAGAATACCATTAATATCGCTCAACAATTAATAAGTACAATACTGTTTGATTACAAGTTAACAATACAATGAAATGAAAAGTCTCCAAGGGACTGCGACGACCAAGCAGCTATACCTTGAATCCTTACGATCCCGCTTTAACTCTGCTCAAGTCAGTTATCTTCAATACCTGGATCTGCACAAAAATGTGTAGAAGTGTAGTATGAGTACGCCACGGTCGGTACATAGTAAGTATCAAGACTAATCTCAATGGAGTAGAGACGAGGTACCGTCAAGACACTCACTAGTCTAATAACCTGTGCAATATAATATATAAAATAATAGGAAACAAATAACAATAGGGCAACATGAAACAACCAGTGATATGCACAGCAGACAACAAGAATACCATTAATATCGCTCAACAATTAATAAGTACAATTACACCCAATTAAATCAAGTCCTTCAAATAAATGTCTTTCACATATAATTATTCCAAATAATTCTCTTTCAAATATAATTTTCTCAAATAATTATTTTTCAAATATAATTCTTTCAATAAATCTTTTCAAATATAATTTTTTCAAATAAATATCTTTCCAATACAATTCTTTCCTATAATATTTTCTAAGTAAAAATCGTTCCAAATAAATATTTTGAATATAATTCTTTAAAATAAAAAGTCACCATGTGACACCTCATTTTATAATCATAAAAATACGGGTCTCAGCCCATTTTCATATTTTTCGTAAACAGGGGTCTCAGCCCATTTTTATATTTCCACGGCACATCGTGCCTATAATTAAATCATCATATTTCCCCGGCACCTCGTGCCCTCATTTCAAATCATAGCTGCACGGACAATTCACGTGCCAATTATAATTATCATTTCATCACAGCACCTCGTGCTCACATTTCATATCACAACTACACGGACAATTCACGTGCTAAATATTCTCATTATTTACTCACGGCACCTCGTGCCCACATTTTATTTTATAATCCTCCTGACAATAGCCACAGGCTCTCATTTTTAACATAAATCAGATTGTTATCAATTTACCAACAACAAGACAAGTTGCACATGGTATAAAAATAAACACAAAAAAATTACAACATCACATAAAAATTATCAACACCACAATCCCATATCATCACATATCGTCCCTGACAATAGCCACCCTTATCGCTCCTATTGCCACCCTTATCACTCCTATAGCTACCCTTATCGCTCCACCCAGATAATATTCCAACAAACACAACAACAGTGAAATGCCACCCTTATACCCACAAAATATCAACGGTGAAATGCCATCCTTATCTCCCCAAAATGATAAATCACACAACACAATAATTTACTCGGGAAATTAATACGACAATATAATAAAATCAATTCATATCACAATTTGCCCAATCGCCACAACTAAATTCCAAAGATATAACAAAATCAATTAATTTCATAACAAATAGCCCAAGGCTCCACACAATGTATATAACACCCAAAAACAATCAATAAAGATAGAAAAATAATCAACATAGGGCACACCTTCATTAATCCAAATTTAGATAATTATATTAACACCTCTTCTTAAGTTCATTTAATTAATTATTTACGAGTGTGTACATTGTGTATGTGTGACTTATGACTGGATTAGACCTCAGGCTATTAATAAGCCTTAATTTGGGGATGTATTATACATGAATCATGCTTGAGGCACTTTAGGAATACATGATTATGAGCGCTACATTTTGACTTAGCCATAGTCATGCTTTATTTGTTGAAAACTCCTCCATACTTTTATGTTATTGTCATGTCCTTGTGCACTTTTTTGTTAAGCTGTGAGCTTATATTTTGATTAAACTTAGGTATTATTATTTTATGATATTGTGGCACATGTGGGTATGTTGTGTGGGTTGATTGCTGTTGTGTGAAGTACAAGGCTGGTGAGATGTGCATGCAACGACATAAGGGAGACATTTTATTATGATGTGTATGCGATGAGATAAGGGTGGCGATATGCGCATGCGGCGTGACAAGGGAGGCATTTCATTGATTATCTGTATGCCGCGACATAAGTGTGGAATTATTGATGATGTTATATGATATTTCGGGGCGTTCCCTTGATGTTGTTTGTGTTGGAATGGGAATGATATTTTGATCTCAAACTTGTTTTTTTAAAATGTTCGTCTTGTGTTTTTTTATGAGTTGTTAGTTGATTTTTACATACTATCACATACCCCACTCCTATTTGATATTTTGTTGGCAAATATGGGTTATTCCATACTGATTTGTTATTACACGCTCTACAGGTTGTTGATATTTGTCTCTGTTATATATTTTGTTGTCAATTTTCTTTGATATCCTGTATAGGTTATTAGACTAGTTAGTATTATAACTTGAATCTCATTACTACTCTACCGAGGTTAGTCTTGATACTTACTGGGTACCGACTATGGTGTACTCATACTATGCTTCTGCACATTCTTTGTGCAGATCCAGGTACTTCTAATCGAGCGGATCGATAGGGAGGCGTGCTTGAACTTGTTGGAGACTTCAAGGTATCCCTGTTGTTCCATTCGCAGGCCTCAAAGTCACCCACTTTACTTCATTTCTACTGTTTATGTAATTCAAATAGTATTGTACTCGTTGAGACTTAATATGTATTCCATGTATTAGTTATGACTCGGTATTATCGGGTTTTGGGAAGTTGATTTATTGTCTCTATGTTTGTCCATATTTTGTATTTTCGCAGCTTTTTGTAAAATTTAAAGTTGTTATATCCTGATTGATATTGTTATGTGATAGGCTTACATAATCATAGAGTATAGGTGTCATAGAGTATGCAACTCTATCTTGAGTTACCTATCTGGTATCTGCTAAGCACCTCTTAGACTTCCGCTGGTACCAATATCCAAAACTATACAAGAAGTGCTGAAATATAGTATGAGTATAACCGATCCAATATAATTCGTAAGCGTCGAGCCTAACCCCGACGAGGTAATAACGAGGCTAAGAAAAAATATTTACACATAAGTCCATGCAAGTAAGTTATGAGGAATAAGGAGACAAAATAACAAGTAAAATAGCAAGTAAGATGACAAGATAAATAGCATATGAGGGAGATAACAAGCATAAAAGTAAGGAGATATAGAATAAGAAAATAAGGAAAGATACGACTAAAGTAAACCATAATTTATGCTTCTACAAACACCCCGAACAAGCCTTTCAAAATTATCACAAAGCAACATAACCAAGTTCTCAATCCGCATAGTAACATAAAGAACAAGCAATATCAACAAACAGAATGGCATCACCCTTCGTGCTTTTACTCTCATTCTTTCATGACCCAACTCCCACTGGAGCCGCGACGACACCTAACACCACTTGCTAGGCAGGCCAACAGTTTTACAATAACAATAAGTGCAATAAAGCAAAACTTAATAATCTCAACAACGAAAATATCATGACATAACTGGGAAAATAACGATAATACTACTACAACTATCCCAATGATCTGGTGTCAACGAGTACATGAGCACTACTGAATATCATAATACAAGGTTAAATCCTCAATAAAACTATCTAAACAATAGAACAATAATAGCCAAAATAAACTAAAGAGAACTCCAAGTTCTGCGAACGACATAACAGCTACATCGTAGTCTCCTCAACTGGTACCGATGTGAACTTTAGCAATCGTCGCGCCCAGAAGTACCTGGATCTGCACATGAAGCCTAGAAGTATCTGGACCCTATGTACTCAATAAGTAATGAACCTAATCTTGGGTTGAAAGCAGTGACGAGCTCGGAAAAAATAGTTAGTGACCAATATGAATAATCAATAACAGCTCGGATGTAAAGGAAATGGTAAAGGTAAATAACTCAATGATGTCATGTTCAACTTAGTCACAATTACAGGAATTTAGACATACTTTCCAACTAAAATAGTCAAAGCCCAATACAGATAAGACATTTCTTTTACCAGCTAGCATGAGGAAAGTACATCTCCATGCATACATGTCAAAATACATATCACGTTAATATCATCACAGTAAAACCATCAAGAATAACCACACCCGGCACGCTCACGGTGCCTGGCACAAGGCCCCTCACCACCACACACAACTACACTCAATACTGTACGGGTGCCTAACATAAATATCCCTCACTATAGCACATATATCTATGTGCCTGCGCTCACTGTAATATCAGACTCCGGAGGGGCAAATCCTAGCCCAAGCGGTAATAAATATAACTATTACGGCGTGCAACCCGAACCAAATATCAATCTGTTGCGGCATGAAACTCGATTCAAATATCATTCCATTGCGGCATGCAGCCTGTTGACGTCCAATTTTGACCACCCCTTTTATAATTAATTTACTTGCACTTAATGATTTTCAATAAGTATATTGAAAATATCTATCTATATTATATTAAAGGAGGGTAGTGAAGCATGAGATTAAGCCAAATAGGGTATTGAGATAATGACACATGGCACTTTTAAGACAAAATCTAAAAATATTTAAGATAAATCTAATCCATATCTATCACATATACATTACCAACAAATATGTAATTGTACCTTTTTATTCTGAATTAATATGCTTGATTTTTGGCATTCATTATCTTCTTAGTTAAAAGTCGGCCATTACGTTTATTAATTTTGGTTGGAATTATGGTTTGTTCAAATATTTTTTTTTTAAACAATGACTATCAGTTGCTAAAAATATTTGACCCAAGATATAAGAGAAAATGAACTAAAGATATACACTTACAATAAAACAAGGTAGGTGGCATAGAATTTTTTCGTGTAATTTGAATTTTCAAACAAATATTGTATTAAAAAAACATGTTCCATATAATATCTTTCCAAAATTTTATTTACTGTATTATGTGATTTCATCTAATTTAAATTAAAATAAAAAGTTTTTCAGAATTTAAAACTAGTAGTAATTGGTAGAATTTAGAGATAAGATTTTTTGTAATTCGATAGTCCAACGATACTAAGCAATGAATAAAGCAATAACGATAAATAAGGAACCAAAGGTGGGAAAACCGGTATAAAATATAAAATAATAAGAGTTATTTGAATTTAAAATCAGAATTGTTTTTTGAGTTATGACGAAAAAGAATATACATTTGTATAATAGCACGTAACTCAAATCTTAATAGATAAAGTCAAAAACCAAAAATATTAGGCAATGAAAAAATCCAAAGCAAAAAAGTATAATTTTAAAAGATAGTTTATTATGATAGTATAGATATTTAAAATTCAATATTTTATATTAAAGCTAAAAGGGAAGAATAATTTAATTGCTATGGCATAAAATAAAAGAATACCAAATATTAAAAAAAATGATTGATTTATAACAAATAAAGAGAACTTCAGTTTATACTTTGGACCAATTTGAAATCACAATTTAGTATTAAATATGAAATTATTTTGACTATAGAGGAATTCTAAATTGGAAAAACTAATAAAAATATCACAAAAATGTACAAAAAGTTGGACAAAATAATATGAGAATATTTATACTTTGACTAAGGATAAAAATAAAACAAAGTATCAGAATAATACTCGAAAATATTATTGATAAATTTAAATTACTTAAGAACTATGAACAATTAAATTTTTGGAGTAAGAAAATCGGTTTTATGTATATAATAAAAAAATAACAAGAAGTCTGGGGCAAGCTAATAAAAATTTACATCGCAATGTGACATTTTAAGTAGGAATAATATAATAAGAACGATAAGAATTATTTGAATTTGAGATGACAAAGCTTTTTACAATTATGATAAGAAATGTCATATATATCTTAAATCTTAACAGACAAAGTCAAAAATAAAAAATATCAAATACTAAATAATTTCCAATCAAAAGAAGAAATATTAAATAAAACATTAAATATATCTTATAGGAAATATTATTGATAAATTTAAACTATTTAAAAATTATGATCAATTAAATTTCTGGAGTAAGAAAAATCTATTTTTATCTATATTTTATTAAAAAATAATAATAAGCAATGACATTAAGTCACGTTACAAGTTAAAAATATTACATTGCAATATAAAAATTGTAAGTAAGAATAATAACATAATCATAAAAAAATAACAAAAGGATGAAAAGTTTTAAAAAATTGAATATAAAAATATAGAAGGATAAGTTCTATTTGAATTTGAGATGAGAAATTGCTTTTTAAATTATGATGAGAAAAGTCATATATACAATGGACAATACCACATATGTGAAATCTTAACAGACATAGTTAAAAATCAAAAATATCAAATACTGAAAAATTTCCAAGCAGAAGAAAAGATATTAAGTAAAATATGTAAATTTATCTTATAGGAAATTAAATAAAATATAAAACTCAAAATTTAAATTTTATGTTAAACATAAAAGAGAGTGGAAATTTTTTATTTGCTTATTGCATATAGCACAAAAATAATACTTATTAAAAACATATATCTTAATTGTAAAGAACACATTCAATTTCACAATTTAGTACTGAATATTGATGTTATTTCAATTATAGGTGAAATTTAAAATGAAAATAATTAATTAAAACATCATATAAAAATTGCACAAAGTGGAGGATAGAGATAATTTGAATTAGTTTATAAATAATATTAATAACTGTAGACTTTTGAAGATGAATAATGGAATAAAAGTTTCAAGAAAAATATTTAGGAATAAGAAAGGTATATATCTATATTACATTAAAAGGAGCAACTGAGAAAAATATTAAGTTAAGTGAAAAGATAATGAATCCTTTTATAATTTCATAAAATTCTTTTATTGGATATGTTTTATTGGGTAACAGAAGGTAGTTAGAATTTAATTCAAGCAGTATGATATAATATGCTCAAATAAATTAGATCATGTAACATATTTTACATTCTTTAAAATTTTCTCGCTCTGCGCATCGCGCGGGTACTAATACTAGTATTATATTAAAAAGAGGGTCGTGAAGCATGAGATTAAGCCAAGTGACTTATTGAGAAAATATCACTTGGCACTTTTAAGACAATATCAAAATAGATTTTAGGACAAAATCTAATATAGATTGACAAGATTAGGATAAAGATAATATGAAATATGGTATATTTAGGAACATTATGCTGATTAGAAGAATACCAAATTTGTAAATTTGTAACGACCCGACCGGTCACGCGTCGTTCGGCGGTTTGAGGCCTTGAGTAGTTTCACTTCAGGTATTATGACTTGCGCGCGTGGTCGGAATTGAATTTCGGGAAGTTCAGAGTTGATTTGGAAAGAAAACTCTCATTTCAGAAGCTTTAAGTTGAAAGAATTGACTAAGGTTTAATTTTTGAGTAAACGACCTCGAATTCGGGATTAGAAGGTTCCAACATGTTCGTATGATGATTTTGGACTTGGGCGTATGTCCGGATCGATTTTTGGATGACCGAGAGCGTTTCAATGCCTATTGTGAAAAGTTGGTGTTTTGGAAGAATTTCATAAATTTGGGTTGAAGTGCATTTCAATATTATTGATGTCCCTTTGGGATTTCGAGTCTGGGAATAGCTCCGTATGGTGATTCTGGTATTGGGAGCGCGTCCGAATATGGATTTGGAGGTCCGTAGGTCATTTGGGGGTCATTTGGTGAAAGTTAGAAATTTGAAAGGTTTTTGAAAAGTTTGACCGGGAGTGGACTTTTTGATATCGGGGTCGGATTCTGATTTTTGGAAGTTGAAGTAGGTCCATAATATCAATTATGACTTGTATACAAAATCTGAGGTCAATCGGATGTGATTTGATATGTTTGAGCATCGATTGTAGAAGTTTGAAGTTTCAAAGTTCATTAAGTTTGAATTGGAGGGTAATTCGTAGTTTCGATGTTGTTTGGCGTGATTTGAGGTCTCGACTAAGTTTGTAATATATTTTGGGACCTGTTGGTATATTTGGTTGATGTCCCGAGGGCCTCAGGTGGATTTCTGATGGTTAACGGATCGAGTTTAGACTTGGAAGGAAATCTGAAGCATCTGTCTTCTGGTGTAACCGCACCTGCGAGGTTTTGGCCGCAGGTGCGGAGCCGCAGAAGCGGCCAAGAGGGTCGCAGAAGCGGTTCTAGCTGGGGAAGGCTAGGACCGTAGATGCGGTCGAGTTCCGCAAAAGCGGGACCGCACCTGCGGATGTGGAGCCGCAGAAGTGAAGGCCCAGAAGCGCGTATGGGGCCGCAGATGTGGAGTTGAGGGGCCTGAAGGAGGACCGCAGAAGTGGTATTTCGGCCGCACCTGCGGGACCGCAGAAGTGGTTAAGTGACCGTAGGTGCGAGAGGTCGCTTGGCAGTGTGCTCTTTTAAGAACGGAATTTGGCCCATTTTCTTTCATTCCCTTTTGGTTTGGGCGATTCTTGGAGAGGTTCAAGTGGAGGTTTTTATCATCAATAGCAAGGTAAGTTATCCCCACCTATTTTGAGTTAAATACATAGTTTTTATATGGATTCAAGCATGAAAATTGGTAGAAATTGTGGAATTTTTGGTAAAAAACTTAGAATTGGTATTTTTGGATTTTGACCACGAATTTGGGCATGGAATTGGAAATAAATTATATATGTGAGTTCGTGAGGTTATGGGTAATGGTTATCTTCGAAAATTTTTGGAATCTGGGCACGTGGGCCCGAGGGTAATTTTTTATCGACTTTTCCAGCGGAGTTGGGAATTTGTCTAAATTGATTTGTTATGAGTATTAGAGCATATTCTTATTGGTTTGCACATTGTTTGACTAGTTTTGGAGCGATGGGCACAGGTTTGAGGTGTTAGAGCAGCGTTGGAGCTGGTTACGGAACTTCGGAGCGAGGTAAATCTCCTGTCTAACTCTGTGCGGGGAAAACTACCCCTAGGTGATATATTTAATATGTGTAACTTGTTGCGGGGACTAAGTACGCATGAGGTGACGAGAGTCCATACATAGTTAGATTCATATTATTATCCGGGTAGACTTAGGGTTATATCATGCTGTACTTGTACTATAGGGATTATCCTTGCTCGTCTAATTCTTTTATTTCGCATTATGACTTGAGACTAAACATGCATAGAGTGATGGACTTGCTAATTGTAGAGTTTTCGCGAGTTTTATGATTTGCCACGGAATAATAGTGTTCCTTTTACGAATTTCTCGCGCGTTATGCGTTGTCATCGAATAATTTTCCTTAAAAATTATAACTCACATGTTCATTCGTGAGTGGGGATCAAGGACCCGTTTAAACTTCTTATTCTAATGGGATCGGGCCATTCGCCTTGGCAGAATTTATGTACCACACTCTCATGGGAGAGGGTCGTTCGTCTTGACAGTTTAATAGATGCATCTATGGTTCGTGCCGTTCGGCTCTCGGCAGTGCACAATTTATTATTTATGTTAGATCGGGCCGTACGCTTCGGCATTTCTATAAAAATATCCTCATGGAATCGTGTGTAATATTTGTCAAGAAGCCAGAGTATCTTTGAGTCTTTCCCTGATTCGAATTATAACAACCTATCTGGTGAGGTCCATTATACATCTATATATGTGCTCTGGTTGAGGAGGAATTGCTAATTAAGAGTTTGAGTTTATTGTAAGGAGGATAATTGTACCACAAATTTACAGTTGTTTATTTCATTTATTTACTTTGCCTCATATTTGTTCACTTCCTTACTGTACCTTATATTATTGGACCACTAGTGAGTATCGATGTCGCCCCTCGTCACTACTCTTCCGGGGTTAGGCTAGATACTTACTAGGTACACATGGATTTACGTACTCATGCTACACTTGCTGCATATTTTTGTGCAGGTACTTTTATGTCCGGTGGTCCTTTGGGCACGGAGGCACGGATGATGCAGGGACTTGCCGCGAGCTGCATTTCAGGTTTCGATCCGCAGCCAGCAGAGTCTCCTCCAGGGTTATTTGTAGTTTTCCTGTCTAATTTATATTTCGGACAGATGCTGTATTTTATTTTACTTCCTAGTTGATGCTGATGCACTTGTGACACCGGGTTTTAGAGGTACTTATGAGTTGTTCAGTATTGTAATTGGGAAAATATTATTATTTACTTTGTAAATTTTATTTTTGATTATTTAATTGAAGAAAAGTTTTGATTTCAAAATACAAAAATGAATAATCGAGTTAATCAACTATTGTTGGCTTGCCTGGCAGCGGTGTTATGCGCCATCACGACCATTTATGAATTTTGGGTCATGACATCATGGTATCAGAGCACTAGGTTCACTTAGGTCTTACGAGTCATGAACAAGTCTAGTAGAGTCTTGCGGATCGGTACAGAGATGTCTGTATTTATCTTCGAGAGGCTACAAGGCTGTTAGGAGCACTTCCCTTCTTGATTCCTCATCGTGCGATTTGATTCCTTTGAGGCTTATGCCTTCATTTACTCCCTATTCAATCTTACTCCCTATTCAATTTTAATGGTACTGCAGATGTGGTGCGCGATGTTTCTCCCTGCGTATTTGATTGGGCTATTGTCGTCGCCTTGCGGAAGGTCGTTCTGTCATTTCAGCTCAGTATCAGTATTGCCTATGGTTTGAGATTTGGCACTGATTGTTATGATGATTCTTGTGTTGCTATCGCATAGTGTTGGTGTAATGGTAGGGTGCTTATCTATGGATCGCGACAGTAAATGACTTGATATAAGGACTTCTCTTTTCTGGCTTAGAGGTTCAACATTTAGTTCCGGCGGAAGAGAGGCAATCGGACTATGAACGTTCAGGTTTAGGTTGATGGAGTAACGAGACTTGGTATTTTGAGCGCGGTGGAATTTTTATCTGTGATGTGGTGTCGTCGTCCTTGATTGGATGCATTAAGTTCGCCGGTGTTATGGTCTTCTTCAACTCGCCTTCGGGGCGGGGTATTGTGAAATGGTGCCGGAGAAGCGGTTATCGGAAATAACGGGGTGTAGCAATTTTGGAATCGAATCGGTGTTTCTAGTGTGATGGCTCGAGAAAGATGATCTTCAGAAAGGTTTAAAGTTGGTAGCGATCGATTGGTTCAAGTTCTACAGAGATAGATTTTGATTTTAGGCAACAACTGGGCAGCGAAGGATGAGGAAAGACATGTGGGAGGTCTCTTGCGGTGGTTAAATTTCTAGGAGGCCAAGTGTGAGAAGCAGAAGTCGAGTAGTTGCTTAAAGGAGAGGGTTTAACCAAAGTGGGAGAGTGGCAGAGTAATATATGAGTTCCGTGGTAGGATGGCCACGTGCCTTGAGGAATGTTTGGAGCCATTTGGAAATTCATGGTGGGCAGAGACTAGGTCCACAGATTTTATTTGGATGCAACATGACTTCGAGCTTGGAATGCATTGTTGGACTTTTAGCTGACATCAATGGGGAAGAAGGAATCTCGGTGGGCACCAGGGTTATGTAATTGTAACTTCAAGCTAAGTGGGAGAGCCCCACCGTCTATGATTGGATTGCGTGGTTGTCTACTTGTGCGGTTTTTGGTCATCGGTGTATTGACGGGTTATTATGACTAAGGAAAGAAAATATCAGTGGTAATTTAAGCAAAAGGATTTGAGGAATATGTGCTATATTTGGTCTTATCGGTTCATGTTCAGGTTTTGGGAAGACTCAGAGTCTATGCTTCTTATGGATGTGATGTACAAGGAAAGGGATTCAGCCGGTTGCTTCTTTGAGAGGGTGTTCATGTGCTAGCAGGGCCTTGGAGTTTGATTGTATTCGGGAACAAGTCAGAGTGAGTGACTCTCAACAACGGTCCTAGTGGATTCAAAAGTTAAAGTGCGGTGCCTAAGAATTTTGAGTCCGTAGTATGATTAAGTATCGAGCTTTGGCAGTGGATTATGAAAGTGGCTTGGAGTGTTCTACGTTATCTTCAATCTGCGGTGTGGCATTGGAGGAATGTGAGAAAATAACTTCGGATTCATAGAGGGATTTTCAGAATGGGTATATCAGTTGAAGATGCGAATATGCGCATAAGGAGGGTATGTGATGGTTCGTGCGTTTTGGAGACAATGTGGTCTCGTGAAATAAGGTCACGCGGGATGAGTGCGGATTTGGGTTCATGATGTTTTGAATAGAGCTATTAGTATTCCTAAGGCAAGTCCAGAGTAAATTAGAAGAAATCAGATCGGTTAGCAATGGCGGAATTGGCATGATGGTGGCAATGATCAACTTTTCAGCGCGTTAAGTTATACATGTGATTTGTGGTGGTATGTGCGAGGCTTGACGGCCGCCGTAATTAATTTTATTTGGAGGTATTCGAGTATTATGGCCTGTTATGTGTAGATGGATCCCGAAAGAGTTATAGTGGTTTAGACTACTACTTGAGGATTGTATTTTCTGCAGTTATGGGAATTCGGTCGTGTTTTACAATGGTTCTCCTGAAATGAGTTAAGTAAAAGGTTGCTATGTGATGGAGTGTTTAGTCTATTAGTGGATCAGGAGTCATGATGGAATTCTTGTACTCTCACGTATTGGTATGTTAGGTGCAGTGAGCGGCATGGGAATTGGAAGTTGAGGATCAAGGTTACAGTTTGATATCGACAAAAATGTCACGAGCTCGTATGAGCAGGAAAGAAGTTAGATGTTTAGAGTAAGCTAGTACTGTCTTCAGCGTTACCTGAGATCAGTGTCAGGTGTAAGAGGCTTTGTGTACTGAATTGCGGATCCTTGATTCGCTTTACGGCATTAGTATGACCGGCGGTATGGATGTGCACACTTGTTACCTGGTGCGGAAGGCCGTGGGAGCATATCCCACGGGAGGATTGTATAAGTGTGACATGTAGTCACTTGATTGATTAAAGATTGGAACCAAGTATGGAGATTGTGGTACTATCGCTAATGTGAGAATTTGTGCCTGAAGGATGCTCTGTTCAATTGGTTGTGAATTGTGGAAGTTTGTTCCAGATTTGACGGCTATTCTTGGGGGTGGGTGCTTGAAAGTTTATTAGCTCAGTACAGTATGATCAGAATCGGCTTGAGGTATGTGAGTGGGTCTAAATGTGAGTGTGTACTCTATATCGGGCCGGATGTGTTCATTTCAGCTTAGCGTTGAGTACAGTTCCCCAATATCTATTCTTGTGTGTTTTGTTTTTCATTTTCTGAGGAGGGTTCATAACATCCTTTCGGTTGTTTAATTAGTTAAGTGGGTGGAGTAGTTCTTTCCAGAGTTCATTTTTCCTTATGTATCACATGTGAGTTTGTAACTTGTTGGCACATGGTGGCATCATATGAGACTTTTGGCAGTGTCTGAGATGGCTTATTGCCTGAACAACTTATACTGGGTGAGACGAGATCATTGGACCTGGGATCAGTGCGATCAGATTTATATGAGGTACATTAAAGAATAAAATATCGATATTCAGTCCAGAATGAGGTAATGATTTTGTCGGGAGGAGAGACTCCATGAGTTGTGATTCGGCAGGTGGTTATAAGTTTCTACACATCTCTTCTGTCGTGGCAGTATTGCGAGAGCGGAAACGAGACTTATATGTTTCATGAGGTGTGTTGTGGGCTTCAGATTCGTGGGATTTCGGCTATTGTTGTCAGGGGATATCATTATGGTCATGTGAATAATGCGGTGCATGGTGTGAATTCGGTAAGAGTATACAATCAGGTATTGGTACATCGTGTAGTGATGGATACGGTGTTCGTATGTTGGGAACAGACCTGGTAGAGAATTTCAGATGTTGGAATTTGGCTCTAAGGCTAACTTGACTGAATAAAAGGGAGAATCTTCAGATTTGCTCGAGCTAATGTGCTCAACTGGGTTATGGTAGCACGGGTAGGTGCACGAGGTGTTGACCAGTAATTTTGGACAACTCCAGAGCAGTTCTTAGCACGTTTGAGGACGAACATATGTTTAAGTGGGAGAGAAAGTAACGACCCGATCGGTCGTTTTGCGCTTTAGCGCGTCGTTCGGCAGTTTGAGGCCTTGAGTAGTTTCACTTCAGGTATTATGACTTATGCGCGTGGTCGGAATTGAATGTCGGGAAGTTCGGAGTTGATTTCGAAAGAAAACTCTCATTTTGGAAGCTTTAAGTTGAAAGAATTGACTAAGGTTTGATTTTTGAGTAAACGACCTCGGAATCGGGATTGGAAGGTTCCAACAGGTTCGTATGATGATTTTGGACTTGGACGTATGTCCGGATCGGGTTTTGGATGACCTAGGAGCGTTTCGGCGCATATTGTGGAAAGTTGGCATTTTGAAAGAATTTCATAAATTTGGGTTGATGTGCATTTCAATGTTATTGATGTACCTTTGGGATTCCGAGTCTGGGAATAGCTCAGTATGGTGATTCTGATATTGGGAGAGCGTCCAGAAGTAGATTTGGAGGTCCGTAGGTCATTTCGGGGTCATTTGGCGAAAGTTAAAAATTTGAAGGGTTTTTGAGAAGTTTGACCGGGAGTGGACTTTTTAATATCGTGGTCGGATTCCGATTTTCGGAAGTTGGAGTAGGCCCGTAATGTCAATTATGACTTGTGTACAAAATCTGAGGTCAATCAGACGTGATTTGATAGGTTTCAGCATCGATTGTAAGAGTGTGAAGTTTCAAAGTTCATTAAGTTTGAATTGGAGGGTGATTCATAGTTTCGATATTGTTTGGCGTGATTTGAGGCCTCGGCTAAGTTCGTAATGTGTTTTGGGACGTGTTGGTATATTTGGTTGAGGTTCTGAGGGCCTCGGGTAGATTTCGGATGGTTAACGAATCGAGTTTGGTCTTGGAAGGAAAGCTGAAGCATCTGTCGTCTGGTGTAACCGCACCTGCGAGCTTTTGGTCACAGGTGCAGAGCCGCAGAAGCGGCCAAGAGGGTCGCAGAAGCGGTTCTGGCTGGGGAAGGCTGGAACCACAGATGTGTCGAGTTCCACAGAAACGGGACCGCACCTGCGCACGTGGAGCCGCAGAAGCGCGTATGGGGCCGCAGATGCGGAGTTGAGGGGCCTGAAGGAGGACCGCAAAAGTGGTATTTCGACCGCTCCTACGGGACCACAGAAGCGGTCAAGTGACCGCAGGTGCGAGAGGTCGCTTGGCAATGTGCTCTTTTAAGAACGGGATTATGCATATTTTCTTTCATTCCCTCTTGGTTTGGGCGATTCTTGGAGAGGTTCAAGTGGAGGTTTTTATTATCAATGGTAAGGTAAGTTATCCCCACCTATTCTGAGTTAAATACATAATTTTTATATGGATTCAAGCATGCAAATTGGTAGAAATTGTGGGATTTTTGGTAGAAAATCAAAAATTGGTATTTTAGAATTTTGACCACGAATTTGGGCATAGAATTGGAAATAAATTATATATTTGAGTTTGTGAGGTTATGGGTAATGGTTATTGGTTATCTTCGAAAATTTTCGGAATCCAGGCACGTGGGCCTGAGGGTGATTTTTTATCAACTTTTCGAGTAGAGTTGGAAATTTGTCTAAATTGATTTGTTATGAGTATTAGAGTATATTCTTATTGGTTTGCACATTGTTTGACTAGTTTTGGAGCGATGGGCACCAGTTTGAGGTGTTAGAGCGGCGTTGGAGCCGGTTACGGAATATTGGAGCGAGGTATGTCTTCTGTCTAACTCTGTGAGGGGGAATCTACCCCTAGGTGATATATTTAATATGTGTAACTTGTTGCGGGGACAACGTACGTATGAGGTGACGAGAGTCCGTACGTAGTTAGATTCATGTTATTCTCCAGGTAGGCATAGAATTACATCATGCTGTACTTGTACTATAGGGATTATCCTTGCTCGTCTAATTCTTTTATTTCGCATTATGACTTGAGACTAGACATGCGTAGAGTAATGGACTTGCTATTGTAGTATTTTTGCGAGTTTTATGATTTGCCACGGAATAATGGTGTTCCTCTTATGGATTTCTCGCGCGTTATGCGTCGTAGTCGAATAAATTTCCTTAAAAATTATAACTCACATGTTCATTCATGAGTGGGGGTCAATGACCCGTTTAAACTTCTTATTCCAATGGGATCGGGCCGTTTGCCTCGACAGGATTTATGTACCACACTCTCATGGGAGCGGACCGTTTGCCTCGGTAGTGTAATAGATGCATCTATGGTTCGTGCCGTTCGACCCTCGGTAGTGTACAGTTTATTATTTATGTTGGATCAGCCTGTACGCCTCGACATTTCTATAAAAATATCCTCATGGAATCGTGCATAATATTTGGCAAGAAGCCAGAGTATCTGTGAGTCTTTCCCTGATTCGAATTATAATAACCTATTTGGTAAGGTCCATTATATATATATATATATATATATATATATATATATATATATATATATATATATATATATATATATATATATATATGTGTGTGTGTGTGTGTGTGTGTGTGTGTGTGTGTGTGTGTGTTTATTGTAAGGAGGATAATTATACCACAAATTTACAGTTGTTTATTTTATTTATTTATTTTGCCTCATATTTGTTCACTTCCTTACTGTACCTGATATTATTGGACCACTAGTGAGTATCGATGTCGACCCCTCGTCACTACTCCTCCGTGGTTAGGCTAGATACTTACTAGGTACACGTGAATTTACGTACTCATGCTATACTTGCTGCACATTTTTGTGCAGGTACTTTTATGTCCGGTGGTCCTTTGGGCACGGAGGCATGGATGATGCGGGGACTTGCCGCGAGCTGCATTTCAGGTTTCGATCTGCAGCCAGCAGTATCTCCTCCAGGGTTATTTGTAGTTTTTCTGTCTAATTTGTATTTCGGACAGATGCTATATTTTATTTTACTTCCTAGTTGATACTGATGCACTTGTGACACCGAATTTTGGGGGTACTTATGAGTTGTTCAGTATTGTAATTGGGAAAATATTATCATTTACTCTGTGAATTTTATTTCTGATTATTTAATTAAAGGAAAATTTTGATTTCAAAATACAAAAATGAATAATTGAGTTAATCAACTATTGTTGGCTTGCCTAGCAGCGGTGTTAGGCGCCATCACGACCATTTATGGATTTTGGGTCGTGACAAAATTGTTCAAGAAATTTTTATGTTGTTAATATTTTTATTTAAGGAATATTCTTTCTTTAATTTTGGTCAAAGTGAAAAACGAAAGGATTAGATTCAGACTATATTTCCTTCATGATACATTTCCAACTAAAATTTAGGTGATATTATCTTTTTAATTTAGGTACGTATTAACAAAATATTTAGTTTGAAAAATATGATATGATCTCTCTCTCTCTCTCTCTCTCTCTCTCTCTCTCTCTCTCTCTCTCTCTCTCTCTCTCTCTCTCTCTCTCTATATATATATATATATATATATATATATATATATATATAGTGGCAAGCTAGTATAATAATATTTTGTATAATTATGGTAAGGACATATGTTATGGAAACAATTAAAGATTGATGAAGTATTCTTAAAATGATCAAGTTTTGTATCTGACCTTATTTGGGTACAATATACATTACTGTAGGTATCTTTAATTAAATTTTTGTGTATAATTCAGTTATGGTAGGTATCCATTTTTGAGAAAAAATCAATTAAATTTTCGTTTTCTATCTTACACATTCCTTTTATGTTAAAATAATAATTCTTTATTTAGTGCAAGCTTTGTATCTGGCCTTATTTGTGTACAATATACATTACTATAGGAATCTTTAATTAAATTTTGTGTATAATTCAGTTATGGTATGTATCCTCTTTTGAGAAAGAATCAATTAAATTTTCATTTTGTATCTTACACATTGATTTTAAATTGAAATAATAATTTTTTATTTAGTACAAGCTTTGTATCTGACCTTATTTGGGTATAATATACATTACTGTAGGTATATTTAATTAAATTTTTGTGTATAATTCAGTGATGGTATGTATCCTTTTTTGAGAAAGAATCAATTAAATTTTTGTTTAATATCTTACACATTGATTTTAAGTTGAAATAATAATTTTTTATTTGAAAAATAAATACTAAAAAGTAGTACAAGCTTTGTTGTATCTAACCTTATTTGTGTATAATATATATAACTGTAGGTATCTTTTTTGACAAGGAAATAATTAAAATACACGTTTTGACATTTGCACATACCTTTTTTAAAAAAGTAGGTTTTTAGATACCTATGATACCGAATCCTTTTATAGTCTTTCCTTAAAAATCTTTGTTTTAGCAACTTTTGCTTAGGTTTGGCTTCTCTACATTGCTTAGGGTATAGCTTCCATATAAATAAATTGTGATTTATTCAATTTGAAGTTGCTGCAAAGTATGGCTCCAAACTATAACTATATCAGCGAAATATCAATGTCCAAAATGAGTTGAAATTTGAAGGTTCGTGTTGTTAGATTATGGCAAGTTCCAGACCGTGAGAAATCAGAAAATCCTAACTAAATTGAATTAATTATTCAAGATGAAAAGGTGCATACTCTTTTACATGCTATTATGTTTTCATGTCTTTCGAGTTATGATGTATTTTCTTCAAATTATGCGCCTTACTAACTTAAATTTCTTTTCAAATTTATATTTTTAGGGAGATCGAATTCATGCAACTATTGGAAGATCTGTTATGCGTATTTTCAAAATAAAAATATATGAAATGGGATTGTATGTTATGAAGAACTTTGTGGTTGGACCAAACAATATAAAAATTAAGAGGACAACTTCTGAAAAATGCACTGCAATCTGTCCATGAGCATTTGCTGCAATAATGTTCCCTTAAGCACATGCTTCATATCAAGCAAATTGTATATCATCATTAATTTTTGTAGAACATTCATATCAAGCAAATTGTATAGTATCATTATTTTTTATGGAATACTTATTAGGAGATGGAATAAAAGTTTTACTGGAGTCTCAATATATATTTAATGTTTGGTTGTAAAAATAGTATTAACACTAACAAATTAAATTTTACAGTGTAGATCATTCTTTTAATTATTCGCGCATCATGCGGGTACTAATACTAGTTTTTTAATTAATAAGTACTTATTTTATATAAATTAAGTAATTAATGGTGTTAAATAAATAATTTAGTGTTATAATTACAAATATATCACTCTTACTATTTTTGAAACTATTAAAATAACTTTTCATTCATTACATAGGTTTATAATTAATTTAATAAGGTAATTTCTTAATTTTGGTGAAATAGCCTACTATTTCAAAATAAATCTGAAATTAGTGTCACACATAGAAAATAGGATATTTAAAAATTAATTAACTAATTACAGTAATTAGTGGTATATTTGATGATTTTAATTTCTATTACATTTTATTAAAATTATTTAAGTTTATTTAAATTAATTCCAAAAGGGTTAAAAGACCGAAGGGCTGCATTTACAATTGTATAATTATATACAAAATGGCTACTTCTTAAATCAAAATATCCCAAATACCCAAGCCCAATTGCCCTTCTGACCCAGTCCAAACCTATCCTTTACTCCACCTTGGCAATCCATGACTTTCTCTCAGAACCAATTAAATTGTGCCACGTCATCCGTCCCATTCACTCACAAAACAAACACACACCATACTGACTGTTGATTCATATCATCAACGGACAAGTATTAATCCATTTTTTTAGTTAGTTTAAATGCCCCGTCGTATTTTATCTCCGCCGTTGGATCACAAGAATCCAACGACCACCGATTTTTCCATAAAACTATTTTTAAACCCCCAAATATCAAAATAATCGGAGCCGTTAATCAAAGGATCCAATGGCTCCCGTTCTGTAACGACCCGATCGGTCGTTTTGAGTATTTCAGTTCCGTTTTCCTATTTACTGCTCAATTTATGCTTTACAGTTGTTATGTGACTTGCCGGGGAAATTGGTTCGGGTTCGGTGAGGTTTTGAAATGAATTGAGACACTTAGTCTCCAAGAGAAAAATTTAAGCTGAAAAGATTGACCGGATATTGACTTACATGTAAACAATCCCAAAATAGAGTTTTGATTATTCCAATAGCTCCGTATGGTTATTTTGGACTTAGGAGTGTGTCCGAAAAAATTATTTAGAAGTCCATAGTTAAATTAGGCTTGATTTGGCTAAAATGGAAATTTAAGTTTGGAAGTTTAACTGTTTTGATATCGGGATCAGAATCCGATTCCGGAAATCGGAACTGCTTCGTTATATCATTTATGACTTGTACGCAAAATTTGAGTTCATTCCGGGTTGATTTGCTATGTTTTGGCACGAGTTATTGAAGTTGAAAAGTTCAAAATCTATCAAGTTCGATTTGAGGTGCAATCGTAATTTCGATGTTATTAAGTGTGATTTGAGGCCTCGAGTAGGTCCGTGTGATGCTATGGAACGTGTTGGTATATTCGGACGGGGTTCCTAGTGGCTCGAGTGAGTTTCGGACGTGGTTCAAATCGATTTGAAAGTTTTGGAAGCTGCTGGAATTTTTTGGTTGCTGATGCAACCGCTTCTGCGGAAGCTTGGTCGCAGAAGCGAGCAGACCTCCGCAGAAGCGACATGGCAATGCTGGGCAGGAGCCACAGATGCGAAAAAATGCGCGCAGAAGCGCGACCGCAGATGTGGTGGAATTGATCGTAGAAGCGAAAGGGCTGGCGAGTGGTCTCCGCAGAAGCGACCTCCTTGTCGCAGAAGCGACGTCGCAGAAGCGGCTACTATTGTCGCAGGTGCGAAGAGGCCTAGACAGAAGATAAAATCGTGGGTTTTGGTTTCTTTCTTCATTTTCGGATTTTGGAGCTCGGATTGAGCGACTTTGGAGAGGAATTTTCCACACAACTTGGGATACGAGGCTTTCGGAGGCCAATTCGCGAGGCAAAGGTATAGCGGAGTAAAGAATTACACGATTTGAGGTAAGTAACACTTCTAAACTTGGTTCTGAGGGTATGAATCCCCGAATTTGGTGTCACATAAATTGTTTGGAGGTGATGCACACGATAGGTGACGAGCGTGTGGACGTGCACTATAGAAATTGTGACTTGAATAAATCCTGTAAAGTTGTAAAATTAAAGAATCATGTTATTATTCGCATTCTCCATGTGGTAGGAAATTGAGCCGAGACTCGTATTAAAGATCATGATTAGGCTACGTGCTGATATTTTGGGACCCACATGGTCGTGTTGCTGTTGAATTTAATTGTTTTAAAAATATATATTTCATACTCAGTCATGTTCATCCATTGTGAGGATATTTATGGGATCGGGACTGCCCGCCTGCAGCAGGCCATATCGGCTTTATATATATTATTATTATATGGAACGGGGCTGCCCGCCTGCAGCAGGCCTTATAGGTTTTTATCATTATATGGATCGGGGCTGCCCGCCTGTAGCAGGACATATCGACTTTACATCACGCTTGGGCTGAAAGAGCCTCTCTGGAGTCTGCACCCCCCACAATGAGCGTAGTTGATATATATATATATATATATCTGGGATGGATCTTCCCTGGGCATGGATCTTTCCATAGATATATATATATTGAGGGATGGATCTTGTCCGAAGCATTTATATTGAGGGATGGATCTTCCATGTGCATGGATCTTGCCCGAAGCATTTATATTGAGGGATGGATCTTCCATGGACATGGATCTTGTCCGAATCATTGATATTTGGGGATGGATCTTCCCCTGGGCTGGATTGGCCTTGTATAGTACTGAGTGAATGGATGTCAGTTATTATGTATATATATTAGGATGGATCTTCCCTAGGCTGGATTGGCCATATACAGTACTGAGTGATTGAGTACTCTGAGAGTGCGAGTACATGAGTTCATCACTATGTTGCATTACATTAGATATGCATATTTGATATGTAGGCATAGAGAAGTATTTTTCCTCATGCCATCTGATAATGAAATTTCTTATCGATTGTTAAAGTTTTTGAGGAAAATCACAGATTTCAGACTTACTCATATTTTCGGTGACTTTCGGCAAAAGATTTGAGTTTTACTGTTATATTAAAAAGAAAATAGTTAATTTTCAGAATTTTATACGAGCTGAGCATTTTATTATTGAGTTATTACTTGTGCTGCTTTAAATTATATTGTTATGAACTGTTGTTGGTTATTGGAGTTGGACTCTGACCTTGGCACAAGCTTGTCACTACTTTCAGCACAAAGGTTAGTCTTGTTACGTATTGAGTTGTTTGTACTCATACTACACTCTGCACCTCGTGTACAGATCCAGGTGCTTCCGGACACGTCGACTGTTAGATCTCAGGGTATTATCAGTTGGAGACTATCAAGGTAGCTGCCTGGCGTCCGCTGACCTTGACTCTCTCTTCCTTTCAGTTATTATACTGTTCTATATTTTCAGATAGTGTTTTTATCATTCAGACTTTGTTATCATTTAGATGCTCATGTACTTGGTGACACCGGGTTTTGGGAGTGTTTTGTATCTGTAATCGCGATGTTTTTCTATGGAATTTAAATATTATGTATTCAAACTCAAAAGAAATTATGGTTTTATTGAGGTTGTCGGCTTGCCTAGTATTGAGATAGGCGTCATGACGACATGCTAATTTTGGGTCGTGACACGTTCCACCTTCCACTTTTATCCCTTAGAGACGACTAACCCCTACACTAAATCATTTCCCCTTTGACCCAGCCACCCCTCTTTCCCTAAACGCTCTCTACTCTCCTTTTGCCCTAACCCATCAATCACCAAAACCTTACATAAATTTGTGCAAGGTCATCTCAATCGAAGCCTGAAACACTCACCTTGTCCCTATGCCGCGAATCCCTGCTGGTTATTTCCTCTTTCATCGTCAAAATTCAAAATCCCCAAATCTTGACCCTAAATACAAAGACAAAATTTTAAATCGTCTGGTTTCTCTTATGTTCTTTCAAATCAAAGCATGCATGGCGATTTTCTCTGAACTAATCATCATTATTCATCGTCTAGAGGTCAGACACAGTGACCTCTGGACATTTTTGCTTTGACCGATGGATTTCGCGTTCAACGGTCGATTTCCAATACCTATGTAAACTCCTTGCTTTTTTCCCTTCGTGTTCTCTGATTTTACCTCTACCTTGCTATCATGACTCGACTATCGTCGTCTTTCACTATCTAATTTAAATCTGTTGAACCCTAAGGCTTGAAAGCACTATAAATAGTATACTTTAATGCTCTCACCTAACAGACCTAACACGAGATATACATTAGAAATCACTTAAAAAATATATGACTTTTAGCTTTGTTTAGAGAAGAATCGAGATAAGGTTTCTAATTAGTTTGATTTCTTTTCCATTATGAGCTCCATTACTGGTTGGAGTTTGAGCTTTATGATCCCTTGACGACTAACAAAAATCTTTGTTTGTTTTGCTGCTTGAAGGGAGGTCAGTGACTTTCGACCCTTTTTTCCTTTGACTATTTAGTTAAAATCATGCCTACTCTCTTATCTTCTGTTAATTAGCTCTGATCATGATATATCTTTATTGATTATAGTTGATCATCTATGCTCATAATGTATTATTATCAGTTCATAATTTCCATCATGTTTTAGTACTGTTTTTCTTAAAAATAAGAAGTTAGACTAAAACTAGTCGATAACTTTGTAATCTCAATGAATATGTGATGTGTGATTAGCAGAAAACCTTACTAGTTACATGCATCTATTTTGACCATAAACCTCACTGATGAATTTTGTTATGGCACTCATACTTACTATACTAGTCTTTACTTAGTGTTACTTGTTGACTTGCCTTATGTACTTAAGGTTATCCACCTGATAAACTAAAGTCAAAATGGGATATGAATCTTTAATGATTATGCACACCTGTTTTGACCTTATACTTCTATAATGATTTTGCTATGACTTTTGTGTTTGTTTTGTTGACCTTTAGCTTAGTGATTATTTGTTGATCTGTGATATACACCTGAAGTTGTCTGCCTGACAGGCTTATACTATAGCAGTTATGAACACAAGGGAAAACATAAGGCTGTTATCACAATTTTAAGTATATTAGCTAATGTTGTCTGAGTTGACCTCTCCCCTCTAGTGTGCCTCTGTGATTCTATAACTCTTGAAAGATCATTGTTATGATTTTCTTGTAAACCTTCATGAATGTGTGATCATATCTGGAATTTCATTGTATAAATATGTTCTGAATCAACTGGATTAAGTCCTACTGAGTTTTCTGCACTTGTCCTTGTATGTATTATGACAGTTGATATTCACTTAGTTTAAGTTATGCACTAGGAACATACACACACACACACACACACACACACACACACACACACACACACACACATATATATATATATATATATATGTGTGTGTGTGTGTGTTTAGGTTTCATCTATTGTGCTAGGATGCTAAGCTGAACTTCATCATGACTCATTTTTACACTTAACTTGTACAACTGAAGCATGCTTACTTAATGTGAGACAGTCCATTATTCTGAACACCTGCAATTAGTCTGTTGGTCTGATTCCCATGGTATTTTATACTCCATGCTGTTATAGTCTTGCACTTTTAAAGAATGTCTCATGTGTGTGTCTGTACATCTTCTCTTTGGATTTTTGTACTCTATCCTTTTCTTGAACAAAACTTCCTGCTTATCTCTCACATTGATGCCTATATTCTCATGCTGCACTGTCACATAAGAGAAACTGAACCCTGCTAAGCCTCTACAAGTTGTCTGTGGCTAACCAATAGACTTATGATGAACCTTCTTGTGTTATTTGTTTTGCTCGAGTATAATATTATGCCGTAACTCTTATTGAACCTAGTGTGAATATGAGGTTAGGAACCTTTTAAAGAGAAATGGATCATTTGTTATGTTGAAACCAACTTGCTTGCTTAAATACCCCTGCTGATACTCTTTAGTGATTCCATATGAAACTGTTAACTCATACATCTATTAGAAATTAAGACTTAGTCTATGTAAACCTCTGACTAACTCAAACGTAGGCTGCTAAGGTTGAAGACTTCTGTATACTTGAACTATGTATCTTTTCTACTTCTTAAGTTGCGCGTCTTAATTGTTTGAACTACTAAAGTAACCTACTACTGTTCTCTTCCCTTAATTGCACAAGTAATTGGTTTCTCTGAGTATTGTTCCGCATATTGGTAGTTCTTAACAGTTAATTACTCACTGGTGTTTGGATTGTGATCACCCTGGTGTTATCTGTTATCACATGTTCATAGTAAAATTCAGTCTAGTTTCTGTTAGAAGTACACATGTTTAAACCTGTGAATTGTTGTTACAGTTGTATTAAAACTCACAATGAATGCCTCATTGGCATTTAAAACTACAGGGAAGAGTAAGTGTGAGTGGTTAGGGGTATTTAGGAGTAATATTTAGTTTTTGGCTGAGATACTCTCCCTGACACAAGCACTGCTCGGGATCCCTGTGACCCTTGTGAACTCTAAAGTGCCAGCGGTCCAAAGGGTATCTTGGCTATAAATGGAGTTTCAGCTTAAGCCCTTAATCATTGACACTTGTTAATCTCTTTAGGGTTAGAGTTAAATGAAAGAAAAATCTTCACTGTGATTTTCTTTACTCTGTTTGATCTTACACAGTTTTATTTGCATTCTTAATCGCAAGCATTTGTTACAGTTTTATTGCGCTTTATGTTGATCTTATCAGCATTTAAATATTATGTTGGGCCTTGTCGCTAATTTTTGCTTCTCTCTTTTGTACATGTAACCGAACTGGGCCAGCTGAGTTCTCAGGAACTCAGGCCCAAGTTCCAGCCTTTGAGTCTAAAGTCGTGGAAGCTGTTCTTATTTGTCTGTTGTTCACTGGACCTAACCTCCTTCAGGCCCAAACCTGAAAGTCCATTCCCTCCCTTTATCGCTTTATATAATATGTTATTATTTTTATGTATATGAAACTGATAATATTTGAGTAAATACTTCCTCTTATCTCTTTGAATTATTTTAGGAAAACCTAGGCAGGCCTAAAACCATAGGTAAAAATAAAAAGAATTGCTGATCCTACATTAGTTAATAACTTCAAACATACTTAGTTATTTATGCTATATGATTTTCATCCTCACTCTATACTAACCGTTTTCATAGATTTTCTAAGTTCAAAATAGATTTGGAAAGTCGACAACCCTCTTCCTTTAAAAGTTAGAATTGGGCAAACAATTTCAAAGTCGAGATTTTTATAAACAAAATGAGATACAAATGCAATCAAGGAACACTTCAATAAAGTTTCTCCTAAACTTGACATAAGATTCGAAAATCAGTCTTCAAGGTATAAGTATTATAAACCCATTTCCAAAAAGTCTTTCAATTATATTGACACTTCAAAGGCCTTTTGTAAATAAAACCTATACTCTCTTCTCAAATTATATGTACTACCTCCCTTTCAAAAAATGATAAGTTTTAAAACATAACAGAGAGTAAGTCACACACATTTAGCACTAACTAAAATAGAATATAGATATTTAATTCCCTAAACCTAGTCTAAGTTCTATGGAGCTACCTTAGGTAGATTCTAGGGGGTGCCTAACACCTTCCCCTTAGAAGAACAAGAATCCTTACCCAAAATCTCATTGGTTAGCAGACGAATAGATAATGATCTTAATAATTAAATAGGTATCCGAGTATACATTTGAATATTAGGTGGAGACTCTCTTTTATCATCAATAGGGAAACCACTAATTGAATATTGTTTTGACTCGTGCAAAATAGGGTACAACAACGTGGCGACTCTTCTGACGATTACACTTAGGTTCTGACCTTAGCAGACTTAGATTAGATCCTGAATTCAGGAATGTTTATACTGCTTTAACTATGCTTAATTTGCAACAATGTATTTGCCTACCTTACTTGTTCATTATGTACTTATCTGCTTGCTTCAATATTATTACTAAAATCCCACTATGTGTTACCGTTTCATATATATTGTCATCACACTCTTTTCAATCGAGTCTTGGCCGTACACTATCACATACAATGGCACACGAGGGTTGTCTTTTACACCCCTTTGAACCTTCTTTCAAAATTCTTTAGTTTCAGAGAATGGCTTTTTCAGGTCAACTGACATAACTTCTCGCAGTATTCCGTCCAACTCAAAATTAGGAAACACTCTACTCTAGCAACATAGGTCATATTTCATAAACCATAGGAGAGTCGGTCCTTAGCATCGACACAAAATTAGGAAAGCCGCCCTAATGTCAACAGGTCACGCACCTAACGACATGACTTTTGTGGAACGAAGAACCAATCATGATGAGACACTAAATATCCGAAGCAAAACACTTATCAAACCCTTTTTCTACCCTCTTCAGAAATGGAAATCAACCATAACATCCCCAAAATCAATATGGTCGTGGGAGCACCGCACAAGCTAAACCAATGGTGGAAGAACATCCACCGAGATCATGGAGACAAAATCAGGACGTACCTAGGAGCATTGACTGTCTTACTAAACATCCGGGCCGATAGGGTGCTTACCCGTTTGCTGATAGAATTATGGGATCCGACCAAAGTGGTTTTCAAGTTCGATGACTGTGAGTTGGTGCCAATGTATGAAGAAGTTACCAACTTCACAGAGCTGCCATTTACTGGAAGGAAGCTGATACTACCGTTCACCATGCATGTTTAAAGGTTTCTCGATGCATTGGGTCTGTCAAATAGTCGGGGTTTGAGAAATATTAAAGATGGATGGGTAAGCCTAGACCAATTGTTCGACATGTTTGGACATCGAGAGAGCTACGAATGGTATTTGGGAGAGTTTCAGTGTGATCAGGAAACATGGGAATGTCTCCGACCCATAACCTTCTCTTTGGCGCTGCTAGGATTGCTGGTTTTCCCGCAAAGGAGAGGGCGGATCAACATCAACTTGCTGCCTGTGGTCTTGGCAACATTCATGGGTAACCTCCAAGCCACCTTGGTGCCTATGGTGTTAGCAGAAATTCTCAGAGCATTGTTCTCATGTTCCCGGGGGTACGATTTCTTCAAGGGCTGCAACTTGTTACAACAAAAATATGGGCCACAAAGCACTTCTTTCGAAACATGATTACTTTGTGGGCATTAGAAACATGGTTCGAAGTCACAGTGAGAGAATGAGGCATTGGGTCTCCGCGCATGGATATGAAGAATGGAGAGAGATGCTAACCAACCTGAGCAGAGAATGGATAAACTGGAAGTTATCATGGCTGAGCGGCTGGTCAATTCTAAGGACTCCCCAGAAGTATTTTATCGAGCTGATAGGACTCGAAGGCATTTAGCCATATGCACCCACCCCTACGAGGTCTCATGTAGTTTGGGTTGATTCAGGATGTACCTCTCTGGTTGAGGACGACACTGTATAAAGACGAGTACAATGGGTAGATCTCGATACCAAGGATAAGGAGACTTCAGGAAGAGTGGAATGATTTGATACGATGCCAGTGGGTCAGAATTTGTGGTGAACTCCAGAATACTATGTCTGGATCAATGAAGAGGATGAGCTAGCTCGACCAAGTAGAGAAGGAATAGCCTACCTGGAAGATGCAGTGGCAGACTTATAAATCTATCATGAGATTTTGCCGCACTACCTTGTGACTACCTCCATGCACCGCCAAGTGGTCCCAGGGTCAGTTGACCATATGCTGCCACCTCTAGAGGATGATGATCGAGTGATCGAGTGTATACAAATTGAATCTGAGATAGAACCGGAAGAAGATCCCGAGTTCAATAATGATAAAGAGGAAGAATTTGAAGAAGATCCATTCGAGGAGCGGGAAGAGGAAGAAGACATGGGAAATGATTCCGGGGATGGCTGTTAGAAGCTGGTTGATTTCACCCCTTTTCCCACATTGTATCTTTTATCCCGAACCATTCCATTCCCCTAAGGGCAAGTCAATTGAGACAATATGATCTTATGAATGTTGGAAGCAATGTTGTAACCTTTGCTCCCGCATATTACGATCCAAATATTATTAATAAAAACAAAAGTTTGCTTCGGATCTGAATGTGTCAAATCTAATTGTTTGTCAAATATTTGTGACTTATGCCCACCTCCGGCAAAGAGAGGTCCCTCACACATTAGGATATACGTTTGATTGAATACGTGAACTAACTGCTCTGTGTGCCCATATTTGTGCAAACACTATAATTGACTTATGTTCCTTTTCTTTTCTTTTTCTTTTCTTTTCTTTTCTTGCATTAATTTATTAATATTCCTCAAAAGAAGTTGGTTTGTGTTGACTCGAAAACTGGCGTAACCATCATACAACTTGAGATCAAAAGGGAAGATGTCTGCGATAGACAATCCAATTGAACACGCCCTGGAAATAACTGATAGCCCGGGGCGATCGGGAGAAAATGATGATACTCAAAATGACGAACATGTTGCTAGGATGGCTCAAGAGTTGGAATCATTGAGGGAGGAAGTACAATACATTCGGGAATTGGCGTATCTAGACGTGACGACGCTGCCATAACCACCCCAGTTTCCTTCTCTAGATTCGATCCCCGAACACTTTCCTTCAACTACTCGCCAAGCAAACAATACCCCGACTTCAGTGCCTTTAACCCAGATTATACCCCAGTAACCCCTGCAAACCCACCAAATCCTCCCATCTACACCCCTTATATACCAAATTATGTTCAAACACCTCAAAATCCACGAGTTGTACCAACGCATTTTATATCCCTCCTCGTGATGGTGTCACCTTCATCACCACTCAAAACCAGCACATACTCGCGACACATACAACTACACACGAGCGATATGTTCCTCCATATATGTCATTTCAGAACCCACTTTCACAGCGCCCATCGTGGTCAGGTTGCCTTATGAAATTGATCAATACGCCGAAATGGAGAAGGAAGCTAAATATATGGAGGAAGAGTCTGTATTCGAACAACTGCGAGTATTGAGGAGAAAAATGAAGAACCTCCAGGTCGCTCGAGGGAGTGAAAGTCTAGATTATGAGGATCTATGCATACACCCTGAAGTGGACATGCTGATAGGGTACAAGCCTCCAAAGTTTGACATCTTTGATAGGACAGGTGATCCCCATGCACACATGAGAGCCTAATGCGATAAGCTAGTTGGAGTAACAAGGACGATAAGTTAAGGATGATACTATTCATAAGGAGTTGGAAAAGGGAGGCATATAATTGGTACACTCGCCAAGATCCTAAAAATTGGAGGGAGTGGCAGGATATGGCAGAAGATTTCATGAACCGTTTCCAATTCAACACAGAAATTACCCCTTATAGGTTCGCCTTGGTAAGCTTGCAGAAGAAGCCGTCAGAATCATACCAGGTTTATGCACATCAATGAAGGTCGGAGGCCACGCCAAAGCACAACCCCCGTTAGATAACAGTGAGTTGACTGAGTAATTTATCACAGCTCAGGAAGGAATCTACTTTAAAAAAAGGATGGGGGATGATGGGGTAGAAGTTCCCCGAACTTGTTAAGATGGGACACTTTTTAGAGAAATGCATAAAGTCCGGCAAGGTACAATCTATGGCCGCATTGTAAGCAGCTAGCAAAGAAATTCAATCCAGTTCAATAGGCAGCGGAAAGAAGAAAAAGGAAGAGGTATTAGCAATCGTACCCTATTACCAGTCCAATCCACACAATGGAAAAAACTCTTACTCTCCAAACACTTATTCCCTACACCCACCTACTTATGCTCTAGTATACAACACGCAACCATAATACATTCCCCAACCTCAATATAACCAACCTCGGCCCCATACAAATCCAAATCCACCACGACCATACGCTATAGTTCAAACTACCACTCATCAAAATTGACCCACCTATGCACCCCGACCTCACCCAAAAGTTGAAGAAAGAGGTCCCAGAAACTAGACCCCGATTGCTGAGCCTTTGGCTCAACTATTTGAAAGACTGAGGAGAGTTGGCTTGATACATCCAACAGAAGGGAGGATTCCTGAGCATCCTTTAAAATACTTTGATGTAACCAAACAATGTATCTACCATTCAGGCGTACCGGGGTATGATACAGAGGATTGTTTCAGCCTGGAAAATGAAACTGAGTCACTGATCAAAAGTGGAGCCATTCAGTGTACCCCATCTCCGCCCAATGTGAACCGTAACCCATTGCCAAACCACCGGAACCAAGGAGTTAATATGATTACCCTGGATGAAGAGTATGAATTAAAAGGAACCATCGTTATAATAGGAAACACTGAGGTTGCAAGGGTTCCACCCTGAAGGACTCCGATGATCACCGTACAGCTAAAACCTCCGGTGATTGTCCAGACATACCAACAATAATCCACCGCCACTATCAGAGATGAGGAGGATCGGGAATAGAAAATAGTCCAATGGATATATCTGCAGAATGGGAAAGGCAAGATGACAGATTCTGCAACAGCTCATGGAATGACCAGGTTAGGAGGGTGTTATGCTCCGGAGAAGGTAAACCGAGGGAATCCAGGAAAGGAACAGATTCATAGGAGGAATATAATAGATACCGAGGACACAGAATTTTGGAAGAAGATGTCAACTAAAGAATATTCCGTGGAAGAACAATTGAAGAAAACCCCCGCGCATATATCGATTATGGATCTGCTGATGAGTTTCGACAGTCACAAAGATGCCTTGATGAAAGTGTTAAGTAGGGTGAACGTGGAGAGCAACACTACCAGCGAGGCACCGGTAGCAACCATCGGGAAGATGGTCGAGGCAAACATGATTGCCTTCCGAAGAGATGAAATTCCCATAGAGGGCATGGGTCATAATAGAGCTTTACACATCGCCGTCAAATATGGAGAAAAGGTGGTGTCCTAAGTACATGTTGATGGAGGATCCATATTAAATATCTTCCCGCTCTCTACCCTACGAGATCTGGGTATTCACCTGAGAGAATTAAAAGAAAGCCATGTGAGGGTAAGAGCTTTCGACGGGTCACCGAAAGACTCCATTGGAGAAATCTATTAAGCTCTGCAAATTAGACCTGTTGAGTTTCCCATATTGTTCCAAGTAATGGACATTTCATCCTCATATAACCTGTTGCTGGGAAGGCCTTGGATACATATGGTAGGGGCAGTCTCATCTACCCTCTATCAGTGCATGAAGTTCGAATGGGATTGTTAAGAGATTGTAGTTCACAATGAATGGAGCCAGCCAGCTTATCTGGAACATGCAACTCCATTCATAGAAGGATTAGACGGGGTCGCTTTTCATGCGGTCGAGATCATGCAGACCATGGAGATAGAGGAGACTGAGTAAAATCTAGGTATGCAGTCACCATACAGATCAAAGATGGCTATGAGAGAAATGAAGAAGTACGGGTACAGACCAGAGACCGGGCTGGGAGCCCGATCAGATGAGATAACAAAGCCGATTGAGCCAAGGGGGCAGAAAGGTAGAGCTGACATAGGGTATCAGCCTCAAACTGGAAAGACTTACACTAGTGGTTTCGGGAAGAAAGCTTTTGTGCCAGAGCATGTTTCGGGTTCGAGTCAAATCTCATCACCAGAGGACGACATCGTTGATTGAATGGGAATGTTGTTCGTGACCATGATCGAAGAATGCTATTACAAAGTTGATATCAAGACACCGATCATTCGGAATGTCGAACCAGGAGAGGACTTGCAGAATTGAAAAAAGAAATGCACGGTCAATTGAGGCTTGAACCGTGCCTGTCCTTGTTTGTCAATTGCCTCCTTGAACGCTTAGACGTTTCTCTTTGATGAAATAAAAGGAATTGCTTTCTTAAAATTATTGCAAACTTATTTATTGCTTCATTTATACTTAGTTTTTCTTTTCAGTAATCAAAACGATAAAAACCCGCGTTCCATGATTATGACATGTAATGAATCCTTCGAGTAAAATGATCCAGATTATAAGGAATACGATGAAAGCATGATGCCATATAATCTCTCACAAGAGATCAAACAGTTGGAAAAACAAAAAAAGCCTAACCTTGAAGAGACAAAAGTAGTCAACCTGGGAAGCGAAGAAGGCGTGAAAGAAACTTGAATCAACATCCATTTAGAAGAAGAGCGGAAAGAATAATTGGCTAAGCTCCTCCGTGGGTACATCAACATATTCGCATGGTCATATGATGATATGCCCGGATTAAGCACCGACATCGTTTCACATCGATTGCCTATCGATCCTGCCAGACCGCCAGTCAAACAAAAACCAGAAAGTTCAAGCCAGACTTAAGTTTTAGGATAAAAGAAGAGGTAACCTAGTAGATAGAGGCAAACGTGATAAGAGTCACCAATTATCCCACATGGTTGGCAAATATTGTACCGGTACAAAAGAAGGATGGGAAGATCAGGATATGTGTAGATTATCGAGATCTTAACAAGACCAATCCAACAGACGATTTCCCTTTACCAAACATTCATATCCTCATCGACAATTGTGTGAAGCACGAGCTGCAATCATTCGTGGATTGTTTCACCGGGTACCATTAGATCCTGATGCATGAAGAAGATGCAGAGAAGACCACTACACCTTGGGGATTTTATTACTACAGAGTCATGTCGTTCGGCCTCAAGAACGCTGGTGCTACTTATATGAAGGCCATGAAGACCCTCTTTCACCTTAATCCACAAAGAGATTGAAGTATATATGGATGACATCATCATTAAATCTCGAAAGAGTGCAGAATATTTGGATGACCTAAAGAAGTTTCTGAATGCTTGTGGAGGTATAGTTTGAAGTTGAATCCCGCAAAATGTGCATTCGGAGTCGATCCCTGCCGAAAAATTATTAGGCTTCATCATAAGCAAGAAATGGGTAGAATTGGATCCTTCAACGATCAAAGCCATTCAAGACTTACCTCTACCCAAAGCAAAAAGGATGTGATGATCCTTGGTAGGCTAAATTACATTAGTAGATTCATAGCCGAATCTACGGTAATTTACGGGCCTATCTTCAAGTTGCTGAAAAAGGATGCCGCTACAAAATGGACAGAAGAGTGTCAGAAAGCCTTCAACATGATCAAGTAGTACTTGTCAAATCCACCAGTGTTGGTTCCTCCCGAGCCCGAGAAGCCATTGTTGTTATACTTGTCTGTTCTGGATAATGCATTCGGATGCGTGTTGGGACAACACGATGAGACTGGGAGAAAAGAGCAAGCTATCTACTACTTAAGTAAGAAGTTTACACCATGTGAAGCAAATACACTCTGATAGAACGCACCTATTGTGTTTTAACTTGGATCGCCCAAAGGTTGAGGCACTACATGTCGGCATACACCACACATCCAATATCCCGGCTCGACTCGCTCAAGTATGTCTTTCAAAAGCCGATGCCTACGGAAAAACTGGCCAAATAGGAGATTCTTCACAGCGAATTTGACATTATGTACATAACGCAGAAGCCCATTAAAGGACAAGCCTTAGCTAACCACCTCGCAGAGAATCCAGTGGACAAGGATTATGAGCCGCTCACCACATACTTTCCGGACGAAGAAGTGTTGTTCGTCAGAGAAGACATTGCAGAGTCATACCTAGGATGGAGAAAGTTCTTCGACGGAGCAGCAAATTTCAAAGGAGTAGGAATTGGGGTAGTCTTAATTTCAGAATCAGGACAGCATTATCCGGCATCAGCAAAGATAAGGTTCCCTTGCACCAATAATATGATTGAATACGAAGCATGCATCTTCGGGATTAGGATGGCAGTCGATATGAATATCAAAGAGCTTTTGGTCATAGGAGATTCAGATCTGTTGATACTTCAAGTTCAAGGAGAATGGACTACCATGAACGTCAAGATCTGACAAGCTCGAAACACACACCGAAATTATGCTCGCTAATTAAATATATTATAGTATAATATCGTATCCACATGGATTGGATTTAAACAGTATTCTCATAGTTTCTAGCTTGGTTGCTATCCAAGATGATCAACAATTGAGATTTATATGATTTCTAACTAAAATTAACTAAGAGTCTAAAGCTATTGACTAATGACAATCGAAACAAGGAACAAGCAAAGAAGGTTATCAATGAGAGAAGATAGGGTTTTGATAGAATATGTGCATGATAATTATTTGGGATCTAACTCTAGATAATTCATTTTTAATTTTTAAGTGAGTCTCTCGAATTCACTCAATTATTAGGTCACACGTTTAGCAAAAAATCCTCTCTCGATTAAGTCCTAACCTCGCGAGATGAACCAATTTATGCACGTGAAGATACGTCTTGCATAGTGGATTGGTCTTTAGGACAACCTCTCTCGATTATCCTCCTAACTAGGTTTAATCAATGATTCAACTAGCCTCTTTCGATTACTAAGAAGAATTAGTGAACTCAACCAACAATATAATGCAAAGATATCAATAGTTATGCCTGTGTCATGCCCCAAACCTGGGGGAGAGACCAACACCCGGTGCCTCACTTAACCTAGCATACCAACTTGCGACTGAGGGAATCTGAACATACAATGTCATACTTTGGCCATAGGGCCACATTGCAAGACAATATTCAAAACAAAATATAAAATTAAACGGAAACTAGTTTTGACTGAACATCAATATAAAGCAGAGCCGACAAGGCCGTCATAACTACTACAGTTGACAAAACAACAAAAATATACATACAAGGCCTACAAGCCCAACATACTACACTAACTGACAGGATATGTCAACAAGCCTCTACTGATGGATGTACTGTGGTCAGAACAGGGCCCTGACCTACCCATAATATATATACATACATACACAATATGTACTCAAAACCCTAGACCCGACAACTTCGAAGGACGTGGAGCTTACCGATTAAGCAGATCACGGACAGCACCTACGGAGGAGGTCTACCAGTCGGTCTATCCGAACCTGCATGCATGAAATGTAGCATCCCCAGGAATGGGATGTCAGTAAGAAATAATGTACCGAGTATGTGAGGCAATAGAATAACTGAAAGCTGAAACTAAACTGATAATATAATAACTGAAAGTAACTGGGAGTCAAAGATGATATAATACTTACTTTGCCGTAGTAGGCTCGCTCATAGGCGCTCGGCCATACTAGGCTCTGTATCTCGGCCATTTTGGGCTCTCTCATAGGCGCTCGGCCACAGTAGGCTCGATATATAACTTATCATCTGATTAAAGGTTGCCCAATAGGGGCCTGCCCACTGATTATAGCTCGGTGGTGGTGAAAATATTGTAATACTGAATTTATATATAGATCATCTACTCTCTTAAATGAAAGAACACAATAGACCCTCTGCTCTCTTGACTGAATAAAGACAAAACTTAACTGAATAGAAAGTCCCAATTTAGGGAGAATACTGTAACTTCTGAGACTAGGATAATGTGAATAAATTCAGGAATACAAACATCTCTTTATGTCTCGTTATCAAACACACGTAGTTACGAGATCATGCCAAAATGAAGGAAAGGTTTAGCCTTAACATACCTTATCATAATCTTTCCAATAACCACATTGAACCCGTCTCTTCTCACCTTAATCTACAACAACGATAATAATAATATCATTAAGTTACGAAAGGTACAACTATTGCCTAATGAACGATAGGCTTATTTTATATTAAAACGGACCGCATCTCCCCTATAATCTTTACTCCCTCCAAATTCAAGATAACACCAATAACATATATACATTATTTTCCAACCTTATATACACCACAAAATACTACAAAACAGCCCAACACACCCCAATCTCTTCATACACAAAACGACCACTGTAGTAGTGTCAAACAGCCCGAAAATGTTACGACAAACGAATAGCCCACCACCCTGCATTTATGTGATGTTTATCCACACACTTTCTCCTCGAAAACTCCCTAAAACAGTAGCAAAATATGCAATCCAACAGCAACACAAAACAGTCCACTACAAGTTGAATAACTCGAACTCACGGCTTCCAATCACCGTCCCGTGAATTCTTACAATTTTAGAACGACTTCCCATACATCTCCAGCAGAAAAAATGGATAAAAGAGAGCAGTAAACTTACCTTATTTGTTGAATAACTCAGCTCCTATCTTGCTTCTTCAAACTATAGGTTTTTCCTCCAACTAGAACTTGAGAAGGAGAGAAAATCAATTAGGGTTTGTGTGCAATTTTTGGGAGGAGTTTTGCAGGTGTTTATGTCTGGTTATTGTGCTATGTAATGAGTGTTATATTTCAGGAGATAACCCCTTAAATGGTCTCTTTGTTCGACCCGAAATATCCCCTTTTTGGACATTTTTAGTCCTCTCATATAAGCAAGTAGGTGACACACCTTCTTGTCACCTATGCAGTCTGCGCAGTCTCACATAAATGCATATATCTCTCTACTCCATTGTCGTATTGACAAATGGTTTAATGTTTTAGAAACTAGACTCATAGATCTTCAAGTTGATGGGTAGAACACCCTGTAACTCTAAGTATATTGGGAGAAATCACAGTTACAGTTTCCCCAAAGTTCAGTAAAACTTATAAACGTAACTTGTGATGACTTTCATCGACTTTTGTTTCACAACTCGCTTGACTTCAAAACTTAACACATTAATATCATAAGACTAAATCATAACATAACCCTCTTATCATGTTAATATCCCTAGTCTCACCCAAAGCTGTGGGTTGTAACATTCCCAACTTGTCGACTTTTGATGAAACATTATTTTCTTTAATTCCTTTAGCTTCTGAACCTTCCAACCCTCTTTGTACTTGTTGTTCATGATTTTCAATATTTGTAACCTCCGAGGTAATATGACAACTTACTTTATATACTTTCAAAGATGATTCCCATTTTTGGTCTTACCTTAGTTTGCTTACGACGCACTTTTTCGTACGAACATATGGGGTGTAACATCATTCCCCCTTAGGAACATTCGTCCTCGAATGTTTTCAAACACCTCCACCCATATACCAACCCTCACCTCCAAAATACCAATACCTTGCCACCACCTACCATACCTATAACACCCAACCCGTATATTACTATTCACCTCCTCCCGCCCGCCAAAACTACCCTAAACCACGACCAAACTTTGACCAAAGAGCTCCCGGACAATACACCCCCATCGCTGAACCTATAGCCCAATTGTATGAGAGACTAAAGGCTACTGGTTACATCACTCCGAGGCATCCACTCAAAATACCACCATGTGCGCGGCATGGCATCGGATCTTAACCTGATCGGCTAAGCCGTCTCGCCACAATGCCGTGTGGGTCGACATCACATCACATCTCGCTAGCAATAAACTCATCCCATATAAGGGGAAACAGCTCAACACATCAATCTCATCCCATAAAAGGGGAAACAATCTCATCACATTAATACGAGGATTTACCCCTCAATCACTCCTACACCGACAAGTGTAGTTTCGGGGTTAGGTTATTTCGACCTACCCTTCCTCGGTGGCTAATCGATACTCCCAAAGCATATACTATTAAAAGTATTTACCACTTATTTCATAATCTTTTGCATATCATTCATTGCATTGGCACCAATGGCCATGACACAATATCATTCTTGGCACGTTGGCCGCACATCATATTTCATGTTCTCTTCTTTGACTTTCAAATACCATCATAAATAATCAACAACAAGGCCTTTCAAATTATGACATTAAGCACCTATTTGAGCAATTTAGTGTCTTAGGCACATGTGATTTCTTACACAATTTGACATGATAGCTTTCATTAAAATCACGTTTTTAAATCAACACATAATAACACACAACCCATACTTAAATTACATTCTCAAACAGTAACTCAACATAACAAGAATCGTTGGAATACATATTGAACGAATATTTATTTTGACACAAGGCTTATTTGGAATAATCAATTTATAATGAGCATCACGGGACATGCAAGGCCATCATGGGGTTCAATTCTAAAAGAGGAGTTTTGCCAACAAACCTCTCTTTGAGCTTTCCTTAATTCACTATACAGTTCCAAAATCCTAAAACCTTTGATCTATTTATAGACACAGCAACATTGAATATGAATTTGGAAGGAGTTCGTGATTCTTGCTCATTTGAGCATTTGATCAAACACTAGGTGGACATTATGATCTCAAGGTCCTCCTATGGTGGATTCCTCTATTTCACTACCCAAAATATATCCAATTAAGATCAACAATCACCCCCACAACCCTAGATAGTAGATGCATGCATAATGAACAACTCCTACACTAAAATAATGCGCCGCAGAACTTCCCTCCATAATATTTTGTGCTGGGTCTGCGATGGTTTATGCGGATCAAAAAATAATTAAGCATCCGCATAATGGTCCAAAAATTTGCCCAAGTTTATGCTTCAATCTGTGGTCTGTAGATCAGTTATACGACCGCATAATGGACCGCAGAAACACCCTGCACTTCCAAACATTTTCTTCAACTCCCCAACGTACTGTTCAGCACATAAGTCTACCTCGGCACCATGAAACTCCGGGTTTTAGGTAAAATTTTATGGGGTCTTACATCCTCCCCCACTTAAGATCATTCTAACTCGAATGAGGGCCAAAATCTGCCATTAGAAACCAATGTGACTCAGCTTCTATAACACACACCAACAGTTCCAAACATTTGACTAACTCCCAAAATTTCCAAACTTTTTGACAGAGTTTCCCCTGTAACTGGGCCTATCCACCTGTCAGAGAATCCCAAAAACCAATCTTTACAACATATACATGAACCAATGATGCAACATAACACAAAATAACAACGGCAACTGTGGCCTCACGAGCAGTATATCACCAAAAAGGAACATCCTTAACATCAACTGTACAAATGATACATAATTCATAGAAGGTAAACTCTTAGCAGTTTCATAGAACACAACTTTATAAATACATGGTTATTCAAACAAATGAGGGTATTTCTTCTTCATTTCTTCCTCGGCCTCCCAGGTGGCCTCTTCAACCTGCTGGTTTTGCTGTAGTACTTTCACGAAGGCCATTTCTTTATTTCTCAGCTTACGGACTTTCCTATCAAGAATGGCAACTCGAATTTCTTCATAAGTCAATTCCTCGTTAACCTCAATAGCCTCAGCTGGAATAATAAGAAACGGATCTCTAACCACCTTTTTCAACATGGATACGTGGAACACCGGGTGCACTAAAGACATCTCTGGAGGTAGTTCAATATTTTAAGCCACCAGACCAATCCTTCGAATGATTCTTTACGGTCCGACATACCTCGGACTCAACATTCCTTTCTTACCATATCGCATTATACCCTTCATGGGGGAAACTTTCAAGAACACCCAATCATCCTCTTTAAACTCCAAATCCCTGCAACGCACATCCGAATAGGACTTTTGATGACTCTGAGCAGTTTTCAACTGTTCTGTAATGATCTTAACCTTCTCCATAGCTTGATGCACGATGTCTGGTCCTATCAACTCCGCTTCCCCAATCGCGAACCGTCCAATGGGAGATCTATATCTCTTATCATATAGAGCATCAAATGGTGCCATCTGAATGCTAGTATGATAATTATTATTGTAGGCAAATTATATGAGCGGTAAATGATCATCCTAGCTACCTTTGAAATCGAGAACACAAGCGCACAACATATCTTCGATAGTTTGAATAGTCCGCTCTACCTGCCCGATGGTCTGTGGATGGAAAGTTGTACTACGATTTACCTGAGTACCCAACCCTTACTGAAATTTCTTCCAAAAGTTAGCTGTGAACCGTGCCCCCCCGATCAAAAATGATGGAAACTGGAGTGCCATGCAGCCTGACCATTTCCTTGATATACAACTGAGCATACTGTTCCGTTGTGTCGGTAGCCTTGACATGTAAAAAGTATGCTAATTTCGTGAGTCGATCCACAATCACCCAAATCGAGTCGAACTTGCGAGGAGTGCAAGGTAGTCCTACCACAAAGTCCATATTGATCGTCTCCCATTTCCACATCAGAATTTTGATTTTCTGTGCTAACCCACCGGGCCTTTGGTGTTCGGACTTCACTTGCGAACAATTTGGACATGTTGCCACAAAGTCCGCTGCATTTCTCTTCATATTATTCCACCAGTAGACTTTCTTAAGATCATGGCACATGTTTGTAGAGCCCGGGTGCACATCATACCTAGAAGTGTTTGCCATGGTCACGATTCATTCCCGGAGACCATCCACATTTGGAATACATAATTACCCTTGGTACCTTAGAGTGCCATCGTCCGTGCCAAGAGAAAAGGCCACAGTCTTATGTTTATGAACTCCCTCCTTCAATTGTACCAACAATGGGTCGTTGTATTCCTTCTTCTTGACTTCCACAACAAGCGATGATTCAACCCTATTTTGCACAATCAGACCTCCTTCACTAGAATCCGCAAGATGAACTCCCAAACTAGCCAACCGATGAACCTCTTTGGCCAACAACCTGTGATATGCCTCCAAGTGAGCCAAAATGCCCATTGATTTCTGGCTAAGAACATACGCTACAACATTAGCCTTCCCCGGATGATACAGAATATCGATGTCGTAATCCTTGAGTAACACAAACCATCTTCTCTGCCTCAGATTCAATTCCTTCTGTTTGAAAGTGTATTGTAGGCTCTTGTAATCCATGAATATATCCACATGGACCCGATACAAATAATGACGCCAAATCATCAATGCAAATACCACCGCCACAAGCTCTAAGTCATGTGTTGGATTGTTCTTTTCATGATTCTTGAGTTGCCTAGAAGCATAAGCTATCACTTTGCCATGTTGCATTAATACACACCCAAGTCCGATTCTTGAAGAATCACAATATACCCCAAACCCATATGTACCGTCAGGTAGATTCAACACTGGTGCCGTAGTCAATCTCAATTTCAACTCTTGGAAGCTCCTTTCACAAGTATCTGACCATTGGAACTTAACCGCCTTCTGTGTCAATTTAGTCAACGGAGAGGCAAGGGTAGATAACCCATCCACAAACTTCCTGTAATATCCAGCTAAGCCCAAGAAACTGCAAATCTTAGTTGGGGTAGTAGGTCAAGGACAATTCTTCACCGCTTAAATCTTTTGAGGGTCGACCTTAATTCCTTCTCTAGAGATGAGATAACCTCCGAATGTGACAGATTCAATACAAAATTCATATTTTGAAAACTTCGCGTACAATTGTTATTGATATAGAGTCTGTAGAACTGCCTTGAGATGATCGACATGGTCCTCTTTACTTCGCGAATATACACGGATATCGTCAATAAACACTATCACAAAAGAGTCAAGGAACGGCTTGAAAACTCGATTCATAAGATCCTTGAAACCTGCCGGGACATTTGTTAACCCAAAAGACATTACCAGAAATTCAAAGTGCCCATACCGGGTCCTGAAATTTATTTTCAGAATATCATGCTCCCTGATCTTCAATTGGTAATACCCGGATCTTAAATCGATCTTGGAGAAGTACTTAGCACGTTGCAATTGGTCAAACAAGTCATCTATCCTTGGCAGTGGGTACTTATTTTTAATTGTAACCAAGTTAAGCTGCCGATAGTTAATACACATTATTAGCGACCCATCCTTCTTTCTTACAAATAGAACTGGTGCACCCCAAGGCGACACACTCAGCCGAATGACACCTTCCTCTAACAAATCCTTCAATTGTTCCTTTAGCTCCTTCGGTTCTGCCGGTGCCATTCTGTAGGATGGAATAAACATAGGTTGCGTTCCTAGCATCCCATCAATCCCAAAATCAATTTTCCTATCTGGTGGAATCCCAGGGAGCTCATTCGGAAAGACCTCCAGAAAATCATTCACAACCGGCAAAGACTCAAGTGTAGGTGCCTCAACATCGGTGTCTATAATGCTGACCAAATGGTAAATACACCCCTTGTTAATCATCTTTGTGGGCTTAAGTTAAGAAATAAACCTACCCTTCGGCACCACATCACCCCCCTTCCATTCAATCACTAACTAGTTTGGAAATTCAAGCCTAACGGTTCTCGTTTGACAGTCAAGCTTGGCAAAACATAATAAAGGCAATCCATCCCCATTATTACATCAGAATCAACCATCCCCAATTCAATGAGATCGGCCACGATGTCCTGACCACGTGCCGTGATAACACAATCCCTATAAACTCGCGTAGCCATAATAGACTAGCCAACATGAGTAGATACAGAGAACGGCTCATGGAGTGACATAGGACATGGTGGAACGTGGATCAATAAGAGCATACACATCATGAGATTGGACAGTCAATATACCTGTGATAACATCTGGAGAAGCCTCTGATGTCTGGCGACCCTTCATGGCACAGAAACGGCTTGGTCCTCCCGAACTCTATGCGCCACCCCTATTTGCACCACGCTCTATGGGTGCTGGAGTGCCTCGAGCCAGATGAGGTGTTGCGGATGTAGTAGCTGCAGAACTGGCTAGCTGTGCATCACCCCTGCCCATGCTCTGGTGGGACGAACGACAATCCCTCTGAATGTGATCCCTCATTCCACACCCACAACATATGGGCTAGTCCATGAAGCAGGTTGCAAAGTGAATCTTCCCACATCTAGGGCATGGGGGCCTCCGCTGCTGCTGAAATCTTCCACCAGGTAAACACTGCTGGTAGGATCCCTTGCTGCCCTGGTTGGGCCTAAAATGGCTCCCCTGCTGCTGACTGGGCCCCGATGGCTGCGCACTAATTGAAGAGTGAGCGAAAGACTACCCCTGATGACCCTCCCCTAAATACTGACCTGCCACTACCACCGCCAGAAGTACCACTGAAGTTGCCCGCTGACCGGGCCTTGTTGCTATTCTCTCTCTCCATTCTATTCTTTAGTTTGCGGGTCTTCGTGGCTTGAGAAAATGCCACCATCTTACCATAGTTCATATCAGAATTCAAGGCAGCTATAGAGGCCTCATTAATAACCAAAGGGCTAAGGCCTTGCACAAACCGACGCACTCTAGCCTCCATAGTGGGCAACATATAGATGGAATATTTGGACAGGTGCGCGAATCACATATGATACTCCCACACACTCATGCTCCCTTGTTTCAGGCTCTCAAACTCAGAAGCACGGTGCTGTCTAAGTCTCGACAAGCAAGAAATGATCAATGAAAGCATCGGCAAACTCACTCCACCTCGCCAGAGGGCTCCCCTCCTCACTGGAGTCCACCCACATCTCAAACCAAGAATAGGCCACCCCTTTCAGGCAGTAGGAGGCCAACTCCACTCTCTCCGTATCAGTACCACGCATAACTCGGAGGGTCTTGTGCATCTCGTCAATAAACTCCTAGGGGTCCTCCTCAGGATCAGTACTTGAGAACACTGGAGGATCCAACTAGAGAAACCTGTTCACCTTAGAACTAGTGGAATCCCCTGGCTGACTAGAAGAAGTGGGTGCAACATTTGATCTCTGGTCCTGGGAAGCCACTATCTGAGCCAAGATCTGTATGGCTCCCCTAAGATCCCCATCAGGTACACCAGGACCGGAAGTTGGGGCTGGAGGTGGAATTGGAATATCAGTTGGAGAGATTGTTGCACCCTTAGTAGGTGCAGGAACTGGTGTGGTGTGATCAGGTGTAGTCGAATCAGGCAGTGTAGTAGTCGGGTGAATATTCTCACCCCCGTGTGCTCACCCGCATCATCAATTAAAGGATCAACTGCCACTCCTGGGTTGGCATTGGCTCCTTGGCCAGTTCTTGCTTTCTTCCTAGGTGCCATATACTGAATATTAGAGCAATGCACGAGTTAGAGGAACAATGTTACAATCAACTTTATCGCACGATCTAGAATATCAAAAAAGGGTATTATTCCTAATTACCTAAGTAGCCTCTTAATTATAGATGTGATCGACAACACACCGATAAGAAGGACTATACTAGGCACGACTCCGAGACATCCTAGGACACTCTAAATCCTTAGGCTCTGATACCAAGTTTGTCACGCCCCGACCATGGGGAGCGTGACCAGCGCTCAACCGAGATACCCCGGCCGAGCAAGACTGTACAATACGTTCTACCCAACTCACCCATGAATAAAGAGAAGATACATTTATATCATTAATTAAACATTAAGAGGTCATGTGAATAACACCAGTTCATTCCCATTATTTACGTCATTAATAAGTCCCCAAAACAATACATTATACATTCATAGTTAAAGTGGGACAGATGATACATTTACAACAAGTTTAGTTCAACTTTCCCAAAACAAAATACAACCCACACTATGCCTACGGAACCTCTAACATAAATAATAGAGTGATACGACAGTGCCGGCAACAAGGCCCCGACTATACCTCAAACACTATGTACAAAGGACAAGCGATACAGGACCCCAAAATGAAGTGTGGCTCACCAAGTCAGCTGAGGAGAGGGTGTGGTACTATCACTGATCAATACCACCTGCTATGGAACAACCTGCATCTATTAAAAATGTAGCGCGCCCGAAAAAAAGGGACGTTAGTACATATAGAATAGTACTAGTATGTAAAACTAAACACTCTCTCAATAGAACGAGTAATAGCAAATGGGGAAGAAAACATGAAATCAATAAGAGAATCAAATAGTATCAAGGTGTCAAGTTGGGAGATCTTTAGCACCGGTTCACCACCGTGTTTTAGCACAGAGTCCGATCTAAGCGCGACCGACTAAGCCGTCTTACCCCGAGACATCCACTCATAATACCACCATGTACGCGGCACGGCATCCGATCTCAGCCCGATCGGCTAAGCCGTCTCGCCACAATGTTGTGTGGGTCGACATCACACCACATCTCGCTAGCAATAATCTCATCCTATGTAAGGGGAAACCGCTCAACACATCAATCTCATCCCATATAAGGGGAAACAATCTCGTCACATTAACATGGAGATTTACCCCTCAATCACTCCTACACCGGCATGCGTAGTTTTAGGGTTAGGTTATTTCGACCTACCCTTCCTCGGTGGCTAATCGATACTCCCAAAGCATTTACTATTAAAAGGATTTACAACATATTTCATAATCTTTTGCATATCATTCATTTAATTAGTACCAATGACCATGACACAATATCATTCTTGGCACGTTGGCCGCACATTATATTTCATGTTCTCTTCTTTCACTTTCAAATACCATCATGAATAATCAACAACAAGGCCTTTTAAATTATGACTTTAAGCACCTATTTGAGCAATTTAGGGTCTTAGGCACATGTGATTTCTTACACAATTTGACATGATAGCTTTCATTAGAATCACATTTTTAAATCATAATATAATAACACACAGCCCATACTTAAACCACATTCTCAAACAGTAACTCAACATAACAAGAATCTTTGGAATACATATTGAACACATTTTGTTTTTGACACAAGGCTTAATTGAAATAATCAATTTATAATGAGCATCACGGGACTTACAAGGCCATTGTGAGGTTCAATTCTAAAAAAGGAGTTTAGCCAATATACCTCATTTTGAGCTTTCCTTAATTCACTACACAAATCCGGAATCCTAGCAACTTTTATCTATTTAGAGACACAGCAACATTGAACATGAATTAGGAAGGAGTTCATGATTCTAGCTCATTTGAGTATTTTATCAAACACTAGGTGGCCATTATGATCTCAAGGTCCGCATATGGTGGATTCCTCTATTTCACAACCCAAAATCTACCCAATTAAGCTCAACAATATCCCGAGAACCCTATATAGTACGTGCATGCATAATGAACAATGCCTACACCCAAGAATTGTTTGGCTTATTACCTATTTTCAGTCAAATCTCGAAATTGAAGGCTAGGGATAGAACCTTACCTTTTGGTTGAAGACCTTGTGAGTTACCCTAGAGAATTCTTCAAGGCATGAGCAAAGATTGATGAACAAGTCACTTAGAAATTCCTCTTCTCACTCTAGACCACCTTCATCTCTCTAAAATATAAGTTTGAACCTTCTAAAATGATCTCCAAGACTGTTTTATAAGAATGGGGTCGGGTTCAAAAATTAGAAAAAATGAAGCCCCGATGTAGATCTGCGGTCGCATATGCGACCGCATAACGCTTTTGTGGTCCGCAAAATGGACCGCATAATGGCCCTCCAGAACTGGGCACTTCTGCCTCACTCTATGACCCGTCTGTGATCCGCAAACCTATTATGGGGTCGCATAATGCGCTGCATAACTTCCCTCCGGAAATTTTTGCGCTGGGTCTGCGATGGGTTATGCGGCTCGCAAAATGATTATGCGGCCGCATAATGGCCCAAAAATTTTCCCAAGTTTCTGCTTCAATCTGCGGCAAATCTACAGTCGATTTACGATCCGCAGATCAGTTCTGCGACCGCAAAATGGACCGAATAAGCGCCTTTATTTCCAAAAATTTTCTTTAACTCCCCAACGCATTGTTCAACACATAAGTCTACTTCGGCACCACGAAGCCCCGGGTTTCAGGTAAAATTTTACGGGGCCTTACAATTTTATTGAAAATTATTAAGCTTAATTAATTTAATTATAAAGGCCATTCTTTAAAATCAAAACCAGCTCAATACCCAGGCCCAATCTGGATATACCTAGTCCAAGTCCACCCCTCTCTTTCCACTATGGCAATCCATGCCACCACATTTGAACCAATCAAAGCTTGCCACATCATCGCTCTCAAACACTCAAACAAGAAACACACTACACCCGAACTGTTGATCCAAATGATCACTGGTTCATAATTAAACTAATTTTTCCATTAGTGATTTATCTCTGCCGTTGGTTTAAAAGAGATCTAACGGTCGCCTTTGTTTTCCTATAAATGTTTTTATCTTCGAATATCGGAGTCGTTGATCACAATGATTTAACGGCTCCCTTTCCATATCCCGTTTTAAACCCGGAGACAACCCCTAACCCTAATCATTCTCTCCCATGACCAGCCGCCCCACTTTCCCAAAACTCTCTTTTCTTTCATCCCTTCAACCCCCATCAGTCATGGAACATTCCACAAATCAGTGTAAGTTCACAAAATACTTTACCAAATCGTCCTTCCCCGCTTCCTCATCCAAGAATCCTACTGATTTTTCACTTATGCTCTTTAAATATGAAAAACCAAACATGGCCAGTAAATCGAAGCACTCATTTCATCTTCGTTCTTTCAAATCCAAACTTGCAGAATCATCAACTTTGTCTCTAGGCTGTGAGGCCAGTGATTCACTTTCCATTTTCATTGATTAGATTCAAAACCCCTCAAATATAAAACCCTAGCTTGATGATGTAACTTCAAATCTCTTAAATCCTCTCTCGCTCCATCAAATCAGAGCATGCATGGAGTATTTTTTAGAGGATTCATTATGAGGATTCTTTACCCAGAGGTCAAACACAATGACCTCTGGGTTTTAAGTCTTGACTGATGGTCTTCTGTCATCAACGACCAATCGCTCTCTCCTCGGGTAAAGAACCCTTGCTGTTTTCCCCTCTACTCTTCTCTGATTTCACTCGGTTTGCTCACATCATCAGCTCGTTGTCATCTTCCAGTATCATTTCGAATTTTGTTGAACCCTAGAGGCATTCAATGCCACTATAAAAGGAGCCTTCAATCCACTCACCTAATAGGACCAGACCTAACATGAACAAAAAACTAACACTAAGATTTCTAGAAAGTTTTAGGCTTTTTAATGATTTTTGGTTTTCTCTTTTCGTTTCTGAGTGCTTTCACTGCTCAAGCATTAAGCTTTGGGTCGTAGGTAATTACAAAAAGAATCCATGTTTGGTCTGCTACCCTATAAAAGGCCAGTACACCTCCAACTTTTTTATTTTCATTGTTTTATTCGAGTATCACGAACATGTTGTAGTCTTTTGTTAATTGTGTTCGTTTATAAGGTTTGATGTTATTTCCTATTCATAATTATGTCTGGATCAATGAGGAGGATGAGCTGGCCCGACCAAGAAGAGAGGGTATAGCTTGGATAGAGGACACATTGGTTGCTTTGCAAATCTAGCATGAGATCCTGCTACATTACCTTGTGACTACTTCAACGCACCGTCAAGTGATTCCAGGATCAATCGATGACATGTTGCCACCTGCTGAAGAAAATGATCGGGTAGTGGAGTGCATCCAAATAGAGTCTAGTACAGAGCTATAAGAAGACCCAAAGGAGGGGTCGTAGTTCAACAATGATGAGGAGGAGTTGGAAGAAGACCTGGAGGAAGAACCATAAGAAAAGGAAGACACGGGGAACGACTCGGGAGATGGTTATTAGAGTTGGTTGATTTCCCTCTCTTCCCACGTTGTACCCTATCCCTAGTTTTCTTTTACTTTCCTAAGGGGCACGTTGTCCAAGCCCTTCCAGTTCTATGAAACAGTAGTGTAATCTTTGATCCCATTCATCTCAGTCCAAATTATCAATGAAAACAAACTTGCTTCATATCTAACCGTGTCAAGTCTAAATGTTTGTCAAACAACTGCGATTTAGGACACCTCTGGCAATGATTTGTCCCCATGAATCTTTCCCGCCCCGACCTCGGAGAGCGTGACCGGCGCTCAACCGAGATAACCCGGCCGAGCAAGCTTGTACAATACCTTCTACCCAAACTCACTCATGAATAAAGATAAGATCTATTTTATTAATTAGACCAGAAGAACATGTGAGTAAATCCAATTCATTGACATTAGTTACATCATTTATAAGTCTCAAAATACATAAACTTTCATAAAGCAGAACAAGGGGTACAAATACAACATTACTAGTTTGACTTTCCCAATACCAACATACAACCCACGCTATGTCTACGAAGTCTCTAATAGATACAAAGGAGTACTATGATAGTGTCGGAAACTTTGTCGGCTACACCTCAAAACAAAATACACAAGGAACAAAAGATACACAACCCCAAAATGAAGTGGGGCTCAATAAGTCAGCTGGGAAGAGGGTATACCGCTATCACTGGTCAATGCCGCATGTTGTGGAACCACCTACATCCATTAAAGATGTAGCGCCCCTGGCAAAATGGATATTAGTACATATGGAATAGTACTAGTATGAATGAATAAACACCCTCGTAATAAAACGAGGGAGAACAATCATAGAATCAATGGAAGCCTCAAACAATACCAAGACACCAAGTTAGGAGCAAGATAAGATCTCATGTAAATTACATATTTTAGATGGGGAGATCTTTAGCACCGATATACCACCGTGACTTTAGCACAAAGTCTAATCACGGCCCGATCGACTAGGCCGTCACACCCAAAGACATCAACCACAATCATAATCACTGTCAAAATCTCAATCATTATCGCAATCACAATCTCAAGCACAATCACCACCATGGGTATAACATGGCGTCCGATTTGACCTGACCAGCTAGGCCATCTCACCACAATGCCGTGTGGATCGACATCACCCTTTGCTAGAAATCATCTCATCCCATTTAAGGGGAATAATCTCATAACATCAATCTCATCTCAATCAAGGGGAATAATCATAATACACACCTACACCGGCACGTGTAGTTTCGGGGTTAGGTCATTTCAACCTACCCCTCCTCGATGACTAATGATACTCTCAATTGGTTATTATACAAAGAAATTTTAGTTCATCTCACAGTCTTTTACTCACTTTTTTATTTCATTGGCACTAGTGGCCACAATTGTAATATCATTCTTGGCGTAGTGGCCGTATTTCATATGTCATGATCACCCCTTTCACTTGCAAACATCATCATGGATTATCAACAACAAAGCATCTCTAATCACGACCTTTAGTACACATATGAGAAAATAAGAGTCTTAGGCACCTTGGGTTTTCTTCCACAATTTTGGCATAATAACTTACATTTGAGACATAACGGAATTGAAAATATTTCGACGCATGGTCACATCTGAATACAATCTCGAAGGATAACACAATATGATAAGGAAATTCAGTATACGTTTTGAGCATATAACTTTCGGCACAAATTTTATTCGAAATAGTCATGTTTATAAGAAACAACTCGGAACATGAGACATAAGATCTTGAGCCAATCATTACTACAACTTACGAGGACACCATGGATTCGATTCTACAAGAGGAATTTAGCCAACATACCTCACTTTGAGCTTCCTTAAATTACTACAATGTTCCAGAAATCTTAACAACTTCGATCTATTTTGAAATATAACAAAATTGAACACAAATTAAGAAGGTATTCGTGGTTTTAGCTCATTTGAGCATTTTAACAAACACTAGGTGGACACTATGACCTCAAGGTCCTCCTATGGTGGATTCCTTCATCCCACAACCCAAATTCTACCCATTTGAGCGCAACAACCTTCCCACAAACCTTGATATTACATGCATGCATAAATAACACTCTCATACCAAAGCATCACACTCCTCATTAACCATTTTCTACCCCAAACTCGAAATTGAAACTAGGGTATCGAACCTTACCTAATGGATGAAGACCTCATGAGCTTTCCTTATGAATTCTCGTAGTCTTGAGCAAGGATTGATGAACAATTAGCTAAGGAAGTCCCCTCACTCTAGACCACTTTCCTCTCTCTAAAATTTCAGTAAGGACCAGCCAAAATACATCCCAAGTTATTTTCGTAAAAATGAGATCGGGTGAAATTTTGAACAACTTATACTCGACGAAGCCGGGTCTATGGTCACGGACCAGACCGCAAAATAGGTATGCGGCCCGCAAAGGGGACCGTAAAAAGCGTCCCAAAAATTGGGCAGGGCTGGACAGATCTGCGACTGATCTGCGGTCGCATAATGGACCGAAGAACCTCATTTCAAAGTTTTCTCATGTTGGATCTGTGATGGATTGTGCGGCCCACAAAATGGTTATGCAGTCGCATAATGGGCCGCATAATGGTCCTTAAAATTAGCTCAAGTTCTGCATCACTCTGCGGCCGATATGCGGCACATAAAGTGGTTATGCGGTCGCATAGTGGACCACAGAAATGCCATGGTCTGCAAAATGATTCCTTCAACTCCTCGATGTGTTGTACAACCCACAAAGTCCGGACCGCAGAAATGCCATGATCTGCAAAATGATTCCTTCAATCACATTACTATAACTCGGCACCACGAACCCCCGAGTTTTAGGTGAATTTTTTATAGGGCCGTACTTCTCCCCCCGCTTAAGATCATTCATCCTCGAATGAGGTTCAAAATCCACCGTTAGAATCCAATGTGACTTAGCTATTACTTAACACACCAACAGTTTCAAAATTTTTGGCTAACACCCTAAATTCCCAAAACTTTTGCTTGAGTTTTCCCTGTCATTGGGCCTATCCACCTTCCATAAAATCCCAGAAACCAAACCTAACAACATATACATAATCCAATGCCGCAAAATAACATGAAAATAATGCCAATTGTGGCCTCATGAGCAGTGTATTACCAAAAAGGAACACCCTTAACATCAATTGTACAAGTGAAACATAATTCATAGAAGGTAAACTCATAGTATTTTCATAGAACACAACTTCATAAATACATAGCCATTCAAATAAATGAGGGTACTTCTTCTTCATTTATTCCTCGGCCTCCCAGGTGGCCTCTTCGACTTGTTAGTTTCGCCATAGCACTTTATTTCTCAGCTTAAAGACTTGTCTATCAAGAATAGCAACTTGAATTGCTTCATAAGTCAATTCCTAATTAACCTCAATAGTCTCAACCAGAACAATAACCGAGGGATCTCCAATCACCTTCTTCAACATAGATATATGAAACACCGGGTGAACTAAAGATGTCTCTGGAGGTAGTTTAAGCTTGTAAGCCACCCGACCAATCCTCTGAATGATTTTGTACGGTCCAACATACCTCGGACTCAAATTCCCTTTCTTACCAAACCGCATTATACCCTTCATGAGGGAAACCTTAAAGAATACCCAATCATCCTCTTTGAACTCTAAATCCCTGCGACGCACATCCGAATAGGACTTCTAACGACTCTTTGCGGTTTTCAATCGTTCAATAATGATCTTAACCTTCTTCATAGCTTGATGCACGAGGTCCGACCCTATCAACTCTGCTTCCCCAATCATGAATCATCTAATGGGAGAACTACATCTCTTACCTTATAAAGCCTCGAACGTTGCCATCTGAATGCTAGCATGATAACTGTTGATGTAAGCAAATTCTATGAGCGGCAAATGATCATCCCAGCTACCCTTGAAGTCAAGAACACAAGCGCACAACATATCCTCGAGCATCTGAATAGTCCTCTCTGCCTGCCCGTCGGTTTGTGGATGAAAGGTGTAAGGCCCCGTAAAATATTTCCTAAAAACTCGGATTCACTGATGCCAAAGTAGGCGTAGAGGTTAATAGTAGTAGAAATTCATCACGGCGGGCTTGTGAGCTACGGTTCAGACTTTTTTGATTCAACAGTATGCTGGGGAGTTGAACAAAAATGTTGGGCAGAAGTACGCATTTCTGTGGCCCATTCTGCGGCCGCAGAACCACTCTGCGGACCGTAGACTGGTCGCAGAGTGGGGGCAGGTTTCTGGGGAATTTTTGATGTCTAATTTCGCGGCCATTATGCGACCGCATAACCGTTTTAGCGGGCCGCATTCTTGTCGCATATCCCGTCTTGGGATTGTTCGGAGTGAGGTTCTACGGTGCACTATGCGACCGCAGAACCATTCTGCGGTGCATTATGCGACCATAAAATAGGTCTACGGGCTGCATAGTGACCGCAGACCAGGTCAGTTTCTTTTCAGATCTGGCACCCATTTTCGCGGTTATTTCACGGACCACATTCCGGAGCTTCAATTTAGGGGTTTTTTTAACCCGACCCTATTCCGTTAGAATACATCCAGTAGACCTTTTTGAGCACATTTCTGATATTTTAGAGTGAGAGGGAGAGTTCTTAGAGTGGGGGAGGAATGTTTAACCATTATCCATCAATTCTTGCTCAATCAATTGAGGATTAACAAAGGGAGTCTTCACCCTAAAGGTAAGAATCTATGCACTAACTCTCAATTTTGAAATCGTGCAAAAATGGGGTAATTAGAGAGCTAATAATCGGGAGTGGGGATTGTTGTCTTGCATGCATGTATCCTTGAAGTATGTGGGAAGGTTGTGAGCTAAAAATAGTAGAGAGTGGGTTGGGAAATGATGGAATCTTCCACAAAAGAGCCTTAGAACCTTAATGCACACCTAGTGTTTTATAATATGCTCAAATGAGCTAGAATCATGACCATATTCCTAATTTTGGTCCAACTTGTTATATTTCTAAAATAGATTGAAGTTGCTAAGAATTCCGGATCATTTTAGAGTTTGAGAAGCTCAATTGAGGTATGTTGGATAAACCCCCTTCTTCTTAGAATCGAATCCCACGGTGTTCAAGTAATTGGAGTAAGTCCTTGATCATTATTGAACTGGCTTTTCCTAATGTGGTTATGTTGAAGGATGTTTGTTCAATGTTTATTCTAAATGCTTCATCATGTCATCTTTCCATTTGAGAATATGTTCAAAATGTGGAATATGTGTTAGGAATGTTAAAACTTCATGTCAAGACCGAAGTAAAGGTTGTTTTGCCAAATTGTATGAAAGGCCTCTATGTGCCTAAGATTTTCCAAATTGCTCATATGTGAATTAATGTCTTGCATGGGAAGCCCTATTGATGTTTATGATGATAATGATATTTGAATGTGGAAAAGGGGACCAGAACTATGAAATACGGCCAAGTGCCAAGAATGACTTTGTAATTGTGATCACTAGTGCCAATGAACTTAAAGTATATGAAAGGGTACGATGTGAGATGATTGACTGAAAAAGGTAATGTCTAAAATGATATGGCCTAGCTGATCGGTCCGAGATCGGACTGCATGTAAGAACACAATGGTATTGTGGATGAAATTGTGAAAATGGTTGATGTCTCAAATGAGATGGCTTAGCCGATCGGGCCGTGATCGGATGCCATGCCGCACACATGGTGGTACTTGGAAATTATAATGAAATTGTGGTAATGCCTCAAATGAGATGGCCTAGCCGATCGGGTCGAGAACGGACTCCGTGTAAGAATACGGAGGTATTGTGAATTGTGGAATATTGGTAATAAGGTCACCCAACCTAATAATACGGAAACTGACTTGAAAATGTATATGATCCTTAACATTGTTGTTTCTATATTATTTGAAGCCCTTATTGAATTCTTGACTGTTCCTCTTGGATTATTATTCATTCTATTGAGTTGGTGTTTAGCTTTACATACTAGTGCTATTCGACGGTACTAATGTCCCTATTGTCGGGGGCGCTGCATCTTTAAATTGATGTAGGAGGTTACATAGCAGACCGAGTTGATCATAGATAGTGTTGTATCCTCTTCTCAGCGCATTTCATTCCGGGGTCAAGTATTGTACCTTTTGTTTATATTGTGGTCACATTTTGAGGTATAGCCGGGGCCTTGTTGTCGTCACCATCTTTACTCTCTTTTGTATCTTTAGAGGCTCCATAGATACTATGTGGGTTGTATATATGGGTGTTGGGAATGCTAAACAAGTATATGTTATGTTTGATCACTTGATCCACTCGAACTATAAGAAATGTGTATTTTGAGACTTAAAGGCACAATGACTAATGAAACGATTTAGGATTGTATGAATGAGCTTCCTACTATATAAGTAATGAAATCACGTCTTGTCTTGATCATAGGTGAATTGGGTAGAAAGTATCTAACAGGCATGCTCGGCCGGGTTCACTCGGTTGAGCGCCGGTCGCGCCTCCCGAGGATGAGGTGTGATAAACTTGGTATCAGAGGCTAAGGTTTTAAAGTGTCCTAGGATGTCTCAGAGCCGTGTCTAGTAGAGTCCTTCTTATCGGTGTGTTGTCGACCACATCTATAAGTTGGAGGCTACTTGGACATTTAGGAATAATACCCTGCTTTGATATTCTGGATTGTGCGATGAAACTAATTGTGCAACTGTTCCTCTTCTAAATTGTGCGTTCCTTTAACTTTCAGTATATGGCACCTAAGAAGAGAGCAAGAACTGGTCAATGAGCCAATGCTACCTTGGGAGTGGCAGTTGACCCTTTACTTGGTGAGGCGGGTGAATACACGAGGGGTGAGGATAATCCCCCGACTGCTACACTACCTTATTCCACTACACCTGTTCAAGCAACACCAGTTCCTGCACCTACTGAGGGTGCAGCGGTTCCTCCAATCGATATTTCGATTCCACCTCCAGCTCCAGCTTCCAGTTCTGGTATTTCTGATGGGGATCTTAGGGGAGCTATTCAGATGCTAACACAGATAGTTTCTTCTCAAGCCCAGAGATCAAATGTTGCACCCACTTTGTCTAGCCAACAATGGGATTCTACTAGTTTTAGGGTGAACAGGTTTTTGCAGTTGGATCCTCCGGTGTTCACGGGTGCTAATCCCAAGGAGGACCCACAGGACTTCATTGATGAGATGCATAAGACTCTCCGGGTTATGCGCGCTACTGAGACGGAGGGAGTGGAGTTGGCCGCCTACCGCCTGAAAAGAGTGACATATTCTTGGTTTAAGCCGTGGGAGGACTCTCGGGAGGAGGGGAGCCCTCCAGCAAGATGGAATGAGTTTGTTGATGCCTTTATAGACCATTTCTTGCCTGCCGAGACTAGGGCAACCCGTGCTGTAGAGTCTTAGAATCTTAAGAAAGGGAGTAGGAGTGTGTGGGAGTATCACATGGAGTTCGTGCGCCTATCAAAATATGCTATTCACATGTTGCCTACTATGGAGGCTAGAGTGCGCCGGTTTGTGCAGGGCCTCTTGGTAATCAATGAGGCCACTACAGCTGCCTTGAATTCAGATATGAACTATAGGAAAATGGTAGCATTTGCTCTAGCTACAAAGGACCGCAAGTTGAAGAACAGAAGGGAGCGAGAGTGTACCACCAAGGCCCGATCCGTGGGCAACTTTGGGGAGTCATTTAGTGGGGGAAGATCAGCTTTCAGGGGGAGGGTCATCAGGGACATCCAAGTCTTATGCTCAGTCTTCAGCCAGTGCACCACCAAAGGGGCACAGTCAGCAGCAGGGGCATCGCTTCAGGCCCAATCAGGGCAGCAGGGGACCCCCACCATCTGGGCCGACTAGGAGGGAGATTCCTGCAGCAGCAGAGGCCCCCATGCACTAGGTGTGGGAGGATGCACATGGGGATCTGCTACATGGACTTACCTATATGTTACGGGTGCGGATTGAGGGGTCATATTCAGAGGGAGTGTTGTTCATCCCGCTATAGTGAGGGCAGGGGCACAACACAGCCATCCAGTTTTGCAGCTGCTACATCTTCATCACTCCCTCCAGCTCCAGGCCCTCCGGCACCAGCAGGGCGTGGTGCAGCTAGGGGCGGTGCACAGAGTTCAGGAGGACCTAGCTGTTTCTATGCTATGAGTGGTCGCCAGAGTGCAGAAGCTTCTCCAGATGTTATCACAGGTATATTGACTGTCCAAACTCATGATGTATATGCTCTTATTGATCACGGTTCCACCTTGTCCTATGCTACCCCTTATGTTGCTATGGAATTTGGGATAAAACCGAAACAACTTCTTGAGCCATTCTCTGTATCTACTCCGGTTGGAGAGTCTATTGTGGCCGCACGAGTTTATTGGGGTTGTGTTGTCACGGTGCGTGGTTGGGACACCGTGGCCGATCTCTTCGAATTGGGGATGGTTGATTTTGATGTAATTATGGGAATGGATTGGCTTTATTCATATGTTGCTAAGCTTGACTGCCGAACTAGAACTGTGAGGTTTGAATTTCCTAATGAGCCTGTTATTGAGTGGAAGGGTGATAATGTGATGCTGAAGGGTAGGTTTATTTCTTACCTTAAGGCCACAAAGATGATTAACACGGGGTGTATCTATCACTTGGTCCGAGTTACGGACACCGTTGCAGAGGCACCTACACTCAAATCGGTGCTAGTTGTGAATGAATTTCCAGGGGTCTTTCCTGATGAACTCACTGGGATTCCGCCAGATAAGGAGATTGATTTTGGGGTTGATATGATGCTAGGCACGTAGACTATATCTATTCCGCCATACAGTATGGCACCAGCAGAATTGAAGGAGCTAAATGAGCAATTGAAGTATTTATTAGAGAAGGGTTTCATCCGATCTAGTGTGTCACCATGGTGCGTACCGGTTCTCTTTGTAAATAAGAAAGATGGATCACTGAGGATGTGTATTGACTATCGGCAGCTCAACAAAGTCACAATAAAAAACAAATACCCACTACTAAGAATAGATGATTTGTTTGATCAGTTACAGGGTACTAGATACTTCTCTAAAATTGATTTACGATCCGGGTACCACCAATTGTAGATCAGGGAGCAGGATATTCCGAAAACAGCTTTCAGAAACTGGTATGGGCACTTTGAATTTTTGGTAATGCCTTTTGGGCTAACAAATGCCCCAGCAGCTTTCATGGATCTTATGAATTGGGTTTTCAAGCCTTTCCCTGACTCTTTGTGATAGTATTCATAGATGATATTTTTGTGTATTCACGAGGTCGGGAGGACCATGCCGATTATCTCAGGGCGGTTTTGCAGACTCTTCATCAGCACCAATTGTATGCAAATTTTTCGAAGTGTGAATTTTGGCTCGAATCTGTAACGTTCTTGGGTCATGTTATCTCTAGAGAAGGAATAAAGGTTGATCCTCTAAAGATTTCAGTAGTAAAGAATTGGCCTAGACGTACAATGGCCACCGAGATTCGCAGATTCTTGGGCTTAACAGGGTATTACAGGAAGTTTGTGGAGGGGTTCTCTACTCTTGCCTCTCCATTGACTAAATTGACTGAGAAAGTGGTTATGTTCCAATGGTCTGATGCTTGTGAAAGGAGCTTTCAGGAGTTGAAATCAAGATTGACTACAGCGGCGGTGTTGACCCTGCCAGAGGGTACAGATGAATTTATGGTATATTGTGATGCTTCAAGTTTTGGGCTTGGGTGTGTGTTAATGCAACACGGAAAAGTTATAGCATATGCTTCTAGGAAACTCAAGAATCATGAAAAGAAATATCCAACACATGACTTAGAACTTGCGGCGGTGGTTTTTGCATTGAAAATTTGGCGTCACTATTTGTTTGGGGTCCATGTGGATGTATTCACGGACCATAAGAATTTTCAATATATTTTCAAACAAAAGGAGCTGAATCTAAGGCAGAGAAGATGGCTTGAGTTGCTCAATGATTACGACATCGATATTCTATATCACCCGGGGAAAGCCAATGTTGTGGCGGATGTGCTTAGCTGGAAATCTATGGGTAGTTTAGCACACTTGGAGTCTTATCAAAGGCCATTGGCCAAGGAAGTCCATCGATTGGCTAGTTTGGGAGTTTGTCTTACGGACTCTAATGAAGGAGGGGTAATTGTGCAAAATAGGGCCGAATCATCACTTGTTGTGGAAGTCAAAAAGAAGCAATACAACGACCCATTTTTGGTGCAATTGAAGGAGGGGATTCAAAAACATAAGACTACGGCTTTTGGTCTTGGCATCGATGATGGTACACTAAGGTACCAAGGGCGACTATGTTTTCTGAATGTATATGGTCTCCTGGAAAGAATCATGACCGAGGCTTACGCTTCTAGGTATTCCGTGTACCCAGGTACTACAAAGATGTACCACGATCTCAAGAAAGTTTATTGGTGGAATGACATGAAGAGGAATGTGGCGGACTTTGTGGCAAGGTGTCCGAACTGTCAGCAAGTAAAGGCCGAACATCAACGGCCTGGTGGGTTGGCACAGAACATAGAAATTCCCATGTGCAAGTGGGATATGATTAATATGGATTTTGTGGTAGGATTACCACGCACACCGCGCAAGTTTGACTCAATTTATCATGGACTGATTCACGAAATCAACTCATTTCTTGCCAGTTAAATCTACCGACACAGCGGAACAGTATGCTCAGTTGTATATCAAGGAAATAGTCAGGCTAAATCGCAATCCAGTTTCTATCATTTCCGATCGAGGGGCTCAGTTCACGGCCAATATTTAGAAGATATTTCAGCAAGGTTTGGTTACTCAGGTAAATCTTAGTACAACCTTCCATCCACAGACCGACGGGCAAGCAGAGCGGACTATTCAGATGCTTGAGGACATGTTGCGTGTTTGTGTTCTTGATTTCAAGGGTAGCTGGGATGATCATTTCCCACTCATAGAGTTTGCTTATAACAACAGCTTTCATGTGAGTATTCAGATGGCACCATTTGAGGCATTGTTTAGTAGGAGATGTAGATCTCCCATTGGATGGTTTCAGATTCAGGAAGCTGAGTTGATAGGGCCAGACATCGTGCATCAGGCTATGGAGAAGGTTAAGATCATAAATAAGTGGTTGAAAACTGCCCAGAGTTGTCAAAAATCTTATTTGGATGTCCGTCGCAGAGACTTAGAGTTCAAAGAAGATGATTTTGTATTTCTGAAGGTTTCCCCCATGAAGGGTATAATGCGGTTCAGAAGGAATGGGAAATTGAGTCCGAGGTATGTCGGGCTGTACAAAATCATTTAGAGAATTGGCCAGGTGGCATACAAGTTTGACCTACCACCCGAGATGTCATTAGTGCACCCGGTATTCCATGTGTCTATGTTGAAGAAGGTAGTTAGAGATCCGTCAGCTATTGTGCCGGTTGAGACCATTGAGGTTAATGAAGAATTGGCATATGAGGAAATTCCAGTTGCTATTCTTGATAGGCAAGTCCGACAGTTGAGAAATAAAGAAATTGCCTCCGTGAAAGTGTTATGGCAAAACCAACAGGTTGAAGAGGCCACTTGGTAGGTCGAGGAAGAAATGAAGAAGAAGAATCCTTACTTGTTTGAATAGCTGTGTAACCCTTTCTTTTTATGAACTTGTCGCCTATGAAGTTTGTATCACTTGTTCAGTTAATGTAAAGGTGTCCCTTTTGATTATATCTTGCTTATGAGGCCACGGTTAGTATTGTTATGAGTTTTGCTACGTCGTTGGGTTGTGCATATGGTGGAAAGATGTGTTTTTGGGGCTCAGTGATTGGTGGATAGGCCTAGTTACAAAGGAAACTCTGGCGAAATTTCTGGAAATTTGGAGAGTTAGTTAAATTTGGGGTTGCTTGTGTAGGGTATGATAACTGAGTTGCACAAGGTGCTAATAATGGACCCTAATCCTCATTCGAGGACGAATGATCTTAAGTGGGGGAGGATGTAATGCCCCATATATATTTCCCTAAAAACCTGGATTCCGTGATGCCAAAGTAGGCGTAGAGGTTAATAGGAGTAGAAATTCTTCGCGGCGGGCTTGCGAGCCATGGTTCGGAAATTTTGGATTGAACAGTACGCTGGGTAGTTGAAGGTAAACGTTGGGCAGAAGTACGCATTTCTGCGGCTGCAGAACCACTCTGCCGATCGCAGACTGGTCGCGGAGTGGGGCAGGTTTCTAGAGCATTTTTTATCTCAAATTTTGCGGCCATTATGCGACCGCATAACCGTTTCGCGGGCTACATTCTTGTCGTACATCACGCCTTGGGATTTTTTAGAGGGAGGATCTGCGGTGCACTATGAGACTGTAGAACCGTACTGCGGTGCATTATGCAACCGCACAATAGGTCTGCAGGCCGTAGAGTGACCGCAGACCAGGTTAGTTTTTTTCCAGCTCTGGCACCCATTTTTGCAGTCATTTCACGGACCACATAATCACTATGCCGTCGCATATGCGACCGCAGAACCTGTTTCGGAGCTTCAATTTTGAGGTTTTTAAACCCGACCCTATTCCGTTAAAACACACCCCATGGACCATTTTGAGCACAATTCTTATATTTTAGAGTGAGAGGGAGAGTTCTTAGAGTGGGGGACAATCTTTAACCATTATACATCAATTCTTGCTCAATCATTGAGGATTAACAAAGGTAGTCTTCACCCTAAAGGTAAGAATCTATGCCCTAACTGTTACAACCCAAATTCGCATACCATAGATCACGCCGTAAGTTAGTCGACGTAAATCCAAGAAGAGATTATCTTTGAGATGATAAGAAGTTAATCCTATTGGTCTTAAACGATACAAGGGTGTATAAGAGTGGTTAACAAGTATTTGATGTTAAACGAATCAAGGATGTTATAACCCGTATTTTCGGGTAACACTAGAGGTAATTAATTGTCCTAAGAGGTCTTGTTTTAATGTATTTGAATCATATAATATCCGCATCATAAGTCTTGAAGTCAAGAGAGTTATGAAACAAAAGTCGATAAACGTTGTCGCAACTTAGGTTTATAATTTTACTTAAACTTTAGGTCAAATGTTACTGCATTTTTCTCTCAATGTGCTTGGAATTATGGGGTGATCTACCTATCAAATTGAAGATCTATGAGTCTAGTTTCCAACGCATTAAACCGTTTGTTGATACGATCTCGGAATAGAGAGATATTCGCATTTTCGCGAGAGTGCGCCAAGCTGCTCTCTATGGGGCCCACAAAGGCGATTTAAGACATATGGACATATATAAGATACCTCAACCCCGTTTTAAGTCATTATTTTTCAGTATATTCAGACCTTATAACCCTAAAAACAGTCTCTCAAGGTTCTCTCATGATCCAAGACCCAAACAAAGGGCAAACAACACAAATCAAATGTCGGGAATCCCGTGGCGCTAGTAAGTTTCTTGTTCTTCTTGTTGTTGCTGATTTTTGTGTTGTTCCAGCTCGTGTGGGAGGTTGTTTTAAGTGTTTTATGTCCTGTAAATACACCTTAAAGTTTTTAATATCAAACCTAGGTGATTTCAAGTCTTCTAAAGTAATTCTAGTGCCGAAAAACCCGAATTAATTGCTAGTTTCGCTTCCTTGTTCTTGTGGCAGAATTGAAGGGATATTTCGTGGAAAATTAAGGTCAAATTGGAGTTGTTCTTTCTGTTTAAAGGTAAGGAACCTCTTACTCTATATATATTTAAGATTATCCAAGTTGCAGCTAAGTCGTTGAAGCTAGAACTTGTGAAATATATATCGAAAAGCTTGGTAGTAATGTTGTTGGTTGGTGGACTGTTTTGGAGGCTCAATATGATTATTAATGATGTTGTTTGGGCTGTTTGGTGATTGTATTGACTTGTGGGAAGTCATATAAATAGGTGAGGTGCTGTCCGTTTCATCGTAAAATAGGTTGTGGTCGATACATAATAGTTACGACGCTTAAACGATAATGATAGTGTCATTTGTCTTATTGTAGACTAAGGAGTCGTGATATTTGCATAGCTTGAGGTTGGGCAGTATATACAAGGTATGTGAGGCTATCCTCTTCATTCTTTTGTACGACTCCGATTGTACATAATGTAATGAACGAGCTCCCAAAGATACTCTACTCTTAGAAGCTAGCAGTACTTACATTGCTGCCCTTCTTATGAAACGATTGGTATTGATGTTACTTCTCTTATTCTTATATTATCAATGTTGTTGGTAGTTCCTGATTCTTATAAGTTTCTTGATGAAGAGTTAATCCTAATAACGTGTACGAAGGATACCGACCTTACGTCACTCCGAAAGGTTCAAAATATGATTCCAATGAGTCCAGCATGCATCATATATATGTATCTATTTTACTCTACCGAGCTGCGCTATAGTTGGCCGGGTATGGCACCTATTGTGCAACCACTGATCAGTTGGGTTTCACCGAGCTCCACGTGGCCGGGTACGATTAGACCGAGTCCTATGATGGTCGGGTTCGTTTTACTAAGCCTATTACGGCCGGGTACGATATGATGATGGTGATGCCCACAAAGGCGTATGTTTTAAAAGTTTATGTATATATATGTATATATCATGTATTTCATGTCAGTAGCCCTCAGAGGTACCCAGATGTCACAGGTTGTATATTCTCTATCCCTGTTTACATTACTGTTCTCACTTATGCTTTCCTGCCTTACATACTCAGTACTTTATTCGTACTGATGTCCTTTTTATTTGTGGACGCTGCATGTCATGCTGCAGGTCCTGATAGACAGGTAGACGTAGCTCCCCCACCACAGTAGGCTGTCCAGTTCAGCGGTTATTGGCGAGATCCCTTCTTCGGACTTGCCGTAGTCTTGGTATGCATTTTTGTTACAGACATTATGGGTATGTCGGGGCCCTGTTCCGGCAATGTTGTAGCACTTATGTTCCTTTAGAGGCTCATAGATAGGTGTCGACTTATGTATGGTTTAGAATGCCTTTTCGGCTGATTTTTGTTGTATAGTCTTTCATGGCATCATGATAGCTCGTACCTTATATATAGTTTCTTGACAGTCTTGTCGTCCCATGTTATGTATGTTCATGACATTATCTTTCATTGTTGGATGTTCATGATCCATGTCTACTATTTATATTGATCTTGTCGGCCCTTAAAGATAATAAGGAAGGTTAGATAAAATGTATGTTGGTGCTCGGCAAGTATGGCCCGGGTGCTAGTCATGACCCTCCAGTTGGGTCGTGACAAACTTGGTATCAGAGCAAGTCTGTCCTAGGGGATGTCTATGAGCCGTGTCTAGTAGAGTTTTGATTATGGATGTGTAGCGCGCCACATTTATAATCAGGAGGCTACGTGACATCTAGGGTTGTTACCTTCTTCCTGAATCTAGATCGTGCATAGAGTTGAGTAGTAAGTGTTCATATCTAATATTCACCTTGTTTTCTTTCAGCGATGCCTTCGACTAGGAAGCAAGCAATTAGTAAACGGCTTGATACAGCTGTGGGAGAGGGTAACATTCAGGTGCCTCCAGCCAAAGCAGGCCAAAGTGAGGCTCAGAGTGAGATGCCGTCTCATACCTCTCCGTCTCCTCCAGAGGATATTAGAAGGCACCCAGTACATCTAGTTCCTCCGTCTATAACTACAGACCACGATATGCGCAGTGCGGTGCAATTGTTGACTAGCTTGGTAGCTGCTCGGGCTCAGAGGCAGAATATCGGTGCTGCTGATAAACCGGTTAGTGCGAGAGTTCATGATTTTATTAATCTAGACCCTCCAGTGTTTACCGGATCAGACCCCAAAGAGGACCCACAAACATTTATTGATCAGATTCATCGTACATTGCGGGTTATGCATGCTAGTGATACAGAGGCAGTAGAGTTGGCTTCTTATCGGTTACAGGATTTAGCGGTTTTCTGGTATGATAGTTGGGAGAGATCTAGGGGTCCGAACGCTCCTCCAGCCGTGTGGAAGGAATTTTATGAGGCCTTTCTTCGTCACTACTTGCCAGTTGAGATACGACAAGCTAGAGCTGAGAAGTTCTTAAACCTTCGACAGGGTAATATGAGTGTACGAGAGTATAGTATACAGTTTGATTCTTTAGCAAGGTATGCTCCCCATATGGTGGCCGAGATGAGTGATAGGGTGCATCTGTTCGTGAACGGGTTGGGACCATATCTGATAAATGAGTGCACAACAGCCTCCTTGGTAGAGGGCATGGATATTTCCCGTATTCAGGCTTTTGCCCAGACCCTAGAGGATCGTAAGCGCCAGCAAAGGGCAGATAGGGAGCAGGATAGGGGCCAGCATAAGAGGGCGAGATTTGCAGGGTATTCTGATGAGTTTAGAGGCAGTATCAGGCCCCAATCTTCGAGGAGTTCGGCGCCACCTGTAGCTAGTGCTCCTCCAAAGTTTCAGAGGCCTCGGTATGATCGATTTACCTATTCTGGTTCAGGTCAGAGTTTGAGGGCATCAGGCTCACAATTTCATAGAGATACTAGTCAGACGAGACCCCCAACACCTCATTGTGATCAGTGCGGCAAGGCCCACTTTGGACTGTGCCGTCGAGGTTCTGATGCGTGCTATTCTTGCAGACAGCGTGGCCATATGATACGGGATTGTCCTAACAGATGAGGTGGTGGTATGGCTCAACCGACTGGATCTGTGTCTGGTTCTTCCTCATCAGTTCGACCTCCAGCACAAGGTTTTCAACAGTCGACAGGTCATGGTAGAGGTAGAGGTTCAGTGCCGAGTTCGAGTGGTGCTCAAAATCGAACCTATGCTCTAATAGGTCGACAAGATCTCGAGTCATCTCCGGATGTTGTTACAGGTATATTGTCTGTGTTTTCTTATGATGTATATGCGCTAATTGATCCAGGATCTACCTTATCATATGTTACACCCTTTGTGGCTAATAAGTTTGGCATTGAACCTGAATTGATAAGTAAACCACTTGCGGTATCCACTCCGATAGGAGATTCTGTGATTGCTAGAAGGGAATATAAAGGTTGCACTGTGATGATTTGTAGTCGTCAAACCTCGGCAAATTTATTTGAGTTAGAAATGGTTGATTTCGATGTGATAATGGGAATGGACTGGTTGGCCTCATGCTATGCAAATGTTGACTGTCGTACGAAGATGGTTAGGTTTCAGTTTCCTTGTGAACCCGTCATTGAATGGAAGGGGAACATTGCTACGCCGAAAGGTAGGTTTATTTCCTATCTTAAGGCAAGGAAGATGATCTCAAAAGGTTACATTTATCATCTTGTTCGCATTAGGGATGCAGAAGCGAATCCGCCTACTCTACAATTAATCCCTGTGGTCAATGAATTTCCAGATGTTTTCCCAGATGAACTCCCAGGCCTTCCTCCTGAAAGGGAGATTGAGTTTAGCATTGATGCATTGCCTGACACTCCACCGATCTCTATCCCTCCGTATAGGATGGCCCCGGCAGAGTTGCGAGAGTTGAAGGCACAGTTGAAGGACTTGCTGGATAAGGGTTTCATTAGGCCTAGCACTTCACCTTGGGGTGCGCCAGTCATGTTCGTGCGGAAGAAAGATGGGTCGTTAAGGATGTGTATCGATTATCGACAGTTGAATAAGTTTACAATAAAGAACAAGTATCCACTTCCAAGAATTGATGACCTGTTTGACCAACTCCAGGGTGCCAAGTATTTCTCCAAGATTGACTTGCGTTCAGGGTATCATCAGGTGAGGGTTAAGGAGAAGGATATTCCAAAGACGGCCTTCCGGACAAGATATGGGCATTTTGAGTTCTTGGTGATGTCGTTCGGGCTAACAAATGCCCCAGTAGCTTTTATGGATCTCATGAATAGTGTATTCAGGCCCTATCTTGATGTGTTCGTGATCGTATTCATTGATGACATTCTGGTGTATTCTCGTTCGGAGGCGGAACATGCGGGCCACTTGCGGATAGTATTACAAACCCTTCAGGATCATAAGTTATATGCTAAGCTCTCTAAATGTGAATTCTGGATGAACTCAGTAGCATTCCTTGGCCATGTGATATCTGATGAGGGTATTAGTGTCGACACTCAGAAGATCGATGCAGTGAAGAATTGGCCGAGACCGACAACACCGTCAGAAGTCCGCAGCTTCCTGGGGCTAGCAGGATATTATAGGCGGTTTGTAGAAGGGTTTTCCTCTATATCAGCACCATTGACTAAGTTAACACAGAAAGCTACCAAGTTCCAGTGGTCTGATGCTTGTGAACATAGTTTTCAGGAGCTAAAGAATCGATTGACATCCGCGCCAGTGCTCACTCTCCCAGAAGGAACAGAAGGTTATGTGGTATATTGTGATGCCTCAGGTATAGGTTTGGGGTGCGTATTGATGCAACGTGGGAAGGTGATTGCTTATGCATCAAGACAATTGAAGAAGCATGAAAAGAATTACCCGACTCATGATTTGGAATTGGCTGCAGTAATATATGCTTTGAAGATATGGCGGCACTACTTATACGGCATCCATGTTGACATCTACACAGATCACAAGAGTTTACAATACATCTTCAAGCAGAAGGAGTTGAATTTGAGGCATCGTAGGTGGCTTGAATTACTGAAAGACTACGATGTCGAGATATTGTACCATCCCGGTAAAGCTAATGTTGTGGCAGACGCTCTCAGCCGTAAGTCAATGGGAAGCTTAATACATATTGAGGCAGGTAGACAAGGGTTGACCAAAGAGCTTCACCAGCTGGCCAATATGAGAATCAGATTGTTGGACTCTGATGACGGAGGTGTTACTGTACAGAATACAGCAGAATCATCTTTGGTAGCCGAGGTAAAAGCACGGCAATATGAAGATCCTACCTTAGTAAGATTGAGAGAGGGAATTCAGCAGTGTAAGATTACAGCTTTCAAGATCGGAGGAGATGGGACACTGAGATACCGGGGCCGATTATGTGTACCTAGTATGGCAGGGTTGCGAGAGAAGATTATGATTGAGATTCACCAGTCCCGATATTCTATCCATCCTGGCTCGACAAAGATGTATCATGACGTTAAGGAGCAGTATTGGTGGGATAACATGAAGAAGTCTATTGCAGAATTTGTAGCCCAGTGTCCTAATTGTCAACAAGTAAAGATCGAGCATCAGAAACCTAGTGGATTGATTCAGAATATAGAGATTCCGACCTGGAAATGGGAGGTGATTAATATGGACTTCATTATTGGATTACCTCGCTCTTATCATAAGTTTGACTCCATCTGGGTGATAGTTGATCGACTTACAAAATCTGCCCATTTTCTGCCAGTTAAGACAACTTACACGGCTGAAGATTATGCAAAGTTGTATATCAAGGAGATTGTTAGGCTTCATGGTGTGCCGGTATCTATTATATCACACCGAGGAGCTCAATTTACGGCTAACTTTTGGAGGTCTTTTCAGAAGGGTTTAGGCACACAAGTAAATCTCAGCACTACATTCCATCCGCAGACTGACGGACAGGCTGCACGTACCATCCAGACGCTTGAAGATATGCTATGAGCATGTGTTCTAGATTTCAAGGGGAATTGGGATGACCATCTGGCACTTATAGAATTTGCCTACAATAATAGCTACCATTCCAGTATTAAAATGGCCCCGTATAAGGCACTGTACGGGAGGAGATGTAGATCACCAGTTGGATGGTTCGAAGACGGTGAGACAGAATTATATGGGCCAGATTTGATTCACCAAGCCATTGAGAAGGTGAAAGTGATACAAGAGCGACTGAGGACGGCACAAAGCAGGCAAAAGTCTTATTCCGACGTCTGACGTCGTGATCTGGAATTTGAGGTTGGTGATTGGGTTTTCCTGAAGATCTCACCGATGAAGGGTGTTATGCGTTTTGGGAAGAAGGGTAAGTTGAGTCCGCGGTATATTGGGCCGTACAAAATTCTTCGACGAATTGGACAGGTTGCTTACGAGTTAGAATTGCCATCTGAATTGGAATTTGTCCACCCGGTATTCCATGTATCTATGTTGAGGAAATGTATTGGAGACCCTTCTCGGGTCGTCCCTATCAAAGATATACAAGTTACAAAGGATCTATCATATGATGAAGTGCCAGTGGCTATATTAGATCGACAAGTCCGCAAGCTGAGAACAAAGGATGTAGCTTCCGTGAAAGTATTATGGAGGAACAAGAATATAGAAGAAATGACATGGGAAGCAGAAGAGGAGATGAAGTCTAAATACCCTTACCTATTCCAGAGTGAAGATAACGAGGATGTCGGGGGAAAGAAGGACGCATTATAAGGTGAAACGACTCTATGAGATAAGCAATAGCTTGTGAATACTCTTTTTTTAATACAAAATGGTGATATGCAGATAATGTACATATCCATAATGCTTTGTATAGTCTTGTAAGGCCATAGGTTGGGTTTAACTGCTTGTAAGTTTGGCTAGTGTCCATTTTATGGGGGAAACTCAGCCGGAAATCTCCGTCGGAATCCACGATGAGTTAGACACCCCATAAACCCTTACATTCGAGGACGAATGTTCCTAAGGGGGAGAGGGTGTTACAACCCAAATTCGCATACCATAGATCACGCCGTAAGTTAGTCGACGTAAATCCAAGAAGAGATTATCTTTGAGATGATAAGAAGTTAATCCTATTGGTCTTAAACGATACAAGGGTGTATAAGAGTGGTTAACAAGTATTTGAAGTTAAACGAATCAAGGATGTTGTAACCCGTATTTTCGGGTAACACTAGAGGTAATTAATTGTCCTAAGAGGTCTTGTTTTAATGTATTTGAATCATATAATATCCGCATCATAAGTCTTGAAGTCAAGCGAGTTATGAAACAAAAGTCGATAAACGTTGTCGCAACTTAGGTTTATAATTTTACTTAAACTTTAGGTCAAATGTTACTGCATTTTTCTCTCAATGTGCTTGGAATTATGGGGTGATCTACCTATCAAATTGAAGATCTATGAGTCTAGTTTCCAACGCATTAAACCGTTTGTCGATACGATCTCGGAATAGAGAGATATTCGCGTTTTCGCGAGAGTGCGCCAAGCTGCTCTCTATGGGGCCCACAAAGGCGATTTAAGACATATGGACATATATAAGATACCTCAACCCCGTTTTAAGTCATTATTTTTCAGTATATTCAGACCTTATAACCCTAAAAACAGTCTCTCAAGGTTCTCTCATGATCCAAGACCCAAACAAAGGTCAAACAACACAAATCAAATGTCGGAAATCCCGTGGCGCTAGTAAGTTTCTTGTTCTTTTTGTTGTTGCTGATTTTTGTGTTGTTCCAGCTCGTGTGGGAGGTTGTTTTAAGTGTTTTATGTCCTGTAAATACACCTTAAAGTTTTTAATATCAACCCTAGGTGATTTCAAATCTTCTAAAGTAATTCTAGTGCCGAAAAACCCGAATTAATTGCTAGTTTCGCTTCCTTGTTCTTGTGGCAGAATTGAAGGGATATTTCGTGGAAAATTAAGGTCAAATTGGAGTTGTTCTTTCTTTTTAAAGGTAAGGAACCTCTTACTCTATATATATTTAAGATTATCCAAGTTGCAGCTAAGTCGTTGAAGCTAGAACTTGTGAAATATATATCGAAAAGCTTGGTAGTAATGTTGTTAGTTGGTGGACTGTTTTGGAGGCTCAATATGATTATTAATGATGTTGTTTGGGCTGTTTGGTGATTGTATTGACTTGTGGGAATTCATATAAATAGGGGAGGTGCTGTCCGTTTCATCGTAAAATAGGTTGTGGTCGATACATAATAGTTACGACGCTTAAACGATAATGATAGTGTCATTTGTCTTATTGTAGACTAAGGAGTCGTGATATTTGCATAGCTTGAGGTTGGGCAGTATATACAAGGCATGTGAGGCTATCCTCTTCATTCTTTTGTACGACTCCGATTGTACATAATGTAATGAACGAGCTCCCAAAGATACTCTACTCTTAGAAGCTAGCAGTACTTACATTGCTGCCCTTCTTATGAAACGATTGGTATTGATGTTACTTCTCTTATTCTTATATTATCAATGTTGTTGGTAGTTCCTGATTCTTATAAGTTTCTTGATGAAGAGTTAATCCTAATAACGTGTACGAAGGATACCGACCTTACGTCACTCCGAAAGGTTCAAAATATGATTCCAATGAGTCCAGCATGCATCATATATATGTATCTATTTTACTCTACCGAGCCGCGCTATAGTTGGCCGGGTATGGCACCTATTGTGCAACCACTGATCAGTTGGGTTTTACCGAGCTCCACGTGGCCGGGTACGATTCTACCGAGCCCTATGATGGCCGGGTACGTTTTACCGAGCCTATTACGGCCGGGTACGATATGATGATGGTGATGCCCACAAAGGCGTATGTTTTAAAAGTTTATGTATATATATGTATGTATCATGTATTTCATGTCAGTAGCCCTCAGAGGTACCCAGATGTCACAGGTTGTATATTCTCTATCCCTGTTTACATTACTGTTCTCACTTATGCTTTCCTGCCTTACATACTCAGTACTTTATTCGTACTGACGTCCTTTTTATTTGTGGACGCTGCATGTCATGCTGCAGGTCCTGATAGACAGGTAGACGCAGGTCCCCCACCACAGTAGGCTATCCAGTTCAGCGGTTATTGGCGAGATCCCTTCTCCGGACTTGCCGTGGTCTTGGTATGCATTTTTGTTATAGACATTATGGGTATGTCGGGGCCCTGTTCCGGCAATGTTGTAGCACTTATGTTCCTTTAGAGGCTCATAGATAGGTGTCGACTTATGTATGGTTTAGAATGCCTTTTCGGCTGATTTTTGTTGTATAGTCTTTCATGGCATCATGATAGCTCGTACCTTATATATAGTTTCTTGACAGTCTTGTCGTCCCATGTTATGTATGTTCATGACATTATCTTTCATTGTTGGATGTTCATGATCCATGTCTACTATTTATATTGATCTTGTCGGCCCTTAAAGATAATAAGGAAGGTTAGATAAAATGTATGTTGGTGCTCGGCAAGTATGGCCCGGGTGCTAGTCATGACCCTCCAGTTGGGTCGTGACACTAACTCTCAATTTTGAAATCTTGCAAAAATGGGGTAATTAGAGAGGCAATTATTGGGAGTGGGGGTTGTTGTCTTGCATGCATGTATCCTTGAAGTATGTGGGAAGGTTGTGAGCTAAAAATGGTAGAGAGTGGGTTAGGAAATGATGCAATCTTCCACAAAAGTGCCTTACAACCTTAATGCACACCTAGTGTTTGATAATATGCTCAAATGAGCTAGAATCATGACCATCTTCCTAATTTTGGTCCAACTTGTTATATTTCTAAAATAGATTGAAATTGCTAGGAATTTCGGATCATTTTAGAGTTTGAGAAGCTCAATTGAGGTATGTTGGCTAAACCCCCTTCTTCTTAGAATCGAATCCCATGGTGTTCATGTAATTGGAGTAAGTCCTTGATCATTATTGAATTTGCTTTTCCTAATGTGGTTATGTTGAAGGATGTTTATTCAATGTTTATTCAAAATGCTTCATCATGTCATCTTGCCATTTGAGAATAAGTTCAAAATTTGGAATATGTTTTAGGAATGTTAAAACTTCATGTCAAGACTGAAGTAAAGGTTTTTATGCCAAATTGTATGAAAGGCCTCTATATGCCTAATATTTCCAAAATTACTCATATGTTAATTAATGTCTTGCATGTGAAGCCCTATTGATGTTGATAATAATTATGATATTTGAATATGGAAAAGGGGACCGGAACTATGAAATACGGCCACGTGCCAAGAATGGCTTTGTAATTGTGATCACTTGTGCCAATGAACTTAAAGTATATAAAAGGGTACGATGTGAGATAATTGACTAAAAAAGGTAATGTTTCAAATGAGATGGCCTAGCCGATCGGGCCGAGATCGGACTCCGTGTAAGAACACGGTAGTATTGTGGATGAAATTGTGAAAATGGTTGATGTCTCAAATGAGATGGCCTAGCTAATCAGGCCGTTATCGGACGCCATGCTACACACATGGTGGTACTGTGCTGAAAATTATAATGAAATTGTGGTAATGTCTCAAATGAGATGGCCTAGCCGATAGGGCCGAGATCGGACTCCGTGTAAGAATACGGTGGTATTGTGGATGAGAAATATCGGTACTAAAGGTCACCCAACCTAATAATACGGAAACTGACTTTAAAATGTATATGATGCTTAACATTGTTGTTTCTATATTATTTGAAGCCCTTATCGAATTCTTGACTGTTCCTCTTGTATTATTATTTATTCTATTGAGTTGGTGTTTAGCTTTACATACTAGTGCTATTTGACAGTATTAACGTCCCTTTTGCCGGGGGCGCTGCATCTTTAAATGGATGCGGGTGGTTACATAGCAGACAGTGCTGATCACAGATAGTGTTGCATCCTCTTCTCAGCGGACTCGGTGAGCCCCATTTCATTCCGGGGTCAAGTATTGTACCTTTTGTTTATATTGTTCTCACCTTTTGAGGTATAACCGGGGCCTTGTTAATGCTAAATACATTATGTTGTGTTTGATCACTTGTTCCACTCGAACTATAAGAAATGTGTATTTTGAGACCTAAAGGCATAATGACTAATGAAACGATTTAGGATTATACGAATGAGCTTCCTACTATATAAGTAATGAAATCACGTCTTATCTTGATCATGGGTGAATTGGGTAGAAAGTATCTGACAGGCTTGCTAAGACGGGTTCACTCGGTTGAGCGCTGGTCGCGCCTCCCGAGGATGAGGCATGACAGAAGGTTGTACTAAGATTCACCCGAGTACCCAAACCTTGCTTAGATTTCTTCCAAAATAAGCCGTGAACTATGCCCCTCGATATGAGATAATAGAAATTGGAGTTCCATGCAATTGACTATTTCCTTGTTATACAACTAAGCATATTGTTCTGCTGTGTCGGTAGCCTTAACAGGTAAGAAGTGCGCTGACTTCGTGAGTCGATCCACAATCACCCAAATCGAGTCGAACTTGCGAGGCGTGCGGGGTATTCTCACCACAAAGTCCATATTAATCATCTCCCACTTCCAACTCAAAATTTCTATGTTCTGTGCCAACGCACCGGGCCTTTGATGTTCAGCCTTTACTTGTTGACAATTTGGGCATCTTGCCACAAAGTTCGCTACATTCCTCTTCATATCATTCCACTAGTAGACTTCCTTAAGATCATTATACATCTTTATAGAGCCTAGGTGCATGGAATACCTAGAAGTGTGAGCCTCGATCATGATTCTTTCCCGAAGTCAATCTACACTTGGAACACATAATCGTCGTTGGTACGTTAGTTTACCATCATCCATGCCAAGAGAAAAAGGTATGGTCTTACGTTTATGAATCCCATCCTTCAATTGTACCAACTAGGGATCGTCGTATTGCTTCTCCTTCACTCCCACAACAAGCGATGATTCAGCCCTATTTTGCACAAGCACCCCTCCATCACAGGAATCTGCAAGACGAACTCCCAAACTAGCCAACCGATGAACCTCCTTGGCCAACGGCTTTTGTATGCCTCCAAGAGAGCCAAACTACCCATAGATTTCCGGCTAAGAGCATCCGCTACAACATTAGCCTACCCTGGATGATATAGGATATCGATGTCATAATCCTTGAGTAACTCAAGCCATCTTCTTTGCCTTAGATTTAATTCCTTTAGTTTGAAAATATATTGGAGGCTCTCATGGTCTGCGAATATATCTACATGGACCCCATACAAATAATGATGCCAAATCTTCAATGCAAATACCACCGCTGCAAGTTCTAAGTAATGTGTTGGATAGTTCTTTTCATGATTCTTGAGTTGCCTAGAAGGATATGCTATCACATTGCCATGTTGCATCAATAGACACCCAAGTCCGATCTTTGAAGTATCACAATACACCACAAATCCATCTGTACCTTCTGGTAGGGTCAATACCAGCGCCGTAGTCAATCTTGATTTCATCTCTTGGAAGATCTTTTCACACTCATCTTACCATTGGAACTTAACTGCCTTCTGCGTCAATTTAGTCAGCGGAGAGGCAAGAGTAGAGAACCCCTCCACAAACTTAATATAATACACAGTTAAGCCTAAGAAACGACGAATCTCTGTTGGAGTTGTAGGTTTAGGCCAATTCTTCACAGCTACAATCTTTTTAGGATCCACATTACTTCTTTCTCTAGAGAATACATGACCCAAGAACGTGACAGATTCAAGCCAAAATTCACATTTCGAAAACTTCGCATACAACTTGTGCTGATATGGAGTCTGCAGAATTGCCCTGAGATTATCGGCGTGGTCCTCTTTACTTCATGAATATACAAGAATATCATCAATGAATACTATCACAAAGGATTTAAGAAAAGGCTTGAAGACTCGATTCATAAGATCCATGAAAGCTGCCGGGGCATTTGTTAGCCTAAAAGACATCACCACAAACTCAAAGTGTCCATACCAGGTCCTGAAAGTTGTTTTCATAATATCCTGCTCCCTCATCTTCAATTGGTGATACCCGGATCTTAAATCAATTTTGGAGAAGTACTTAGCATCCTGTAATTGGTCAAACCGGTCATCTATCATTGGCAATGGGTATTTATTCTTGATCGTGACCTTTTTGTGTTATCGATAGTCAATACACATTCTCAGTGACCCATCCTTCTTCCTTACAAAGAGGACCGGTGCGCCCCAAGGCGACACACTTGGACGGATGAAATCCTTCTCTAACAAATCCTTCAATTGTTCCTTTAGCTCCTTTAGTTCTGTCGGTGCCATTCTGTTGGGTGGAATAGATATAGGATACGTGTCGGGCATCACATCAATACCAAAATCAATCTCCCTATCTGGTGGGATCCTAGGGAGCTCATCCGGAAATTCATTCACAACTGGTACAGATTCAAGTGTAGGTGCCTTAGTATTGGTGTTCGTAACCCGGACCAAATGGTAAATACACCTCTTATTGATCATCTTTGTGGCCTTAAGGTAAGAAATAAACCTACCCTTTGGCACCACATCATCCCCCTTCCATTCAATAACTGGCTCATTTGGAAATTTAAATTTAACCATTATGGTTCGGCAATCAGGCTTAGAAAAACATTAATAATGCCAGTCCATCCGCATTATTACATCAAAATCAACCATCCTCAATTCAATGAGATCGACCATGGTGTCTCGACCATGCACCGTGACAACACAATCCCTATAAACCCACGCAGCAACAATAGCCTCATCAGCTGGAGTATATACAGAGAACTACTAATGAAGTTGTTCCCGTTCTATCCCAAATTCAATAGCAACATAAGGAGTGACATAGGACAAAGTGGAACTGAGATCAATAAGGACATATACATCATGAGATTGGACAGTCAATATACCTGTGACGACATCTGGAGAAGTCTGTGAACTCTGGAGACCCTTCATAGCAAAGAAATGGTTGGGTCCACCTGAACTCTGTGTACCACCTGAACTCTGTGTACCACCCCTAGTTTCACCACGCCCTGCGGGTGCTGGAGTGCCTCGAGGTGGGGGAGGTGTTGTGGATGTAGTAGGTGTAGAACTGGCTGGTTGTGCCGTATCCCTACCCACACCCTGGCGGGACGAACGACAATCCCTCTGAATATGGCCTCTTAACCCGCACCCATAGCATATTGGTAGGTTCATGTAGAAGATCCCTAAGTGCATCTTCCCACTCCTAGGGCATGGTGGGCTCCGCTGCTGCTAGAATCTCCCACTAGGCCGACCTTGCTGGTAGGATCCCCTGTTGTCGCGGGCTTGAAACAGCTCCACTGCTGCTGACTGGGCCGTGACAACTATGACTTGACTAAAGACTGGGCAAAGGACTGGGATGGCCCTGATGATCCTCCCCTAAATGCTAACCTACCACCACCACTACCAGAAAATCCATAAAGGTTGCCCGCGGAACGGGCCTTATTGCTACCCTTTTGATCCATTCTATTCTTCAATTTGCAGTTCTCTATTGCTTGAGCAAATGCCACCATCTTCCAATAGTTCATATCAAAATTCAAGGCAGCTGTAGCGGCCTCATTAATAACCAAGGGGCTATGGCCCTGAACAAACCGACGCACTCTCGCAAACTCCACTGCTTCCGTCTTAGTAGCACACATAATTCAGAGAGTCTTGTGCATGTCATCAATGAAGTCTTGGGGGTCCTCCTCGGGATTAGTACCCGTGAACATTGGAGGATCTAACTAAAGAAACTTGTTCACACTGGAACTAGAGAAATCCCTTGGCTGACTGGAAGAAGTAGGTGCAACATTCGATCTCTGGGCCTGGGAAAACACTATCTGATCCAACATTTGCATGGCTCCTATAAAGACACCCTCAGAAATACCGGCACCGGAAGCTGGGGCTAGAGGTGGAACCTGAATATCAGGTGGAGGAATTGCTGCACCCTTAGTAGGTGTAGGAATTGGTGCAGCCTGAGCAGGAGTAGTATAATCAGGCAGTGTAGTATATAGGGGAATATCATCACCCCTCGGGTGCTCACCCACATCATCAGGTATATAATCAACTGCCACTCCGGGGGTGGCATTGGCTCCTTGGCCAGTTCTTGCTTTCTTTCTAGGTGCCAGGTGCTAAAAATTAGAGCAATGCACGAGTTAGAGGAGGAACAGTCTTACAATCAGCTCTATGGCACGGTTTAGAATATCAACGAAGGGTGTTATTCCTACATGCCCAAGTAGCCTCCTAATTTTAGATGTGGTCGACACGGCTCCGAGACATCCTAGGACACTTTAAAACTATAGGCTCTGATACCAAGTTTGTCATGCCCTATCCTCGGGGAGTGCGACCAGCGCTCAACAGAAAACCCGGCTAAGCAAGCCTTTACAATACCTTCTACCCGAACTCACTAATGAATAAAGAGAAGATAGATTTCATTAATTAGACTAGGTGAAGATCATGTGAGCAATAACAATTCATTGATATTAGTTACATCATTTATAAGTCTCTAAATACATATATTTTCATAGTTTGAAGTGGAACAAGTGGTACAAATACAACATTACCAGTTTGACTTTCCCAACACCAACATACAACCCACACTATGTCTATGGAGCCTATAATAGATACAAAACAGTACTATGATAGTGTCGGCAACATGGCCCCGGCTATACCTCAAAGCATAATACACAAGTAACAAAAGATACACGACCTCGAAATGAAGTGGGGCTCACCTAGTCAGCTGGGAAAAGGGTATACCTCTGTCACTGATCAAAGCTGCATGCTATGGAACCACCTACATCTATTAAAGATGCAGCGCCCCTGGCAAAAGGGATGTTAGTACATATGGAATAGTACTAGTATGAATGAATAAACACCCTCTCAATAGAATGAGTAATAAAACAAGAAAGAACAATCAAAGAATCAATGGAAGCCTCAAACAATACAAAGACACCAAGTTGGGAGCAAGATAAAATTTTAAGTAAATTACATATTTTAGTTTGGGAGATCTTTAGCACTGATATAGCACCCTGACTTTAGCACAAAGTCCGATCACAGCACGATCGGCTAGGACGTGTTACCCAAAGACATCAGCCACAATCACGATCATTATCAAAATCTCAATCATTATCTCAATCACAATCTCAAGCACAATCACCACCGTGTGTGCGACATGGCGTCCGTTCTCGACCTGATCGGCTAGGCCGTGTCACAACAATGCCAGGTGGATTGACATCACCCTTTGCTAGCAATCATCTCATTCTATTTAATGGGAATAATCTCATCATATCAACTCATCCCAAGCAAGCGGAATAATCACAATACACACCTATACCAGCACGTGTAGTTTCGGGGTTAGGTTATTTCAACCTACCCCTACTCGGTGACTAACGATACTCCCAATTTTTTATTATACAAAGGACTTTCAGTTCATTTCATAGTCTTTTACTCATCTTTTCATTTCATTGGCACTAGTGGCCACAATTGTAATATCATTCTTGACACAGTGGTCGTATTTCATATGTCATGTCACCCTTTTAACTTGCAAACATCATCATGGATTATCAACAACAAAGCATATCTAATCATGACCTTTAATACATATATTAGCAAATAAGAGTCTTAGGCACCTTGGGTTTAATTCTACAATTTGGCATAATAACTTGCATTTGAGACATAATGGAATTCAAAATATTTTGACACATGGTCATATTTGAATACAATCTCGAAGGATAACACAATATGATAAGGGAATTCAGTATACGTTTTGAGCATATAACTTTCGACACAAATTTTATTCAAACTAGTCAAGTTTATAAGAAACAACTCAGAACATGAGACATAAGATCTTGAGCCAATCATAACTACAACTTACGAGGACACCAAGGATTCGATTCTACAAGAGGAATTTAGCCAACATACCTCGCTTTGTGCTTCCTTAAATTACTACAATGTTCCAGAAATCTTAGCAGCTTCTATATATTCGGAAGTATAACAAAATTGAATACAAATTAGGAAGGTATTCGTGGTTTCAGCTCATTTGAGCTTTTTAACAAACACTAGGTGGACATTTTGACCTCAAAGTCCTCCTATTGAGGATTCCTTCATCCCACAACCCAAAGTCTACCCATTTGATCTCAACAACCTTCCCACAAATCTTGATAGTACATGCATGCATAAGTAACACTCTCACACCCAAGAATCACATTCCCCATTAACCATTTCCTACCCCGAACCCGAAATTGAAACTAGGGTATTGAACCGTACCTCTTGGATGATGACCTAGTGAATTTTCCTAGTGAATTCTCCAAGTCTTGAGCAAGGATTGATGAAAAATTAGTTTAGAAATCCCCCTCTCACTGTAGACCACTTTCCTCTCTCTAAAATATCAGTTAGGACCAGCCAAAATAAACCACAAGTTGTTTTTGTAAAAATGGAAATGGATGAAATTTTCCAAAACATAAACTTAATAAAGCGGGGTCTACGGTCACAGACCAGACCGCAAAACAGGTATGCGGCCTGCCAAGGGGACCACAGAAAGGGTCCCAAAAACTGGGCACGGCTGGATAGGTCTGCAACGGATCTACGGTCCGCAGATCAGTTCTGCGGTCGCATAATGGACTACAGAACCTCCTTTCGAAGATTTCACATGCTGGATCTGTGATGGATTGTGCGGCTCGCGAAACGGTTATGCAGTCGCATAATGGGCTGCGTAATGGTCCTCAAAATTAGCTCAAGTTCTTCTTTACTCTACGGCTGATATGCGGCCCACAAAATGGTTTTGCGGTTGCATAGTAGATCGCAGAAATGCCATGTTCTGCAAAATGATTCCTTCAACTCCCTAACGTACTGTACAACCCACAAAGTCCGAACCGCGGCGAGCTTGTTCGCCACGATGAATTTCTACAACCCTCAATCACATTACTCTACCTCGGTGCGACAAAACCCCGGGTTTTAGGTAAAAATTTTACGGGGCCTTACAGAATTCATGGAAAATGCGCTAGCCTTAATGCGTGAATTAATTGCTCTATCTGATTTCCTGCTTGTTCAAATGAAGAAACTGACTCCTATTTCTTTTTTTTTCATTCTTCTTATTTTTCTTTGCTTTATTATTAACCCCAAAAGAATGTTGGTTTGTGTCCACCCGTAACTGGCGGAACCACCGCACAATCTATGATCAAAGGGAAAAATATCAGCTGCAGTAAACCCAATTGAACCTACTTTGGTCAATTCCGAACCTCTTTCTTTCACATCACGCCGAAACAACACCACTACAAATTCAGTTCCTACCACTAAGGTCATACCTCCAGTAACCTCAACGAACCCACCAAAGCCTGGCCATAAGTAGAATCAGCACTTGCGATGGTGATTTTGCAGGCGCGGCATCGCACGTGCGACTGAGAGCCCGCAGAAACAAAATCGTTGGGTAGAAAAGGGCCAAGTCCGAGGGTTTGATTTCATTCTCCATTTTTGAACCTAGAGAGCTCGGATTGAGGAAATATTTCGAGGGTTTTTCAGAGGAAACATTTGGGTAAGGATTCTTGACTTTTTTTTGATTAATCTCCACTAAGATATCATTTATTCTTCATTTAATTAATGATTTGGGTTGAGAAATTTGTGAAAAAGGTGGAAAAATCCTTAGGCCGAATTTTGAGGTTTTGATCGACAATTTTGTATCGGATTTGAGTAATTTTTATATGGGTGAACTCAATATCGAATGGGTGTTTGTATTTTATGGCTTTTACCCGATTCAGAGACGTGGGCCGGAGTCGACCTTTTTGGGCGATTTTCTAATTCCTTGTTAAAGTCATAATCTCATTATTTATATTAATTTCTTATAGTTATATTTATAATGTGTAATTGCTTTTGGCTAGATTTGGGTCGTTCGGAGTCGGAAAGTCAAGGGAAAGACATTCTTATCGATGCATTGAGCGAGATTTGAGGTAAGTGACTTGTCTAACCTTGTGTGGGGGAAACTCCCCTTAGGGTTTGGTACTGTTGTGGTATTTGCAATACGTGAAGGCCCATATGCGAGGTGACGAGTGCGTACTCGGGTTAAATGTTGAAAAATCAAGTTCTTGCTGAGTAGTTTTATTTTAAATCCTTAATTGTGTTGCTCTAGCCTGTGTAGTCATCATGTTTAGCCTAATGTCGCAAGTCTATGTGTCTTAACTCTTATTTGCAGTTTGTGCAACATGCTTAGTTGAATTACCAGCTTCCTTGATTTTGTATTCAGTCTTTAACTGTAGGATTCCTTGTTGTAAATTCGTTGTTCCATAGGTTATGAGTTACGTATTTAGTTTTGGGACTAGGAGGTGGTACCTCGGGAGCGCCGCTGTTGCATATTTACCTTTGGGACTCTGAGGTGGTACCTCGGGATCTCCCCCTATTTTGTATTTACATTTGGGACTAAGAGGGGTTACCTCGGGAGCGCCCCTGTTGTTTTACCTCTATTTGTTGTGTTCTACCTTTCTGTAATTTCTCATTGTTCAATTCCTACTCATTTCATTATATTATTATATCTTCTGCTTTATTTCCTTTTTATTTCAGTAGGGCCCTGACCTGACCTCGTCACTACTCTACCGAGGTTAGGCTTGGGACTTACTGGGTACCATTGTGGTGTACTCATACTATACTTCTGCACATCTTTTTGTGTTGATCCAGGTACTGCATACCAGACTAGGTACCAGTGAGCTAGGCCGTACGTGGAGAGTTCAAGGTTTATTTGCCAGTGTCCACAGAGCTCGGAGTCCCCCTCTATCTTTATGATGTTGTTTTCTTTATTTTCATTAGACTCTGATTTATAGAGACACTTAGCATTTTCTCTTTAGAGCTTGTGACTTATTTTTACCGAGTTTTGGGAGTAGTAACTATTTTGAATCGCAGTTTTTATATATTTCATATGTTCAGGTTTGAGTTTCAGTTTTATATTTTGTTATTCCACACAATTGTTAGGCTTACCTAATCTTAGAGACTAGATGCTGTCACTTCTCTGATTTCTTATCGTGTGAGATTGTGACTTCAGATTCTAAATTTTTGTCTTTCTATTCTCTAAAAAATGGTAAGGACACGTACAACTAGATCAGATGACCATACACCCTGCCCCTACTAGAGACGCGAGAGGCCGGGGCCGGCGTAGAGGCCAAGGACGTCCACGTGGTGCAGCTAGAGCACCCGCATAAGCTGCTACAGAGGAGCCACCAGTAGCTCCAGTTGGAGGGTAGGCACCTGAGATGCCTATTACTGCACCAGCCCTCCAGGAGACTCTCGCCCAAATTCTGAGCATGTTCGGCACGTTAGCTCAGGCAGGGTTGATACCACTTGCTCCTGCCACATTTCATGCTGGGGGAGGAGCACAGAATCCTGCCGCATGTATCCTAGAGCAGCGGGTCCAGGTTGACCATGTTCCTGAGGTCATACCGATGCAGCCACTAGCTCCAGTTCAGCCTAAGGTTAGGGCAGCAATTTCTGAGGGGAGCAACTCAGGCTCGAGAGGTACAAGAAGTACTACTCTCCTACTTTCAGTGGCTTGGCGTTAGAGGATGCCCATGGTTTTCTTGAGGAGTGCCACCGTATCCTTCATACTATGGGTATTGCAGAGTCTAGTGGGGTTTCTTTCACTATGTTCCAACTTAGGGGAGCATCCTATCAGTGGTGGCGAGCATATGAGTTGGGTAGTCCGGCTGAGGCAACATCACTCACTTAGACTCAGTTCTCATATATGTTCATGAGGGAGTATGTCCCCCAGAGTCTTAGAGATGCATGGCTCACAGAGTTTGAGCAGTTGCGCTAGGGTTCTATGACCGTGTCAGAGTATGCAGTCCGGTTCAGTGATTTGGCCAAGCATGCACCAACCCTGGTTACTACTATTTGGGAGCGAGTTCGATGATTTATTGAGGGGCTCAACCCTAGTATCCGATTTAGCATGGCTCGAGAGTTGGAGATGGACATCGCATACCAACAGGTAGTCAAGATTGCTAGGAGATTGGAGGGTATGTTGACTCGACAGAGGGAGGAGAGAGAGGCCAAGAGGTCTAGAAAGTCTGGCATATTTAGAGGTACTCGTGCCACAGCTGCAGATCATCTGGGCAGGGGCTACGTGGGTCGCCTTGTGCATACAGCACTTCCAGACGTCAGAGGTACTCTGATCACTCCTAGGCCCCAACCTCCCTATTATGTACCGCTAATGTCTAGTGCACCTCCTGCATGGGGTGCTTTCAGGGGTCAGTCCAGCCGATCAGGCCCGAGCCAGTCGCGGCAGCCACGACTTCCGAGTGCTTGTTTTGAGAGTAGGGACACTCATCATGTGGTGAGGGATTGCCCCAGACTCAGGAGGGGTGCACCTCCACAGACCACTCAGGCACCGCGTGCTCCACCGTGTCCTTAGGCTATGGTTATAGCACCAGCTACCACCCCACCTGCACAGTTAGCTCAAGGTAGAGGTCGGACAGGTAGAGGTCGCCCTAGAAGGGAGGCCAGGCCAGATATTACGCCCTTCCTGCTAGGACGGAGGTGGTAGCATCCGATTCTGTCATCACATGTATTGTTTCGATTTGTCATAGAGATGCATCACTCTTATTTGATCCCGGCTCCACTTATTCCTATGTGTCATCTTATTTTGCTCCATATTTTGGTGTATCCCGTGATTCTCTGAGTTCTCCTGTCTGTGTGTCTACACCAGTGGGTGATTCAATTGTTGTTGACCGTGTGTATCGGTCGTGTTTGGTTGTTCTTCGTGGTTTTGAGACTAGAGCATATTTATTATTACTCGCTATGGTGGATTTCGATATAATTTTGGTCATGGACTGGTTGTCTCCCTATCACGCTATCCTTGATTGTCACGCCAAGATAGTGATGTTGGCTAGGCTAGGTCTATCGTGGCTAGAGTAGAGAGGTACCTTAGATCATGTTCCTAGCAAGGTTGTCTCATTTCTAAAGGCCCAGCGGATGGTTAGGAAGGGGTGTGATGCATATTTGGCATATGTTAGCGATGTTAGTGTTGATACTCCTACCGTCGAGTCAGTGCCGGTAGTGAGGGACTATTCAGATGTATTCCCGGTGGAACTTCCGGGCATTCCTTCTGATAGGGATATCGACTTTAGTATTGATTTGTTATTGGGAACTCAGCCCATTTCTATTCCACCTTATCGTATGGCCCAGCACAGTTGAAAGAATAAAAGGAACAGTTGCAAGAGTTGCTCGATAAGGGCTTCATTCGGCCTAGTGTGTCGCACTGGGGTGCTCCTATCTTGTTTGTAAAGAAGAAGGATGGTTCTATGCGAATGTGTATTGATTATCGCTAGTTAAACAAGGTTACAATAAAGAACAGGTATCCATTGCCACATATTGATGACCTATTTGATCAGCTTCAGGGTGCCAGGGTGTTTTTTAAGATCAACTTACGTTCAGGCTATCATCAGTTGAAGATTCTGGAGCCAGATATCCCGAAGACTGCTTTCAGGACTCGGTATGGTCATTACGAGTTCCTTTAGCATTCATGCACGGATTGAGAGCCCGCAAAAGTATAACCCCTGCGAACCCACCAAAGCCTGGCCATAAATAGAATCCGCTCTTGCGATGGTGTTTCCACAGGTGCGGCGTCATAGGTGCGATTGAGAGCCCGCAGAAGAAAAATCGCTACGCAGAAAAGGGCCAAGTCCGATGGTTTGATTTCATTCTCCGTTTTTGAACCTAGAGAGCTCGGATTGAGGCAAAACTTTGAGGCTTTTTTAGAGGAAACATTTGGGTAAGGATTCTTGACTTTTTTTTTATTAATCTCCACTAATATATAATTTATTCTTCATTTAATTAAGGATTTAAGTTGAGAAGTTTGTGGAAAAAGGTGGAAAAATCCTTAGGCCAAATTTTGAGGTTTTGATCGAGGATTTTGTATCGGATTTGAGTAATTTTGGTATAGGTGAACTCGATATCGAATGGGTGTTCGTATTTTGTGACTTTTACCTGATTTCGAGACGTGGGCCCGGGTCGACTTTTTGGGGCGATTTTCTAATTCCTTGTTAAATTCATAATTTATTATTTAGATTAGTTTCTTATAGTTATATTTATAGTATGTAATTACTTTTGGCTATATTTGGGCCATTCGGAGTTGGAAAGTCGAGAGAAAGACATTCATATCGATTGATTGAGCAAGATTTGAGGTAAGTGACTTGTCTAACCACGTGTGGGGGAAACGCCCCTTAGGTTTTGGTACTATTATGGTATTTGCAATATTTGAAGGCCGTGTACGCGAGGTGACGAGTGCGTACTCGTGTTAAATGTTGGTCTAGCCTGTGTAGTCATCATGTTTAGTCTAATGTCGCATGTCTACGTATCTTAATACTTACTTGCAATTTGTGCAACATGCTTAGTTGAATTACCGGCTTCCTTGATCTTGTATTCAGTCTTTAACTGTAGGATTCCTTGCGGTAAATTCGTTGTTCCATAGGTTATGAGTTGTGTATTTACTTTTGGGACTACGAGGCGGTACCTCCGAAGTGCCCATATTACATATTTACTTTTGGGACTACGAGGTGGTACCTCGAGAGCTCCCCCTATTATGTATTTACATTCGGGACTACGAGGTGGTACGTCGGGAGTGCCCTTGTTATTTTACCTCTATTTGTTGTGTTGTACCTTTCTGTAATTTCTCATTGTTCAATTCTTAGTCATTTCATTATATTATTATATCTTCTGCCTTGTTTCCTTTTTCGTCCAGTAGGGCCCTGACCTGACCTCGTCACTACTCTATCGAGGTTAGGCTTGGCACTAACTGGGTACCATTGTGGTGTACTCATACTACGCTTTTGCACACCTTTTTGTTCAAATCTAGGTACCGTATACCAGACTAGGTGTCAGTGAGTTAGGCCGTACATGGAGACTTCAAGGTATATCTGCCAGCATCCGCAGACCTCGGTGTCCCCCTATATCTTTATGATGTTGTTTTCTTTATTTTCATTAGACTCTGATGTATAGAGACACTTACCATTTTCTCTTTAGAGCTTGTGACTTATTTCTACCAGGTTTTGAGAGTTGTAACTATTTTGAATCATAACTTTTATATATTTTTTATGTTGAGGTTTGAGTTTCAGTTTTATATTCTGTTATTCCGCACAATTGTTAGGCTTACATAGTCTTAGAGACAAGGTACCGTCACAACATCCTGCGGAAGGAAATTTAGGTCGTGACAATTTCATGCATGATTGAACATACAAAATATGTATCTAATGACCTTCTTTTTTTTTTTTTGAACATGCACATTTGTTTGGGCCTGTTGAGTTCCTGAGGAACTCAGGCCCAAGTCCAGCATTGCTGTATTTTCTCTAAATTTGAAGTCAATTGTCGCCGTCCCTATTAGTGTTGGGCCTGCATCTTTGAGGCCCAAATACCATAGTCCAATCCTCTCATTTAACTCCTTTGTTACTCAGTGCTTCATTGTCGTGGTTTTACTGCCTTGTTACTTTATCTTACATGTATACAACAATTATATATTGGATTGAATGCTTTACTTTATATCTTAAGTCATATAAAACTTAGGCAAGCCTTAAATAACACAGGTCTAAAAGAAGTATTAGTTAGTAACTAATCTCCCATTCGCTAATTATAAGTTGTTTATATAATTAAATCACTATGTTTTTGCTAACCTTTTTTCTTAAAGGATTTTGAAGCCCAAAAGCTTAGTAAGAGACGACAGCTCCACTTTCAAAAAGGAAAAATCAGATTAGAAACCCAAGCTTTATCTTTAAAAGGAAATAAAATCATTTCGAAACAATAAAGTGTTGTCTCCCCAAAAGGATTTCCAAAATGGTTTTTCTTCAAGTCTAAACTTCAAGGTTCATCTTAGGCTTACCTTCATCTCATTAGAACAATATGCACCTCTATATTTTAGAAAAAAAACTTTTTAATTTAGTTCTCCTTTTCACATACTTTCTTAAATACAAACATCCTATATCTCTTTCAAAATCTCTTATCAAGTATATATGCCCTAATGTTAATTTCCTCTGTAAATTCATACCCCTTTAAACTACACCCTCTCCTTGTAAGAATTATGTCTTAATATACGGTAAGCCATATCGTTAGAACACTAGTTAAGTCAATGTTTAAATAATTGATTCCAAATCTAGTCTAAGTCTTATGAAGCTACCTCAGGTTGATTTTAAGGGTTGCCTAACACCTTCCCCTTAGAAGAACAAAAACCCTTTCCCATGATCTCACCGGTTAGCAGATCAATAAAGAATATGACCTTAGTAGTTAAATAGATACCGTAGTATACTTTTGAGACTTAATGACTACTGCTACAACTACCGTTCCCAATACTGTTCTCTCACTCTTACTCTCTCTATACTGTTTTGCACTCTTGGTTGTGGTCATCTGAAAGCCATGGCCACCAAAACTCTCTCTATTGACCTCCCTAGTGCAAGCACTGCTTGGGGCTCATTTGAAGCTCATGTGACTCAGACGCACTAGGATTTGGGTCTTTTGGTTATTCCCTTTCCTACTGATATTCGAGTTGTTGCTGGCACTTAGTTTTCTCTTCTTTTGTTTGTTGAATCTGCAAACTGGTGAGTATCTTGACTGTTACAATTCTATCTTCTTTGCTTGTGTTCAGTGTTCTGCATGTCCATGTTGTTTGAATTCTGTGAACCAATATGACTTCAAAATTGTGTTATTTTCATTAGCAACTTTACTTGCTTTAAAGCTATTCTGCAACTCTGAATCCCCTAGTTTTACAACCTGCCTAGATTTTAAACTTCAATGTATACTCAGTTTGTTCAACTTGAATGATTTTGTATGTCTTTAAGTCTGATCTGCTGTTCTGATCACTTATTGTTTATTGCGAGTTTTACTCATGCCTTGTCTTGGATTCTCGCACTGAAAGTCTTAGGGAATCATCTCCTAGCATGAACTTGCTTTAATGAACTTCTCATGATAATTCCCTTATGTGGACTCTACCTTTATCTGCTTACATGAACTCTGTTGCTTTCATAATGTTTTAACCAAACCTGCTGCTTTGTTGTTGAGAACATTAAGGTGGTGTTTGGTCAATCATGCATTCTTTGGAATTGCTTATGCTTCTTGTTGAATCCCAACACATTTAGTTCCTATGATCATACATAGTCGACTAGCTTAAGTTCTGAGTCTACATGTTCTGTTTAACCTCAAGTTAATGTGTCTTCCTACCATGATACCTTTGGACTTGGGATCTTTGTGTTACACTCACCATGATTAGGCTTCTTATTGATTGTTTTCTTCTCTGTTTGTTATGTGTAATTGTCATTCCCTGACTATGACTCTATTTGACCTTCATAACTTAGATTCCTAGGTTCAAAATCCTGTTTAGGCTAACTATGGATCATGCTCTATTTTGAACTCATGTTCATCTCGTTTGTGTCTAGTATGTTTACCCTATTAATCCCAAATGGCATGTCTCCCTAACTCTCTTAGTGTTATGTCTATCACATGCTTAATGATTTAACCTATGTTGCATTTACCATGTTAGAAATCAAGTCGGTTGGCTCTCCTAGCCTGTTCTTTGCTTAATCAATCCTGTCATTCTTGCTTCTGAAATGCCAATGTGTTTATGAATCCTGCTAAATGTCACACAATCCTATCTCTATGAGGTATTGCTTTAGGGCTGTTAAGTGATTTTCATGTGTGGTCCATTAACATATTTGGTTAAGTGGTCAATGTTGTAACTGTTGAGCTTGATATGAGTCCATGTGTGACTTTGGGTTGTGCAAATGGACATACTCCCCTGTTGTGAGACTTTTTTGGATCTGGGCCTACTATTCGAGTTAAAGTGTCTTTTGAAGTCCCTGTCAGTGCTGGGTTACTTTCGTTTGGTCCTGTTCTTGGGCGTGCAATAATTCCTGGTGTAATATTTGTACTTGTATTTGTTATCTAGGCCTGTAATAATTTGTAAATAAACGATTGGGGAGTTAATAAAATGGGGGAAGCGGGCATATTTTAATTTTCACCTAAATGGGTAGAACATTTATCCATATGAATTATTTGCTTTGCCTACTATTTGTTTGATATGCTTTAACTCTGTATACACATAGAAACCATGCCTATAGGAAATCACACACTTCACTTAACTTTTCTAATACACGTACACTATTCAAAGCATGTTGGTTTGAGTAAATGCTATACATGTTTCCATATCTGCTGTTGTGCGCTATGAGACAGCATGTCTATAGGAACCAAATGCCAATAACTACTTGTTTAATTATTAGATAGCATGCATGTATGATGTAACGATACATACCTTCGCTAATGCTCATCTAGATACCATTACTATAGGGTTTTAACTAATTAATTATTTGACTGAATATGTTGCTTTCATTATACTGCCCAGCTAGATGATATGCCTATAGGAACAAGCATAATAAAATCGAGTTCAAATACCAACTATTAGAAATCCTGCCTATAGGATACTATTACTCGCCTAGAAAGCATGTCTACAAAATCAAACACTGGTAAGTCTGAGTTTTTGTTACACCCCATATTTTCGTAAGTGGGAGTACGTCGTAAGTCAATTGATATAAGCTTAGAATTGAGATCATCTTTGAAAGTACATAAAGTAAGTTAATCATGTTAACTTGGAGGTTACAAATATTTATGATCATGAACTGCAAGTACCAAGAGTGTTGGAAGACTTAGAACCTAAACGAATTGAAGAAAATAAGTTTCGTCGAAAGTCGACAAGTTGGGAATGTTATAACATGTACTTTTGGGGTGAGACTAGGGTGCTAAAAATTATAAGGAGGTTATATTATGAGTTATTTTAGTCTTATGATAGTCGTGTGTTACGTTTTGAAGTCAAGCGAGTTGTGGAACAAAAGTTGGCAAAGATCATCACAAATTACATTCATATATATGCTGAAACTTAGAACAAATGTAGCTTGGCAGTTCTCCCAATGTTCATGGAATTAAGGGATGATCTACCTACAAAATTGAATATCTATGAGTATATTTTGTAACAGATTAAACCGTTCATTGATACAACATTGGAGTAGAGAGATATTCGCATTTTTGCGAGACTGTGCAAGCAGCTCCCAATGGGATCCACTTAGGCGGTGGTCGACCTACTTCACTTTAAAAGCGATTTGGACGACCTTTATTTCTCATTTTCGGCCCAACCTCTTCCCTACACTCCTCCTAACCCTCCTAAACAGATACCATAAGGGTTTGAAGTGATTCCAAAGTGATTACACCATATTTCAGCATCAAAAGTTAGTTCTACTGAAGAACAACACCCCTTTGAGGTTGTGTTGTCATTGAGGATAATTATGGGCTGTGTTTGAATGAAATTTCAAGTTGTTGCTACTGTCTAAGGTGAGTAAAACAGCCTACTATCTGTGCTTAAGCTTGATTGTATGTTGGTTAAGTTGTTAGGATGATAAACTACACGATAATACTTGGATTGGCTTGAGATGTTGTTGTTCTTGATGGATTGATTTGAAAGTTGCTCTTATGAACTTTAAGTGGCTGGAAATTATGGGAAAAATGTTGGCTATGATATTTTTAGTATTATTATGTTGGTTTACATGTCAATCTGGTTGAGTAAATTGGTAACTAGAAAAAGGAAATGGCTATAAAGTAATTAGAAGTTGTCGACAATGATACTATCTTGTGTTAGGCTATTTCGGGTAACTTTAAAATTGAGTACAAGTTTGGAAATCCTTTAAAGGGTACTGGTTATTATACTGGATATATTACTAAGTTCAAGAATGAATGATAATGGTGTTGAAGTGTACTAAAGGGATTCAATCCGAGCTTGCCGCTCTTCGTGATATGTTGATGACTTGTTAATGAAATATTTTGTACCCTATTGTTGATGCTGTTCTTATTGAATTGGTTTAGTTGTTGTTGTTGGTATATGGTATTGGAGGAGTCGCTTGTTACTTGGGAGATGCTTCCCAAATTTACATAAGTGAGCTACTAGTTTAAGTTGCTGACTTAGCCTTTACTCAGCACTGATTTTGAATCTCCTTATGCTATGGTAAATTTTGTTGAGTTGTTTGAAACATTGTTTGGAAGGTATTAAGGACTCAACGGAGTTAATATATGTTAAGGCTAAACCATTCCTTCATTTTGGCATGATCTCGTAACTACATGTGTTTGATAACGAGACATAAAGAGAAGTTCGTATTCTTAAATTTATGTACATTATCCTATTCTCAAAGTTACAGTATTCTTCCTTATGGAGGCTTTATATTCAGTTGAGTATTGTCTTCTTCCAGTCAAGGAAGAAGAGGGTCTATATATATATATATACAAAATATTATAATATTTTCACCTTCATCGAGCTATAATCGGTGGGCATGCCCCTATTGAGCAGTATTACAATATTTTCACCACCATAGAGTTATAATTGGTGGGCAAGCCCCTATGGGGAAACCTCTAATCAGATGGTAAGTTATATACTAAGCCTACTGTGGCCGAGCGCCTATGGGTGAGCCCATATTGGCCGAGATACACAGCCTATTATGGTCGAGTGCCTATGAGTGAGTCTACTACGACAGAGCAGTTACACATACCGAGCCTAATAGGACCGGACAATTATTTTACAAACTATATTGAGAGAGTTGAGTAAGTATTAGCAGGTACGCATATCCTCAGATTATCTTTGACTCCCAAATACTTTCAGTTATTATATTATTAGTTCAGTTTCAGCTTTCAGTTATTATGTTGCCTTACATACTCGGTACATTATTTCGTACTGACGTCCATTTTTTTGGGGAGGCTGCATTATTTTGTACTGACGTCCATTATTTCGTACTGACGCCCTAGTGATAATGTATTACGTAAGCGGTTTTAAGGTGAAACAACAATATATGGATAAAAGTTCTAATGTATGAGAGGGGATTAGGATGTCATTCTTTAGATGAACAGTAGTAAGGAAGCATTAAAGGATATAGATTTGTACATATAGGATAAGTAGTGAAACAATAACCTGGAGTTGGGTAGCATACCTCGATAATAACATATTAACGTAAGAGTTATGGTATAGTATGACCTATCTAGATGTAATAAAGCCATAAGATTAGATAATCAAGGCTATGGAGTAAGATATAGCAATAGTTGTAAGTTCGACAAGGTACCGAGCGAAGAACTTCAGTACACCTATAGATGCCTAGAGGGACAACTTGTCACAGTTATGTATATGTTGACAAGGCGAGGCCTAGAGGTTGGCTAAAAGCTTGAGGAAACAGGAGAGAATAGTAGGAAAGGAACACATACAAGGACATAGTCGTACAGGATGCACGACAGAAGGTAGCAACAGTTACGAGATTGGAAGCTTTCCGGCCACAAGTCGTGGTGTGATAAAGAGGCCTAAAGCAGGGAATGCCCTGGCCTTTGGATTTATTCGCATAACTATTGCCTAGATGTCAATGAAAGTATTAAGTTATTCATAAGATCTACAAGTTATGAGACTAATAAGCGCATCAGCCAACATTCGAGGATGAATGTTCCAACGGGGGGAATGATGTTACACCTCATATTTTCGTACATAAAAGTACATCGTAAGTCAATTGATGTAAGCTCAGAAATGAGATCATCTTTCAAAGTACATAAAGTAAGTTAATCATATTACATTGGAGGTTACAAATAATTAAGATCGTGAATAACAAGTGCCAAGGGAGTTGTAAGGCTTAGCAGCTAAACAAATTGAAGAAAATAAGTTCCATCGAAAGTCGACAAGTTGGAATTTTATAACATGTACCTTTGGGGTGAGACTAGGGTGCTTAACATATAAGGAGATTATGTTATGAGTTTTTTTAGTCGTATGATAGTCGCATGTTACATTTTGAAGTCAAGTGACTTGTGGAACAAATGCCGGCTAAGGTCATCGCGAGTTACATTCAAAAATGTGTTGAAAATTAGGTCACATGTTCCTGCACTTTTCTCCCAAAATACATAGAGTTACGTAAGGATACACCTACCAAATTTAAAATCTATGATTCTAGTTTCTAACGCATTAAACCGTTCATCAATACGACATCGGTGTAGAGAGATATTTGCATTTTCGCGAGACTGCCCAGGCTGCACCTATGGGACCCACTTGGTCGGTGCCCGACCTTCAACTATTTTTATCTTGTTTTTGGGATGATATTTGCTCACTTTTAGAACTCCTTCCTTACTCAAACTCTCCAAACCCTCCCAAATATTTCCCCCAAGGTGCCAAACAAATTCCAAAAAAATATATCATAATCCAACATCAAAGTTAGCCAAAGGTGAAGAATAACCCCCTCTATGGTGTTGTGATATGAATAAGGATGATGGTGAAATAAGTCAAGCTTATGGTTCGAATTGTATCTACTGCCTAATGCTACCGAATTTACATAAAAAAGCTACTAGCTTAAGTTACGGACTTAGCCTTTACTCAGCACTGATTTTGAATCTCCTTATGCTATGGTAGATTGAGTTGAGTTGTTTGAATTGTTTCCTGGAAGGTATTAAGGACTCAACGGGGTTAAGGTATGTTAAGGCTAAACCTTTCCTTCATTTTGGCATGATCTCGTAACTACATGTGTTGGATAACGAGACATAAAGAGAAGTTTATACTCCTTAATTTATGTACATTATCCTAGTCTCACAAGTTATAATATTCTCCCTTAACGGGACTTTATATTCAATTAAGTATTGTCTTCTTCCAGTCAAGAGAGAAGAGGGTTTATATATATATTGTAGTATCTTCACCACCATCGAGCAATAATCTGTGGGCAGGCCCCTATTGGGCAACCTCTGATCAGATTGTAAGTTATATACCGAGCCTATTATGGCCAAGCGCCCATGAGTGAGCCCAGAATGGCCGAGATACAGAGCCTTGTATGGCCGAGCGCCTATGGGCGAGCCTACTACGACAGAGCAGTTACACATATCGAGCCTTATAGGGCCGGACAACAATTTTACAAAGTATATTGAGAGAGAGTTGAGTCAGTACCAGCAGGTAAGCATATATTCAGATCATCTTTGCCTTCCAGTTACTTTCAGTTATTATATTACCAGTTCAGTTTCAACTTTTAGTTATTCTATTGCCTTACATACTTGGTACCTTATTTCTTACTGACGTCCCTTTTGTCGAGGACACTGCATTTCATAAGTGCAGGTCCTGATAGATAGATGGATAGACCTTCCTAGTGGACAGAGCCAAACATCAGCTTGGTGTGTAAGCTCCACTTCCCGGGAGTTACCAGGTCTAGACCTTGGACTCCATTTTATATATACAGGTTTGATGGGTAGGTCGAGGCCTTGTCCCGACCATGATACAATTCAGTTATCTCTAGAGGCTTGTAGATGAGTCCTGTATATTTTGTATATCAATAGATGTTCTTGGCGCTTTTGTCGGCCTGCACAATAATATATATCAGCTTTTGGGTATGTTTACCCCTCAGAAGAGAGAGACGTTATTTTCATATAATTCAGAATATGGACCCGTCGGTCTTGATTGGTATTGTCATCTTGCAGGTAGGTCTTGTCAGCCTATGTTGATGGCTACCCCTCTAGAGTTCCCAGTTACAGAGTGGTACGCTCGGGCCGGGTATAGCACCGGGGGCCTGTAGCACCCCGAAAATTTTTGAAGTACTTAAGCGCTATTAAAAAAGTTGATGTATGCTAATTATATTATTTTGTGTGCAGCTAAGACTATTAATATGATGGATATCAATTGGATATGATAATAAGAATACAAGGCATATTATAAGTGATGTGGGGTCTAAGGAGAGCCCTAAGTCTATGTCATGTTGGAAATTACATGATAGACAAAGTTCCAAATGAGTATGCACAAGACCAAAATTTGGACATGCATACCTATATATATAAGGAGTTATGTGATGAAAACCCTATAAAATGAAAGATCTTTGAGTCTAGTATCTAACATATCAAACCGTCTGTCATTTGCACACTCCTACAAGAAGTTATGACGAAACTTCCAAAGGCTGGCAGAATGTAATTCTGCGGTCAATTCTGCGACTGCAGAATCATTCTGCGAACCGCAAAAGTGGTCTGCGGATCGCAGAATGGTCGCAGACCTCACCAGTGCCGCCCAGTTATGGGCATCAGTTTTTTTGTCCATTGTGCGGACTGCATACCTGTTGTGCGGTCCATTCTGCGACCGCAGACCTAAGTTCGTAGGGTCCATTACCCTATTTTTATACCCCGGCCTTATTTTGATAAATATCCTTTGGGGCTTGTTTTGAAGGCAAAAATCTGATATTTTTAGAGAGAAGTGAGAGTGTTATAGAGAGAGGAAGAAGCCCAAGTTATTTTTTCATCAAGATCTTGTCCAAGCTTTGAAATCCAACATGGAAAGCTCACAAGATCTTCACTCAAGAGGTAAGATTCTAACCCTAGTCTTCAATTTTGAGTTTGGGGTAAAGGATGGGTGATTGGGAGTATGATTCTTGGATGTGAGAGTATTATGTATACATGTATGTACCAATAAGATTTGTGGGAAGATTATTGAACTCAAATGGATAAAGATTGGGTTGTGGAGTGAAGGATATTTTGTAGAAGAACCTTGTGGTCAAATTTGCACACCTAGTGTTTGATAAAATGCTCAAATGAGCTGAAAGCATGAATATCTTCCTAATTTGTGTACAATTCTGTTATGTCTCAAAATAGATTGGGATTGCTAGGATTTCCGAAATGTTGTAGTAGCTTAAGGAAAGCTCAAGCAGGGTATGTTGGCTAAACTACTCTTTTAGAAATGAATTCTATGATGTTCCCGTAAGTTTCAAGTATGGTTGGCTGAAGTTCCTAATTCCTATGTTCCAAGTTATTCCTTATAAACTTTACTATTCCAAATGTGTCTTATGTCGAAAGATATATGTTCAAAGTATGGGTTGTGTATTAAAATGTTATGGCTTTGAGTTGTGTTCCAAATAAAAGCTAGTATGCCAAATTGTGTGAGAAAAACTCGTTATACTTAAGACTCTAAATTGCTCATATGTGTTGTGTACCTAAAGTCTTGATTTGAAATCCCTTGTTGTTGCTAATATATAAAGATGCTCGAAAGTGATAGAAGAGAGTTGGTGATATAAAGTGTGGCCACCTTGCCAATGATGAAAGTTATACTTATGGCCAATGGTGTCAATGAAATGAAATGACGAGAGAAAGGTAAAAAAAAGAGTCTTGATTCAACTGTTCCTAATTGACTTCGAAAATAGATTTACCTAAAAGCTTATGTACTCAAATCGTGCCCAACTGTGGTTGTTTCAATTAATGTTATGCTTTTTGTAAGTATTTGAAACGTGTTTTGAACTCCTATATATTCATGAGTTGAAATTGTGTATTGCCCTTTTTGGGGAAAAGTATTTCAAGAATAAATGATGTGTTACTCGTTTATGATTTTAACTTGTGCTTCGATTGCCAAACATTTTACTCCATTGCTTGGAAAGAAATCCATTATGTTTCAAGTCCTCATTACTAATTGATATTTATGATGATGATCCATGAAAGGAAAGAAATGAAAGTGTGAAATATGAAATACGGCCACCGTACCATGAGTGACGAATAATATGTATGGCCAAGAGAGCCAGTGAAATAATGATGTGGTAAGTAATTGAAAGTACCAATGAAGCTATATACGGTATGAAATGTTATGAGGTAAATTGCAATTTGTAATTCTGTTTCCTTAGTATGCAAATCAAAAATGCTTTTTGGGAGTACCGATAGTCACCGAGGAAGGGTAGGTTGAAATAACCTACTCCCAAACTATACATGCCGGTGTAGGAGTGGATTGTGATCATTCCCCTTATTTGGTATGAGATTTATGTTACATAATTATTCCCCTTATTTGGGATGAGATTGATGTGATAAAATTATTCCCCTTAATTAGGATAAGATGATTGATAGAAAAGGATGATGTCGATCTACACGGCATTATGGTGAGATGGCCTAACCGATCGGGTCATGATCGGATGCCATGCCGCACATATGGTGGTGATTGTGCTGGAAATTATAATTGAAATTGTGATTATGGTTGATGTCTCAGATGAGATGGCCGAGCCGATCGGGTCGTGATCGGACTCTATGCTAAAAGTATGGTGGTATTGGTATTGTGAATGATGGTATTATGAACAGTGGTATATCGGTGCTAAAGATCTCCTCACCAAAAATAATATTATCATCATATTTTGATTATCACTTCATAGCGATATCTTCCTATTTTGGAAATTATTATGTTTTAACTTGGCATTTGAATATCATTGATTATTGATTGTTATTTTCATGGTTTTCCCTTTCTTACATTTGCATTCTATTTTGAAAGAGGACAGTTAGCTTTACATACTAGTACTATTCCATATGTATTAACATCCCTTTTGCCGGGGGCGCTGCATCTTTAATGGATGCAGGTGGTTCATCAGCGGGCAACTTTGGTCCTCGTTAGCAATCCCTCTCTATCCAGTATGTTTTGGTGAGCCTTACTCTATTCCAGTCCTAATGTCATTCGAGTTGTACATTGTGTTTTGAGGTATAGCCGGGGCCTTCTTGCCGACACTTCCATACTACTCTTCTATTGTACTTAGAGGCTCCGTAGACAGATTGTGGGTGGTGTTTGATGTGGGGGATTGAACTAGAAATGTTGGTATTTGGCAAACATGTTTTTTTCATTATATCTATAAACTTGTAATTTGAAAATTATGAATGAAGCTACAAATGGAAATGAAATGGGAGTTGTTAATGAAATCTTTTCAATGTTTGATTAATGGAGTGTATCTCATGTTTATTCATGGATGAGTTTGGGCAGAAAAAAATCTAACAGGCTTGCTCGGCCGGGTTCACTCAGTTGAGCGTCGGTCGCGCACCCCGAGTTTGGGGCGTGACAGTGTCGGCCATGCCTCCCCAGGTTTTGGGCGTGACACTTCACTTGAAAATGCCTTATAGAAAAGAAGTTAAACTGTAAGGCCCGGTAAAATTACACCTAGAAACCGGGGTTTTCATGATGCCAAGGTAGATTATGTGTTGATGATTGAACAGTGCGTTGGGGAGTTGAAGAAAAATGTTTGACAGAGCAGGGCATTTCTGCGGTCCACTATGCGACCGCAGAATCAGTCTGCGGGCCGGAGATCGGCTGCAGAGTGCAACAGAAAAATAGCCATTTTTGGAGGGTCATTTTGCGGTCCAATATGCGACCGCATAATACTTTTGCGGGCCGCACAATCTATCAAAAATCCAGCATGAAGATTTCTGGAGGGGCGAATAACCCAGTTCTTGACATTATTTATGCGGCCCATTTTGCGGACCACCTATCCGTTCTGCCATCCACTCTGCGACCGTAGAGCTGTGTTCGGAGGGTCCATTTTCTGGTTTTTATAACCCGACCCTACTTCGATATATAGACGTTAAGAACCATTTGTTAAGTAAAAATCAGATATTTTGAGAGTTAAGAAGTGCTCTAGAGTGAGAGAGGGTTCCTAAACTAATTGTTCATCAATTCTTGTTCAAGTCTTGGAGGATTAATAAGGAAAACTCACTAGGTCTTCATCCTAGATGTAAGATTCTACTCCCTAGCCCTTAATTTCGGGATTTAACTGAAAATAGGTAATGAGAAAAGTAATTCTTGGGTGTGGGAGTTGTTCATTATGCAAGCATGTACTATCAAGGTTTGTGGGAAGATTGTTGAGCTCAATTGGATAGACTTTTGGTAGTGGGATTAAGGAATCCACCATAGGAGGACCTTGAAACCTTAATGCACACCTAGTGCTTGAATAAATGATTAAATGAGCTGGGACCATAAACTCCTTCCTAATTTGTGTTCAATTTTGTTATATATCCAAATAGATCGAAGTCGCTATGATTTCCGGAACATTGTAGTAATTTAAAGACTCTCAAGGCGAGGTATGTTGGCTAAATTTCTCTCTTAGAATTGAATCCCATGTTGTTCTTGTAAGCCCTGGGTTGATCATTATAAATGTGACTATTCCGAATGCTTTTATCTTATTGTGTTATCCTTCGGGAGTGTCATCTAAGTATGGGTTGTGTGTTAATATATTATAACTTCAAGACGTGATTCTAATGAAAGGTATTATGTCAAATATGTAAGAAATCTCATTGTGCCTAAGACTCTTATTTGCTCATATGTGTACTTAAGGTCTTGAATAGAAATGCCTTGTTATTGTTAATCCTTGATGGTGTTTGAAAGCAACAGAAGGGAGCATGAGATATGAAACACGGTCAACGTGCCAATAGTGATATTATAATAGAGGCCACTAGTTCCAATGAAATAAAGAGAAGTGTAAAAGACATTGAAATGAGCTGTAAATTCTTTAAATAATAAATGCCTTGGGAGTATCATTTAGTCATCGAGGAAGGGTAGGTTAAAATGACCTAACCCCGAAACTACACGTGTTAGTGTAGGAGTGAGTGAGGGGAAAAATCCCCGTGTGAGGTGGTGAGAGTTTTCCCCGAACATTGGACGAGATTTATGTGTTGAGATAATTCCCCTTAAATAGGATAAGATGATTGCTAAAAGAATGTGAGGTGACGTCGACCCACACGACATTGTGGTGGGACGGCTTAGCCGATCCGGTTTAGATCGGATGCCATGCCACGTAAATGGTGGTATTGTAAGTGGACGTCTTGGGATGAGACGGCTTAGCCGATCGGGTGGAGATCAGACTCCGTGCTAAAAGCACGGTGGTGTATCGGTACTAAAGATCTCCCAACTTAAAATATTGAACTTGCTTGAAATTTATTCATTCTCCTAACTTGGTACTTTAATATTGATGAGGCCCTCATTGATTTCATATTTCTTTATCATTGTATTGTTACTCGTTCGATCGAGTGGGTGTTTAGTTTTCATAGTAGTACTATTCCATATATACTAACTTTCCTTTAGTTGGGGGCTCTGCATCTTTAATGGATGCAGGTCGTTCTACATCAGGCGGCATTGAGCAGTGATAGTAGAACACCCTCTCCTCAGCTGACTTGCTGAACTGCTGAACTCCACTTCATTTCGGGGTCCTGTATCTTTTGTCCTTTGTACATAGCATTTTGAGGTATAGTTGGGGCCTTGTCGCCGGCATTGTTATAACACTCGTTAGTTTCTGTTAAAGGCTCTGTAGACATGGTGTGGGTTGTTTATTGGTGTTGGGAAAGTCAAACTAATAATGTTGTATTTGTATCACATGTTCCACTTCAAACAATGAATGTGTAATGTATTTTGAGATATATAAATGGAGTAACCAATGGTAATGAAATTATGTTGTTCGCGTGACCTTCTTATTGTCTAATTAATGAAATGTATCTTCTATATATTCTTGGGTGAGTCGTGTAGACGGCATTGTGCAGGCTTGCTCGACCGGGGTATCTCGGTTGAGCGTCGGTCGCGCTCCCCGAGGTCGGGGCATGACAAGCTTGGTATCAGAGTTTGAGGATTTAAAGTGTCCTAGGATGTCTCAGAGCTATTTCTATTAGAGTACTTCTTATCGGCGTGTTGTCGACCACACCTATAATTAGGAGGCTACCTGGGCATTTAGGAATAATACCCTACTTTGATGTTCTAGATCTAGTGATAATGCTTATTATAAGACTGTTCCTCCTTTAACTCGTTCATTGCTCTAATTCTCAGTACATGGCGTCTAGGAAGAAAGTAAGAACTAGCCAAGGAGCCGATGCCACCCCAGGAGTGACAGTTGATTCTATATTTAATGATCCAAGTGAGCACCTGAGGGGTGAGGGTATTCCCCCAGCTACTAGACTACCTAATTCTACTACTCCTACTCAGACTGCACCAATCCCTACTCCTACTGAGGGTGCATCTATTCCACCTCCAGCCCTAGCTTCCGGTCTCGGTGTTTCTGATGGGGACCCTAGGGGAGCCATACAAATGTTGGCTCAGATAGTGGCGTCACTGGCCCAAGGGGATTTGGCTCAAATCTTCCAGCTAGCAAGGGGATTCTACTTGTTCCAAGGTGAAGATGTTTCTTTAGTTGGATCCTCCAGTGTTCACGGGTACTAATCCCGAGGAGGACCCCCAGGACTTTATTGATAAGATGCACAAGACTCTCCGAGTCATGCATGCTACTGAGACGGAGGGAGTGGAGTTGGCCTCCTACCGCCTGAAAAAAGTGGCCTATTCTTGGTTCGAGATGTGGGAGGAGTCCCTTGAGGAGGAGAGCCCTCCGTCGAGGTGGAGTGAGTTTGTTGACGCCTTTATCGACCATTTCTTTCCTGCCGAGACTAAGGCAGCCCGTGCCACCGAGTTTGAGAGTCTGAAACAATGTAGCATGAGTGTGTGGGAGTATCATATGAGGTTTGTGCGCTTTTCCAAATATGCCATCTACATATTGCCCACTATGGAGGCTAGAGTGCGATGGTTTGTGCATGGCCTTACCCCCTTAGTAATTAATGAGGCCGCTACAGCTGCCTTGAATTCTGATATGATCTATGGTAAGATAGTGGTATTTCCTCAAGCCACAGATACCCGCAAACTAAAGAATAGAATGGAGCGAGATGGTAGCAACAAGGCCCGGTCAGCGGGCAACTATAGTGGTAATTTTGGTGGTGGTGGCAGGTCAGCATTCAGGGGAGGTTCGTCAGGGCCACCCTAGTCCTTTATTTAGTCTTCAGGCAGTTCACAGCTATCTAGGTCCAATCAGCAATGGTGGAGCCATTTCAGGCCAAGCCAGGGCAACAGGGGATCCTACCCCTCAGGGTCGGCCTAGAGGAAAATCCAGCAGAGGCCCCGTGCCCTATGTGGTATGATGGGTCACATTCAGAGGGACTATCATTCTTCCCACCAGAGCATGGGCAGGGGTGATGCACAGCTAGCCAGTTCGGCAGCTACTACATCCGCAGCACCTCCTCTAGCTTGAGGCACTGTAGCACCTGCAGGGCGTGGTGAAGCTAGGGGTGGAGCACAGGGTTTGGGGGGAACCAACTGTTTCTATGCTATGAGGGGTTGCCAGAGTTTAGAGGCTTCTCCAGATGTTGTCACAGGTATATGGTTGTCCAATCTCATGATGTATATGCTCTTATTGATCCCAGTTCCACTTTGTCATATGTCACTCCTTATGTTGCTATGGAATTTAGGATATAACCAGAATTCTATGTATCTACTTCGGTTGGTGAGTCTATTATGGCCGCGCGCGTTTATAGGGATTGTGTTGTCACGGTGCGTAGCATGCAACCTATATCTACTCCACCCTACATAATGGCACCAGCAGAATTGAAGGAACTAACAATTGAAGGACTTGCTCGAGAAGGGTTTCATTCGGCCGAGTGTGTCACCTTGGGGCATACTGGTTCTCTTTGTAAGGAAGAAAGATGGGTCACTAAGAATGTTTATTGACTATCGGCAGCTCAACAAGGTCACGATCAAGAATAAGTACCCACTGCCAAGGATAGATGACTTGTGTGATCAATTTTAGGGTGCCTGGTATATCTCCAAGATTGATTTAAGATCCGGGTAACACCAATTAAAGATTAGGGAATAGGATATTCCGAAAACAGCTTTCAGAACCCGGTATGGGCACTTTGAATTTTTGGTAATGTCTTTGGGCTAACAAAAGCCCCGGCATCTTTTATGGATCTTATGAACCGAGTCTTCAAGCCTCTTCTCGACTACTTTGTGATAGTGTTCATTGATGACATCATTGTGTATTCACGAAGTCGAGAGGACCATGTCGATTATCTCAGGGCAGTTTTGCAGACTCTATATCAGCACAGGTTATATGCGAAATTTTAGAAGTGTGAATTTTGGCTTGAGTCTGTCACGTTCGGGGGTTATTTCGTCTCCCGAGAAGGAATTAAGGTCGATCTACAGAAGATTGCAGCTGTGAAGAATTTGTCGAGGCCTACAACTCCAATAGATATTTGCAATTTCTTGGGCTTAGCTGGGTGTTACAAAAAGTTTGTGGAGGGGTTCTCTACTCTTGCCTCTCCATTGACTAAATTGACATAGAAGGCAGTTAAGTTCCAATGGTCAGATGCTTGTGAAAGGAGCTTCAAAAAGTTGAAATCAAGATTAACTACAAAGATGTTCCACGATCTTAAGGAAGTCTACTGGTGGAATGATATAAAGAGGAATGTAGCAGATTTTGTGGCAAGATGTCCCAATTGTCAACAAGTAAAGGCCGAACATCAAAGGCCCGGTGGGTTGGTACAAAACATAGAAATTTTGATGTGGAAATGGGAGATGATCAATATGGACTTTGTTGTAGGACAACCTCGCAAACCGCGGATGTTCAGCTCAATTTGGGTGATTGTTGATCGACTCACAAAATCAGCATATTTCTTACCTATTAAGGCTACCGACATAGAGGAACAGTATGCTCAGTTGTATATCAAGGAAATAGTCAAGTTGCACGGCACTCTAGTTTCTATTATCTCAGATCGAGGGGCACTGTTCACAGCTAATGTTTGGAAGAAATTTCAGCAAGGTTTGGGTACTCAGGTGAATCTTAGTACAACCTTTCACCCGCAGACTAACGGGCAGATAGAGCGGACTATTTAGACACTTGAGGATATGTTGCGCGCTTGTGTTCTTGACTTCAAGAGTAGTTGGGATGATCAATTGCCACTCATAAAATTTGCCTACAACAACAATTATCATGCTAGTATTCAGATGGCACCGTTCGAGGCTTTATATGGTAGGAGATGTCGATCTCCCATTGGATGGTTCGAGATTGGGGAAGCAGAGTTGATAGGACCAAACTTCATGCATCAGGATATGGAGAAGGTTAAGATCATTATGGAGCACTTGAAAACTGCTAAGAGTCGTCAGATGTCCTATTCGGATGTTCGTCGTAGGGGTTTGGAGTTCAAAGAAGATGATTGGGTGTTCTTAAAGGTTTCCCCCATGAAGGGTATAATGCGATTTGGTAAGAAAAGGAAATTGAGTCCGAGGTATGTCGAAGCGGATGTCATCCCATTCAAGTTTGAAGCGCAACATATGTGGAACCAAAAAATCATCATAGAAGGAGAGACTATTAAACCAGACGGGTATCATGCCGGTCATATGTACTACTATCTCTCATAGTTGGAGGATGACATATCTGGGGACGTCAAACCATAGTCAATTTCAAAGATAGGATCATAGATTAGGTGGCTGAGGCACAGGTGAAGTATAAGATGCTGCGCAAAAGGGTGTTCGAATCCGAAGCTAAGCATCTGGAATAATATATAGTGAACATGGAGGCGACGAGGGAATGGAAGGAGATTGCCAATAAGTCGATAGAGAGGTTAGAATACCTAGAGCAAGGATTGATGGAGCTAGAATGGTAGATGAGAAAGAGGCTTTGGGATTGATAAGGCATGGATAATGATGAAGGAGGGAAGCTGGCAAAGGCTTATTTTCTACTAAACATGCACGATCTAGGGAATGTGATTGATGGGGTCAAGAGAGCCAAGCATGGAGAAGGTCCTTCAGGGACCAAGTAGACTAGGAGATAATTTCCTTTATTGCTTTCTAGATTAGATTAGATTTCGATGTAATATGGCTTAATGACATTAGTGACTTTTTAATTATTGTCGATTTAGTGAATGATTGATTTGGCTTATTTTCGCACTAATGGAATGAGGCAAACGTTGGCACGGATGTTTCTCCAAATCTACGTGTCACTTAGGCCTACCTCAGACACAATGAGGTCCCCAGAGTTAGGACACGAAATATTGCATGACCTTATGTGATACATGATTAAATACTGCAAACACTCTTTTACTTTGTCTTACTGACTTGGTTACCTTTTGTTTTTATTTCTTTTGATTATTCCTATTCCCAAAGGTTGGTTCTTGCATTTTGGCATAATCACCATACCACACCAGATCTAGAGGTCCTCCTCCTCCTCCTGCTTCTCCACCTAGCGACCCGAAAAGTAAAGGCAAAGGCAAAGGGAAAATGGATGATCTAAGTGGTAACCGAAGAGACAATGCTACCTTAGCAGAGAATGTTGAAACCTCAGACGGAAGAAGGATAGAATGAGTTGGTCTTACGTTTGGAGCAAACAATCCTGGAGCTACAGGGTGAGAGTGAGCAGGTCCGAAATCTAGGAACCCTCTCCCTTACCCTAAATGTTCCTGACATCAACCAGCAAAACACAACCACTCAGAACCAAACACTGCCGCAAAACACACAACCAAAATCCACAACCCATAGCTTTCAATTGTCCCGCAATGTACCAGTACCAAAATCCCGCACCTCCCTAAAACCTTAACCCACTACCAATGAAAACCCCTCAACAACACCATCCTCACCCGACCCAATATTCGCAGACCACCACATACCACACACCTCAAAACACACTGCAACTTACCCTTGATCCCCCTCAAAATTCAATCAATGATCACCCATATACCCCAAGTTCCAGGAACTCATCAAGGCAATCCGATATATATAGAAACCTTAACCCATACCCAGCAACAAACCCTATACATACCTGAGCCGATCGAGAAGGACCTGCTCATTCGAAACATGGCAGAAGAACTCAAGAAACTTGCAGGGAGAGTCCAGAGTGATGAAGGTTGGAAGAGTGTTGAAGGTTTAAACTATGAAGATTTGTGTATCTAGCCAGATGTAGAATTGTAGAAGGGTTACAAACGTCCGAAGTTTGAGATGTTTGATGGCACTGGTGATCCAAAGGTGCATCTGAGAACCTAGTGTGACAAGCTTGGAGGAGTGGGTAAGAATGAATAAATTCGCATGAAACTGTTCATGTGAAGTATTACAGGAGACGCCTTATCTTGGTATATCAGTCAGAATCGCAAGAAGTGGGCGAATTAGGTGAGCATGGCATCAGATTTCATGGGAAGATTCAAAATCAATACAGAGAACGCGCCAGACGTTTTCCATATTCAGAACCTCAAGAAGAAACCGATAGAAACCTTCCGTGAGTATGCTACTCATTGGAGATCAGAGGCCGCCAAGGTGAGGCCTCCACTTGAAGAAGAACAAATGAACAAGTTCTTTATTTGGGCTCAAGATCCGTAGTATTACAAAAGGTTAACGGTTATTGAGAATCACAAGTTCTCAGACATCATAAAGTTAGGAGAAAGGATAGAAGAAGGAATCAAGAGTGGGATAGTGACCAATTTCGAGGCACTACAAGCCACAAACAAAGCCTTGCAATCAGGAGGTATTTCGAAGAAGAAAGAAGTGGGTGCCGTGATAATAGCCTAGGGCACTAAGTGTTACATATCGCGTTTCGTACGTAAAAGTTTCGTCTTCAGTTAATCGACGTAGACGCGGGGATGAGATTATTTTGAGGTTAATGTATTTATTCTATTTATAACAAATGATAGGTAAGAGCCATGAAGGATAAAGGGTACACGAATTAAAGAAAATGAGTTTCGTGGAAAGTTATCGATTTGGGATAAAATACAGTGCGAGCTATAATACCCGATATTTATGAACAAGTACCATACAAGGTACCATATGACCGTGATAATACGATGTATAAAGTATATTAAAATAAGTAGAATTTTAATTAATTTGAGATAATTCTTAATTATGCGGGTAATTGGTTAATTACCGGGTAACAGAATATCACCCAATTAGTTAATAAATTATAAGATAAGATTAACCCTCCCCCCCCCCCGCCAAAAAAAAAACGTGGCAGCAAGCCACTTTCCAAATAAATGACTCTTAGTCACTTTGGATTATGTGGCAACCTAGTATGTTAGTTACAAGACATCTCATGCCTAATATTTTTATTTTCTAACAACACTTTAATTCTAAGACTTTTAACAAAAACTTTCCATAACTTCAGTAACTCGCTTCTCTTAACATTTCTGTTAAGCATAGTCATAATCTCTTCAAACTTCACCAAGACTTTCCTAACTTTTTTTATATTTAAGAGTACAAGGCATTTCATTTCTAACCTTTTCATTCCTAATAATCAGACGTGATTTCTTCATTTATAACACTACAACGTGATTTCTTCAACAAACGAGATTTCTTAGCACAGTAGCAAAGTGAGATTTTGTGATTCTACGGGAGTACGGTGCAACCTTTTCCAAGAATATCATACGGATTTTTTCTTACTCCGGGTATGTTAAGTATATTTGTTCTTTCCTTTTGGCGTGATCCAAATAATACAAATAAAACAAGCAAAATACGCAACTTTTATAAATGACTCTATTCATAGAAATACTAGGGGTGTCTATATTCTTGATTTCCATGTGAATTATTATTATATCTTATATTCATGGGTCTCAGAAAAATACGTATTTGATAAAGTATCCGAAAGGCATAATGATTTTTATGATATTCCGAGAAATATTACTAACGTAATTCTTATGCATTTCATGCATTTATACATGTACATTGACCCATGACCAGATGGCGTTATATACGCGTATATTATATGTATATGGGATATGGAAAAAGGTTATGGCGTTATATACGTACCACCACCTGATCAGTTGGTATGTGTTGATGATGTTGCCCACAGTGGCCGAGACGATATGATGGGATGCCCTCAGATACTTGATGATGATATATATACATCTATACCTATGCATGACACGACATTTATATGCACGTGCATGACACTATATATGTTCAAAATTTACAAAGTTATCCAAACTTACAGGTGGATTTCTTTATTCCATGTTTCATCTACGTCTTTTATGTACTGATTTTCATGCCTTACATACTCATTACATTATTTGTACTGATGCTTTATTTCCCGGGGCCTGCGTTTCATGCCCGCAGGTGCAGGTAGGCAAGCTAACGGTCCCCTTTCTTAGGATCCTTGATCAGCGAGAGTTGGCGTGCTCCACTTGATCCGTAGCTGCTTTTGATTTTGGTACGATATGCTTGTATACATATATGAGTATGACGTGGCTCAATCCTGTCTTTGTACAATTGTATTTCTATTAGAGATCTGTAGACAGTTATGTATAATCGGATAGTATGCGGCCTTTTCGGCTTCCAGTTTTGGGTATATAGTTGTTTATAGTAGCCTTGCCACCTCATCCCACTGTATTCCGTATGTATATGTATATATATGTTTTGGACAGGTTTCCCTCACGTATGTTATTCATGTTTATATCTTAAACGCATGCTTAAGGATGTTCGACATGTAAGATTTGGGAACCCGTCGCGGCCCATCGGTTTGGGTCGTGATAAAAGTGGTATCAGAGCCAGGTTCTATCCTAGGGTTGTCTACAGACCGTGTCTAGTAGAGTCTTGTTTATGGGTGTGTTGTGCACCACACTTATAAACAGGAGGCTATAGGACATATAGGATGTTATCCTCTCTTTTTATCTTAAATCGTGCGATATAAGAATTCATGTTCCTAACGATATGTTATATTTTCAGCTATGCCTCCAAAGACTACAGCCGCCCATATGGAAAGTCTGTGGCTGGTGAGATAACTAGTCGAGCGCCACGAGTGACCAGGGCTCGGGGGGAGTCTCATAGTGAGATTTCATCTTAGACTTCACATACCCCGTCCTCTCCAGGAGAGCTCCGAGGGGCACTGGGTCAGGAGATGAGAGATGATATTTAGCTATTAACTCGATTAGTAGCTGCACAGGCTCGGCGTCAGGAAGTAGGTATTGGTCATACAGATAGGTCCGTCAGTGCAAGGGTTCATGGTTTCATTAATTTAGACCCTTCGGTATTCACGGGGGCAGATCCAAACGAGGACCCTCAGGTATTTATTGATAGAATACAGAGGGTGTTGAGTGTAATGAAGGCCACTGCGACTGAGTTAGTTGAGCTAGCTTCCTATTGACTCCAAGATGTTGCAGTTAATTGGTACGAGTATTGGGAATTGTCCAAAGGTAAGGATGCCCCTCCAGTACTATGGCAGGAGTTTACAGAAGCTTTTCTTCATCATTATCTATCACTAGAGCTTAGACGGGCCAGAGTTGATAGGTTCTTCACCCTTCGGCAGGGTAACATGAGTGTTTGAGAATACAATCTTCAGTGTGATTCGTTGGCTAGGTATGCTCCCACTATTGTATCTAATATGGAGATTCGGGTTCACCGATTCGTAATGGGATTAGAGCCGCACTTGCTTAACAATTGTACATCAGTCTCACTTCAGCCAGAGATGGATATTTCTCATATTCCGGCATATGCTCAGGGTATAGAGGAGCATAAGCAGAAGCAGAGGGACTATCGTGAGCATGATAGGGCCCAGAATAAGAGAGTGAGGTATTCGTGTCCTTCTGGTAAGTTTCAAGGTGGTCAAAGACCACAATACCCAAGGTATCCAGCCCTACCATCGGCTTGCGCACCCCCTCAGTTTGGCGGTAAGAGATTTGATTATTCCACATATTCAGGGCCTGGTCACAATACCCGAGGTATCCAGCCCAGCCATCGGTTAGGCCGCCCTTGCCACGATGTGCTCAATGTGTTAATCAGCATGTCGGGTAGTGCCGTATGGGGTTGGGTGTTTGTTATACTTGTGATTATCCGGGCCACATTATGAGGGATTGTCCGATGAGAGGTGATGCAAGCATAGCTCAGCTAGCGGGATCTGTAGCTAGTTTGTCATCATCAGTACGCCCCCCTGGGCAAGGTTCACAAGCAACAATGAGTCGTGGTAGAGGCAGAGGTGGAGCATCTAGCTCGAGCGGTCCTCAAAACCACATTTATGCATTGGCAGGATGACAGGATTAGGATTCATCGCTTGATGTTGTTACAGGTATACTATCAGTCTTCTCATATGATATATATGCACTGATTGACCCAGGTTCTACCTTATCATATGTTACTCCGTTGGTTGCTAGTAAGTTTGGAATAAAACCTGAATTGGTTAAACCTTTTGAGGTGTCTACACCTGTTGGGGACTCAGTGGTAGCTAAGCGAGTATATAGGGGTTGTATAATATTGGTTCATAGTCGATCTACCGTAGCGGACCTAATCGAGTTAGATATGGTAGAATTTGATGTCATAATGGGTATGGATTGGTTGGCTTCTTGTCATGCCAACATTGGTTGTAGATCAAAGATAGTCCGATTTCAATTTCTAGGGGAGCCCGTTTTGGAGTGGAAAGGTAATACAACGTCGCCGAGAGGTAGATTTATTTCCTATCTCAAGGCAAGGAAGATGACCAGAAAGGCTGTATTTATCACTTAGTTCGGATTCAGGATTTAGAAGTAGAGTCACCAACCATTCAGTCCATCCCTGTGGTTAATGAGTTGCCCGATGTTTTTCCTGATGAGCTTCCGGGTCTTCCGCCAGAGCGAGAAATTGAGTTTGCTATTGACCTACTACCAGATACTCATCCAATATCTATTCCTCCCTATAGAATGGCCCTCGCAGATATGAAAGAGTTAAAGGAAGAACTAAAGGACTTGCTTGAAAAAGGCTTTATCAGACCTAGTACATCACCGTGCGGAGCACCTGTGTTATTTGTGAGGAAGAAAGATGGTTCCTTACGTATTTGTATTGATTATAGATAGTTGAATAAGGTGACAGTCAAGAATAAATACCCTCTCCCGAGGATTGATGATGTATTTGATTAGTTTCAAGGTGCCAAGTGTTTTTCAAAGATAGACTTGAGGTCCGGGTACCATCAGGTAAGGTTTAAGGAGGAAGATATTCCGAAGATAGCATTCACGACCAGATACGGGCACTTTGTGTTTCGTGTTATGTCATTCGGTTTGACCAATGCCCCAGCAGTATTCATGAATTTGATGAACCGTGTGTTCTGGCCCTTTTCAGATCTATTCGTAATTATATTTATCGACGATATTTTGGTGTATTCTCGTTCATAGGCTGAGCATGCAGATCATTTGCGTACTGTGCTAAGAGTTCTACAAAAAGGGAAGTTGTATGCAAAATTCTCTAAATGTGAATCCTGGTTGAACTCTGTAGCTTTCCTTGGGCCTATCATTTCGAGTGAAGGTATCCGGGTTGATACACAAAAGATTGAGGTAGTAAAGACTTGGCCTAGACCCACGACACCGACGGAGGTTCGTAGATTTCTCAGTTTGGCAGGTTATTACAAGAGATTTGTAAAGGGATTTTCTTCCCTTTCAGGACCTTTGACAAAGTTGACTCAGAAGAGAGCAAAGTTTCAATGGACTGATGCTTGCGGACGGAGTTTTCCAGGCATAATGTGTCATTTAAGAACAGTCTAAAACATGATTATTTAGAGATCCTGCCTATATGACTTAAATAATGAGATTTGCTTTGTTAGATTATCCATGTACAAATCATGAACTTGATTAGTTACAACTGGTCCTCCACGTATTCACATAGAAATTATGTTTTAGGTCTAATTAATTTATTAACAAACTAACTCATAATTGTCCGGCTTAAGCTTATGACTAGAGGAGCATGTTCATAGTGCGATTCACTTATCAATTCCCGCACTTCTCCGTAAAAGTTAATGGGTGATTGTTGAGAGTTCATGTAAGTCTTTTTGTGGAGGTAAGCATGAGTCCCTTCTTGCTAACTGTGCCTTTTGTGAAGTGTTGTTTAAATTAGTTGGCGCTTAGTCTTTCAATTTTGAGCAGCCTAGAATGAGTCTAGAATCACCCACTAGTTGTCCAACACCTCCTGGACAATAGGCATGGGACGGGTAGGCATATTCAAGGCACGACGTAGAATTGAATTAGTGCGCTTTAGGTAAATAACATAAAGATAGTAATCGGGTAGCTTGAGATAATAGTCTGTATTCGCTGGATAATATGAGCAACCATTACACTTAAAAGTTGCAATGAATTATTTATGTTGCACGGGGTGATCCTTTTAGGCTAAAAAATCTACGACCCCCACCCATTGTGTGTAATTGCTCATGTATATTTGGTAATTATAATTGTTAAGACATCTAGATTTGTATAAGTTGCTTGGGTATTTACGTAATCAAAAGAGTGGTGCCAATTAATTTTACTAGTGAATGAAGTGTACTCTTTTAATTTACGCCCCTTTACATTACTTATATATTGTTTCTCTCAATTAATTGCTTCAACCAATTCCACCTAGAATAACTAATCACTTACTTAGACCTTTTCTTCCCTTAATTCAATAATGGATTAACTTGCATGCTCACTTAGAATAAATAATTTGATAAATCTCACATAGTTTAGAATTCGGCCGGGAATCACAGTTGTGGACCTCGAAGAGTGCCTAACACCGTCTTTCGAGGTAAATTGAGCCCTTACCCGATTTTTCATAACACGGACTAGTTATAACAGATTTACTTACAAATAGGTGCCCTAACAAACTTCAAAAATTATTAAGTGGCAACTCTTCTCTTTTAATACTCATTTAAAAGAGTTGTCAATTTATCGAAACCCGCTTTTACGAGAAATAGGGTGCGAGAGCATGGCGACTCTACTGGGGATATACTTAGGCACTTACCATGATGAATCTTTGCTTGTGTTGGATTATCAAGTTGCTTTATTTGACTCCTTTCATGCACCTCCCTTTCCCCGTCCATTTACTTGCTTGAAATTGTTACACCATGAACCTCTATTTCCTCTCTCATCTATTTGCTTTATTGATTTAATCATGATTTTGAATTTTGTGAACCATGGTAACTATTTCACTTGTCTTTTCTTTTCGTTTTTCTCTATTACAACCCATATTCGTGTACGTTAAATCATGCCATAACTTATTCGATCTAAATCCGGAAAGAGATTATCTTTGAGATGATAACAAGTTAATCCTATTTTTCTTAAATGATACAGGAATGTATAAGAGTGGTTAACAAGTTATATAAGTTAGAAGTTAAACGTTGTAACCCGTATTTTCGGGGAACAACTAGAGGTGATTAATATGCTAAGAAGGACATGTTTTAAGATATTTTAATCATACAATATCCGTATCATAAGTGTTGATGTCAAGAGAGTTATGAAACAAAAATCGACAAGACTTGTCGTAACTTACGTTCATAATTTTACTTTAAATTTAGGTCTAATGTTACTAAGATTTTCTATTAACGTACTTGGAATTACGGCCGAGCCGCGCCATGCTATAGTCGGCCGAGTACGACACCTATTGTTCAACCACTGATTAATTGGGTTTTACCGAGCTCCACGTGGCCGGGTATGATTCTACCGAGCCTTATGATGGTCGGGTACATTTTTACCGAGCCTATTACGGTCGGGTACGATATGATGATGTGTGTACATATATATATATATATATATATATATATATATATATATATATATATATATATATATATATGTATCATGCATTTCATGTCAGTCGTCCTTTAGAGGCACTCAGATGTTACATGTATATTCTATATCCCTGTTTACATTATTATTCTTATTTATACTTTCATGCCTTACATACTTAGTACTTTATTCGTACTGACGTATCTTTTATTTGTGGACGCTGCATATCGTGCTGTAGGTCCTGATAGATAGGCAAACGAAGCTCCCCCACCATAGTAGGCTGCCCATTTCAGTGGTAATTGGCGAGATTCCTTCTCCAGACGTATCGTGGTCTTGGTATGCATTTTTGTTATAGACATTATGGGTATGTCGGTGCCCTATTCCGGCAATGTTGCAGCACTTATGTTCGTTTAGAGGTTCATATACAGGTGTCGTATCATGTTTAGTTTGGATAGCCTTGTCGGCTGATTTTTGTGTATAGTCTTCTCATAGCAGCTCGTCGGCTCGTACCTTGTATGTAGCTTCATGACAGCCTTGTCGGCCTATGTTATGTATGTTCATTCCATTATCTGTCATTGTTAGTTGTTTATGACTCATATCTACCATTTATGTTGATCTCGTTGGCCCTTATAGATAATAAGAAAGGTTAAATAAAATGTACGTTGGCGCTCGGCAGGTATGGCCCAGGTGCTAGTCATAGCACTCCAGTCTGTGTCGTGACATCCTCCTTACTTATTTTTATCGCATTATTAAATACTGTCTTTATGTGTTTTTCACCATGCAAAATTATTTGACTCTATGTTATGACTTTTTGCATAAGTATGCTTTCAACATCATAATTCACTTGTGCACATTATCAACATAGCGGCGCTTGATGAGTGTCCGCACTTTCTAAAAATACCCTTTTTAAATTGAAAAGTCTTATAGCGGTAGACTAGTCGATCAGCGGTGATATCGACGGTCCCGTGCATTTCCCTCTCATGTGGTCCACTTGAGTGTACCGGTTAGACCACTTAGAAACATACACTGAATGAAAATTTGCATGCATCATGTTAAACTTGGGACGGATTAAATACTCGTGGTGTATTAAATCCGTTTAGATAAACCTTGTCCAAAGTCCAAAGGGATTTCTTTAATCCCGAGGAATACATTAATACTATGTGCAATTACTTGGAGAAAATGTGCCACGTTGTTGACTATTATCCCTTAATTAATCAAATTAGGAGGGGGGGGAGAGCTAACTCTTTTTTTTTCAACAGAGAAAATGAAGCACGACATTCCTGGGTTTGGTATGGTCCAGATCATTCCACCTAAATTGATTGATAGGTGGAACGACCTCCCTCAATGCGATAGGAATCATGCAAGAAGGATACTGGTTTGCCATCCCTAATGGACATTCGGCCGAGCATCGAACTGATCGCGGGTGCTACTATGTTTTGGGACGAGAAGAGGGTCATCTTTCAATTCGAAAATGTAAAGATGACGTCGCTTCCCTAGGATAGTCTGGGTTTGCTGGTACCAGATAACCGTACACCTCACGATTTCCTGAAAAAGTTCGGATCAGGAAGAATGATGAACTCGGATGCCTGAAGTAATCTTACATTCCTTTCGTCTTTCTGTATGAACGATATGGACATAACAAATCGTACTTGTTGTTTCACAAAAAATTGGCCATCACTTCTGTTGGGGTGATTCACCGACGAGATTATGTTTGCATTGTGTGTTTTTTCGGGCTGTCGATCTTCCCGATTCAAGGAGAGAAAATTCATACTCGACTAGCCATGGTTGCCAAAACCATGATAGAGGGAATTGAAGAACGGACCTAAACTATTGTTCCCACTATATTAATAGAAATATATCGAGTCCTGGACTGATGGAAGCACGTGAACCACTTTGAGGGGGTCAACATCATGTTGCAAATATGGTTAATAGAGCATCTCCAAAAGGGCGACTACCATGAATGATTACATACCGAGTCCTGAACTGATGCGAGCACATGGATGAATAATTATATTGCCAGCCACCACCCAAAGAAGATGAACTTTGCTCTTGAAAGGTTTGCTAGCCGCACAAATGCTCAACGACGGGCATACATCTTTATCAATCTGACCAAAGAACAGGTACTATGGGTGTTCGAATGGTTTCCAAACAAAGAGTTCACAATCCAATCCAAGAAGGCTAATCATCTGGTGTTGATAGGAGTGTGAGGTATTTACCCATAAGCTCTGATAACAGCAATGAGGTAGACTGGAAGAAAGAAGGTTATACCCCAAGTAGCCAACATGACACAGTACAAGGCAAATTTTAAGGGGGGCGTCGTACCTTTCATGTTCGAAACTCAACATATGTTGAATCAGAAAATCACTATGGAATAAGAGACCATAGAGTCTAATAGTTATCATACCTGACACATATACTATTACCTTTCGTGGCTAGAAGACGACATAACCGAAGATGTCAAACTGGGTATCAAGCTAAAGGGAAGGATTATAGATGAATAGGCTGAAGCTCAGGTGAAATACAAAAGGCTGCACAAGAAGGTCTTTGAATATGAATCCAAGCACATGGAGCAACATAAGACAGATATGGAAACAATATCAGGATGGAGAGAGACAGCGACAGAGAGGTTGGAGAACTTGGAGTAGGGATTCATGGAGTTGGAGGGGAAAATGAGAAAGAGACTATGGGACTGCCAGGTTATGAGATATGATGAAGGTGGAAAACTAGTAATGGCCTACCTGTTTCTTGACATGCGCAACCTCAAAAACATGATCAAAGGAACAAAGAAAGCAAGACATAGAGAGGGGCCATCCAAGACCATGTAGACTGGGAAATTTGATTTAATGTTTTATTATAATATTTCGTTTTAGAATTGATAAGGCTTTGAGACACTACTGAGTCTATTTCATTATTTTGTTTTAGTAATAAAATGGTTTGATTGATTTCGCGTTGGATGAAACAATGTTGGCACAAATTTTTCCAAGTTTACTTGTCGCTTAGGCCTACCTCAGGCACAATAAGGTCCCCAAATTAGGACGTGCATTATTCAATGCTTTATGTGTTTAAATACCGCAACACTTTTTTCAGTATTTTTACCTTACTGACCTGGCTACCTTTTGTTTTTTCTTTCTTTTGATTATTCCTATTCCTAAAGTTTGGTTCGTGCATTCTGGCACTATCAACATACCACACCAGATCTAGAGGTCCTCCGCCTCCTCTCTTTCCTAGCAACATCGAGAGCAAAGGTAAAGGGAAGATGACTAACTTGATCAGTAATGGGAAAGACAACACTCCTTTGGCAGAGAATGTGGAAACCTTGGATGGGAGAAGTACACCTAGGTAATACGACCTTGTTCTGCAATTAGAACAAAAGATTATAGAATCGCAAGGAGAATTAGAGCAGGTCGGCAACCTCGCTAACCTGTCCCTCACCTTAAACGTCCCTAATATCAACCACTGACACGCTGCTACTCAAACTCCGCCACAATCCAAGAACCAACAACCCTACAATCCACAACCTCAATGTGATGACCCAAAAGGTCATCTTATGTTTTAGAACTCGAATCTGCGCTCTTAAGCCTTAAGAATCTCAATTTGTTTCCTTCCTCGATTTGCGTGTGCAGTCCGGGCAGATTTCCGGAAAGCTTTTATGTAGAAAATTGATGAAAATAAGAATTTATGCCTTAAAAGTTGATTTTAGATGACTTCGGTAAACACTTTTGGTAAACGGGCTCGGATCCGTGTGTTTTGACAGTCCAGGTGGGTCCATATCAAATTATGGGACCTGGGCGTATGTCCGGAATCGAATTCAGAGGTCCCTAGCTCAAGTTATGAATTTTTGATAAAAATTAAAAGTGTAAAAATTATTTATTTTTATGAATTGATTGATGTTTGGCATTGTTAGTACCGGGTTCGTATCTTTGTTTTGGAGCCCGGTACAGGTTCATTATGATATTTAAGACTTGTCTGTGAAATTTGGTGAGAAACAGTGTTGATTTGATGTGATTCGGACGTCCAGTTGATAAAATAGTAACTTTAAAGTGTTCTTGAGATTTTTATTTGATTTGGTGCTAAATTTAAAGTTTTAGGTGTTATTTTGGCAATTTGATCACGTGAGGAGGTCCGTATGATGTTTTTAGACTTGTGTGCATATTTGGTTTGGAGCCCCGAGGGCTTGGGTGAGTTTCAGATAGGCCACGGGATGTTTTGGACATTGGAAATCTGGTTTGTTCTGCAGAATCTGGGTTCTGGGATGTCCTTCTTCGTGTTCGCAAAGGTCCTCTCGCAAACGTGAAGAGTAAACTGATGAGACAAGGATTTCTTCTTCGCGAGCGCGAAGGCTTGGTCGCGAACCCAAAGCGATGGGGGCGTTACCCTTCGCGATCGCGTAGTGTTAGGCATTGGGGAGGGGGTGTAACACCCCAAAAAAATTTGAAGTATTTAGATGTAAAGCCCCATAATTTTCGCAAATGAATTCAAGGGTTCGTGGTGCCGGAGTAGGCTTACCTGTTTGAGGATGGGTTGAACAATGCACCGAAAAGTAAAGGAATTTTTTTGGCAGAAAAGCGCATTTATACGGACCATTATGCGGCCGCATAATCACTCTGTGGACCGCATAATGGCCGCAGAGTGAAGCAGTGAGTTTGGCCAACTTGGGGTCCATTTTGCGGTCGATTATGTGACCACATAATCGATATACGGAGGGCATATCGGTCGCATAATCCCTCTTGGGTTTTTGCGGAAGGAGTTCAGCGGTGCATTATGCGACTGCAGAACGAGTATGCAGATCGTATACTGGTCGCATACCTGGGCCGAAAGTTCAGGCCCCTTAGGGCCATTTATGCGGTCACTTGGCGGACCGCATAACCATTAGACCTGTGTCGGGGCACCCATTTTCTTAATTTAAAACCCGACCCCCATTCCATTAAAACACCCCTTTAGTCTATTTTGAAGCTCATTTATGATATTTCTAGTAAGAGAGAGAGAGAGGGTTCTAGAGGGAGGGCCTAATTTTCATCAATTGATCTTCAACCATCACTCAAAGCCTTGAAAATATTCAAGTAGAGCACCAAAATTCTTCACCCTAAAAGGTAAGGCTTCATCACCCCAGCTCTTAATTTCAAACATAGCTATAATGGGATATTAGTGTGATACTTCATGGGTATGAGGGTGGTTCATCTTGCATGCATGTGATAAAGAGTGTGGAAAAAATAAAAAGTGAACTAGAACCATGAACGTTTTTCTAATTTTGGGTTCAATTTGTATATTGCTAAAATAGATTGAGGTTGCTAAGGGTTTCGGATAATTGTATAGTCTAAAGAAGCGTGATTGAGGTATGTTGGCTAAACTTTCTCTCTTGGAATTGAATTCCATAATGTTTCAAAGTGTGGGTTACGTATTAAAAGGTTATGGCTTTGAGTCGTGTTTCAATGAAAGATAGAATTGTTTAAAAGCTTTTGTACTAAATTCATGCCCATTAGTAGCTGCTTTAACTAATGCTTTGATTTATAAATATATCTAGTGTGATTCGAGTTCTATATACTCATGTGTTGAAATTGTACAATGTCATTTCTGGGGGAATAGTATTGCAAGAGTAAATGGTATATTGCCTGTTTATGATTTTTCATGTGTGTTTCTATTGTTGGTTCGTATGCTTCATTCTTTGGGAAGAAACCATTTGTGTTTGAAGTTTCCATTTCAAATGGATTTGAAGTATATGATTTTTAATATATCTTATATGTTGATACTTGATGGTGATCTTTGAAATTGAAAGAGGTGAAAGTGTGGAATATGAAATACGGCGATCGTGCCAGGAATAAAGAATCTTGTGAATGGCCTAATGAGCCAAGGAAATATTGTCGTTGTGAATGACTGGAAATACTAATGAGAATTCATACAATGTGAAAGATGTTGAGGCGAGTACAGTTGTATTTATGATATTTCTGTTTGCAAATCAAATCAAAACTATTTTTGGGAGCCTCATTAGCAATACCGAGGAAGGGTGGGTCATAAGGCCCACACCTGAAACTACACGTGCCGGTGTAGGGGTGGATTGTGATATTATTCCCCTTAATTGGGATGAAACTGGAACCTTTGTGGATTGGAAAAGTCAACCCGCACGGCATATGTGGGAAGGCGGCCTAGCTGATCGGGTGGAGATCAGACGCCATATTGCGCATATGGTGGTACTACTCTTGGTAACAACTTTCTTTCGCATCACATGTCAAACCACATTGTTCGTGGGGAGATGGCCTAGCCGATCGGGCATGATCGGACTCCGTGCTAACAAAGACGATGGTATATCGGTGCTAATGATCTCCCAACCAAAATTATATACGAAGTTTGTATTTTGGAAATTATTATGTTTTAACTGGACGTTTGGATATTGTTGATTGTGATTTGCTGTTTCTATGTGTTGCCTTTTCTTATATGGACATTCTATTTTGAAAGAGAATTTTTAGCTATACATACTAGTGCTATTCGACAGTACTAACGTCCCTTTTGCTGGGGGCGCTGCATCTTTAATGGATGCAGGTGGTTCTTCAGCAGGCGGCATTGATCAGTGATAGCAGTACACTCTTTTCAGCTGATTTGGTGAGCCCCACTTCATATCGGGGTCATGTATCTTTTGCCTCTTATGTATACATACCTCAATTGCGCTTCTTTAGACTCTACAATTTTCCGAAACCCTTAGCAACCTCAATCTATTTATGCAATATACAAATTGAACCCAAAATTAGGAAAATGTTCATAGTTCTAGTTCACTTTTTATTTTTTCCACACTCTTTATCACATGCATACAAGATGAACCACTCTCATACCCATGAAGTATTACCCTAGTACCCCATTATAGCTATGTTTGAAATTAAGAGCTGGGGTGATGAAATCTTACCCTTTTGGATGAAGAAATTGGGTGCTCTACTTGAGTATTTCCAAGCTTTGAGTGATGGTTGAAGATAGATTGATGAAAATTAGAACCCTCTCTCTCTCACACTAGAAATATGAGAAATGAGCTTCAAATGGACTAAAGGGGTGTTTTAACGGAATGGGGGTCGGGTTTTAAATTAAGAAAAATAGTGCCCCGACACAGGTCTGCGGTCGCATATGTGACCGCATAACGGTTATGCGGTCTGCAAAGTGACCGCAGAAATGGCCCTCACGGCCTGAACTTACGGCCCAGGTATGCGGTCGCATGATGCACCGCAGAACTCCCTCCGCAAAAACCAAAGAGGGGTTATGCGATCGGTATGCGGTCCGCATATCGATTATGCGGTAGCATAATCGACCGCAAAACTAACCTCAAATTGGCCAAACTAACTGCTTCACTCTGCGGCCATTTTGCAGTCCGAAGAGTGATTATGCGACCGCATAATGGGCCGCAAAAATGCGTTTTTCTACGAAATATTTTCCTCTCAGTCCGTAGGGTACTGTTCAATCCAAAAAGTTTGAAGAATTTCTACTATAATAACGCAGGAATCTAACTTGGCATCACGAAACCCCGAGTTTTTGGTTAAAATTTTTACGGGTCCTTACATAATGGGAATGAAAAGGAAGTTGTTAATAAAATCTTGTCAGTGATTGATTAATGGAGTACATCTCCTCTTTATTCATGGATGAGTTTTGGTAGAAGTAAGTCTAATAGGCTTGCTCGGCCGGGTTCTCTCGGTTGAGCGCCGGTCGTGCTCCCTGAGTTTGGGGCGTAACAAACTTGGTATCAGAGCCTAAGGTCTTAAAGTGTCCTAGGATGTCTCGGAGCCATGTCTAGTAGAGTCCTTCTTATCGGTGTGTTGTCGACCACATCTATAATGAGGAGGCTACTTTGACATTTAAGAATTTCACACTTCTTTGATACTCTAGAATCGTGCGATAGAGCTCAAGATAGGAAGCTAATTTCCTCATTATGTCTCATGATATTTTTCAGATGAGTAATCCACGAGTTCAAAACAACGAGGAAGGAATGACCGCTCCATTGAATCTGGGGGAGATTACACAAGAGTTCGTTGGGAGAATGCGTCGAACCGTGGAGGGGTTGGAAGAACTTGTTGCTAAGGGAAGTGTCCTTATTCCTACCACTGTCACCGCACCACCGGATCGAGTGGTGAGAGAATCTAGGAAACGAAAGAGGGTTGTTGGTTCTAATGAACCAGATTGTGTGATTTGCAAGAAGCGACACTTGGGAACATGTTGGATGACCCTTGAAATATGTTATGCTTGTGTAAAGAGGGGGCACAAGAAGAACAAATGCCCTAGGTTGGGTACACCCATCCAGTTATGTCCGTCATGCGGGGAGGAACATTTGGCGTCGTGTTGTGAGTATGCTCAGCAACGCGTTAGAGGTGGTATCTTTGGGCAATTGCAAAGGCCCACACAACAATCCGGTGCTGGAATTTTTAATCCCGTAATGGAAGCTTGGAGGAAGGATAAGGGGTATGCTTATGATGTATGCAAAAAGGGTAAATATCAGGTCAGTGAGCCGAGTTAGTTCAGCGGACCTCATCCCCGTTGTGTGAAGTGTGGGAGATGCCATCCAGGAGTGTGTCACTATGGTACAAAAGTATGCTGCAAGTGTGGTATGATGGGCCACTTTCAAATAGATTGTTATTTGTCTTGCTAGAGCATGGGCAAGGGTATGGCACATCCAGCCAGTTCTGTAGCTACTACATCCACAACGCCTCCCCCAGCTAGAGGCACTATAACGCCTGCAGGGCGTGGAACAGCTAGGGGTGGTATTCAGAGCTTGGGAGGGCCCAACAGGTTTTATGCTATGAGAAGACGTCAAAAGTTTGAGACTTCTCCAGATGCGGTTACAGGTATATTGACTCTCCGATCTCATGATGTGTATGTTCTTATTGATCCCGGTTCCACTTTGTCATATGTCACCTGTTATGTTACTATGGAAGTTGGGATAGAACCGAAACAACTTTATGAGTTGTTCTCTGTATCTACTCTTAGAATGAGGCACAGTATTCTTGAAGCCTCTTTATCACAATTCCTTATATTTATAACCTCTTGAGAAATTGAGTTCTATAATGGGTTCCTTGAATTGCATTATAACCCTAGGTTAATACTTCCCACTGCTTCCCTAAATTCTCAACAAGGGACAATACCTGCGGAATTTTGGTACATAACCTTTTGATTCAAATGGATAACATCTTCTCATTTGTGCCTATACATGCATCACCGTAATATTTACCTGTGCGGTATCATATGCAATGGAAAGCAGCCTAGTGTTGAGATCCTTCTTGAGTCACTGTTTTCCTCTCCGGTATATGTGACTTCTATGGTTGGAACAATTATTCTACTCCTTTATGAATAGTATCATGAATCCTTTTCATTGTCTAGTAACATAAGAGTATATCTTAGCACCTATCATGTGCGTACATGCCAATTGAAAGGGTCCACTTATCCGCATAAAGTTTCTGAGCAACATGGGATTTATCACAAATTCGTCACAGGGAGGTCTTGTTTTTTACCCATCACAGTATGACTTTCATGTCCACCTAGATCATGCCTCAGTGAGTAACTCAACTTGTTCCCAGTATTGTGGTTTCCCGTGAATTGGCCTGAAATGGAAACTTGAGAGTTCTTATGGCAAAAACATGTCTAGCTCACGGCAAAGTGTTCATTCTCTCTAACTAATACATGATTTCGTCCAACATTAAGATGTCCTAGTTACATGACTCCACTTGTGTGAGATTGAAAGTTGAGCAGCCTTATGATGAGCATATTGAATTGAAAGACAAACTCGTCGTATCTCTAGTCCTCTCACATAGGATCAAATATTGGCAAAGGTTAAGCTGTGGGAAAGATAATAATCTCACAAGTGTTCAACTTGTTTTCATCCTCGTAAGCTTGTGGCATAGATTCCTTGTGCTAGTTACTGTTAAGAGTGTAATGCAACTTTGTGTATCTTGAAACCCATATCATATTCAGGGTGCTAGAATATTCTCATTTCGAGTTAAACTGATTTTCCCTACATTCCAAGAGCCGACTGGTGTCACATAAGTGCTATCTCTCTTTGAGGCCTACTATTGCCAAACAAGGCACGTATGGAATGAAACAATTGTTGTTGTCCTTTTCCTGGCTCATAGTATTCCAAGAATAACTGACGCTAATGTCTTTATCCTCCAGACCATGCCTCCCATATGTCACATGTCTAAAATGACTCATTTATTTAAATCTCCTAATCATGAACCCGATCCCTACATTATCTATCCCTACTAGGCAACTCTATGACTCGTTTGTTGAACCGATGGTGTCACCACAACGAATCTCCATGTCAACGCTATTGGTAGTGACCTTCATGTCTCTTAGGATATAACCTCCTGAAATGCCATGCTCAGCACGTTGATGGATTCTTAAATATTTCCAACAAAATCTCGAACCTCGTTGTTCCTGTTTGTAGAAAATCTATCGAGTATTGTAGGTTCAGGCATGTCAAACAAGAAGCATTATCCCGTGATCAAATATATGGGATAGGAAATTTTATGGTCATAGTCAAGCTAGCACATCTTAGAGAAATTGTTAGAGGTTGCCAAAGTTTAGTTTAGGTGTTCGGCGTAGAGATTTAGAGTTGAAGAAAGTGAATGGGTTATTCTAAATATTTTCTGCATGAGGATGCTATGTGAATTGTCAATAAAGGTAAAGTATGCGAAGTCACATTAGGCCTTATGAAATTTTGAAAGGAAATAGGCTAAACTATGAGTATGATGTTTCCCTATTATTGTTCTTCGTGTACCCGGTGTTTTATGTATCTATGTCTAATAAGGTGAAGATAAGGGATAATGGGATTGTGAGGAGCAACTATTTGCTATCCTTGTTAGAAAAGTCCGGGAGTTGAGATTGTCTCCGTTAATGTGTTATGGCGAAGTCTGTAAGTTGAGGAGACCACATGTAGGGGAAAAAGTGTTAAGGAAATAAAATGTTCCCACTTGAGTGTAAAGTTAAATGATTGTGATTTGAAAGGTACTTCTGTATGTTATGATTTAAATATGTGCATCTCATGTCCAGATACCACTCTTGATAGTATAATGCCTGTAATGATGAGATTAGTGACGTTGTTATACGTGGTGATGTTTTGTCAAGTTGCGGATGTGTTGTTAGGAATTGTTTTGGTGTTGCTCTGGCAGGTGGATAGGCCCAGTTACAGGGGAGACTCTGGCGAAATTTATTTTTTTTTTGGAAATTTAGGGAGTTAGACAATTTTTGAAACTACTGGTGTGTGTGAACCAACAGTTGAACCACACTGAATGCTAATGACGGATTTTGACCCTCATTCGAGGACGAATGATCCTATGCGGGGGAGAATGTAACACCCCAAAATTTTTTGAAGTATTTCAGTGTAAAGCCCCGTAATGTTTGCAAATGAATTCAAGGTTTTGTGGTGCTGGAGTAGGCTTACGTGTTTGAGGATGGTTCTGACTTTTTAGGTTGAACAACGCACCGGAAAGTAAAGGAACATTTTTGGCGGAAAAACACGTTTATGCGGCCCATTATGCGGCCGCATAATCACTCTGCGGACCGCATAATGGCCGCAGAGTGAAGCAGTAAGTTTGGCCAACTTGAGGTCTATTTTACGGTCGATTATGCGACCGCATAATCGATATGCGGACCGTATATCGGTCGCATAACCCCTCTGGGGGTTTTGCGGAGGGAGTTCTGCGGTGCATTGTGTGACCGCAGAACGCGTATGCGGACCCCATACTGGTCGCATACCTGGGCTAAAAGTTCAGGCCCCTGAGGGCCATTTTTGCGGTCACTTTGCGGACCGCATAACCATTATGCGGTCGCATATGCAACCGCAGACATGTGTCGGGGCACCCATTTTCTTAATTTAATACCCGACCCCCATTCCGTTAAAACACTCATTTAGACTATTTTGAAGCTCATTTCTGATATTTCTAGTGTGAAAGAGAGGTTCTAGAGGGAGGGCCTAATTTTCATCAATTGATCTTCAACCATCACTCAAAGCCTTGGAAATATTCAAGTAGAGCACCAAAATTCTTCATCCTAAAAGGTAAGGCTTCATCACCCCAGCTCTTAATTTTAAATATAGCTATAATGGGGTAATAGTGTGATACTTCATGGGTATGAGGGTGGTTCATCTTGCATGCATGTGATAAAGAGTGTGGGAAAAATAAAAAGTGAACTAGAACCATGAACGTTTTCCTAATTTTGGGTTCAATTTGTATATTGCTAAAATAGATTGAGGTTGCTAAGAGTTCCGGATAATTGTAGAGTCCAAAGAAGCGCGATTGACGTATGTTGGCTAAACTTTCTCTCTTGGAATTGAATTCCATAATGTTTTTGTATGTTTCAAAGTGTGGGTTACGTATTAAAAGGCTATGGCTTTGAGTCGTGTTTCAATGAAAGATAGAATTGTTTAAAAGCTTTTGTACTAAATCCATGCCCATTAGTGGCTGCTTTAACTAATACTTTGATTTATAAATATATCCAGTGTGATTCGAGTTCTATATACTCATATGTTGAAATTGTACATTGTCATTTCTGGGGGGGAGAGTATTGCAAGAGTAAATGGTGTATTGACTGTTTATGATTTTTCATGTGTGTTTCTATTGTTGGTTCGTATGCTTCATTCTTTGGGAAGAAACCATTTGTGTTTCAAGTTTCCATTTCAAATAGATTTGAAGTATATGATTTTTAAAATATCCTATATGTTGATACTTGATGGTGATCTTTAAAATTGAAAGAGGTGAAAGTTTGGAATATGAAATACGGCCATCATGCCAGGAATGAAGAATCTTGTGAATGGCCTAATGAGCCAAGAAAATATTATCGTTGTGAATGACTGGAAATACTAATGAGAATTCATACAATGTGAAAGATGTTGAGGTGAGTACAATTGTATTTAGGATATTTTTGTTTACAAATCAAATCAAAACTATTTTTGGGAGCATCATTAGCAATACCGAGGAAGGATGGGTCATAAGGCCCACACCTGAAACTACATGTACTGGCGTAGGGGTGGATTGTGATATTATTCCCCTTAATTGGGATCAAACTGGAACCTTTGTGGATTGGAAAATCAACTCGCACGGCATATGTGGGAAGGCGGCCTAGCTGATCGGGTGGAGATCAAACGCCATATTGCATATATAGTGGTACTACTCTTGGTAACAACTTTCTTTCGCATCACATGTCAAACCACATTGTTCGTAGGGAGATGGCCTAGCCGATCGGGCATGATCGGACTCCGTGCTAACAAAGACGATGGTATATCGGTGCTAATGATCTCCCAACCAAAATTATATATGAAGTTTGTATTTTGAAAATTATTATGTTTTAACTGGACGTTTGGATATTGTTGATTGTGACTTGCTGTTTCTATGTGTTGCCTTTTCTTATATGGGCATTCTATTTTGAAAGAGGATTTTTAGCTATACATACTAGTGCTATTCGACAGTACTAACGTCCATTTTGCCGGGGGCGCTGCATCTTTAATGGATGCCGGTGGTTCTTCAGCAGGCGGCATTGATCAGTGATAGCAGTACACTCTTTTCAGCTGATTTGGTGAGCCCCACTTCATTTCGGGGTCATGTATCTTTTGTTTCTCATGTACAGTGTTTTGAGGTATAGCCGGGGCCTTGTTGCCGGCATTTCCATATTACTCTTCTATTGTATTTAGAGGCTCCGTAGACAGGTTGTGGGTTATGGTTGATGTTGGGAATTGAACTAGAAATGTTGGTACTTGGAAATTATGTTTTTCATTAATTCTATAAACTCGTAATGTTTTGGAAATTATGAATGAAGCTACTAATGGGAATGAAAAGGAAGTTGTTAATAAAATATTTTCAGTGATTGATTAATGGAGTACATCTCCTCTTTATTCATGGATGAGTTTGGGTAGAAGTAAGTCTAATAGGCTTGCTCGGCCGGGTTCTCTAGGTTGAGCGCCGGTCTCGCTCCATGAGTTTGGGGCGTGACAGGGGGAGTCAGCCTTTTCTTCATCGCGAACGCGAACACTATCTCGCGAACGCGAAGGCTTGGCAGCCTATACTCTTCGCAAGCGCGACAGTGCTCTCGCGAATGGGATGAACACTGTCGCCCAGCACTTAACAGAATCCAAACACGGGATTTAGCCAAAAATTCATTTTTCTCAAAAACCAAACGGTGTGAGGCGATTTTTCAAGAGACATTTCTTCCCCAAAGTGTTGGTAAGTGATTCTAAACCATTTTATTTCAATTACCCATTACATTTCTTGAATTTTCAACCTCAAATCTAGAGTTTTCATGGTTGAATTAGGGGTTAGGGTAGAAACTAGGGATTTCGGGAATTGGTGGATTTAGACCTCAATTTGAGGTGGGATTCCAAAACCAATTATATATTCGGGTTCGGGGATGAATGGGTAAATGGATTTTGGTCCGAACCTCGGGTTTTGTCCAAGCGGGCCCGGGGTCGATTTTTTGACTTTTTGGAGGAAACATTTGGGAAATTTAATTTATGCAATATAATTGATTCCTTTAGCAATATTTGATATTATTGAGTCATTTTAGAATAGATACGAGTGGTTTGGAGGTGAATTCCAAAGGAAAAGTTGTGATTGAGAATTAAGTGGCCTTCGGAGCGAGGTAAGTGTTATGTCTAACCCTGACTTGAGGGAATTAGGAACCTTAGATTACTTGCTAAGTGAAATTCATGTGAGCGGCATATATGTGAGGTGACGAGCACTTATGCGCTGCCAATTTACCTGTTTTCCATATTTCTCTATTTTTCTTATATTGTCTCTTTCCTATGCTAAATTGCTACGTGTTATACTAGTGTTGTTCAATTTATCATTCTTATCATGTTTACGGATTTTCTTGTGATAACTGATTTTTATTTCAAAGTTAAAATTGATATTATTGAACCAAATGTTGAAGTAAGGTTTGTACTTATTATTCTATCTCCCTGGTTGTTATTTATGCATTGCATTATGGTAAGGGAGAGTGTTAATGCACGAAGGGTGATGTCGTGCCATATTGTGAGTGTTAATGCACGAAGGGTGATGTCGTGCCATATTGTGAGTGTTAATGCACGAAGGGTGATGTCGTGCCATATTGTGAGTGTTAATGCACGAAGGGTGATGCCGTGCCATATTGTGAGTGTTAATGCACGAAGGGTGATGTCGTGCCATATTGTGAGTGTTAATGCATGAAGGGTGATGCCGTGCTGTTTCTATTAATTTTATGGTGAGATTGAGAGTAAAAGCACGAACGGTGATGCCGTGCATTTTTCCTTACTGTATTCACTATTTCTGTTGATTCATGGTATATTGACTGCTCCGGTGATCATTCTGTGGTAGTTCTTTATCTTGTATTCCCCTCAGTATGTTCCCCTCCAGACATTTCCTGTTTAGTTCTTCATATCTGTTATTTGTATATACACTGTTAAATTGTACAGGTTGATTTGTAGGTGCCTTGCCTTAGCCTCGTCACTACTTCGTCGAGGTTAGGCTCGACACTTACCAGTACTTGGACTCAGTTGTACTGATACTGCACTCTACACTTTCTGTGCAGATTTTGATACCGGCTCAGGTTGATCGAGATTTTATTATTGGTCTGCTATCCGGAGACTCAAGGTAGATCTGTCGGCATTCACAGACCTTGAAGTCCCCGTCTATCTTTTATGCCCTATTATTTTTCTTCATTCAGACAGTTGTATTTCTTTTAGACTATTACTTGTAGTAAATTCTAGAATGCTTGTGAATTGTGACTCCAGATCCGGGTGGCAGTAATTAATACAGGTTTATGATATTCCGCACTTATTATATTTCGTTTTAGATAATTATTTTTAATTACTACATGGGAATAAGGAATTGGTTTAATGATTCTCTAACGTTGGCTTGCCTAGCAAGTGAAATGTTAGGCGCCATCACGGTCCCGTCGGTGGGAAATTTTGGGTCGTGACACTCAAGCTCCACAAAATTCCTCTACCACTCAACCATACCACAACCCCATGCTTCCACAAAAATTTGAATCATCCACCACTAAAGGCTCCACAACATCACCACCTCAATATAGCTTAATACCTACAAACCACCACCTACCTCACTCCTCAAAATGCACTGCAACCTACACTAGATACACCCCAAGCAACCATCGATGATCATCCATATCCCAAGTCCCTGGAACTCACTAAAGCAACCCTATATATGTGGAAACCATATAATACACACCACAACAAATCTTATGTACACCCGAATTCGCTCATTATGAACATGGCTGAGAAGTTTCAGAAATTACCCGTAAGGGTCTAAAGTGTCGAAGGAGGAAAAGGTATTGATTGTTTGAACTATGGAGACTTGTGAATTCAATCAGATTTAGAACTACCCGAGGGTTACAAACCTCCGGAGTTTGAGATTTTTGATGGTACTGGTCATCCCAAAGAACACTTGAGGACTTATCGCGACAAGCTCGTGGGTGTAGGTAAAAATGGTAAATCCACACGAAGTTGTTCATGCGATGTCTCACATGAGATGCCTTGTCATGGTATATCTATTAGAACCCCAAGAAAATGTTCTAATTGGGTGAGTATGGCGTCCCATTTTATAGACAAATTTAGGTTCAACGCGGAGAATGCACCAGATGTGTTCTATATCCAGAACCTCAACAAGAAACCCACAGAAACCTTCCGTGAATATGCTACCCGTTGGAGATCGGAAGCCACTAAGGTAAGGATACCACTGGAGGTAGAACATATGAATACGTTCATCGTGCGAGCTCAGGACCCGCAGTACAATGAACGATTGATGGTCATAGAAAATAACAAATTCTCTGACATCATCAAGTTAGGAGAAAGAATTGAAGAAGGTATTAAGAGAGGCATGGTTACCAATTTTGAAGCTTTGCAGGTCACCAATAAAGCTTTGCAGACAAGAGGTATATCTAAGAAGAAAGAAGTGGGCGTAGTGATGGTAGCCCAAGGGCCGAAATCTCGCCTCTCCTATCAAAAACCCCCACAAGAATATCATCCCTCATCCTCAAAATACCATTATCCTACTACCACCAACCATACATACAATACCCAGCCAACATACTATCACTCTTCCCCACCTACACGACAGAACTACCTTAATCCCCAAGCCAACTTTGACAGTAGACATCCCAGGAAATACACCCATCTCGTCGAACCGATAGCCCAATTGTATGAGAGATTGAAAGCTATCAGTTACATCACCCCTATCCCTACAGCCGCAAACCAAAACTCAGCTTAGTGGATCAACCCCAAGTTCATTAATGAGTACCTGGATATCTAGCCAAATCATTGGTGTCCGGCATGAGCAGATGTACCTGGATCTGCACGAAAATGTGCAGAAGCGTAGCATGAGTACACCACCATGGTACCCAATAAGTATCAAGCCTAACCTCGATAGAGTAGTGACGAGGCCAGGTCATGACACCTACTAGACATAGAAACCTGAACAAAATATTAACATAATCGAATATCGGAAAGCAAAGAAATAGATGACAATAGAACAGTACAATGATATAAGGCTAACAACGAAAATTAAGACAAAAAGGGGAAACAAAGAGTGAACATATGATAGGAACAACAAGTAACCAACTACCATGAAAATACAAGTAAAATAATAAAGGAAAGATAAAAACTATTCAAATAACAAGCCTTTTGAACATAGAATATACAACAAGAATCACAACCGAGGTACCATACCTCATATTCTCATTTCACAAGTCACAATCACAATCTTCCTTATATTACCGCGTGAGCCTTGCATTTATTTTCAAAAATACTTTTTCCGAAATAGATTCACGCATTTTAGCCCATTTATCTCACCGCATGGCTTCAAGTAATTCCCTTACTAGCAACATGAGTATAGATCCCATCTTATTTTATCATATGTGTTTCAATATCCACCCTTATACCACCGCATGCATATCAATATCGTAACACAATAATCAACTCACACCACACATGCCCATATGCTACAACATTTGCCAAATCAACAATACTAATGTTACCACAACACATAGCCCACGACTCAACCATAATAGGTACAATAATCTCAATAATAACAAATGAACGAGAAATAACTCAACAAGGAAAGGTATTGCAATGACCAAGAATTTCAACCACAACCGTGGTAATAGCTTTCAACAACTACAACTTCAATACTCAACAATAAAAATATTTTCATGAAACGACATCTTCCAATTCTAATGTATAACATAAGCTTAACTGTAACGACCCGACCATTCGTTTTGCTTTCTAGAATCATGTTCCCCTAAATAAGGTTTGCCGTACATGCTTTTACTGATTTATGACTTACGGGGATGGTTAGTTCGGGATTTGAAAGAGTTTGATTGAAATCGGAACACTTGGTTCCTTAAGGTTGGCTTAAAAGGCCATGTTTGACTTCGGTCAACATTTTGAGTAAACGACCTCGGAATCGGGATTTGACGGTTCCAACAAGTTTGTATAATGATTTCAGACTTGGGCGTATGGTCGGATTGGGTTTTGGATGCCCCGGGAGCATTTCAGTGCCTAATGGTGAAAGTTGGTTCTTGAAGGTAGTAGAAGTTTACGTACGAAATGCGGGATATAACATCCCTCCCCCCCCCAAAAAAAAACATTCGTCCTCGAATGTTTAATTCCCCGGGATCTATATAAATCTTGGCAGAGTCGCCTTTGTAGCAATACTACTACCAACTCTTCCTGTAGAAACTCAATAATTCAAAGCCACATAGGACCACAATCATCGATAACGACAATGGCCTCATACGACCAATGACAATAACTAACTCAAGAATCTGTACACGTACGGTAAGGTTGTGATGTCAGTCGGACCCTTCTTTGGAAGAGAAAATAAGTGAGGATATCTAGACTTCATGTCTTCTTCGGCCTCCCAAGTCATTTATTCCACATTGTTGTTTCTCCAGAGTACTTTTACCGAAGCTACGTCTTTAGTTCTCAATCTCTGAACCTGTCTGTCTAATATAGCAATGGGGGTTTCTTCATATGATAGCTGCTCTGTGACTTGAACGTCGCCAACTGACATGATTCTGGAAGGATCCCTGATACATCTACAAAGCATAGACACATGAGAGACTAGATGTACATACTCCAAGTCCGAAGGCAAGTCTAACTCTTATGCTACCTAGCCTACCTTGCGTATGATCCTATATGGCCCAATGTACCAAGGGCTAAGTTTTCCTTTCTTACCAAATCTCATAACACCTTTCATTGGTGTTACCTTTAGGAATACCCAGTCGTCAACCTGAAACTCCAAGTCCCGCCGTCGATTATCCAAATAAGACTTCTAACGGCTTTGAGCTGCTAATAGCCTTTCATGTATAAGCTTAACTTTCTCGATTACTTATTGTACCAATTCTATTCCTACTAACGTAGTTTCAATGACATCGAACCACCCTATAGGCGACCTACACTTCCGTCCGTAAAGATCTTCATATGGAGCCATTTGAATACTGGAATGGTAGCTATTATTATATGCGAACTCAATAAGTGGTAAATGATCATCCCAGCTTCCCTTGAAGTCTAACACACAAGCCCGTAACATACCCTCAAGTGTCTGAATAGTACGCTCAGCCTGTCCGACTTACCTGAATCCCGAATCCTCTTTGGAAGGACCTCCAGAAGTTAGCTGTAAATTGAGATCCTCTATCCGAGATAATAGATATAGGGACACTATGCAGTCGCACTATCTCCTTAATATAAAGCCTTGCATAATCCTCTGCGGAATATGTAGTCCTAACCGGCAGAAAATGGGCTGATTTTGTAAGTCTATCAATAATCACCCATATAGAATCAAACTTACGCTGGGTACGAGGTAAGCCTACGAAGAAATCCATATTTATTACTTCCCATTTCCAAGTCGGAATCTCCATAGCCTGCAATAATCCACCAGGTTTTTGATGCTCAATCTTAACCTGCTGATAGTTAGGGCACTGAGCAACAAACTCTACTATATCATTTTTTATTCCGTCCCACCAATATACTTCCCTGATATCATGATATATCTTTGTCGCTCCAAGATGTATAGAATAACGAGAATAGTGAGTTTCTCTCATAACCTGCCGACCAGCTCTGCAACATTAGGGATTCATAATCGTCCTCTATATCTTAGGACCCCATCTTCTGTAATTTCAAACGGTGTCTTCTCCTTCTGAGGGGTGGTATCCCTATAATGAACTAACAAAGGATCCTCGTACTCGCATTCCTTTACTTCAGTTACTAAAGAGGATGTTGTTGTATGCTGAATAGTAATTCCAATATCACCTGAGTCCAGTAACCGAACTCCAAGACTAGCTATCTGATGAATCTCATCGGCTATTCCCCTCTTCTATGGCTGTAAATATGAGAGGCTACCCATTGATCTACGGCTGAGGGCGTCGGCTACCACGTTCGCCTTCCCCGGATAGTATAAAATATCAATGTCATAATCTTTAAGTAGATCAAACTTTCTCCTTTGATGTAAATTCAATTCCTTTTACTTGAAGATATACTGGAGGCTCTTATGATCCGTATAGATATCAACATGAATGCCATACAAGTAGTGCCTCCACATCTTTAGTGCATGAGTCACTGCGGCTAACTCTAAATCATGTGTCGGGTAATTCTTATCATGCTTTCTTAGTTGTCTAGAAGCATAAGCTACAACCTTACCATGCTGCATCAGTAAACAACCCAACCCAATGCCCGAGGCATCATAATAGATAACATAACCATCGGTCCCTTCTGGGAGCGTTAGAACCGGTGCTGAAGTTAATCTGTCCTTCAATGCCTGAAAACTCCGTTTGCAAGCATCAGTCCATTGAAACTTTGCTCCCTTCTGAGTCAACTTTGTCAAAGGTGCTGAAAAGGAAGAAAATCTCTCTACAAATCTCCTGTAATAACCTTCACACTCAAGGATAATGCAAAGCACTAGCTTTGAAACTTGACTAATGGATCGATTAGAACATGGGATGAGATGAACAGAAAATTTCTTGATAAATATTTCTCAAATTAAGAAATTATGCCTCAATATTCCACTCAGCCTGGGCTAGATGATCTAATTAAGTCCTTCATTGTCAAGACAGATAAGAGATTAGATGCTCATGGTTCAGCTATCAAAGAACTTGGCACTGGTTTGCGGAACTTGGAGAAGCAAGTGGGGCAAATTGCAACTGTATTGTCTGAGAGAATCACAGGTACTCTGCCAGCTGACACTGAAAGAAACCCCAAAGAAACAGTCTGTGACCTTGAGAAGCGGGCAAGTGTTGAAAGACCCTACCTAGTACACAAAGAGGTGGTACCTAAAAAACAAAATGAGGAGTAGCTGAAAATTGAAGTTGATAAGAAGAAGAAAGGCAAGAATGGAGCTGAGAAAATGAAGAAGGAGGAAACTTCATGAAGGGAGGACTCTAATGAAGAGAGCAAGAACATGCCTGATTTACCTTTTCCCCAAAAGCGATATAGAGAAAAGCTGGACAAGCAATTTGAGAGATTGCTGAAACAGGTTAATGTAAATTTGCCATTCACAAAAGTGCTCTCACAAATGCCAGCTTATGCAAATTTCTTGAAGGAGATCCTTACAAAGAAGAGGAAGATAGAAGAGACCTCAGTGGTCAATGTCACGACCCAAACCGATGGGCCGCGACTGGTGCCCGAGTTCTATGTGTCGAACACCCCTGAGCATGCGACTAATATATGAAAATGAATAACATCTGCTGAATTACGAGAATATCATACATGAGGGAAATCTTGCGAAAAGACATATGTACATACGTGCAGAATACGCAGGGCGAGCCGACAAGGCCACATACTATCCAACTATACATAACTGTCTACAGACCTCTAATAGAATATACAACTGTACAAGGATGGGACTGGGCCACGTCATACCCATATATGTATACAAACATATCGTACCACAATCAAAAGCAGCTCTAGATCAAATGTTGCTCTCCAACTCTCACTGATCAAGGATCCTTCGATGGGGGACCGTCTACTTTTCTACCTGCACCTGCGAGCATGAAACGCAGGCCTTGGGAAATAGGGCGTCAGTACGAATAATGTACTGAGTATGTAAGGCATAAAAATCAGTACATAATAGACATAGATGAAACATGGAATAAAGAATTCCGCCTGTAAGTCTAAATCACTTTGTAAATCTTGAAACATTTATAATGTCATGCACGTGCATATAAATGTCGTGTCATGCATAGGTATAGGTGTACACAACATCATTAAGCCTCTGAGGTCATCCCATCATATCATCTCGGCCACTGTGGGCAAAATCATCACATGTACCAGCTGATTAGGTGGTGGTGTGTATATAACGCCGTAACCTTTTCCTATATCCCATATACATATAATATACACGTATATAATGCCAACTGGTCATGGGTTAATGTACATATATAAATGAATGAAATGCATATGAAATACGTCAATAAAATCTCTCGGAATGTCATAGTACCATTATGCCTCTGATTAATATCATGAAATAAACTTTATCAACTTACGTATTTTCTGAGACCCATGAACATATGATAGAATAATATGACACATGGGGAATCAAGGACATAAGCATCTCTTGAGAAAGATTACACCGTACTCCCTTAGAATTGCAAAATCTCACGTTAATTTGAACTGTAGAAGGTCTTGGGCGTTGCTTATTTGACTTTCGTTTGTAACACACAACATTTATGTTTAAATCCCCATCAGATGCCTATGAGAATGAGTTGGTGATTCACGTTGCTTATCCTTCCATGTCTCTTAAGTTAGAGATATATTTTATACATGGATGTGCAGCCACCACATAATCCATAATGATTTAAATCTTGCCACCTATTCTACAATAACTTAAGAGTCATAAGGTTTGGGGGCTGCCACGTAATTCTCTTGTTTGGGGAGGGGATTTAATCTTTATCCAGTAATCTTTAATTAATTAGGTAATATCTCATTACCCAATAATTAACCAATTACCCATATAATTAAGAATTATCTTAACTTAATTAAAATACTACTCACTTTTAACATACACCTTACTATCATAGTCCTGTAGTTCTTTGTATGGCACTAGTCCATAAATACAAGGTATTGTAGCTCGGACCGTATTCTATCCCATATCGATAAACTTCGACGAAACTCACTTTTTTTGATTCGTTTACCCTTTAACCTCCACGGCACTTACTTATCGCTTGTTATAAATAGCATAAATGCTTATCACCTCAAGATAATCTCATCCACGAGTCTACGTCGATTAAGTTATGACGAAAATTTTACGTACAAAATGTGGGATATAACAGTCAAGCTCACAGAGCATTGCAGCGCAATCTTGCAAAACAAACTCCCACAAAAGTGTGGAGATCTAGGGAGTTTTACTATACCTTGCTCATTAAGCACTCTTAATTTTGATAAGTCTTTATGTGATTTTGGTGCCTCAATTAATCTAATGCCTTTGTCTATTTACAGGAAGCTGGAGTAGGAAATTGGAGAGATAAGGTTGGTGCCAATATTTTTGCAGCTGGCAGACCAAACAACTCTGATACTCGAAGGGATAGTGGAAGATATTTTAGTTTAGGTAGATAAGTTCGTATTCCCTGTAGACTTTATAGTGGTAAATATGGAGGAGAACAAGGAGTCCCCCTTATCTTAAGAAGACCATTCTTAGCAACGGAAAGAGCAATCTTAGATACACACGAGAGAAGACTCATACTTAGAGTGGGTGAGAAGACTGTAATTTTTGAGATGAATATGGGAATGAGGGCTAAAAAGGAGAAGCCAGCTGCAAATGTTGAGTGGAGAGTGAAGAGTTCGAATGGAAAGGTTGCACTGAGTGAGAATGATAAGTGTGGGGTGTACCCCAAGAAGGCTGAGAAGAAGATATCTGCATGGATGTGTGCATTGGTTCAGGCGCGTGAAATGGAGCACGACTTCGACTCAGACCCCGACTAGATATTTAGGGAAGGTTCCTTTACCTTATGCTTTTAATTGTGTGTCATGGGGACATGCCACAACTTAAAGTGTGGGGTGGGGGATATTTGTATGTTGTATGTATATGTGTTAGTTTAGTTTTTGTTTTAGTAGTTAGATATAAAAACATTTTTAAAAAAAACATAAAAATTTGAAAATTTTCAAAATTTTGATTTTTCCTAATGAGGGATATCATTCGATAGGTTTCTTGAGGGATTAAAGTTGAAAAAAAAGACAAAAAGATTTTCTTTTGTTAGGTAGTGTAATAATTTCCCCTTGGTTTTTCTTTGTGTCGCGCTTTTTTTTCAAGGATTTTGTTTGAACCGGGTATAGTTAGTTTTTAATTTTTTTTAGGAGTAGTAAACCTTGTGCTATGATTCGAATTGAAGACAATGTCTCTTTACTTTAGTATACCTTGAGAATAGTGATTGCTCTAGTTGTGACGCTTAGGCTCGGTTTTTGACTCTTGTATAAATACCTTAAAGTGTATGATCTTAACTTTGCTTAACTGCTTTGACTAGAGTGTCTTAATGATCCAATCTTTAGTGAGTTATGTGCCATGTGTGTGTAAGGTTTAGTGTTATTCTGTGTATTGCATTTGATGTCTAGAACTTGCTCTGTGTGTTTGCAAAGCGAAATAGTAGTTTTATTCAGTCTTGGAAGTGATATAGGCATTTCTTTGTTGAGCTAGTTATAAGTTTTTGCCCACCTAGTTGTTATGTATCTTCGTTAACCCCTTTGAGCCAGTGATCCTATTTTTTTGGCAACCACGTTACAAGCCTTACCAGTTGTTTGAATTGACCATCTATTTGAACCATTTAACCTCTCGTGAGCACTTAAATTTGTTGTGAACTTTGTAAAAGTATAAGTGTGGGGTGGTTGGTTTGGTTTTTGAGTGGAACTAATGAAATAAGGAGAAAGGTGCAATGTATTGAAAATGTAAGAGCCACTTGAATTGAAAAGGAAAGAAAAAAGAAAAAAATATTGTATTGTATAATTATTCTTTGATAGTGGTAATTCTTGATATAATTGTGCTTAAAGAAGTAGGGAGTTAATGCATATTAATGTGAAGGTGGAGTATGGTTTGACATAAGTGTGGGGTTTTGAATGTTAAATTATATGTATTAAAGTGCTTAGGGAGGTGTAGTCACTCTTATATCTAAATGTATCCTACCCGTCCCGCAGCCTACATTACAACCAGTGAAAGTCCTACTTGATCCTTGACCGAATGAGCTCAATTAGTAGAGTAGTACACTATGGGCAAGCCTATGGTTCATCTTTTGTGGCATATGCATGTTATTTCTGAGAGAGAGTGAATTCTTTCTATCTTGAGTTCCTAATTGTTCTTAATATCTATTGTGTGTGAAACTACTCTCCATTGTTGTGTGAAGGCATTTAATTCACAAAGAAAAGGTAATGCTTGACCTCTATGTTAGAGTAATTGAGCGGGTTATACATAATGCGTGGTGCTTTTGAGTCGAATCGTGAGTTAAAGATGTTACACTATTGTGCTTAGTCTATTTTAAATATTATTGGTGTGATGAGTTATGAGAGTTGCTTAAAAAGGTCGTGTCTATATAAAGTGTAGTTTGCTTGCTCGAGGAAGAGTAATGGTTTAAGTGTGGGGTGTTGATGGCAGACTATAATCTCAAGTTTTAGTCACTTAGCGCACTCTAATTTATTGCACTTTAATTGAGTTTGAGCTTTAATCGCTAGTGTTTTGCACTAATTATGTATTTTATGCCTTGTAGGAGGATTTCGAGCTATGTAGATGTTACAGAATGAATTCGAGTGATTTGGATCTTTGAAGTCTGAGTAAAAGCCCAAGGGACAAAGCCAGCATCGCGTTCGGGGGTCGAAAACCACATCTGGATATCAAAAAGTCAAGAAAAATTCGGACACTGAGAAAACAACACACCCGCGGCGCGTGGGACGGCGCGTGGCACGCCGCGTCTGTACATTTTCCGGTTGCCTGACAGATTTTAACTCTTTGAACTTTCCCACTAATCCCCCGCGTGGTGCGTCGCCCCATGCATCGTGCCTATGCAATTTTTACAGAGTAGTTATCCTATTTCACGTAGGAAAAGGTGTTTTCGTTTGGGCCCGACCGTACTTGGTATAAATATATGGAAAAACGTTATGTTTAGGACTTTTGACACACCTAAGACCTAAGGAGGCTAAGGAGGAGGTGGAGAAGAAAAACTACAAGGAGTTCATAATTCAATCCTCACTCAAGACAAGAGTTTGGATCGTTTCATGTTCTCCTTTACTTTAAACATTTTTGTGATGAATTGCTCTATATCTATGGAGTAGCTCCCTTTAGGGTTTGATGGATTTGGTGTATTGATATTTGTTTGCGGATTATAACTCTAGTTTTTATGTATTGAATCGTTTGGGATGTTTTAATAGTTGCATCTATATTCAAACGTTCATGTAATCGAGAGAGGCATAACTTGTGATATCTTTGCCTTATCTTATTGGTTGAATTTATTAATTCTTCTTAGTAATCGAAAGAGACTAGTTGAATTGTTAGTTAAACCTAGTTACGAGGATAATCGAAAGAGGTTCTCCTACAGACCAATTCACTACGAAGTCGTGCATATCTTCACCGACCTTAAATTGGTTCATATTGTGAGGTTGAGACTTAATCGATAGAGGGGTTTCGACTAAATATTTGAATTAATAATTGAGTGAATTAGAGAGAGTCACTTGAACATTAGAAGTCAAATAACTAAAGTTAAATCCTAGACATTTATTTTGCACCTATCCAATCAATCCCTATTTTTTCCCATTGATATCTTCCTTGCTTACTTTTGTTCGATTGTCATTCGTCAATTAGCTTTAGATTCTTAGTTAATTTTAGTTTTTAATCACATAATTCTAAACTATTGATTATCTTGGATAGAAATATAGCTACATACTATGATAATATTGTTTAACTCCAATCCCTATGGATACGATATTATATTATACTATATTCGACTAGCGAGCATATTTAAATGTTTGTTTTGTGCTTGTCATTATATCGGCTATTTATGAGGGTTATTACTGTTAAACTTGATTTATCTTATTTTTAATATAAAAATGCCTCATTTTATTAGGATTGTCGGCTTTTCTAGTTCTGTGATAGGCGCCATCACGACATGTGGAGTTTTGGGTCGTGACAAGTTGGTATTAGAGCCTGGGTAACATAGGTCTCATGAATCATGATCAGGTTTAGTAGATTCTTGCAGATCGGTACAGAAACATCTGTACTTATCTTTGAGAGGCTGCCGAACCCTTAGGAAAACTTCACTTTCTTGTATTCTTGTCGTGCGAATATGGTGATTCCGGGAACTAAACTTCTGTTATTCTATTCTCTCATAGATGGTGAGGACACGTGCTACCGGATCGGGCGGACGGCCACAAGTACCAACAGCTAGGGCCACGAGAGGTCGGGGACGCGGTACAGGCCGTGGTGTATCTCGTACAGCAGCTAGAGCAGCACCAATAGACCCACTAGTTGCTCCAACTCAGGAGCAGATTCCAGATGTGGTTGAGCTGGTGGGACCGCTTATTCATATGTATATTCCAGAGGCTTCTATATTATTTGACCCTGGTTCCATTTATTCGTATGTATCATCATATTTTTCTCGTTATTTGGATATGCCCCGTGAGTCCTTAGTCTCACATGTTCTTGTATTTACGTCTGTGGGCGATACTAATGTTGTGGACCGTGTGTATCGGTCGTGTGTGGTGACTATTGGGAGATTGAAGACTAGAGTTGACCTCTTATTGCTTAGTATGGTTGATTTCGACGTGATTTTGGGTATGGATTGGTTGTCTCCATGTCATGCTATTATGGATTTTCACACAAAGACCGTGACGTTGGCGATGCTAGGGATGTTGAGGATCGAGTGGAGAGGTTGTCTAGATTATGTTCCCAGCAGGGTAATTTCTTATATGAAGGCCCAACAGATGGTTGGGAAGGGATGTTTATTGTATTTGGGCTTTGTGAGGGATGTTGGTGCTGATACTCCTACTATTGATTCTGTTCCAGTAGTGCGGGACTTTTCGGGTGTGTTTCTTGCAGACCTCTCGGCCATGCCACCTGATAGGGATAACGATTTTGGTATTGACTTGGTGCTTGCACTCAGCCCATTTCTATTCCTCCTTATCGTATGGCACCGGCATAGTTGAAGGAATTGAAAGAGCAGTTTTAGAAGCTTCTTGATAAAGGGGTTTATTAGGCCTAGTGTGTCGCCTTGGGGTGCACCGTTTCTGTTTGTGAAGAAGAAGGATGGTATTGTTTGTTGACAAGCTTCAGGGAGCAAGGGTGTTGTCTAAGATCGATTTGAGGTCTGGGTATCACCAGTTAAAGATTCGGGACTCAGATATTCTGAAGATGGCATTCAGGACCCTCTACTGTCACTATGAGTTCCTTGTGATATCTTTTGGACTGACCAATGCCCCACTGATTCATGCATCCGATGAACATTGTATTTTAGCCATATCTTGATTCGTTTGTTATAGCATTCATTGATGATATCCTGGTGTAATCATGTAGCCAGGAGGAGCATCCCCAACATTTGAGGATTGTACTACAGAGGTTGAGGGAGGAGAAGCTTTACGCCATGTTCTCCAGGTGTGAGTTTTGGCTCAGTTCGGTGGCGTTCTTGGGGCACGTGGTGTCCAGTGAGGGGATTATGGTGGATCCAAAGAAGATAGAGGCGGTTCAGAGTTGGCCCAGACCATCTTCAGCTATTGAGATTCGGAGGTTTCTCGGCTTAGCCGGATATTATCGTCACTTTGTGGAGTGTTTCTCGTCCATTGCAGTGCCTTTGACCAAATTGACCCAGAAGGGTGCTCTATTCAGGTGGTCAGATGAGTGTGAAGAGAGCTTTTAGAAGCTCAAACCTGCTTAGACCACAACTCCAATTCTAGTTTAGCCTTCAGCGTCAGGCTGTTATACAGTGTATTGTGATGCTTCTCGGATTGGTATTGGGTGTGTCTTCATGCAGGAGGGTAGAGTGATTGCTTATGCTTCACGCTAGTTGAAGCCTCATGAGAAGAACTACCCTGTTCATGATTTGGAGTTGGCAGCCATCATTCAGGCATTGAAGATTTGGAGGCATTATCTCTACGGTGTGTCTTGTGAGTTATTTACAGATCATCGGAGTCTCCAACACTTTTTCAAACAAAAGGATCTGAATTTGAGGCAGCAGAGATAGTTGGAGCTGCTAAAAAACTATGATGTTACCATTCTGTATCATCCCAGGAAGGCCAATGTGGTGGCCGATACCTTGAGCAGATGTTCAGGCCTTGGCTAATCAGTTCATGGGATTAGATGTTATGGAGCACAGTCGGGTTCTAGCTTGTGTGGTTTCTCGGTCTTCCTTATATGAGAGTGTCAGTCTGATGATCCCCATTTACTTGTCCTTGAGGACACGGTTCAGCACGGTGATACCAAGGATGTTGCTATTGGATATGATGGGGTGTTGCAGATGCAGGGTCGGATTTACGTGCCCAAAGTAGATGGGCTACGTGAGTTGATTCTTGAGGATGCCCACAGTTTGCGGTATTCCATTCATCGAGGTGCCGCAAAGATGTATCAGGACTTGAGGCAGCTCTATTGGTGGAGGAGGATGAAGAAAGACGTAGTGGTATTTGTAGCTAGGTGCCTAAATTGTCAGCAGGTGAAGTACGAGTATTAGAGACCGGGCGGATTGTTTTAGCGGCTTGAGATTCCGGAGTGTAAATGGGAGCATATCACCATGGACTTCATAGTTGGGCTCTAAGTCCGCGCATTTCATTCTAGTTGGATTGCTTATTCTTCAGGGCGGTTGGCTAAGATCTACATCCGCAAGATTATTCGCCTTCACGGTGTATCAGCGTCCATCATTTCAGATCGGGGCACGCAGTTTACATCACAGTTTTGGAGAGGAGTGCAGTGAGAGTTGGGCACACGGGTTGAGTTGAGTACAACATTCCACCCTCAGATGGACGGAGAGTTTGAGGGCACTATTCAGATATTGGAGGATATGCTACGCGCTTGTGTCATAGACTTTGGCGGTTCTTGGGATCAGTTTTTGCCGCTTGCCGAGTTTGCCTACAACAACAACTACCAATCGAGTAGTCAGATAGCTCTGTATGAGAGGCGGTGTCGATCTCCGGTGGTTTGGTTTGAGCCGAGTGAGGCTACGCTATTGGGTACTGACTTGGTTCAGGATACTTTGGACAAGGTTAAGTTGATACAGGATTGGCTTCGCACGATGCAGTCTAGACAGAAGCATTACGCCGATCGAAAGGTTCGTAATGTTGCTTAGATGGTGGGGGAAAAGGTACTACTCAGAGTTTCACCCATGAAAGGTGTTATGAGGTTTGCGAACAAGGGCAAGTTGAGCCCTCGTTACATTGGCCCGTTTGAGGTGCTTGAGAGCATTGGAGAGGTGGCTTATAGGCTTGCATTGCCGCCTAGTCTATCGAGTGTTCATCCAGTGTTTCATGTTGCCATGCTCAGGAAGTATGTCAAAGATTTGTCTCATGTTTTGTACTACAGCACAGTTCAGTTGGAAGGTGATTTGAATTATGATGTGGAGCCGGTGGCTTCAAAGTTTGACTTAAGATTTGTCTCATGTTACGTAGCTTCAGTGAAGGTGCAGTGGAGAGGTCAGCCAGTCAAGGAGGCTACTTGGAAAATCGAGCGGGAGATGTTGAGCAGATATCCACACCTATTTGAGACTCCAGGTAAGATTCTAGACCCGTTCGAGGACGAACATTTATTTAAGAGGGGGAGGATATAACGACCCGGCCGGTCATTTTGAGTGTTATAGCCTCGTTCCCCAATTTATTGCTTATTCTATGCTCAATTATTATTATGTGACTTGCCAGGGTGGTTGGTCTGGTTCCGGGGATGTTTCGGAATGAGTAGGGACACTTAGTCCCATGGTTAGAAACCTAAGTAGAAAGAGTTGACCGGATCTTGATCTATGTGTAACTGGCTTCGGTATAGAGTTTTGACGGTTCCGATAGCTCCGTAGGGTGCTTTTAGAATCAGGAGTGTGTCCGGATAGTGATTCGGAGGTCCGTATATGATTTTTGCTTGAAATGGCGAATGTTTGAAAAATAGAAGTTTTGAGAGTTGAGAAGTTTGACCGAGAGTTGACTTTGTGGTTACCGGGCTCGGATTTTGGTTCAGAAAGTTGGAATAGGTCCCTTGCATCGTTTATGACTTGTGTGCAAAATTTGAAGTCAATCAGAGTTGATTTGGTAGGTTTCGGCATCGAATATAGAAGTTAGAAGTTCATAAGTTCATTAGGCTTGAATTTGGGCGCGGTTCGTGTTTTTGATGTGATTTAAGGCCTCAACTAAGTTTGTATCATGTTTTAGGATTTGTTGATATATTTGGTTGAGGTCATAGGGGCCTTGGAAGACTGCTGATTTTGCTGGTGCTGGTGTCCTTGTACGTGATTACGAGAGGAGGACCGTGATCGTGAAGTGTTGTTAGGGTAGGTGGGATTTTTCTTCTATGCATTCGCGAGGTAGTGTCTACGATCGCGTACATTGGAGAGGCAGCGAATTGCAAACATGTGGGTAAGGTCGCGTTCGCGAAGAGGAAATGAGGCAGAAGTTGGGGTCACGCACTTTGTTCTTCGCGATCGCGTGAAAAGGGTCACGATCGCGTAGGTCTGGGATTATGCGAGTCGCGTTCGCATAGAGTAATTTTTGGCACTTGAGTATTTGTGCTTAGCAAACACGAAGTGTATCCCGCGATCACGAAGAAGGGCGTCCGGGCAGACTCTAAAATATATAAAACGAGGGTTTGAGTTATATTTCACAATTTGATTTTGGGAGCTCGGATTGAGGCGATTATTTGAGGTATTTTCCAGGGATTGATTGGGATAAGTGATTCTAACTCAGATTTGGTTAAATTACATGAGTACATCACTGTTTTCATCATTTAAATAGTGTTTTGGGTTGAAAAATTGGGGAAAATTGTACAAACTTCCTAGGTTTTAATTTCAGGATTTGAAGGTCGGGTTGTGATCGGAATTGAGTAATTTTGGTATGGTTGGACTCGTGGTTGAATGGGTGTTCCAATTTTATAACTTTTATTAGATTCCGAGATGTGGGCCCGGGGTTGACTTTTTGACTCTTGATTAAGACCTTAGTTTTTTCATATGGAATTGATTCCTATAGCTTGTGTTGATCGTATCGAGTTGTTTGTTGCTAGATTCGAGGCGTTCGGAGCCCGATTCACAAAGCGATGGCTTGTTGGAGTAGAGATTTGTACGGTTTGAGATAAGTAACACTTCTAAACTTGGTTCTGAGGGTACGAATCCCTGAATTACGTGTTATGTGATTGGTGTTGAGGTGACGCACATGCTGAGTGACATGCGTGTGGGCGTGCACCGTAAAAATTGTGAACCGGTTGATTCCGTGGTACTGTGCAGTCATCAGACCTTGTAGCCATTAATGTGATCTCTATGAGTTGGATTAATTGAGCTAACGATTCACGTTAGAAATCATGTTAGGCTATATGTTTATCTTGTTGAGACCCTCTATGATCATTGCTGCTGTTGAATTATTTGCTTAGATGGCAATTTTGTACTCAGTCACATCCATTATTTGCATATCATACCTCAGTCTCTGTCACTATTATTGGTGTGTTATATATTATTGTTTCAGCTATTTGGCATGAGATTTGTGAGCCGAGAGACTGGAGATATTGATGACTGAGTTGGGGTCCTGAGAGCCGTGTGTGAGTGAGATATGTGGATCGAGCTGCACGCGGCAGCAGGCCTTATGGCTATATATGGATCGGGTTGCATGCCGCAATAGAACTTATGGCTATATGTGGATCAGGTTGCATGACGCAACATGCCTTATTGCTATATGTGGATCGGGTTACATGTCGCAACATGCCTTATGGCTCTATGTGGATCGGGCTGCACGCCGCAGCAGGTCTTATAGACTTTATTATTATTCATGGGATCGGGCTGCATACCGCAGCACGCACCGTACAATGCTGAGTGACTGAGTATGACGAGCTCTAGGAAAATTTGATGCTAGAAACGATGAGGAAGTATTCCTGGGTTATTCTCCACATAGTAAGGTATATAATATTTTTAATAAACAAACTATGTGTGTTGAAGAAAATATACATATGGTATTTGATGAATTTGATCCTTCTATTGAGAAAAATGTGCATGATGATTTTCAGGAGATTTGTCTAGCAACAAAAGAGAATTCTTATCTTAACGGCCAAGGAGACATTCTTGCTAGTGAAAAACATGAGGAATGGGAGGACAACACTGCTAAAGAGAAAGACTCACGTTCAGGCGGAACCACAATTCCATTTGATAAGGAAGAAGATAATGGGTTAGAAGAACCTGGTCCTCCCGTTGGTTCTCAAAATTAGCAGATTTCTCCTCTTAGACCTCTGAACAAGGTCAATAACCTCAGAGAAAGGCATGGAGACATTAGAGTTCTTATCCTCTTGAGAACATAATGTTGAATCCCAACTCAAGAATCAAGATCAAATCATCTCTAAGAAATCTATGTACATTCAACGCTTTTATATCCACTATTGAGCCAAAGAATGCTAATGAATCCTTGCATGATGCAGCTTGGATAATTGCTATGCAGGAAGAATTACATCAATTTAAACGAAGAAATGTATGGTACCTAATTCCCAAACTTGAGGATAGGACAGTCATTAGAACTAAGTGGGTTTTCGAAAATAAACTGGATGAACAAGGAACTGTGACGAGGAACAAGCTAGACTCGTAGTTCATGGGTACAATTAGGAAGAAGGGATAGATTATGATGAGACCTTTGCTCCAACGGCAAGGATGAAGGCTATTCTCATGTTGATTGCCTTTGCAGCATATATGGAATTCAAACACTACCAGATAGATGTGAGAGACATTTTTGAATGGATACCTCAAGGAGGAAGTGTATATGACTCAACCCCTAGATTTCAATTGTTAGGTTTAGAAGATCATGTGTATAATATGGACAGGGATCTGTATGGGCTAAAACAGGCTCTTAGAGAATGGTATGGGAGACTGCTTATGTTTCTCCTTGAAAATGGCTTCAATAGAGGTAAAATTAATAATATAAATTTTCTTAAGAAGAAAGGTAAGAGTCTTCTGATTGTACAAGTATATATTGATGATAATATTTTTGGTGCCACTGATGCATCTCTGTGCAAGGAATTCTCAGGACCGATGGGTAAAGAATTTGAGATAAGCATAACGGGTGAGTTAAATTTCTTCCTATGGCTACAAATTAAACAAACCTCCCTGGGAACTCTTATTCATTAACAAAAATACATACAAGAGTTACTTAAGTGATTTGAAATGGAGAATTCAAAATCAATTGATACACATGTTGCTACTGCTACTAAATTAGACATGGATAAACATGGGAAGCCTGAGGATAAAAAGAGTTATAGAGGTATCATAGGTTATCTCTTGCACTTAACTGCTAGCAGGGTAGATATTTTTTATAATGTTAGAGTGTGTGTTGGGTTCCACTCCAATCCTAATGAATCTAACATTAAAGCAATCAAACGAATTCTCAAGTACCTAAAGGGGAGTCAAGACTTAGGGCTGGGGTATCCCAGAAGTTGGAGTTTTGAGCTTGTTGGATTTACTGATGCAAATTATGTAGGTTATTTTGTTGACAGAAAAAGTATATATAGAGTGGCTCGTTTCCATGGTCCTTTCTTAGTTTCTTGGGCCATTAATAAACAGAATTCAGTTGTTCTTTCCGTTGTTGAAGCTGAATATATGGCTTCTATATCTTGTTGTACTCAATTTTTGTGGATTGAGCAACAACTGAAGACTATGGAATCTTTTGTGGATGTACAAGAAATCTACTATGACAATACAAGTGTCATAAACATCGCCAAGAATCCTATTCAACACAAAAGAACAAAGCACATTGATATCATTTCTGGAGGTATAATTTTGAAAAAAGGCCTAATCGCCATGTAGTTCTATAGCACCGAAGATAAGATTGCTGACATTTTTATTTGATGCTGGGAAATGTAGAGAGGAGTTATTAGGTGATATGGATACGGGACCTGCTAAGGAAGATATGGTACCAGCCAATAACCTAAAGTTAGAGGCTAATCCCCTAACTGACAATGATGCGGTGGTGAGGGAACACTTGGTTGTAAAGGTGTTGAGATAGAGAAGTAGTGGAGTTCTTTATCCACTACTGTATAATTGATGGTGTAGTGACAAGCATGGTAGGAGAAACTGATATTATCTTTGATGATGTTAAGCTTAGTAGGATACTTGGGGTGCCTGCTACTAGTTATTGTGAGTATGTTAAGAGTGTCTATCAAAGTAGAGAAGAGGGTATCACTCCATTGTCCATCGCAATAAAATTTTCCAAAAGATGACAAAAAATATAGGAAAGTGTGAAAGAGGGAAATAACTCCCTTTCACAAACTGCCTTTTGATTTTGTTCATAAGCTGGTGCTGAGAATGTCAGAGAGGAGACATGAGGCTAATGCTCGGGACATGACCTATATGGATCTGTTAGAGAGGTAGGAATAAATAAATCTGCCTGGTGTAATGATCAATCATATAACTAGAGTGGCAGATATCTCTAAGAGTGAGCAATCTATTCCATATGGGTTCTTTCTGTCTGATGTCACTACTCATTTGGGAGCTCATGTGAAGAAGTGGAAATCTGCAAATATGCTGGATAAAATATGAGAAGATGAGGCTGATGAGGAATTTGTTCATGAAGGTGGTTCTTCTACTACTACTAAAATTATAAAGCATCAACAACAAGTGTTGGCATTACAACAACAGATGGAGATACAGGCTATATATATTTCCAGAATGAAGACTTTGAACTAAAAGCTAGAGGAGGACTTGTCAAGAGAAAGGGAGCAGAATTTCAAAAAACTAGCTGCCCTAGTGGCTCATCTCCAGTCATCTAATCTCCGCTCTGTCCAGCTAGCACAACCTTCCTAGCCTGATCAGAGATCTAAACTTCCTTAAACCCTGTTCCTTAGGAAGTTTCTATTCTGTTAAACCTTGGTTTTGTAGCAATGTCATTAATATTTATGACTTGGTTTGTGGATTGCTGATGCTGCCTAAACTATTTTAAATGACTTTGCTTGAAAATTCCCGTTTTGTATTGTTATTTCTGCTTCTTGATTGCTAGCATCCTTAGACTCAATGTGTTGAACGTCTTTCTCTTTCTTGTATGCTGTGTCGCCCCAGTGGCCATAAGAAAATATTCTCTAAAACTTCTTGTTAACTTTGTTTTATCTTTTCAATGATTCCAAAAGGGTATGTGATTCCCAAAAGGGAATAAGAATTAATTGATGAAGGAGTTTCGTGTTCAATTGTTTGTCATCATCAAAAAGAGAAAATTTATTTGAAATTTAGTTTTAGTGATCAACAAGCATGTCACTTGCTAAGTCTGAGACCCTGGGTCTGCTGGTGGTTACTATATAGCTCAGAGTCCAAGAGAGAATGGGATTTAGTTTCGTGCATGACAATCGCCTATTTATACTAAGTTGACCTGGCAGTCATGTGATTACATCAGAAAATCTTAGAAGATTCTTATTGGTTGAGTTTATGACAAGATTTAAAGAAGTACTTGTGGAAGTACATTCAAATTCATTAGAAGTTTGAAGAAAATCTTTCTACTTCCTTTATTTGTTAGGGTTACGAGTGTTGGTGCAACTCGGTGTTCTCCCTTCTATTTCAAGCCATCTACTATATATTCATATATGTAGTACGAGTATATTTTTGCACAGGGCGTACACCCACACACAAATCTAAGAAATCCATTTTGTGACAGCAACTTTGCAAGAAGCAAAAGCAGGACAAATTGAAGAGCCTAAGTCCAAAGGTTGATTCAAGTTTAGTTTGTTTTGTCTTGACCTTGTATTAGGGGTTTTTGAGTTTTACTATTGCTTTGCTTTTATTGAAAGCTATCAGTAAGAACTCTTTATTGATAATCTTTTATTCTAGACTATAAAACTAGTTTGGAGTCGCTAGCTACAATCAATTACGTTGTAGGTTGTTGAGTGACTAGATTTAGTCTCTTAGGTTATTAAAGAGTTTTTGTAACCCAAAACTGCTCGTTGTTTATAGTGAAGTTTGTGAGAAAAATCTCAAATTTGGGTCATGATTTTTACTCCCTTGATCAAGGAGGTTTTCCACGTAAAGCTTCTGACTTCTTTACTTTCAATATTTACTAGTTATAAGAATTGCAAGAACCTGTTTAAGAATCTGGTTCAGGGGAAAACGTAAAATTATGGAAATATTTTTAATTAGTCAATACACTACTCACCCCCTTATAGGGTATAAATGGTTCATAATTCTAACATTATGTTAGGAAAAAAAAAAAGGAAAGCTTGCTCTCAGGAATTCATGACATTATTTATTTCTAACGAAGTATTTTGATTCATCAACATCGTACATTATTTTTATACATTTTTTTACCTAACTACAAACTTTTTACTTGTGGACTATATTTGTTGGAATCCTTTCAAAAAGTAATTACGAGTCAATATCAAAGCTTATACAACTGTCAGAGTTCTTTAAAGCGAGAAAATTATGAGTATAATTTTCTGGAGAGAGAAAATCTAACTAATCTCTATAATAATTTATAACTCCCCAACCATGGCCTCATCCCCACCCCTGCAAAGGACCCAATACCCTCATTACTACAAAAATCCTCTGATCCACCGGACATTACACCGATGGAGGTGGAAACAATAATTAAAAATACAGTTAAGGAAATCCCAGTAGAAAAATACTTGACAAAATAAAATATTTACTATCCAAATACCACCAGGTATGAACAGATCTCAAAGCGGCCTCAATCGAAAGAAGCACTGAGCCAATCACACTGTCACAAGAGCAGAAGCCCAGAATTTACCAACATGGAAATTCTCACATATCATTAAGGTGTTTGGAATGAAAATCCCACATCACCTCATGCGGACCAAACTCTAACAACTTTGGAACTCAACTAAACAGCTCATCCTAATTGATTTAGGATAGGACTTCTTTATAGTGAAGTTTGCGAAAAAGGAAAAAAAGATCAGTGCGTTGCATGAGGGATCATGGTTCGTCATGTGCCACTTCCATTCTGTTTGGAACTAGGAACCTAACTTTATTCTTGCAAACACAAAGATACAAGCCATAGCTATATGGATTCGGCTGCCACAGTTAGCCACTAAGTTTTACGATAAGGAAATTTTGAAAAAAGTGGTAAATAAATTGGCAAAGTCCTAAAGATAGATACATGTACCTCCGCTACTTTAAGAGGAATATACGCACGGATATGTATTCAAATGCCAATAGAGGTACCACTACAAATATCAGTAACAATTAAGGATCACAAACAACCCATTGTGTATAGGGGTTAGGGTATTCTCTACAAAGGGTGTAGGCGAATTGGCCATATCTCCAAAAATACCCCATAGAAATAAGTTTCAGCTAACCGAAGCAATGAAAATGCGCAAAAAATAGCCAAAAACCACCTGGCGAGCAAGATTAGAAAACAATTGAATTCCCAAGAAGAAACATGCGGCAAGGGAAAATAATGGAGAACCTAAAGCAGAAGAAATCGGTACCAAAGGACGACTCAACGGTGACCAAGGTCTACAACCCAAATTTCGGTACATTCTCTATTCTCGGGAACACAGGGTGCAGGGTACGCGGTCAACGGCTGGACAGGGCTACATGAACATGGCCAATACTTTAGAAAAGGGCATGTTAGCACCAACCCCAATAGCGGGAGTGTGCAAAGCCTAATTAGGGAGTTAGACCAGTGCCACACAAACCCAATACACAATGGCCCATATGGGGAAAATCCACACACACCACCCAAGTCCAACCACACACACCTCACTCCTAACATGAGCCCTAGCCCCACCAATAAGACCCATGGAAATAAAAAAATCCCAATCACGAATTACTACACCAAGATCGGGTTATTTTATGATACACAGTGATGTATCAAAAATTGTACCTAACTCAAATAAAAAAAGTCAAAATAAGGGGGGGCCACCAGAAACAAGCACACGCCAAATACCACAAACACTGTGAAGGAACGAACACCCTGAAACCCCCCCCCCCACCCCCTCCCTCCCCCCTCCACTCTCTTAGCAGCTATGCTTTCATGCTCCTACCCACACAATCTCTTCTCATCATTTCCCGTTGGGTGACAAGACAGACACCGTCGCCTCCCAAATATCTCAAATGATAGAGGTTAGCTTAATGAACCTCCCTATAGTTCTATATGCAAGAAAACACCTTCCAACAACTCTCCAAGCAACACCAATGGCAAATAACCACCCTCAACAATGTTTAACTACACAAGAGCAAGAGGAGGAAGCAATACCCTCTTTTTCATATTTGGAGCACTACCCCCAGACCATTTTACAACCTCATGGTTGGAGATGGCACTTCAAGGGATATCCTTTCCCCCCAGCTTCACGATCAGAACCCTACCCATCACCATATTTGTCTAGAATCCCCACTATTTGGCCAAGATAGTGATTCCATGTATGAACCATGCGATGATGAATTATGGCCACCAGCTCTGGCTGGCCACTCTGATGCAAGCCCAGGTAGTCCTAAGCCAACAAGCGATTTCAACCAATCAGCTCAGCCTACTCATAGACCAGACAAGTCACACCCTTTACTTATTCCCCCTTGTGTCGCTGGGAGAACCAATCCCCAACCCACCATTTTCACATGGACACTATCATGGCCCGTGGGATCGGCACCACTGACAACTCTAAAATGTCCACGAGCACGTAGAAGCATCCAACACGAAACTAGAATCATTGATCGCAAAATTGGGAGTTCGAAAACCAAAGAAAATACTCCTACAACAGGAGGAGTTGATAGAGTTCAAAGGGCCAGGAGAAAAATGCTTATCGCACTTTTGTCCAAGGTTTTTTACCCTAGAACAAGGCTTAGGAGACTCAGGTGCAAATCTCTGTTCGGCCATGGACTTGAACCCCACCCCACTGATGCAACAGGACAAGAACCTCATGAAGAAGAACATGGAAAGTCCTTCCTCAAAAGGGAAGGGCAAGTGCCTGAAAAGGAAGTCACAACCACACCCCAGGATGTTAATAAACTTCATAATCTAGAATGCTTGGGGGGGGAGAGGGAAATTTATGAGGCATAGTGCTGAGATGGTCAAACTGCACAAGCCAGCTATGCTTGTTCTCCTTGAGACTAGGATGACTGAACAGAAGCATTTGATTAAGGAACTGAGTTTCTCAGGAAAAATTCAGAATCCTGCGGTGGGCCTATCAGGTGGTATTGTCATCATGTGGAAGGATGACATCCTGAAGATTGATGAGGTCTCCACCACACTTCAAAGAATTAATGTCATGGTCAAGGTAATCCCTTTCTCTAACCATTGACTCTTTACTGCTATTTATGCTAGTAATATCTATTCCATTAGGAGAATCCTATGGGAATAACTTAGGGTAATAGCAGAGAACTATAAGGGAAGTTGGTTAGTGTGAGGGAATTTCAATGAAATCTTTAAGGCTAGAGATAAGCAAGGGGGCAATTGAATCTCATCCCCCAGAGCTAATCTTTTCTCAATGTGTATTAATCAATGCAAATTAATTGACCTAGGTTTACACCTGGACGAACATGGGTTATAGGAATAGGAGCCAGCTTATACTAGAGAGACTGGATAGATGATTTGCTAATGAAGAACGTATTCAGGAATACCCTGCTAATACTGTTACTCACCTAGCTAGGGCCCACTCAGACCATTAGCTCATGATGATTAGGTTATGGCATAACCCCACACCAACCCTAGCTAAACCCTTTAAATTTGAACATATATGGTGTACCCACCCCTCCTTCTCCTCTGTAGCACATCATGATCATGAAGGGAATAACAGCCTAGATGTGGCTACTCCACATGGAATAAGGAAGCATTTGGTAATATCTTCCACAATAACAAGAACATTCTTGCTAGGTTAGGAGTTATTCAATAGTCTAGGGACCTACCCTTTCAGCTCCTTCTTGCAGCATCTGGAAAGCAAGCTGCTGGAAAACTACTCCTCCATTTTGAGAAGTGAGGAGGAGTTATGGAAAACAAAATATAGGATCAATTAGCTTATAGAAGGGGATGCTAATACTAGATTTTTCCATACTTTTATCCTCAATAGAAGAAAGAGACACAGGATCCTGACTCTATAGGATGAGGTACGCAACTGGATTCATGACCTAAAAGGTATCCATGATGCCATTTATAATTTCTAGTCCAAGCTCTACACTACTGAGCACTCTACACCATCACAGGCTGGCACTGCACCTCTTACACAACACACACACTACCCTTGGCTAACTAGACGAATCTGAATGCTCCCCTAAGACATAGTGAGGTTAAGAATGCTATGTTCTCTTTCAAACCCCTTAAGTCTCCTGGGCATGATGGACTGCACCCCATGTTATATAAAAAGTTCTAGAATGCCGTAGGGGAAAAAGCCATCAATTATAGTAAGAGGGTCTTCCAGAAAAATGAGATGAACCCTGCCATAAACACCACCTACCTCTGCCAGATCCGAAAGTGTACAAATGCCACCATCCTCACGAATTTTATACCAATAGGACTTTGCAACACAATATACCATTTGATAACTAAAATCATTGTCAATATGATTAAGCCCATCCTACCATCCATCATTGGCCCAAGTCAAGCTAGTTTCCTTTTCAATAGAAGGGTCAGTGATAATGCCATTATAGTCTAGGAATACATTAGCCATTTTAAGACAATGAAAGGGAAAATGCAAACATGATCGTAAAAATTGACTTAGAAAATGCCTTTGATAGACTTGAATAGTCCTTCATTAGGGAAACACTAATCAGTTTTGGCTTCCCTGGCAACATGACCAAGCTCATTCTATTTTATATCACCTCCAGATCTATCTGTCCTGGTGAATAGGGGCCACACTGATTTTTTTACCCCCAACTAGGAACATTACACAGGGTGACCCCATATCATCTACATCTTCATCATGTGCATGGAAAAGTTCTCCAAAAGCATTGAGTCCCAACTCCACTCCAACAACTGGTTCCTATCAAAATCAGCAGCTCTGGCCCCAAAATCTTCTACCTTTTCTTTGTTGATGACCTAACCCTGTTGGCAAGAGCCAACTTAAAAAACTGCACAACTATTATGGACACTCTGAATGAGTTTATTTGTAAGTCTAGGCATAAGGTTAACACCCTCAAATTCAAAGTCATTTTCTCACCAAACTGCCATGAGGACAAAGTGGAAACCTTGACCAACTGCTTGGCAATTAAGTGTAGCAAAACCTTTGGGAAGTACCTAGGCTTCTCTATTTTTCATAACAAACCTACTAATAGGAACTTTCAGTTCATCATAGATAATATGCAGACTAAACTAGCCTGCTGGAAAACTCAATTCCTTAACATGGCTGGGAGAACAACACTGACCAAGACCTCTTTGGGTAGCATTCCCAGCCATGTCATGTAGTACATCAAACTGCCAGCTCAGGTGTGCTAGCAGATTAATAGAATTCATAGGAACTTTATTTGGGGCAACACAACCATTAAGAGGAAAATGCACATTGTGGGGTGGAAGACTGTCACTATGTCTAAAGAAGAAGGAGGTCTAAATGTACATAGAACTTATTATAGGAACTCATCTATCGATTTACTACTAGTCTGGAGGATGTATAATAACCCAAATGCCCAATGTGCTAGAGTCCTCTTCCATAAGCACTGCACATCTAGAAATCCAAGTAGGCACACAACTTTTAGGACCTAGCAAAGTGTTAGAAATGGGTGGATGGTGTGTAGTAAAGCAACTAGGTGGATAGTATATTCTGGAGATAGAGTTAATTTTTATAATGATAGATGGATCCCCAACATGAAGCCCCTAAGGGAACTTGTTTGTGGCCCCCTTAACAAATGAGAGGATAATATGCAGGTCTCATCTTTCCACCTTAATGGGGCATGGAACCTCCCCAACCTTCGCATTGACTGACAATGCAATGAGCTCCATTAACAACACTGTAATTCATTCCAACCCTGGCAAAATGGACAGACTAGCCGGTGATTAACAAATAATGATATCTTCTCTACCAAGTATGCTTACTCTTTCATTGAAGGCCACCAGGACCGCACTGAAAATCCCATTAGGAAGAAATTCACCTGGATCTGGACACTCAAGACTATCAACAAACTAAAAATTTTCTGTGGGTTATGATACATGGAAGGCTTCCTACTAGCCAATATCTTCACCCAATGGGCATCACCACTACATGTTTTATCTGTAATAATGATGAGGACACATATCTCACATCTTCCTCCAGTGTGATAATGTAAACTCTTCGGGAGGCCATCTCTTTTCAAAGTATCAGTAGTGTATATATACATGATGTTGTAACAGTACCCCACCCGTGGAAATATTTTTCCACAAGGCCAGCCAACAGAAATTATATAACCTCCTAACCTGGGATCAAATTCATCATTTCTGCCTTTTGTAAATATGGCTTACTAGGAATAGCAATTGTTTTAACAAGAAAAAGGAACCTATCTCCTCTAGCGACACAGTAACTAAGGCAGTTGAGTTCCTACATATAGTTGGTAGATGCTTGTCCAAGATTTCTAAACAGATTATTAGTTTCCGATGGGAGCCACCCAACAGAAGAACACAAGCTTAAGACAATGGATCCAGCCTCCTGTAGGGTAACCGAGGGGGCATTGGAGGGGTAGTGAGGAACAACAATGGGGACTTGGTAATGGGCTTTATGGGAGGACTTACACACAAAGATAACACCCATTCAGAAATAACATCTTTTATGCAGGGACTGACATCTGCAGCCTCCAAGAACTTCACTCTATTGGAAGTGAATGTAGACTCAGCTGCGGTAATCACTATGATCAATAAAGGCAACTTGATTTATGACACTATGATTTATGAATGCAGGTCAATGCTAGCAGCGCTGGGGCATCAACCAGTAAAGCATGTCTCCAGAGAGGCAAATAGGGTTGTTGGCGCACTAGCAAAGGAAGGAGAAGAATCGGAAGGGGCAGAGAACAACTTTTTGGTAGTTCCTCCGGTGTTTGCCAATGAAAAACTATGAATAGACATACTAGGAACTATTTTTGAAAGAAAAATACTGGAATGTAATATTACTAATGTAAAAATAGACTACTCTTTATTTGTGGGTGATGACAATGCATCAGCACAACCTTTTGTAAACAGACCTAACTTGTTAATATTTGTATCTTTTTAACCAAAAAAAGCTTATTATAATTGCTCTGCTGAAGGTTTCATAGTTTCCTTAATATTGCGCCTATGTTTTCTACGTAGTTGTCTTTGTTGAAGTAAAGTCCAATTAATTTTTTTATTCGAAAGTCTTAGTCGAGCAATTGTGAGATTGATTTATGTTAAATGTTCACGATGAAGCAGAGTGGATTTCCAGTTTTTAGATCTTTTATGAGAAAGAAAAGAAATTGCTCATTATGATATTTCAGTTTCTTATGAACAAGGCGGTTAATATCTAATAATATTACATGGTTTTGATTTTAGTTATCTATGAATGGAAAATTAGTTGTTGGCCACTAGTTTTAGTGTTCAATGGGTATTCCCTACCGTTTATAGTGACTATTTTTACCTTGTGGTGATCCTGACATGCGAAGAATTTCAATATATTCCATGTAGGGGAACAAAAAAATCGATAAACCGCACTAAATCGATAATCCGAGTCAAATCGGAAAAAAACCCTATGTGGTTTGATTTGATTTGATTTGGTATTGAAAAATAAAACCCGACCATAATTGGTTTGGTTTGGTTTTAACTAAAAAAAGTCAAACCGAAACCAAACCAACCCGATAGTACATTTATATAATTTTTAAAAATATTTTATACATATAAATATTTATTGTAATGTAATTTATAAATATTTCTTAAACTTTTTCACAGTTTTATCTTTTAACGTATTATTTCAAGTTTAGACTTAACATTCTTGAATGGTAAATAAATTTTATAACCCATAAATATAGTAACTCAAACAAAGTTCAAATCAATACTAATGCTAACAAAAAAATTCAATTCAATACTAGGAATGCCGATAGTGTTGGATAATTATTTTAGTTTTACATTAGTTTATAATGAAAATGCACAACTTAGTTTATCTTTTTCTTTAGTGCTTAGTTATGTAATTAATATTAGTACTTGTTAGCTATACTTATTTTAGCATGACCTATATTGTATTATTGGATTATATTAATTTTCATTATGGCTTATTAATTAGTAATATTTATTTTATGTAATTTTATTATTTTATCTTTGTTATTGAATATTTTAGTATAATGCTATGACTTATCTCATATTATTGTGTTAGTTTCTTGGAAAATACTTTATATAGTTGTATTTTACTAGGACTTAAGAAATACTTGGAGCACAAGTTACATATTTTATGCCATGAAAACTTTACCGAAAACAAATCAGAAAATCCGAAAAAACCCGAAAAATTAGAGAAAAACCGAGATTGAAAAATCCGACTTTATTGGTTTGGTTTGGTTTATAAATTTAAAAATCCGACACTATTGTTTGATTTGATAATTGAAAATCCAAACCACCCCGACTTATATACGCCCCTAATTCCACATGTACACCAAGCTTCCCTAAAGAGACGGAATATTTTGCATTTGGCAATGACTACGATTGTTTTCACGAGCAGCTTAGTGTACACGTTTGGCTTCTACATGAATTACTTCCTTCATAGCATGGAATATTTGTGTGAAGTTGATGTTTGTGAATCAGAAGGAAGCAATCATCTGCATTATTCGTAAAACGGTACATCTGAATTTATACGTGGTTTCTAAACAAGTGAACTAATTCGATCCTGAAATAATAAAATAATTGAAGAAATACGCAATACTTAGCCTTGAAATGAAGACAAAATAGCAAAAATAGTAATTCCGGGAGCAGGGCTTCTGGGCACGGCAACAATAAAATCAAGTAGTAAGAAGATAAAATTGTGTAAAGCTTTGAATCGATTATAGCATAAATTTGCGAGGAAATCTATGTCCTTTACAATGATAACATAGCTCACTATTTATAGCTGCACCTAGAGAACAAGGTCCTAAGATCATGCCCTTCTTTAATGTCAATTATGAGGGCCATTGACGAATGTGTAATGGTGAGCATAAATGACAAATTCTTTATAACGGGCAGTGTACTAAATGCTGTGGAATATTCTCCATTAAATGCTATCAGGCGACAGGTACTTATTGCATCTTTATGAGCATCATTCTTTCCGGTGACAAATGAAACAGTTGTCTTCGGTTTTAACTATCCTTCGCCTTCGGCTCCACGTGCCACTCTCTTATGCAACCACCTAGCATAGCATATTTTACCCTATACAAATAGTCCCCCTGCTTCCGGTGGCATAACTTTGTGTCACCGGAAAGTTGGTAGAAATATTCTTTTTTGGTGGGAATTATTCTGACTATCGCAAATGCGGCACCTGAAAAGCCCAGGGAAAGTCGCAAATGCGACACTGACTTAGTAAATGCAAATTCGGTCCCTTCCACAAATGCGGCCAAATGGTCGTAATTGCGACTTACCCAGTCCAAGCCTATTGTTCGTAATTGCGAGCAAGTCTTCGCATTTGCAATACCCGAGACCTCCCTACCTACTTCTCACTTGCGATGCTGGTGCTCGTAATTATGATGAATGCATCACGAGCACACCAACAACCTGAAACAAGTTCAAATCATTCTGAAACACGTCTGAAACTCATCCGAGCCCTCGCGGCTCCACACCAAATATTCACATAACTCTAAAAATATCATACAAACTCGCTCATATGATCAAAATACAAAAATAACATCCGAAACCATGAATCAGACATCAAAACACATGAAATTCAAAATGAAACTCAAGAATTGCTAGAAACACAACCAAGCCTCTAATTCCTATCAAACCAACTCAAAATTACACAAAATTTTGCAGACAACTTTCAACTGACAAAACAGACCCATTACAAGTTCTGAAACCGAAATCCGAACCTGATAGCCATAAAGTCAACCTATGGTCAAACCTAAAAAATTTCTAACGCTTCAAATTGCCAACTTTTGGCAAAATAAGTCAAATTAACCTAGGAACCTCCGAATTCACTTTCGGGCATACTTCTAAGTCCAAAATCACAATATGAACCTATTGGAACTATCAAAACACCATTCCGAAGTCGTTTTCACAAAAGTCAAATCTTGGTCAACATTTCTAACTTGATCTTCTTAACCATGAACTAAGGGATCCAAATAATTCCACAACTTTCCTAAATCGAAACTAACCATCACTGCAAGTCATAAAATCACAATTACGCATACGGGAAGCTTCAAAAGGGGAGACGAGGCTCAAATGCACATAACATCTAGTTGGGTCATTACATTCTCCCCCTCTTAAAATAAATATTCATCCTCGATCGTGCATAGAGACATACCTGAAGTGCCAAAAAGGAGAGGATAACGACTCCGCATATCGTGCTCCGTCTCCCTGGTCGCCTCCTCGACCGGTTGACCCTTCCATTGAACCTTCACTAAAGCAATGTTCTTAGACCTCAACTAGACCTGTCTGTCCAAGATAGCCACCGGCTCCTCAACATAAGTCAAATCCTTGTCCAATTGGACTGAGCTGAAATCTAATACATGTGATGGATCACCATAATTAATTCGGAGCATGGAAACATGGAACACCGGGTGAACTCCTAATAAGCTGGCTGGCAATGCAAGTATGTAAGCCTCCTTACCAACTCTAAAAGATCTCAAAAGGACCAATATATCTAGGGCTCAACTTGCTCTTCTTCCCGAACCTCTCCCACCATCAATGCTATATCACGAGCCCTCCGATCAGCATAACTCTTCTTCCTTGACTGTGCTGTACAAAACTGATCCTGAATCAACTTCACCTTCTCTAAGGCATCCCGAACCAAATCAGTGCCCAGCAACCTAGCCTCCCCCGTTTCAAACCAACCAATTGGAGAACGACACTACATCCCATATAAGGCCTCATAAGGAGCCATTTAGATACTCGATTGTTAGATGTTGTTGTAAGAGAACTATGCGAGTGGTAGGAACTGATCCCACGATCCCTCGAAATCAATAACACATGCACGTAACATGTCTTCCCCTTAGTGTGCTCGAACTATGAGTCCGTCTGGGGATGAAATGTCATTCTCAGCTCGACCTGTATGCCTAACTCACGCTGCATAGCTTTACACAAATTCAATGTGAATTACATGCCTCGATCAGAGATAATAGACACCAGCACACCATGATGATGAAAGATCTCACGAATATAAATCTGAGCTAGCTGCTCTAAAGAGTAGGTAGTCATGACTGGAATGAAACGTGCAGACTTGGTCAGCCTATCCACAATGACCCACGATGCATCGAATTTCTTCAAGGTATGTGGGAGTCCAACTACAAATTCCATGGTTATATGCTCCCACTTCCACTCTGGAATATCAAGACTCTAAAGCAAACCACCTGGTCTCTAATGCACATACTTCACATGTTGATAGTTCAAACACCGAGCCACATACTCCACTATATCTTTCTTCATTCTTTTCCACCAGTAGTGGTGCCTCAAATCCTGGTACATATTTGTGGCACCTGGACGAATGGAATACCGCAAATTGTGGGTCTCCTCAAGACTCAAATCATGCAACCAATCAACATTGGGCACACAAATTCGTCCCTGCATCTGCAACACCCCATCATTTCCAATAGAGAGCTCCTTGGCATCACTGTGCTGCACTGTGTCCTTAAGGACAAGCAAGTGGAGATCATCATATTGACGCTCTTTGATGCGCTCAAACAAAGAAGACCGAGTAACCACGCAAGCAAGAACTCAACTAGGCTCTGAAATATCAAATTTCATGAACTGATTGGCCAAAGCCTGAACATCCAATACTAACAACCTCTTCCCAAGTGGAATATAAGCAAGACTACCCATGCTCTCGGCCTTCCCACTCAAAGCATCGGCCACCACATTGGACTTCCCGGGATGATGAAGAATGGTGATATCATAGTCCTTTAGTAGGTCTAACCACCTCCGTTGCCTCAAGTTCAGATCCTTTTGCTTAAACAAGTGTTGTAGACTCCTGTGATCTGTGAATACCTAACAAGACACACTGTAGAGATAGTGCCTCCAAATCATCAATGCGTGAACGATAGTTGCCAACTCAAAATCATGTACTGGGTAGTTATTCTCATGGTGATTCAACTGACGTGAAGCATAAGAATTCATTCTACTATTTTGCATCAACACGCACCCAATGCCAATCCGCAAAGCATCACAATAACCTGTATAAGAACCCGATGCTGAAGGCAAAACCATAACTAAAATTGTGGTCAAGGCAGTCTTGAGCTTTTGAAAGATCTCCTCACACTCATCAGACCACCTGAATAGGGCACCCTTCTAAGTCAATCTGGTCAAAGGAGATGCGATGGATGAAAATACCTCCACAAAACGACGATAATAACCAGCCAAACCTAGAAAACACTAGATGTCGGTAGTTGCAGACCATCTAGGCCAACTCTGAACTACCTCCACATTCTTCGAATCTACTTTAATCCGCTCACTAGAAACCATATGGCCCAAAAATGCCAACAAATTAAGCCAAAACTCATACTTGGAGAATTTAGCATATAGCTTCTTCTCCCACAAGGTCTGGAGCACGGATACTCAAGTGCTGCTCATGGTCCTCCCAGCTGTGAGAATACACCAATATGTCATTAATGAACATGATGAGGAAAGAATCAAGATATGGCTGGAACACATTATTCATCAAGTTCATAAGGCAGCTGGGGCATTGGTCAGCCCAAATGACCTTACCAAAAACTCATAGTGACCATAGCCAGTCCTAAAAGCCATCTTCGGAATGTCTGAAACCCGGATCTTCAGCTGATGGTACCCTGACCTCAAGTCAATTTTCGAGAATACTCTAGCACCCTGAAGATGATTGAACAGATCATCAATACACGGTAGTGGTTTCTTGTTCTTAACTGTAACCTTGTTCAGCTGCATGTAATCAGTACACATCCTCATAGAGCCATCTTTCTTCTTCACAAATAGAACTGGAGCACCCCAATACGAGACACTCGGTCGAATAAAACCCTTATCAAGTAACTCTTGAAGGTGTTCCTTTAATTCCTTCAACTCCACTGGTGCCATACGATATGGTGGAATAGAAATGGGTTGAGTGCCCGGCACCAGGTCAATACCAAAATATATATTCCTATCAGGTAGCATGCCTGGTAGGTCTGCTGGAAACATGTTTGGGAAATATCTCACTATCGGAACTGACACAACGGCAGGAGTATCATTACTGATACCCCTAAAAAAGGCGAGATATGCTAAGAACCTCTTCTCAACCATCCGTTGTGCCTTCAAGAAAGACACCACCTATTGGGAACATAATCCAATGTGTCTCTCCACTCAAACCGCGACAACCCTGGCATAACCAATGTCATGGTCTTAGCGTGATAGGGAGACAACCAATCCATGCCCAATATCATATCAAATTCCACCATACTTAGTAATAGAAGGTCAACCCTAGTCTCATAATCCTCGATAGTGACCAAACACGACCGATAAATATGATCTACCATAATAGAATCTCCCACATGAATAGACACTTATACAAGGTCACTTAAAGAATCACGAGATATACCAAAATATGAAGCAAAGTAAGATGAAACATACAAATACGTGGAACTCGGATCAAATAAAACTGATACATCCCTATGACACACCAGAACAATACTTGTGATGACAACATCTAATGCGATTGCATCGGTCCTACTAGGAAAAGAATAGCAACGGGCCTAGCCTCTTCCTCTAGGAAGACCTCTATCCTCTTGACCTCCACCCCTAGCTGGCGGTACAGGTGGAGTGGCAACATGAGTAGCAACCATAGACTGTGAACCCTATGGACCTTGTGGAACCAGTGGAGCCTATTGAGGTTGTGGAGGTATACCCCCTTAAGTCTGGGACAATCCTTCACCATATGCCTAGTATCACCACACTTGAAGCAACCTCTCTGTGGGTGTGGCTACTAGAATTGAGTCGGACTCGGTCGGCTAGAATGACCTATGTGGACACCCTGTGTAGGATGTACACTGGAATGTTGATATGCTTAATGGGTGATCTGAGACCTCGTAATAGATGGGGTACCATGAGTAGCTAGAAGCGGAGAATGAATCATTTGGCTAACATAACCTCTGCCATGACGAGCTGAAACTACAACGCGGGAGCCACCAAATCCTTCAGAATCTCGAGGCCGTTTGGCCTCCCTATCCTCTCTCTCCTGGACACGCATATCTCCATCCTCCAAGTGATCTACACGACTAGCTAAAATGAAGTATTAGTCTCCAACTCCCGTGCCATACTGAATCTAAGACCATAACTGAGCCCCTCGATAAATGACTAGGCTCGCTCTCTGACTGTAGAAACAAATGCAGGTGCATGACGGGATAACTCAATGAATCTCATGGCATACTCTGACACTGTCATAGTCTCCTGATGCAGCTGCTCGAACTCTGTACGCCACGTATCCCGGAGGGCCTGGGGAACAAACTCCCTCATAAATATATCTGAAAACTAAGCCCAAGTGAGTGGTGCTGCATCAATTGGCCTACCCTCCTCATAATCCTGCCACCACCTATATGCTGCCCTCGTCAGCTGAAATATATAAAATGGGACTCTGCTTACCTCCACAGTGCCCATGCTACGGAGAATACGGTGGCACTGGTCTAGAAAACCCTTTGCATCCTCAGTAACTGCGCCACTGAAAGTAAGAGGATCATACTTTTTGAACATCTCATGTCTCCTTTGCTCCTCCTCTGATGCCTCTGGCCGGACCTCAGGCTGAACCGAGATAACGGGCTATACTGGCATAACACCCGGAACCTGACCAACATGGACCTGCTACTTTAGAGTACGGGTTGCGGGAGTCTAAGCTCCTACCCCAACTTTAGATATAGCTGGTGCAACTAAGATCAATCCCGTCTAAGCTAAAGTACTAAACATGCTAAGAAAATGTGTTACGGTTTCCTGGAGTCCAGGGGCAGCAACAGGTGCCTCAGGTGCTTGTCCCCCAATCAAAGTTACTGGTGGCTCCTTCGCCACTACTCTGGCAGGTGCCCTAGATGTGGCACGTGCCCCTCCTTGGCATCAACCGCGGCCTCGTCCTCGGCCTCTCACGACTCTAGTAGGGGCCCCGGGTGTTACACCCCATGTTTTCATACGCGAGAGTACGTAGTAAGTTAATTGATGTAAACTCATAAATGAGATTATATTTGGAAGAATATAAACTAAGTCAATCATGTTACCATGGACGTTACAAATATTTAAGATCATAAATAACAAGTACCAAGAGTGTTGGAAGGCTTAGAAGCTAAATGAATTGAAGAAAATAAGTTTCATCGAAAGTCGACAAGCGGGGAAAGTTATAATATATACTTTTGGAATAAGAATAGGGTTCTTAACATGATAAGGAGGTTAAGTTATGAGTTATTTTAGTCGTATGATAGTCGTGTGCTGAAATGTGCTGAAAATTATGTCAAATGTAGCTATGATTGTTTCCCAATATACTTGGAATTTGTTATACCATGTGCATCCCCAGGTGACGTATAATGAATATGAGACTTGTTAATTATGATTTAAATGAGTGCAAAGTCATAATATGACTATATATGATGTTTGGATATAAAATATTAAGTCTGGGAATGTAGTTTGGATATAAATCCAAAATATAAAGTTTGGATATAAAAATATCTCGTGTGTTATATGAGGTATTTTTGGGACATATTATATATCAAATTGAAGGTGTTGGAATGTAGTTTCGAACACCTTTCACCGTTCATTCATACGACATCCTGATAAAATGATATGAGCGTCTGAAGAAGGGCCAATGCTAAGGTGCCAAGCTAGCACCTCTTTGACTTTTCAAAAGTTGATATATATGCCTAATAGAGAACCCCCAAAAACCTATCCTTAAACTCTCTCCAAGGGTTTCAAAGAATATTAACATCCCGGGCACGAAATCAAGAAGCGATAACATTAGAACGATCCCGACGACGTCAGTACCATTACACCGCCTCTCTTTTTTTCTTTGTAGTTTGAGTTTTGGAAGGTACTTCATACTTAAGAAAATTCCTATTTTCTGTATTTAAGCTTTTACATATCAAATAAGGTTGATAAATTCGTTTCATTATAGTTAGAACTCACGGGACGATGATCGGAAGCCGTGATTTTTATTAGTTTCACTTTTAGCAGATTGTTTTGTAGTCCACTCTTGTTGGCCTCATGTGATTCTGATTTATGGAGTTTTGAAGGACAAAGGGAAGGAAAAATGGCACATGTGGTAGGGTAGTGGGCTGGTCTCTCGTCGTTGCAGTTTCAGGCTACTTGATAACTTGTTGATTGGGTGTGTTATGGTATATTTGGGATTTTTGTGTATTAAAAGTCCCGAATTGTAGGTAGGTTATTTTCAAGTTGCTGATTGTATTGTGTTATCATCTCACCTATAGTAGGCTTGAGGGAGCAGTAAAATCAGGGGAAATGCTGCCCGTTCTTTTGTTACATATTAAGTTACTTTCGTTATATAAATGAGAGAGTCATTTGTAACTTGACAATAACTTCATTGTCATTGTTGTAGATTAAAGTGCAGTGAGCTGAGTTTAGCATGGTTATTTGATAGATTTATATAAGGTATGTTAAGGATATTTCTTCTTTCCTTTTGGCATGATCCATATGATACAACGAAATGCGCAAACACGTAACTTTCACAAATGGCTCTATTCTTAGAAGTACTAGGGTTGCCTTTGTTCTTGATTCCCCATACGTTCTACTATTATATCGTATGTTCATGGGTATCAGAAAATACGTAAGTTGATAAAGTTTATTTCGTGATATTAACCGAAGGCATATTGATCTTATGAAATCCTGAGAGATCTTATTAACTTACTTCTTATACATTGCATTCATTTATACATGTACATTGATCCATGACTAGATGGCGTTATATGTATATAGGGTATGGGGAAAGGTTATGGCGTTATATACGCACCACCAATTGATCAGCTAGTATACGTTGATGATTTCGCCCATAGAGGCCGAGTTGATATGATGGGATGCCCCTAGAGGCTTGAGGATATTATGTACGCATATACATTCCCAGAAGGGACCGATGGTTATGTTATCTATTGTGATGCTTCAGGCGTTGGATTGGGTTGTGTGCTGATGCAGCATGGTAAGGTTGTAGCTTATGCTTCTAGACAACTAAGAAAGCACGAGAAGAATTACCCGACCCATGATTTAGAGTTAGCCGCAGTAATTCATGCACTAAAGATGTGGAGGCACTACTTGTATGGCATTCATGTTGATATCTATACGGATCATAAGAGCCTCCGGTATATCTTCAAGAAAAAGGAATTGAATTTACGTCAAAGGAGATGGTTAGAGCTACTTAAAGACTATGACGTTGATATTTTATAGCATCCGGGGAAGGCGAACATAGTAGCTGACGCCCTCAGCCGTAGATCTATGGGTAGCCTGTCATATTTACAGCCAGAAAAAAGGGGAACAACCCATGAGGTTCATCAGCTAGCTAGTCTTGGAGTTCGGTTACTGGACTCAGGTGATATTGGAATTACTATTCAGGATACAGCAACATCCTCTTTAGTAACCGAAGTAAAGGAGCGCCAGTACGAGGATCCTGTGTTAGTTCATTATAGGGATACCACCCCTCATAAGGAGAAGACACCATTTGAAATTTCAAAAGATGGGGTCCTCAGATATGAAGGAAGATTATGTGTCCCTTATGTCGCAGGGCTGCGTCGACAGGTTTTGGGAGAAACTCGCTATTCTCGTTATTCTATCCATCCAGGAGCAACAAAGATGTATCATGATATTAGGGAAGTATATTGGTGGGACGGAATGAAAAAGGATATAGCGGAGTTTGTTGCTCAGTGGCCTAACTGTCAGTAGGTCAAGATTGAGTATCAAAAACCCGGTGGATTATTGCAGGCTATAGAGATTTCAACTTGGAAGTGGGAAGTTATCAATATGGATTTCATCGTAGGCTTACCTCGTACACAGCATAAGTTCAATTCGATATGGGTGATTGTTGATAGGCTTACAAAGTCAGCCCATTTTCTTCCCGTTAGGACTACATATTTCGCAGTGGATTATGCAAGGCTTTATATTAAGGAGATAGTACGACTGCATGATATCCCTATATCTATTATCTCGGATATGGGAGCTTAATTTACAGCTAACTTCTGGAGGTCCTTCGAAAAAGGATTGGGGACTTAGATAAGTCTTAGTATAGTACTTCATCCCCAGACAGACGGACAGGCTGAGCGTACTATACAGATACTTGAGGATATGTTACGAGCTTGTGTGATAGACTTCAAAGGTAGCTGAGATGATCATCTGCCGCTTATTGAGTTCGCATATAATAATAGCTACCATTCCAGTATTCAGATGACTCCATATGAAGCTCTTTATGAACGTAAGTGTAGGTAGCCTATAGGGTGGTTCGATGTTGGGGAAACTACGTTAGTAGGACTAGAATTGGTACAACAGGCAATCGAGAAAATTAAGCTTATACAGAAAAGGCTATTAGCAGTTCAAATTCATCAGAAGTCTTATGCGGATAATCGACGGCGAGACTTGGAGTTTCAGGTTGACGACTGGGTATTCCTAAAGGTATCACCGATGAAAGGTGTTATGAGGTTCGGTAAGAAAGTAAAACTTAGCCCTCGGTACATTGGACTATATAGGATCATATACAAGGTAGGCCAGGTAGCATATGAGTTAGACTTGCCTTCGGACTTGGAGTCTGTACATCCGTAGATGTATCGGGGATCCTTCCAGAATTGTGTTAGTTGGCGACGTTCAATTCACAGAGCAGGTATCATATGAAGAAAATCCCATTGTTATATTAGACAGATAGGTTCGGAGATTGAGAACTAAAGACGTAGCTTTGGTAAAAGTACTCTGGAGAAACAACAATGTGGAAGAAATGACTTCGGAGGCCGAGGAAGGCATGAAGTCTAGATATCCCTACTTATTTCCTCCTCTAGAGAAGGGTCCGACTGAGACATCACAACCTTAAGGTACGTGTATGGATTCTTGTATTACTTATTGCCATTGGTCGTGTGAGGCCATTGTCGTTATTGATGATTGTGGTCCTATGTGGCGTTGAATTATGAAGATCTACAGGAAGAGTTGGTAATAGTATTGTTACAAAGACGACTCTGCCAAAGTTATATAGATCTCGGGGAGTTAAACATTTGATGACGAATGTTTCTAGGGGGGAAGGATGTTACATCTCGCATTTCGTACGTAAAAGTTTCGTCTTCAGTTAATCGACGTAGACGCGGAGATGAGATTATTTTGAGGTTAACGTATTTATGATATTTATAACAAATGATAAGTAAGTGCCATGAAGGGTAAAGGGTACACGAATTAAAAAAAATGAGTTTCGTTGAAGGTTGTCGATTTGGGATAAAATACGGTCCGAGCTATAATACCCGATATTTATTGTCTAGTACCATACAAGGTACCATATGACCATGATAATACGATATATAAAGTGTATTAAAATAAGTAGAATTTTAAGTAATTTGAGATAATTCTTAATTATGCGGGTAATTGGTTAATTACCGGGTAACGTGGCAGCAAGTCACTTTCCAAATAAATGACTCTTAGTCACTTTGGATTATGTGGCAACCTAGTATGTTAGTTACAAGACATCTCATGCCTAATATTTTCATTTTCCAACAACACTTTAATTCTAAGACTTTTAACAACAACTTTCAATAACTTCAGTAACTCACTTCTCTTAACGTTTCTGTTAAGCATAGTCAAAATCTCTTCAAACTTCGCCAAGACTTTCCTAACTTTTTTCATAGTTAAGAATACAAGATATTTCATTTCTAACCTTTTCATTTCTAACAATCAGACGTGATTTCTTCATTCCTAACACTACAACGTGATTTCTTCAACCAACGAGATTTCTTAGCAAAGTAGCAACATGAGATTTTGTGATTCTAAGGGAGTACGGTGCAACCTTTTCAAGAATATGCAACTTTTCCTTACTCCAAGTATGTTAAGGCTATCCGTTCTTTCCTTTTGGCGTGATCCAAATAATACAAATGAAACGAGCAAAATATGCAACTTTCATAAATGACTCTATTCATAGAAATACTAGGGGTGTCTATATTCTTGATTCCCGGTGTGAATTATTATTATATCATCAGTTCATGGGTCTCAGAAAAATATGTATTTGATAAAGTATCCGAAAGGCATATTGATTTTTATGACATTCCGAGAAATCTTATTAACGTAATTCTTATGCATTTCATGCATTTATACATGTACATTGACCCATGACCAGATGTCGTTTATTATGCGTATATTATATGTATATGGGATATAGGAAAAGGTTATGGCGTTATATACGTACCACCACCTGATCAGTTGGTATATGTTGATGATGTTGCCCACAGTGGCCGAGACGATATGATGGGATGCCCTCAGATGCTTGATGATGATATATATACACCTATACCTATGCATGACACGACATTTATATGCGCGTGCATGATACTATAAATGTTCAAAATTTACAAAGTTATCTAAACTTACAAGTGGATTTCTTTATTCCATGTTTCATCTACATCTTTTATGTACTGATTTTCATGTCTTACATACTCATTACATTATTCGTACTGACGCTTTATTTCCCGGGGCCTGCGTTTCATGCCCGCAGGTGCAGGTAGGCAAGCTGACGGTCCCCCTTCTTAGGATCCTTGATCAGCGAGAGTTGGCGTGCTCCACTTGATCCGTAGCTGCTTTTGATTTTGGTACGATATGCTTGTATACATATATGGGTATGATGTGGCTCAATCCCGTCTTTGTACAATTGTATTTCTATTAGAGGTCTGTAGACAGTTATGTATAATCGGACAGTATGCGGCCATGTCGGCTTCCAGTTTTGGGTATATAGTTCTCTATAGCAGCCTTGCCGGCTCATCCCACTGTATTCCGTATGTATATGTACATATATTTTTTGGATAGGTTTCCCTCACGTATGTTATTCATGTTTATATATTAAATGCATGCTTAAGGATGTTCGACATGTAGGATTCGGGCACCCGTCACAGCCCATCAGTTTGGGTCGTGACACTAAGTCTCCCCTTAGATACCAAATACCTCCACCCACATATCAACCATCACCTCCAAAATACCAATACCCTGCCACCACCTACCATGCCTATAATACCCAACCTGCATATTACCATTCACCTCCACCCGCCCGCCAAAACTACCCAAAGCCACGACAAAACTTTGACCGCAGAGCTCCCAGATAATACACCACAATCGCTGAACCCATAGCCCAACTGTATGAAAGACTAAAGGCCGCTGGTTACGTCACCCATGTTCCTGCTATTGCTGTTGAGAACCCTTTCCAGTGGATTAACCCCAACAAAACTTGTGCCTATCACTCAGGCATGAAGGGTCATAGCATTGAAGAATGCCGCATGTTGAAGCACAAGGGAGTGGATGTGATAGAAACTGATGGGAAATGGGATCAGGAGGGATCCATTCAACTTATTTGAGAGGTGGATACTCCCAAAACATCTCGTGTCACCCTCCAGTCGATTGTGGTACAAACCCAGGCACCGTTTGAGGTCGAGGTAGCTACAACCTTCACCGTGATGGTAGCTCCCACGCCGTCTTATAAGTTCGATGACATCCCATGGGATTATGTTGCAGAGGAAATAAGAAAAGTAAAAGCCAAAATGGAAGAGACAGGTGCTGCGCAAGGAATGACTAGAACTGATAGAGTTTACACACCTGAGAATCTTGGAGGAACATGCAAAGAAACTGTATCTAAACCAACTGTCACTTAGATGGGCACTGTCGATATTTGGAGGAAGGTACAGGCGAGGGAATACTCTGTTGTTGATCACCTGAACAAGACTCCCGCCCAGATATCCATTTTGTCACTATTGCAAAATTTAGACGCGTACAAGAATGCGTTGATAAAAGTATTAAGCGAAGCTAATGTGCCCACCGGTATCACTAGCGGGGAGATGGCTAACATGGTCGGACAGGAACTAGAGAGTCACAAAATTATTTTCCACGAAGATGAGTTACCACCAGAAGGGTTGAGTCACAACAAAGCGTTACACATTACTGTGCAATTTGAACACAAGTTCATTGCAAGGGTGCTGATAGACAAAGGTTCGAGCCTGGATATTTGCCCGCTGACCACTCTGAAAAGATTAGGTAAAGGCCTGCATGAGAGACAAATAGGAGCATTGAGCGGGTAAACGCAATTGAGAAGGATCGATGATGGCGCAATAGAATAGAAAGCATATTTATGTGGTTAGGATATGAACCAGGCAAGGGTCTTGGCCGAAAGCTTCAGGGGATCATAGAACCCATACAACCACAGTATCATGGCACGACCTTTGGGCTCGGGTATGAATATACCGTGCAAGAGTACTAGGATTGGACACCGTTGTGGCGCACCGATTACTATCCATTTGAACAACCCATACCAATGTTGCACCAGACATTCCGCCAGACTGACATGATTTGGGGATCCGAGGATGACAAGATTTTGGCCGGCATTAGGAAGTTGTTTCAAGAGAAGGAAGATATGGACTGCAGTGTAATTTTAGAGGAGGAGGAGGAGGAAGACTTTACTATTTAGACAGTGGGAGAAGGAGTTGTTCTAAAGAACTGGACCGCTGCACCGTCCCGGGCTCGTCGAGTACCTGGGTAGCCTTGACAAAATTAGCATGATTTATTTTTAAATTGTTTTTGAGCATTTAAGACATTTTCAGTATTTTATTTTGAAATAATTAATCGAGTCGTACTTGTTGACAATTTTATGTTTTATTAATGCATTATTGCTTTTCGTTTATTTATTAATATCTTTCTACATTCTTTTCAGCGTAATTATTACATATCCTAATGAACCTACAGCTGTGACATGTAATGAGACAATCCAACATAAGCAAAGTGATTCGGAAGATTTGGGTGATGACATAATACCTGAGAAAATTGTCAAAGAAGTAGAGAATTTTGAAAACAAACCAAAGTCCAACTTGGAGGAAACTGAGGCAGTTAACTTAGGAGATTCTGAAACAGACAAAGAAACTCGCATAAGCATTCATCTATCACCGTCAGAGAAGGAAGAGTATATCAGGTTTCTAAACGAATATGAGGATATATTCGCATGGTCCTACGATGACATGACTGGTTTAAGCACATCCATAGTAGCTCGCAAACTACCTACCAACCCCATGTATCCGCCGGTAAAGTATAAGCTCAGAAAATTTAAGTCAGATATGAGTCTGAAGATAAAGAAGGAGGTTACCAAGCAAATTAAAGCCCAGGTCCTTCGAGTGGTCGAATACCCGACCTGGTTAGCCAGCATTGTGCCGGATCTGAAGAAAAATGGGAAAGTCAAAGTGTGTGTTGACTATCGAGATATGAATAGAACATGTCCTAAGGATGATTTCTCGTTGCCCAACATACACGTACTAATCAACAATTACGCCACGCATGAACTCCAATACTTTGTGTATTGCTTCGCAAGATACCACCATATTTGGAAGGACAAAGAGGACACCGAAAAGACAACCTTCATCACGCCGTGGGGGGATATATTGTTACAAAATGATGTCATTTGGTTTAAAGAATGCTGAGGCCACCTACATGAGGGCCATGACTACCATTTTACACGATATGATACACAAAGAGATATAGGTGTACGTGGATGATGTTATCATCAAATCTAAGAGATGTTCATATCACATAGCAGACATAAGAAAGTTCTTCCACCGACTTCGAAAATACAATTTGAAGTTGAATCCTGCAAAATACGCCTTCGGAGTCCCAGTTGGGAAGTTGCTGGGTTTCATCGTCAGCCGCCGTGGTGTTGAGCTAGACCCGTCAAAAATTAAAGGTATTTAGGAACTGCCATTGCCAAAGAACAAGAAGGATGTGATGAATTTTCTAGGACGTTTCAATTATATCAGCTGTTTATAGCACAATCGCCGGTGATATGTGAGCCGATCTTCAAGATGCTGATGAAAGATGTGGCAGCAAGTTGGACCGAAGAATATTAGAAAGCTTTCGACAAAATCAAGGAGTAATTTTCTAAACCGCCCGTGTTGGTCCCACCTGAGCTAGAATGACCTCTGATACTGTATCTGTCCATGCTGGATGGAGCATTCGGTTGCATTCTTGGGCAACATGATGAAACCGGGAGGAAGGAGCGCAGTACTCCCGAGGCCCAGTACTCTTTGCTAGAGCGCACCTGTTGTGCTTTGACATGGATAGCCCTGAAATTAAGATATTATCTCTGTGCGTACACTACATATCTCATATCAAGGATTGATCCACTAAAATACATTTTTCAGAAACCCATGCCTGCAGGTAAGTTAGCAAAGTGGCAGATATTGCTAAGTGAGTTCGACATCATCTATGTAACTTAGAAGGCGGTCAAGGGGCAAGCATTGGCCAATCATTTGGCAGAGAACCCCGCATACGGAGAATACAAACCATTGAAGACGTATTTTTCCGACGAAGAAGTATTGTTTGCATGTGAGGATATTGCCGAAAAATATGATGGTTGGAGGATGTTTTTCGATAGAGCAGCAAACTTAAAGGGAGTGGGCATCAGGGCTGTTTTAGTATCTGAAACCGGTCAACATCATCTGATATCCGCAAAGCTCAGGTTCCCGTGCCCCAACAATATAGCGGGATATGAGGCCTGCATCCTAGGACTCAGGTTGGCCATCAACTTTAATGTTCAAGAGTTGCTGGTAATCGGGGATTGTGATCTATTAGTACAACAGGTACTAGGAGAATGGGCTACCAAGAACACTAAAATATTGACATACTTGCATTTCATACACGAGTCGATCATGAGGTTCACAAAGATAGAATTCAAACATGGTTCAAGGGTTCATAATGAGTTCGCAGATGCATTGGCCACATTGTATTCCATGATACAACATCCAGACAAGAATTTCATCGATTCTATCCTGATAGAGATTTATAAGCAGCCAGCTTATTGTGCTCATGTTGAAGAAGAGTTTGACAGAAATCCGTGGTTCCATGATATCAAGGAATACTTGGAGAAAGGGGAATACCCAGAGAATGCTACATACACTCAGAAATGCAAGCTTCGAAGATTGGCCAACCACTTCTTTCAGAGCGGAGGGATTCTATATAGAAGGACTCCTGATTTGGGATTGTTACGCTGTGTCAATGCCAAAGAGGCATCTAGATTGCTCGAAGAAATACGCGCCGGAACCTACGGACCTCAAATGCCTGGGTTTGTTCTGGCCAAAAAGATAATAAAGGTAGGGTATTTCTGGATGATAACGGAGACAAACTACATCAAATATGTTCAAAAGTGCCACTAATGCCATATACATACTGACATGATACGGGGGCCGCCCAACGAACTCAATGCAACGAGTTTACCCTAGCCTTTCTCTGCTTGGGGCATGTATTTCATCGGACCATATGAACCCGCTGCTTCAAACGGACATAGGTTCATTTTGGTGGCTATAGGTTACTTCACAAAATGGGTTGAAGCTGCTTCTTATAAGGCTGTGACTAAGAAGGTCATAGCGGATTTTGTCCGGACTCTAATTGTTTGTCGATTTGGAGTACCTTAGTCAATCATTACTGACAATGCCGCCAATCTCAATAGTGATCTGATGAAAGCTATATGTGAAACATTCAAGATCAAGCATCAAAATTCTATGGTACACAGGCCGCAAATGAATAGAGCCGTAGAAGCCACCAACAAGAAGATAAAAAATGATATTGAGGAAGATAGTGGACAACTAAAAGAAATGGCATGAGAAGCTACCATTTACTTTGCTCGGGTACCACACCATAATTCGTACATCATCTGGGGCATCCCCATATCTACTGGTCTATGGTATTGAAGCTGCTATTTCTGCCGAAGTGGAGATTCCTTCCTTAAGACTCAACAAGAGGCCGAGCTCAGCGACGCAGAATGGATACGGAGTCAGTATGGACAACTCGCTCTCATTGATTGTAAGAGGATGAACGCAGTGTGTCACGATCAACTCTACCAGAATAGAATGGCAAGGGCTTTCAAAGAAAAGGTTAGATCGAGGCAATTCACACCGGGGCAGTTACTGTTGAAGCGGATCTTCCTGCATCAGGACGAAGTAAAAGGAAAATTTTCACCTAACTGGCAAGGCCCTTAGATGGTTCACCGAATACTGACAGGATGAGCACTTATACTTGCAGAGATGGATGGAGAAATATGGCCAAGACCTATCAATTCAGATGGAGTCAAGAGATATTATATTTATGATTATGTTTGCACTTTCTATTTGATGTAACCTGAACTACGCTTGACCTGATTCCTATTTAAGAGGGGATACGTAGGCAGCCCTGTGGGTTCGGTCACATCATAATAAAATCTTCATTCACCTCTATGGTCAGAAACTGGGGCAAGATTTCAAGTTTGTCAAAATCGCATTAATGTCAAGGACTACCAAGAAGTGTATCGCCAGAAGTATGCATTTAAACTTGGGTAGAATTTTGAGGAGGATCCTCAAAATTCAGAGTTGAGGAGGTTGCAATGTTTCAAAAGAGTGTCACAGTCGCCGATTCGACAAAATTATTTGCTTTTATGCATTATCAAATATTTTGAAGAACTGCATTTTTATATAAATGATTTGTCACAAATGCATATTTTCAAAAATTTCATTTTGTAATAGCCAGATGTTACCCAAGGTGACTCAAACAAGGCAGCAAGACAAGGAGCAAAGGAGAAATGAATAATCAAAGGCACGAACCAGCCTTTCCCCCCAAAAACTCATGATTTTTGTTTGGATGCAGGCATAACAAACATGAGAAGCATACAAGAATGCTATCTTTACTGACAGAAGTCACCAAACGCAAATGCGCCAAGCTAAGAATAACTTTATTTCTCATATTTAATCTTCATATTTCTCTACATAGGGATAAGCACTGCCTCATTCTCTGCATGAGGCTAAGCACTGCCTCAATCATTGCATAAGGCTAAGCATTGCCTTTCCTTGCATGAGACTAAGCACTGTCTCCATTCATTGCATGAGGCTAAGCACTTCCTCCATTATTGCATAAGGCTAAGATCTTCCTTTCCTTGCATGAGACTAAGCATTGTCTCCATTCTTTGCAAGAGGCTAATCACTTCCTCCATTATTGAATAAGGCTAAGCACTGACTTCATTTACATGAGACTATGCATTGTCTCCATTCTTTGCATGAGGCTAAGCATGTCATCTTTACTTTGGATGCAGGCATAATAAACATGAGAAGCATGCAAGAATGTTATCTTTACTGACAGAAGTCACCAAGCGCAAACGCGCCAAGCTAAGAATTGCTTTATTTCTCATATTTAATCTTTGTCATTCTCTACATAGGGCTAAGCACTGCCCTCGTTCTTTGCATGACACTAAGCACTGTCTCCATTATTGCATAAGGCTAAGCACTGCCTCCATTATTGCATAAGGCTAAGCACTGCCTTCCTTTGCATGAGACTAAGCATTGTCTCTATTCTTTGCATAAGGTTAAGCACCGCCTCCATTATTGCGTAAGGCTAAGAACTTCCTTTCCCTGCATGAGACTGAGCATTGTCTTCATTCTTTGCATGAGGCTAAGCATTTCCTCCATTATTGCATAAGGCTAATCATTGCCTTCCTTTGCATGAGACTAAGCATTGTCTTCATTCTTTGCATGAGGCTAAGCATTTCCTCCATTATTGCATAAGGCTAAGCATTGCCTTCCTTTGCATGAGACTAAGCATTGTCTCCATTGTTGGCATGAGGCTAAGCACTTCCTCCATTATTGCATAAGGCTAAGCATTGCCTTCATTTGCATGAGACTAAACACTGTCTCCATTCTTTGCATGAGGCTAAGCACCACCTCCATTATTGCATAAGGCTAATCACTGCCTTTTCTTGCATGAGACTAAGCATTGTCTCCATTCTTTGCACGAGGCTAGGCATTGCCTCCATTATTGCATAAGGCTAAGTACCGCCTTTCCTTGCATGAGACTAAGCATAGTCTTCATTCTTTGATTGAGGCTAATTATCGCCTCCATTATTTCATAAGACTAAGCATTGTTTCCATGCTATGCATGAGGCTAAGCATTGCCTCCATTATTGCATAAGGCTAAGCACTGCGTTTCCTTGCATGAGACTAAGCACTTTCTCTATTACATTTCATGAGGCTAAGCATTGCCTCCATTACTGCATAAGGAAAAATGCTGCCTTTCTTCGCATGAGACTAAGAACTGTCTCCATTACACTATTCGAGGCTAAGATCTGCCTCCATTATCGCATAAGGCTAAACGCTGCCTTTCTCTGCATAGGGCTAAGCATTGCCCTCATCACATACAAGGTTAAGCGCTCCCTTATTTCATTTTCGCATATCATTCAGCATCCCATGTTCCCTCTATCAAACGATCGATATCACCACATCTTTGCTTTTTATGGGCTAAACTCGCCACATTGTCTGAAGGCATCATAGTCTGAAGGCATCATCCTCATAGCCCGAAGACATCATGCCATTGCTTGAGGATCTCTCAAAATTGCTCATCATTATTCAAAGGCATCATAGTCCAGAGGCACCATCTTCATGGCCCAAGGACCCCATTTCATCGCCCACGAGTCCCTCATCATACACTTCATGGCCCAAGACGTCATGGTCTAAGGACATCATCCTCATCGTTCAAAGACAACTCTCATGGTCCAAAGGAAATTTGTATCATGTTTAAATTTTCGCAATAACCCCATGTATATTCGCGTGCATCGTGTCTTAAGTTTTGCCGGTAACTCGGGAGGTAACTGTCATACAAACAGGAGCAATTCTCACTCTGGTTTCCGTTCACAACGTTCACATCCTTCTATCATCTCAAACGTAGCTGGCAATCAGCAATTGTTCACTCTTTGTCCCATAACCGCTCAAACACTTACCTCAAGTGTCTGTAACGTTCAAATTTGCATTCATAACTCTTCTCGAAATTATCCGTTACTCATGACACCATCCTATACAAAATAGCTTTTCTTGAAACACATAACCATTTTTCATAATAACTCCATCGGTTTCATTCGCCATTAGATCCAGACTACACACGGCCTGATTCCCAACACAAGGGATATGTAGGCAACTCAAGAACCAGGGTTCGGCCCCTATTTTTTTCAAAAACACATCATCCTCACTCATTTCGGACAAAATTGGTCATCAATTTCTTTACCAGACAACTCTTTCATTATTTCCGAGTAAAGAGGGGCAGCTGTTGATACCTAATTTTGCCCTCATATTTTTATAAATAACATATATACTTTCAAAATATCATTTTTGCATCATCACCAATTTACAAGAGTCATATAAGTATTTTCTATAATTTGCCCATAATTTTTAAGATTTTAAAATTGATTTTCTTGCATTTAAATTATTCAAATGCTTATTAATTACCCTTTTTAAATTACTTTGTGATGACTTTATCATCCAAATTTATTATTTACATTCACATATATATTTTATATTATTTTTACTTCATTTTATATAAATACATTTGTATTTTCGAGCTATTTATATAATTTTGCAATAATAGCCTATATTCTATACATAACTATATTATTTACATTGTTTACACTAAAATAGCACTTTTATATTTTTATAATGCTAAGTTAATATTTACAATCATTTTACTGCATAAGTAATATTTTTATTATTTATTAATTATTTTTATAAATTACTTTAAACAAATTTCGCATATTTAATTTTATAGCCCAAATACATGGCTAATTTCGGACCAAAATTACCGCGCCAAATACTCAGCCCACTTCTCTGATCCCTCAGCAGCCCAACCAAGTGACTCATTACCTTTGACCCGCCCAGTTTCCTATTTAATCTTTGTCGTTGATCTCAAATGATCAACGACCCATAATAAACCAGCTCTATCTCCTTATAACCCCTCACCCTAACCCTAGAGACCACTTCTCTCAACCAGCCGCCACCAAATCATTTCATCTCTCTTCTTTTCTGAGAAACCCTAGCTGCCGTTGCTTGGTTTTTCTCCGATTCCAACCCAGAGATAAAATCTACCTATGATATACTTACCTTATTAATCTTCTATCATTATTGGTCGTCCGTTTATGGTGTTACTTAGGTAGTTGCCTAATTGCAAGTATCACTTCCGATATTGGACTGGAATGATTCGAATCTTTCATTTAGGCATTATTTCATCTATATTCGCTCAACAAAGTGCGATTTGCACTCTTGGTTTGATTTTCAGACGATTGAACCCTAATTAGGGTTTAAGACTCTCCATCGCCTTTACTGATTTTGATTTGCATGTGATATTTTCTTTCCTTATTTGTGCTTAATTGATTGCTTTCCATGTTTGTTCTTTCAGTTTCTACTACTATATAAATATATCCACAATTCCCCTAAAACAGACCTTAAAGAGTGTTATTCTCTCATTCTCACTCGTTCTATATTATTTTGAAACATGAGCTCTTGGCCAACTGAAAGCGAAGGCCACTACAATCGCTTCTATCTACCTCCCTAGTGTGAGCACTGCTTGGAGCTTGTTCGAAGCTCCCGTGAACTCTGACGCACTATGGTTTGGAGTTCTTGGTGCTGTTCTTACTTTGCTATTGGAACTTAGTGATTCTCCTCTGTTTGTTATTAAATCTTCAAATTGGTAAGTGTTCAGCCCCTCACAATTATGTTTTCTCCCTTCTTGTGGTCATGCTTCTAAATATCTATTTTATTTGAACTCTTACAAACCAATATGACACCGTGTCGACCTTGCTTTGAAATTCTTCTATAATTCTTCATCATAATCTGTATAAGTCTATATATGTTCATTTAGTGTATTTAATTTTGAAAATTTCTGACTGTTATGCTTGTTTGAGAATATCATGTTTATGTGTGCTCGAATTCCTATATTAGCTATTTGTTATGAGTCTTTTCTCACGCCTTACCTTGAAATTTTGTATTGGAACTCCTAGGAAAATCGTTCCTGCCCAGAAGTTGCCTTAATGAGTCTCTTTCTGATAAATCCATTATGCATAACCTACTATTTCTCTACAAATTGACCCATGATCATCCCATATGACAATATTGTCTTAATGTTTAGCCTAATATGCTTCCATGCTATTTGTAAATTTTAAAGTGTGCTCCATGCCTGATTAGACTTCCTAAAGCTTACAAGGTAAAAATGCAATATCTAGCTTTTCTTCTATATGTAATCTAGATCTTGGCGTATCCTTGCCTACTATGAATTCTGGTATTGTTTAAGTCTTTGTGCTATGACTGCTATTTAGCTTGTTCAAGACTTTTCATGCTCAATTAATATTTTTTTATAGACCATGCCCATCAACCTATTTGGTTATGCTATTTTCATTAGGTTTTTCATGATAGACACTTTCATGTGAAGGTTGTGCTCTACTTGCTTCGTTTCTATGATTATTCTAGACCCTCATCTAAAGTTCTTGAGGTTGATCCTGATTTATGCTTCGTTTTGAAATTCTTTGGAATAGTTTACTATCCTATGATGGTCAATCCTGTCACTCTTAAACTTTGTTTCTGGAATTACAACCATAAACTTGCCTCATATGTGCTTTGTGTGCCTTCCAATTTAGTATGATCCTATCTATATGTCTTAGCTAGAGTTGTTGTTAGTCACAACTTTATGAGCTAAGTGTTTAAGCTTCAAAGCTGCTTAATTAATTCTATGTGTAGTCTGTCACCTGTATGGCTAAGTTTTGCATCCATTTGGGTAAGTAAATCATTCGTTGGGCCTGGTGTTGGTCCATATGTATTGTTGGACTTGGGCATTGGATTCAGAAATATTGTACTGTCCTGGTGAGCCTGTGGTTTGGGCCTGCTGTTTGTCTGGGAAATAATGCTATTGAAGTCCTGGGGATACCCCTGGGTTACATTGAATTGGGCCTGTAATTGCTTTAGTGGGTCTGTATTTGTTTCAACATGTATTTGTTCATCTTTAAGTATGTATTATTTCATTCTTGGCCTTTAACGGTTTGCAAACAAGCAATTGGGGAGTTAGTGAAATTGGGGAAAACGAGTGTACTTTGTTCTTACATAAAAAGGTAGAAAACATGCCTATAGGGTCTATGTGCTTTTTTTGCTATTTTGTTTAACTTGCTTTTTTTCTGTACACTGATAGAACTCATGCTTATAGAAAATCACACACTTCACCTAACTTGTCTAATACTCGTGCACTATCCAAATCATGTTAGTTTAAGTAATGTCTATACTTGATTTCAATAGGAATCAAACGCCTTGCTTAATTATTAAACAGCATGCCTATTGGATATGCTAATACTTATCTAGATATCATGATTATAGGATTTTAATCTATTAATCAACTACTTTTGTTGTTTGCATTATACTGCCCCACCTAGATGATGCCTATAAGGATAAAATCTTATAAAATCAATTACGTCTATCAACTGTTAGAAATTCTGCCTATAGGATATTTTCACTCGCATAAGAAACTGTTAATTCTGGTGGCTCGAAGTTGTTTGCCTCATTGCGCGAACAATTTAGAGATCATGCCTATAGGGATTTTAACGCCTTCAATCAGCAAGTTCATTAGTCTAAAGCTGCAGTACTGCTTACATGATACTGGAAATCAGAATCACGTAGAAACCATGTTCTATAGGATTTAACAACTCTAATGCGTCTTAACTCTAATGTTGTATACTGCCTAATCTGCCCGCGTGCATTTATTGTTTATGTGTGGAGGCTAACTTGGGACCTTAATTTTCTTTATGTGAAGTCCTATATGTTTTGAATGTGCGCCTAGTTTTATCATTTTGAGCACCGTAAACAAAGTCTAAAACCATCCAAATAGTAGGTCCAAAGCCTCCTGGACCATAGGCATGGGACGGGTAGTGCACGCATAGGACATAGTTTAGAATTGAATTAGAACGCTTCAGGTAAATAACTTTAACATAGTAATTGGGTAGCAGGACATGATAGTCTATGCCCGCTGAATAATATGAGCAACCCCTACCATAAGGGAATTGCGAAGTATTATTTATGTTGCACGGGGTGATCTTTTAGGCTAAAAAACATAAGACCCCCCTCCTTTATATGATTATTGTTCACACTTAGTCGTTGAATTTAGAACCATTACGTTGTCCGTGTAACCTCTAAAGACTTGTACTGATTATCTATATAGCTTAAATGTAGTCCGATTTTCTTTACACTTGTTCATAATAGAACCTTTAAATTCTTTGTATTCCCTCGCTTATATGACCACATAGGACAATTATAATCTAATAATCCACATAGTGTGAACATCGACCGGGACCCACAATTGTGGACCTCAAAGAGTGCCTAACAGTTTCTCTTTGATGTAATTTGAGCCCTTATCTGATCTTTGGTGATGTAGACTAGTTAAATCACAGTCATTTGCAAATACATACCCTAACACACCTTAAAAAGCATTAGGTTGTGAGTCTTCTCTTTTAATACCCATTTAAAAGAGTTGTCACACGTCGAAGCCCGCTTTCGCGAAAAAACAGGATGTGCCAGTCATTATATTCTCCCCTGCTTAAACAAACGTTTGTCCTCAAACGCATATATAGACATACCTGCAGTGCCGAAAAGATGAGGAAATCGGCTCGGACATATCATGCTCGGTCTCCCAAGTCACCTCCTCGACCGGTTGACCTCTCCACTGAATCTTCATTGACCTTATCTTCCGGACCTGCCTTGCCATAATAGCCACCGGCTCCTCAACATAGGTCAAATACTTGTCTAATTGCACTGAGTTGAAATCTAACACATGAGATAGATCATCATATTACTTTCGGAGCATGGAAACTTGAAAATCGGGTGAACTCCCGACAAGCGGGGTGGAAATGCAAGTCTGTAGAATACCTCACCAACTCTATCAAGAATCTTAAAAGGGCCAATATACCGAAGGCTCGACTTGCCCTCTTCCCAAACCTCATCACACCCTTCATGGATGAAACTCTAAGTTGAACCGTCTCACCCACAATGAATGCCACATCACGAGCCCTCCTATCAGCATAACTCTTCTACCTGGACTCCGTTGTACGAAGCCGATCCTGAATCAATTTCACTTTCTCCAAAGAATCACGTACCAGATCAGTGCCCAAAAACCTAGCCTCCCCATGCTCAGGCCACCAATCGGAGAGCGATATCGCCTCCCATATAAGGCCTCGTACGTAGCCATCTGGATGCTTGACTGGTAGTTGTTGTTGTAGGCGAACTCTGATAACGGAAGAAACTAATTCCCACTGACCCCCGAAATCAATGGCACAGGCTCGTAATATGTCCTCCAAAATCTGAACAGTGCGCTCGGATTGTCCGTCCGTGTGTGGATGAAATGTCGTACTAAGCCCGACCTATGTGCCCATCTCATGATGCACGGCTCTCTCAAAATTAGATGCGAACTGCGTTTCCCGATCGGAGATACTAGACACCGGCACACCATGAAAGCGAACAATCTCACGAAGATAAATCCAAGCCAGCTGCTCTGAAGACTAGGTAGTCATGACTGGAATAAAGTTTGCAAACATAGTCAGTCTGTCCACAATGACCCACAGTACATAAAATCTCCTTGAAGTCCATGGAAGCCAAACTACAAATCCATGGTGATACACCCACTTCCACTCTGGAATATCAAGCGTCTAAAGTAAACCACCTGGTCTCTAATGCTCGTACTTAACCTGCTGACAGTTCAAAAGCCGAGCCACATACTCAACAATATCTTTCTTCATTCTTCTCCACCACTAGTGCTGCTTCGGATCATGACACATCTTCGCGACGCCGAGATGAATGGAATACCGCAAACTATGGGCCTCCACAAGAATCATCTCCCGCAATTCATCCATATTGGGCACACAAATCTGGCCCTAAAGCCTCAATACCCCATCATCACCAATCGTCACCTCCTTGGCATCACTGTGCTGCTCTGTGTCCTTAAGGACAAGCAAGTGTGGATTATCATAATGACGCGCCTTGATACGCTCAAATAAAGACAACCGTGATACAATGCAAGTAAGAACTCGGCCAGGCTCCGAAACATCCAACTTCACGAACTTGTTGGGCAAAGCCTGAACATCCAAACGTAATGGTCTCTCCCCAGTTGGGATAAAAGCAAGACTCCCCATGCTCTCAGCCTTCCTACTCAAAGAGTCGTCCACCACATTGGCCTTCCCGGGATGATAAAGAATGGTGATATCATAGTCCTTTAGTAGCTCTAACCACCTCTGTCGCCTCATGTTTAGATCCTATTGTTTGAATAAGTGTTGAAGAATCCTGTGATCTGTGAATACCTCACAAGACACACCATAACGATAGTGCCTCCAAATCATAAGCTCGTGAACAATCGCTGCCAACTCCAAATCATGCACTAGGCAGTTCTTCTCATGGGGTTTCAACTGACGCGAAGCATAAGAAATCATTCTACCATCACGTATCAGCACACACCCAATTCCAACCCGTGAAGCATCACAATAGAATGTATAAGAACTAGAGGCTGAAGGCAAAACCAAAACTTGAGCTGTGGTCAAGGCATTCTTAAGCTTCTGAATGCTCTCTTCACACTCGTCGGACCACCTAAAAGGGGCACACTTCTAAGTCAATCTAGTCAAAAGAGCTGCGATGGATGAGAAACCCTCCACGAAATGGTGATAATACCCAGCCAAACCTAAAAAACTCAGGATCTCAGTAGCGGTAGAAGGTCTAAGATATCTCTGAACTGCCCCAATCTTCTTCGAATCTAGTCTAACCAAATCTCACACTTTGAGAATTTAGCATATAGCTTTTTCTCCCTCAATGTATAGAGCACGATCCTCAAGTGCTGATCTTGCTCATCTCGACTGCAAGAATGCACCAATATATCATCGATGAACACAATGACGAAGGAATCAAGATAAGGCCGAAACACGTTGTTCATCAAGTGCATGAAAGATGTTGGGGCATTGGTCAACCCAAAAGACATTACCAAGAACTCATAGTGACCATATCAGGTCCTAAAAGCCATCTTTAGAATATCTGAAGCCCGAATCTTCAACTGATGGTAAACCGATCTCCAGTCAATCTTCGAAAATACTCTAGCACCCTGAAGTTGATCAAATAAATCAACAATACACGGTAGTGGATACTTGTTCTTAATAGTAACCTTGCTCGGCTGCTTGTAGTCAATACACATCCTCATAGAACCATCTTTTTTCTTCACAAATAGAGCTAGAGCACCCCAAGGTGAAATACTCGGTCTGATGAAACCCTTATCAAGCAACTCCTGAAGATGTTCCTTTAATCCATTCAACCCCACTAGCGCCACACGATATGGTGGAATTGATATGGGCTGAGTGTCCGGCACCAAGTCAATACCAAAATCAATATTCGTATCGGGTGTCATGCCCGGTAGGTCTGCTGTAGATATATCTGGAAACTCACTTACTTCCGTAACTGACTCAATGGTAGGAGTATCAGCACTAACATCCCTCACAAAAGCTAAGTACGCCAAGCACCCCTTCTCAACTATCCGTTGTGCTTTCATGAAAGACACCACCTTACTGGGAACATGACCCAATAAACCTCACTCCAACCTCGGCAACCCCGGCATAGCCATATCACGGTCTTCGCGTGACAATCAAGAATAGCGTGATATGATGACAACTAATCCATTCCAAAAATCACATCAAAATCCATCATATTGAGTAACAAAAAGTCAACCCTAGTCTCAACGCCCCCAATAGTGACCAAACAAAAATGATAGACACAGTCCACTACAATAGAATCCCTAACTAGTGTGGACTGATAACCAGGAATATCCAAAGAATTACATATCAAAATATTAAGCAAAATAGGATGGCACAAACGAATAAGTGGAACCCGGGTCAAATAAGACTGATGCATCTATATGAAAAATCAGAACAATACCTATAATGATGGCATCTGATCAACTAACTCAGTCCTTCCAGGGAAAGCAAATCGACGGGCTTGGCCTCCCCTTCTAGGACAACCTCTACCTGTCTGTCCTCCACCCCTAGCTAGCTATGCAGGTGGAGTAGCAACAAGAGCAGAAAACATAGCATGAATATCCTGTGGAGGAACACCCCTACAAAGTCACGGACAATCCCTCACCATGTGCCTCGTATCACCACACTCGAAACAACCTTTTTACGAGCGTGGATGCTAGTACTGAGAGTGGCCTGGACGACTAGAATAATCATTGTAGGAACCCCGTGCAAAAGGTGCACTGAAAGATGGCTATCTAATTTGAGTACTCTGAGGTCCTTGACTAGCTGGAGTACTACGAGTAACCTGAAGTGCAGACTGAACTGGCCGACTAACAAAGCCTTTGCCATGATGAGCTAAAATTGCCAAAAGGGAACCACTAAACCCTTAAAAATCTCGAGGCCTCTTGACCTCCCTATTCCCTCTCTCCTGGTCGCAGATACGCTCCAACCTTGTAGCGATCTCCACAACTTAATGGAATGGAGTCTCAGTCTCCAACTCCTATGCGTTCTAAAATCTTAGGCTATAACCGAGTCCCTCAATAAATCTGCGAACCCTATCTCTATTAGTGGAATCCAAAGCAGGTACATGACGAGATAACTCAGTAAACCTCACAGCATACTCGGACACAGTCATACTCCCCTGGCACAACTACTCGAACTCGGTGCACAACACATCCTTGAGGGTCTATGATATGAACTTTCTCAAGAAGAGATTAGTGAATTGGGACGAAGCAAGTGGCATTGCGCCAGGTGGAATACTCTCTTCATAAGTCTGTCACCATCTATATGCCGGCCCCATCAGCTTGAAAGTAGTAGGTCGACCCTTCTCAACTCCACTATGCCCATAGTGCGTAGAATACGATGACGCTGGAACATCTCCTAGTCTATGAAACTATGTGCATTCTCAGAAGCTCCGCCACTAAATGAGGAGGATGATACATCTGGAACCTCTCTAACCTCTTCTACTCCTCCTCTGATGCAACTGGCCTGATCTTGGGCTAAACAGCAATCACGGGCTGCACCGGTATGACACCCGGAGCCTGATCAGCACTAGCTCACTTCATTTGGTGTGGACGGGGAGAGTCTGAGCTCCTCCCCCAACCTGAGAAGTAGCTGGTGCAACCGGGATTAACCCCGCATGAGCCAAGGTACCAAACATGCTCAGAAAATGCGCCAAAGTCTATTTAAGTCCAAGGGTAGCAACAGGTACCTCAGGTACTTGATGCCAACTGGAGCTACTGGTGGCTTCTCAATCACGACCCTAGCACGGCCTCTCGATACGGCACGTGCTCTGCCTCTACCTCGGCCTCTGCCTGGGCCTCTAGCAACACCGGCACCCAGGGTTGCATCATTGGTAACTAAAGCTCGTGTCCTCATAATCTGTGAGAGAGACAAAGGCTCTAATTCCGAAATCAATAAATTCACACGATAAGGAATTAAAGAATGGAATTTTTATAATAGTGTTATAGCCTCCCAAAGATAGGTACAGACGTCTCCGTACCAATCCGCAACACTCTACTACTTGCTTATGGCTCGTCAAACCTATGAACAAAGATTTCTGATACCATCTTTTAACGACCCAAAGTCCCACCATAAGGGTCGTGATGGCACCTAGTTCCTAAAACTAGGTAAGCCTATCACATGGTGAGTTCAAACAGAATATAACAACTTAAAATTAAAAAAGGCTGAAAATACCATAACATAGCCGTAAAGTGAATACAACAGTCAAAATTCTAAAACCCAGTAAACTGAGTCATAAGCTCTACAAGATGTACATAGTGAGTCTCAAATGTGTACATCACTGTATGGAATATATAAACAGTTATAAAGCAACTAAGGAGGGGGACTCCGAGGCCTGCGAGCGAAACAATAGGTATATCTTGAAGTCTCCAACAACTCGGCACCACTCCCTAATGACAAACACAATCTGTTGTACCTGTATATGCACAAAACATGCGCAGAAACATATTATCAGTATAACACAGTCGGTACCTAGTAAGTATCAAGACTAACCTCGATGGAGTAGTGACGAGGTTCAAATCAAGACATTCACTAGTCAAATAACATGTGCAAGATATCAGTATAAAACCGATACGAAAAACATAACATAATAAATATCAACCAAGAGTGGGGAAAGTGATAAAAGGGAAAATCAACCAACAAGTCATAAAACACAAAGTGAAGTCATTTAAGGAAAACAAAAATATGTTCAAAACATCATCCCCTTCCAACACATGAATAACATCAAGAATAACCTTGAAACACCACATAACATCATGAACATGCCACCCTTATATCGCCGCGTGAGCTTCACAATGAAATGTTTCCCCTTATATAGCTACAACGTGTAAGCCAACATATCTCGCCGCATGCGCATCAATAACACCACCCTTATGTCGTTGAATGCACATCTTGCCACCCTTATACTCCACACAATAACAATCAACCCGCACAACAAGACAACATATGCTACAATATCACAAAAGCATCAATATCCCAAAGCCACATCAAGATATAGCCCATGGCGCAACAACAAGATGCAAAATGACATGAAAATAGTATAAATGTGTGGGGGGGAAAAACAATAAAGCATGTTCATATAGCAAACAACCCCTAATCAAGGAATATTAATAGCTTAAGGACTAATCCGGTCACAAACCACACTTACGCCCATGTATACACTCCTCACCACATGTACACGTAGTTTCACATAGCAAAAATAATGCAAATTAGACCAAATGCTAAGGGAAAATTCTCCCACACAAAGTTAGGCAACATACTTACCTCAAACAAGCTAAGTTAATACTCTAAGAAGCTGTTCCCGCGTGAATCAACCTCCAGACTGCTCGAATCTAGCCAAAATAACTTATTAATATCAATAGAAGCCCTAGGAAACAAGCCCAAACAATAAAGCTAAGATCTTTATTCAATTATACATAGTCAACCCAAAGAGTAAATCACGGGCCCGCACCCCGACAAAACTCACAAATTCCGAATACACATTCTAATATAAGTCCAAATATACGTGTTTCATCCAAATCCGACCTCAAATCGACTCTCAAATAATCAATTTTTACATTAGAGGTGTTTTTACTAAAGTTCCCATTTTCTTCACTTAGATTCATCAATAAATCGCTAAAATCAAGATTAGAATCGTGATTTATAAACAAACCCGATTCAAAAATACTTACCCCAATCAAAATCTTGAAAATCACTTCCAAAATCGCCCAAATCCCAGGCCTATATTTCAAAATGTGATAAAATAACCAAAACACCCAAAATAGAGTACTTAAGTGATCTGCCGTGGCGTACACATCGCGATCTTTGGACGTACATCGTGATCGCGAAGACAAAACTCACGCCCATCTGCTGGCCTTCCAACTCTAATGCGAGGCCACCCTAGCAAACCCAATGGTCAAAGCTGCTGGGCCCACACTAAAATGGTCGCATTCATGCGAACGCGAAGAGCAACACATTCCATCACCCCCAGGCGGCCATCCTCTACGCGAACGGGACTCCTAGGTCATGAACGTGGAGGCCACAGTGTCACGACCCAAATAGGAGGGCCGCGACGGGCGTCCAGTGCCTTACTCAACCGAGTACCAATGTAACGTATATTTCATATCATACCATCATGGGCAAATGGGCCAGAAGGGCTGTCATGAGATAACAAGAATAAAACATAAGGGAATACTTGACGTATGACGACCTAACATGATATAAAGACTTATACATGTGACATACGGGCCAACAAGGCCAACATGATCATTTGTAATTTTGGTCATGAACCAAATATTGCCCATCTACGAATTTTTGGATGTGCTGTATATGTGAAGTAGCACCACCACAGCGCAGTAAGATGGGTCCCCAAAGAAGGTTAGGAATATATATTGGGTTTGAATCACCCTCTATTCTTCGTTATCTTGAACCATTGATGTGAGATTTATTTACTGCTCGATTTGCAGATTGTCGATTTGATGAAACAAATTTTCCACAATTAGGGGGAGAGAAAAAGGTAATCAAAAGAGAAATTGTGTGAAAAGTTTCATCATTATCTCACTTTGATCCACGTACCCCTATATGTAATCATGAGGTCCAGAAGATCATCCATTTACAGAATATAGCAAATCAAATTTTAGACGTATTTACTGATTTGAAAAGGATAACTAAGTCGCATATCCCTGTAGAGAATGTGCCTATCCAAATTGATGTCCCATCAGGACCATCTACCAGCATGAGAGCTAATGAACCTAAAGCAAACATAGGCCGACAAGGCCATACAAGAATCCATATACATGACATATGTCTACAAGCCTCTAAGAGTACATAAATGTCACAAAGGTCGGGATAGGGCCCCGCCATACCAATCAATACATATCCAAAGCATACTGACCAAATAGGCAACTCCGAAGCAAGTGGAGTGCACCAACACCTTCCGCTGAGCTGATAGCCTACTTGGAGGACTGTCAACCTATCAATCGGGACCTGCAGGCATGAAACGCCACATCCCCGGGCAAAAGGGACGTCGGTACAAATAAAGTACCGAGTATGTAAGGCATAAAAAGCAGTATATAAAAGACATGAAAGAAACATGGAGTAAAGAACTCAACCTGTAAGTCTGAATAGCTCTGTGAATCATGAAACATTTATAATGTCATGAATATGCATATAAATGTCATATCATGCATAGGTATATGCATACATAATATCATCAAGCCTCTGAGGGTATCCCATTATATCATCTCGGTCTCTGTGGGCGAAATTATCAACGTATACCAGCTGATCAGGTGCTGGTACATATATAAGGCCATAACCTTTCCCCATACCCCATATACATATAATATACGCGTATATAACGCCATATGGTCATGAGTCAATGTACATATATAAATAAATACAATGCATAAGAAGTAAGTCAATAAAATCTCTCGGGATGTCATAAGATAAATAAGCCTTCGGTTAATATCATGAAATAAACTTTATCAACTTACATGTCTTCTGATACCCATGAACAGGCGATATAATAATAGGACACATTGGGAATCAAGAATATAGGCAACCCTAGGACTTTTAAGAATAGAGCCATTTGCGAAAGTTCCGCATTTGCTCGTTTTATTTGTATCATATGGATCATGCCAAAAGGAAAGAAGAGATAGCCTTATCATACTATGAAGTACCTTCCAAAAATCAAACTACAAAGAAAAAGAGAGGCGATATAGCGATACTTATATCGTAGGGATCGTTCTAATGTTATCGCTTCTTGATTTGGTACCCAGGATGTTAATCTTCTTTGAAACCCTAGAAGAGAGCTTAAGTATATGTTTATGGGTGATCTCTGGTCGTGTTCTATGGAAAAATGAAGATAAAGGCGACCTAAGACATATATATCAACTTTTGAAAAGTCAAAGAGGTGCTAGCTTGGCACCCTAGCAATGGCCCATTTTCCGATGCTTATATCTTTTTATCCGTATGTCGTATGAACGAACGATTAATAGTGTTGGAAACTACATTCCAAGACCTTAAATTTTGAATATAATATATCCTAGGAAGACCTCATATATCACACGACATGTGTTGCTCAAAAAGCTTCAGTGACACACCTACTTGTCACCTATGCAGTCTGTGCATTCTGGCAAAACTGTAAATATCTCCCTACTCTGATTTCTTATCGACAAACGGTTTAATGAGTTAGAAATTAGACTCGTAGATATTCAATTTGATATGTGAATCATCCTGTAACTCAAAGTATATTGGGAGAAAAGCTCCGCTACATTTGACCTAATATTCAGCACATTTATGAATGTAACTTGTGATGACTTTTGCCAACTTTTGTTCCACAACTCGCTCGACTTCAAAACGTAACACACGACTATCATAAGCCTAAAATAACCCATAACATAAGCTCCTTATCATGTTAAAAACCCTAGTATCATCCCAAAAGTATATGTTATAACATTCTCAACTTGTCGACATTCCACGAAACTTATTTTCTTCAATTTGTTTAGCTTCTAAGCCTTTCAACCCTCTTGGTACTTGTTATCCATGATCTTAAAGATTTGTAACCTCCAAGGTAACATGATTAACTTACTTTATGTACTTTCAAAGACGATCTCATTTCTGAGCTTACATCAATTGACTTATGATGTACTCTCACGTACGAAAATATGGGGTGTAACACACAGCCCCTCCTGCTCAGCGAACACAACCTCTCTTACGTGAACGCGAAGAACAAACCTCGCATGACACCAAAATACTCTCGCGAACACGACTGCCTTATCGCGATCGCGATGAAGGAAACCGGGCATCAACAAATCAGCAGTTTAAAACAAGGAAAAAGATCTGAAACCCATCTAAAACTCACCCAAGAACCCCTAGACCCCGTCCAGTCACACCAACCAATCCCAAAACATAACACGAACATACTTGAGTCCTCAAATCACACAAAACAACATCGACGTGATAGTCATTTTTTTCCCAACTAGCATTTTTTTCCAGATCTTCACGTACGTCGGGCCAAATAACGCATTCATATGGTTGAGCCTGATTGAGCATACTCGATGGCCCCCATATGAATTGAGCTTGAATGAGTATAATCAAAGGCCTCACAGTAGTTTAGCAACCGCGAGTGTGCTGCTAGATCTTCACATATGCATGGGTCACTATGTGCAATTCTGTTTAGAAAAGTTATTTCTTTAAACTATAACTCAGTTTATAGTTTTGAGTTTCAGTTATTAGAAAAAAATTATTTTTCACTTCAGCTTTCAATTATCAGTTCTAAATACAATATTCAAAATCAGTTTTAACTTTTAAATTATTCATATTAGTTATGTGAGTCGTCAACTTTACTTATTGTATTTTATTATATTTATATATAATACATACTAGTTTAGCCAGAGGCGGATCTAAGATTTAATGATTACGGGTGTCACTCAGGGGCGAATGCACATTTATCGAAGCAGTGTCAGGCGACACCGCTTCGTGAATTCTTTTGCTAAATATATGTATTAATACTGCGAGAAAGCGGATAAGTAGGAAAAAATGACATCACTTGACATAATTTGTCTCTTGGTATATTGGTTATGTGCTCGATTTTGCTCTAAGAGGTCAGGTTCAAACCTCAACTAGCATCTCTTTTTTTCTTTTTGCAAATATTTGAGACGATCTATGCGGTTAAAAATTATAAATAAAGTAGAATTTAATTCAGGACTTTTCTGACTTAAGACTCAACAAAATCAATAGACTAAAGTTATTTCTTATCTAGAAGTATGATAATTAAAGTTATTATTCCCGTTCTTTTATAAATTTTGACATCGCTTATAAGAAATCGGTGAATATCCCTGGTGCCACTGCTTTTAATGCAAACCAGCGATAGTGAAAAGATTGAACTTGGGTGTACATTAAGTCGGTTCGATCCATTTTTGATTAATTCGGTTCGGTTCCGTCCATTTTGAATTAATTCAATTCAATTTAAAAGATTGTTTTATACATAAATGAATATGTGATCACAAAATCGAATAAGTTCTATCCAATTCGCTCTAATTCTCTAGGTTAAAATTTGATTAATATTATTAAAAAATATAAATAAAAATAAAATTTTAAATTAGGAAATACATCACTTCAATCTACGTACAGCTCGATTAATATTATGTCTTTGATGCATCAATCTAGTTTACAACAACAACAAAAACAACAACCTAGTATAATCCCACTAGAGGGGTCTAGGGTAGTGTGTACGCAGACCTTACCATCAATCTAGTTTCTAAAATTAATAAAATAACATTAGATGGATAAAAAGAGAAAATGATTAAAATCACATTCAAATAAAATGAAGATCTAGAAAAAGAAAAAGGAAGCAAATATACAATTTAAATAAATAATAAAAAGGAGATTGTACAAAATAGAGTAAATAACAGAGGTGAAGAAATTAAAAGAATTTAAAAGCAGCATAAAAGAAAGAAGATAACAGCAAAACAACTAGGACTTCAACAGAGTCTCGATCTCGGGTATTTCAGGTGGAATTTCAATGCTTTAACCATGGCACCTACATTCATTTTGTTACTTAGGGTGCCACTCTTTATATATGTTCAATAATGTGAGGAAAATACTAGTACATATGTACGATTTTACTCGAGCGATCGGATGGTGTACCACCCCCAAGCCCCTACATAGATCCGCCCCTGAGTTTAGCCCTCCGCTTTGGAGTTGCCAACGAAACTTGCTGCATACCTCAGGAGGTATTTAGCCTGTTTGGGACTGTCACGTCATGTGACAAGCATTGATTTCGTACGAGACGAGGTACATGGTTAGAGGAAAATTTCCTAGACTTTGAGTGTGCGCTTTGTTGATTTCATCCTAGTGATAACAGTCTTCCCCGAGACTTTAATTTATTTAGACATTTATGTTATTTCTGGGGAATGCCCCGAAGTTATTGTATTCAACTTTCAGATATTAAAGGCTCATGATGTGATAGTCATCTAGATTATAAGATGTTTTGACATTCGATTTTATTTAGTTTAACATATGAGATTTAGTAAGATTTTATTAGTTGATACATAGAATATTGAGTTTAGTTTAAGACTTCATCAAAATAGTACAAGTTTCACTCAACGAGTTACTGCAAGTTGAGCGTGCCAATCGCCTCGCATCCTAATTTGGGGTGTGAGAGCTATATTTCCATATACTATATATTCCAATTTGATAATCAAGAAATTAAATTCGCTCTGGAATAAGTGATTGCCTAATCTCTACTCCTCACATAATTAAATTACCTTAATGACTTTTTCAACAAGGCTATTTTCATTTAATGTCAAATATATATGCGTATTAACATACATATATCAAGTGATTACTGTTGTTGTTAGTGGATCACTCTGGATAATAAAAGCAATAATTCATGGAAGTAGAATATTTAATCATTGCCTAAGTTCTTGTTTTCACCTAATTAAGTTACACAATGACTTTTTCTTCTAAATTATTAACCGTTTACTAGTCAAATACACACACTACTCACACACATACTTATGATCTATATGTATATATGACTATATGAGCTATATGAGTATATGTATTTTCATATGCATGTACAATGTCAGTAACGTGTTAATTATTTTCTTCTTTTGATGCCAATAAAATACAGTATTTAAGTAGGAGTAATATACACGGAAGAGGAGAATTATTTAAACTATTATTCCCTTACTTATTTTCTTTTTTAGTTCGTGCCAAAAAAATGACCTATTTTTATATTTGAAAATAATTTATTTATGCAATAATTTATAGCCACACAAAGAATATGTGCCTCATTTTATACCACAAGTTCAAAAGTCTTCTCATTTTCTTCCATTTCTTATTTATTGGTAATGCTTGTTTGCTTATTTGCTGCATAAATCTGACATGTACATACTTAATAGCAACGCTAGGTTGGGTATTTTTTAAGATTAAAATATGTGATTGTGACTAACAAAACAATTTGATTACTTAATGACTTAGTTTTGTCAGCTAGCTGGCAATAGTAGTTTCTACTAATACTTTAATCTAGCTTGATCAAGAATCTAAAATGATTTCTAGACTAGATTAAGCATATAAAACGTACACTGATCATTTATTTATAGCTTAAGATTTGCATATCAAACAGGAATCTTAAGGGATACCAAGCTGTATTCATATGGCCTTCATTATCATGTCTTGGAGCTACTAGACAGTCTGACAGCAGAAGCAAATTAAGGTAGCATATTTTACTGCTGCACCTAGCAATTATTGCACGTGTGTTCCTGGCAAAATTAACTGCACTAATATATTTTAAACTAGCTTTTTTCTGGAAGCATCTGCGTTTGTTTGCACTTCAATTAAAACCTTTCTGCTGCAATTATTTACGTTACCTTTTTAGCTTAATTAAAGAGAAGTAAAGCTAAAATGAAAAATCCAATAAAATATTAATCGCTAGAGTAAATGTGTAAATGTCAAAAGTACACGGATGAGAAAATAGATGTGCTGAAATTAGACATGAATGATATCTTATGCACATATATTTTGTCATTCCAATATTTATCTTTCTAAGATTATGTGTAGCTTCTTCCGAAAGGAAATGACGAAAATGTGGGTAAATTTTCTTTTAAATGTTTCACAGATATGCAAATTCTTGAAAACACTACACAAATTCTTTAAGATTTTCTCGACCAATTGTCATGACCAAAATATATTTTCTTGAAAGAAATACAATACTATATGAAAAATTGAAAGAGTACAACAGAAATGGAAAGATGACTCTAAGGCCTGCGAACGATATGCAGCTCTACCTCGAGTGTCTATCTGGTATCCGCTAACCACCGCTTGGGACTCCTGGTATCAATGTCCGAATCTGCACAAGAAGTGCGAAAGTGTAGTATGAGTACAAGTGACTCAATGTACACTGTAACTTTCGAGCCTAACTCCAACGAGGTAGTGACGAGGCTAAGACAAGACACCTACAATTAAACCTCTACAGTTTAGTGACGAGAAATAACGAGATGGCAAATAAATAGCAACTAAAATAATAGGACAACGACATGTGAGAAAGCGGTACATAAGTAAAGAGATTGTCACGACCCAAATCCCTACCTGTCGTGATGGCGCCTATCACATTATTAGGCAAGCCGACAATCACATAATAACTATGCATTTCAATTAAAAACATGATTTTTAACAGTTTCAACAGTGGAAAAATCTCATAAGTACTGGATAAAAAAACAACTGAAACTCAACGATAACAAATCCCAAAATCCTGGTGTCACCGAGTACATGAGCTACTAAGTGTCAACACAGTCTAAATCTCTAATACAACTATATGAAAAATAGAACAGTACTTAATAAACTGAAAGGAAGGAGAGTCGAGGTCTGCAGACGTTATAGCAGCTACCTTAATAGTCTCCGAGCAAATACTACACCAAAACCAGTAACCGCCGCGTCCAGAAGTACCTGGATCTGCACACGAAGTGCAGAGTATAGTATGAGTACAACCGATCCAATGTAGTCAATAAGTAACAGGACTAACCTTGGACTGAAAGTAGTGACAAGATCAAAAAGTTACTGTCCAAATCCAGATAATGCTTGTAGAGATATAATAGGGAAATGAAAGTAATAACTTAGAGAAATTCCATATTCAGTCGTACACAGTATAGAAATGAAGACATGCTTTGGAGTTCAATAATTTAAGCTCAACACTGATAAAATGTGTCAAGTATAGCTGGCATGAGCAATGTTACATCTCTATGACTGCATGTCAAATATACATGTCAAATGCAATGCATCACAATGGTACTCCCAGATATTCACGCTCTTAGAGTACTCAATTTGAGTGTCTCAACTTTCACTCAGCACACACAATCACTCAGCACTGTATGGTACATGCGCTCACTGATGGTATGTCAGACTCCGGAGGGGAAGATCCTGCACAAACACTAATATAAATCCAATATGGCATGCTGTAATATGCAGCCATATCCACAATACCACTCACAACACGGCTCTCAGGCCCGAGCTCAGTCATCAATCTCTCCAGTCTCACGGGCTCATATATCTCATACCACTCAGCCTAAACAATGATAACATAATGCAATAGTAAATGATAATAGAGACTAAGATATGATATGCAAATGAATGAATATGACTGAGTACATAATTAAAATTTAAGCAAATAACTCAACAACAAAAATGATCTCAGTGGGTCCCAACAGAATAAGCATATTGCCTAAATATGAATTCTAACTTGGATCACAACTCAATTACTCCAACACGTGGGAGTTTCATGGATAAAAACAAGATTAGATAACTACACACTACCACAGAATCAACTGAGTCATAATTACCGCAGTGCTCGCCCACACGCCCATCGCCTAGCATGTGCGTCATGTCAACACCAACCACATAACACATATTTTAGGGATTCATTCCCTCAGTATCAAGTTTAGAAGTGTTACTTACCTCAAAGCGTGCAACTCAGTGCTCCAACAAACCCTTGCCTTGCTAATCGGCCTCCGAACGACTCGAATCTAGTCACAAATAACTTAATATAATCAAAATAAGCTATAGGAATCGATCCCATACGATAAAGCTAAGTTCTTTAACCAAATTCAAAAAGTCAACCCCAAACCCATGCCTTGGAACCCGACAAAATTCACAAAATCCGAACACCCATTCGATAATGAGTCCAATCATACCAAAATCATCCAATTCCGACCATAAATCGACCCTCAAATCCCTAAATCATACTCTTTAATCCCCAGTCCGAAAATCCCCCAAATTCTACCTTAAAAACACATAATCTAGGTGTAGAAATCAATGGATATTCAATATTATTAGACAAAAGTGATCAAAAATAGCTTACCTCTTGATTTGTAGTGAAATCCCTCTCAAATATTGCCCCTAGCCAAGCTCCCCAAGTCCAAATATGAAATAATGCTCTAACCTTCGTTTTTTAAATTAAATAGCCTGCCAGTGGTTCCTCTTCGCGATCACGAAGAACAAAAGATGTTCCCAACAAAAAAACACTTCGCCAATGGGAAGTCTCAAACGCGAACACGATGTTACCAGATCCAACTCTGCACGAACGCATCTCCAGTTGCGCGATCGCATAGGCTTGAAGCCTTATACCTACAACTGACCACTCCTCTTTTGCAAAAGCAGAATACCACTCGTGTTCGCGGTGACCTGAGACCAAGAAGTTTTGCGAATGTGTGCGCATAATCGTGAACGCGTAGACCAACTTCCATCAGTCACTAAACAACCATTCGCGATCGCGGACCTTCCCTCGCGATCGCGTATAAGGAAACAAGAACCTGGCATAACATCAGTCCCACAAGTCCAACAATGAGCCGAACATGATCCGAATCACCCCCGAGGCCCGCGGAACCCCATCCAAATATACCAACACATCATAAAACATCGTACGAACTTAGTTGAATCCTCAAATCACATCAACCAACATTGAAAACACGAATCGCACCCTAATTTAAGCCTAATTCAAACCAACTCCGATTGACCTCAAAATTTTCACACAAGTCATAAAATGATACAACAGACCTATTCTAACTTCCAAAACAAAAATCCGAGCCCGGTAACAACAAAGTCAACTCTCGATCATACTTCTCAACTTTCCAACTTTCGTCAATTTAAGCCAAAACGACATACGGACCTCCAAATCAAAATCTGCACATACTCCTAAGTCCAAAATTACCATACGAATCTATCGGGTCCATCAAAACTGCATTGCGAAGTCGTTTACTCATAAGTCAATATCCGGTCATCTCTTTTAACTTAGGCTTCCAACCCTGTGACTAAGTGTACCAATTCATTCTGAAACATCCCCTGAACCAAACCAACCACCCTGGCAAGTCACATAACCACAATTGAACATAGAATAAGCAATAAATGGGAGAACAGGGCTATAATACTCAAAATGACAGGATGGGTCGTTATATTCTCCCCCTCTTAAGCAAACGTTCGTCCTCGAATGGGTCTAAAATCATACCTAGAGTCTCAAATAGGTGTGGATAAATGCTCCGCATCCGCCCTCGGTCTCCCAAGTAGCCTCCTCGACTGGCTGACCTCTCCACTGAACTTTCACTAAAGTTATATTCTTTGATCTCAACTTTCGAATTCACCGATCCAAAATAGCCACCGGCTCCACATCATAAGTCAAATAACCATCTAGCTAAACCGTGATAATGTCCAAAACATGAGACGAATCACCGTACTACTTTCGATGTATGGAAACATGAAACACTAGTTGAACACTCGATAGACTAGGGGGCAATGCAAGCTTGTAAGCCACATCTCCAATCCTCTCAAGTACCTGAAAAGGGCCAATCAACCGAGGGCTCAACTTTCCCTTTTTCCCGAACCTCATAACACCCTTCATATGTGAAACTCTGAGTAATACCTTCTCTCCCACCAAATAGCAACTTCACGGACATTCCAATTGACATAACTCTTGTGTCTAGACTATGCCGTGCGAAGCGGATCCTGAATCAACTTGACCTTTTTCAAGGCATCATAAACTAGATATGTGCCCAACAACCTAGCCTCCTCCGGCTCAAACGACCCAACTAGAGATCAAAACCACCTCCCATATAAGGCCACATATAGAGCCATCTGAATAATCGATTGGTAGCTCTTGTTATAGGCAAACTCTACAAGAGGTAGAAACTGATCCCAAGAACCCCCAAAATCCATGACACAAATGCGTATCTTATCCTCCAATATCTGAATGGCGCGCTCGGACTATCTATCCATTTGAGGGTGGAATGTTGTGTCACGCCCCGAACTCGGGGAGCACGACCGGTGCTCAACCGAGTGAACCCTGTCAAGCAAGACTGTTAGATACATTCTACCCAAACTCACTTATGAATACAGAAAATACATATTTTCGTTAATTATAAGATAAGGAGACCATGTATACAATACCAATTCATTATCATTAGTAACTTCATTTTAAAGTCACAGATTACACACACTTTTAATTGTCTGAAGTGAAACAAGTAATTCAAACACAACATAACATTGTTTGACTTCACCGACACCAATATACAACCCATACTATGTCTACGGAGACTCTAATAGATACATAAGAGTACTATGATAGTGTCGGCAACAAGGCCCCAGCTATTTCTCAAATACAATACACAAGGAACAAAAGATACATCACCCCGAAATGAAGTGGGGCTCACCAAGTCAACTGGGAAGAGGATGTACCGCTATCACTAATCAATGTCTCCTATTGTGGAACCACCTGCATCCATTTAAGATGCGGCGCTCCTGGAAAAAGGGACGTTAGTACATATGGAATAGTACTAGTATGAATGACAAAACATCCTCTCAATAGAATAATAGATAATACAAGCAAGAACAATCATAATATCAGTGGAAGCCACAAACAACATCAAACCTCAAATTAGGATTAAGATAGTGTTCAAATTAATTTCCATATCTTAAGTTGGGAGATTTTTAGTACCAATATACCACCGTTCACAATTCCAATATTCACAATGCTAATACCACCGTACTTTTAGCACGGAGTCCGATCACGACAAGATCGGCTAGGCTGTCTCATTTGAGACATCAACCACAATCATAATTTCCAGCATAATTTCCATCAGAATTACCACCAAGTGTGCGGCATGGCATCCGATCACGACCTGATCGGCTAGGCCGTCGCATTTGAGACATCATCCTTTTAAACAAATCATCTCGTTTCATACTTCTTCCATATTCTTTTCATTTCATTGGCACTGGTGGCCACAATTATAAAATCATTCTTGGCATGTCGGTCGTATTTAGTATTTCATGCTCACCTTTTCCACTTTCAAATATAATCACCATCATCAACAACAAGGCATTTGAATTCATGGTTTTTAGTACACATGTGAGCAATTAAGAGTTTTAGGCACATAGAGGTTTTTCACAAAATTTGGCATAATAGCCTTCATTTGAACTTGCCTTGAAATCGAAACATTTTTAATGCACAACCCATACTTTGAATCAAATGATAACATAACATGATAAAAGAATTTGGGATACATATTCAACATATATCCTTCAACACAAGCTTATTTGAAATAGTATAATGAACCACTCAGGACTTACATAAATTACATGAATACCATGGGGTTCAATTCTAAGAGAGGAGTTTAGCCAACGCACCTTGCTTCGAGCCTTTTAATTTACTACAACATTCCGGAAATCTTAGCCACTTCGTTCTATTTATTGATATAGAAAAATTGAACACAAATTAGGAAGGAGTTCATAGTTCCAGCTCACTTGAGCATTTTATCAAACACTAGGTGTGCAAATTACACTACAAGGTTCATCCACAAGATTTCTTTTACTCCACAACTAATTCAACACCCAAACCACCCAAGATTGTTGAACAACTTCCCCACAATCCCTACTAGCCCACGCATGTGATAAATAACAATTCCTATATCCAAAAATCATACTCCCAAATTACCCATGTCATACCCAAACTCGAAAATGAAGACTAGAATTTGAATCTTACCTCTTAGATGAAGATCTTGTAGTTGGCTTCCTTGATTATTGAAGGTTGGGACAAGAATGGATGATTAGAATGTTAGGTTTCCTCTTTCTCTCTCTAAAATATTCTTACCTCTCTCTAAAATCATCAGATGAATGCCCTAAAATAAGCCCCAAAGGCTATTTATCAAAATGGGGTTGGGTAAAATTTCCAAAACATAAACTTGCCGAAACCGGGTCTGCGATCGCAGACCGTACCGCAGAACCATTATGCTGCCCACTTATCGATCGCATAGTTGACGCTCAAAAAATAGTGTTGTCTAGTTGGGTCTGCGGTGATTATGCGGCCTGCAGACCTGTTCTGCGGTCGCATAATGCACTGCATAACTAGTCTGCGGTCGCATAGTGTACCACAGACCTTCCTCCAATCTTGGCCCGCCTCTGATTCACTCTGCGACCATTATACGGTCCGCAGAGGGATTCTGCGGCTGCATAGTGGACCGCAGAAATGTCTTTTTCTGCTGAAAGTTTTCCTTTACTCCCCAACGCACTGTTCAACCCAAAATGTTTGAGCGAGGTGACTTAAGCCTAGTTTGGCACTACGAAACTTTAATTTCCTTTGCGAAAATTTTACGGGGCCTTACATTCTCCCCAGCTTAGGATCATTCGTCCTCGAATGAGAGTCAAAATCTGTCATTAGCATTCAATGTGAATTAACTGTTAATTCACACACACCAACAGTTTCAAAATTTGGCTAACTCCCTAAATTTCAAAAAATTTCTCCAAAGTGTCCTCTGTAACTGGGCCTATCCACCTTTTAGAGAATCCTAGAAACCAATCCTAACAACATATACATAATCCGATGATGCAATATAACATAAAAACAACACCAACCATGGCCTCATAAGCAATATATTGCTAGAAAAGGAATACCTTTAACATCAACTGTACAAATGATACATAATTCATAGAAGGTAACTCTTAGCTTTTTCATAGAACACAACTTTATAAATACATGATTATTCAAACAAATAAGGATAATGTTTCTTCATTTCTTCCTCGGCCTCCCAAGTAGCCTCTTCAACTTGCTGGTTTCGCCATAACACTTTCAGGGAGGCAATTTTTTATTTCTCAACTTTCGGACTTTTCGATCAATAATAGAAACTTGAATCTCTTCATAAGTGAATTCCACATTAATCTCAATAGTCTCAACCGAAACAATGAGTGTTGGATCTCCAACTACTTTCTTCAATATAGACACGTAAAACACCGGCTGCACTAATGACATCTCAGGTGATAGCTCAAGCTTGTACGCCACATCACCGATACTTCAAATCATTCTGTACAGTCCGATATACCTCGTACTCAATTTCCCTTTATTACCAAATCACATTACACCCTTTATGGGGGAAACCTACAAGAATACCCAATCATCTTCTTTGAACTCCAAATCTCTACGACGAACATCCGAATAGGACTTCTGGCGACTCTGAGAAGTCTTCAACCGCTTCTTAATGATCTTAACTTTTTTCATAGACTGATGCACGAGGCCTAGCCCTATCAACTTTGCTTCCCCAATCTCGAACCACCCAATGAGAGATCTACATCTCCTACCATAATAAGCCTCGAACGGTGCCAACCGAATGCTAGCATGATAACTATTATTGTAGGCAAATTCTATGTGTGGAAAATGATCATCCCAGCTACCTTTGAAGTCTAGAACACAAGCGCGCAACATATCCTAAAGCGTATGAATAGCCCGCTCTGCCTGCCTGCCCGTCAGTCTGCGGGTGAAAGGCTGTACTTAGATTCACCTGAGTACCCACACCTTGCTGAAATTTCTTCCAAAAGTAATCTGTGAACTGTGCCACCGATAAAAAATGATGGAAACTGGAGTGCCATGCAACCTGACTATTTCTTTGATATACAACTGAGCATATTGTTCCGTTGTATCGGTAGCCTTAACCGGAAAGAAGTGGGTTGATTTCGTGAGTCGATCCACAATCACCCAAATCAAGTCAAACTTACGAGGAGTGCGAGGTAGTCCTACCACAAAGTCCATATTAATCATTTCCCACTTCCACATTGGAATTTCTATGTTCTGTGCCAACCCACCGGGCCTTTGGTGTTCGGCCTTAACTTGCTGACAATTTGGACATCTTGCCACAAAGTCCGCTACATTCCTCTTCATATCATTCCACCAATAGACTTCCTTAAGATCATGATACACTTTTGTAGAGCCCGGGTGCACGAATACCTAGAAGTGTGATCCTTGGTCATGATTCTCTCCCGGAGACCATCTACATTTGGAATACATAGACACCCTTGGTACCCTAGTTTACCATCACCCATGCCAAGAGAAAAGGCCATGGTCTTATGTTTATGAATCCCCTCTTTCAATTGTGCCAATAATGGATAGTTGTATTGCTTCTCCTTGACTTCTACAACAAGTGATGATTCAGCCCTATTTTGCACAATCACCCCTCCTTCACTAGAGTCCACAAGACGAACTCCTAAACAAGCCAATCGGTGAACTTCCTTGTCCAATGGCCTTTGATATGCCTCCAAGTGTGCTAAACTACCCATAGATTTTCAGCTAAGAGCTTCTTCCACAACATTAGCCTTCCCCGGATGATATGGAATATCAATGTCGTAGTCCTTGAGTAACTCGAGCCACCTTCTCTACCTCAAATTCAATTCCTTCTGCTTGAAAATATATTGGAGGCTCTTATGGTCCGTGAATATATCCACATGGTCCACATATAAATAATGACACCAAATTTTCAATGCAAATTCCACCGCCGCAAGTTCTAAATCATGTGTTGGATAGTTCTTTTCATGATTCTTGTGTTGCTTATAAGAATAAGCAATCACCTTGCCGTGTTGCATTAATACACACCCAAGTCCGATTCTCGAAGCGTCATAATATACCACAAATTCATTTGTACCCTCTGGTAGGGTCAACACTAGTGTCGTAGTCAACATTGCTTTCAACTCCATGAACTCCTTTCACAAGCATCTGACCATTGGAACTTAATTGCCTTCTGCGTCAATTTAGTCAACAGAGAGGCAAGAGTAGAAAACCCCTCCACAAACTTTCTGTAATACCCTGCTAAGCCTAAGAAACTGCGAATCTCTGTTGGAGTTGTAGGCCTCAGCCAATTCTTCACAACTTCAATTTTTTGAGGATCAGTCTTAATTCCTTCACTAGAGACGACTTGACCCAAGAATGTGACAACTTTAAGCCAAAAATACCACTTTGAAAACTTTGCATATAACTTGTGCTGACCCTATCTGCAGAACTACCATGAGATGATCGGCATGGTCCTCTCGACTTCGTGAATATACAAGAATATCGTCAATGAACACTATCACAAAGAAGTCAAGAAAAGGCTTGAAGACTCGATTCATCAGATCCATGAAAGCTGCTGGGGCATTTGTTAGCCCAAAAGACATCACCAAAAATTCAAAGTGCCCATATCGGGTTCTAAAAGCTGTTTTCGAATCATCCTTCTCCCTGATCTTCAGTTGGTGATACTCGGATCGTAAATCAATTTTGGAGAAATACTTAGCACCTTGCAATTAGCCAAACAAGTCATCTATCCTTGGCAGTGGGTACTTATTCTTGATTGTGACCTTGTTGAGCTGCCGATAGTCGATACACATTCTTAGCAACCCATCCTTCTTTCTTACAAATAGAACCAGTGCACCCCAAGGTGACACACTCGGCCGGATGAAACCCTTCTCTAAAATCCTTTAATTGTTCCTTTAGCTCTTTCAATTCTGCCGATGCCATTTTGTAGGGTGGAATAGAAATAGGCTGCGTGCCTGGCATCACATCAACTCCAAAATCAATCTCCCTATCTGGTGATCCCAGGGAGCTCATCCGGGAAAACTCCCAAAAATTCATTCACAACAGGCACAAACTCAAGTGTAGGTGCCTCAGCGTCGGTATCCTTAACCCGGACCAAATGGTAAATACACCCCTTATTGATCATCTTCATGGCCGTAAGGTAAGAAATAAACCTACCATTTGGCCCCACATCATCACCCTTCCACTCAATAACTGGCTCGTTTGGAAATTCGAACCTAACAGTCTTGGTTCGGCAATCAAACTTGCCAAAACAAGAATAAAGCCAGTCCATCCCTATTATTACATCAAAATCGACCATTTCCAATTCAATGAGATCTACCATGGTGTCCCGACCATGCAACGTGACACCACAATCCCTATAAACTTGTGTGGCCAAAATGGACTAACCAACCAGCGTAGATACAGAGAATGGCTCATGAAGTTGTTCCGGTTCTATCCCAAATCCCATATCAACATAAGAAGAGACATATGACAAAGTGGAACCGGGATCAATAAGAGATACACATCATGAGATTGGACAGTCCATATACATGTGACACCATCTGGAGAAGCCTCTGAATTCTAGCGACCCCTCATAGCATAGAAACGGCTGAATCCTCCTGAACTTTGTGCTCCACCAGTAGCTGCACCACGCCTTGTGGGTGTTGTAGTGCCTCGAGCTGGAGGAGGTGCTGCAGACGTAGTAGCTGTAGAACTGGCTGGCTGTGCCATGCCCCTGCCCGTACCCTGGTGGGACGAACGACAATCTCTCTAAATGTGACCCCTTAATCCACACCCGTAGAATATGGGTAAGTCCATGTAGCATATTCCTAAGTGCATCTTTCCACACCTAGGGCATGGGGGCCTTCACTGCTGCTGGAATCTACCACCATGCCGACCCTACTGGTAGGAGCCCCTGTTACCCTGACTGGGCCAGAAATGGCTCCACTGCTGCTAACTGGGCCCTGATTACGGTGCACTAACCGAAGACTGAATAGAGGACTGAGATGGCCCTGATGGCCCTCCCCTGAATGCTGACCTGCCGCCACCAGAAGAACCACCAAAGTTGCCCGTAGACTAGGCCTTCTTCCTACCCTCTTGCTCCATTATATTCCTATATTTGCGGGTCTCAGTGGCTTGAGCGAATGGCATCACCTTCCCATAGTTCATATCAGAATTCAAGGCAGCTATAGCGGCATCATTAATTACCAAGGGACTAAGTCCCTGCACAAAACGTCACATTCTAGCCTCCATAGTGGGAAACATGTAAATATCATACTTGGACAGGTGCGCGAATTTCATATGGCACTCCCATACACTCAGGCTACCTTGCCTCAGGCTCTTGAACTCAGCGGCACGGGCTGCCTTAGTATCGGCAGGCAAGAAATAATCGATAAACGCATCGATAATGATATTTGTATATGGGAAAGTGGGTTGGAACTATGAAATACGGCCAAGTGACAAGAATGACTTTGTAATCATAATCACTAGTGCCAATCAATTGAAAGTATATGAAAGAAGTACGATGTGAGATGATTGACTAAAAAAGGTAATGTCTCAAATGAGATGGCCTAGCCAATCGGGCCGAGATCGAACTCCGCGTAAGAATGTGGTGGTATTGTGGATGAAATTGTGAAAATGGTTGATGTCTCAAATGAGATGGCCTAGCCGATCGGATCGTGATCAGACGCAATGCCGCACACATAGTGGTACCGTGATAGAAATTATAACAAAATTATGGTAATGTCTCAAATGTAAGTTTGAGACATTGTGGTATTCACATTCTATTGAGTTGGTGTTTAGCTTACATTGTGGTATTCACATTCTATGTAAGTTCAATGTTTATTCTAAAAGCTTCATCATGTTAGCTTTCCATTTGAGAATTTATTCAAAATGTGGAATATGTGTTAGGAATGTTAAAACTTCATGTCAAGACCGAAATAAAGGTTGTTATGCCAAATTGTATGAAAGGCCTATATGTGCCTAAGATTTCTCAAATTGCTCATATGTGAAGTAATGTCTGGCATGGGAAGCCCTATTGATGTTGATAATGATAATAATATTTGAATGTGGAAATGGGGACCGGAACTATGAAATACGGCCAAGTGCCAAGAATGACTTTGTAATTGTGATCACTAGTGCCAATGAACTTAAAGCATATGAAAGGAGTACAATGCGAGATGATTAACTGAAAAAGGTAATGTCTCAAATGAGATGGTTTAGCAGATCGGGCTGAGATCAGACTCCGTGTAAGAACACAATGGTATTATGGAAGAAATTGTGAAAATGGTTGATGTTTCAAATGAGATGGCCTCGCCGATCGGGCCGTGATCGGACTCCATGCCGCACACATGGTGGTACTGTGCTGGAAATTATAATGAAATTATGGTAATGTCTCAAATGAATTGTCCTAGCCGATCGGTCCGGGATCGAACTCCGTGTAAGAACATGGTGGTATTGTGAATTGTGGAATATCGATACTATAGGTCACCCAACCTAATAATATGGAAATTGTCTTGGAAACGTATATGATCCTTAACTTGTTGTTATAATATTATTTGAAGCCTTTATTAATTTCTTAACTGTTCCTCTTGTATTATTATTCATTCTATTGAGTTGGTGCTTAGCTTTACATACTACTGCTATTCTATGGTACTAACGTCCCTTTTGCCGGGGGGGCTGCATCTTTAAATGGATGCAGTTGGTTATATAGCAGACAGTGTTGATCACAGATAATGCTGCATCCTTTTCTCAACGGACTCGGTGAACCCCATTTCATTCCGGGGTCATGTATTATACCTTTTGTTTATATGATGGTAACTTTTTGAGGTATAGCCGGGGCCTTATTGCCGGCACCATCTTTACTCTCTTTTGTATCTTTAGAGGCTCCGTAGACACTATGTGGGTTGTATATGGGTGTTGGGAATGCTAAATAAGTTATGTTGCGTTTGATCACTTGTTCCACTCGAACTATAAGAAATGTGTATTTTGAGACTTAAAGGCGCAATGTCTAATGAAAGGATTTAGGATTGTATGAATGAGCTTCCTACTGTTAATTAATGAAATCACGTCTTGTCTTGATCATGGGTGAATTGGGTAGAAACTATCTAATAGGCTTGCTAGGCCGGGTTCACTCGGTTAAGCGCCGGTCGCGCTTCCCGGGGTTGGGGCATGACATTTGTATCGTAATTTTGGACTTTTATGTATGCCCGTAATCAAATTCGGAGGTCCCTAGGTTGATTTGACTTATTTTGTCGAAAGTTGGAAATTTGAGATTTAGAAGATTTCCCAAGTTTGACCATAGATTGAGTTTTTGCTATTGGATAAAGAATCTAGTTTTGGGACTTGGCATAGGTCTGTAATGATATGTTCAATTTTTCTGCAAAATATGGTGTCATTTGGATTTGATTTGATAGGATTCTGACGCTTGCTTGCAATTCTAGAGGTTCTTGAACTTTTCCTTAAAATTCATGCGTTTTGATGCCCGGTTTGTAGTTCTAGATATTATTTTGTTTTTTGATCGCGTGAGCGAGTTTGTATGAAATTTTTAGACTTGTGTGGGTATTTAGTTTGGAGCCCCGAGGGCTCGGGGTGAGTTTCAAACGTATTTTGGAAAGGTTTGAACTGAAGTTATTGGAAAGGTATTTTGGAAAGGTTGTTCGTACTGTAGTTATTGCAATTGCGAGCACACGTTTCGGAATTGCGAACATGACAGGGGGGACTCAAGTGTCGCAATTGAGATACCTGGTTCGCATTTGCGAAGTATGGACTTAGCTGGGATAGGTTACAATTGCGATGTTTTTGTCGCATTTGCGAGGAGGGCAGACTTCGCATTTGCGAAGTCTATGTAGCAATTGCAAAACCTTCTGGGCTTGACTGTTGCCGCATTTTTACGAGATTTTCTTCACAATTGAGAGGGTTCGCAATTGTGCTGCAACTGAACAAAAGGTTGAGAGGTCGGGATTTCATCCCATTTCTCTCATCTTAGAACCCTACTAGAATTATATATACTAGACTTACATCAAATTTGTGAGAATCAAAGAGGAAATTTGGGAATTTTTGTCAAAGTTTTGAAAAATGAAAATTTGGATTTTTAGAGTCAATTTGGACTCGGATTTGAAAACAAAATACATATATAGACTCGTAGAGTTATGGGTAGTCGGGATCAACCCTTGGAGGATATGCTACGTGCCTATGTTATGGATTTTAGTGGTTCATGGGAATAGTTCCTACCATTTGCCCTAATTTCTACCACTTACAGAGTTCGCCTACAACAACAACTACCAATCGATTATTCAGATGGCTCCTTAGGAGGCCCTATACAATATACGGTGCCGTTCTCTAGTTGGTTGGTTTGAGTCGAGTGAGTCTAGGTGTTTGGGCACCGATTTGGTTCGGGATGCCTTGGAGAAAGTCAAGTTGATTCAAGATCGGCTTCGTACAGCACAGTCTGGACAGAAGAGTTATGCTGATCAGAGGGCTCGTGATGTAGCATTTATGGTGGGAGAGATGGTTTTTTCTTCGGGTTTCACCCATGAAGGGTGTGATGTGGTTCGGGAAGAAGGGCAAGTTGAGCCCTAGGTATATTAGTCCTTTTGAGATCCTTGAGAGAGTTGGTGAGGTGTCCTACAAGCTTGCATTGCCACCCAGCCTATCGGCAGTTCACCCGGTGTTCCATGTTTTGATGCTCTGGAAGTATTATGGAGATTCGTCCCATGTTTAGACTTCAGCTCAGTCAAATTGGACAAGGGTTTGACATATGTTGAGGAGCCGGTGGCTATCTTGGACAGACATGTATGAATGTTGCGGTCAAAGAACGTTGCTTAAATGAAGGTTTAGTGGAGGAGTCATCTGATCAAGGAGGTGTCTTGGGAGATCGAGCACGATATGCAGAGTCGTTATACTCACCTTTTCATGAATGTTTGTTTTAAGAGAGGGAGAATGTAACGACCCTACCTTTGAGCCCCATTTTCCCTTTGATGCTTCACACGTGTGTATTTTTGGTTTTATGAATTGTAGGGTTGGTTAGATTCATTCCGGAAAGGTTTTGGGTTGATTTGGACTATTTGGTTCTTGGCTTAAGTGTCTAAATTAGAAATGTTAACAAAAGTTTGAATTTTGTGAAAAGGACCCCGAAACAATGTTTTGATTGCTCCGATAGGTTCGTATCGTAATTTTGGACTTAGACGTATAACTGGAATCAAATTCGGAGGTCCCTAGATTGAATTGACTTGTTTTGCCAAAAGTTGGCAATTTGAGGTTTAGAAGATTTCCCAAGTTTGACCGTAGGTTGACTTTTAGCTATCGGGTTCGGCACATAGTTTTGGGACTTGGAATAGGTCCGTTATGCTATTTAGAACTTGTCTGCCAAATTTGGTGTCATTTTGGAGTTGATTTGATAGGATTAGGATGCTTGGTTACAATTCTAGAGGTTGTTGAACTTTTCCTTGAAATTCATGCCTTTTGATATCAGATTTGTAATTCTAGATGTTATTTTTGTGTTTTGGTCACACAAACGAGTTCATATGATATTTTTAGACTTGTATGGGTGTTTGGTTTGGAGCCCCGAGGGCTCGGGTAAGTTTCGGACGTGTTTAAGAAAGGTTTGAACTGAAAATAGGTTGCTAGTGTATTGGTGCTGCAGTTATCGCAATTGCGAATAAAGCCTGGGGGGGGGGAATCAGGTGTCACAATTGCGATACCTTGTTCGTATTTGCGAAGACTGGACTTAGTTGGGGTAGGTCACTATTGCAACCTTTTTGTCGCATTTGTGAGGAGGGCAAACTTTGCATTTGCGATGTCTATGTCGCAATGGCAATACCTCCTAGGCTTGACAGGTGCCTCATTTGCGAGGGTTCACAATTGCGAACCCAGTGTCACAAATGCGACAGCTGCAACTAAACAAAAGGTTGAGAAGTGAGGATTTCATTCCATTTCTCTCATTTTATAACCCTAGACTCGGTAGGAGGCGACTTGGAGAGGCGATTTTCATCTACAATCATTGGGTAAGTGATTCTAATCAATTTCCAATAATATTTCATAATAATGTACTATATTTAACATCAAATTAGTGGGAATCAAAGTGGAAATTTGGGGATATTTGTCAACGTTTTTAAAAAATGAAAATTTGGATTTTGAGAGTCGTATCGCACTCGAAAAAAAAAAGATACATATATGGACTCATGGAGTTATGGGTAGTCGGAATCTACCCTTGGACCCGAGTTTTAACTGGGCGGGCCCATGGTTGAATTTTGTTGACTTTTTGAAAAATGTGTAAAGATCATAGTTTTATTTATCATAATTCGTGTCCCTTGCATCGTTTGATGATATTAACTCATTTTTTGTTAGATTTGAGCCATGTGAAAGCGAATTTTAGGGGAAAAGCTATTTTCAAAGGTAGATTTGGCCTAATTGAGGTAAGTATCTTGTCTAACTTTGTGTGGGGGAAGTACCCCTTAGGATTTGGGTTGTATGTGCTATTATTATGTGGAAGATGTGTACACGAGGTGGCGAGTTTGTACACGGGCAATATGAGGTATTTGACCTATTTAAACTATTTTACCATGCATTTAATTAAATTTGTCATAACATGTTTTATCTTTCTTTGTTCAATTTACACTCACATGCTATATTTTACGTTATTAGCACTTGTTCTATCTTTTTCTTGTTTATATTTTCTCTTATATGCTTTAGTTGAAGTAGTTACCCCTCGTATTGTCTTGTTACCTCTTTTATTGTTGTATTACTCTTAATTGAAGTTGTTATTTCGTGGGAATTATCTTATTGTTGGGTTATTGACGTTGAAGTTCTGAAAGCTACTATCACATTGAGGTTGAAGTTGTTGATTGTTGAGATATCTTTTCTTGTTGAGTATTTCTTATTCATTTGTTATTATTAAAATTCTTGTACATATTGTGGTTGAGACATGGGCTATACGTTATGGTAAAATTCGTATTGTTGATTTTAGCAAATGTTATGGCATATGTGCACGCGTGCGAGTTGATTATTGTGCCGTGATATTGATACGCATGCAGTGGCATACGGATACTGGTTGATAAGAATGTGGTGTGATAAGGTGGGATTTATACGCGTGTTGCTAGTAAGGGAATTACATGAAGCCACGCGGTGAGATAAGGGGGCTAAAACGCGTGTAGCTTTTTCGGGAAAAAGTATTTTCAAAGTAAATGCAAGGCTCACGCAGTGATATAAGGAAAGATTGTGATTATGATTTGTGAAATGAGGTTATGAAGAATGATACCTCAGTTGTGACTCTTGTTATGCATTCTATGTTGAAAAGGCTTGTTGGTTGAACAGTTCTCGTTGTCTTCTTCATTGTCTTAATTGTATGTTCATATTGATTACTTGTTGTTCTCATCATGTGTTCACTTTTTGTTGCTTTTACCGCATTAAATTCCATTGTTAGCCTACTTTATTGTACTTTTTTTGTCATTTTTTCCTCGCTTTCCGTTATTAGACTATACTATGCTCTATTCAGTTTTTCTTATCCTAGTAGGTGTCTTGACCTGGTCTCGTTACTACTCTACCAAGGTTAATCTTGATACTTACAGGGTAGCATTGTGGTGTAATCATGTGTAAGGCCCCGTAAAACTTTACCTAAAACTCGGGGTTTCGTGGTGCCGAAGTGGACTTATTTGTTGGTGATTGTATAAATTCTTCGGTCCAGTGTGTTGGGGAGTTGAAGAAATTTTTTGGAAGTACAGGGCATTTCTGCGGTCGCAGAACTGTTCTGCGGACCGCATATCTATTGTAAACTGAGGCAGAAATTTGGGCAAAAAAGTTTGGACCATTATGCGGTCCATTATGGGGCCGCATAATCATTTTACGGGCCGCATAACCCGTCGCAGACCTAGCACAGAAAATTTTCGGAGGGCATTATGCGACCGCATAATAGGTCTGCGGACCGAAGACCGATCGCGGAGTAAGGTAGGAGTGCCCAGTTCCGGGGGCCATTCTGCGGTCCATTTTGCGGACCGTAGAAGCGGTATGCGGTCGCATATGTGACCGCAGAGCTGCATCGAGACTTCATTTTTTCTAATTTTTGACCCGACCCTATTTCGATTTATTGAGGTAAAGGGTCACTTTTGAAGCAAAATTCTGATATTTCTAGAGGGAGGGATTACCATAGAGTGAGAGGGAAAGTTCCTAAGCTTATTGATCATTAACACTTGCTCAAAGTTGAAGAATTCACAAGAAAAGTTCACTAGGTATTCATCCTAGAGGTAAGATTATAATCCCTAGCCCTCAATTTCGTGATTTTACTGAAAATAGGTAATGAGAAAAGCAATTCATGGGCATGGGAGTAGTCCATTATGCATGCATGTACTATAAAGGATTGGGGAAAGAATGTCGAGTTAAATTGCGTAGATTTTGGGTAGTGGGATGGAGGAATCCACCATATGAGGACCTTGAGATCATAATACCCACCCAATGTTTGATAAAATGCTCAAATAAGTTGGAACCATAAACTCTCTCCTGATTTGTGTTCAATTTCGCTATATTACTAAATAGATCGAAGAGGCTAAGAATTCCAGAACATTGTAGTAATTTAAAAAGCTCAAGGCGAGGTATGTTGGCTAAACTCATCTCTTAGAGTTGAACCCCACAATATCCTTGTATGTCCCGAGTTGTTCATTATGAATTGATTATACCGAATAAGCCCTGTGTTGAAAGATATATGTTCAATATGTATTTCAATGTTCTTGTTATGTTAAATTCTATTTGAAAATGTTCTCGAAGCATGGGTTACATGTCCAAATGTTATATCTTTAAGTTGTGATTCAAATGGAGGCTATTATGCCAAATTGTATAAGAAATATCAATCTGTTTAAGTTTCTTATTTCTCAATATGTGGACTTAAAGTCTTGAATAGAAATGCTCTATTATTGATGATCCGTGATAACGTTTGAAAGTGAAAGAGATGAATATGAAGTATGAAATATGGCCAACGTGCCAAGAGTGACATTGTGTTATGGCCATTGGTGCCAATGAAATGAATGGTATATAAACGATAATGAAATGAGTTGTCAATCCTTTAAATAAATAAACACCCTGGGAGTGTCGTTAGTCACCGAGGAAGGGCAGGTTGAAATAACCTAACCCCAAAACTACACGTGCTGGTGTAGGAGCGAAGTGTGATTGTAACCCTTTATGGGGATGAGATTGATGTGATGAAAATATTCCCCTTTATTGGGATGAGATGATTGCTAGAAAAGGGTGATGTCGATCCACACGGCATTGTGGTGAGACGACCTAGCCGATCGGGTTGTGATCGGACACCATGTCACACACATGGTTGTGATTGTGCTTGAGATTGCGATTAAAACAATGATTGAGACTGAGTTAATGATTGTGATTGTGTTTGATGTCTTTGGGTGAGACGGCCTAGCCGATCGGGCCGTGATCAGACTCCATGCTCAATATCATGGTGGTATATCAGTGCTAAGACCTCCCAAAGTTAAATTATGGAAATTTACTTGAAAACTTGTCTTGCTCCTAATTTGATGTTTTGGTATTGTTTGAGGCTCCCATTGATTTTATGATTGTCTTTACTTGTGTTATCATTCGTTCTATTGCGAGGGTGTTTAGTCATTCATACTAGCACTATTCCATATGTACTAACGTCTTTTTTGTCGAGGGCGCTGCATCTTTAATGGATGCAGGTAGTTCCGCAGTAGGTGGCATTAATTATTGATAGTAGTACACCCTATTCTCAGCAGATATGGTGAGCCCCACTTCATTCGGGGTCATGTATCTTTTGTCCCACGTGTACTATGTTATGAGGTATAGCTGCGGCCTTGTTCCCAACGTTATCATAGTATTTTGTGTCTGTAGAGGCTCTGTAGACACAGTGTGGGTTGTATATGGGTGTTGGGAAAGTCAAACTAGCCTTGTTGTATTTGAATTACTTGTGCACTTTAACTATGACTATGTATGTATTTTGAGACTATAAAATGAAGCGACTAATGCTAATGGAATTGGCATTATTCACGGAATCCACTTAATGTTTAATTAATGATATAAATGTATCTTCTCTTTATTCATGTGCGAGTTGGGTAGAAGGCATTGTAAAGGCTTGCTTGACCGGGGTATCTTTGTTGAGCGCCGGTCGTGCTCCCAAGGTCGGGACGTGATACCATGCTATGCTTCTGCGCATTTTTGTGCAGATCCAGGTACATCTGCTAGTGCGAGCGCTAGTAATTGTTCAGCTATTTCAGTAGACTTCAAGGTATACCTGCTCGACTTTCACAGGCCTTGGAGTCACCTTCTTTTATCTTCTCATTACTGTTTATTAGAGATTTTAGAACATTCTTTAGACCTCATGACTCAGTTCCACCAGTTTTGGGGATCATTTTGTTGATGTTCCATTTCTTAGTTATTATGAGCTTTATCAGTTTATTTTATTATCTCAGTTTTGTAATCTCTTTTAAGCTATCAATTAATGTTAGGCTTACCTATGCTTAGAGACTAGGTGCCATCCCGACATCCTATGGTGGGAAATTTGGGTCGTGACATCTGCTAATAACCAAATCAAATGATACAATAATCTCAATGCCCAATCTCTCAATAAGTTCATCGTAAATAATTACATTGATACAAGAAATCAAAGAGTTTCACAATCTATATAAAGCATGGAAGACATTTATACACAAAGAAATATGGTACAAATAAAGCTACTTTTACCCGCATGCTTACCCCATGGCCAACGCATATACACTCGTCACCTTGCATATACGCCGTCCCAACACATAGATCACACAACAAATAGACTCAATTATACCCTAATTCCCTCAAATCAAGGTTAACTAAGACACTTACCTCTTTTCGGAACATGATCAACAATCCAATACGGCCTTTCCTTTGGAACAAGCCTCCAAACCACCAGAATCTAGTCAATAAGTCAAAACAAGCTTTATAAACTACCATAGTATAAAAAAGGTTCGATCTTTAACATAATTAGAAAAGTAAACAAATATTGAACCCCGGCCCACATGGTTGAAATCCGAAATTAAGTCCAAATATTGATTACACGCTCACCCCCGAGTCCAAATATATGATTTGTTTCGAGATCCAACCCCATATTGAGGTCCAAATCTCAGTTTTATAAAATTCCTAATTTTTACCCAAAACCCCTACTTATACTTTATGAAATTTTAGATTTGAGAGTGGAAATTTATGAAAACTTAATGGGAATTGAACAAAAAAAAGTTAAAGTTTCTAACCTATGCGGTTGGGAAGATTTGCTGCCCAAAAATTTCTTTCATGATGTCTAGGTCTCAAAAATGGTGTCAAATGAACTAAGTCCCGAAATCTCAATCTTTTACTCAACTGTAGGTATCGCAATTACGAACTCTTGTTTGCAATTGCGATGTCCGCAAATACGAACACCTGATCGTAATTGGGAACTAGTTTATGAGCTTCATATATCACAAAATGCAATACAATGATCGCAACTGTGAACGTGGATATCCGCAAATGAGAATTCAGCTTCGCAAAAGCGAAGCTCTCCTTTCTCACAGAGAACTGCAATTACGAAAAGAACTTCGCAAATGCAAAGGATGGACCCCTCACATCTGCGAACTAAGCTTCACAAAAGCAAAGATGCCATTGTCACGCCCCGACATTGAGGAGCGCGACCGGCGCTCAACCGAGATATCCCAGTCAAGGAAGCCTACTTGATGCCTTCTACCCGACCTTACCCAAGAATAAAGTAAAGATATGTACCATTCATTATACAATGAGAGAATTTCATGGATGACACCAATTTCATTACCATTAGCTACTTCATTCATAACTTGAAGTGGAACATGTGATACAATTATAACAATTCTAGTTTGACTTTCCCCACACCAATGTACAACCCACACTATGTCTACGGACCCTCTAATAATACACAAGAATGATATGAAGATGCTAGCAAGAAGGCTTCGGCTATACCTCAAAACATTGTACATAAGGAACAAAAGGTACAAGAACCTGAGATGAAGTGGGGCTCACGAAGTAAGTGAGAAGAGGGTGTACTGCTCTCACTGATCGATGCCGCATGCTGTGGAACCACCTGCATCCATTAAAGATGCAGCTCCCCCAACAAAAGGGACATTAGTACATATGGAATAGTACTAGTATGTAAGACTAAACACCCTCTCAATAGAACGAGTAACAGTACAATGAGAAAGAAACATGTAATCAATGAGAGCCTCAAACAATATTACCGTGTCAAGTTAAGAGAAAGGTAAACTTCAGGTAAATTTCAATATTTTTAAGTTGGGAGATCGTTTGTACCGATATACCACCGTGTTATTAGCACGGAGTCCTATCAATGCCCGATTGGCTAAGCAGTCTCACCCAAAGACATCCAATCATAACACCACCATGTGCGCGACATGGCATCTGATCTCAGCCCGATCGGCTAACCCGTCTAACCGCAATGCCGTGTGGGTCGACATCACTTTCCGCTAGTAATCATCTCATCCCAATTAAGGGGAAATATCTCAACACATAAATCTCACACTATTTAAGGGGAAACAATCTCATCACATCAACACGGGGATTTTACCCCTCAACCACTCCTACACCGGCACGTGTAGTTTCGGGGTTAGGCCATTTCAACCTACCCTTCCTCGGTGACTAAACGATAATCTCAAAACATTTATTATACAAAGGATATCTAACATACGTCTTTTCATTTCATTGATACTAGTGGCAACAAGTGTAATTTCATTCTTGGCACATCGACCGTAACTCATATTTCATGCACATTCCTCTCATTTTAAAGCATCATCATGGATTATCAACAGTAAGGGCATTTAATATCGAGATATTAAATACATATATGAGCAACAAGGGTCTTAAGCACATTGAGTTTTTCCTCAACAATCAGGCATAATAACTTGCAACTGACACATGATTTTAAGTCACAACACCTTTTATACATTGGTCATACTTGGTTACATTCTCGGAGGAGATCATGATATGATTGGAACATTTGGAACACATTTTGGGAACATACCTTTATCAACATAACTCTTATTTAGAATAATCAAATTTATTAGGAAGGACTCGGAACACGAGGAATAAGAACGTAAGCCAATCATAATTTCAACTTACGTGGACATCATGGAATTCAATTCTACAAGAGTAGTTTAGCCAACATACCTCGCTTGAGCTTTTCTTAAATTACTACAATGTTACAGAAATCCTAGCAACTTCATTCTATCAGAGAGAGGACAAAAATCGAACCATAATTAGGAAGAGGCTCATGGGTTGAGCCCACTTAAGTATTTCATCAAATACTATGCGTTCAATCTTAACTACAAGATTCTTCTACAAGATTTTCTTCACCCCACAACCAATTCAACACCAAGAGTTTACCCATATTAGCTCAATGACCTCCCCACCATCCTTATTAGTACATGCATGCATCAATAACAACTCCCATACACAAGAATCACACTCCTCATTACTCAACTTCTGCCCAAACTCGAAATTGGAGCCTAGGGTATGGAACCTTTCCTCTTAGATGAAGACGTTGTGAGCTTAATTTGTTGAATTTCAAGGCATAAGCAAGAATATTGCGAACAAAAAGGGTTGGGGCTTCCTTCTCTCTCTCTCTCTAAGATACTCCTCTCTCTCTAAAATAGCCGTTGAAACCAGCCCAAATGACCCGCAAAGTTGTTTTATAAAAATGGGATCGGGTGGAATTTTCCCAAACTTAAGCCTACCAAATCGGGTCTACGGTTGCAGACTGGACAACAAAACGAATATGCGGTCCACAAAGGGGACCGCAAAAATGGTCCCAAAACTGGGCAGGCCTGGTCTGGTTTGCGGCCGGGAGAACGGTTATGCGGTCGCATGATGATTATGCGGCCGCATAATTGACCGCAAAATGTCCTTCAGAATTTGGCTCAGGTTCTGTTACATTTTGCGGCCGATTTGCGGTCCGCGAAGAGGTTCTGCTATTGTATAGTTGACCGTATAAATGCCATGTTGGTGCCACAAAACCCCGGGTTCAAGGTGAATTTTTATGGGGGCTTTACAGCCATTCCCTACCCAACATCGCAAATTCGAACAAGCTTTCGCAAATGCGAGGCTTGCATTTGCGAATAGATCCTTGCAAATGCGAGATATGCAGCCCACCAACACCAGAAGCTCTACATCTATTCCAAAATAGTGTGTAACCTATCTGAAACTCACCCGAGCCCCTGGAGCTCCAATACGAAGACTAACATAACTAATTAATCGTAATCTCAAATCATCACAATAACTTCTAGAATTAAGAATCGATCACCAAATCTCAAGATTTTTTTTAGTTCAAATTAAAATTTTCAACTTTCTACATAAAGCGCTAAAACGGCCTCGGATCACTCGGGACCCTAACTAAATATGTGTACAAGTCTAAATTCATCATACGAACCTACTAGAGTCGTCCAAATACCGATCCGATATCGTTTACCAAAAATAGTGACCTTGGTCTACTCTAGCCACGTTCAAAGTCAAAAATCATATTTGTTTTAAATAATTCACAATTAAACCTTCCAGTACTTCTGGTCAACCCTATTTTCATGGTACTTCCGAAGCATGGAAACATGAAATATCGGATGTACGCCTTATAGGCTAGGAGGCAAACAAAGCCTATGAGCAACCTCCCCAACGGTCTCCAAGATCTCAAATGGGCCAATAAACCTCGGGCTCAACTTGCCCTTCTTCCCAAATCGCATCACGCCCTTTATTGGTGACACTCAAAGAAGAACCTTCTCAACCTCCATGTAAGCCACATCCCGAACCTTGATATCAGCATAATTCTTTTGCCTGGGCTGTGCTGTATGGAGCCACTCCAGCATCAATTTCACCTTCTCCAAGGCATCATGAACTAAATCTATTACCAACAATCTAGCCTGACCGAGCTCAAACCATCCAATTGGAGAACTACATCGCCTCCCATATAAGGCCTCAAACTGAGCCATCCGGATACTCTAGTAGCCCTTGTTGTAGGCAAACTCTGCTAGAGGTAGAAATTGGTCCCACAAACCTCCAAATAAATAGTGCATGCCCTCAACATATCTTCCAAAATCTAAATGGCCTGCTCGGATTTCCCTTCCATGTGAGGGTGAAACGTCGTTCTCAACTCAACATGTGTACCCGGCTCGCGCTACACAACTCTCCAAAAGTGCAAAGTGAAATGCGTGCCATGGTATAAAATGATAGAAATGGGCATATCTGTGCAGGCGAATAATCTCCCTGATGTAAATTTGAGCCAACTGCTTTAAAGTGTAGGAAGTCATTATAGGGATGAAGTGCGCTGACTTGATAAACCGGTCCACAATAACCTAAACAACGTCATACCTCTTTAAGGTCCATGGTAATCCTACCAAAAAGTCCATAGTGATGCGCTCCCACTTCCACTCCTGTATCATTAACTTCTGAGTCAAACCACCGGGTTTCTAATATTCATACATCACTTGTTGACAATTCAAACACCAGGAGACATGTCCAACAATGTCTTTCTTTATCTTCCGCCACACATAATGCTGCTTCAAGTCTGTCACGGCCCCAGCTTTCCCACCTAAGGATGTCGTGATGACACCTAGTCTCTAAGACTAGGTACGCCTAACATACATTGAAAATTAACAGAAAATAACAACTTAGATATCAACTTAAACTGTTAAACTATCATAAATAAACTCAAATGCTACGACTGTCAAATAACTCCCAAAAACCTGGTGGAAACGAGTCATAAGTTCTACAGAGAGTGCACTAAGAATCTCGAAATACAATACTGCTTTGAATAGGAAATAAATAGTAATCCAACTAAAAGTAGAAGGTGACTTCGAGGCCTTTGAACATCGAGTAGGTGTACCTTAAAGTCCCTGAAAAATAACTAATCAATAACTGGCATCCGGCATGAGTGGATATACCTGGATCTACACAAAAATGTGTAGAAGCATAGCATGAGTACACCTTAACGGTACCCAGTAAGTATGAAGCCTAACATTGGTATAGTACTGACGAGGCCAGGTCAAGACACCTACTAGGACAAGAAAAAATGAATAGAGTATAATATAGACTAATAACGAAAAGTGAGGAAATGAATGATAGCAAAGCAGTACAATAATGTAAACTAACAACAGAATTTAAGGAAACAAAGACAACAAGGAGTGAACACATGATAAGAACAACAAGTAATCAAATACGGACAAATACAAGTAAGATAAATAAAAATACAACAAAACTGTTCAACCAACAAGCCTTTTTAATATAGAATGTACAACAAGAATAACAACCAAGGTGCCACACCTCACAATCTCATTTCACAAGTCATAATCACAATCTTCCTTATATCGCTGTGTGAGCCTTGCATTTGTATTTTGAAAATATTTTCCTGAAATAGCTACATGCTCTTTAGCCTCCTTATCTTGTCACGTGGCTTCAAGTAGATCCCTTACTAGTAACACGCGCATACGTCCCACCTTATATCGCCGCATGCACATTCAACCCCTATCCTTGTAGCACCGCTTACACATCAATATCATAACACAATAACATCTCGCACCACACCTGACCATATGCCACAACTTGCCAAAATCAACAATATCAATGTTATCATAACACATAGCCCACAGCCCAACCAAAATATATACAACAGTTTCAATTACAACAAATAAATTAGAAGCAACTCAATAATGAAGGATATATCAATAGTCAACACTTTAACCTCAATGTGCTATTAGACTTCACAACAACTTCAATAACTCAAAATATAGGTAATTACCATGAAATGGCCACTTACAAATTCAAGTGCAAAATATAAGCTTAACAATGAAGAGATTGCATGAAATAGCAACTAAGTCTAATGCATGAGAACAACTCAACAATGGAAGAATGGCATGTAACAAGCACTACAATAAAATGCATGTGAGAGTAGCTTTGACAATAGAAGCTAGGAAATGTAATGACAACTTCAATTAAAGTATGCAAGAATAAAATTGACAACAAAAGATAGAACACTGAATAATAACTTCAAATAAGTGCTTATAAGAACCCTAAGAGTCTAATTCGGTCAAATAACACATATAAGCCCGTGCACACACTCATCACCTTATATATGTCTCTCACATACTTTAATTACCACAACCAGCCCAAATCCTAAGGGGTAATTCCCCCACACAAAGTTAGACAAGATACTTACCTCAATTAGGCCGAATCAACCCTCAGAAATAGCTTGTTCCCTAAAATTTGCCTTAAATCCAAAGAAAGACAACTTAGTAACATCAAATAATGTAAGAGAAACCAATTACAATAGATAAAGCTATGATCTTTACACAATTCTCCAAAAGTCAACAATTCAACCCCAGGCCCGCTCGGTCAAAATCAGAGTCCAAGGGTAGATTCCGACTACCCATAATCCCACGAGTTTATATATATATATATATATATTTTTTTCAAATCCGAATCCAAATCGACTCTCAAAATCCGAATTTTTATTTTTCAAAACATAGAAAAAAAATCCCCAAAATTTCTCTTTGATTCTCAAGAATTTGATGTTAAATCTCATATGAAATCATGAAATATAGTTGGAAATTGTGTATAGGGTAAAATCGGTTCATATTAAATACTCAAATAAAATAATGACATGTGGAACCGCGGACAGATGGAAGACGAGGCAAATAGAAGTCAAGATCGAAGACAACAGCTTCTCTTGACATCGAGTATACCCCGAAGGGAACATTGTCAACGGGGGCAAACAAACATTTGTCACCAGATGACATTCAATGTAGAATATTCCTCAGTATTAAATATACATCCGTTACAGAGAATTTTGGCATTCATAACCTGCCGTTACATATCCATCAATGGCCCTGAATATTGTCATTGAAGAGAGGCTTGATCCTAGGACCTTGTTCCCTAGGTTTAGCTATAAATAGTGACTTCCACAGCCATTGTAAGGCAAAATTTGTTTGACAAACTTATGCTGCACTTTATTCCAAGCTAAATAATACTTTGCTTTCTGTCTTACGATATTCTTACTGCTGTCTTCGGAAACCCTGCTCCCGAAACCAAGCTGTCAGCTATTTTATCTCGATTTCAATGCTAAGTCTTGTATTTTATTTATCATTTTTGGATCAAAACGATTCTCATGCCTATAAAGAATGCAATAAATTCAATTGTATTGTTTTATGGATAAAAAGTTTGGTGCCCACCGTAGGGCTTAGACAATTGCGTAATTAAGTTGATCTTTGCATCTATTACTAATCTGTTTGATTCTTTGTTTCATAGAAAAAATCATAAAATATGACAACTAATGATGACAACATTTCACACAACATTGAGGCCCAAGAAAATCTGCCTCAACACGAGGATTCGATCAGCGACACCCGCAATGAGGAGGACGTAGCCACTCCTAATGATGCCGAAGACGAGCATGTTGCGAAAATTATGGGGATCTAGAGAGAACAACAAAAGTCCATCATGGGGCATTTGGCAAGACCAGACCATGAAAGAATTAAGGCAAGCATTGTCGGCGGCTTCCAACAACGCGATTGCAAGAGGTCTAGTTCCTCCCGGTGCTCCCGCAAATCAAACATCCCAAAGGGTTGATAACAACCCCCCAAGGGGTGAGGTCGGCTTCGATGGGGATGAGGGGATCGACAACTGATATGGTAACAACAACAGTAATGATCCATTTGAAACCGAGCTCATGCGGTTCATGAGGGAAATAAATGCCCGAATGGACTCAATTCCGGGCGCAGCGCCAATGTTGAATTGATCGGACTCAAAGAAATACACCCAGTTGTCGTTCAAACTGAGCACGACACCAAAATTAATTCAAAAGAGGTTCAAATTCCAGATGTACCAAAATATGATAGTACATCGGACCCTCAGGAGCACATCACAACCTATATAATGGCGGCGAAAGGAAATGGCTTGGCTCCACACGAGATTGAGTCGGTCCTGCTGAAGAAGTTCGAAGAAACACTCATGAAGAGGGCCCAGACATGGTACTCACTCTTACCCGAACACTCAACATATTACTCTGAGATGCTCGCAGACTCTTTCATCAAGGCCCATGCCGGGGCCAGGACAGAATGGCGGACATTGCCAGAATTGTGGAAGGAGAGTCCAAATTGCTACGTGAGTTTGTGACCAGGTTTTTGAAAAAAAGGATGTTGCTACTCGCCGTGCTGGATGAATGGGCAGCTGAGGCATTTTCTAAGGTGTTGAACACGAGGAGCTCCGACGCCTCCCGGAAACTGAAAGAAAGCATGCTCAAGTTCCAGGCAATTACACGGGTAGATGTCGATAAACGTTACGAATCAAAGATAGGAATAGAAGATGATCAGCTCGGGTTCCCCGCATTGACCAAAGGTTAGGATTGAGAAAAGAACAGGGATAAATTGAAAGACGATTTTGATGTAGATCGGCGATCTTCTAAGGGACGAGTTTTGCCCTATAAAAGGACCGAAGGACGTGAGAGAGGATTTTGGCAGGCGAATAGGTTTGCTCCCGATAGATAACTGACCGCGACCGGAATAGAAGGTCATTGCAAGATAAAGAGGTATCGGGTTCTGGGGACTCCACCTATCCCAAGCTGTCCTTATACAATTTTAACGTCAGCGTAGTAGAGGTGGTATCGGCGATGAGGAACAGAAAAGAAGCACAGTTCCTGAGGCCGATGAGATCTGATCCTAGCCAGAGGGACCCAAATCTATGGTGCAAGTATCATAGGACCAACAGCCACCGAACGGGGAACTACTGACATCCGCGCAAGGAGGTGGCAACATTGTTGGAAAATGACCATCTCAGAGAGTTCTTAAGCGTCCGGGCTAAAAACAATTATGGCGCAACCGGGACAACATAGAGCCCTCAAAGATAGGTGAAGACCCTCCCCGACAAAACATCAACATGATTTTTGGGGGAAACAAAATCAATGGTGTAACCTTCTCGGCAGCAAAAAAGACAAATGTATTGGTGACTCATAGCAAGAGACTACGAGAAGTTGTCAAGGACGATATCACCTTCACAGAAGAGGACGCCGATGGACTTCTACTACCACACAATGATGCCTTGGTAATTTCTCTCAATGTTTTAGATTTTAAAACTAAAAGTGTTTTGGTGGACCCAGAAAGTTCAACCAATATCATTCAATGGAGAGTGCTGGAGCAAGCCAAGCTAACCGAAAGTGCCATTCCGGCAACAAAGCTCCTTGCCGGGTTCAACTTAGCAAGCGTGACAACCCGAAGAGAGATCTTGCTGCCGAAGAACGCCAAAGTGGTCATAAAGACTTACCCTGCTTGAAGTAGTAGATGGAGACATAGGCTACAACATAATTCTTGGCAGATCATGGTTACACGAGATGAAGGTTGTGCTGTCAACATATCACTAACTTCTGAAATTCCGAACTCCAGAGGGAATCAAGCAAATAAGAGGAGATCAACTGGCAGTAAGGAAAATGAACGCGGTCTCGGTTCCAGTAGTAAAGGGAAGGAACACATGGCATAACAATTACAAGAATAGGTTCCTACTCCTGAATCAAATAAAGACAACGATGGGTAAGAGTCATCGAAATCCTACCAGGTACCGAGGTATTTCCAAGTACCGGAAGAAACGAACATGACAAAATCCATGTCGGAAGAACTCTGTTACACACCATGTTTTCGTACATGAGAGTATGTCGTATGTCAATTGATGTAAGCTCAGAAATGGGATCATCTTTGGAAGTACATAAACTATATTAATCTTGTTACCGTGGAGGTTACAAATATTTAAGATCATGAACTTCAAGTACCAAGAGAGTTGGAAGGCTTAGAAGCTAAAAGAATTGAAGAAAATAAGTTTTGTCGAAAGTCACTACAAGAAATCCGGGAAAAACCGACCGAGCGATACCGACCAACATTGGTCGGTCAACAGAAGCGACCAAAAAATCGTAAAAAAATGGACGGAAACTACCAAAAAAATATTTTGCATTTTTTAAAATTACATACAGACCGAAATTGGTCGGTATACTGGTCAAACATTTGACCGCAGTGGTCAGACTTGCTTAGTCAAAGTGCCTTTTTGATTACCGACCAACATCGGTCGGTAATGTGGACCCATAGTTTTAAATTTTAATAATTATATTATTATTTAAAATATTTTATACAATTTATACCAAAGTCGGCCGGTTATTGTAGGGGAAGATTTTACCGACCAATTTTGGTCGGTAGATGTAATATCTGGAAAATAACCGACCAACTTCGGTCGGTTCATAGGTCAAACATGGTCAAACTTCTAAATCATATTCGTATTTACTATCTAAATAATATAAATATAATCCGTTAACACTTTAGTTTGTAATACAAATAATGAATACACTAAAATATGCTATAATGTGTGTGTGTGTGTGTGTGTGTGTGTGTGTGTGTGTGTGTGTATATATATATATATATATATATATATATATATATATATATATATATATATATATATATATATATATATATCTAAGAATGCGAAGCGCTAGGGCCAAAGGGTCGGGTTCTCTTGGGAATAGATTTGTGAAGAAGCAATAATCTAATTAGTATATATAATTGATCATCATCAAATGTATCTATTTGTAAATTGATTCATCGACTTATAACTTACTTAGATGCATCGATGAATATTAAAAACAAAACGTCTCGACCTATATCGATGAATATTATAAACAAAATGCCTCGACCTATATAGATTAATCTATGTCATGCATTATTAGTGATGAATGAATGAAATATAGAAGAATTAATACTAAACACCTTTGACATGTATATATGGATCACAAATTAAAAAAACGAAAGAATTTATTAGTATTAAGTAAACGAGTTAATATAACAATCGACTAAACATATTTAAAATAGAATAATATTGGTTTATCAATTCATCAATTGATAAAGTTTTCGTACGTAGTAATGTATGTGATTGATCATCAATTACAATATAATGTATGTGTGTGTTTGTGTCTGTTTGTGTGTGTGTGAAATTACTCATATACTTAATTATAACTTAGAAAATTAACTTAGATAGATGAATACAAAAGGTAAAACGTCTGGACCGATATTTATTAATCTATGTGATTTTTAATTAGTTATAAAATGAATGAATATATAAGACGAAATGTGAAATTCGAATAAAATAAACGTCTCATATATATACCTTTATTTGTTTTATTATGATTGATTAATTATATATATGTGTAAATAAAATATATGCTTATAATGGTCAAACACATTCAACGCGCGGTCACTTAATGTACTGACCGACTTTACCGACCAACGTCGGTCGATAATTCTAATTCCAGAGCCTAAATATGGGATTTCCCCCTCATTTATCTTACACTCGTCTCAAAATTTTCTATCTCCCCACCCTCTTCTCCCTCACACACATAACACCCTTCCCCCCTCCTTCTCTATTTCCCTCACACAAATCCCATTCCTCACCCTACATCTCCACTGCCCCACGCCGCCGCCGCCGCCGTTGTTACGGCCTCCACTGCCGCCACTGCCACCCCTCCACCTCCTAAAAATTCCAGGTTTCTATTTGAACTTACATTGTTTCTATTATTTTAATATTTTGTTATTTTGTTATGAATTAGTTAATTATTGTTTAAATTAGAATTTTATTGAAATCTAGGGTTAATTGAATTGAATTGACTACCTAGGGTATAAATTCAATGTTTAAGTTTGTATTGACTTGAGTAGTTTAGTTAGGAATTGAATGTTTAACTTTGAGTTGAATTGTGTTTGTAGGATTTGTTCTTGTGAATTGAGCTTTTAGGGTATGAATTGAATTTTTAGGGGTAAGTATTGAACTTTTCGGATAGCGCTTATGTTGTGTGAGGTTAATTGAATTATTTAGGGTATTAATTGAATTTTTTAGGGTATGGGATGGAGTTTTAGGATATGAATTGAATTTTTAGTGGTAAAGGTTGAACTTTTTGGATGTGTATTAAACTTTTAGGGATAATTGTTGAACCTTTTGGGTGTAATCATTAAAAATTAATTATCTTAATTAACTACAAATGATTTAATTAATTTATCATTGTAGAATAAATTAAGTAGTTGTAATACTTATGGAAATATCTCATTTTTTGTTTATTTGTATAGATGGAACATAGTACTTGGATGTACAATAAGAATTATCCTAATCAGTGGGGATTGCCAGAGGATTTTGTAAAAGGGGTTGATGAATTTATTAGACATGCAATGTCACTTTCATCATAACAAATTGAAGGAGTAATTAGGTGCCCTTGTGTCAAGTGTGATTGTGTGAAGTTTATAAAACCGAAGGAAGTTAAGGTTCATCTTTATAGGAAGGGGTTTATAGAGAATTACTTTGTGTGGACTAGTCATGGAGAGATCGATGGTAGCCGTGGAATATTTCATAACATGGTTGTTGGTGAAAGTACTAGGTCGATGGAGAATATAAATCATGATTCTAGAATTCAGGATATGGTTACGGATGCTTTTGGGATGCACTCCGGGGGTGAGCCCAATGAAAATGTTGAACAAATTCCCAATGATGATGCAAAATGTTTATATGAATAGTTAGAGGAAGCTAGTCGTCCACTAGGTGAAGGAAGTCCTGTAACGACCCGGTCGGTCATTTCGGGAGTTATAGCCCCGTTTTCCCCATTTCTATTTCCTTTATGCTCTTAAGCTATATTATGATATACCGGGTTAGTTGGTTCGGGTCCGGAGTAGTTTCGGAGTGGAATGAGACACTTAGTCTCTTGTTTAGAACCTTAAGTTGAAAAAGTCAACCGGATGTTGACCTATGTGTAAACGATATCATATTTGAATTCTGATGGTTCCGTTAGCTCCGTTAGGTGATTTTGGACTTAGGAATGCGTCCGGAATGTGATTTGGAGGTCCGTAATAGAATTAGGCCTGAATTGGCGAAATTGGCAATTTGGCAATTTTTGGTCGAACATGGTTTGGTTGGTTTGTGATGTGTGTGCAAAATTTGATGTCATTCGGACATGGTTTGGTTGGTTTCGGCATCGGTTGCCTAAGTTGAAAATTTGGAAGTTCTTAGGCTTGAATCCGAGGGTAATTTGGTGTTTGGATGTTGTTTTGAGTGATTCGAAGGTTCGACTAAGTTTGTATGTTGATATATGACTTTTTGGTATTTTTCGTTGAGGTCCCGAGGGCCTCGGGGAGATTCCGCGTGGTTAACGGATTTGTGAAAGTTGGAAAATGCAGCTGAAGCTGCTACTACTGCTATTTCCGCACCTACGGAAGGAGGAATCACAGGTGCGAGGTCGCTGGTGCTTTTGGGGAAGCCGCAGATGCGGAAATGGAAGGCCAAGGCTTGGAACACATGTGCGAAGAATTGGCCGCATCTGCGAGCCCGCAGGTGCGAGGCCTTGAGCGCGGATGCGAAAAGAAAGAGTTGGGCCGGTTCCGCAGAAGCAGAAGTGTTACGCAGGTGCGCGCCCGTAGGTGCGAAACCTGAGGTCGCAAGTGCAGAATTGAGGGATTAAGTGGTTCTCGTAGGTGCGGTTCCGCAGGAGCGGACATACGGCCGCAGGTGCGACGGTGCTAGGCAGAAAAGCCCCAGCTCGTGTGTTTTAGCTTCATTTTCCATTTTTGGATTTGCGAAACTCAGGAGAGGCGATTTTTCGAAGGTTTTAAAGGAACAACGTTGGGGTAAGTGATTCTAACACATAATGGTATAAAATTCATCAATCTATGGCCTTGTTCATCATAAATTAGTAGGATTTTGGAGTGAAAGTAGGGGGTTAGGGCTTGGAATTTTTAAGAGTTTAACTTAAGGATTTGAGGAACCAAATGATATCGGATTTGGATAAATTTCGTATGGATGGACTCGTGAGTGAATGAGCTTTGTAGTTTTGTAAATTTTGTCGGATTTCGAGACGTGGACCTGGGGACCGGGTTTGAGCCAATTTTGGGTTTTGGTCTAATTTTGTAGCTTTTCTTGTGGAATTAATTCCATTATCTCATATTGATGGTATTGTAATGATTTTTGAATAGATTCGGAGCATTTGGAGGCCAATTCTAGAGGCAAGAGCATTGCGGGGTAGAGATTTGACCGGTTTGATGTAAGTAACGATTGTAAATCTAGTCCTGAGGGTATGAAAACCCGAATTTCGTGTTATTTTACTATTTTGAGGTGACGCACATGCTAGGTGACGGGCGTGTGGGCATGCACTGTTGGGGATTGTGACTTTGTCCGACCCATAGCAACTGTAGAGTTAAATATTTTGTTGAACTTATATGATACTTATGTATTTTAGAAAGAGTTTCTGTAAATTGGGCTGAATGCCATTTTTGAGCCTTGTGCTAGTGTGGTTTGGACCCTTAGGGGCCTTTTCTTACTATTCCCTCACTGTTTTTGATTGAAAATGTACACTAAGTCATGGTTATACTCGTTTACTGCATAACTCAGTTTTATGATTCTATTTTGATGCACATAAATGTCGCTCTGTGCGGAATGCCCTGTTTTTACTGAAATGCCCAAGTGGCTTGAGAGATTTATGACTTAGTGAGGCCGAGGGCCTGATTTGTGAGGATATTTATGGGATCGGACTGCAAACTGCAGCATGTTTGATATAGGCCGAGGGCCTGAGTGATTTATGCCATGATTTTGCTTGATATAGCGCTTGGGCTGAAGGAGCCCCTCCGGAGTCTGTACACACCCCCAGTGAGTACAGGTACCTACTCGGTGCGAGTGTCGAGTGCCGAGTGCCGAGTGTCAAGTGCTGAGTGACTGGGAGGCATGAGTGATTGTGAGTTATGCCCGAGTGGAAAGAGTGATTGCGAGGAACTGGGTTTAAACGAGATATTTTGATTCAAATCCTGATTTTAAAAGCATGAGGTATTTTACTGAGATTTCATGATATGAATGTTATATGCTTTATTGCTCGTCACTACTGCTCAGTCTTTATTTATTGTTGTTACTTATTGAGTTGGCATACTCACGTTACTCCCTGCACCTTGTGTGCAGATCCAGGTGTAGCTGGACACGGTAGCGGTTGTTGATTGTTCTGTCTGTAGATTTTCTCGGAGATTGAAAGGTAGCTGTTCGGCGATCGCAGCCCCTACTCTTCTCCCTCTTATCTTCCTCTAGTTGTATTTAGCTATTTTCCAGGCTGAGTTAGCCTTGATATTGTTAGACAGATTGTAGTAGATGCTCATGACTAGTGGCACCTCGATGTCGGGCTTTTCTTTCTGCACTTTTATTTTGATTTGAACTCCATTACGAAGGTTTTTATGTTAAATAACATTGAAGTTATCTTTGAAATGAAAATATCGGTTTGTTTTGGAAATGAGTCGGCTTGCCTAGTTCCACGATAGGCGCCATCACGACAGGGGTTAGTTTGGGTCGTGACACGGGCTCTGAGCTGTCTGTTGCAGTTAGATTACTAAGTATCAAATTTGATGGGAAAATTTCTCAAGCGGCCATGGACTCTTTCATTAAACTTATGAGTGAACTAGTTGACCCAAATATCAACTTATCTGGTGATTTCTATAAGGCAAAGAGATTGGTTTCTAAGTTAGGACTTTCGTCGATGAGAATTGATTGTTGTGAAGATGGTTGCATGTTATATTATAAAGATGATGCAAATTTAGAAAGTTGTAAATTCTACGAAAAGCCTCGTTTTAAGAGGCTTTCCAGCGGGAATATGGTCACTGTGAAGGCGATGCATTATTTCCCTCTTATACCTAGGTTAAAGAGGTTATATGCGTCGATGAGTTCTGCTACTCATATGAGATGACACTTTGAAAATAAAAGACTACCTGGTGTTATGTGTCATCCTTCAAATGGAGAATCTTGGAATCACTTTGATAGGACATATCCAGATTATGCTAGTGAACCAAGGAACATTCGGTTAGGTTTGTGTGCGGATGGCTTCACGCCTTTTTCTATATCTGCGACACCATATTCAATCTGGCCTGTCTTTCTTACACCTTATAATCTACCACCTGAGTTGTGTATAACTAGTCCATATATATTTTTAAATTGTATTATCCCTAGTCCACGTAATTCGAAAAGTTTGATTGATGTATATTTGCAACCTTTGATTGATTAGCTAAAACTGTTGTGGTATGATAGTGTTGAAACATATGACATATCAACCAAGCAGAATATCGAATTGCGTGCTAATTTAATGTGGAGTATTAATGATTTTCCTACGTATGGAATGTTGTCTGGGTGGATGACTGCTGGGAAGCTAGCTTGTCCTTGCTGCATGGAAAATGATAAAGCGTTCACTTTGAAACATGGCCGAAAGCAATCATGGGTTGATTGTCTCTGTCAGTTCTTGCCTGATGATCATAAGTTTAGAAGGATGAAAAAAGCATTCAAAAAGAATAAAGTGGAATATGATTCGCCACCTCCTATACTTTCAGGTGAGGAAATGTGGGAGAGGGTCCAGAACATCAGTAAAGTTACTGAGGCTCCCCCTTCTAGATTCTCCGGATATGGTGTTACTCATAATTGGATGAAACAGAGTATATTTTGGGAGTTGCCTTATTGGAAGGATAATTTTCTCCGACATAACCTTTATGTCATGCATATTGACAAGAATTATTTTGACAATTTGTTCAAAACAGTGATGGATGTTAAAGGTAAGACAAAAGATAATTTGAAGGCCAGAATGGACTTACAAGAATATTGCAGGCGACCTGAATTATACTTGCAGACAGCGAACAATGGTAAGGTGTTCAAGCCCAAACAAAGTTACACATTCACTTTGGAGGAAAAACGACAAATTTGTGATTGGGTTATGAAATTGAATATGAATGAGGGTTATGCGTCAAATCTGGGGAAAAAAGTAGATTTGGAGGTAGGGAAGTTGAGCCATTTGAAAAGTCAAGACTGTCATGTTTTCATGGAGACATTAGTGCCTATTGCATTTTGTAGTTTGCGTGAAAGAATTTGGAAAGCCATCACAGAGATTAATTTATTTTTGAAAGACTTGTGTTCTACCACCTTAAGGGAAGAAAACCTACTTCGGATGGATCAGAACATTCATGTAACTTCTAGTAAGATGGAAAAAATATTTCCATGTGGTTTCTTTGATGTGATGGAACACCTTCCAATCCACTTTATATACGAGACACGACTTGGAGGGCCTGTTCAATGCAGATGGATGTATCCCTTTGAGAGTTAATATTATAAGTTTGATGTAATATTCTATTTTATTTGAATGTTCTTGGCTAACATGACATTATGTAGGAAAATTGGCAAATGCAAATAATTTGCTAAGTAGAGGAATAAGATTGAAGGATCTATATGCGAAACCTATCTTGCACAGGAAACTACACATTTTTATTCTTATTATTTTGAGAGTAACGTGACATGTTCTAAGAATAAGTCTGATTGGTGGGTAGTAATCAAAACTAAGCCTCTAGGTAGGGTGGAAGTCGAGAATGTGTTAGATGTTTCATATCGAAACAATATCTCCAATGTTCACCAAATAGTGGACGATCAGTTAAAAAATGATTTAGAACATCCTGAACGCGTATTGGAAGAAGTTGATATAAATGAAGTAACAATTATAGAAAATGAGGACGAAGAATCAACTGATGAAATTCAAACAAGTGAGGACGAGGAACAATACGTCGACGAGGATTAAAAAATTGGTTTTTAAAGCACTCTCGTGTTATAACTAGTTTCTTATATGTTTCAATCTAAATTGGTATTATATTATGCAGATGGCAGGCAAGGGTCAAGGTAATAATGACCCTACTAGTTCTCGGGGTCGAGAAAAGGCTAGGAAGGGAAAGAGGAGGGTGGAATCAGGGTATAATAATACTCCCTCTTTTCCAAACTCTTTAGAGATGCCTATGTCTTATCCTCCACCACACGGCTATACTGAGCTGCCACAGTATCACGAGGCCTACACCTTCATCCAGACACTAGGTCTTCCGTCACAGGGCCATAGGACTATACGTCCGACATACAGTCCAGCTGTCTCACAGCCACGTGGATCGCAACCATCTGTATCATAGCCACGTGGTTCGCATCCCTATATTTGCGGGTCTCAGTGGCTTGAGCGAATGGCACCATCTTCCCATAGTTCATATCAGAATTCAAGGCAGCTGTAGCGGCATCATTAATTACCAAGGGACTAAGTCCCTGCACAAAACGGTGCATTCTAGCCTCAATAGTGGGAAACATGTAAATAACATACTTGGACAGGTGCGCGAATTTTATATGGTACTCCCATACACTCAGGCTACCTTGCCTCAGGCTCTTGAACTCAGCGGCACGGGCTGCCTTAGTATCGGCAGGCAAGAAATGATCGATAAAGGCATCGATAATGATATTTGAATATGGGAAAGTGGGTTGGAACTATTAAATACGGCCAAGTGCCAAGAATGACTTTGTAATCGTAATCACTAGTGCCAATGAATTGAAAGTATATGAAAGAAGTACAATGTGAGATGGTTGACTGAAAAAGGTAATGTCTCAAATGAGATGGCCTAGCCGATCGGGCCGAGATCAGACTCCGTGTAAGAATGCGGTGGTATTGTGGATGAAATTGTGAAAATGGTTGATGTCTCAAATGAGATGGCCTAGCCGATCGGATCGTGGTATTCACATTCTATGTAAGTTCAATGTTTATTCTAAAAGCTTCATCATGTCAGCTTTCCATTTGAGAATATATTCAAAATGTGGAATATGTGTTAGGAATGTTAAAACTTCATGTCAAGACCGAAATAAAGGTTGTTATGCCAAATTGTATGAAAGGCCTCTATGCGCCTAAGATTTCTCAAATTGCTCATATGTGAAGTAATGTCTTGCATGGGAAGCCCTATTGATGTTGATAATGATAATGATATTTGAATGTGAAAATGGGGACCAGAACTATAAAATACAGCCAAGTGCTAAGAATGACTTTGTAATTGTGATCACTAGTGCCAATGAACTTAAAGCATATGAAAGAAGTACGATGCGAGATGATTAACTGAAAAAGGTAATGTCTCAAATGAGATGTCTTAGCCGATCGGGCTGAGATCAGACTCCGTGTAAGAACACGGTGGTATTATGGAAGAAATTGTGAAAATGGTTGTTGATATCTCAAATGAGATGGCCTAGCCGATCGGGCCGTGATCGGACTCCATGCCGCACACATGGTGGTACTGTGCTGGAAATTATAATGAAATTGTGGTAATGTCTCAAATGAGATGTCCTAGCTGATCGGTCCGGGATCGAACTCCGTGTAAGAACACGGTGGTATTGTGAATTGTGGAATAACGGTACTATAGGTCACCCAACCTAATAATATGGAAATTGTCTTGAAAACGTATATGATCCTTAACTTGTTGTTATAATATTATTTGAAGCCTTTATTAATTTCTTAACTGTTCCTCTTGTATTATTATTCATTCTATTGAGTTGGTGCTTAGCTTTACATACTACTGCTATTCTATGGTACTAACGTCCCTTTTGCCGGGGGGGCTGCATCTTTAAATGGATGCATTTGGTTACATAGCAGACAGTGTTGATCACAGATAGTGCTGTATCCTCTTCTCAGCGGACTTGGTGAACCCCATTCATTCCGGGGTCATGTATTGTACCTTTTGTTTATATTATGATAACTTTTTGAGGTATAGCTGGGGCCTTGTTGCCGGCACCATCTTTACTCTCTTTTGTATCTTTAGAGGCTCCGTAGACACTATGTGGGTTGTATATGGGTGTTGGGAATGCTAAACAAGTTATGTTGTGTGTGATCACTTGTTCCACTCGAACTATAAGAAATGTGTATTTTGAAACTTAAAGGCGCAATGTCTAATGAAAGGATTTAGGATTGTATGAATGAGCTTCCTACTGTTAGTTAATGAAATCACGTCTTGTCTTGATCATGGGTGAATTGGGTAGAAACTATCTAACAGGCTTGCTAGGCCGGGTTCACTCGGTTAAGCGCCGGTCGCGCTTCCCGGGGTTGGGGCGTGACATTTGTATCATGATTTTGGACTTTGGTGTATGCCCGTAATCGAATTCGGAGGTCCCTAGGTTGATTTGACCTATTTTGCCGAAAGTTGAAAATTTGAGATTTAGAAGATTTCCCAAGTTTGACCATAGGTTGACTTTTTGATATTGGATAAAGAATCAAGTTTTGGGACTTGGCATAGGTATGTAATGATATGTTCAATTTTTCTGAAAAATATGGTGTCATTTGGATTTGATTTGATAGGATTCTGACGCTTGCTTGCAATTCTAGAGGTTCTTGAACTTTTCCTTAAAATTCATGCATTTTGATGCCCGGTTCGTAGTTCTAGATATTATTTTGTTTTTTGATCGCGTGAGCGAGTTTGTATGAAATTTTTAGACTTGTGTGGGTATTTAGTTTGGAGCCCCGAGGGCTCGGGGGTGAGTTTCAAACGTATTTTGGAAAGGTTTGAACTGAAGTTATTGGAAAGGTATTTTGGAAAGGTTGTTTGTGCTGTAGTTATTGCAATTGCGAGCACACGTTTCAGAATTGCGAACATGACAGGGGGGACTCAAGTGTCGCAATTGAGATACCTGGTTCGCATTTGCGAAGTATGGACTTAGTTGGGATAGGTTACAATTGCGACATTTTTGTCGCATTTGCGAGGAGGGCAGACTTCGCATTTGCGAAGTCCATGTAGCAATTGCGAAACCTTCTGGGCTTGACAGTTGCCGCATTTTTACGAGATTTTCTTCGCAATTGAGAGGGTTCGCAATTGTGCTGCAACTGAACAAAAGGTTGAGAAGTCGGGATTTCATCCCATTTCTCTCATCTTAGAACCCTAGACTCAGTATGAGGCGACTTGAAGAGGGGATTTTAATCTGCAATCATTGGGTAAGTGATTCTAATTAATTTACAACAATATTTCATGATTATATATACTAGACTTAACATCAAATTTGTGAGAATCAAAGAGGAAATTTGGGAATTTTTGTCAAAGTTTTGAAAAATGAAAATTTGGATTTTGAGAGTCAATTTGGACTCGGATTTGAAAGCAAAATACATATATAGACTCGTGGAGTTATGGGTAGTCGGGATCAACCCTTGGAGGATATGCTACGTGCCTATGTCATGGATTTTAGGGGTTCATGGGAATAGTTCCTACCATTTGCCCTAATTCCTACCACTTGCAGAGTTCGCCTACAACAACAACTATCAATCGATTATTTAGATGGCTCCTTAGGAGGCCCTATACAATAGATGGTGCCGTTCTCTAGTTGGTTGGTTTGAGTCGAGTGAGGCTAGGTGTTTGGGCACCGATTTGGTTCGGGATGCCTTGGAGAAAGTCAAGTTGATTCAAGATCGGCTTCGTACAGCACAATCTGGACAGAAGAGTTATGCTGATCGGAGGGCTCGTGATGTAGCATTTATGGTGGGAGAGATGGTTTTTTCTTCGGGTTTCACCCATGAAGGGTGTGATGTGGTTCGGGAAGAAGGGCAAGTTGAGCCCTAGGTATATTAGTCCTTTTGAGATCCTTGAGAGAGTTGGTGAGGTGGCCTACAAGATTGCATTGCCACCCAGCCTATCGGCAGTTCACCCGGTGTTCCATGTTTTGATGCTCTGGAAGTATTATGGAGATTCGTCCCATGTTTAGACTTCAGCTCAGTCAAATTGGACAAGGGTTTGACATATGTTGAGGAGCCAGTGGCTATCTTGGACAGACATGTATGAATGTTGCGGTCAAAGAACGTTGCTTAAATGAAGGTTTAATGGAGGAGTCATCTGATCAAGGAGGCGTCTTGGGAGATCGAGCACGATATGCGGAGTCGTTATCCTCACCTTTTCATGAATGTTTGTTTTAAGAGAGGGAGAATGTAACGACCCTACCTTTGAGCCCCATTTTCCCTTTGATGCTTCACACGTGTGTATTTGTGGTTTTATGAATTCTAGGGTTGGTTAGATTCATTCCGGGAAGGTTTTGGGTTGATTTGGACCCTTTGGTTCTTGGCTTAAGTGTTTAAATTAGAAATGTTAACAAAAGTTTGAATTTTGTGAAAAAGACCCCGAAATAATGTTTTGATTGCTCCGATAGGTTCGTATCGTGATTTTGGACTTAGGCGTATAACTGGAATCAAATTCGGAGGTCCCTAGGTTGAATTGACTTGTTTTGCCAAAAGTTGGCAATTTGAGGTTTAGAAGATTTCCCAAGTTTGACCGTAGGTTGACTTTTAGCTATCGGGTTCGGCACATGGTTTTGGGACTTGGAATAGGTCCGTTATGCTATTTAGAACTTGTCTGCCAAATTTGGTGTCATTTTGGAGTTGATTTGATAGGATTAGGATGCTTGGTTGCAATTCTAGAGGTTGTTGAACTTTTCCTTGAAATTCATGCCTTTTGATATCAGATTTGTAATTCTAGATGTTATTTTTGTGTTTTGGTCACACAAACGAGTTCATATGATGTTTTTAGACTTGTATGGGTGTTTGGTTTGGAGCCCCGAGGGCTCGGGTAAGTTTCGGACGTGTTTAAGAAAGGTTTGAACTGAAAATAGGTTGCTAGTGTATTGGTGCTGCAGTTATCGCAATTGAGATATGTGCGGGGGGGGGGGGAGGTGGGGGGGCGAATCAGGTGTCACAATTGCGATACCTTGTTCGTATTTGCGAAGACTGGACTTAGTTGGGGTAGGTCACTATTGCAACCTTTTTGTCGCATTTGTGAGGAGGGCAAACTTTGCATTTGCGATGTCTATGTCGCAATGGCAATACCTCCTAGGCTTGACAGGTGCCTCATTTGCGAGGGTTCACAATTGCGAACCCAGTGTCACAAATGCGACAGCTGCAACTAAACAAAAGGTTGAGAAGTGAGGATTTCATTCCATTTCTCTCATTTTAGAACCCTAGACTCAGTAGGAGGCGACTTGGAGAGGCGATTTTCATCTACAATCATTGGGTAAGTGATTCTAATCAATTTCCAATAATATTTCATAATTATGTACTATATTTAACATCAAATTTGTGGGAATCAAAGAGGAAATTTGGGGATATTTGTCAACGTTTTTAAAAAATGAAAATTTGGATTTTGAGAGTCGTATCGCACTCGAATAAAAAAAATACATATATGGACTCATGGGGTTATGGGTAATCGGAATCTACCCTTGGACCCGAGTTTTAACTGGGCGGGCCCATGGTTGAATTTTGTTGACTTTTTGAAAAATGTGTAAAGATCATAGTTTTATTTATCATAATTCGTGTCCCTTGCATCGTTTGATGATATTAACTCATTTTTTGTTAGATTTGAGCCATGTGAAAGCGAATTTTAGGGGAAAAGCTATTTTCAAAGGTAGATTTGGCCTAGTTGAGGTAAGTATCTTGTCTAACTTTGTGTGGGGGAAGTACCCCTTAGGATTTGGGTTGTATGTGCTATTATTATGTGGAAGATGTGTACACGAGGTGGCGAGTTTGTACACGGGCAATATGAGGTATTTGACCTGTTTAAACTATTTTTCCATGCATTTAATTAAATTTGTCATAACATGTTTTATCTTTCTTTGTTAAATTTACACTCACATCCTATATTTTACGTTATTAGCACTTGTTCTATCTTTTTCTTATTTATATTTTTTCTTATATGCTTTAGTTGAAGTAGTTACCACTCTTATTGTCTTGTTACCTCTTTTATTGTTGTATTACTCTTAGTTGAAGTTGTTATTTCGTAGGAATTATCTTATTGTTGGGTTATAGACGTTGAAGTTCTGAAAGCTACTATCACATTGAGGTTGAAGTTGTTGATTGTTGAGATATCTTTTCTTGTTGAGTATTTCTCATTCATTTTGTTATTATTGAAATTCTTGTACATATTGTGGTTGAGACATGGGCTATATGTTATGGTGAAATTGGTATTGTTGATTTTAGCAAGTGTTATGGCATATGTGCATGCGTGCGAGTTGATTATTGTGCTATGATATTGATACGCATGCAGTGGCATAAGGATACTGGTTGATAAGAATGTGGTGTGATAAGGAGGGATTTATACGCGTGTTGCTGGTAAGGGAATTACATGAAGCCACGTGGTGAGATAAGGGGGCTAAAACGCGTGTAGCTTTTTCGGGAAAAAGTATATTCAAAGTAAATGCAAGGCTCACGCAGTGATATACGGAAAGATTATGATTATGGTTTGTGAAACGAGGTTATGAAGTATGATACCTCGGTTGTGATTCTTGTTATGCATTCTATGTTGAAAAGGCTTGTTAGTTGAACAGTTCTCGTTGTCTTCTTCATTGTCTTAATTGTATGTCCATATTCATTACTTGTTGTTCTCATCATGTGTTCACTTCTTGTTGCTTTTACCGCATTAAATTCCATTGTTAGCTTACTTTATTGTACTGTTTTTTGTCATTTTTTTCCTCGCTTTCCGTTATTAGACTATACTATGCTCTATTCAGTTTTTCTTATCCTAGTAGGTGTCTTGACCTGGTCTCGTTACTACTCGACCAAGGTTAATCTTGATACTTACTGGGTAGCATTGTGGTGTAATCATGTGTAAGGCCCCGTAAAACTTTACCTAAAATCTGGGGTTTCGTGGGCCGAAGTGGACTTATGTGTTGGTCATTGTATAGATTCTTCGGTCCAGTGCATTGGGGAGTTGAAGAAAATTTTTGGAAGTACAGGGCATTTCTGCGGTCTATTCTGCAGTCGCAGAACTAATCTGCGGACCGCATATCTGTTGTAGACTGAGGCAGAAATATGGGAAAAAAAGTTTGGACCATTATGCGGTCCATTATGGGGCCGCATAATCATTTTACGGGCCGCATAACCCGTCGCAGACCTAGCATAGAAAATTTCCGGAGGGCAGTTCTGCGGTGCATTATGCGACCGCAGAATAGGTCTGCGGACCGAAGACCGGTCGCGGAGTAAGGTAGGAGTGCCCAGTTCCGAGGGCCATTCTGCTGTCCATTTTGTGGACCGTAGAAGCGTTATGCGATCGCGCATATGTGACCGCAGAGCTGCATCGAGGCTTCATTTTTTCTAATTTTTGACCCGACCCTATTTCGATTTATTGAGGCAAAGGATCACTTTTGAAGCAAAATTCTGATATTTCTAGAGGGAGGGATTACCATAGAGTGAGAGGGGAAGTTCCTAAGCTTATTGATCATTAACACTTGCTCAAACTTGAAGAATTCACAAGAAAAGTTCACTAGGTATTCATCCTAGAGGTAAGATTATAATCCCTAGCCCTCAATTTCGTGATTTTACTGAAAATAGGTAATGAGAAAAGCAATTCTTGTGCATGGGAGTAGTCCATTATGCATGCATGTACTATAAAGGATTGGGGAAAGAATGTCGAGTTAAATTGGGTAGATTTTGGGTAGTGGGATGGAGGAATCCACCATATGAGGACCTTGAGATCATAATACCCACCCAATATTTGATAAAATGCTCAAATAAGTTGGAACCATAAACTCTCTCCTAATTTGTGTTCAATTTCGCTATATTTCTAAATAGATCGAAGAGGCTAAGAATTCCGGAATATTGTAGTAATTTAAAAATCTCAAGGCGAGGTATGTTGGCTAAACTCATCTCTTAGAGTTGAACCCCACAATATCCTTGTAAGTCCCGAGTTGTTCATTATGAATTGATTATACCGAATAAGCCTTGTGTTGAAAGATATATGTTCAATATGTATTCCAATGTTCTTGTTATGTTAAATTCTATTTGAAAATGTTCTCGAAGCATGGGTTACATGTCCAAATGTTATATCTTTAAGTTGTGATTCAAATGGAGGCTAGTATGCCAATTTGTATAAGAAATCTCAATCTGTTTAAGTTTCTTATTGCTCAATATGTGGACTTAAAATCTTGAATAGAAATGCTCTATTGTTGATGATCCGTGATAACATTTGAAAGTGAAAGAGATGAATATGAAGTATGAAATATGGCCAACGTGCCAAGAGTGACATTGTGTTATGGCTATTGATGCCAATGAAATGAATGGTGTATAAAAGATAATGAAATGAGTTGTCAATCCTTTAAATAAATAAACACCCCGGGAGTGTCGTTAGTCACCGAGGAAGGGCAGGTTGAAATAACCTAACCCCAAAACTACACGTGCTGGTGTAGGAGCGAAGTGTGATTGTACCCCTTTATGGGGATGAGATTGATGTGATGAAAATATTCCCCTTTATTGGGATTAGATGATTGCTAGAAAAGGGTGATGTCGATCCACACGGCATTGTGGTGAGACGACCTAGCTAATCGGGTTGTGATCGGACACCATGCCACACACATGGTGGTGATTGTGCTTGAGATTGAGATTAAAACAATGATTGAGACTGAGTTAATGATTGTGATTGTGTTTGATGTCTTTGGGTGAGACGGCCTAGCCGATCGGGCCGTGATCAGAGTCCATGCTCAAGATCATGGTGGTATATCGGTGCTAAGACCTCCCAAAGTTAAATTATGGAAATTTACTTGAAAACTTATCTTGCTCCTAATTTGATGTTTTGGTAATGTTTGAGGCTCCCATTGATTTTATGATTGTCTTTACTTGTGTTATCATTCGTTCTATTGAGAGGGTGTTTAGTCATTCATACTAGTACTATTCCATATGTACTAACGTCCTTTTTGTCGGGGGCGCTGCATCTTTAATGGATACAGGTGGTTCCGCAGCAGGTGGCATTAATCATTGATAGTAGTACACCCTATTCTCAGCAGATATGGTGAGCCTCACTTCATTCGGGGTCATGTATCTTTTGTCCCACGTGTATTATGTTATGAGGTATGGCTGGGGCCTTATTCCCAGCGTTATCATTGTATTTTGTGTCTGTAGAGGCTCCGCAGACACAGTGTGGGTTGTATATGGGTGTTGGAAAAGTCAAACTAGCCTTGTTGTATTTGAATTACTTGTGCACTTTAACTATGACTGTGTATGTATTTTGAGACTATAAAATGAAGCGACTAATGGTAATGGAATTGGCATTGTTCACGGAATCCACTTAATGTTTAATTAATGATATAAATGTATCTTCTCTTTATTCATGTGCGAGTTGGGTAGACGGCATTGTAAAGGCTTGCTTGACCGGGGTATCTTTGTTGAGTGCCGATCGTGCTTCCCAAGATCGGGGCGTGACACCATGCTACGCTTCTGCGCATTTTTGTGCAGATCCAGGTACATCTTCTAGTGCGAGCGCTAGTGATTGTTCAGCTATTTCAGTAGACTTCAAGGTATACCTGCTCGACTTTCACAGGCCTTGGAGTCACCTTCTCTTATCTTCTCATTACAGTTTATTAGAGATTTTAGAACATACTTTAGACCTCATGACTCAGTTCCACCAGTTTTGGGGATCATTTTGTTGATGTTCCATTTCTTAGTTATTATGAGCTTTATCAGTTTATTTTATTATCTCAGTTTTGTTATCTCTTTTAAGCTATCAATTAATGTTAGGCTTACCTAGGCTTAGAGACTAGGTGCCATCACGACATCCTATGGTGGAAAATTTGGGTTGTGACATCTGCTAATAACCAAATCAAATGATACAATAATCTCAATGCCCAATCTCTCAATAAGTTCGTCGTAAATAATTACATTGATACAAGAAATCAGAGAGTTTCACAATCTATATAAAGCATGGAAGACGTTTATACACAAAGAAACATGGTACAAATAAAGCTACTTTTACCCGCATGCTTATCCCATGGCCAACGCATATACACTCGTCACCTTGCATATACGCCATCCCAACACATAGATCACACAACAAATAGACTCAATTATACCCTAATTCCCTCAAATCAAGGTTAACTAAGACACTTACCTCTTTTCGGAACATGATCAACGATCCAATACGGCCTTTCCTTTGGAACAAGCCTCCAAACCACCAGAATCTAGTCAATAAGTCAAAACAAGCTTTATAAACTACCCTAGTATAAAAAGGTTCGATCTTTAACATAATTGAAAAAGTAAACAAATATTGAACCCCGGCCCACATGGTTGAAATCCGAAATTAAGTCCAAATATTGATTACATGCTCACCCCCGAGTCCAAATATGTGATTTGTTTCGAGATCCAACCCCATATTGAGGTCCAAATCTCGGTTTTATAAAATTCCTAATTTCTACCCAAAACCCCTACTTATACTTTATGAAATTTTAGATTTGAGAGTGGAAATTTATGAAAACTTAATGGGAATTGAACAAAAAAAGTTAAAGTTTCTAACCTATGCGGTTGGGAAGATTTGCTCTCCAAAATTTTCTTTCATGATGTCTAGGTCTCAAAAATGGTGTCAAATGAACTAAGTCCCGAAATCTCAATCTTTTACTCAACTGTAGGTATCGCAATTACGAACTCTTGTTTGCAATTGCGATGTCCGCAAATTCGAACACTTGGTCGTAATTGGGAACTAGTTCATGAGCTTCCTATATCACAAAATTCAATACAATGATCGCAACTGTGAACGTGGATATCCGCAAATGAGAATTTAGCTTCGCAAAAGCGAAGCTCTCCTTTTTCCCAGAGAACTGCAATTGCGAAAAGAACTTCGCAAATGCAAAGGATGGACCCCTCACATCTGCGAACTAAGCTTCACAAAAGCAAAGATGCCATTGTCACGCCCCGACATTGAGGAGCGCGACCGGCGCTCAACCGAGATATCCCAGTCAAGGAAGCCTACTTGATGCCTTCTACCCGACCTTACCCAAGAATAAAGTAAAGATATGTACCATTCATTATACAATGAGAGAATTTCATGGATGACACCAATTTCATTACCATTAGCTACTTCATTCATAACTTGAAGTGGAACATGTGATACAATTACAACAATTCTAGTTTGACTTTCCCAACACCAATGTACAACCCACACTATGTCTACGGAGCCTCTAATAATACACAAGAATGATATGATGATGCTGGCAAGAAGGCTTCGGCTAAACCTCAAAACATTGTACATAAGGAACAAAAGGTACAAGAACCTGAGATGAAGTGGGGCTCACGAAGTAAGTGAGAAGAGGGTGTACTGCTCTCACTGATCGATGCCGCATGCTGTGGAACCACCTGCATCCATTAAAGATGCAGCTCCCCCAACAAAAGGGACATTAGTACATATGGAATAGTACTAGTATGTAAGACTAAACACCCTCTTAATAGAACGAGTAACAGTACAATGAGAAAGAAACATGTACTCAATGAGAGCCTCAAACAATATTACCGTATCAAGTTAAGAGAAAAGGTAAACTTCAGGTAAATTTAAATATTTTTAAGTTGGGAGATCGTTTGTACCGATATACCACCGTGTTATTAGCACGGAGTCCTATCAACGCCCGATTGGCTAAGCCGTCTCACCCAAAGACATCCAATCATAACACCACCATGTGCGCGACATGGCATCTGATCTCAGCCCGATCGGCTAACCCGTCTCACCGCAATGCCGTGTGGGTCGACATCACTTTCCGCTAGCAATCATCTCATCCCAATTAAGGGGAAATATCTCAACACATAAATCTCACACTATTTAAGGGGAAACAATCTCATCACATCAACACGGGGATTTTACCCCTCAACCACTCCTACACCGGCACGTGTAGTTTCGGGGTTAGGCCATTTCAACCTACCCTTCCTCGGTGACTAAACGATAATCTCAAAACATTTATTATACAAAGGATATCTAACATACGTCTTTTCATTTCATTGATACTAGTGGCAACAAGTGTAATTTCATTCTTGGCACGTCGACCGTGTCTCATATTTCATGCACATTCCTCTCATTTTAAAGCATCATCATGGATTATCAACAGTAAGGGCATTCAATATCGAGATATTAAATACATATATGAGCAACAAGGGTCTCAAGCACATTGAGTTTTTCCTCAACAATCAGGCATAATAACTTGCAACTGACACATGATTTTAAGTCACAACACCTTTTATACATTGGTCATACTTGGTTACATTCTCGGAGGAGATCATGATATGATTGGAACATTTGGAACACATTTTGGGAACATACCTTTCTCAACATAACTCTTATTTAGAATAATCAAATTTATTAGGAAGGACTCGGAACACGAGGAATAAGAACGTAAGCGAATCATAATTTCAACTTACGAGGACATCATGGAATTCGATTCTACAAGAGTAGTTTAGCCAACATACCTCGCTTGAGCTTTCCTTAAATTACTAAAATGTTACAGAAATCCTAGCAACTTCATTCTATCAGAGAGAGGACAAAAATCGAACCATAATTAGGAAGAGGCTCATAGGTTGAGCCCATTTAAGTATTTCATCAAATACTATGCGTTCAATCTTAACTACAAGATTCTTCTACAAGATTTCCTTTACCCCACAACCAATTCAACACCAAGAGTTTACCCATATTAGCTCAATGACCTCCCCACCATCCTTATTAGTACATGCATGCATCAATAACAACTCCCATACACAAGAATCACACTCCCCATTACTCAACTTCTGCCCAAACTCGAAATTGGAGACTAGGGTATGGAACCTTTCCTCTTAGATGAAGACCTTGTGAGCTTAATTTGTTGAATTTCAAGGCATAAGCAAGAATATGGCGAACAAAAAGGGTTGGGGCTTCCTTCTCTCTCTCTCTAAGATACTCCTCTTTCTCTAAAATAGCCGTTGAAATCAGCCCAAATGACCCGCAAAGTTGTTTTATAAAAATGGGATCGGGTGAAATTTTTCCAAACTTAAGCCTACCAAATCGGGTCTACGGTTGCAGACTGGACCACAAAACGAATATGCGCTCCACAAAGGGGACCGCAAAAATGGTCCCAAAATTGGGCAGGCCTGGTCTGGTCTGCGGCCAGGAGAATGGTTATGCGGTCGCATGATGATTATGCGGCCGCATAATTGACCGCAAAATGTCCTTCAGAATTTGGCTTAGGTTCTGTTACATTTTGCGGCCGATTTGCGGTCCGCGAAGAGGTTCTGCTGTCGTATAGTTGACCGTGTAAATGCCATGTTTGGTGCCACAAAACCTCGGGTTCTAGGTGAATTTTTATGGGGCTTTACAGCCATTCCTTACCCAATATCGCAAATTCGAACAAGCTTTCGCAAATGCGAGTCTCGCATTTGCGAATAGATCCTCGCAAATGCGAGATCTGCAGCCCACCAACACCAGAAGCTCTACATCTATTCCAAAATAGTGTGTAACCTATTTGAAACTCACCCGAGCCCCTCGAGCTCCAATACGAAGATTAACATAACTAATTAATCGTAATCTCAAATCATCACAATAACTTCTAGAATTAAGAATCGATCACCAAATCTCAAGATTTTTTTTAGTTCAAATTTAAATTTCCAACTTTCTACATAAAGCGCTAAAACGGCCTCGGATCACTCGGGACCCTAACTAAATATGTGTACAAGTCTAAAATCATCATACGAACCTACTAGAGTCGTCCAAATACCGATCCGAGATCGTTTACCAAAAATAGTGACCTTGGTCTACTCTAGCCACGTTCAAAGTCAAAAATCATAGTTGTTTTAAATAATTCACAATTAAACCTTCCAGTACTTCTGGTCAACCCTATTTTCATGGTACTTCCGAAGCATGGAAACATGAAATATCGGATGTACGCCTTATAGGATAGGAGGCAAACAAAGCCTATAAGCAACCTCCCCAACGGTCTCCAAGATCTCAAATGGTCCAATAAACCTCGGGCTCAACTTGCCCTTCTTCCCAAATCGCATCACGCCCTTTATTGGTGACACTTGAAGAAGAACCTTCTCAACCTCCATGTATGCCACATCCCGAACCTTGATATCAACATAATTCTTTTGCTTGGGCTGTGCTGTATGGAGCCACTCCAGCATCAATTTCACCTTCTCCAAGGCATCATGAACTAAATCTATTACCAACAATCTAGCCTGACCGAGCTCAAACCATCCAATTGGAGAACTACATCGCCTCCCATATAAGGCCTCAAACTGAGCCATCCGGATACTCTAGTAGCCCTTGTTGTAGGCAAACTCTGCTAGAGGTAAAAATTGGTCCCACAAACCTCCATATAAATAGTGCATGCCCTCAACATATCTTCCAAAATCTAAATGGCCTGCTCGGATTTCCCTTCCATGTGAGGGTGAAACGTCATTCTCAACTCAATATGTGTACCCGGCTCGCGCTACACAACTCTCCAAAAGTGCAAAGTGAAATGCGTGCCATGGTATAAAATGATAGAAATGGGCATATCTGTGCAGGCGAATAATCTCCCTGATGTAAATTTGAGCCAACTGCTTTAAAGTGTAGGAAGTCATTATAGGGATGAAGTGCGCTGACTTGATAAACCGGTCCACAATAACCTAAACAACGTCATACCTCTTTAAGGTCCATGGTAATCCTACCAAAAAGTCCATAGTGATGCGCTCCTACTTCCACTCCTGTATCATTAACTTCTGCGTCAAACCAGCGGGTTTTTAATATTCATACATCAGTTGTTGACAATTCAAACACCAGGAGACATGTCCAACAATGTCTTTCTTTATCTTCCGCCACACATAATGCTGCTTCAAGTCTGTCACGGCCCCAGCTTTCCCACCTAAGGATGTCGTGATGGCACCTAGTCTCTAAGACTAGGTACGCCTAACATACATTGAAAATTAATAGAAAATAACAACTTAGATATCAACTTATACTGTTAAACTATCATAAATAAACTCAAATGCTACGACTGTCAAATAACTCCCAAAAACCTGGTGGAAACGAGTCATAAGTTCTACAGAGAGTGCATTAAGAATCTCGAACAAAGACAACAAGAAGTGAACACATGATAAGAACAACAAGTAATCAAATACGGACAAATACAAGTAAGACAAATAAAAATACAACAAAACTGTTCAACCAACAAGCCTTTTTAATATAGAATGTACAACAAGAATAACAACTAAGCTGCCACACCTCACAATCTCATTTCACAAGTCATAATCATAATCTTCCTTATATCGCTGTGTGAGCCTTGCATTTGTATTTTGAAAATATTTTCCCGAAATAGCTACACGCTCTTTAGCCTCCTTATCTTGTCACGTGGCTTCAAGTAGATCCCTTACTAGTAACACGCGCATACGTCCCACCTTATATCGCCGCATGCACATTCAACCCCTATCCTTGTAGCACCGCTTACACATCAATATCATAACACAATAACATCTCGCACCATACGTGCCCATATGCCACAACTTGCCAAAATCAACAATATCAATGTTATCATAACACATAGCCCACAACCCAACCAAAATGTGTACAACAGTTTCAATTACAACAAATAAATTAGAAGCAACTCAATAATGAAGGATATATCAATAGTCAACACTTTAACCTCAATGTGCTATTAGACTTCACAACAACTTCAATAACTCAAAATTTAGGTAATTCCCATGAAATGGCCACTTACAAATTCAAGTGCAAAATATAAGCTTAACAATGAAGAGATTGCATGAAATAGCAACTAAGTCTAATGCATGAGAACAACTCAACAATGGAAGAATGGCATGTAACAAGCACTACAATAAAATGCATGTGAGATTAGCTTTGACAATAGAAGCTAGGAAATGTAATGACAACTTCAATTAAAGTATGCAAGAATAAAATTGACAACAAAAGATAGAACACTGAATAATAACTTCAAATAAGTGCTTATAAGAACCCTAATAGTCTAATTCGGTCAAATAACACATATAAGCCCGTGTACACACTCATCACCTTATATATGTCTCTCACATACTTTAATTACCACAATCAACCCAAATCCTAAGGGGTAATTCCCCCTCCCCCCCACAAAGTTAGACAAGATACTTACCTCAATTAGGCCGAATCAACCCTTAGAAATAGCTTGTTTCCTAAAATTTTCCTTAAATCTAAAGAAAGACAACTTAGTAACATCAAATAATGTAAGGGAAACCAATTACAATAGATAAAGCTATGATCTTTACACAATTCTCCAAAAGTCAACAATTCAACCCCAGGCCCGCTTGGTCAAAACCAGAGTCCAAGGGCAGATTCCGACTACCCATAATCCCACGAGTTTATATATATGTTTTGTTTTCAAATCCGAATCCAAATCGACTCTCAAAATCCAAATTTTTATTTTTCAAAACATAGAAAAAAATCCCCAAAATTTCTCTTTGATTCTCAAGAATTTGATGTTAAATCTCATATAAAATCATGAAATATAGTTGGAAATTGTGTATAGGGTAAAATCGGTTCATATTAAATACTCGAATAAAATAATGACATGTGGAACCGCGGACAGATGGAAGACATGGCAAATAGAAGTCAAGACCGAAGACAACAGCTTCTCTTGACATCGAGTATACCCCGAAGGAAACATTGTCAACGGGGGCAAAAAAACATTTGTCACCAGATGACATTCAATGTAGAATATTCCTCAGTATTAAATATACATCCGTTATAGAGAATTTTGACATTCATAGCATGTCGTTGCATATTCATCAATGGCCCTGATTATTGTCATTGAAGAGATGCTTGATCCTAGGACCTTGTTCCCTAGGTTTAGCTATAAATAGTGACTTCCACAGCCATTGTAAGGCAAAATTTGTTTGACAAACTTATGCTGTACTTTATTCCAAGATAAATAATACTTTGCTTTCTGTCTTACGATATTCTTATTGATGTCTTCGGAAACCCTGCTCCCGATACCAAGCTGTCGGCTATTTTATCTCGATTTCAATGCTAAGTCTTGTATTTTATTTATTATTTTTGGATCAAAACAATTCTCATGACTATAAAGAATGCAATAAATTTAATTGTACTGTTTTATGGGTAAAAAGTTTGGCGCCCACCGTGGGGCTTAGACAATTGCGTAATTATGTTGATCCTTGCATCTATTACTAATCTGTTTGATTCTTTGTTTCATAGAAAAAATCATAAAATATGACAACTAATGATGACAACATTGCACACAACATTGAGGACCAAGAAAATCTGCCTCAACACGAGGATTCGATCAGCGACACCCGCAATGAGGAGGACGTAGCCACTCCTGATGATGCCAAAGACGAGCATGTTGCGAAAATTATGGGGATCTAGAGAGAACAACAAAAGTCCATCATGAGGCATTTGGCAAGACCAGGCCATGAAAGAATTAAGGCAAGCATTGTCGGGTGCTTCCAACAATGCGAATGCAAGAGGTCTAGTTCCTCCCGGTGCTCCCACAAATCAAACATCCCAAAGGGTTGATAACAATCCCCCAAGGGGTGAGGTCGGCTTCGATGGGGATGAGGGGATCGACAACAGATCTGGTAACAATAACAGTAATGATCCATTTGAAACTGAGCTCATGCGGTTCATGAGGGAAATAAACACCCGAATAGACTCAATTCCGGGCGCAGCACCAGTGTTGAATTGATCGGACTCAAAGAAATACACCCAGTTGCCGTTAAAACTGAGCACGACACCAAAATTAATTCCAAAGAGGTTCAAATTCTAGATGTACCGAAATTTGATGGTACTTCGGACCCTCAGGAGCACATCACAACCTATATAACGGCGGCGAAAGGAAATGGCTTGGCTCCACACGAGATTGAGTCGGTCCTGATGAAGAAGTTCGAAGAAACACTCATGAAGAGGGCCTAGACATGGTACACACTCTTACCCGAACACTCAATATATTACTCTGAGATGCTCGCAGACTCTTTCATCAAGGCCCATGCCGGGGCCAGGACAGAGTGGCGGACATTGCCAGAATTGTTGAAGGAGAGTCCAAATTGCTGCGTGAGTACTTGACTAGGTTTTAGAAAAAAAGGATGTTGCTACCGGCCGTGCTGGATGAATGGGCAGCTGAGGCATTTACTAAGGTGTTGAACACGAGGAGCTATGACGCCTCCCGGAAATTGAAAGAAAGCATGCTCAAGTTCCAGGCGATTACATGGGCAGATGTCGATAAACGTTATGAATCAAAGATAGGAATAGAAGATGATCAGCTCGGGTTCCCCGCATCGACCAAAGGTTAGGATTGAGAAAAGAACAGGGATAAATCGAAAGATGATTTTGATGCAGATCGGCGATCTTCTAAGGGACGAGTTTTGCCCTATAAAAGGACCGAAGGACGTGACAGAGGATTTTGGTAGGCGAATAGGTTTGCTCCCGATAGATAACTGACCGCGACCGGAATAGAAGGTCATTACAAGATAAAGACGTATCGGGTTCTCGGGACTCCACCTATCCCAAGTTGTCCTTATACAATTTTAACGTTAGCGTAGTAGAGGTGGTATCGGCGATGAGGAACAGAAAAGAAGCACAGTTTCGTAGGCCGATGAGATCTGATCCTAGCCAGAGGGACCCAAATCTATGGTGCAAGTATCATAGGACCAACAGCCACCGAACCGGGGAACTACTGACATCCGCGCAAGGAGGTGGCAACATTGTTGGAAAATGACCATCTCAGAGAGTTCTTAAGCATCCGGGCTAAAAACAATTATGGCACAACCGGGACAACATAGAGCCCTCAAAGATAGGTGAAGACCCTCCCCGACAAAACATCAACATGATTTTTGGGGGAAACAAAATCAATGGTGTAACCTTCTCGGCAGCAAAAAAGACAAATGTATTGGTGACTCATAGCAAGAGACTACGAGATGTTGTCAAGGACGATATCACCTTCACCGAAGAGGACGCCGATGGACTTCTACTACCGCACAACGATGCCCTGGTAATTTCTCTCAATGTTTTAGATTTTCAAACTAAAAGTGTTTTGGTGGACCCAGAAAGTTCAACCAATATCATTCAATGGAGAGTGCTGGAGCAAGCCAAGCTAACCGAAAGCACCATTCCGGCAACAAATCTCCTTGCCGGGTTCAACTTAGCAAGTGTGACAACCCGAGGAGAGATCTTGCTGCCGAAGAACGCCGAAGTGGTCATAAAGACTTACCCTGCTTGAAGTAGTAGATGGAGACATAGGCTACAACATAATTCTTAGCAGATCATGGTTACACAAGATGAAGGTCGTGCTGTCAACATATCACCAACTTCTGAAATTCCCAGCCTCATAGGGAATCAAGCAAATAAGAGGAGATCAACCGATAGTAAGGGAAATGAACGCGGTCTCGGTTTCCAGTAGTAAAGGGAAAGAACACGTGGCATAAGAATTACAAGAAAAGGTTCCTGCTCCTGAATCAAATAAAGACAACGATGGGTAAGAGTCGTCGTAATCCTACCAGGTACCGAGGTATTTCCAAGTACCGAAAGAAACGAACATGACAAAATCCACGACGGAAGAACTCTGTTACACACCATGTTTTCGTACGTGAGAGTATGTCGTATGTCAATTGATGTAAGCTCAGAAATAGGATCATCTTTGGAAGTACATAAACTATATTAATCTTGTTACCGTGGAGGTTACAAATATTTAAGATCATGAACTTCAAGTACCAAGAGAGTTGGAAGGATTAGAAGCTAAAAGAATTGAAGAAAATAAGTTTTGTCGAAAGTCACTACAAGAAATCCTGGAAAAACCGACCGAGCGATACTGACCAACATTGGTCGTTCAACAAAAGCGACCAAAAAATCGTAAAAAAATGGACGAAAACTGCCAAAAAAATATTTTGCATTTTTTTAAATTATATACCGACCGAAATTGGTCGGTATACTGGTCAAACATTTGACCGCAGTGGTCAGACTTGCTTAGTCAAAGTGCCTTTTTGATTACCGACCAACATCGGTCGGTAATGTAGACCCATAGTTTTAAATTTTAATAATTATATTATTATTTAGAATATTTTATACAATTTATAATTAAATTTACCGACCAAAGTCGGCCAGTTATTGCAGGGGAAGATTTTACCGACCAATTTTGGTCGGTAGATGTAATATCTGGAAAATAACCGACCAACTTCGGTCGGTTCATAGGTCAAACATGGTCAAACTTCTAAATCATATTCGTATTTACTATCTAAATAATATAAATATAATCCGTTAACACTTTAGTTTGTAATACAAATAATGAATACACTAAAATATGCTATAACATGCTATATATAGTTAAGTAGTACAACAAAGTGTGTGTGTATGTATATATATATATATAGAGGTATAGACGCATCTAAGAATGCGAAGCGCTAGGGCCAAAGGGTCGGGTTCTCTTGGGAATAGACTTGTGAGAAGCAATAATCTAATTAGTATATATAATTGATCATCATCAAATATATCTATTTGTAAATTGATTCATCGACTTATAACTTACTTAAATGCATCGATGAATATTAAAAACAAAACGTCTCGACCTATATCGATGAATATTATAAACAAAATGCCTCGACCTATATAGATTAATCTATGTCATGCATTATTAGTGATGAATGAATGAAATATAGAAGAATTAATACTAAACACCTTTGACATGTATATATGGATCACAAATTAAAAAAACGAAAGAATTTATTAGTATTAAGTAAACGAGTTAATATAACAATCGACTAAACATATTTAAAATAGAATAATATTGGTTTATCAATTCATCAATTGATAAAGTTTTCGTACGTAGTAATGTATATGATTGATCATCAATTACAATATAATGTATATGTGTGTTTGTGTCTGTTTGTGTGTGTGAAATTACTCATATACTTAATTATAACTTAAAAAATTAACTTAGATAGATGAATACAAAAGGTAAAACGTCTGGACCGATATTTATTAATCTATGTGATTTTTAATTAGTTATAAAACGAATGAATATATAAGACGAAATGTGGAATTCGAATAAAATAAACGTCTCATATATATACCTTTATTTGTTTTATTATGATTGATTAATTATATATATGTGTAAATAAAATATATGCTTATAATGGTCAAACACAGTCAATGCGCGGTCACTTAATGTACTGACCGACTTTACCGACCAACGTCGGTCGATAATTCTAATTCCAGATCCTAAATATGGGAGTTCCGCCTCATTTATCTTACTCTTGTCTCAAAATTTTCTGTCTCCCCACCCTCTTCTCCCTCACACACATAACACCCTCCCCCCCCCCTCTATTTCCATCACACAAATCCCATTCCCCACCCTACATCTCCACTACCCCACGCCGCCGCCGCTGCCGTTGTTACGGCCTCCACTGCCGCCACTGCCACTCCTCCTCCACCTCCTAAAAATTCCAAGTTTCTATTTGAACTTACGTTGTTTCTATTATTTTAATATTTTGTTATTTTGTTATGAATTAGTTAATTATTATTTAAATTAGAATTTTATTGAAATCTAGGGTTAATTGAATTGAATTGACTACCTAGGGTATAAATTCAATGTTTAAGTTTGTATTGACTTGAGTAGTTTAGTTAGGAATTGAATGTTTAACTTTGAGTTGAATTGTGTTTGTAGGATTTGTTTTTGTGAATTGAGCTTTTAGGGTATGAATTGAATTTTTAGGGATAAGTGTTGAACTTTTCGGATAGCGCTTATGTTGTGTGAGATTAATTGAATTATTTAGGGTATTAATTGAATTTTTTAGGGTATGGGATGAAGATTTAGGATATGAATTGAACTTTTAGGGGTATGGTTGAACTTTTTGGATGTGAATTAAACTTTTAGGGATAATTATTGAACCTTTTGGGTGTAATCATTAAAAATTAATTATCTTAATTAACTAAAAATGATTTAATTAATTTATCATTGTATAATAAATTAAGTAGTTGTAATACTTATGGAAATATCTCATTTTTTGTTTATTTATATAGATGGAACATCGTACTTGGATGTACAATAAGAATTATCCTAATCAGCGGGAGGATTTTGTAAAAGGGGTTGATGACTTTATTAGACATGCAATGTCACTTTCGTCATAACAAATTGAAGGAGTAATTAGGTGCCCTTGTGTCAAGTGTGATTGTGTGAAGTTTATAAAAACGATGGAAGTTAAGGTTCATCTTTATAGGAAGGGGTTTATAGAGAATTACTTTGTGTGGACTAGTAATGGAGAGATCGATGGTAGCCGTGAAATATTTCATAACCTGGTTGTTGGTGAAAGTAATAGGTCGATGGAGAATAGAAATCATGATTCTAGGATTCAGGATATAGTTGCGGATGCTTTTGGGATGCACTCCGGGGGTGAGCCCAATGAAAATGTTGAACAAATTCCCAATGATGATGCAAAATGTTTATATGAATAATTAGAGGAAGCTAGGGTCCACTAGGTGAAGGAAGTCCTGTAACGACCCGGTCGGTCATTTTGGGAGTTATAGCCCCGTTTTCCCCATTTCTGTTTCCTTTATGATCTTTAGCTATATTATGATATACCGGGTTAGTTGGTTCGGGTCCGGAGTAGTTTCGGAGTGGAATGAGACACTTAGTCTCTTATTTAGAACCTTATGTTGAAAAACTCAATCGGATGTTGACCTATGTGTAAACGATATCAGATTTGAATTCTGATGGTTCCGTTAGCTCCGTTAGGTGATTTTAGACTTAGGAATGCGTGCAGAATGTGATTTGGAGGTCCGTAATAGAATTAGGCCTGAATTGGCGAAATTGAAAATTTGGCAATTTTTGGTCGGACATGGTTTGGTTGGTTTGTGATGTGTGTGCAAAATTGGATGTCATTCGGACATGGTTTGGTTGGTTTCGGCATCGGTTGCCTAAGTTGGAAATTTAGAAGTTCTTAGGCTTGAATCCGAGGGTAATTTGGTGTTTGAATGTTCTTTGGAGTGATTCGAAGGTTCGACTAAGTTTGTATGTTGATATATGACTTTTTGGTATTTTTCGTTGAGGTCCCGAGGGCCTCGGGGTGATTCCGGGTGGTTAACGGATTTGTGAAAGTTGGAAAATGCAGCTGAAGCTGCTGCTACTGCTATTTCCACACCTACGGGAGGAGGAATCGCAGGTGCGAGTTCGCTGGTGCTTTTGGGGAAGCCGCAGATGCGGAAATGGAAGGCCAAGGCTTGGAACACAGGTGCGAAGAATTGGCCGCATCTGCGAACCCGCAGGTGTGAGGCCTTGAGCGCGGATGCGGAAAGAAAGAGTTGGGCCGGTTCCGCAGAAGCGAAAGTTTTACGCAGGTGCGGAACCTGAGGTCGCAGGTGTAGAATTGAGGGATTAAGTGGTTCTCGTAGGTGCGGTTCCGCAGGAGCGGACATACGGCCACAGGTGCGACGGTGCTGGGCAGAAAAGCCCCAGCTCGTGTGTTTTAGCTTCATTTTCCATTTTTGGATTTGCGAAACTCAGGAGAGGCGATTTTTCGAAGGTTTTAAAGGAATAACGTTGGGGTAAGTTATTCTAACCCATAATGGTATAAAATTCATCAATCTATGGCCTTGTTCATCATTAATTAGTAGGATTTTGGAGTGAAAGTAGGGGGTTAGGGCTTGGAATTTTTAAGAGTTTAATTTAAGGATTTGAGGGACCAAATGATGTTAGATTTGGAGAAATTTCGTATGTATGGACTCGTGAGTGAATGAGCTTTCTAGTTTTGTAAATTTTGTCGAATTTCGAGACGTGGACCCGGGGGCCGGGTTTGAGCCAATTTTGGGTTTTGGTCTAATTTTGTAGCTTTTCTTGTGGAATTAATTCCATTAGCGCGTATTGATGGTATTGTAATGATTTTTGAATAGATTCAGAGCATTTGGAGGCCGATTCCAGAGGCAAGAGCATTGCGGGGTAGAGATTTGACCGGTTTGATGTAAGTAACGATTGTAAATCTAGTCCTGAGGGTATGAAAACCCGGATTTCGTGTTATTTTACTATTTTGAGGTGACGCACATGCTAGGTGACGGGCGTGTGGGCGTGCACTGTTGGGGATTGTGACTTTGTCCGTCCCGTAGCAACTGTAAAGTTGCATATTTTATTGAAATTATATGATACTTATGTGTTTTAGAAAGAGTTTCTGTAAATTGGGCTAAATGCCATGTTTGAGCCTTGTGCTAGTGTTGTTTAGACCCTTAGGGGCCTTTTCTTACTATTCTCTCACTGTTTTCGATTGAAAATGTATACTGAGTCATGGTTATACTCGTTTATTGCATAACTCAGTTTTATGACTCTATTTTGATGCACATAAATGTCGCTCTGTGCGGAATGCCCTGTTTTTACTGAAATGCCCAAGTGGCTTGAGAGATTTATGACTTAGTGAGGCCGAGGGCCTGATTTGTGAGGATATTTATGGGATCGAACTGCACGCTGCAGCATGTTTCATATAGGCCGAGGGCCTGAGTGATTTATGCCATGATTTGGCTTGATATAGCGCTTGGGCTGAAGGAGCCCCTTCGGAGCCTGTACACACCCCCAGTGAGTGCAGGTGCTTACTCAGTGCGAGTGTCGAGTGCCGAGTGCCAAGTGCTGAGTGACTGGGAGGCATGAGTGATTGTGAGGTATGCCTGAGTGGCAAGAGTGATTGTGAGGAACTGGGTTTAAACGAGATATTTTGATTCAAATCCTGATTTTAAAAGCATGAGGTGTTTTACTGAGATTTCATGATATGAATGTTATATGCTTTATTGCTCGTCACTATTGCTCAGTCTTTATTTATTGTTGTTACTTATTGAGTTGGCATACTCACGTTACTCCCTGCACCTTATGTGCAGATCCAGGTGTAGCTGGACACGGTAGTGGTTGTTGATTGTTCTGTCTGCAGATTTTTTCGGAGATAGCAAGGTAGCTGTTCGGCGATCGCAGCCCCTACTCTTCTCCCTCTTATCTTCCTCTAATTGTATTTAGCTATTTTCCAGGCTGAGTTAGCCTTGATATTGTTAGACAGATTGTAGTAGATGCTCATGAATAGTGGCACCCCGATGTCGGGCTTTTCTTTCTGCACTTTTATTTTGATTTGAACTCCTTTACGAAGGTTTTTATGTTAAATAACATTAAAATTATCTTTGAAATGAAAATATCAGTTTGTTTTGGAAATGAGTCGGCTTGCCTAGTTCCATGATAGGCGCCATCACGACAGGGGTTAGTTTGGGTCATGACACGGACTCTGAGCTGTCTGTTGCAGTTAGATACTAAGTATCAAATTTGATTGGAAAATTTCTCAAGCGGCCATGGACTCTTTCATTAAACTTATGAGTGAACTAGTTGACCCAAATATCAACTTATCTTGTGATTTCTATAAGGCAAAGAGATTGGTTTCTAAGTTAGGACTTTCGTCGATGAGAATTGATTGTTGTGAAGATGGTTGCATGTTATATTATAAAGATGATGCAAATTTAGAAAGTTGTAAATTCTACGAACAGCCTCGTTTTAAGAGGCTTTCCAGCGGGAATATGGTCACTGTGAAGGCGATGCATTATTTACCTCTTATACCTAGGTTAAAGAGGTTATATGCGTCGATGAGTTCTGCTCCTCATATGAGATGACACTTTGAAAATAAAAGACTACCTGGTGTTATGTGTCATCCTTCAAATGGAGAATCTTGGAATCACTTTGATAGGACATATCCAGATTATGCTAGTGAACCAAGGAACATTCGGTTAGGTTTGTGTGCGGATGGCTTCACGCCTTTTTCTATATCTGCGACACCATATTCAATCTGGCCTGTCTTTCTTACACCTTATAATCTACCACCTGAGTTGTGTATAACTAGTCCATATATATTTTTAAATTGTATTATCCCTAGTCCACGTAATTCGAAAAGTTTGATTGATGTATATTTGCAACCTTTGATTGATTAGCTAAAACTGTTGTGGTATGATAGTGTTGAAACATATGACATATCAACCAAGCAGAATATCGAATTGCGTGCTAATTTAATGTGGAGTATTAATGATTTTCCTACGTATGGAATGTTGTCTGGGTGGATGACTGCTGGGAAGCTAGCTTGTCCTTGCTGCATGGAAAATGATAAAGCGTTCACTTTGAAACATGGCCGAAAGCAATCATGGGTTGATTGTCTCTGTCAGTTCTTGCCTGATGATCATAAGTTTAGAAGGATGAAAAAAGCATTCAAAAAGAATAAAGTGGAATATGATTCGCCACCTCCTATACTTTCAGGTGAGGAAATGTGGGAGAGGGTCCAGAACATCAGTAAAGTTACTGAGGCTCCCCCTTCTAGATTCTCCGGATATGGTGTTACTCATAATTGGACGAAACAGAGTATATTTTGGGAGTTGCCTTATTGGAAGGATAATTTTCTCCGACATAACCTTTATGTCATGCATATTGACAAGAATTATTTTGATAATTTGTTCAAAATAGTTATGGATGTTAAAGGTAAGACAAAAGATAATTTGAAGGCCAGAATGGACTTACAAGAATATTGCAGACGCCTTAATTATACTTGCAGACAGCGAACAATGGTAAGGTGTTGAAGCCCAAACAAAGTTACACATTCACTTTGGAGGAAAAACGACAAATTTGTGATTGGGTTATGAAATTGAATATGAATGAGGGTTATGCGTCGAATCTGGGAAAAAAAAGTAGATATGGAGGTAGGGAAGTTGAGCCATTTGAAAAGTCAAGACTGTCATGTTTTCATGGAGACATTAGTGCCTATTGCATTTTGTGGTTTGCCTGAAAGAATCTGGAAAGCCATCACAGAGATTAATTTATTTTTGAAAGACTTGTGTTCTACCACCTTAAGGGAAGAAAACCTACTTCGGATGGATCAGAACATTCATGTAACTTCTAGTAAGATGGAAAAAATATTTCCATGTGGTTTCTTTGATGTGATGGAACACCTTCTAATCCACTTTATATACGAGACACGACTTGGAGGGCCTGTTTAATGCAGATGGATGTATCCCTTTGAGAGTTAATATTATAAGTTTGATGTAATATTCTATTTTATTTGAATGTTCTTGGCTAACATGACATTATGTATGAAAATTGGCAAATGCAAACAATTTTTTAAGCAGAGGAATAAGATTGAAGGATCTATATGCGAAGCCTATCTTGCACAGGAAACTACACATTTTTATTCTTATTATTTTGAGAGTAACGTGATATGTTCTAAGAATAAGTCTGATTGGTGGGTAGTAATCAAAAATAAGCCTCTAGGTAGGGTGGAAGTCGAGAATGTGTTAGATGTTTCATATCGAAACAATATCTCCAATGTTCACCAAATAGTGGACGATCAGTTAAAAAATGATTTAGAACATCCTGAACGCGTGTTGGAAGAAGTTGATATAAATGAAGTAACAATTATAGAAAATGAGGATGAAGAATCAACTGATGAAATTCAAACAAGTGAGGACGAGGAACAATACGTCGACGAGGATTAAAAAGTTTGTTTTTAAAGCACTCTCGTGTTATAACTAGTTTCTTATATGTTTCAATCTAAATGGGTATTATATTATGCAGATGGCAGGCAAGGGTCAAGGTAATAATGAACCTACTAGTTCTCGGGGTCGAGAAAAGGCTAGGAAGGGAAAGAGGAGGGTGGAATCAGGGTATAATAATACTCCCTCTTTTCCACACTCTTTAGAGATGCCTATGTCTTATCCTCTACCACACGGCTATACTGAGCTGCCACAGTATCACGAGGCCTACACCTTCATCCAGACACTAGGTCTTCCATCACAGGGCCATAGGACTATACGTCCGACATACAGTCCAGCTGTCTCACAGCCACGTGGATCGCAACCATCTGTATCATAGCCACGTGGTTCGCATCCCTACATATCACAGCCACATGGATCACAGCCATCCATATCATAACCATCAGTATCAAAACCAAATGGATCGCATCCAGCTATGTCGCAGTCATAGGGATCGCAACCATCTTCATCATCGACTCCATCCATTTCAGGACTTCGCCTGCGAGACCCTAGCTCTGAGTCCCCTACACCGTCTACACATGCCTCTGATACACATGCTGAGGATGATGATCCAGAGGTAGTGCATTATGATCGCTATGGCAGGATCGTCATAGTCCCAGAGGGTAACGGGTAAGAGTTATTTGTTATTTTTGCGTTTATTATTTTATAATGTTTTTACTAATATATTCATGTGTTTTTATTGTTAAATTGCAGGTTCAGGCCGGGTAAGCAGAGTACGAAGATAATCACCAATGCGATCAAAAAGCTTTATGATGGCCCTTATGCGACTTGGGCTGATTTCCCATACTCGCTGAAGGAGCAAATTTTCAATAAGGTTAAGGTATGAATGTTCTTTTAAGCAATTTAATAATTTATATTTATGATGTTTCCTTGTAATATTTAACTTTTGAAATACAGAACAAGTATGTTTGGGAAGATCGCTATAGCGAGGAACTGGCTGTAAATTTTCATTATAAAGCCCGCAAGAGATTGGCGGATCATTTCTAGGATGGTAGAAAGTAGAACAAGAGGCCTGACTGGTGTCTGCAACATTTATGGGATGATTTGTTAAGGCAATGGCTGACCAAGGAGTTCTTAAAGAAGAGCAAACAAGGAAATAAAACTCTCTCATCCGAGAAGAGAGGCTCCTAGCACACTGGAGTGCTATCAGCATCGGGACAATAGGAAGAAGATTGGTAATTGCTTAAATTATTTTACTTTTCTAAGTATATCAATTCTATTTATTATCTAAAATAATTTGTTTTCAGGAAAAGAAGTATGGGCGTCCAATGAGCCATGATGAGCTATTAAAGGAGACACATACTTTAATGAAGAAGAAAGAGGGGGGTGGAGATAGGTGGGTCGAGGAACGGGCAGAGACTGCATATGTAAGCTTTCAATTTTCTTTAAGTGTTATAATTTACTTTTATAATAATTTTTAAATAATAATTTAATTTAAAATAATGTAGGGTTGCTACCAAAGTAATGTGGAGGAATTCATTCATAGTCAGCTAGCTGGTGAATCGGGCGAGCCAACCCAACCTTCACACGGGGATGCTGAATGAATATGGTTGGAGGCTGTTGGAGGGCAAAAAATGGGGAAGGTATACGGGCTTCTTGAGAAAACATTCCATCGCTATAGGTGTGGAATGCAAGGAATAGGGAATTTCTCATAGGGCGAGGAACTTAATAGGTGTCACGCCCCAAACATGCGGTGGAGTGGCTGGCACCCGGTGTCGTACTGGCCCTAGCAAACCACTCTGTAACTCATTTTTTTCTTCTGTAACTATCATGGGCCAACATGGCCACAACTCGTAATGTATATCTATAAGTGGGCAACGTTGTATCGGCGAATCATCATACTTAAAACATGAATACATATGGGCCATCAAGGCCTCTGACATACTATACATGATGAACCTGTGTCTACAAAGCCTCTAGGAGTATTTGACATCAAAACATGGTCGGGACAGGGACCCGGACTACCCATAAGTCTGTAGCAAAACTCTAACACGATGACTTACAAACTCGGCTGAATGCTAACTTCGTCTGCTATGAGGGCTCATCAAACTGATTATCTATATTTGAAGTCATGAATGCAGCGTCCATAACATACCGAGTATGTAAGGCATGTAAATCAGTATATAAAGGACATGAAAGAAACATGGAATAAAGGACTCAACCTGTAAGTCTGGATAGCTCTGTAAATCATGAAATATTTATAATGTCATGCATATGCATACAAATATCATATCATGCATATGTATATGTGTACATAACAACACCAAGACTCTTAGGGCAACCCATCATATCATTTCGGCCTATGTGGGCGAAATCATCAACGTATACCAATTGATCAGGTGGTGGTGCGTATATAACGTCGTAACCTTTCCTCATACCCCATATACATATATATATATATATATATATATATATATATATATATATATATATATATGCGTATATAACGCCATCTGGTCTTGGGTCAATGTACATGTATAAATGAATGCAATAAAAATTAAGTCAATAAGATCTCTCAGAATGTCATAAAATTAATATGCCTTCTGATAAATTTTATCAACTACATATTTTTCTGTGGCCCATGAACATAAGATATAATAATAAGACACATGGGGAATCAAGAAGATAGGCACCCCTACTGCTTCTATGAATAGATGCATTTATGAAAGTTGTGTGTTTGCTCGTTTCATTTGTATCATAGGGATCATACCAAAAGGAAAGATGGGATAGCCTTAACGTACCCGGTCTTAACCCACTGGCTCAAGATCTCAACTCGTATCCACTTCACGATCTATGCAATAATAAGAATACTAATATTGTCAACTATACGAACAATTCTCTTAATCACATAATGGAAGATAACCTATCCTATAATGAAATGGACATGATTTCCCCTGTTGTTATCATTCCCTCAAGCCTAACATTGGCAATGTAATACAACAACACAACTAGCAACTCCCACAACAAGTTTTACAACCCAAACTATGATACAACAAGCGGCAAGCTCGACTACGATTATCAAACATACTTTTACTTGAGCTTGCCAAGAACAATTTATGCTTCTTCTAAATCTTTGAACAAGAACCAAGCACTCCTTATTATAATGGTGTATTCCATGTTACTGAACATATGGAGTATTATGTCGTGAATGCAGCATCCATAACAAAAGGATATCAGTAGGAATAATGTACCGAGTATGTAAGGCATGTAAATCAGTATATAAAGGACATGATAGAAACATGGAATAAAGGACTCAACCTGTAAGTCTGGATAGCTCTATAAATCATGAAATATTTATAATGTCATGCATATGCATACAAATATCATATCATGCATATGTATATGTGTACATAATATAACCAAGACTCTTAGGGCAACCCATCATACCATCTCGGCCTCTGTGGGCGAAATCATCAACGTATACCAACTGATCAGGTGGTGGTGCGTATATAACGTCGTAACCTTTCCTCATACCCTATATATATATATATATACATATATATATATATATGCGTATATAATGCCATCTGGTCCTGGGTCAATGTACATGTATAAATGAATGCAATGAAAATTAAGTCAATAAGATCTCTCAGAATGTCATAAAATCAATATGCCTTCTGATAAATTTTATCAACTACATATTTTTCTGTGGCCCATGAATATAAGATATAATAATAAGACACATGGGAAATCAAGAACATAGGCACCCCTAGTGATTCTATGAATAGAGGCATTTATGAAAGTTGTGTGTTTGCTCGTTTCATTTGTATCATAGGGACCATACCAAAAGGAAAGAAGGGATAGCCTTAACTTACCCGTTCTTAACCCACTGGCTCAAGAACTCAACTCGTATCCACTTCACGATCTATGCAATAACAAGAATACTACTATTGCCAACTATACGAACAATTCTCTTAATAACATAATGGAAGATAACCTATCCTACAATGAAATGGACATGATTTCCCCTGTTGTTATCATTCCCTCAAGCCTACCATTGGCAATGTAATACAACAACACAACTAGTAACTCTCACAACAAGTTTTACAACCCAAACTATGATACAACGAGTGGCAAGCTCGACTACGATTATCAAACATACTTTTACTTGAGCTTGCCAAGAACAATTTTTGCTTCTTCTAAATCTTTGAACAAGAACCAAGCACTACTTATTATAATGGTGTATTTCATGTTTCTGAACATATGGAGTATTATGTCGTGAATGCAGCGTCCATAACAAAAGGATATCAGTAGGAATAATGTACTGAGTATGTAAGGCATGTAAATCAGTATATAAAGGACATGAAAGAAACATGGAATAAAGGACTCAACCTGTAAGTCTGGATAGCTCTGTAAATCATGAAATATTTATAATGTCATGCATATGCATAAAAATATCATATCATGCATATGTATATGTGTATATAACATCACCAAGACTCTTAGGGCAACCCATCATATCATCTCGGCCTCTATGGGCGAAATCATCAACATATACCAACTGATCAGGTGGTGGTGCGTATATAACGCCGTAACCTTTCCTCATACCCCATATACATATATATATATATATATATATATATATATATATATATATATATATATATATATATATATAACGCCATCTGGTCATGGGTCAATGTACATGTATAAATGAATGCAATGAAAATTAAGTCAATAAGATCTCTCAGAATGTCATAAAATCAATATGCCTTCTGATAAATTTTATCAACTACATATTTTTCTATGGCCCATGAATATAAGATATAATAATAAGACACATGGGGAATCAATAACATAGGCACCCCTAGTGCTTCTATGAATAGAGGCATTTATGAAAGTTGTGTGTTTGCTCGTTTCATTTGTATCATAGGGACCATACCAAAAGAAAAGAAGGGATAGCCTTAACTTACCCGTTCTTAACCCACTGGCTCAAGAACTCAACTCGTATCCACTTCACGATCTATGCAATAATAAGAATACTACTATTGCCAACTATACGAACAATTCTCTTAATCACATAATGGAAGATAACCTATCCTACAATGAAATGGACATGATTTCCCCTGTTGTTATCATTCCCTCAAGCCTAACATTGGCAATGTAATACAACAACACAACTAGCAACTCCCACAACAAGTTTTACAACCCAAACTATGATACAACGAGCGGCAAGCTCGACTACGATTATCAAACATACTTTTACTTGAGCTTGCCAAGAACAATTTTTGCTTCTTCTAAATCTTTGAACAAGAACCAAGCACTACTTATTATAATGGTGTATTTCATGTTACTGAACATATGAAGTATTATGTCGTGAATGCAACGTCCATAACAAAAGAATATCAGTAGGAATAATGTACCGAGTATGTAAGGCATGTAAATCAGTATATAAAGGACATGAAAGAAACATGGAATAAAGGACTCAACCTGTAAGTCTGGATAGCTTTGCAAATCATGAAATATTTATAATGTCATGCATATGCATACAAATATCATATCATGCATATGTATATGTGTACATAACATCACCAAGACTCTTAGGGCAACCCATCATATCATCTCGGCCTCTATGGGCGAAATCATCAACGTATACCAACTGATCAGGTGGTGGTGCGTATATAACACCGTAACCTTTCCTCATATATATATATATATATATATATATATATATATATATATATATATATATATATATATATATATATATATACATATATATATATATATATATATATATGCGTATATAATGCCATCTGGTCCTGGGTCAATGTACATGTATAAATGAATGCAATGAAAATTAAGTCAATAAGATCTCTCAGAATGTCATAAAATCAATATGCCTTCTGATAAATTTTATCAACTACATATTTTTCTATGGCCCATGAACATAAGATATAATAATAAGACACATGAGGAATCAAGAACATAGGCACCCCTAGTGCTTCTATGAATAGAGGCATTTATGAAAGTTGTGTGTTTGCTCGTTTTATTTGTATCATAGGGACCATACCAAAAGGAAAGAAGGGATAGCCTTAACTTACCCGTTCTTAACCCACTGGCTCAAGATCTCAACTCGTATCCACTTCACGATCTATGCAATAACAAGAATACTACTATTGTCAACTATACGAACACTTCTCTTAATCACATAATGGAAGATAACCTATCCTATAATGAAATGGACATGATTTCCCTTGTTGTTGTCATTCCCTCAAGCCTAACATTGGCAATGTAATACAACAACACAACTAGCAACTCCCACAACAAGTTTTACAACCCAAACTATGATACAACGAGCGGCAAGCTCGACTACGATTATCAAACATACTTTTACTTGAGCTTGCCAAGAACAATTTTTGCTTCTTCTAAATCTTTGAACAAGAACCAAGCACTACTTATTATAATGGTGTATTTCCTGTTACTGAACATATGAAGTATTATGTCGTGAATGTAGCGTCCATAACAAAAGGATATCAGTAGGAATAATGTACCGAGTATGTAAGGCATGTAAATCAGTATATAAAGGACATGAAAGAAACATGGAATAAAGGACTCAACCTGTAAGTCTGGATAGCTCTGTAAATCATGAAATATTTATAATGTCATGCATATGCATACAAATATCATATCATGCATATGTATATGTGTACATAACATCACCAAGACTCTTAGGGCAACCCATCATATCATCTCGGCCTCTGTGGGCGAAATCATCAACGTATACCAACTGATCAGGTGGTGGTGCGTATATAACGTCGTAACCTTTCCTCATACCCTATATATATATATATATACATATATATATATATATGCGTATATAATGCCATCTGGTCCTGGGTCAATGTACATGTATAAATGAATGCAATGAAAATTAAGTCAATAAGATCTCTCAGAATGTCATAAAATCAATATGCCTTCTGATAAATTTTATCGACTACATATTTTTCTGTGGCCCATGAATATAAGATATAATAATAAGACACATGGGGAATCAAGAACATAGGCACCCCTAGTGCTTCTATGAATAGAGGCATTTTTGAATGTTGTGTTTTTGCTCGTTTCATTTGTATCATAGGGACCATACCAAAAGGAAAGAAGGGATAGCCTTAACTTACCCGTTCTTAACCCACTGGCTCAAGAACTCAACTCGTATCCACTTCACAATCTATGCAATAATAAGAATACTACTATTGTCAACTATACGAACAATTCTCTTAATCACATAATGGAAGATAACCTATCCTACAATGAAATGGACATGATTTCCCCTGTTGTTATCATTCCCTCAAGCCTAACATTGGCAATGTAATACAACAACACAACTAGCAACTCCCACAACAAGTTTTACAACCCAAACTATAATACAACGAGCGGCAAGCTCGACTACGATTATCAAACATACTTTTACTTGAGCTTGCCAAGAACAATTTTTGCTTCTTCTAAATCTTTGAACAAGAACCAAGCACTACTTATTATAATGGTGTATTTCATGTTACTGAACATATGAAGTATTATGTCGTGAATGCAGCGTCCATAACAAAAGGATATCAGTAGGAATAATGTACCGAGTATGTAAGGCATGTAAATCAGTATATAAAGGACATGAAAGAAACATGGAATAAAGGACTCAGCCTGTAAGTCTGGATAGCTCTGTAAATCATGAAATATTTATAATGTCATGCATATGCGTACAAATATCATATCATGCATATGTATATGTGTACATAATATAACCAAGACTCTTAGGGCAACCCATCATACCATCTCGGCCTCTGTGGGCGAAATCATCAACGTATACCAACTGATCAGGTGGTGGTGCGTATATAACGTCGTAACCTTTCCTCATACCCTATATATATATATATATACATATATATATATATGCGTATATAATGCCATCTGGTCCTGGGTCAATGTACATGTATAAATGAATGCAATGAAAATTAAGTCAATAAGATCTCTCAGAATGTCATAAAATCAATATGCCTTCTGATAAATTTTATCGACTACATATTTTTCTGTGGCCCATGAATATAAGATATAATAATAAGACACATGGGGAATCAAGAACATAGGCACCCCTAGTGCTTCTATGAATAGAGGCATTTATGAAAGTTGTGTGTTTGCTCGTTTCATTTGTATCATAGGGACCATACCAAAAGGAAAGAAGGGATAGCCTTAACGTACCCGGTCTTAACACACTGGCTCAAGAACTCAACTAGTATCCACTTCACGATCTATGCAATAATAAGAATACTAATATTGTCAACTATACGAACAATTCTCTTAATCACATAATGGAAGATAACCTATCCTATAATGAAATGGACATGATTTCCCCTGTTGTTATCATTCCCTCAAGCCTAACATTGGCAATGTAATACAACAACACAACTTGAAACTCCCACAACAAGTTTTACAACCCAAACTATGATACAACAAGCGGCAAGCTCGATTACCATTATCGAACATACTTTTACTTGAGCTTGCCAAGAACAATTTTTGCTTCTTCTAAATCTTTGAACAAGAACCAAGCACTCCTTATTATAATGGTGTATTTCATGTTACTGAACATATGGAGTATTATGTCGTGAATGTAGCGTCCATAACAAAAGGATATCAGTAGGAATAATGTACCGAGTATGTAAGGCATGTAAATCAGTATATAAAGGACATGAAAGAAACATGGAATAAAGGACTCAACCTGTAAGTCTGGATAGCTCTGTAAATCATGAAATATTTATAATGTCATGCATATGCATACAAATATCATATCATGCATATGTATATGTGTACATAACATCACCAAAACTCTTAGGACAACACATCATATCATCTCGGCCTCTGTGGGCGAAATCATCAACGTATACCAACTGATCAGGTGGTGGTACGTATATAACGCCGTAACCTTTCCTCATACCCCATATACATATATATATATATATATATATATATATATATATATATATATATGTGTGTGTGTGTGTGTGTGTGTGTGTGTGTGTGTATAATGCCATCTGGTCATGGGTCAATGTACATGTATAAATGAATGCAATGAAAATTAAGTCAATAAGATCTCTCAGAATGTCATAAAATCAATATGCCTTCTGATAAATTTTATCAGCTACATATTTTTCTATGGCCCATGAACATAAGATATAATAATAAGACACATGGGGAATCAAGAACATAGGCACCCCCAGTGGTTCTATGAATAGAGGCATTTATGAAAGTTGTGTGTTTGCTCGTTTCATTTGTATCATAGGGATCATACCAAAAGGAAAGAAGGGATAGCCTTAACTTACCCGGTCTTAACCCACTGGCTCATGATCTCAACTCGTATCAACTTCACGATCTATGCAATAACAAGAATACGACTATTGCCAACTATACGAACAATTCTCTTAATCACTTAATGGAAGATAACCTATCCTACAATGAAATGGACATGATTTCCCCTGTTGTTATCATTCCCTCAAGCCTAACATTGGCAATGTAATACAACAACACAACTAGCAACTCCCACAACAAGTTTTACAACCCAAACTATGGTACAACGAGCGGCAAGCTCGACTACGATTATCAAACATACTTTTACTTGAGCTTGCCAAGAATAATTTTTGCTTCATCTAAATCTTTGAACAAGAACCAAGCACTCCTTATTATAATGGTGTATTTCATGTTACTTATCATATGGAGTATTATGTCCTGAATGCAGCGTCCATAACAAAAGGATATCAGTAGGAATAATGTACCGAGTATGTAAGGCATGTAAATCAGTATATAAAGGACATGAAAGAAACATGGAATAAAGGACTCAACCTGTAAGTCTGGATAGCTCTGTAAATCATGAAATATTTATAATGTCATGCATATGCGTACAAATATCATATCATGCATATGTATATGTGTACATAACATCACCAAGACTCTTAGGGCAACCGATCATATCATCTCGGCCTCTGTGAGCGAAATCATCAACGTATACCAACTGATCAGGTGGTGGTGCATATATAACGTCGTAACCTTTCCTCATACCCCATATACATATATATATATATATATGCGTATATAACGCCATCTGGTCCTGGATCAATGTACATGTATAAATGAATGCAATGAAAATTAAGTCAATACGATCTCTCAGTATGTCATAAAATCAATATGCCTTCTGATAAATTTTATCAACTACATATTTTTCTGTGGCCCATGAATATAAGATATAATAATAAGATACATGGGGGATCAAGAACATAGGCACCCCTATTGCTTCTATGAATAGAGGCATTTATTAAAGTTGTGCGTTTTCTCGTTTCATTTGTATCATAGGGATCATGCCAAAAAGAAAAAAAGGGATAGCCTTAACTTACCTGGTCTTAACCCACTGGCTCAAAATCTCAACTCGTATCCACTTCACGATCTATGCAATAACAAGAATACTACTATTGTCAACCAAACGAACAATTCTCTTAATCGCATAACGGAAGATAACCTATCCTAAAATGAAATGGACATGATTTCTCCTATTTTTATCATTCTGTCAAGCCTACCATAGGCAAGGTAATACAACAACTCAACTAGCAACTCCCACAATAAGTTTTACAACTCAAACTATGATACAACGAGCGGCAAGCTCGGCTACGATTATCAAACATACTTTTCCAATATTTCTTTCCTTCAACAAACATATGAATGAAACTACAACTATATATCCAAGTTACTCCAATGATTTCCATCCACAATACAACTTCAAACATTACCGAATAGCCGACATAATAACAACAACGTCAAAATGCGATTTTTCACTATTATTTCCATAATTCTCATTCCACAATTTAGCCATGACCTAGACGAATTTAAATATACCAAGGAGAGGAAAATTCTTACCTTATTTTCTAAGAAATACTCTTATTCCACCTTATTTCTTATTGAAGAAAATCTGGATTAACCAACGCGCCAAAACAGAACAACGAGATCGAGGTGGTGCGCAAAACTAATATATTGTCTTTGAGAAAGATTACACTCTTCTTCTATAAATTACCAACTCAAGTTGCTGCTACTATAATATAAATCAACATTGATGCAATATCCTTTGTGATGTAGTACTGCTGCTATGTATAATTTCCAAAGATGAAAGGTTGCTTCAAATTTTTCTACTTCTCGTGAAAATGAAGGAACCAAAATAGTTGTTGCCTAGTTTTATTTATGAAATACCATATTTAGCTAAAGTGATAAGGGGGTCATATTTTCTGCAATTCTTTCTCATAAGCAGAGTCCAAAGAAATCATTTTTATCCATCATGGTTTGTGGGATTCACCCACCTCTTCATTATATCACTATATCACCAACTTCTTCCAAATGTCAGCTCATAAATCCTATAAAGGACATTATTTGCATGGCTCCACGCAGACATGCCAATATTATACTTATTCTAAAATAACTTATCCTCAAGTATTGGCATGAATTACCCAAATGAAAGAATTAATCATTAACCAAAAAGATGCTGAAAGTTATTAATTCATTCTCCGCACAAAATGAAGTGTAAATGTTATCAGTAGCTTTTGCCAAAATTAAAAAGCAAATGGACATTTAATATTTAGATCATGCCAAAATAAGGAAGGATTAGCCTTAACATACCTTACTTTATGAATTTATCAACCACTTTTACTTGAGCTTGCCAAGAACAATTTTTGCTTCTTTTAAATCTTTGAACAAGAACCAAGCACTCCCTATGATAATGGTGTATTTCATGTTACTGAACATATGGAGTATTATATCATGATCACCGTGTTATTTTTATGTTTCTAAAATAAGAAAATCCCCAAAAATAGAAGGAAATATTGTAGCATCCTTTTCATATCTCAAAATGACAAAGAAAGAATAAAATGAAAGGCTTAAGGGATAAGGATATTCCTTGCCTTTATATGTGTAATCAATACACTGTAAGTGCTATGACTCATATATGCACACTTAGTGCCACCCTTGGCTTAAATAATGCCATGTGGAAGCCCACCAAAGTTACTCATCCACTTAATCCCAATATCTAACCAATTAGTCACATAATTAATTTCTAGGGCTCATTTCACTTAATTACTAATATACTTCATATACCATACTATCATGGTCATGTGGTATAATAATAGTCCATAAATACGAGGTATTATAGCTTGTACCGTATTTTATACCAAAATAAAAGTGCGGGATCTAATAATAGGGAGAGCCTCTCGTCTATGCGGGAGACAGTGAGAAAGCTTACACCCTAACTAGAAGTGGCCAAGGAAAGAGAAAGGCTTAGAGATGCTCAATTCTTTGATATGCAGGCTCAGATCAGAACTCTTCTTTCTACTGGAGCTTTTCCGTTGCCCCGGTCTCGTGAGTCATCGCCATAGGCTCGACCTCCACATGATCGTTCCTCCCATCCTCCCCATGATCGTTCCTCCCGTCCGACCCGTGATCATTCTTTCCGTCCTCTACTGTACCATCTTGTAGATGAAAGTTCATCAGATGGTGATGATGTTGTAGAAAATACCCTTTGACCAATACTTTGACATACTTTGAACTAGACTAATAGAATTAGTTTTTAATTAGATTGAATAATTTTGAACTTGTTGTAATTACTTAGTTTTTTCTTGGTCTTGGATTGTGATGTTTAATTGAACTTTAATTTGTTAGTTTTAAAGTATTAATTGGATGTTTGATTGTTGTTATTGTTGGATGTTTGGTTGGATTTGTGGTGAATTAAGGGTTGTATGTGGTGAATTGGTGGTTATTAGAAGTGAATTGGTGGTATTGGTATGTTATTTTTATTTGGCTGGTGTTGTAGTTACAAAAACAGGTATTTTCTGCCAAAATTAATCCTAGAAAACCGACCAACCTTGGTCGGTAACTAATTAAAAAAAATTTAAATTTTAAATAACCGACGAATGTTGGTCGGTTAATGCACATTGAATTCCAAGAAATTCAACATTACCGACCAACTTTGGTCTATAAGTTATCTTCCCTGTCCAGATTACTGACAAATGTTGGTCGATTTTTAAAATTTAATTATTTATAAAAAATATATTTTCCAATACCGACCAAAATTGGTTGGTAAGCAAAATTAATAAATTTAAAATACCGACCAACGTTGGTCGGTAAGATTAAATTATTAATATAATATTTCGACCAATGTTGGTCGGTAAGTCAAATAAATTATCAGATGGTCATGTAGATCATACCGACCAATGTTGGTCGGTAATTTCCGACCGATTTTGGTCGGTATGCTTTACCGACAATCAAAATACCGACCATGCGTTAATGGTCGTGCTTTGGACGGTTAATTGCCATTACCGATCGACTTTGGTCGGTTTTGTGGACGGTTTTTCCCGGATTTTTAGTAGTGAGTCGACAAGTTGGGAATGTTATAACATGTACTTTTTGGGTAAGACTAGGGTACTCAACATGATAAGGAGTTTATGTTATGGTTTATTTTATTCGTATGATAGTCTTGTGTTATGTTTTGAAGTTAAGCGAGTTGTGGAACAAAAGGTGGCAAAGGTCATTACAAGTTGCATTCATAAATGTGATGAAAATCAGGTCAAATATAGCTGAGCTTCTATCCAAATGTACTTTGAATTAAGGGAATATCTACCTATCAAATTGAAGATCCACAAGTATAGTTTCTAACGCAAAAAACCGTTTGTTGATACGACATCAGAATAGATAGATATTTGTATTATCGTAAGACTGCGTAAGCAGCTCCCTTGGGACCCACAAAGTCGGTGGAAAAGTCCAGCTCTTATTTAAGTCAATTTTAACTCGTTTTAACTCATTTTGCTTGACCAAAACAGTTCCTAAACCCCCCTATATGATCTCTGAGAATTCCTCCATGATTCTAGAGTGAAAACCAAACATGAAACCAATGCTAGAAATCCCGTGGTGCTAGCTAGATCATAATTCTTCATCTTGTGGCTATTTTTGAGGATTCTTCAAAGTGAATTAACCTCAGCTTTCATGTTGTTATTGTTGATTATGGTAAGAATCAGTCCCTCATTCATATATATTGGAGTTTCAAGGCAAAATACAAGTGTTTACACACCAACTTGAACAAAAAAAGTAGATTCAAGAAGAGAATACAACACCTATAGTGTTGTGGTGTCATTGAGGATAGTTGTGGACTGTGTTTGGTTGAAATTTCGTGTTGTTTCTACTTGTTAAGGTGAGTATAATGGACTACTATATGTTCTTGTAGTTGTTTGTATGTTAGTTGCATGAACTTTAAATGGTTGGAAATCTTGGAAAATGACTTTTTATATTGCTGTTATTATAAATATATTGTATACATGTCAAACTTATTATTGGTACTGTGAATATTAAGAGAAAGGACAACATAACAATGGAAAGTTGTACTTGTCGTTGTTGTTGGATTGTTTGGCTGTTTGAGGGTGAATTAGGAGTTGAATATGAGGTTAGAAGTCCTCCCATTGTACTTAATATCATGATGGATATGTTGTTAAGCTAATGAATGAATGACTTTGGTGTTAAAGGATTCAATATGGAGTCAATCTGAGCTTGTCGTTCGTCGTGTTAAATAATAGTTTCGTTGGTGATGTATATGCACTTGTTGTTGTGTAGCTTGATTTGTGTTATGGTGCTGAAAGTATATAGTTAAAGGTTGTATTAGTTATGGTTGGTTAATAGACTTCGCGAAAGCAAGCAAAACAGGGGAGATGCTTCCCGTTTTAATATAAAATAAGTTTGTCGTTCTTTGTACGATAGTTGCATATTTCGCCATTATTATCGTTGCTGTAGATTGAAGTGTGAGGAGACTAGTTCAACATGGTTATTGGACATATTGTGATAAGGTATGTTAAGGCTAACCCTTTCCTTCATTTTGGCATGATCTTGTAACTACATGCGTTTGATTACGATATAATGAGAAGTTCGTATTCCTGAATTTATGTACATTATCCTAGTCTCATAAGTTATAGTATTCTCCATTATCCGGACTTTATATTCAGTTAAGTATTGTCTTCTTCCAGTCAAGAGAGTAGAGGGTCTAAATATTATATATATATATATATATATATATATATATATATATATAGTATTATAGTATTTTCACCACCATCAGGCTATAATCGGCAGGCAGGCCCTTATTGAGAAGCCTCTGATCAGATGGTAAGTTATATACCGAGTCTATTGTGGCCGAGCGCATATGAACGAACCTAGAATTGTCGATATACAGAGCCGAGTATGGCCGAGCGCCTATCAACGAGCCTACTATGGTAGAGTAGTTACACATATCGAGCCTTACAGGACTGGACAACTATTTTGCATACTATATTGAGAGAGTTGATTCAGTAACAGCAGGTAAGCATATCTTAAGATTATGTTTGAGTCCCAGTTACTTTCAGTTATTATATTATCAGTTCAGTTTTTAACATTCAGTTATTCTGTTGCCTTACATACACGGTACATTATTTCGTACCGACGTCCCTTTTGCTCTGGACATTGCATTTTATGCATGCAGGTCCTGATAGACCTTCCCAGTACACAGAGTCAAACATCAACTTGGTTGGTAAGCTCCACTTCCTCGGAGTTACCAGGTCTAGACTTTGGAGTCCATTTTATACATACAAGATTGATGGGTAGGTCGAGGCCCTGTCCCAACCATGATTCAGTTCAATTATCTTTAGAGGCTTGTAGACGAGTCATGTATATTTTGTATATCAGTATTGTGGCATTGCAATCCCTGTGTATATGTTCAGTTTGGTATTGCTGTTTGGACACATTCATGGCTACCTCATCGTCTTGCACAGTTATGTATATGAGATTTTGGATGTGTTTACCCCTCAAATGAGAGAGATGCTATATTAGATGATTCAAAATACGGCCTCATCGGCCTTGATTGGTATTGTCAGTTTGCAGGTAGGCCTCATCGGCCTAAGTTGAGGGTTACCCCTCCAGAGTTTATAGTTACAGAGTGGTACACTCGGGCTGAGTTAATCTCAACATTACGAGCATTATATTATCAAAATTGATACCTGGACATGAGTTGCACCTATTTAAATCATAACATATAGAAAATACCTTTTGACCCACAATTATTTGACTATACAACCAAGTGAGAACATTTTCTTTCCTTAATAATTTCGGCCTTCGAGGTTGGCTCCTCGATTCAGAAACATTGCCATAAGATATTCACGGAGGAAATCTCAACTCCCAGACTTATCTAACAAGGATGACAATTAAGTACCTATCATAGGCCAACTATCCATTTACTTCACCTCCACTAGCTTTCACTAGAACGTTAGACCAAGAATTCCAACTACCTTTTTAGACACAGTCACAAGAAACACCCGGTTCATGGAGGACAATAATAGAGAAACATCATACTCATAGTTGGGCATATTTTCTTTAGGATTTTATAAGGCCTAATATGACTACATATACTTTACCTTTATTAGAAATTCACATAACATCCTCAGGGAGAAAATATTGAGAATAACTCATTCACTTTCTTCAACTCTAAATCTATACGCCGAATACCCAAACTAAACCTTTGGCGACCTCCAAAAATTTTTCTAAGACATGCTAGCATGAATATGACGATTAAATTTCCTATCACATATATTTGATCACGGGATGATGCTTCCTCTTTGACATGTTTGAACCTTCAACCCCCAAAGATTTAATACAAGGAGGAACAACGGGGTTAGAGGTTTGGCTGGAAGTATTTAAGACTCCATCAATGGACCGAGTAGAGTATTTCATGAGGTTATATATCCTAAAAGACATGAAGCTTACTACTGATAACGCTAACAAGATTAATCATAGTGATGACATCATTGATTCGACAAATGAGGCATAGAGTTAACTAGTATATCGGCAATAGAAATCCTTAAGGAGGAATAGTCAAGTACATGATACCAGTTACCTACTTGAGTGTAGGGAAAAATTGATTAATTCGAAATGAGAATATTCTAGCACCCTGAATGTGATATGGGTTTCAAAATACATGAAGTTGCATTATGCTCTTAAGAGTAACTAGCACAAGGAATCTATGCCATAAGCCTACGAGGATGAAAAAGAAGTTGAACACTTGTAATATTATTATCATTCTGACAGCTTAACCCCTTTCCGATAGTTGATCCTATATGAGAGAACTAGAGATACGACAAACTTGTCTTTCAAATCATTATAGTTATGATATGTGCCAAAATCTGGAAGCATCTATTTTCAACCTTTCATGAGTGAAACCACATAGCTGGGACATCTAAATATTTGGGATGAAATCATGTATTGGTTAGAGAAAATGAACACTTTTCTATGAGATAGACATGTTTCTGCCATAATAATTCTCAAGCTTCAATCCAATGCCACTTACAATACTAGGAACAACGTGAGCTACTTACTGTAAGACTATGCTCTCATGTTACTAGACAGTGGAAAGGTTCCATGATAATACTCACAAAGTAGTAGAGTGACTGTTTAAACCATATGAGTCACACACACCACAGAGAGAAAGAGTGGCTTAAGAAGGATCTCAACACTAGGCTGCCTTACATTGGATTTGATTCCACATAGGTAAACTTTACGATGGTGCATGCATAAGCACAAGTTAGCAGATGTTATCCATTTGATTAGAAAGGTTCTTTAAGAAATTCATCAGGTATAGTCCCTTGTTGAGAATTTAGGAAAGCAAGTAGGAAGTATTACCCTAGGATTATAACCCAATTCAAAGAAGTCGTTATAGAATCTAATACCTCAAGAGGTTGTAAGTAAGACAATTATGATAAAGAGGATTCATGAATGATATGTTCATTTTAAAGAGTAGATACAGAAAATGGCTCATAAGGTTGTTCCGGCTCTATCCCAAATTCTATAGAACATAAGGATTTGACATATGACAAAGTGGAACCGGGATCAACAAAAGCATGTACATCATGAGATTGGACAGTCAATATACCTGTAACCACATCTGAAGAAGCCTCCAACCTTTGACGCCTCCTCATAGCATAAAACCTGCTGGGTCCTCCCGAGCTCTGAATACCACCCCTAGCTGTTCCAAGCCCTGCGGGCATTACAGTGCCTCCAGCTGGGGGAGGCACTATGGATGTAGTAGCTACAGAACTAGCTGGCTGTGCCACACCCCTGCCCATGCTCTGGTGAGACAAATAACAATCTCTTTGAAAGTGACCCGTCATACCACACTTGTAGCATATATTGGTACCATAGTGACATACTCCCGGATGACATCTCCCACACTTCACACAATGGGGATGAGGTCCGCTAAACTGACTCGTCTCATTGACCTGGTATTTACCCTTTTTACATACATCATAAGCATCCCCCTTATCCTTTCTCCAAGCTCCCAATACGGGAGAAACAATTCCAGTACCGGTTTGTTGTGTGGGCCTTTGAAAATGCCCAAATCTACCACCCCAAACACGTTACTGAGCATACTCACAACATGACGCCAAATGTTTTTTCCCACATACCGGGCAGACCGGGATAGGTGTACCCAACCTAGGGCATTTGTTCTTCTTGTGCCCCTTTCTTTCCACAACCATAACATATTTCAAGAGTGACCCAACATAAACCCAAGTGGTGCTTCTTACAAATCAAACGATTCGGCTTATTAGAGCTGACAATCCTCTTTTTTATTCTTAGGTGCCCTCACCACATGATCTGATGGCATGGTGACATTAATAGGAGCCGACAATCTTCTTTATTATTCTTAGGTGCCCTTCCCCTAGCAACTGGTTCTTTCATTCCCTCCTCACTGCTGTGAACTCGTGGATTGCTCATCCAGAAAATGAGACATAGCGAGGAGATTAGCTCTTTGTCTTGGGCTCTATCGCACGATATGGAATATCAAAGAAGTATGGAATTTCCTAAATATCTGAGTAGCCTCCTCATTATAGATGTGATCGACAACACACCGATAAGATGGACTCTACTAGACACGGCTCCAAGACATCCTAGGAAACTTTAAAACCTTAGGCTCTGAGACCAAGTTTTTCATGCCCCAAACTCGAGGAGCGCGACCGGCACTCAACTGAGTAAACCCAACTGAGCAAGCCTGTTAGATTTTATTCCACCCAAATTCATCCCTGAATAAAGAAGAGATGTACTCCGTTAATCAAATATTGAAAAGATTTCATTAACCACTTCCATTTTATTCCCATTAACAACATGATTCAATATTTCCAAAATAGTACAAGTTTATAGATTTAATGAAAAACATGTTGCCAAATACCAACAATTCTAATTCAATTCCCAACATCAAACACCATACACAACCTATCTACGGAGCCTCTAAGTACAACTGAAGAGTAATATGGAAATACCGGCAACAAGGCCCCGGCTATACCTCAAAACAAAGTACATGAGAAACAAAAGATACATGACCCTGAAATGAAGGAGGCTTACCAAGTTAGCTGAAGAGAGTGTACCGCTATCACAGATCAATGTCGCCTGCTATGGAACCACCTGCATCCATTAAAGATGCAGCGCCCCCAGCAAAAGGGACGTTAGTACTGTCGAATAGTACTAGTATGTAAAGCTAAAAGTCCTCTTTCAAAATAGAATGACCATATAAGAAAAGGAAAACCATAGAAACAGTAAGTCACAATCAACTATATCCAAATGCCCAATTGAAACATAACAATTTTCAAAATACAAAAATAATATATATTTTTTGTTGGGAGATCATTAGCAACGATATACCACTGTCTTTGTTAGCACGGAGTTCGATCATGTCCGATCGGCTAGGCCATCTCCCCACAAACAATGTGGTTTGACATGTGATGCGAAAAAAAGTTGTTACCAAGAGTAGTACCACCATGTGCGCAACATGGCGTCCGATCTCCAACCGATCAGCTAGGTTGCCTTCTCACATATGCCATGTGGGTTGACTTTTTCAATTCACAGCTATTTCCAGTTTCATCCCAATTAAGGGGAATAATCACAATTTCACCAATATTTCAATTTCATCCAAAATAAGGGGAATAATCACAATCCACCCCTACACCGGCACGTGTAGTTTTAGGTGTGGGCCTTATGACCCACCCTTCCTCGGTTTTACTAATGATACTCCCAAAAAAAATTATTATTTGATTTGAACACAAAGGTAACATAAATACAACTGTACTCACCTCAAACTCTTTCACATTATATAAATTTTCAATAGTATTTCCAGTCACTCACAACAACAATATTTCCTTGGCTCATTTAGCCATCCACAAGATTCTTTATTCCTGGCACGGTGGCCGCATTTTATGTTCCCCACTTTCACCTCTTTTATTTTGAAGGACGCCATCAAATATCAACATACATAATATTTCAGAAATCATATACTACAAATCCATTTGTAATGGGAACTTTAAACACAAAAGGTTTCTTCCCAAAGAATAGGGCATACCAACCAGCAATAGAAACACACATCAAAATTATAAACAATCAATACACCATTTATTCTTGCAATAATACTCTTTCCCAGAAATGACAATGTACAATTTCAACACCTGAGTATGTAAGAACTCGAATCACACGGGATATATTTATAAAGCAAAGCATTAGTTAAAGCAGCCACTTATGGGCATGAATTGAGTACAAAAGCTTTTACACAGTTCTATTTTCGAAACCATTTTTAAACAATTGAGTCGAGGCTCATTTATATTCTTTATCGCATCCTCTCATTTCATTTGCACTACTAGCCACAATCATAACTTAAATTCTTGGCACGTTGGCCACACTGTATATCCCCAATTCACTTATTTCATTTTCAAGTATCTTTATAGATTATCAACAATAAGACATTTTCAATCAAGACTTTAGGTACACACATAAGTAATTTAGAGCCTTAAACATAGCGAGTTTTTCCCACACAATTTGGCATACTAGCTTTCATTTGAAACACGACTCAAAGCCATAACATTTTAATACGCAACCCATACTTTGAAACTCATGGGAACATTATGGAATTCGATTCTAAGAGAGAAGTTTAGCCAACATACCTTGTCCGAACTTTCCTTAAGTTATTACAACACCCCAACACTTCTAGCAATAATGATCTATAAGAAGATAGTGAAGATCGGTTAATATTTAGAAGGATTTCCAAGATGTAACTCTCTTAGTAATTTTGTCAAACACCTAACATGCAAAATAGACCACAAGGCTCTACAATGGAGATCCTTTCATCCCTCAACCAATTTCAACAAGAAACTACCCAAAATGGTTCATTAACCCCACATACTACAACTTTGTGTCACATGCATGGCCTATTTCCAACCCCACAATATATTTGAACTCATAACCTCTTGTATGAAAGCTTAGAAGTAAGACTTACCCGGATGAAGGATAATCTAGTGATTGACTTCCATGATTCTTGAAGATTGATGCAAGATTGGATGATTGGTAGGTTAGGTTTTCTCCTTCTCTCTCTAAAATTCTCTCACCTCTATCTAGACTCACCAGAAAATTGTACCAAATAAAGCACCAAAGGCTATTTATTAAAATGGGGTCGGGTTGTAAAAACCCCGAAATTTGCACAGCCGCGCTGCATGGAGCGCGGCACGGTAGTGAAAAATGTGCCTAGAAACTAAATTTTGAAGTGTTCTGGAAATCCCCACAGGCGGCACGCATGGGGCGCTGCATGGGGCTGCGCGGTAGTGACATATTTGGCCAGCGTTTGGTAATTTGGACATAACTTCTTGTAGGAGTGTCCAAATAATGAACGGTTTGAAGCGTTAGAAACTAGAATCGAAAATATTTCATTTGATAATCATCACATAACTCCTTATATTTATGTAGGTATGATTTTCCAAAGTTTGGTCTTGTGCGTACTCATTTGGAACTTTAGTCTATCATGTAATTTTCTAACTTGACTTAGACTTAGGCCTCTCCTTAGACCCCACATCACTTATAATATGCCTCTACATTTATTATCATATCCAATTGATATCTATCATTTTAATAGCCCTTATGTGCACACAAAATAATATGATTAGCACACATCAACATCCTTAATAGTGCTTAAGAACTTTGAAATTTTTTGGGGTGCTACACTATTCAGCTATTGACTCAATTAGCAGCCGCTCAATCTCGACGTCAGGAAGTTGGTATTGGTCATGCAGATAGGGCTATCGGTGCGAGGGTTCATGATTTCACTAATTTGGACACTCCGGTATTCACTGGAGCAGATCCAAACGAGGACCCTCAGGTATTTATCGATAGGATGCATAGGACTTTGAGTGTAATGAAGGCCACTACGACTGAGTCAGTTGAGCTAGCTTCCTATAGACTTTGGGATGTCACAGTAATTTGGTATGAGTCTTGGGAGTTGTACAAAGGTGAGGATGCCCCTCCAGCGGTATGGCAGGAGTTTAAAGAGGCTTTGATTCGTCATTATCTACCACCGTAACTTAGATGGGCCAGACTTGATAGGTTCTTGACCCTTCGGCAGGGTAATATTAGTGTTCGGGAGTAGAACCTTCAGTTTGATTCATTGGCTAGGTATGCTCCCACTATTGTAGATACGATGGAGGATCAGGTTCACCGGTTCGTGATGGGGTTGGAGCCGCACCTGCTTAATAACTGTATGTCAGTCTCACTTCAGCTAGGCATGGATATTTCTCGTATTAAGGCATACGCTCAGTGTGTAGAGGAGCGTAAGTAGAAGTAGAGGGCCGATCATGAGCATGATAGGGGCCAGAGTAAGAGAGCGAGATCTTCGAGTGGTTAGAGACAATAATACCCGAGGTATTCAGCCCAGCCATCGGCTAGTGCACCCCCTCAGTTTGCAGGTAGGAGATTTGATCATTTCACATATTCAGGGCCTAGTAAGAATTTTAGGGCCTCAAGTTCTCAGTATAGGGGTGAGTCAAGTCAGATGAGGTCGCCCTTGCCACGATGTGCTCAGTGTGGTAAGCAGCATGCCGAGCAATGCCTTATGGGTTTGGGTGTTTGTTATACTTGTGGTTATCCAGGCCACGTTATGAATGATTGTACGACGAGAGGTGGTGCAGGTATAGTTTAGCCAGCGGGATTTGTAGCTAGTTCCTTATCATCAATACGCCTCCCTGGGCAAGGTTCACAAACACCAATCGGTCATGGTAGAGGCAGAGGTAGAGCATCTAGCTCGAGCGGTCTTCTGAACCGCATTTATGCATTAGCAGGTCGATAGGATCATGAGTCGTCACCTGATGTTATTACAGGTATATTATCAGTCTGCTCATATGATGTATATGCATTGATTGATCCAGGTTCAACCTTATAGTATGTCACTCCATTGGTTTCTAATAAGTTTGGGATAGAACCTGAGTTAATTAAACCTTTTGAGGTGTCCGCACATGTTGGGGATCCAGTGATAGCTAGACGGGTATATAGAGACTGTATAGTAGTAGTTCATAGTCGTTCTATAGTAGCAGACCTGATTGAATTAGATATGGTAGAATTTGATGTTATAATGGGTATGGACTGGATGGCTTCTTGTTATGCTAACGTTGATTGTAGATTAAAGATGGTTCGGTTCCAGTTTCCAGGGGAGCCTATTTTGGAATGGAAAGGTAATACGGCGTTGCCGAGAGGTAGGTTTATTTCCTATCTCAAGGCAGGGAAGATGATTAGAAAGGGCTATATTTATCACTTAGTTCAGGTTCAGGATGTGAAAGAAGAGTCACCAACCGTTCAGTTTATCCCTGTGGTTAATGAGTTTTCCGATGTTTTTCCCAACGAGCATACGGGTCTTCCGCTAGAGCGAGAGATTGAGTTTACTATCGACATATTACAAGATACTCAGTCGATATCTATTTCTTCTTATAGAATGGCACCTGCAGAGCTGAGAGAGTTGAAAGAACAACTAAGGGATTTGCTTGAAAATGGCTTTATTAAACCTAGTACATCACCTTGGGGAGCACCTGTGTTATTTGTGAGGAATAAAGATGGTTCGTTGCGAATGTGTATTGATTACAGGCAGTTTATAAGGTGACGATCAAGAATAAGTACCCGCTCCCAAGGATTGATGTTTTATTTGATAAGTTGCATGGTGCCAAGTATTTCTCGAAGATAGACTTGAGGTCTGAGTAACATAAGGTAAGGGTTAAGGTGAAAGATATTCCGAAGACAGCATTCAGGATAGATACGGGCACTTTGAGTTTCGTGTTATGTCATTTGGTTTGACCAATGCCCCAGCAGTATTCATGGACTTGATGAACCGTGTATTCAGAACCTTTCTAGATCTGTTTGTGATTGTATTGATCGATGATATATTGGTTTATTCCCTTTCAGAGGCTGAAAATGCAGATCATTTGCGTATGGTGCTCAGAGTTCTACAAAAGGAGAAGTTGTATGCAAAACTCTCTAAATGTGAATTCTGGTTGAATTTTGTAGCTTTCCTTGGGCATATTATTTCAGGTGAGGGTATCCGGGTTGATACCCAAAATATTGAGGCAGTGAAAATGTGACCTAGACCCACGACAGCGACGGAGGTTCATAGCTTCCTCGGTTTGGCAAGTTATTACAGGAGATTCGTAGAGGGATTTTCTTCTCTTTTAGCACCATTGACAAAGTTGACTTGGAAGGGAACTAAGTTTCAATGGAATGATGCTTGCGAGTGGAGTTTCCAGGCATTGAAAGGCAAATTAACTTCAGCACCGGTTCTAACACTCCTAGTGGGAACCGATGGTTATGCTATCTATTGTGACGCTTCAGGCGTTGGATTGGGTTGTGTACTAATGCAGCATGGTAAGGTTGTAGCTTATGCTTCTAGACAACTAAGAAAGCACGAGAAGAATTACTCGACCCATGATTTAGAGTTGGCCGCGGTGATTCATTCACTAAAGATGTGGAGGCACTATTTGTATGGCATTCATGTTGATATCTATACGGATCATAAGAGCCTTCAGTATAAGTTCAAGCAAAAGGAATTGAATTTACGCCAAAGGAGATGGTTGGAGCTACTGAAAGACTATGACGTTGATATTTTATACCATCCGGGGAAAGAGAATGTAGTAGCCGACGCCCTCAGCCGTAGATCTATGGGTAGCCTGTCATATTTATAGCCAGAGAAGAGTGGGATAGCCCACGAGATTCATCAGCTAGCTAGTCTTGGAGTTTGATTACTGGACTCAGGTGATACCAGAGTTATTATTCAGGACACGACGACATCCTCTCTACTAACTGAAGTGAAGGGACGCCAGTACGAGGATCCTGTGTTAGCTCATTACAGAGATACATCCCCTCAGAAAGGGAAGACACCATTTGAGATTACAGGAGATGGGGTCCTCAGATATCGAGGATGATTATGTGTCCCTAATGTTATAGGGCTGCGCTGCCAGGTTATGGGAGAGACTCGCTATTCTCCTTATTCTGTTCATCTAGGAGCAACAAAGATTTATCATGATATCAAGGAAATATATTAGTGGGGTGGAATGAAAAAGGATATAGCGGAGTTTGTTGCTCAGTGCCCTAACTACCAATAGTTTAAGATTGAGCATCAAAAACCCGGTGGATTATTGCAGGGTATAGAGATTCCGATTTGAAAGTGGGAAGTAATTAATATCGATTTCATCATAGGCTTACCTTGTACCCAGCGTAAGTTCAATTCTATATGGGTGATTGTTGATAGACTTACAAAATCAGCCCATGTTTTGCTTGTTAGGACTACGTATTCAGCAGAGGATTATGCAACGCTTTACATTAAGGATATAGTACGACTTCATGGTGTCCTTATATCTATTATCTCAGATAGAGGTGCTCAGTTTACAGCTAATTTCTGGAGGTCCTTCCAAAAAGGATTGGGGACTCAGATAAGTCTTAGTACAACATTTCATCCCCAGATAGACGGACAGGCTGAGCGTACTATTCAAACACTTGAGGATATGTTACGGGCTTGTGTGATAGACTTCAAGAGTAGCTGGGATGATCATCTTCTACTTATTGAGTTTGCGTATAATAATAACTATCATTCCAGTATTCAGATGGCTCCATACGAAGCTCATTACGGACGGAAGTGTAGGTCGCCTATATGATGGTTCGATGTTGGGAAAACTAAGTTAGTAGGACCAGAGTTGGTAAAGCAGGCAATCGAGAAGATTAAGCTTATACAGGAAAGGCTATTAGCAGCTCAAAGCCGTCAGATGTCTTATGCGGATAAAAGACGTTGAGACTTGGAGTTTCATGTTAATGACTGGGTATTTCTAAAGGTATCGCCGATGAAAGGCGTTATGAGGTTCGGTAAGAAAGGAAAACTTAGACCTCGGTACATTGGACCATATAAAATCATACGCAAGGTAGGCCAGGTAGCATATGAGTTAGACTTGCCTTCTGACTTGGAGTCTGTACATCCAGTCTTTAATGTTTCTATACTCCGTAAATTTATCGAAGATCCTTCCAGAGTCGTGTCAGTTGATGATGTTCAGGTCACAGAGCAACTATCATATGAGGAAACTCCCATTGCTATACTAGATAGATAGGTTCGGTGATTGAGGACTAAAGACGTAGCTTCGGTGAAAGTACTTTGGAGAAACAATGATGTGGAATAAATGACTTGGGAAGCTCAAGAAGACATGAAATCTAGGTATCCTCACTTGTTTCCTCTTCCAGAGAAGGATCCGACTGAGACATCACAACCTTAAGGTGCGTGTATGGATTCTTGTGTTAGTTATTGTCATTGGTCGTGTGAGGCCATTGTCGTTATTGATGATTGTGGCCCTAAGTGGCATTGAATTATTGAGTTTTCTACAGGAAGGGTGAATGTTTCTAAGGGGGGAAGAATGTTACATTTCGCATTTTCATACGTTAAAGTTTCGTCGTAAGTTGATCAACGTAAGCTCGGGAATGAGATTAATTTTGAGAAAATAGGTATTTATGTTATTATAACAGGTATTAAGTAAGTGTCGTGAAGGTTAGAGGGTAAACAAATCGAAGAAAATGAGTTCCGTTGAAGTTTTCCAATTTGGGATAAAATACGGTCTAAAATATAATACCTCGTATTTATGGACTAGTACCATACAATATACCACATGACCGTGATAGTAAGGTGTACTAAATATTTACACGTGTAAATGGGGTTTTGATGACAAATCAAATGGGTATTCAGTTAATGACATGTGTAAGTGGTTAAAGGCCCCTTTTAAAATATATTTTACTACTTTGTTGGCTTCCTCTATATATATGGAAGGTGTTGCACATTAGTATTATATATACATAGAGATACACTATATACATTTTCTTAACATCTTAAAGTGGAGAAAATTTTCTTTAGGAAAATATGGGCAGCAACATTATTTTCGTGCTGTGCAGCAACGTTTTTTGTACTTTTTTGAAGATAAATTACATTTCTTCTCAATAAAAAGATACTAAGTCCTATGACTAAGGAGAACGCGAAGGAACATAACGATTATACTCACGTCGGTTTCCTTTAGGGGATAGCAAATTGGAGATTTCTTCCAAGTGAAGTAAGGTAGAAGAAGAGTATTTCTTGGCAAATAAGGTAATAATTTTCCTCTCCTTTCTATATTTAAATTCGTCTAGGTCATGGATAAATTGTGGGATGATAATTATGGAATTAATAGCAGAAAATCGTATTTTGACGTTGTTGGTGTTGTATCGACTATTTGGTAATTTTCTAAGTTTTGTTGTGACTGGAAATTGTTGGAGTAACTTCAGTTACAATTGGTGTAGTCATTGATATATGTTTTGAAGGAAAGAAAATATTGGAGAAGTATGGTTGATAACCGTAGCCGAGCTTTCCGCTCGTTGTATCATTGTTTGGATTGTAAAACTTGTTATAGGAATTGCTAGTTGTGCTGTTGTAGTACCTTGACAATGGTAGGCTTGAGGGAATCTTAAGAACAGGGGAAATACTCCATTTCATTCTAGGATAGATTATCTTCCGTTATGCGATTAAGAGAATTTTTCGTATAGTTGGCAATAGTATTATTCTTGGTATCGTATAGCTCGTGAAGCGGATATGAGTTGATATCTTGAGCTAGTGGGTTAAGACCAGGTATGTTAAGGCTATCCCTTCTTTCCTTTTGGCATGATACAAATGAAACAAACAAACGCATAACTTTCATAAATGCCTCTATTCATAGAAGCACTAGGTGTGCCTATGTTCTTGATTCCCATGTGTATTATTATTTTATCTTTTGTTCATGGGTCTCAGAAAAATATGTAGTTGATGAAATTTATCCGAAGGCATATTGATCTTATCACATATCGAGAAATCTTATTAACTTACTTATTATGCATTGCATTCACTTATACATGCACATTGACCCATGACCAAATGGTATTATATACGCGTATATAGATGTATGTGGGGTATGAGGAAAAGTTATGGCGTTATATATACACTACCACCTGATCAGTTGGTATATGTTGATGATTTTGCCCACTGAGGCTTGATGACGTTATGTACACATATACTTATGCATGATATGACATTTATACGCACATGCATGACATTATAAATATTTCAGGATTCACAAAGTTATCTAGGATTACAGGCAGATTCCTTTACCCCATACTTCTTTTATGTCTTCTATGTACTGATTTTCATGCCTTACATACTCAGTACATTATTCGTATTGACGCCCCTATTTCCTGGGTCCCCCTTCTTAGAGAGTTGGTGTGCTCCATTTGATCCGGAGTTGCTCTTGGGTTTTGGTACGATATGTTTGTATACATATATGGGTATGACGGGGCCCAGTCCCATCCTTTATACAGATGTACACTCTATTCGAGGTTTGTAGATAGTCATGTATAGTCGGATAGTATGTGACCTTGTCAGCTCACCTTACCGTATTTCGTATATATATGTACATATGTCTTTTGGGCACATTTCTCGTGTATGTTATTCACACAATTCAGTAGTTTACTGCCAGATGTTATGCATTTCCTACACTTATTTCATATTTTAGCTTAGACGTATGCTTAGGGGTGTTCGATAGGTAGGCTCGAGCACTCGCCATGGCCCATCGATTTGGGTCGTGACAAAAGTGGTATCGCAATTACGATAACTGCAACTGAACATAAGGCTTGAAAGTCGGGATTTTATCTCTCATCCTCTCATTTTTGAACCATAAACTCGGTAGGAGGCGATTTGGAGAGGGGGTTTTCACCTACAAACCTTGGGTAAGCTATTCTAATCTATTTCTAATTTTATACCATCAACATTTCTTAGATTTTAACATCATAAACATGTGAATAAAAGTGAAAATTTGTGAAACCTCTTCAAGCTTTTGAAAAATAAGAATTTGAGTTTCGAGAGTCGATTTTGTAACGACCCAGCCGATCGATTTGAGTATTTGCATTCCGTTCATCTATTTGAAGTCTTGAGTAGCTCCGTATGATGTTTTATGTCTTGTGTGAATCGTCGGCTTTAGTTTCCAAGTGATTCAGGATTAGTTTGAAAGAATGATTCTCAACTAGAAAGCTTTAAGTTGGAAGAGTTGACCAAGTTTGACTTTTCAGAATTTGACCTCGGATAAGAGTTTTGATGGTTTTGTTAGGTCCGGACAGTGATTTTGGACTAGTGTGTATGCCCGATTTTGCATTTGGATATTTCTAGAAAGTTTCGGCACTTATTGGCCAAAGTTGGAAATTTGAAGCTTTGGAATATTTATAAGTTTGACCGAGAGTTGACTTTGATTATGTTGGGTTCGGATTGTGGTTACAGGAAGTTGAATAGCTTTGTTATGTCATTTGGGACTTGCGTCAAAATTTGAAATCATTCCGTATTGATTTGATATGGTTCGGCACGACCTTTGTAAGTTGAAAGTTCAAAGGTTCACTAAGTATGATTTGAGGTGTGATTCGTGGTTTTGATGTTGTTATGCGTGATTTAAGGCCTCGGGTAAGTACATGTCATGTTTTGGGACTTGTTGGTATATTTGGACGCAGTCCCGAGGGGCTCGAGCGAGTTACGGATGTGGTTCAGATCATTTTATCTCTGGTTGCATTGCTGAAGGAATTTCTGGTGCTGGTGTAGCCGCATCTGCTAAATCTTGGTCGCAAAAATAACTTTGCTGATGCAGCCTCTTCATCACAGAAGCGAATTTGGAATGGAGGGCGAGAACCCGCAGATGCAGGGAGTTGAGCGCATCTGCGCAATCGCAGGTCTGGTCCCTGAGCGGAGAAGCACGATCGAAAAAGCGGATTTTTCTGTCGTAGATGCTATAGGTGCTGGGTCAAGGTGTTTTCACAGAAGCGTAAATTTTGTCGCAAAAGCGATGTCGCATGTGAGCTTTGGCTGTCGCAGATGTGATGAGGCCTAAGATGATCAATATTAATTTGAGGGTTTTGTTCATTTTAACATATTTCAAGTTGGAGACTTCGGATTTGGGCGATTTTGGAGACAATTTTCACCACATGGATTGGGGTAAGTGTTCTCTACTCGGTTTTGATTAAATTTCATTAATCTATCTTCGTTTTTTGCATTTGGATTACGAAATTTCAAAACGAAATTGGGGGTATTTGTCTAAAATTTCATAAATTGAATTTTTGCGTTTTAAACATCGATTCGGAGTCGGATTTGAGTGAAATTAGTATGGTTGGACTCGTAATTGAATGGGTTGTCGAATTTTGTGAGTTTTCACGGGTTCCGAGGTGTAGGACTAGGTTTAACTTTTTTGGCCGACTTTGGGCTTTTGATTAAAGATTCGACCTATAACGATTAGGTTTGTTTCCTTTGGCATTATTTGATGTTCTTGAGTTGCTTTTGGCTAGTTTCGAGACATTCAGAGGTCGGTACGCGCGGGATGGCATTCCTAGAGTGTTGATTGGCTTGCTCGGTATTGGATTCGGCCTGTTCGAGGTAAGTAATAATTCTAAACTTGGTGCTGAGGTTATGAACCCCTGAATATTCGTGTTATGTGTTCGTGTTGAGGTGACGCACATGCAAGGTGACAGGCCTGTCGATGTGCACTCTGTGAATTATGACCCGGTTGATTCTGTAGTACTATATAGTTACCTATTCTTGTTTCTACCCATGAAATTTCTACGTGCTAGAGCAATTTAGATGTGATCCATGTTAGAAATCATATTTAGGCTATATGCTTATTCTATTGGGACCCCACTGAGGTCATTCCTACTGTTAAGTTATTTGCTTACATTGCAATTTCATACTCAGTCAGATTCACTTATTTGCATATCATATCTCAGTCTCTGTTATCATTTGTTCTCACATTATGTTATCATTATTTGGCTGATTGGCATGAGATTTATGAGCCCAAGAGATTGGAGATATTGATAACTGAGTTGGGACCTGAGGACCGGATTGAGAGCGTTATTAGTTGGATCGGGCTGCACGCCGCAGTAGGTTTTATTGATTCATGATGGGATCGGGCTGCGTGTCGCAGCATGCCATATTGGCTTTATATATATTATCATTAAATGGATCGGGTTGCACGCCACAGTAGGCCTAATAGGCTTTATTATTATTGATGGGATCGGCTTGCATGCTGCAGCAGGCCATGTTAGCTTATAATTGCGCTTGGGCAGGATCCGCCCCTCCGGAGTCTGACATACTAGTAGTGAGCGCAGGTACCGTACAGTGCTGAGTGACTGAGTGTGCTAAGTGATTGAGAGTAATGAGTGGGAGTACGAGACAGTGAGATTGAGTACTATAAGAGTGTGAGTACATGAGTTCATTACTGTGATGCATTGCATTTGACACCCATGCTTGACATACAGGCATAGAGATGCATTTCCTCATGCTATACAGGTTTTTTGAAATTTATGACTTCACACGCACATTGACATGTAGACATAGAGATGTACTTTCCTCGTGCTATCTGAGAATGAAATACCGTATCTGTTGTTGAAAGTTTTTTTGGGAAAAATCACAGTTTCTGATATACTCATATTTTGGTGATTTCGGTGAAAGATTTGGGTTTTAATTTTATACGTGGAAAGCATGCCTTTTTTCGTAACGGTGAACGAGCTGAGCATCTTATCTTTGACTTATTGCCTGTGCTGTTTTTATTATATTGTTACAAGTTATTCTTGGCTATTAGTGTTAGACTTTGACCGTCGTCCAAGCTCATCGCTGCTTTCAACCTAAGGTTAGGTTTGTTACTTATTGAGTACATGGGGTCGGTTGTACTCATACTATACTTCTGCACCTTGCGTGTAGATTTTGGAGTTGATGTTACTGCAAGTGGCGAGAGCAGGCATTGAAGATGTACATGTGTTTTGCTTTTAGCTGCCTCTTATTCTTGGTAGGTTTAGATTTATAAATCTGTTTATGTACGTTTTGAACAAATGATTTATTTATTTCATACCAGCTTTGTAAAATATAGGTCTTAGAAGCTCTAGATTTGTACTACTAGTCCTTTTGGGTTTTGGTACGATATTTTGTATACGTATATGGGTATGACGGGGCCCAGTTCCGTCTTTATACAGATGTACACTCTATTAGAGGTCTGTAGACAGTCATGTATAGTCGGATAGTATGTGGCCTTGTCGGCTCGCCCTACCGTATTCCGTATATATATGTACATATGTCTTTTGGGCATGTTTTCTCGCGTATGTTATTCACACAATTCAGTAGTTTACTGCCAGACGTAATGTATTTCCTACATTTATTTCATGTTTTATCTTAGACGTATGCTTAGGGATGTTCGTAAGGTAGGCTCGAGCACTCATCATGGCCAATTGGTTTGGGTCGTGACAAAAGTGGTATCGCAATTGCGATAACTGCAACTGAACATAAGGCTTTAAAGTCGGTATTTTATCTCTCATTTTTGAACCATAAACTAGGTAGGAGGCGATTTGGAGAGGGGTTTTCACCTACAAACCTTGGGCAAACTATTCTAATATATTTCTAATTATATTCCATCAACATTTCATAGATTTTAACTTCATAATAATGAGAATCAAAGTGAAAATTTGTGAAACATCTTCAAGTTTTTGAAAAATAAGAATTTGAGTTTCAAGAGTCGATTTTGTAACAACCCAGCCGGTCGATTTGAGCATTTGTATTATGTTCATCTATTTAAAGTGTTGAGTAGCTCCGTATGATGTTTTATGTCTTGTGTGAAACGTCGGCTTTGATTTCCAGGTGATTCGGGATTAGTTTGAAAGAATGATTCTCAACTAGAAAGCTTTAAGTTGGAAGAGTTGACCAAGTTTGACTTTTGAGAATTTGACCTCGGATAAGAGTTTTGATGGTTTTGTTAGTTCCGTACGGTGATTTTGGACTAGTGTGTATGCCCGATTTTGCATTTGGATATTTCTAGAAGGTTTCGGCACTTATTGGCAAAAGTTGAAAATTTGAAGGTGTGGAATATTTATAAGTTTAACCGAGAGTTGACTTTGATTTTATTGGGTTCGGATTGTGGTTACGGGAAGTTAAATAGCTTTGTTATGTCATTTGGTACTTGTGTGCAAAATTTGAAATCATTCCGTATTGATTTGATATGGCTCGGCACGAGCTTTGGATGTTGAAAGTTCAAAGGTTCACTAAGTTCGATTTGAGGTGTAATTCGTGGTTTTGATGTTTTTATGCGTGATTTAAGGCCTCGAGTATGTACATGTCAAGTTTTGGGACTTGTTTGTATAGTTGGACGCAGTCCCGAGGGGCTCGGGTGAGTTACAGATGTGGTTTGGATCATTTTATCTCTTGTTGCATTGCTGAAGGAATTTCTGGTGCTGGTGTAGCCGCGTCTGCTAAATTTTGGTAGCAGAAATAACTTCACTGATGCAGGCTCTTCATCGCAGAAGCGAATTTGGACTGGAGGGCGAAAACCTGCAGATGCAGGGAGTTGAGCGCATCTGCGCAATCACAGGTGCGGTCCCTGAGCGGAGAAGCACGACCGAAGTATCGGAATTTTCTGTCGTAGATGCTACGGGTGCTGGGTCAAGGTGATTTCATAGAAGCGTAAATTTTCTCCCAAAAGTGATGTCGCAGGTGAGCTTTGGGTGTCGCAGGTACGATGAGGCCTAAGATGAACACTATTAATTCGAGGGTTTTGTTCATTTTAACATATTTCGAGTTGGAGATTTCGGATTTGGGCGATTTTGGAGGCAATTTTCACCACATGGATTGGGGTAAGTGTTCTCTACTCGGTTTTGATTAAATTTCATTAATCTATCTTCTTTTTTTGCATTTTGATTACGAAATTTCAAAAAGAAATTGGGGGTATTTGTCTAAAATTTCATAAATTGAATTTTTGCGTTTTAAACATCGATTCGGAGTCGGATTTGAGTGAAATTAGTATGGTTGGACTCGTAATTGAATGGGTTGTCGGATTTTGTGAGTTTTGACGGGTTCCGAGGTGTAGGACTTGGTTTAACTTTTTTGGCCGACTTTGGGCTTTTGATTAAAGATTCGACCTATAACGATTAGGTTTGTTTCCTTTGGCATTATTTGATGTTCTTGAGTTGCTTTTGGCTAGTTTTGAGACATTCAGAGGTTGGTACGCGCGGGACAACATTCCTAGAGTGTTGATTGGCTTGCTCGGTATTGGATTCGGCCTTTTCGAGGTAAGTAATAATTCTAAACTTGGTGCTGAGGTTATGAACCCCTGAATATTCATGTTATGTGTTCGTGTTGAGGTGACGCACATGCAAGGTGACAAGCCTGTCGATGTGCACTCTGTGAATTATGACCCGGTTGATTCTATAGTACTATATAGTTACCTATTCTTGTTTCTACCCATGAAATTTCTACGTGCTAGAGCAATTTAGATGTGATCCATGTTAGAAATCATATTTAGGCTATATGCTTATTCTATTGGGACCCCACTGAGGTCATTCCTACTGTTGAGTTATTTGCTTACATTGCAATTTCATACTCAGTCAGATTCACTTATTTGCATATCATATCTCAGTCTCTGTTATCATTTGTTGTCACATTATGTTATCATTGTTTGGCTGATTGACATGAGATTTATGAGCCCAAGAGATTGGAGATATTGATGACTGAGTTGGGACCTGAGGGCCGGATTAAGAGTGTTATTAGTTGGATCGGGCTGCACGCCGCAGCAGGTTTTATTGATTCATGATGGGATCGGGCTGCGTGTCGCAGCATGCCATATTGGCTTTATATATATTATCATTAAATGGATCGGGTTAATAGGCTTTATTATTATTGATGGGATCGGCTTGCATGTTGCAGCAGGCCATGTTAACTTATAATTGCGCTTGGGCAGGATCCGCCCCTCCGGAGTCTGACATACTAGTAGTGAGCGCAGGTACCGTACAGTGCTGAGTGACTGAGTGTGCTAAGTGATTGAGAGTAATGAGTGGGAGTACGAGACAGTGAGATTGAGTACTATAAGAGTGTGAGTACATGAGTTCATTACTGTGATGCATTGCATTTGACACCCATGCTTGACATACAGGCATAGAGATGCATTTCCTCATGCTATACATGTTTTTTGAAATTTATGACTTCACACGCACATTGACATGTAGACATAGAGATGTACTTTCCTCATGCTATCTGAGAATGAAATACCGTATCTGTTGTTGAATGTTTTTTTGGGAAAAATCACAGTTTCTGATATACTCATATTTTGGTGATTTCGGTGAAAGATTTGGGTTTTAATTTTACACGTGGAAAGCATGCCTTTTTTCGTAACGGTGAACGAGCTGAGCATCTTATCTTTGACTTATTGCCTGTGCTGTTTTTATTGTATTGTTACAAGTTATTCTTGGCTATTAGTGTTAGACTCTGACCATCGTCCAAGCTCATCACTGCTTTCAACCTAAGGTTAGGTTTGTTACTTATTGAGTACATGCGGTCGGTTGTACTCATACTATACTTCTGCACCTTGCGTGTAAATTTTGGAGTTGATGTTACTGCAAGTGGCGGGAGCAGGCATTGAAGATGTACATGTGTTTTGCTTTTAGCTGCCTCTTGTTCTTGGTAGGTTTAGATTTATAAATCTGTTTATGTACGTTTTGAACAAATGATATATTTATTTCATACCAGCTTTGTAAAATATAGGTCTTAGAAGCTCTAGATTTGTACTACTAGTCCTTTTGGGTTTTGGTACGATATTTTGTATACGTATATGGGTATGACGGGGCCCAGTTCCGTCTTTATACAGATGTACACTCTATTAGAGGTCTGTAGACAGTCATGTATAGTCGGATAGTATGTGGCCTTGTCCGCTCACGCTACCGTATTCCGTATATATGTGTACATATGTCTTTTGGGCATGTTTTCTCGCGTATGTTATTCATACAATTCAGTAGTTTACTGCCAGACGTAATGTATTTCCTACATTTATTTCATGTTTTATCTTAGACGTATGCTTAGGGATGTTCGAAAGGTAGGCTCGAGCACTCGTCATGGCCCATCGGTTTGGGTCGTGACAAAAGTGGTATCGCAATTGCGATAACTGCAACTGAACATAAGGCTTGAAAGTCGGGATTTTATCTCTCATTTTTGAACCATAAACTAGGTAGGAGGCGATTTGGAGAGGGGTTTTCACCTACAAACCTTGGGCAAACTATTCTAATCTATTTCTAATTATATTCCATCAACATTTCTTAGATTTTAACTTCATAATAATGAGAATCAAAGTGAAAATTTGTGAAACATCTTCAAGTTTTTGAAAAATAAGAATTTGAGTTTCAAGAGTCGATTTTGTAACGACCCAGCCGGTCGATTTGAGCATTTGTATTCTGTTCATCTATTTGAAGTGTTGAGTAGCTCCGTATGATGTTTTATGTCTTGTGTGAAACGTCGGCTTTGGTTTCCAGGTGATTCGGGATTAGTTTGAAAGAATGATTCTCAACTAGAAAGCTTTAAGTTGGAAGAGTTAACCAAGTTTGACTTTTGAGAATTCGACCTCGGATAAGAGTTTTGATGGTTTTGTTAGGTCCGTACGGTGATTTTGGACTAGTGTGTATGCCCGATTTTGCATTTGGATATTTCTAGAAGGTTTTGGCACTTATTGGCAAAAGTTAAAAATTTGAAGGTTTGGAATATTTATAAGTTTGACCGAGAGTTGACTTTGATTTTATTGGGTTCGGATTGTGGTTACGGGAAGTTGAATAGCTTTGTTATGTCATTTGGGACTTGTGTGAAAAATTTGAAATCATTCCGTATTGATTTGATATGGTTTGGCACGAGCTTTGGAAGTTGAAAGTTCAAAGGTTCACTTAGTTTGATTTAAGGTGTGATTCATGGTTTTGATGTTTTTATGCGTGATTTAAGGCCTCTAGTAAGTACATGTCATGTTTTGGGACTTGTTGGTATATTTGGACACCGTCCCGAGGGGCTCGGGTGAGTTACATATGTGGTTTGGATCATTTTATCTCTTGTTGCATTGCTGAAGGAATTTCTGGTGCTGGTGTAGCTGCGTCTGCTAAATTTTGGTCGCAGAAATAACTTCACTGATGTAGGCTCTTCATCGCAGAAGCGAATTTGGACTGGAGGGCGAAAACCCGCAGATGCAGGGAGTTGAGCGCATCTACGCAATCGCAGGTGCGGTCCCTGAGCGGAGAAGCACGACCGAAGAAGCAGAATTTTCTGTCGCAGATGCTACGGGTGCTGGGTCAAGGTGATTTCATAGAAGCGTAAATTTTCTCGCAAAAGTGATGTCGCAGGTGAGCTTTGGGTGTCACAGGTACGATGAGGCCTAAGACGAATACTATTAATTTGAGGGTTTTGTTCATTTTAACATATTTCGAGTTGGAGACTTCGGATTTGGGCGATTTTGGAGGCAATTTTCACCACATGGATTGGGGTAGGTGTTCTCTACTCGGTTTTAATTATATTTCATTAATCTATCTTCGTTTTTGGCATTTGAATTACGAAATTTCAAAATAAAATTAGGGGTGTTTGTCTAAAATATCATAAACTGAATTTTTGCGTTTTAGACATCGATTCGGAGTCGGATTTGAGTGAAATTAGTATGGTTGGACTCGTAATTGAATGGGTTGTCGGATTTTATGATTTTTGATGGGTTCCGAGGTGTAGGACTGGGTTTAACTTTTTGGGCCGACTTTGGGCTTTTGATTAAAGATTTGACCTTTAATGATTAGGTTTGTTTCCTTTGGCATTATTTGATGTTCTTGAGTTGCTTTTGGCTAGTTTCGAGACATTCACAGGTAGGTACGCGCGGGATGGCGTTCCTAGAGTATTAATTGGCTTGCTCGGTATTGGATTCGGCCTATTTGAGGTAAGTAACAATTCTAAACTTGGTGCTGAGGTTATGAACCCCTGAATATTCGTGTTATGTGTTCGTGTTGAGGTGACGCACATGCAAGGTGACAGGCCTGTCGACGTGCACTCTGTGAATTATGACCCGGTTGATTCTGTAGTACTATATAGTTACCTATTCTTGTTTCTACCCATGAAATTTCTACGTGCTAGAGCAATTTAGGTGTGATCCATGTTAGAAATCATATTTAGGCTATATGCTTATTCTATTGGGACCCCACTGAGGTCATTGCTACTGTTGAGTTATTTGCTTACATTGCAATTTCATACTCAGTCAGATTCACTTATTTGCATATCATATCTCAGTCTCTGTTATCATTTGTTCTCACATTATGTTATCATTATTTGGCTGATTGGCATGAGATTTATGAGCCCAAGAGATTGGAGATATTGATAACTGAGTTGGGACCTGAGGGCCGGATTGAGAGTGTTATTAGTTGGATCGGGCTGCACGCCGCAGCAGGTTTTATTGATTCATGATGGGATCAGGCTGCGTGTCGCAGCATGCCATATTGGCTTTATATATATTATCATTAAATGGATCGGGTTGCACGCCACAGTAGGCCTAATAGGCTTTATTATTATTGATGGGATCGGCTTGCATGCTGCAGCAGGCCATGTTAGCTTATAATTGCGCTTGGGCAGGATCCGCCCCTCCGGAGTCTGACATACTAGTAGTGAGCGCAGGTACCGTACAGTGCTGAGTGACTGAGTGTGCTAAGTGATTGAGAGTAATGAGTGGGAGTACGAGACAGTGAGATTGAGTACTATAAGAGTGTGAGTACATGAGTTCATTACTGTGATGCATTGCATTTGACACCCATGCTTGACATACAGGCATAGAGATGCATTTCCTCATGCTATACAGGTTTTTTGAAATTTATGACTTCACACGCACATTGACATGTAGACATAGAGATGTACTTTCCTCATGCTATCTGAGAATGAAATACCGTATCTGTTGTTGTAAGTTTTTTTGGGAAAAATCACAGTTTCTGATATACTCATATTTTGGTGATTTCGGTGAAAGATTTGGGTTTTACTGTTATACGTGGAAAGCATGCCTTTTTTCGTAACTGTGAACGAGCTGAGCATCTTATCTTTCACTTATTGCCTGTGTTGTTTTTATTATATTGTTACAAGTTGTTCTTGGCTATTAGTGTTAGACTCTAACCGTCGTCCAAGCTCATCACTTCTTTCAACCTAAGGTTAGGTTTGTTACTTATTGAGTACATGGGGTCGGTTGTACTCACACTATACTTCTGCACCTTGCGTGCAGATTTTGGAGTTGATGTTACTACAAGTGGCGGGAGCTGGCATTGAAGATGTACATGTGTTTCGCTTTTAGCTGCCTTTTGTTCTTGGTAGCTTTAGAGTTATAAATCTGTTTATGTACGTTTCGAACAGATGATATATTTATTTCATACCAGCTTTATAAAATCTAAGTCTTAGAAGCTCAAGATTTTTACTACTAGTCCTTGGGATTTTTGTAGAAAAGTTCAGTTATTTCATCACTTATTTTCTCAGTAAATCTCATTTAAATTGATTATTATTAATTGGCTTAACTAGCGGGTTAGGTTAGGTGCCATCACGACTAGTTGGATTTTGGGTCTTGACAAGTTGGTATCAGAGCTCTAGGTTCATAGGTTCTACGAGTCATGAGCAACTTTCAAGTAGAGTCCTGCGGATCGGTATGACGACATCCATACCTATCTTCGAGAGGCTATAGGGGATTTAGGATAAACCTCCCATCTTTCTTTCCTTATCGTGCGGCATTGATTCAGCTTGAAGTTATCTCTTTGAAATCCTTCCACTCACTCGTATGCGTATGTGAGCGCTCGGTATCAGCTAAGCATCGACGACTTTTGATTTCCATGGAGGAGGCATGAGATGTGTTTTTCTGTGTTTTGGTGATGGGCCACTCTGGAGGACTTGAGGCCAGGCTTGGACCGCTGCTTAGGCTTGGTAGTTTCAGTTGTGTGAGCATGTGCTTTTGGACTTCTATGTCCAGTGGTGTCCCAATGAGTGGGACCGGTGTCTCGGTGAGTGGTTAGATGGCAATATGATGAGTAAGATGTGACTGCGGGATGTGTTTAGATGGTTTGAATGTGACGGGAAGAGTTTGCTTGAGATGTGAAAAGAACTACTGGATGCTCGATTTATGTGGATGTCATACAATCTTGAGTTATGAAGGTTTTTGAGAGATTCTTTTGTGTTATTTCATTTTGTGGAATGAAGTAGATTTTCTTGTCTCGTTAATGAGTTCAAAATCATGGAGATTAAGTGATTGCATAGTAGTTGTGGTTGTGGAAGGGGATATAGAGATGTCACTTTGAGGCTAAGCAGGTGGGTTATCACCTGCGGGGTAATCTATGGATGTGTGATCCTTATGATGTTGTATGGAGGCTTTTTTTTTTCTACCAGTGGGTATATGTGTTGCGATTTGAGTTTGGATTGGTTGAGGAAGTTGACCTGACCGTCACGAGAATGAATGCGAGATTAGTAGATGATTGAGGTATTATATGGTTTGTGTTACATGAGCTTATGAAGGATTTTGTTGAATCTCACTACGATATTATGGCAGTAATAGATTATGGATATTTTGAGTTATCGAGTGTTTTTATCTATAGCTTTTAGCCAAGTGGGGGAGTCTACTATCGATGATTTGATTGCATGGTTACATGTTGTAATGGTTTTGGTCTGAGGCATACTTGTGGATCGGTTATGACTTGTAGAGGCAAGTTTTGAGGATGACTTAAGCACGAAAATTTCTAGATGCATGATGTATTACACATTATGGCTATATGATGATCATGGAATGATTTAGTTGTTATTCCTGAAGGATGCAGTGCGCATGGAGTAAGAATTTGCTCGGTTGCATTAAGGCGGGGTTACTTCTTTGGGTGTTGTCGTGCTAATGGGGCACAAGTCGTTTGGCCCATTTGGGTGGTGGAATTGAGATTTGAGCAGAGTAGATGACTCTCGAGAAGGTTCTAATTGGTTCAAGCTTTATATGTAGCAATTGAGAATTTTTCGAATTTGTATATGGCTAGAATCTGAGATTTATAGTGGATGGTGTCGAGACTCGCGGTATTTCTATATCATTATGGATTATACATTTCAGTATCAGGAAGGTGAAGGAAACGGCTTTAGATTCACAGAAGGTCTCTTCAGAGTGGGTGTCTCAGTTGTGGTACTTTTGGGGTGCTTAAGAGGGAATACAACGGCTTATGGGCCTTACGGCGGTGTGATTTTATGCTAGGATCTCTTGTGGTGAGCTTTGGGTAAGGATCGTGGTGTTCTGGCAAGGAGAAGTGTCAACTTGAGGGTAACTCGGAAGAAACTTGGAGAAATAGGACCGCTTGATAGTAGGTTGGATCAGCACGGTAATGGATATGATCGGTTCTTTGGGTACTTATGATGTGGTGAGTCGCTACAGGTGTTTTGTGGCAATACTCTTGGGTTTGGCGACCTGCGTGGTTTGGTTGAGTTAGAGAGATTCAGTTCTGATGGCTTGGTTATGTGCAAATGGGTCTTGAAGAGTTCTCGATGGTTTCTACCACGGTTTGAGATGGATATTTCCTACTGGCGTGAGGAGCATGTTGTGTATTATGATTTTCTCCTATATGGGTTCAAAGGGAAGGTTTTTGATTGATGCGGTTTGTTGTGTTGGATTGAGATTTGCATGTGCAAGATCACGGTTCAGTTTTGAAGGGAAGGTCATGAATTCTTAGACAACATGGACGGTTTTAGATGACTAGATGAATGCTATTACTACTTGATATTGCTTGAGAAGGTGCACATTTCAGAAGGGGCACTATGTTTAGACTTATGGATGCTTCATTAGTGGTACTCGCCTGGTTGATCGACTGCTGATGTTTAGATTTTTTTCTATATGGCATAGAAGAATTATAGAAGTATTTCTCGTGGGGATGATTATGTATGATAGATGTGTTAGTCATTTGAGTGGCGGAGTTGGGATCGGCTATGGTGATTCATGTGTTCTATGGATTTGGAGACTGGGAGTTCTCTGCAGTAGATTTTTTCTGGGTTGCAGACTGTGAAGATGTGGCCAAAATTAGCTGGACGGTAATACGTGCTATGGTTAGGTCATTGTGGACTTTTGTAGGTCCATTTCTCTATTTGGGGATGACCGAATTTTATTTGGTGGCCTATTCATGTGTATTCTAAATCGGGTTGGGTTTGCTGACTCAAAATTGTTTGTGTTGAGGGGTGTGGCATTCGGTTAGAGTTGAGCTTGTTAGCGTTCGGATATGTTCTATGAGTTACTCTTCTATGTACGAGGGGTTGTGATTTATTGGTTATGTGCACACATGATGCGGTTCTGTTTGGGCCTTGCAGCGGAATTCGAGCGAGATGGTTATTGGGGTGTTGAATGGTTGATTGTACCTTGGTTATGTTCTTTTCGGGCTGTGGCAGATTGTGTTATTGCTTCTCCATGGTTATGGTCATGCACCTCGTGTACTTGATGTCAAATTGCATGTAGTTGTTGATTTTGAGCATTGTGGCTTGAGGTATTTCATATGGACTGGTGTTTGGATGGGTCACACATTGCAGCGGAGTTATATTGGGATATGATACTTTGTGTTAGATTCGTATGTCTTGGTTCTACTATGTATGATGGGTTCATAGCATTGCGGTTGCGGTGGTACTTGTCGAGCTTGCGGGATGGTTCTCTCATTTGAGTCCTCTTCCATTTTTTGGTGCATTTGAATTGTTGCGTATGGGTTTACGGATTGCACGGTTTGTGGCTTAAGGTTGTATTGGTGTGGCATGTCATTAGAGCGGTTGTATTAATGAGAGGTTGTTGGACCTATAATGGATGTTATCGGATTTAATTATGGTATATTGGGAAGAATAATATCGGAAGTCAACATAGGATTTGGCCTTGATTATTGTCGGACGAGAGAGAGACTTGTTGATTTGATGGGTGGTTATGAGTTCCTGTGTGTTTCGTTCATCATTGGCAGTGTACGAAGGTGTTGGAACGAGGTTTTATTTGATATGAGGTTTATTACCGGTATCTGGTTTGTTTTGAGTAGTTATTATGGTCGGAAATTATTGCTATGGGTATGTGAGTTATGTGGTATATTATGTGATTTCATCTTGGGTATGGTTATGGCATGATACAGCTTATTCAGACTTATACAGTGTGTAGATGCGAGATTCGGGTTTTGTAAGGAATTTAAGATGTTGGAAATTGGGTTCTAAAGTTTACGGGCTAAGGTTAAAGTAACGGTCTTCAGTAATGTTGTATTGTCAGGCTTACATGGATTGGGGTGACGTGGGATCACCCCCGGGTAAGCATGGTAAGGTTACACGGCGATTTGATGGTTTTGGAATGACTATGGGCACGTTCGAGGACAAATGTATGTTTAAGTGAGGGAGAATGTAACCACCCAACAAGTTATTTTGGGCATTTGCATTCCGTTCAGCTATTTGAAGTCTTGAGTAGCTCCGTATGATGTTTTATGACTTGTGTGAATCGCCGATTTGGGTTTCCAGGTGATTGGGAATTAGTTTGGAAGAATGATTCTCAACTAGAAAGCTTAAATTGAAAGAGTTGACCAAGTTTGACTTTTGAGTATTGACCTCGAATTGGAGTTTTGATGGTTCCGTTAGGTCCGAACGATGATTTTGGACTTGGGCATATTCCCAGATTTGCATTTGGATATTTCTAGAAGGTTTCGGCACTTATTGGCGAAAGTTGGAAATTTGAAGGTTTGGAATGTTCATAAGTTTGACCGGGAGTTGATTTTGATGATATCGGGTTCGAATTGTGGTTTAGGGAATTTTAATAGCTTCATCATTTCATTTGGGACTTGTGTACAAAATTTGAGATCATTCCAGATTGATTGATATGGTTCGACAGGAGTTTTTGAAGTTGAAAGTTCAAAGGTTCACTAAGTTCGATTTGAGTTATGATTCGTGGTTTTGATGTTGTTGTGCATGATTTGAGGCCTCGAGTAAGTCTGTGTCATGTTTTGAGACTTGTAGGCATATTTGGATGCGGTCGCGAGGGTCTCGGGTGAGTAACAGACATGGTTCGAATCATTTTATCTCTTGTTGCAGTGCTGAAGGAATTTCTGGTGCTGGTGTACATCTGCGGAATCTTTGTCGCAGAAGCAACTTCGCAGATGCGGGCTCTTCATCGCAAAAGCAAATTTTGATTGGAGGGAGAGAAGTCGTAGGTACATGGAGCTGAGCGCATCTACGCAATCGCAGGTGCGGTCCCTGAGCGCAAAAGCACGACCGCAAAAAGCAGATTTTTTTGTCGCAGATGCGACGGGTGCTGGGTCAAGGTGTTTTCGCAGAAGCGTAATTTTTGTCGCAAAAGCGACGTTGCAAGTACGAAAAGGCCTGGGCTGAACAGTATTAATTCGAGGCTTTTGTTCTTTTTAACACATTTGTTGGGAACTTTGTATTTGGGCGATTGTGGAGGCGATGTTCACCATATGGATTGGAGTAAGTGTTCTCTACTCGGTATTGATTATATTTCATGAATCTATCTTCGTTTTTGGCATTTGGATTATGAAATTTCAAAGAAAAATTGGGGGTGTTTGTCTAATATTTCAAAAAGTGAATTTTTGAGTTTTAAATATCGATTTTGAGTCGGAATTGAGTGAAATTAGTATGGTTGGACTCGTAATTGAATAGGTTATCGGATTTGCTGAGTTTTGCCTGGTTCCGAGGTGTGGGCCCGAGTTTGACTTTTAGGGTTCACTTTGGGCTTTTGATTAAAGATTCGACCTTTGTCGATTGAGTTTGTTTCCTTTGGCATTATTTGATGTTCTTGAGTTGCTTTTGGATAGTTTCGAGCCGTTCCGAGGTCGGTACGTGCAGGGTGGCATTTCTAGAGTATTGATTGGCTTGCTCAGTATTGGATTCGGCATGTTTGAGGTAAGTAACAATTCTAAACTTGGTGTTGAGGGTATGAACCCTTTAATATTCGTGTTATGTGTTGGTTTTGAGGTGACGCATATGCCAGTGACGGGCGTGTGGGCGTGCAACGTGAGAATTGAGATGTGATCCATGTTAGAAACTATATTTGGGCTATATGCTTATACTATTGGGACCCAATGAGGTCATTCCTGTTGTTGAGTTATTTGCATATATTGCAATTTCATACTCAGTCATATTCATTAATTTGCAAATCATATATTAGTCTTTGTTATCATTTGTTGTCAGATCATGTTATCATTGTTTGGGCTGATTGGCATGTGATTTGTGAGTTGGGACCCGAGGGCCGGATTGAGATTGTTATTGATGGGATCGGGTTGCACGTTGCAGCAGGTTTTATTGATGCATTATGGGATCATCCTGCGTGCCGCAGCAGGCCATATTGGCTTTATATATTTTATTATTATATGGATCGGGTTGCACGCCACAGCAGGCCTTATAGGCTTTATTATTATTTATGGGATCGGGTTGCACGCCACAGCAGGCGATGTTGGCTTATATTAGCGCTTGGGCAGGATCCGCCCCTCCGAAGTCTCACATACCAACAGTGAGCGCAAATACCGTACAGTGCTGAGTGACTACGTGTGCTGAGTGATTGAGCATGATCAGTGGGAGTACGAGACAGTGAGATTGAGTACTCTGAGAGTGTGAGTACATGAGTTCATCACTGTGATGCATTGCATTTGACATGCATGCTTGACATACAGGCATAGATATGCATTTCCTCATGCTATACGATTTTTGTGACATTCATGACTTCACATGCACATAGAGATGTACTTTCCTCATACTATCTGAGAATGAAATATTGCATCTGTTGTTGAAAGTGTTTTTGGGAAAAATCACAGTTTCTGATATACTCGTGTTTAGGTGATTTCGGTGAAAGATTTGGGTTTTACTGTTATACGTGAAAAGCATGCCTTTTTTCGTAACTGTGAACGAGCTGAGCATCATATCTTTGAGTTATTACTTGTGTTGTTTTTATGATATTGTTACGAGTTGTTCTTCGCTATTAGTGTTGGACTCTGACCGTTGCCCAAGCTCATCACCGATTTCACTACATTTCTACACCTTGCATGCAGATATTGGAGTTGATGTTGCTGCGAGTGGAGGGAGCTGGAATTGAAGATGTACATGTGTTCCGATTTTAGCTGCCTTTTGTTCTTGGTAGCTTTAGATTTATAAATTTGTTTATGTACGTTTCAAACAGATGATGTATTTATTTCATACCAGCTTTGTAAACTCTAAGTCCTAGAAGCTCATGATTTGTACAACCAATCCTTGGGATTTTAGTATAAAAGTTCAGTTATTTCATCACTTATTTTCTCAGTAAATCTTATTTAAATTGGATTATTTTTAATTGGCTTACCTAGCGGGTTGGCTTAGGTGCCATCACGACTAGTTGGATTTTGGGTCGTGAGAGATTTGGACTCAGATTTTTATACTAATCACATATATGAACTTGTGGGGTTATGGGTAGACAAAATCTACCATTGGACACGGGGTTTTGATCGAGCGAGCCCCGGGCTGACTTTTGTTGACTTTTTGGGAAAAGTGTAAAGATCCTAACTTTATCTATTGCAATTAAATTTCATAGTATTTTTTGATGATATTGAGTCGATTTTGGTTAGATTTGAGCCGTGTGGAGGCAGATTTTAAAGGAAAAGCTATTTTCGAGTGTTGAATTGGCCTAGTTGAGGTAAGTGTCTTGCTTAACTTAGTGTGGGGGAACTACCTCTTAGGATTTGTATTGTTTGATTCAATTGTGCTAAGTGAAATCTGTGTACGCAAGGTGACGAGTGGGTACACGGGTTGTACGTGGAAATTGACCGGTTTAGGCTATGTAGGCTATTTCCATGCAATGCCATATCATCTTCTAAATTCTCATAGTTAATTTATCCTTATTTTTGTTAGTCTATCTTTACATGCCTTAATTGACTTGTTTAGTACTTGTTCTACTTCCAACTTGATAAATTGCTCTCATGCTTAGTTGAACTTATTCACTCTTTTATTGTTACATCCTATCTCTTCATTGATAATTATCATTATTTGAAGTTATTGTTCATGTTATCTCTTCCCTTATTGGTTATCAATACTTGAAGTAATTGTCCATGTTATCCATTTCCTTGTTGATTTCCATTATTTGAAACTCATTGTTAAATGTTATCTCTTTTATTGTGAGTTAGTCTTATCTAATATCGTGGTTACATATCATTTCTCTCATTGGTGAGTTATTTGGTGTTGAAGTTGTGAAAGTCGTTAACACGTTGAGGCGAAGATGGTTGTCGTTGAGACATTTATCTTATTGAGCATTTTACATTCATTGTTGTTGTTGATATTCTTGTATACGTTGTGGTGGAGACATGGGCTATTGTTGTGGAACATTGGTATTGTTGTTGTTATTGGAAAGTTATGATATATGAGCACTTGTGGTGCGAATTATTATTGTGATATGATATTGACGCACATGCGGCGGTATAAGGCTTGGGGTTAATGTGCAGGCGGCAGTATAAGGTGAGACTTATGTGCGCGTTGCTTGTAGGGGAATTACATGAAGCCACGCGGCATCATAAGGTAGTCTAAAGTGCGTGTAGCTATTTTGGGAAAAACTATTTTCAAAACCTATTTCTAATGTAAGGCTCACGCGTCGATATATGGAAAGATTGTTATAGAAATTGAGAAATGTGAATACGAGGTGGTACCTTGGTTGTGATTCTTGATTATACGAGGCGGTACCTCGGTTTTGATTTCATTATACACGAGGCATGTCACGACCCTAGTTTCCCTCCGTAGGATGTCGTGATGACACCATGTCTTTAAGGCTAGGTAAACCTAACACTTACTAAATAAATAGCAAAATCAACAAACAACTATTAAATATGAAAGAAAAATTTCTATACAAGCCAACAATCCAATTCCTGTGGATACGATATTTTCTATTATGTTGTGTTTTTAGCTCGTCAAATTTTGGCGCCGTTACCGGGGATTGGCAATCAATAGTGTTTGAAATAGTTTGTAGTACTAATTCAGGATTTTTATTTTATTTTTCCCTTTTTACAGTTGGTGTTCTTTGACTGTGCGCAGGTTACAGGTTAGATTGGTGCATGACCCGATCTTCTAGGAAGGAATTGCTACCATGCGAGCCGAAAATTGAAAAACAACTGCGACAGTTAAGGAAGGAAAGAAAGATCACCGGGACGTTAGAAAAGGTTGGGCAATCCTCAACCAAAGATATGGCTGGAAACGATGAAGATAATGTTGATTTGGCTGAGAGAGAGGCAGCCCAACTTAGAGAAAAAGCAGCACGAGATGATAAAGAAGAATCACTTAGAGATGCACAAATTGCTTATGATGAGGAGAGGGCTCGAAGAATTAATCAAAATCAACCCTTGGCTGCAGACTAGTTCGGAAACATAGCTCTCGGTGCTGGGAGACCACTTGGTGATTACGCTAGACCGGTTTACAACCAAGGCTTATCAAGTGAGAGACCACCTCCAGTTGCAGCCAACAATTTCGAGCTAAAGCAAGAGTTGCTCTAAACTCTCCAAAATAGTTGTGTCTTCAGAGGAGAGATGAACGAAGATCCAAACAATCATCTAATGGACTTCGAGGAGATAATGAACACCTTTCTATATAATGGGGTGTCACAAGATGAAGTTTATCTAAGGGCATTCTCCTTCACACTTAAAGATGATTCAAAGCACTGGCTTCGAAGCTTGCCTCGGGGATCAATTAGAACATGGGAGGAGATGACCAAAACATTTCTTGCTAAATATTTCTCCTCGGCTAAAACGGGCAAGTTTAGAAGAGAAATCCATAACTTCTGCCATAATGAGACTGAAACGGTGTTTGAAGCTTGGGAGAGGTTCAAAGAAATAGTGCGTAAGTGTCATCATAGTGGAATAGAAAACTGGATGTAACTTTAGGATTTTTGGGATGGATTGACACCAACTTCACGCAGAATATTGAGCAACGCAGCTGGAGGTCCGTTGGTGAAAAAGACTCCAGAGGAGATACTCACTATTTTATATGAGTTGTTTGAGGATGCAGATCAGTGGCCCTCGGAGATTGATGAGAGAAGAAGATCATCTGGTGTTCACCAGGTTGATACTACCACATCGGTGCAGGTACAACTTGATGCCATGGCAAAGGAAATAAGGAAGCTAACCTTAGATTCGATACATAATGAGCCTCATGTAGCATGTGACATATGTGGAAGATGATACCCTACTCATGAGTGTCAAGCTACCATAGAGGAAGTGAATGCTGTGGGTAATAACAATTTCAATGCAATGAGTCAAAATCACCCCGGATTTTCATGGAGTTCACCTGGGGGTACTGCAAATTCATGGCAACAAAACAACTCTAGATTTCAAGGAGCTCCTGGTTTTGGGAATCAGCCGAGGCCGTAATTTCAGCCTCAACAGCCAATTCAGTATGGGTTATAAGATCCTATGAGGTCATTTATTGTCAAGACTAATGAAAGATTAGATGCTCATGGGGAAGCTATCAAAGAACTTAGGATATGTTTGCGTAACTTGGAGAGACAAGTGGGACAAATTGTAACTTTATTATCTGAGAGAATCCCAGGTACTCTGCCAGCTGATACTAAAAAGAATCCCAAAAAAATGGTAAATGTTGTGACCTTGAGAAGCGGACACGTGTTGAAAGATCCCACTCCAATTCAAAAAAGAAGCTACGCCTGAAAAAGAAAGTGGGAAGGAGCTGAAAATTGAAGAGGGTAAGAGGGGAGTAGAGAAAAAGAAAAAGGAGGAAATTTCAAGAAGGGAGGACACCAATGAAGAGAGCAAGCACATGCCTGCTTTACCTTTTCCCCAAAAGCTCTATAGAGAAAAGCTGGATAAGCAGTTTGAGAGATTTCTCAATATGCTGAGACAGGTTAATGTAAATTTGCCATTCATGAAAGTTCTCTCACAAATGCCAGCTTACACCAAATTCTTGAAGGATATCCTTACGAAGAAGATGAAGATAGAAGAGACCTCAGTCGTCAAACTTATAGAGCATTGTAGTGCAATATTGCAAAATAAACTCCCACAAACGTGTGGAGATCCATGGAGTTTTACTATACCTTTCTCTTTAGGCACTCTTAACTTTGATAAATCTTTATGTGATTCGGGTGCCTTAATTAATATAATGCCATTGTCTATTTACAGGAAATTAGAGAAGGAAATTGGAGAGATAAGGTCGGTGCCAATATATTTGCAGCTGGCAGACCAAACGACTATAACACCCGAGGGGATAGTAGAAGATATTTTGGTGCGGGTGGATAAGTTCGTATTTCCTGTAGATTTCATAGTTGCGAATATGGAGGAGAACAAGGAGGTCCCCCTCATCTTAGGAAGACCATTTTTAGCAACGGGTAGAGCTATACTGGATATACATGATAGAAAATTCATGCTTAGAGTGGGTGAGGAAACGGTGACTTTTGAGATGAATGTAGCAACTGGAGTGAAAAAGGAGAAGCCAACTGCAAGTGTTGAGTGGAAGCTGAAGAATTCAAAAGAGAAAGCTCCATTGATTGAAAAAGATAAGTGTGGGGTATACCCCAAAAAAGCTGAGAGGAAGATGTCTGCGTGGATATGTGCATTGGTTCGGGCGCATGGAATGGAGCCCGACTTCGACTAAGACCCCGACTGAAAATTCAAGGATGTTTCCTTTACCTTATGCTTTTTAATTGTGTATCATGGGCACATACCACAACTTAAAGTGTGGGGTAGGGGGATATTTTTATGTTGTATGTATATGTATTTTAGTTTTTGTTAATTTTAGTAGTTAAAATTGGAAAAAAAACAAAAAAAAAATTAAAATTTTTGAATTTTCCCGACGATGGATATCATTCGACGGGTTTCTTGAGGGAATTAAGTCGAAAGAAAAAGACAAAAAGATTTTCTTTTGTAGTTAATGTATTAATTATCCCTTGGTTTTTCTTTGTACCGCGGTTCTTTTCCAAGGATTTTGTTTGAACCGGGTGTAGTTAGTTTTTATTTTTGTTAGAAGTAGGAAACCTTATGCTATGATTTGAAATGGAAGCAATATCTCTTGACTCGATCATGCCTTGAGAATACTGAGTGCTTTAGTTGTGACACTTAGGCTCAGTTATTTACTCTTGCATAAGTACCTTAACTGCTTTGACTAGAGTGTCTTGATAATACAATCTTAAGTGAGTTATGTGCCATGTGTGTGAGGTTTGGTGTATTCTGTGCATTGTATTTAATGTCTAGAACTTGCCCTGTGTGTTTGCAAAGCGAAATAGTAATTTTGTTCAGTCTTGGAAGTGATATAGGTGTTTTTTTGTTGAGCCAGCTATATAGTTTACCCACCAACTTGTTATGTATCGTAATTAACGCCGTTGAGCCTATAATCCTATTTTTTGGCAACCACATTACAAGCCTTACCCATTTGTTTGAATTGACCATTATTTTGAACCATTTACCTCTCTTGAGCACTTGAAATTGTATGAACTTTGTAAAAGTTGAAGTGTGGGATGATTGGGTTCGCTTTTGAGTGGAACTAATGAAATAAAAGGAAGGTGCACTGAACTGAAAAAGTAAGAGCCACTTGAATTGAAAAAGAAAAATAAAAATTATGTAGTTGTATGATTGTGAAAAATGATCTCTGATAAGTGGTAACTCTTGATGTAAATATGCTTAAAGAAGAAGGGAGTAAATGCATATTGATGTTAAGGTGGTGTATGGTTTGACATAAGTGTGGGGTTTTGAATGTTAGATTGTATATATTAAAGTGTTTAGGGAGGTGTAGTCACTCTTATATCCAAATATATCCTACCCGTCTCGCAGCCTACATTACAACCAATTAAAGTCCTATTTGATCCTTGACTGAATGAGCTCAATTAGTAGAGTAGCACACTACGGGCAAGCTTATGGTTCATCTTTTGTGGCATATGAATGTTGTTTCTGAGAGTGAGTGAATTCTTTCTATCTTGAGTTCCTGATTGTTCTAAATTTTTATGGTGTGTGGAATTACTCTCTTTTGTTGTGTGAGGGCACTTGATTTATAAAGGAAAGGTAATGCCGTTGACCTCTATGTTAGAGTAAGTGGGTAAGTTGTGAATAATGCGTGGTGCTTGTGAGTCAATTCTTGAGGTGAAGATGTTACACTATTGTGCTTAGGATAATGAAGTGTAGTTTGATTGCTCGAGGATGAGCAATGACATAAGTGCGGGGGTGTTGATGGTAGGCTATAATCTCATATTTTAGTCGCTTATTGCACTCTAATTTACTGCACTTTAATTGAGTTGAGCTTTAATCGCTAGTGTTTTGCACTAATTGTGTGTTTTATGCCTTGTAGGAGTGATTCTGATCTATGTAGATGTTATGGAATGAATTCAAGCTATTCTGGAGCTTTTAAGTCTGAGTAAAAGCCCAGGATTTAGTTGGGATCGGGCTCGGGGATCAACGGATGATAGTGGAACGAAACGAAGAATCGAGCAGGCATATTGTGCAGTGTCCAGTAAAATACACATAACTTTTCGTTCGAAACTCCGTTTGGGCTACACAATATATCATTGGAAATATATTTAAAAGGGCTACAACTTTTATGTTTTACGTTTTCCCAAATTCCCAACATAACGCCACCCACGTGCGCGGACGCTCACTGGTCGCGCATATGAGGCATAACAGGGTGAAAAATGCGCGTCCAAGTGAGCGAGCATACTTCCAGCTGCGCGGCCGCGCACGTATTTGTTTGGTCCCCACCCTACTTGGTATATATACATGGAAAAATGGTATTTTGAGGACTTTTGACATAATTTAGACTTAAGGAAGCTAAGGAGAAGAGGGAGAAGCAAGAGCACAAGGATTTCACCATTCATCCTCACTCAAGACAAGGGTTTGGATGTTTTATGTTTTCCTTTGACTTAAACTTAACTGTAATGAATTTCTCCATATCTATGGAGTAATTCTTCCTTAGGGATTGATGGATTTGGTGTTTTGAGAATTGTTTGTGGATATTAACTCTAGTTTTATGTATTGAATCGTTTTAAGTATTTTTATTAGTGTATACATATTTGCATGTTTATGTAAGCGAAAGAGGCATAATTTGTGATATTTTGAATTATCTTGTTGGTTGAATTTATTGATTCTTCTTAGTAATCAAAAGAGGCTAGTTGAATTATTGTTTAGACCCAGTTAGGAGGATAATCGAAAGAGGTTCTCCTAAAGACTAATCCATTATGAATTCTTGCATATCTTCACTAAGCTTAACTTAGTTTATATTGTGAGGTTGAGACTTAATCGAGAAACGTTGAACTAATAATTGAGTGAATTCGAGAGACTCACTTGAACCTTAGAAGTGAATCGACTAGAGTTAATTCCCGAACATGTATCTTACACCTATCCAATCAACCCCTATTTTCTCCCCTTGATATCATCTTGCTTACTCTTATTGCAATTGTCATTAGCCAATAGTTAGACTTTTAGTTAATGTTAGTTTTAATTTACACAAATCTAAATTGTTGATCATCATGAATAAAAATAGAGCTGTAAACTACGAAAACACTGTTTAAATCCAATACCTATGGATACGATATTTTCTACACTATATTCGACTAGCGAGCATAATTTTGTGTTGTGTTTTTAGCTCGTCAAAAATCTCTAAGTCCAACTGTTTCGGAATAGAATCAAACTATACAAAATTACTTCCAAAGGTGACTCTGAGGCCTGCAAATATGACGACAGGTATACCTTGAAGTCTCCGCAGCAATATTTGGTCCGCTATCTAACAATCACCAGACTCTGAGTACCCATTTGCACAAACATAGCAGAAGTGTAGTATGAGTACACCACGATCGGTACCTAGTAAGTATCAAGACTAACCTTGGTGGAGTAGTGATATAAACAGTAAAGCAACTAAATCAACATGTGATATAAACAGTAAAGCAACAAGAACACCGTGAAGTATCATTGAACCCAAATAAGGAACACAGTAAACAATCAATTAATCAAGCCGTTCTAAAACACAATTCACAATGAAATCACCTCGTGATACCTCATCTCATAGTCATAAGTCACTGGTCTCAACTCATTATAATGTACTCACGGCACATCATTCCCACATCTCGAATCACAACCGCACGGACAACTCACATGCCAATATCTCAATTCGCCAGGTATGATCACAGGCTCACAATCACAATCGACCCGATATGATCACAAGCTCACAATCACAATCCACCCGGCATAGTCACATGCTCACAATCACAATCCGCCTGGCATTGTCACAAGCTCAATATCAACATGGAAACAGATAATACAAGAACATATGGGCATGATCGATAACCGTCAAGTTTCATACTCCTGAGCTAGTATAAGTGGCATGTTACGGTGTATGCTTGTGTGGGTGTACTACCGCAGCCCAAGTCAATAAGTAACATCAAATACATTGAGTAGTTCAACGAACAAACAAAACAAGTCACGCAAGGTGTATGACAAACAAAAGGAAAAACACACCATCACACGAAAATCACCAACACAATATCCCCAAGACATCACATATCATCCCTGACATTGCCACCCTTATCTCTCCGATATCCCACTGTATCACTCCATACATTCAACAACAGTGAGATGCCACCCTTATGCACCGTATAACAACAACAGTGAAATGCCCCCCCCCCCCCATACTCCACATAATAACAATCAAACCACACAACAATTCACACATGCTATCATCACAACAACACAACATATCACTCGTATCACAAGTGCATGTAGGACACAACCTTTCCAAGGATTCAATGATATCAATATTCTCACAATAAATAGCCCACGGCTCAACACAACATATATAAAATCTCAATAACAACAAAATAAACGGAAAAGTAACTCAACAAGGAACAACACCTCCTTTAAACACAACTTAAATTAAAATAGATTAATGACTCTCGGTAACTTCAATTCCAATTAATTTTTTAAGGATAAACTCAATAGTGAAAGTATCTCCATGAAATGGCAACTCGGGATTCTAGTGTATGAATTAAGCTAACAATGAAAGAAATGATACGAACTAGCACTATGTCTAAAGGCATGAGAATAATCCGACAATAAGGGATATCATGTAACAATAATCACAACGAAGAGAAACTCAACAATAAAAGAAATCACGTAATGGTAAAAGTGGTAACAACTCCAAATAAAGCATATAAGAGCAAAATCAACAAGTAAAGAATGTGACATGTAACAACAACTTCAAATAAAGCATGTGGTAGTAGACATGACGAATAAAAGATATAACATGTGCTAACAATTCCGAATAAGTAATGACCTTCTCATGTGAAACAATCTCCGGACGGCTCAAATCTAGCCAAAACAACTTAATATCATAAATAAAAACTATAGAAAATAATTTTGAAAAATAAAGCTTCAATCTTTAATTAATACTAAAAAGTCAAGCCCTTGCCCGCACCTCGGAACCCGATAAAATTTACAAAATCCGAACACCCATTTTTATACCAGTCCAACCAAACCAAAATTATCAAATTCCGACATCAAATCGGCTTTCAAATCCTCATTTTACATTTTTGGAAGATTTACAAAGATTCCCATTTTTCTCTCATTCAATTCACTAATTTAATGATAAAAATAATTATAGAATCATGAAATATAATTAATTCCGGAAAAAGAACACTTACCCCAAACCAACACGTGAAGAACCCCTAAAGAATCGCTCTAATTAGAGTCTACAACTCAAGATCTGATAAAAATGGCCAAACCCTCGAGATATAACATTCTGCCCAGCACTTCCGCATTTGCGGACAAATATTGCGCATATATGCTCTCGCATTTGCGAGCTAAATCCTGCATCTGCGGTTTCCACTAACCAGACCAAAACGCGCAACTGCGCAAAAGAAGGTCACACCTGCTATATCGCAGAAGCGCCCAAACACCCGCAGAAGCGGCCTTCCTCGCACCTGCGATCCATAACACGCAGATGTGATGATCGCACATGTGATCCCTCACTCGCAAAAGAGAAACTTCCGCCCATGCTCTAACATTGTAGAAGCGACACACAGAATGCATAAGAGACCCTGCACCTGCGCTCCAAAATGCGCAGGTGTGACGCACTAGAAGAAGACCTGATCAAAAGAATGAAAACCATCCGAAACTCGTACGAAAATTGTTAGCATCAATGGGTGGGAGCCTCACACTAGATTGTTGTTGGTTGTACACCGGTCTGGCATAATCTCATAGAGACCTCCCAGGCCTAGGAGTTGCATTTTGAAATTCGTCTTCGATCATGGTTCGGTTGAGATTGAACCTTTGATCCCTGTCGACTGTTTTATCCGCAACTCTACGAGCTACTTCAATTGCTAACCATGCTTCCTGTTGTTGAGCTGCCTCTCTCGCATGTAGGTTCACATATTCTTCGTTGTTCACCATTGTATTTTGAGTTGAAGACTGACCCAACAACAATCTACTCGATCCTTTCTCCCTTCTCAACTGCCGCAAGTGCTTGTCTAATTCTGGATCGTATGGCACCAATTCCTTGGAAGAGGATCGAGTCATACACCGGTGAACTTAACCAGTTCCCTGCACACAGATAAGAAGAGCGTAAAAAAGAAATATAAAATAAAATTGTTCCTGAATTAGCACCAAAAATTAATTCAAACACTATTAATCGCCAATCCCTGGCAATGGCGCCAAAATTCGATGAGCGCAAAACTGGCGTATGACACTTAGGCTCGCTAGTCAAAGATAGTATAGTATTAAATCGTCTCCACAAGGATTGATTTAAATAATGTACTAATAACCTTCAGCTTAACACTATCCAGAAAGATAAACCTTTGATTTATGTTATTGTCAACTAATAATAAAAGCTAAGACTGTCGATTGTGAGAAAATAATGGAGATTTAATGACTAAGTAGCAATGATTGAATATCAAGGTGGGAAGTAAGGGCTGTGACAAGATATATATGATCAACTATTATTCTGGGTAACTCCGTGCTAAGTTCACTCTTAACTTCTATTGACTCTTTCTATTTCAACATATGATTAGGCTATCTCAAGGATTTACATTCTTCTTCCGAATAAATGAGAGTTCCATTAACCAACCTAATGACAGATTCTATGAACATATGCAAACATTCTGCGAATGAATGATCTTTCGAAGAACGTCTTTCGACTATTCTTATAAATGGGTTAGTTAATAACTCTTTAAGCTCTTTCGATTACCTATGAGAGGCGTAAAATCAACCCAAACAATATGACACAATGCAAATTGCAGCAACACTCCTCTTTCGATTAAAGTAACACCACAATTGACCTTGCAATTCAATTAATACTCATTCAATGAATTCGAGCAATTAACAGAGTGTAAAACCCAAAACAATAGTCAAATCACAATATCCATCAGTAACCCTAAGAAAGATTACTCCCTAGTGGAGAAGTTATTCATCACAAGAGTATTAGAAGAACAAGGAGACATTACAATTCACAAAATCAAACAAACATCCGTATTAAATGAATTGGATGAAGTTATTAGAGTCTCCGTTGATTCCTTGCCTTCTTTTTTCCAAAAGTTGCTCCAAAATCTCTAATACCTTGTTTTGAGATGATCTAGGCTTCATATAGGTCAAAAAGAGTCGCCTCCGAATTTACCAAAATAGACCTGGGTAAAGTTCCCGAAACGGACGTGCGCGGCTGTGCATCTGGAGTTGTGACCGCGCTCATGGCTGCGCATGTCTCGCAGAGTTCTATGTCACTTGTGTGCCCTCGTGCGCAATCGCGCATCTAAATTTCGCTCCTGCTCAACTTTTTTTTCTCCCATTAAGTGCACTACTCGTACGTTAACCTCCGAACGAGTTAACCTCCGAGCACGATCCAGACTTAGTTTCTTGGGCTTTAACTCATACTTCAATGCTCCAAATAGCTAGAATTAGCTCCGCAACATCTAAATAACTCGAAAACGCTCCTACAAGGCATAAAACATGCAATAAGAGAAAAATACTACCAATTATAGCACAACACAAGTAAAGTGTAGTGAATTAGAGTGCAAATAGGTGACTAAAACACGAGATTATAGCCTACCATCACTAAATCAATCCCGAATCATCCGAATATTGAACTCGACCATACACGCAAGTCATAATACTTGATACTAATCTGTTCGATACCTTAAGCTACCGAACGGGATGCTAATTCTCAAAACGACCAGTCGAGTCGTTACAAGGCGGTACCTCGTTGTGGTTCTTGTTGTTAATTTCATATTACAAAGAGTTTTTGGTGGGAATATTTCTTGTTGTTTCATTCTTATCTATTCTAGCAGTTGTTGTCTGTATATGAGCACTTGGGTTTTCTTCAGTTGTTTCTTTTACGTATTCCCATGATTAGATTTTGGTATCTGTTCAGGTTATGATCTTGTTTTGTATCAGTTATTTCTTGCTTCCATTATTTATCCTTATTACAGTTTCATACTATTTACTTATATCCTAGTAGGTATCTTGACCAGGCCTCGTCACTACTCTACTGAGGTTAGGCTTGATACTTATTGGGTACCGTTGTGGTGTACTCATACTACGCTTCAGCATATTTTCGTGCAGATCCAGGTACATCTGCTCATGCCGGTCATTAGAGATCACCGGCTAGCTGCTTTTTATCGGAGACTTCAAGGTATGCATGTTCGGCGTCCGCAGGCGTCGGAGTCACCTTTCCTTATTCTCATTTACTGTTGTATTTACTTTCGGACATTGATGTAGTAGTTACTCTAGTTATACTCTGTAGAGCTTATGACTCAGTTTCACTGATTTTGGGGAGCATTCTGTTGAGATTATGTTTTGTATCGGAAGGTTTTTATCACTTATTTAGCTATGTTTCTAGCATTTTAATAAATGTTTTTTCAAGTTATTACTATTTGTTAGGTTTACCTAGTCGTAGAGACTAGGTGCCATCACGACATCCTACAGAGTAAAATTGAGGTCGTGACACCTTTGTTATATGCTTTGGACTTGGTAGTTGAGATTGAATGATTCATGTTAATTTGCTATGTCATGATATATTGTTCTACGATATTGTATCTTCTTTCATTCTCTTGCAATATATATGCATGAACTATACAAGTTTATTTGTTACTGAGTATTATATGACTTGAACCTCGCCACTAATTCACCGAGGTTAGTCTTGATACTTACTGAATATACATTATCTTTGTACTCACACTATATTTCTGAATATTTTTTTTAAATTATGGCATTTGCTCGAGCGAATCTCAGGAGGGTGCCTAGTAGCTGACGTAGCTGACTCGAGGTAGTGTTTCTTGATCGTCCGCAAACTTTTGAAGTCACCTTCTTCCATTATGATATTGTTTACTCATGTTTCATAAAGTATGTTTCACCTCTGTATTATGACTCAGTTGTACCTTTATCTTAGATGTTTATGACTTCATACTACTGGATTTTGGGAGTTATTGTAGTATTTTTCATTTTAGATGATATTGCGAGATTTATCTTACTTTATCTATACCAAGACTACACTTTATCCTATATTTGACCTGTTTTAGTTGATAGTGATTGTTGAATTACCTAATAGGTTTGGTCAGGTGGCATCATGATCATGATGGAATTTTGGATCGTGACACTAATTTTAGTTTCTTTGCAGTGAATTAAATTGATTAATGAAACGACACAAAGAGTTAAAGATGGGGATGGTTATGATGATATTGAGATTTATAGCTACTTGTGAAGTTGATTATATGAAAAAGATAATAAATTAGGTTGAATGCATCCACGTAGTTCTCATGCACTCTGAACTAATGATCATTTTCATTGAAATCTCCACGTAATTGCACTTACGGTATGTTTTAAGAGAAATTGACATTTGGCGTGATTTGAACTATGAATTTTTGAGTGCCGTTCTTGGGCCCGAATGAATTTGATCGGATGACCGATGTTTATTTATTTACTTATTTATTTATTAATATTTGTTTGTTTATTTTAAGCTGTCAAATTAGGAGAGGGGATAACTTCAATGAAAAGGTCAAAGTGATAAAGTTTATACATATATGATTTGGATGTCACGGGCTCATTTTCTTACGCTCGTCAGCGGCACCGAATTGCCTGTGTGGCGCCTACAGTTTCCCTCGCTGCAGACCAGCCTTTCTCCTTTCCCAGGTTTTCCAACCACGATCCTGTGCCTGTGGTGAAGCTTGCCGAGAAGGCCTGCTCCAATTGTGCCGCCCGTATGATGTCTAGGCTCTTGGCCTCGACAAGTTGTGGCGCTTCTCGTCTTAGGATAATAATCCATGCGCGCCCTGGGGGTTGGCTTAGTACATGTCTTGTCCCTCGCCTAGAACTAAGCATCTCTCTCGCGTGCACAACCCAATCTTCAAGCTTGACACTCGCCTCGTGCATCCGCACCCAGCTTGTGCCTTGCCCGGGTAAGGCAACCTTTAGTGTTTGGCCATTGTCATGTGCGTCTTTCATCCCGTCTAATGCAGTGTCACCCCACAACTGCATGTTAGGCCAACAGACCCTTGCTCATATGGCTGAACCCAAGCCATGATTACAAGTCGACACATGATTCCCCTAAGATAGGTACATCAAGTATCCAATCGGCATGGAGGTCTTTGTCCAATATTTTGGCAGCTTGCGGTGCAGACCGTCCCACACGTTGAGCCTCCAGCGCCCGTTTGGTGCCCAATGCTAGCCCGAAGGCGTCGCGCCGTCCATAGAGTTTTCTAACTCGTGTGGATACCTAAGACACTCCTTTGAGTCATCCGGGTAGGCCCTTGAGGTTCCCCCTCAAGGTTACTCATTTGATACGGCTTGGTGGCAGCACGTGTGGGGGAGGCAGGTTTAGCTTTCAACACCTATACCCCCCTTATATATGCTTAAAATTAAAAAGCCCAAGTTTCTGAGTAAACAGGTCTACGTCAGAGAATCAGAAGAGCCTTTTCTCACCGGTTCTTGGTCGAAGTCACAACCCCAAAGTGCGGGTTGTGACATCCTCCCACACTCATTCTGTCATCGTCCCCGATGACACATCATGGCCTACGACATCCCGGAGTCTGCCCCCTTAGGTATGTACTTCGCGGCTCCCTTTGTCCTATAGGTTGGACTTCTTTGAAGTCCTGCTCAAAAGGAGTCGTGCCCCGTGCACTTCTCCCCCAAGTATCTTCCAAGCGTGCCTCTGCACTTTACCTCCTTTTGGTGTTCACTTGGAAAGTTCCTCCGCCCTTGTACCCTCTGGTGTCTAACTTTGTGATTGACCCACACTAGTCAATCACACCATGACCCTCACGACCTTCATGTCCGTCTAAAGCTTTTCCTTCAATGGAAAGCACATCAACGTGCTTTCTGGCGCTGCTCCCATAGCTATATCGCTCCCGTAGCCTTTTCGCGCACTCTGGCATAGCTCTCGTAGCCCTTCGCTCCCGTAGCTTTTCCTTGCCCTCAGTACCTTTGAAGATGTGTTTTCTTCCGGACTCAAAACTTCGCCCTTATGCCTCTTACATAGGCGGGATCCTCCAACACTAAATGTGGAGGATACTTCTTAGCGCTCACGTCCCACTTGGCATTCGGCCAGCTCTTGGGACGTCTCTTGGTGAGTACTTCATTCTCAAAGTCATAGCATCGCCGCATTCCCGAACAAAGCTCTTTGTTTTCCAACTGTCACTTCCTCAGCAAGTACCCAATGTTCCTGGTAGTACGTCAATACTCTCCCTATAGTCAGGTACTCACTTGGTCCTGCTAGCACGGCTTCTCGGTCCGATTGTGCATCGCACTTGGAGTCTCAACAGTCCCCGATCAATCGGCGTACCCCTTTCCAGAATGATGACATCTTCCAACTTGGAAATCCGCCCAATTCTGAAGCTTCGCTATTTCTTCAAATTTGTCTCCTCCCCTTGGCAATGCCCTCAGGCAGTCCAAAAGTCTATCCCGTAGGAAAGACAATCAACTGATGCACTGCACGCATCCTTGGCAAGATCTCCGCTGCGATCATGCCCAATGTTTATAGTCCACGGCTCCCACTCTTTGCGATATAGTTGCTCGACCTGGCAAACATGGCCTTCTCTTGACCATCCGACTCATTGGCATATCACCACATTCAGTAGTAACCTAGACTTTCTTCAAGCACCAGTATCCGGTTCTCGATCTCTAGTGGCATATGAACATCAATCTCTGCTTTGACATCATCTCTGCACTAACATCCAAAATGCACTCGCCATCTCAACTCTTGCCTTGGCATTGTGCCATCATGTCACAATCAGCTCTGATACCATATGTCACGGGCTTATTTTCTTACGCTCGTCAGCGGCACCGAATTGCTCGTGCGGCGCCTGCAGTTCCACTTGATGCAGACCCGCCTTTCTCTTTTCCCAGGTTTTCCAAGCACGATCTTATGCCTGTGGTGAAGCTTGCCTAGAAGGCCTGCTCCAATTGTGTCACCCGCACGATGTCTAGGCTCTTGGACTCAACAAGTTGTGGCACTTCTCGTCTTAGGATCATAATCCATGCGCTCCGTGGGGGTTGGCTTAGGACATGTCTTGTCCTTCGCCTAAGACTAAGCATCGCTCTCGCATGCACAGCCCAATCCTCAAGCTTGACACTCGCCTGGTGCATCCGTAACCCGGGTTGCGCCTCGCCCGAGTAAGGCAACCTTTAGTTCTTGGCCATTGTCATGTGCGTCTTTCGTGCCATGCCCATACATAGACCTCGCGAAACACTTTCATCCCGTCTAGTGCATTGTCGCCCCACAACTGCACGTTTAGGCCAACAGACCCTTGCTCGCATGGCCGAACCCAAGCCATGCTTACAAGTCGACACACGATACCCCTAAGATAGGTGCATCAAGTATACAATCGGCATGGAGGTCTCTGTCCAACATTTCGGCAGCCCGCGGGGCAGACCGTCCCACACGTCGAGCCTCCAGCGCTCATTTGGTGCCCAACGCTAGCCCGAAGGCATCGCGTCGTCCATGGAGTTGCCTAACTCGTATGGATACCTAAGATACTCCTTTGAGTCATCCAGGCAGGCCCTTGAGGTTCCCCCTCAAGGTCGCTCATTTGATACGGCTTGGTGGCAGCACGTATGGGGGAGGCAGGTTGAGCTTTCAACACCTATACCCCCCTTATATATGCTTAAAATTAAAAAGCCCAAGTTTTCTGAGTAGACAGGTCTACGTCAAAGAATTTGGAGAGCCTTTTCTCACCAGTTCTTGGCCGAAGCCACAACCCCAAAGTGCGGTTTGTGACATTGGAGCTTATCATGTTGCATTGTTGACGTACGCTATGGCTTTAATAAAGTAGTTAGAGGTAATTACAACATTTCTTGAAAGAAAATATGACAGTAGATCCATTAGCAAAACCAGGTCATTGTCTTCGTATATTCTGTTTTTAGAGTTATGGCCATGAATACAAAAGATATCATGAACTTAGACTTAATTTTACGGATCGCCATTCCGCCTTTAATTTATAGTACCAAAGTCATTATAATAGTTTCTATAGCAAAAGAATAACACAACTACGTCTATATATCTATTTACCCGTAAAACGGTACTGTTGAAGTTATACGTGGTTTCTAGACAAGTGAACTAATTTGATCCTGAAATAATATAATAATCAAATAAATACATAGTACTTAGCCCTAATGTAGATGAAATAGTAAAGATAGTGATTCCGTGAACACGGTTTCTAAACACAACAATGATGAGATCAAAAAACAAGAGAGGGAAGTTGTATAAAGCTTTGTATAAAATATAGTATATGTTCTTGTCAGAAATTTTGTGTCCTTTACAATGGTAACTGAGCTCACTATTTATAGGTATGCCAAGGGAAAAAGGTCCTAGGATCATGCTCTCTTTTAATGCCAAATTCTTATATCGGACCGTCGCTCTTAATGATGAAGAGTATTCCTTAGTAAATGCTACCGGGCCCAGAATATTTAATGCACTTTTATGAACATTATCCGTTCCGATGACAAGCGCAGTGGCTGCATTCGGTCCTCAGCCATTCCATCTTGTATTCCACGTGTTCTCCTTTTAGTCATCCATGTGTCATTTCAAATTTTACCCTATACAGATAGTCCCCCTGCTTTCTTGTGACATAACTTTGTGTTACCGGAAAGTTGGTAAAAACATCTTTTTTGCGGGAATTACTATAATTCCCTCTGAAGGTCTCTGATAGTTGATTAGACGCACGTCTCTCCGCATTTAATGCCCTGAACACGCGTCATCCCATGATTTATCACACCTTTTGCTGATTATCAAGGTAATCATGGCCATGAATTTAGCCGCCAAAATTTTACTTATATGCTACTTTCTTTTCCTTTGCGTTTCATAATTGCTTGAGCTTCTGATTTGCATCATTAGTTTCCATCCTTTTTCTAATTTTCTTCAAACACAAACTCTCTACCTTCTTTTTTTCCAATGGCTTCTTCCTCCAAACGTGGTGGTTCTACAAAGAATAAGAACAAAACCGAGGATTCTGTTCCTCCAACAGTGGATTCCATCGTCCCAAGAAGGCTTAGTACTTTGATTCTTAAAGAGAAATTTTCTACTGCTAACCCTCGTACATGGGCTGTTAGTAGGTACCCTCCTTCCATTCGTCCTTCCAGTATTCTTGCTGTGAAGGAGGACTGTCGCTGCAATGAGTTGGAAATTATCGCTCCTGATCTATCGGAGCGAGTGACCCTTCCTAAGGAAGGTTTTACATACTTTTTCACGTATCCCTTTACTTTGGGTGCATTTTCTTTGAGCGTGGAGCTTGATTCCGTGATTGCGGAGTTTTGCCTTCACTACCAGGTATGTTTGGCACAGGTAAGTCCTTCAGTGTGGAGGACGATTGCCTGCCTCCGACGCTTGTGCCAAGAAACTAGGGAGGAGATAACCTTAGCTCATGTGATGAATCTCTATTCCCCCAAAATCTTCCGCGGGGGAATGATAAACCTTTGCAAGCGTGGCCACCATGCTTTGTTGTTTAGCATGGATGATGACAACGACCGTGGGTGGGTGGAACGGTTCGTTGCAGTTGCCACCAACGACATCATTCCGGCAATGGCTTCATCCTTTTCGGTTGCTTGGAACCGCACTCGTAAGTTCTTTGCATAAAATTCCTCTTACTAGATATTCTTCTATGACTGTATCATTTCTTCACCCTTCGCATGTTTCAGCAACTCGATGGCTCCTACCGGTGGTGGAAGGTTTGAACAGGTGGGTTCAAAAGATTTTGGACGTCACAACGTCGGAAACTCGTTCGTGGAAAGAACTGGCCCTTAAATACGGGTGGAAGGCCAAAAATCATGGTAACTCTTATTTACCTTGCCTCAATTTTTGTATATGAAGAACTTGGTTGAACCCTTCTTACTTTGTTCATGGAATTAGGTCTACCTGCGGGCTCTGTTGCTATCCCCGAGGACGACTTTCTGGCTGATTATGTTGATACAGCGATGCTGCTTCAGGAAGCACTTACTCGAACAGGTATCTCCGGGCCTGTTTCGGGTGCAAATACTTCTTCACGGAGTCCCCGGCCGGAGGATAAATAAACAAAGAGAAGACGCTCCTCAGCGGCCGGGAGAAGAATAAAAGGGCAAAGGTTGATGCCCCTGAATCATCTCTGGTGACCGTAAACCTTGTTCTTAACTTGAGATAGTTGTAAAATTCATAAACTTCAAATCCCGGATAAGACACTAATGTAAATATTGTTAAACTTTTTTTGTTACCCATTTTAGTTTCCTTTAAGATTTACAGTTAAAAAAAAAACTTCCTCCGTTTCAGTTTAAATGAGTTAGTTTGACTCGGCACGGAGTTTAAGAAAAAAAAAAGACTCTTAAAACTTATGGTCTTAAAAGCATAAGGGGTAAAAGTTTTGTGGGGTCATGACATTTGTGTGGTTATAAAAGCTTCTCATTAAAAATAAAATAGGTAAAATGAAAAGTTTAAAGTTGAATTATTTTTAAATTTAAAATATATCATTTATTTTGAAATATACTAAAAAAAGAAAGTAAATCACCTAATTTGAAACGGGGAGCAGGTGTGTAACTCAAATCTTAAACTACACAATAAACGTATTAGGGGGGCAGGGGGCCCTACCACTTTCTTAGGACCTACCTCGTCGTTCATATATAGATCAGTACTTCGTAGTTTGTGTGGTAAAAACTGTTTAAAAAAGGAACTTACCATTTGCTGGACCCCCACCGGCCACATCACAAATCTTCGTAGCAAAAACACACACTCTAATTTAGGACCAGCTAAGAGATTAAAATATAGGGGCCTGTAGGATTTTAAATATTTTTTTACAGGACAGAAAATTGCTTGTTATTTTGGTCCCCTCCTTAGCTTTCTCTCCCCGCGCATTTCTTTATCCCCCCTTTCAAGTATCAACCTTTCATTTCTTCTTCTCTCTTAAGTGAATAAGATGGTTCATTCAGCTTACATATCTTATTACATTATTAAATTCAGTGCCCACCATGCATTTATATTTTATACTCCCTCCATTTCAATTTAAATAATACAATTTTCTTATTAGTTTGTTCAAAAAAGAATAATACATTTTTATATTTAAAAATAATTTAATTTTAAACTTTTTATTTTATCCACTTTACCTTTAATGAGAAGTTGTTTTAGCCACACAAATGTCAATAGCCCCCCACCCTTAAGCCTTTAAGACTACATATTTCTAAAGTATTTTTTTTCCTTAAATTTTGTGTTAAAACAAACTACATCATCTGAATTAATATTGAAACAAAGGGAGTAGTACTTTCCTTCGTCATATATACGCCCTTTGTTCATTTTTAGTTATCCGCTTTTGATTTTGCACTCACTTTAAAAAAAGTAAATGAAGTACGTATTTTATAATTTTACTCATAATAATGAAAGCATTTCAAAAATCTAGGAAAATGATTTGAATAATGAATAGTTAATGATAAGAGTAAAACAGGAAAAAAAGATTGTCTTTCTCTTTATTTACTAAAATGAACTAAGTAAAAAAATATATTTTTTTTTTAATATAATGGACAAGTAAAAATAAAGGGTGTGAGTAACTTTTATGTACAGAACTTTTGAAGATGGAAAGAATTTAACACAATAAAACCTTTTTTCTGCAAAAACATAAAAATATAAACCCCACAAGGATAACAACTTCACAACACAAAACCCCAGTGCCTTTAAGGGGTTGGGGTGGAGCGGAGCTAAAAGCTGGATAATTGCTTTTGGTTTTGCCTGCTGACAAAAATACGACCAAGATTCGGCAACGTAAAAAGAGCTTAGGAGTATCTTTGTAAGTAAGAAAAAAAAGGTTAGGTCCCAGAGACAGTACTGTAAAATGACTGATCTAGCTAGTTACTTCAGAAAGAGATACAGCTAGGGGTTTTGGTTGGGAGAGGGGGGAAGGGGTGGGTTCAAGAAAACGAAAGTGGGACATGGAGGTTAAGAGTCCGTTTGGACATAAGAAATATTTTTTTTTTTTTTTCAAATAATTTTTACTTTTTTTTAAAATCGGCGTTTGTTCATAAAATTTCTAATTTTCACTTGAATATGCATTTTGTAATTTTTCAAAATTTTGAAAAACTTTAAAAAGCTGTTTTTCAAAATTTTTACTCAGATTACTCACAAAACTTCAACCCAAAATTATATTCATGTTCAAACACAACTCTAATTTTCAAATACCATTTTCACTTGAAAATATTTTCTATTTTTTTTTTTTGGAATTTTACAATTCTTATGTCCAAACGCCCACTAAGTCTTGTTAAAGGAGTCTGGAACCAATAATTCTTATTCGTTGGTCGAATGTAACGACCCGATCGGTCGTTTTGAGCATTTGCACTTTGCTCGATAGTTTGAGGGCATGATTAGCTCCGTATGATGTATTATGACTTATGTGAATCGTCAGTTTTGATTTTCAGTTTATTCGGAATCGATTTGGAAGAATGAATTTCATGATTTAAGTTTTAAGTTTGAAGAGTTGACCAAATTTAATTTTTGTGAATTTGATCCTGGAACGAAGTTTTGAGAGATCTGTTAGGTCCGGATGGTTATTTTGGACTTGAGCGTATGCCCGGACTTGCATTTGGATATTTCTAGAAGGATTCAACGCTAATTGGCGAAAGATGGAAATTTGAAGGTTTGGAAAGTTTAGAAATTTGACCGAAAGTTGACTTTGATGATATCGAATTCAAATTCTGATTCCAGGAATTGGAATAGTTTTGTTATGTCATTTGGGACTTGTGTAAAAAATTTGGGTTCATTCCGAGTTGATTTGATATGTTTTGGCAGGAGTTTTGAAAGTTGAAAAAGTTCAAGGTTCATTAAGTTTTATTCGAGGTGAGATTCATCGTTTCGATGTTGTTATGGGACTTATTGGTATATTCGGACGTGGTCCCGAGGGGCTCGGGGGAGTTTCGGACGAGATTCAGATCATTTTGTCGCATATTGAATTTTTGCTAAGCTATTGGTTCTGGTGTTCCGCACCTGCAGCTGGTTTTGCGCAGGTGCGATGGCCGCAGAAGCGAGCCCAGGCGTGTAGAAGCGAGAATGCACAGCTGAGCAGGAGTCTGCAAATACAGAGGAATTTGCGCAGAAGCGCGACTGCATATGCGGTTATGAGCATCGCAGAAGCGACCACTGGAGGGTCGAGGCTGTCTCGCAAATGCGAGCCTTTTTCCGCAAAAGCGAAGGTCGTAGATGCGGCCACTTGTCTGCAAATGCGGAATTTGCTGGGCAGGAACTATATATTGAGGATTTGGGTTCTTTTATCATATTTTGAGATGTGGAACTCGGATTGAGGTGACTTTTGAAGTAATTTTCATCACAAGGATTGGGGTAAGTATTCTACACTCGGTTTTGATTATATTTCACGAATGTATCTTCGTTTTTGGTAATTGGATTGTGGATTTTAAAGAGAAAATTAGGGGGTTTTGTCCAAAGTTTCATAAAGTGAGTTTTTGCGGTTTGAACATCGATTCAGAATCGGATTTGGGTGAAACTAGTATGGTTGGACTCGTAATTGAATGAGTTATCAGATTTTATAAGTTTCGTCGAGTTCCGAGGAGCAGGTCCGGGTTGGACTTTTGGGTTGATTTTGGGCTTTTGATTAAAGATTTGACCTTTATCGATTGGGTTTGTTTTCTTTGGCATTAATTGATGTATTTGGGTTGCTTTTGGCTAGTTTTGAGCTATTCGGAGTTCGGTGCGTGCGAGATGGCACTTTTGGAGTATCGCTTGGCTTTCCCGGCATTAGATTTGGCTTGTTCAAGACAAGTAACACTTCTAAACTTGGTACTGAGGATATGAAATCCCGAATAACTTGTTATGTGTTTGGTGTTGAGGTGACGCACATGATAGGTGACGGGCGTGTGGGCGTGCACCGTGTGAAATGTGACTCCGTTATTTCTGTGGTACTGTGTAGTTACCTGATCTTATCTGTAACCATGAAATCTCTACGTACTAGAGCTTTTGAGTTGTGATTCATGTTAGAAACCATGTCTTGGCCACATGCTTATTCTGTTGGGACCCACCGAGGTCATTTCTGCTGTTGAGTTATTTGCTTACATTGCAATTACATACTCAGTCATACGCATTCATTTGCATATCATATCTCAGTCTCTGTTACCATTTATTGATACATCACATCATCATTTTGGGCTGATTTTCATGACATTATGAGCCCGAGAGACTGGAGAGATTGAAGACTGAGCGAGGCCGAGGGCCTGATTATAAGGATATTGAATTATGATAGGAGCGGTCTGCATGCCGCAGCATATGTTATTCATTCATGCCATGATTGGCTTATTATAGCGCTTGGGATGAAGGATCCCCTACGGAGTCGTTACACACCCCTAGTGAGCGCAGGTACCTACTGAGTGCGAGTGTGAGTACAAGTGCCGAGAGCGAGTGTCGAGTGATTGGGAGGGCTGAGTGACTGTTAGGACTGAGTGACTGGGAAAACTAAGTGAATTGATACTCTGAGAGTATGCATATGGTTTTATCACTGAGTTGCATTGCATTCGACAAGCACACTTGACATACAGGCATAGAGAGATGCATTTTCCTCATGTTGTACGACATTGTGTCATTCATAACTTCACATACACATTGACATGTAGGCATAGAGATGTACTTTCCACATGCCATTTGAAAACGAAACATTTACCTATTGAAAGTTTTTGAAAAAATCAATGTTTTACAAACGTACTCATATTTTGGTGATTTCGGTAAAAGATTTGGGTTTTCACTTACATACTTGAAAAGCATGCCTATTTTCCGCAATTATGAACGAGCTGAGCATTATTTCTCTGGGTTACTTATTTTATAACTTTTATTATGCTGTTATGAACTGTTGTTGGCTATTGGTGTTGGACTCCGACATTTGTTCTAGCTCGTCACTACTTTCAACCTAAGGCTAGGTTTGTTACTTATTGAGTACATGGGGTCGGTTGTACTGTAATGACCCGGCCGGTCGTTTTTAGAGTTATAGCCCCGATCCCCTATTAACTGCTTCTCCCATATCTATTTTCTGCTATTGTGACTTGCCTGAAGGTTTCGTTTTGGTTTTTGGAGTGATTTAGGACACTTAGTCCCTAAACGAAAGCCTAAATCTTAGGATTTTTAGCGTAGTCGGAACTGTATGAAGACGACATCGGAATGGAGTTTCGTCGGTTCCGTTAGCTCCTTTATTTTATTTTGGACTTAGGAGCGTGTCCTGTTTGAGTTTTGGAGGTCTTTAACTTATCTAGGCTTGAAATGGCGAAAGTCGAATTTTTAGAGATTTTGACCGGTAGTAGAAATTTTGATATCGAGGGTCGGATTCCAATTCCGAAAGTTGGCGTAGGTCCGTAGTATTGAATATGACTTATGTGTAAAATTTGAGGTCATTCGGATGAGATTTGATTGTTTCGACGTCGTTTGTAGAATTTAGAAATTTTACAGTTCATTAGGCTTGAATCTGTGCATAATCCATGTTTTTGATGTTGTTCTACGTGATTTGAAGACTCGACTAGGTTCGTATGGTGTTTAAGGATTGGTTTGTATATTTGGTTAAGGTCCTGGGGGCCTTGGGCGTGTTTCAGATGCTCAACGGGTCATTTTTGGACTTAGGGAGTTGGCAGATTTTCTGGTGTTATTGCAGACATTTTTCTTCATCGCGTTCGCGAGGGAGATCTCGCAATCGCGTAGGTCATCTGAGAGGTCAGCTGAAATTTCTCTTCGCATTCGCAAAGATGAAGATGCGATCGTGTAAGGTTATGAGGCAGTGCACCGCGAACGCGTGGGCTAGGCCGCGTTCGTGAAGAAGAAGTGAGGCAGCAGTGGAATTTGAGTGTTACTCTTCGCGGTCGCGTGAGAACAATTGTGATCGCATAGGTGTGAGAAGCTAGTGCATCGCGTTCGCGTGAGGTGTTACGCGTTCGTGTAGAGTAAATTTCTGAGGGAGCGAAGTTGTTCTTCGCGATCGCGAGGCCTTTTTCCGCGATCGCGATTAAGGAACCACTGAGCAGAATTTAAAGTTAAAAAATGAGGGTTTAAGTTCATATCACAAAATTTGATTGAGAGCTCGGTAGAAGGCGTAATGTGGAGAGATTTTCGGAGGAAGTTATTGGGTAATGATTTCTAACGACTTTATGATTAAATCCCACTAATCTATGCTTGATTTCATCATTTAATTTCGGATTTGGGGTGAAAATTTGAGAAAAATTGAGAAACGTTCTTAGGCTGAATTTTGCGATTTTGATCAAGATGTTGGTATCGAATTTGATTGAATTTGGTATGGTAAACTCGTGAGTGAATGGGTGTTCATAATTTGTGACTTTTACCCGATTCTGAGACGTGGGCCCGAGGAGGCTTTTTGGGCGTTTTCTATTTTCTTGCATTAGCTTTGATTTCATTAGCTAGATTAGTCACTTGTAGCTATATTTACGTTATGTAATTGATTTAATTAGATTTGGGCCACTCGGAGTTGGATACTCGTGGCAAGAGCGTGATTTCGGATTTGATTTGAGCTTGGTTCGAGGTAAGTGGCTTGCCTAACCTTGTGTCGGGGAACTCCCCTTTGGATTTGGTACTGTTTGATATGTGAGCGCCGTGTACGTGAGGTGACGAGTACGTACACGGACTATCGTTGCAAAACTCTGTTTTCATTAACTATAATACATGTCTTCCTTTAACTGAGCTACACTAGCATATGAATTTATCCTGTTTAGTCTAGAACAACATGTCTAAGTGTCTTAATTATTTATGTGAAATTCTGTGCAACATGCTTAGTGAATTTCCTGCTTCTTCCTTGACTGGTAATTTGTGTAAATCGTAAGATTTCGTGATGTAGTTGTATTTCTATTGTTTGCGCTGCATATTTACCTTAAGACTACGGAATGGTATTCCGGTAGATCCTGCATATTTACTTTGGGACTACGGAACGGTATTCCGGTAGATCCCTCTATTCTGTATATTTACTTTGGGACTACGGAACGATATTCCGGTAGATCCCCCCTGTTTTGCATATTTACTTTGGGACTATGGAATGGTATTCCGGTAGATCCCCCTATCTTGCATATTTACTTTGCGACTACAGAACGGTATTCCAGTAGATCCCCCTGCACATTTACGTTTGGGACTACGAAGCGGTATCTTGGGAGATCCCCTGTTCTTATCACTGTGTTCTGAGCTGTTGTCTTTCATTGATTCTATTCCTGTTAGATTTATGTATTTATTTTATTGCGATATTTCATTCTATCTTATTTTATTATATTTATACCAGTAGGGCCCTGATCTGATCTCGTCACTACTCGACCGAGGTCAGGCTTGGCATTTATTGGGTACCGTTGTGGTGTACTCACGCCCGTTCCTGAACATGTTTTTCGTGTGCAGATCCAGGTTTATCTTACTAGCCTCATCACTAGTTGCAGTCGCTGTTAATTATTGGAGACTTCAAGGTACATCTGCTTGTGCCCACAGATCCTCGGAGTCCCCTCTATCCCCCTATGTTCATTTCTCCTTCTTTCTGTAGAAATGATGTATAGAACGTTAATACTTCTTAGTAGCTTGTGACTTACGGTATTCCGGGTTTTGGTATTCAGTTGCTTATTTGATAATTGTTACTATTAGTAGTTAATGTTCATGCTTTAGTTTCATTTCCGCAAAAGTGTTAGGCTTAACTAGTCGTAGAGACTAGGTGCCATCACGATGGTTCACAGAGGGAGAAATTGGGTCGTGAAATGTACTCATACTACACTTCTGCACCTTATGTGCAGATGTTGGATGCTGATGTTGCCGTGCATGGCTGGAGCTGGATTTGAAGATGTACCTATGTTCCAGTTATAGCTGCCTCTTGTTCATGGTAGCCCTAGACTTAAAAAAATTTGTTTATGTATATTCGGAGAAACAAGATCATTGATAAAAAATGAGCATGTTACACCCCATGTTTTCGTACGTGAAAGTACGCCATAAGTAAATTGATTGAATTCGAAAATGAGATGTTACATCCCGTGAGTAAATTCACGAAGGTGAGAGGGTAAGCGGATCGAAGAAAATGAGTTTCGTCGATGTTTGTCATTTTGAGATAAAATACGGTCCAAGCTTTATCTCACGCCCCGAACCTAGGGGTGAGACCGGCACCCGGTGCCTCATCTATCCTTGCATACCAACTTGCGACTAAGGAACTCTGAACATGTGATATCGTACTTTGGCCATGGACCACATTGCAAGACAACTGTGAATGCTGACTAAATATCAATATAAAGCTAGGCCGACAAGGCTGTCATAACTACTACAGCTGGCAAAACAACAAAATATACATAAAAGGCCTACAAGCCCAACATACTGCACTAACTGACAGGATATGTCTACAAGCCTCTACTGGTGGATATACTATGATCAAAACAGCTCCACGGTCTACTCATAACATATATACATATATACACAAGATGTACATAAAGCTCTAGACCCGGCAACTCCGAAAGGCATGGAGCTTACCGATCAAGCTGAACTCGGGCAACACTTAATGAGGAGGTCTACCCGTATGTCTGTCTGAACCTGCACGCATGAAATACAGCGCCCCCAGGAAAGGGACGTCAATACGAAATAATGTACCGAGTATGTAAGGCAATATACTAAAAGCTGAAACTGAACTGATAATATAGTAAGTGAAAGCAACAGGAAGTCAAAGATAATCTGAAGATATGCTTACCTGCTGGTACTGACTCAACCCTCTCAATATAGTAAGTAAAATAGTTATCCGGCCCTATAAGGCTCGGTATATATATATAACTGCTCTGCCGTAGTAGGCTCGTTCATAGGCGCTCGGCCATACTAGGCTCTGTATCTCGACCAACTGGGCTCGTTCATAGGTGCTCGGCCACAGTAGGCTTGATATAGAACTTACCATCTAATCAGAGGTTGGCCAATAGCGGCCTGCCCATCGATTATAGCTCGATGGTAATGAAAATACTGTAATACTATATATATAGACTTTCTGCTCTCTTGACTGGAAAAAGGAAATACTCAATTGAATATGAAGTCCCGATAAGGAGAATATTGTAACTTACGAGACTAGGAAAATATACGTAAATTTCGGAATATGAATTTCTCTTTATGTCTCGTTATCAAACACATGTAATTACGAGGTCATGCCAAAATGAAGGAAGGGCTTTGCCTTAACATACCTGAGTCGATTCTCTTGACAATCCTCCCAACACACGTCAATTGTAAAAATATGTAATGGCAGATCGAAGTAGGGAAAACAAATTCGTATGATATTCTTGAGAAAGATTGCACCGTACTGCATTAGAATCGCAAAATCCTGTTGCATCTTCTTTGGCTATAATTTCAGTTTTTAAAATTATTCCAAGTCACTTAAATGAAGCTGTGTCTTCCTGGTGATTATAAGGAAGAACCATATGCAGTTTATGTACAAAAAGAGGCATAACGAGCATAAGAGATCTGAAGGTAATTTGCCTCTCTAAGATACATGATTTGTGCGATTCTCTCTTACCAAGAAAATATAGGTTTTAAGAGCACACTGATGACAGTACATGGTTAAATGTTTGTCTATTGAACAAGATTGGTCTAGCCATATCAAAGGAAAGTGAAATAGAAAATTTGAATCAACTTTTATCAAAGCAGAAAACCCAAAACTCCACTTACATTGTTGGACGTTAGTGGAGTCCTTTTGATTCATGAATATTTTGTATACAACAAATTAGGTTGCCACCTATTTAACAAAGACTAAGAGTCATGAATTATGACTAAGAGTCATATGGAAGGTGTAGTGGCTTGCTGCCATGCTTTGGTGGGTTTAAACCTATCCTAATTTTTTCCACCCATTTCCTTAATTACATAGTTAATCTTCCACCAAAAAATCCACAGTTAACCCAATATCCACATAATTAAGAATTATCTCAATTTACTTCAAATACTACTTACTTTTAATATACTTTATACACCTTACTATTATGGCCATGTGGTACCTTGTATAGCACTAATCCATAAATACCGGATATTTTAGTTCAGGTCGTATTTTATCCCAAAATGTCATACTTGGACAAAAATTCATCTTCTTTCACTTGCTTCCCCTCTCACCTTTACGAATTTACTCATCATTTGTTTAAATTAGCATAATGCTTATAATCTCAAAATAATCCCATTTCCTAAACTTTCATTAATTTATTTATGGCGTACTTTCACGTACGAAATATGGGGTGTAACATCATTCCCCCTTTCGAACATTCGTCCTCGAATGTTGACTGATGCACTTATCATTTTCATAACTTATAGCTCTTGTGAATACCTTAATAATCTCATTGCCATTCAGGCAATTGTTCTGTGAATAAATCCAAAGGTTAGGGCATTCCCCCCTTTTAGGCCTCTTTCTCACGCCACGACTTGTGGTTGGAATCCTTCCAATCTCGTAACTGTTGCTACCTTCTTTCATGCAGCTTGTATGATTCTGACCTTGTAAGTGCGCCTATGCGACTCTTCTCTCCTTTTTCCTCCAGCTTTTAGCCAATCTCTAGGCTTTACTTTGTAAACATATACAGAGCTTGACAAGATATCCCTCTGGGCATTTATAGGCATACCGAAGTTCTTCGCTCGGTACTTTGTTGAACTTACGAATATTGCTATACCTTATTTCATAGACCCGTTTATCCTTTCGTATGACTTTACTGCATCAAGTTAGGTCATACTATACCATAATTCTTACTTCAATTTATCGCTACTGAGGTATGCTACCAAACTCCAAGTTACTTTTGTTGCTTATCCTATAAGTATAAATCTCAGTCCTTTAATGCTTCTTCTTTACCATTCATCTTAAGAATGATGGCCTAATCTCATGTCATACTTTGTAACTTGTATCCGTTTCTTGTTGATTCATCTCAATGTTGATCTACAATCCACCATTTGAAGACTTGAAACTTCTTACGTAATACATTGCCGCTAGGGCCCACGTCTCATAGGGGACATCTGGAGTAATTAGGTTGATCCACCTAGGGGTGATACTATACTTCCATAACCGTACTTTATAGCATCCCAATGTGACTCACCTTATATGGGTATTTTAGTCCCTTATAATTCCTGAAATCCTCTTCAAGTGATTACTCAATCGAAGGCCCAAACGTCATCCTTTATCTATCACAATCACACCCTCATTCTACTACCAGGGTAGCATTCCATCTTTTCTAAATGCTACTAGTCTTAGACTCCTTTGAGTTCATTCAGGCTATACTGAGCTTTCTATAACTTAGAGGAACCATCAGCTCTCTTGTTTTCACGGGGTTAATTCTGAGGATTTCTACATTTCTTGTCAACTCCTCACTCGCCCTTTCTTATCCTTACTCCTGTCTTCTTAAAACCTATCACTTTACCGTACTTTATCTTGCGACCGATTTCCTCATGCTTTTCTGGGACCTTAAGCGAGACATCGCATTGTCTCTAACTCTTCTTTGCTCTCTAATTAGACCTTTCAGTACTTAGAAACCATAGGCTGGAAGGTATGCCACTGACGACGCTGCTATCATTCCTGGACACCGAATCCCCGTGCTTCTAGCCTTTTATCCGCAGTATGGACTATTCACAACCTTCTTCATTTGAGTATCTTATATGTTGTTCCCCTTTACCTTTCTTACCTTAAAGTCTTGCACCGTATCTTCTATCTCTTTCATGACCTCCCTTCCACACAGTATAATTCACGTTCACAACTTGAAGCTCTATTATAATACTTGCACCTCTGGGCATACACAATTCGGTGGGAGCTTCATACTGACTTCTTATGAGGCTGGTACTTCTTCTAACTGGCTTTATCGTAGAGCCATTATAGAATATGGTTGTTGTACTATCTCTCTTGTACCTCTAATATAAAGAGTAATTCTGCAATATTCTCAATCACGATTTCTATAATTTTCTGGGTCTAATAATCAGACTCCTGATTTACTTCGTTAATGTAACTCTTTAGTTTTCTCTTCCTTCTGATCAGCCTTTATGTAGGCTTAAGTCATCTTCCGATCTGCGGCTCATGGTATTACTTTAGCCCTTCATGGACACTATGGAATATTCAGGATACAATCTTCTAACAATTCAATCCTTTGTCTATGATCTGGACTCACTTCTTTCTTTTAACTTATACTGGAGTCTTCTACGACTGTATGATTGTCAACATATATGTTGCATGGCTTATACTTCGAACTCTTAAGTGCGTTCATAACGTAACTAACTCGGGATCATTGATCGAATAATTCCTTTTGTTCCTTCTTAGCTTTCTTTAACATAAGCTATCACTTTTCCTGGTCTTTCTGCCCCCTTGTTGCGTGCATACTTAGCTTATCTTAGTTCCTATGCATGCCGGAGTTTTCGTGCAACTCATATGATCTCAAATATTACGTTTAATTTTACTTCCCGTTCATTAACCACGGTAGGTGCCACTTTCCTTTGGAGTGCTTAAAGTGTTGTTGTGAGACTGTTGTTACACGACCATTTCCTCTTTAGGTCCTTGTGCTTAGGTTGAAGTGTTCTCCCTTATTTCCTCAGCTAGTATTTCTTTGTAGTACTTAGGGAGAACCATTAACTCTTGTAAAGCTGTGAGCTTATTACGGACAGTTTGATGTCCTTCCTTGCCTATAATTATCCGTAGTTGCTTGCCTCCATGCCCTTGTGCTTGTAGGGTTGCTTCTGAACTGATACTTTGAGTGTCTTCCCAGTGGCACTCTCTTTTATCCCCGTACCTTTAACTACCCCGATTCTTATTTAGTATATCTCAAGTATTTTAATGACATTACTGCGAGGTTGAATTCTCCATGTTGGGGTTTACTATATTTATCTTGCATGATTTGCTGATTTGTCTGTAACCTCTTGTCTAGTTATGACTAGGCTCTTCCTGAATCAACTACTAACTACTCGTTGGCCCATTCTTATGTCCATATTCCGTGTAATCTTTCTTGGGTTATTTTCTTTGTCTTAACTAACCTCACGTACTGTCTCCTTATCTATCAATAACATCCCGGGCAGGAACCCTTACTTCTTTTTCTTGACGTCGTGCTTACATAATATTCTGGAATCATAGCATATCTGTAACATTTGAATAAGTGCAATCTCATCCCTTTCTCATTTTTATCGCATTCTTCCTTTATCATTCTATAGTTACTAGATCCACTTAATTCTGACTTAATGCCACATCATTCCATATTCCCCCTTTAGGGGAGTACTAAGAGTTGAAGCTGTGACGACCTGCCTACAGATTTTTTCCTCGTCGTCTTTGGTGTTGTTTCACATCATCCATGACCCTTACTCGCCTTGCGGTAATCCTTCTGTACCAAGGATAACAAAATTCCTTACTCGCGATGGTGACAATTAGTATAACTGGCACATACAGTCCCTTAAGCTTAACTTTGCTCATATTGCTTACTTTAGGGAAGCGTCTCCCTGAATGACCATTCTCTGAATTCATCATGGATCTTCTTCTATTGTCCATTCTATTATTGCCGGAATGCAATCTGAAATTCTCATGATGCTGACTATTATCGAATTACTCAGTTCCCAATTCATGTTTAGTTTATCTTGTTCACCAATCCATACTGATTTCTATTACTCTGGGGTCTAACTTTTCCTTCTGTTAATCACGTTAGAGTCGCGAACTTGTGAGGATGTGACTGTATGGCCGATACTCTTTTATTGTCTTAGGGCCCATCACCTCTTGTCTCTTTCTTCATTTGATTATAGATTTTATAACACTCTACCATTGCCATCCATGTATCATTTTGGGTTACTCTAACCCCAGTCGAATCCTGCTATCCTATCCTTCTCTTAAACCATATCCGTTAGCTCCCATAGGGCATGACTGAGATGTGTGGCTGATTGTACGTACATCTATTACTGTTGAAGGTAATTCAAAATGCTTATATCTCGCTTCCTGAATGGTAAATAATGATAATCTTTATTAACTGGGTACCTCGTACCCTTCTTCACCTTGCTTCTTTTTCATGCTGCAACTCGTGTCTAACTTCCGATTCTGTTATTCCTCATTATCGTAATAGTGGATACGTATTCTTTCCTAAAAGCTCCTTATCAAGAACCGTACACCTTATCAAGACCTCTCATTTACTCATCATAAGCAAGATGCAAAATCAAGTTCCTCTAACTCAACACTTCCATAACTACATCTCTTTTCGATCGTCTTTCTGAATGTAGGCATCGTCTTATTACGAATAAAATAGAAGTTTGGAATTTGAATTCTTATAAGTGAGCTCTACCCCACGATCTAGAGTAAGAAAAAGAGTCACAGTCCTAAATGCCCTATAGCCTCCTGCTTATAAGTGTAGTGCACAGTACACCCATAAACAACACTCTACTAGACACGGCTTGTAGACTCTCTAGGACGGAACTGCTCTGATACCACTTTTATCACGCCCCGAACCTGGGGTGAGACCGGCACCCGGTGCATCATCTATCCTTGCGTACCAACTTGCGACTAAGGAACTCTACACATGTGATGTCGTACTTTGGCCATGGACCACATTGAAAGACAACTCCGAATGCTGACTAAATATCAATATAAAGCTGGGCTGACAAGGCCGTCATAACTACTATAGCTGGCAAAATAACAAAATATACATAAAAGGCCTACCAGCCCAACATACTGCACTAACTGACAGGATATGTCTACAAGCCTCTACTGGTGGATATACTGTGATCAGAACAGCTCCCCGACCTACTCATAACATATATACATATATACACAAGAAATACATAAAGCTCTAGACCCGGCAACTCCAAAGGGCATGGAGTTTACCGATCAAGCTGAACTCAGGCAACACTTAATGAGGAGGTCTACCCGTCTATCTATCAGAATCTGCACGCATGAAATGCAGCACCCCCAGGAAAGGGACGTCAGTACGAAATAATGTACCGAGTATGTAAGGCAATATACTGAAAACTAAAACTGAACTGATAATATAATAAGTGAAAGCAATTGGAAGTCAAAGATAATCTGAAGATATGCTTACTTGCTGATACTGACTCAACTCTCTCAATATAGTAAGTAAAATAGTTGTCTGGCCCTATAAGGCTCGATATATTTATATATATAACTGCTCTGTTATAGTAGGCTCATTCATAGGCGCTCGGCCATACTAGGTTATGTATCTCGACCAATTGGGCTCGCTCATAAGTGCTCGACCACAGTAGGCTCGGTATATAACTTACCATCTGATCAGAGGTTGCCCAATAGGGTCCTGCCCATCGATTATAGCTCGATGGTAATGAGAATACTGTAATAATGTATATATAGACTTTCTGCACTCTTGACTGGAAAAAGGAAATACTCAATTGAATACTAAGTCCCGATAAGGAGAATATTGTAACTTACGAGACTAGGAAAATATACGTAAATTCCGGGATATGAATTTCTCTTTATGTCTCGTTACCAAACACATGTAATTACGAGATCATGCCAAAATGAAGGAAGGGCTTAGCCTTAACATACCTGAGTCGATTCTCTTGACAATCCTCCCAACATACGTTAATTGCAAAAATATGTAACGGCGGATCGAAGTAGGGAAAAAAATCCGTATGATATTCTTGAGAAAGATTGCATCATACTCCCTTAGAATTGCAAAATCCCGTTGCATCTTCTTTGGCTATAATTTCAGCTTTCAAAATTATTCCACGTCACTTAAATGAAGATGTGTCTTCCTGGTGATTATAAGGAAGAACCACATGCAGTTTATGTACAAAAAGAGGCATAACGAGCATAAGAAATCCGAAGGTAGTTTGCCTCTCTGAGATACATGATTTGTGCGATTCTCTATTACCAAGAAAATATAGATTTTAAGAGCACACTGATGACAGTACTTGGTTAAATGCTTGTCTATTGAACAAGAATGGTCTAGCCATATCAAAGGAAAGTAAAATAGAAAATTTGAATCAAATTTTACCAAAGCAGAAAACCCAAAACTACACTTACATTCTTGGACGTTGGTGGAGTCCTTTTGATGCATGAATGTTTTGTATACAACGAATTAGGTTGCCACCTATTTAACAAAGACTAAGAGTCATGAATTATGACTAAGAGTCCTATGGTAGGTGTAGTGGCTTGCTGCCACATTTTGGTGGGTTTAAGCCTATCCAAATTTTATCCACCCATTTCCTTAATTACATGGTTAATCTTCCACCAAAAAATCCACAGTTAACCCAATATCCACATAATTAAGAATTATCTCCATTTACTTCAAATACTACTTACTTTTAATACACTTTATACACCTTACTATTATGGCCATGTGGTACCTTGTATGGCACTAGTCCATAAATATCGGGTATTTTAGCTCGGGTCGTATTTTATCCCAAAATATCAAATTAGGACGAAAATTCATCTTCTTTCACTTGCTTCCCCTCTCACCTTTACGAATTTACTCATAATTTATTTGAATTAGCATAATACTTATAATCACAAAATAATCCCATTCCTTAAACTTCCATTAATTTTTTTATGGCATACTTTCACGTACGAAATATGAGGTGTAACACTATAATACCTGATATTTATGGACTAGTGCCGTACAAGGTATTACATGACCATAATAGTAAGGTGTACAAAGTGTATTTAAAGTGAGTAGCATTTTAAGTAATTTGAAATAATTCTTAATTATGTGGGTAATTGGTTAATTATTGGATTAGTGGGGAATTACCAAGTTAATTAAGGGATTGGTAATTTATTCAATATTTTGGATAAGCTTACCCTTCCCCAACGTGGCAGCAACATGTGATATCCATTAAGTGACTTTTAATTTATTTTTGCAAGGTGGCATCATTTAAACATCCCTTTGTCTCATTTGGTTAAGAATATAATCAAAAAGGGCAAAAGATGGTACAACCCTTTAGATTTCCTTTCTTGTATGTTTGTCGTTGAGCTTTCTTGATATTTAGAGAATGTGACGAGTCTTTCTAGTGTAGCATTCCCTTCCTCCAGTTAAAAAGTGAAAGACTAGCTTTTCATTTGGTATTTGAAAACAATCCGAATTGGAATCTTGCTAAGACTTACAAAGTAACGATGGAGCTTAATCAATTCATTAGAAACTTCAAAGCGTGATATTTGCGATTATAAGGGAGTACGGTGCAATCGTTTTCAAGAATATCATACAGATTCTTTCCTACTTCGCTCCGCCGTTACGTGTTGTCGCAATTGACGTGTGTTAGAGGGATTGTCAAGAGAATCGGCTCAGGTATGTTATGTCTAAGACCTTCCTTCATTTTGGTATGATCTCGTAATTACATGTTTTTGATAACGAGGCATAAAGAGAAGTTCATACTCCCAAATTTATATACATTATCCTAGTCTCATAAATTACAGTATTCTCCTTATCGGGACTTCATATTTAATTGAGTATTGTCTTCTTCCAGTCAAGAGAGCAGAGAGCCTATATATATAGTATTACAGTATTTTCATTACCATCGAGCTATAATCAATGGGCAGGCCCCTATTTGGCTAACCTCTGATCAGATGGTAAGCTATATACCGAGCCTACTGTGGCCGAACGCCTATGAGCAAGCCCAGTTGGCATAGATACAGAGCCTACTACGGTAGAGGAGTTATATATATACCGAGCCTTATAAAGTAGGACAACTATTTTACTTACTATATAGAGAAAGTTGAGTCAGTATCAGCATGTGAGCATATCTTCAGATTATCTTTGACTCCTAGTTACTTTCAGTTATTATATTATCAATTCAATTTCAGCTTTCTGTATATTGCCTTACATACTCGGTACATTATTTCGTACTGACGTTCCTTTTCTGGGGGCGCTCCATTTTATGCGTACAGGTTCAGATAGACACATGGGTAGATCTCCTCATTAGGTGTTGCCCGAGTTCAGCTTGATCGGTAAGCTCCATGCCCTTCGGAGTTGTCGGGTCTAGAGCTTTATGTACATCTTGTGTATATATGTATATATGTTATGAGTAGGTCGAGGCCCTATTCCGATCACAGTATATCCATCAGTAGAGGCTTGTAGACATATCATGTTAGTTAGTACAGTATGTTGGGCTTGTAGGACTTTTATGTATATTCCGTTGGTTTGCCAGCCGTAGTAGTTATGACGGCCTTGTCAGCCCAACTTTATATTGATATTTAGTCAGCATTCGCAATTGTCTTGCATTGTGGCCCATGGCCAAAGTATGATATTATATGTTCAAAGTCCCTTAGTCACAAGTTGGTACACAAGGATAGGTAAGGCAATATACTGAAAACTAAAACTGAACTGATAATATAATAAGTGAAAGCAATTGGAAGTCAAAGATAATCTGAAGATATGCTTACTTGCTGATACTGACTCAACTCTCTCAATATAGTAAGTAAAATAGTTGTCTGGCCCTATAAGGCTCGATATATATATATATATATATAACTGCTCTGTTATAGAAGGCTCGTTCATAGGCGCTCGGCCATACTAGGTTATGTATCTCGACCAATTGGGCTCGCTCATAAGCGCTCGACCACAGTAGGCTCGGTATATAACTTACCATCTGATCAGAGGTTGCCCAATAGGGTCATGCCCATCGATTATAGCTCGATGGTAATGAGAATACTGTAATAATGTATATATAGACTTTCTGCTCTCTTGACTGGAAAAAGGAAATACTCAATTGAATATTAAGTCCCGATAAGGAGAATATTGTAACTTACGAGACTAGGAAAATATACGTAAATTCCGGGATATGAATTTCTCTTTATGTCTCGTTACCAAACACATGTAATTACGAGATCATGCCAAAATGAAGGAAGGGCTTAGCCTTAACATACCTGAGTCGATTCTCTTGACAATCCTCCAAACACACGTTAATTGCGAAAATATGTAACGGCGGATCGAAGTAGGGAAAAAAAATCCGTATGATATTCTTGAGAAAGATTGCATCGTACTCCCTTAGAATTGCAAAATCCCGTTGCATCTTCTTTGGCTATAATTTCAGCTTTCAAAATTTTTCCACGTCACTTAAATGAAGATGTGTCTTCCTGGTGATTATAAGGAAGAACCACATGCAGTTTATGTACAAAAAGTGGCATAACGAGCATAAGAAATCCGAAGGTAGTTTGCCTCTCTGAGATACATGATTTGTGCGATTCTCTATTACCAAGAAAATATAGATTTTAAGAGCGCACTGATGACAGTACTTGGTTAAATGCTTGTCTATTGAACAAGAATGGTCTAGCCATATCAAAGGAAAGTAAAATAGAAAATTTGAATCAAATTTTACCAAAGCAGAAAACCCAAAACTACACTTACATTCTTGGACGTTGGTGGAGTCCTTTTGATGCATGAATGTTTTGTATACAACGAATTAGGTTGCCACCTATTTAACAAAGACTAAGAGTCATATGGTAGGTGTAGTGGCTTGCTGCCACATTTTGGTGGGTTTAAGCCTATCCAAATTTTATCCACCCATTTCCTTAATTACATGGTTAATCTTCCACCAAAAAATCCACAGTTAACCCAATATCCATATAATTAAGAATTATCTCCATTTACTTCAAATACTACTTACTTTTAATACACTTTATACACCTTACTATTATGGCCATGTGGTACCTTGTATGGCACTAGTCCATAAATACCGGGTATTTTAGCTCGGGTCGTATTTTATCCCAAAATATCAAATTAGGACGAAAATTCATCGTCTTTCACTTGCTTCCCCTCTCACCTTTACGAATTTACTCATAATTTATTTGAATTAGCATAATACTTATAATCACAAAATAATCCCATTCCTTGAACTTCCATTTATTTTTTATGGCGTACTTTCACGTACGAAATTTGAGGTGTAACACTATAATACCTGATATTTATGGACTAGTGCCGTACAAGGTATTACATGACCATAATAGTAAGGTGTACAAAGTGTATTTAAAGTGAGTAGCATTTTAAGTAATTTGAAATAATTCTTAATTATGTGGGTAATTGGTTAATTATTGGATTAGTGGGGAATTACCAAGTTAATTAAGGGATTGGTAATTTATTCAATATTTTGGATAAGCTTACCCTTCCCCAACGTGGCAGCAACATGTGATATCCATTAAGTGACTTTAATTTATTTTTGCAAGGTGGCATCATTTAAACATCCCTTTGTCTCATTTGGTTAAGAATATAATCAAAAAGGGCAAAAGATGGTACAACCCTTTAGATTTCCTTTCTTGTATGTTTGTCGTTGAGCTTTCTTGATATTTAGAGAATGTGACGAGTCTTTCTAGTGTAGCATTCCCTTCGTCCAGTTAAAAAGTGAAAGACTAGCTTTTCATTTGGTATTTGAAAACAATCCGAATTGGAATCTTGCTAAGACTTACAAAGTAACGATGGAGCTTAATCAATTCATTTGAAACTTCAAAGCGTGAGATTTGCGATTATAAGGGAGTACGGTGCAATCGTTTTCAAGAATATCATACAGATTCTTTCCTACTTCGCTCCGCCCTTACGTGTTGTCGCAATTGACGTGTGTTAGAGGGATTTTCAAGAGAATCGGCTCAGGTATGTTATGTCTAAGACCTTCCTTCATTTTGGTATGATCTCGTAATTACATGTTTTTGATAACGAGGCATAAAGAGAAGTTCATACTCCCTAATTTATATACATTATCCTAGTCTCATAAATTACAGTATTCTCCTTATCGGGACTTCATATTTAATTGAGTATTGTCTTCTTCCAGTCAAGAGAGCAGAGAGCCTATATATATAGTATTACAGTATTTTCATTACCATCGAGCTATAATCAATGGGCAGGCCCCTATTTGGCTAACCTCTGATCAGATGGTAAGCTATATACCGAGCCTACTGTGGCCGAACGCCTATGAGCAAGCCCAGTTGGCATAGATACAGAGCCTACTACGGCAAAGGAGTTATATATATATACCGAGCCTTATAAAGCAGGACAACTATTTTACTTACTATATAGAGAAAGTTGAGTCAGTATCAGCATGTGAGCATATCTTCAGATTATCTTTGACTCCTAGTTACTTTCAGTTATTATATTATCAATTCAATTTCAGCTTTCAGTATATTGCCTTACATACTCGGTACATTATTTCGTACTGACGTTCCTTTTCTGGGGGCGCTCCATTTTATGCGTACAGGTTCAGATAGACACATGGGTAGATCTCCTCATTAGGTGTTGCCCGAGTTCAGCTTGATCGGTAAGCTCCATGCCCTTCGGAGTTGTCGGGTCTAGAGCTTTATGTACATCTTGTGTATATATGTATATATGTTATGAGTAGGTCGAGGCCCTATTCCGATCACAGTATATCCATCAGTAAAGGCTTGTAGACATATCATGTTAGTTAGTACAGTATGTTGGGCTTGTAGGACTTTTATGGATATTTCGATGGTTTGCCAGCCGTAGTAGTTATGACGGCCTTGTCAGCCCAGCTTTATATTGATGTTTAGTCAGCATTCGCAATTGTCTTGCATTGTGGCCCATGGCCAAAGTATGACATTATATGTTCAAAGTTCCTTAGTCGCAAGTTGGTACACAAGGATAGGCAAGGCAATATACTGAAAACTAAAACTGAACTGATAATATAATAAGTGAAAGCAATTGGAAGTCAAAGATAATCTGAAGATATGCTTACTTGCTGATACTTTCTCAACTCTCTCAATATAGTAAGTAATATATATATATATATATATATATATATATATATATATATATATATATATATATATATATATATATATATATATATATATATATATATATATATATATATATATATATATATAACTGCTCTGTTATAGAAGGCTCGTTCATAGGCGCTCGGCCATACTAGGTTATGTATCTCGACCAATTGGGCTCGCTCATAAGCGCTCGACCACAGTAGGCTCGGTATATAACTTACCATCTGATCAGAGGTTGCCTAATAGGGTCCTGCCCATCGATTATAGCTCGATGGTAATGAGAATACTGTAATAATGTATAGATAGACTTTCTGCTTTCTTGACTGGAAAAAGGAAATACTCAATTGAATATTAAGTCCCGATAAGGAGAATATTGTAACTTACGAGACTAGGAAAATATACGTAAATTCCGGGATAGAATTTCTCTTTATGTCTCGTTACCAAACACATGTAATTACGAGATCATGCCAAAATGAAGGAAGGGCTTAGCCTTAACATACCTGAGTCGATTCTCTTGACAATCCTCCCAACACACGTTAATTGCGAAAATATATAACGGCGGATCGAAGTAGGGAAAAAAATCCGTATGATATTCTTGAGAAAGATTGCATCGTACTCCCTTAGAATTGCAAAATCCCGTTGCATCTTCTCTGGCTATAATTTCATCTTTTAAAATTATTCCACGTCACTTATATGAAGATGTGTCTTCCTGGTGATTATGAGGAAGAACCACATGCAGTTTATGTACAAAAAGAGGCATAACGAGCATAAGAAATCCGAAGGTAGTTTGCCTCTCTGAGATACATGATTTGTGCGATTCTCTATTACCAAGAAAATATAGATTTTAAGAGCACACTGATGACAGTACTTGGTTAAATGCTTGTCTATTGAACAAGAATGGTCTAGCCATATCAAAGGAAAGTAAAATAGAAAATTCGAATCAAATTTTACCAAAGCAGAAAACCCAAAACTACACTTACATTCTTGGACGTTGGTGGAGTCCTTTTGATGCATGAATGTTTTGTATACAACGAATTAGGTTGCCACCTATTTAACAAAGCCTAAGAGTCATGAATTACGACTAAGAGTCATATGGTAGGTGTAGTGGCTTGCTGCCACATTTTGGTGGGTTTAAGCCTATCCAAATTTTATCCACCCATTTCCTTAATTACATGGTTAATCTTCCACCAAAAAATCCACAGTTAACCCAATATCCATATAATTAAGAATTATCTCCATTTACTTCAAATACTACTTACTTTTAATACACTTTATACACCTTACTATTATGGCCATGTGGTACCTTGTATGGCACTAGTCCATAAATACCGGGTATTTTAGCTCGGGTCGTATTTTATCCCAAAATATCAAATTAGGACGAAAATTCATCGTCTTTCACTTGCTTCCCCTCTCACCTTTACGAATTTACTCATAATTTATTTGAATTAGCATAATACTTATAATCACAAAATAATCCCATTCCTTGAACTTCCATTTATTTTTTATGGCGTACTTTCACGTACGAAATATGAGGTGTAACACTATAATACCTGATATTTATGGACTAGTGCCGTACAAGGTATTACAAGACCATAATAGTAAGGTGTACAAAGTGTATTAAAAGTGAGTAGCATTTTAAGTAATTTGAAATAATTTTTAATTATGTGGGTAATTGGTTAATTATTGGATTAGTGGGGAATTACCAAGTTAATTAAGGGATTGGTAATTTATTCAATATTTTGTATAAGCTTACCCTTCCCCAACGTGGCAGCAACATGTGATATCCATTAAGTGACTCTTAATTTATTTTTGCAAGGTGGCATCATTTAAACATCCCTTTGTCTCATTTGGTTAAGAATATAATCAAAAAGGGCAAAAGATGGTACAACCCTTTAGATTTCCTTTCTTGTATGTTTGTCGTTGAGCTTTCTTGATATTTAGAGAATGTGACGAGTCTTTCTAGTGTAGCATTCCCTTCCTCCAGTTAAAAAGTGAAAGACTAGCTTTTCATTTGGTATTTGAAAACAATCCGAATTGGAATCTTGCTAAGACTTACAAAGTAACGATGGAGCTTAATCAATTCATTTGAAACATCAAAGCGTGAGATTTGCGATTATAAGGGAGTACGGTGCAATCGTTTTCAAGAATATCATACAGATTCTTTCCTACTTCACTCCGCCGTTACGTGTTGTCGCAATTGACGTGTGCTAGAGGGATTGTCAAGAGAATCGGCTCAGGTATGTTATGTCTAAGACCTTCCTTCATTTTGGTATGATCTCGTAATTACATGTTTTTGATAACGAGGCATAAAGAGAAGTTCATACTCCCAAATTTATATACATTATCCTAGTCTCATAAATTACAGTATTCTCCTTATCGGGACTTCATATTTAATTGAGTATTGTCTTCTTCCAGTCATGAGAGCAGAGAGCCTATATATATAGTATTACAGTATTTTCATTACCATCGAGCTATAATCAATGGGCAGGCCCCTATTTGGCTAACCTCTGATCAGATGGTAAGCTATATACCGAGCCTACTGTGGCCGAACGCCTATGAGCAAGCCCAGTTGGCATAGATACAGAGCCTACTACAGCAGAGGAGTTATATATATATACCGAGCCTTATAAAGCAGGACAACTATTTTACTTACTATATAGAGAAAGTTGAGTCAGTATCAGCATGTGAGCATATCTTCAGATTATCTTTGACTCCTAGTTACTTTCAGTTATTATATTATCAATTCAATTTCAGCTTTCAGTATATTGCCTTACATACTCGGTACATTATTTCGTACTGACGTTCCTTTTCTGGGGGTGCTCCATTTTATGCGTACAGGTTCAGATAGACACATGGGTAGATCTCCTCATTAGGTGTTGCCCGAGTTCAGCTTGATCGGTAAGCTCTATGCCCTTCGGAGTTGTCGGGTCTAGAGCTTTATGTACATCTTGTGTATATATGTATATATGTTATGAGTAGGTCGAGGCCCTATTCCGATCATAGTATATCCATCAGTAGAGGCTTGTAGACATATCATGTTAGTTAGTATAGTATGTTGGGCTTGTAGGACTTTTATGTATATTTCCTTGGTTTGCCAGCCGTAGTAGTTATGACGGCCTTGTCAGCCCAGCTTTATATTGATGTTTAGTCAGCATTCGCAATTGTCTTGCATTGTGGCCCATGGCCAAAGTATGACATTATATGTTCAAAGTCCCTTAGTCGCAAGTTGGTACACAAGGATAGGTAAGGCAATATACTGAAAACTAAAACTGAACTGATAATATAATAAGTGAAAGCAATTGGAAGTCAAAGATAATCTGAAGATATGCTTACTTGCTGATACTGACTCAACTCTCTCAATATAGTAAGTAAAATAGTTGTCTGGCCCTATAAGGCTCGATATATATATATATATAACTATTCTGTATATATATATATATATATATATATATATATAACTGCTCTGTCGTAGTAGGCTCGCTCATAGGCGCTCGGCCATACTAGGTTATGTATCTCGACCAATTGGGCTCGCTCATAAGCGCTCGACCACAGTAGGCTCGGTATATAACTTACCATCTGATCAGAGGTTGTCCAATAGGGTCCTGCCCATCGATTATAGCTCGATGGTAATGAGAATACTGTAATAATGTATATATAGACTTTCTGCTCTCTTGACTGGAAAAAGGAAATACTCAATTGAATATTAAGTCCCGATAAGGAGAATATTGTAACTTACGAGACTAGGAAAATATACGTAAATTCCGGGATATGAATTTCTCTTTATGTCTCGTTACCAAACACATGTAATTACGAGATCATGCCAAAATGAAGGAAGGGCTTAGCCTTAACATACCTGAGTCGATTCTCTTGACAATCCTCCCAACACACGTTAATTGCGAAAATATGTAACGGCGGATCGAAGTAGGGAAAAAAAATCCGTATGATATTCTTGAGAAAGATTGCATTGTACTCCTTTAGAATTGCAAAATCCCGTTGCATCTTCTTTGGCTATAATTTCAGCTTTCAAAATTATTCCACGTCACTTAAATGAAGATGTGTCTTCCTGGTGATTATAAGGAAGAACCACATGCAGTTTATGTACAAAAAGAGGCATAACGAGCATAAGAAATCCGAAGGTAGTTTGCCTCTCTGAGATACATGATTTGTGCGATTCTCTATTACCAAGAAAATATAGATTTTAAGAGCACACTGATGACAGTACTTGGTTAAATGCTTGTCTATTGAACAAGAATGGTCTAGCCATATCAAAGGAAAGTAAAATAGAAAATTTGAATCAAATTTTACCGAAGCAGAAAACCCAAAACTACACTTACATTCTTGGACGTTGGTGGAGTCCTTTTGATTCATGAATGTTTTATATACAACGAATTAGGTTGCCACCTATTTAACAAAGACTAAGAGTCATGAATTATGACTAAGAGTCATATGGTAGGTGTAGTGGCTTGCTGCCACATTTTGGTGGGTTTAAGCCTATCCAAATTTTATCCACCCATTTCCTTAATTACATGGTTAATTTTCCACCAAAAAATCCACAGTTAACCCAATATCCACATAATTAAGAATTATCTCCATTTACTTCAAATACTACTTACTTTTAATACACTTTATACACCTTACTATTATGGCCATGTGGTACCTTGTATGGCACTAGTCCATAAATACCGGGTATTTTAGCTCGGGTCGTATTTTATCCCAAAATATCAAATTAGGACGAAAATTCATCGTCTTTCACTTGCTTCCCCTCTCACCTTTACGAATTTACTCATAATTTATTTGAATTAGCATAATACTTATAATCACAAAATAATCCCATTCCTTGAACTTCCATTTATTTTTTATGGCGTACTTTCACGTACGAAATATGAGGTGTAACACTATAATACCTGATATTTATGGACTAGTGCCGTACAAGGTATTACATGACCATAATAGTAAGGTGTACAAAGTGTATTAAAAGTGAGTAGCATTTTAAGTAATTTAAAATAATTTTTAATTATGTGGGTAATTGGTTAATTATTGGATTAGTGGGGAATTAGCAAGTTAATTAAGGGATTGGTAATTTATTCAATATTTTGGATAAGCTTACCCTTCCCTAACGTGGCAGCAACATGTGATATCCATTAAGTGACTCTTAATTTATTTTTGCAAGGTGGCATCATTTAAACATCCCTTTGTCTCATTTGGTTAAGAATATAATCAAAAAGGGCAAAAGATGGTACAACCCTTTAGATTTCCTTTCTTGTATGTTTGTCGTTGAGCTTTCTTGATATTTAGAGAATGTGACGAGTCTTTCTAGTGTAGCATTCCCTTCCTCTAGTTAAAAAGTGAAAGACTAGCTTTTCATTTGGTATTTGAAAACAATCCGAATTGGAATCTTGCTAAGACTTACAAAGTAACGATGGAGCTTAATCAATTCATTTGAAACATCAAAGCGTGAGATTTGCGATTATAAGGGAGTACGGTGCAATCGTTTTCAAGAATATCATACAGATTCTTTCCTACTTCGCTCCGCCGTTACGTGTTGTCGCAATTGACGTGTGTTAGAGGGATTGTCAAGAGAATCGGCTCAGGTATGTTATGTCTAAGACCTTCCTTCATTTTGATATGATCTCGTAATTACATGTTTTTGATAACGAGGCATAAAGAGAAGTTCATACTCCCAAATTTATATACATTATCCTAGTCTCATAAATTACAGTATTCTCCTTATCGGGACTTCATATTTAATTGAGTATTGTCTTCTTCCAGTCAAGAGAGCAGAGAGCCTATATATATAGTATTACAGTATTTTCATTACCATCGAGCTATAATCAATGGGCAGGCCCCTATTTGGCTAACCTCTGATCAGATGGTAAGCTATATACCGAGCCTACTGTGGCCGAACGCCTATGAGCAAGCCCAGTTGGCATAGATACAGAGCCTACTACGGCAAAGGAGTTATATATATACCGAGCCTTATAAAGAAGGACAAATATTTTACTTACTATATAGAGAAAGTTGATTCAGTATCAGCATGTGAGCATATCTTCAGATTATCTTTGACTCCTAGTTACTTTCAGTTATTATATTATCAATTCAATTTCAGCTTTCTGTATATTGCCTTACATACTCGGTACATTATTTCGTACTGACGTTCCTTTTCTGGGGGCGCTCCATTTTATGCGTACAGGTTCAGATAGACACATGGGTAGATCTCCTCATTAGGTGTTGCCCGAGTTCAGCTTGATCGGTAAGCTCCATGCCCTTCGGAGTTGTCGGGTCTAGAGCTTTATGTACATCTTGTGCATATGTATATATGTTATGAGTAGGTCGAGGCCCTATTCCGATCACAGTATATCCATCAGTAGAGGCTTGTAGACATATCATGTTAGTTAGTACAGTATGTTGGGCTTGTAGGACTTTTATGTATATTTCGTTGGTTTGCCAGCCGTAGTAGTTATGACGGCCTTGTCAGCGCAGCTTTATATTGATGTTTAGTCAGCATTCGCAATTGTCTTGCATTGTTGCCCATGGCCAAAGTATGACATTATATGTTCAAAGTCCCTTAGTCGCAAGTTGGTACACAAGGATAGGTAAGGCAATATACTGAAAACTAAAACTGAACTGATAATATAATAAGTGAAAGCAATTGGAAGTCAAAGATAATCTGAAGATATGCTTACTTGCTGATACTGACTCAACTCTCTCGATATAGTAAGTAAAATAGTTGTCTGGCCCTATAAGGCTCGATATATATATATATATATATAAAAAAAAAATTGCTCTGTTGTAGTAGGCTCGCTCATAGGCGCTCGGCCATACTAGGTTATGTATCTCGACCAATTGGGCTCGCTCATAAGCGCTCGGCCACAGTAGGCTCGGTATATAACTTACCATCTGATCAGAGGTTGCCCAATAGGGTCCTGCCCATCGATTATAGCTCGATGGTAATGAGAATACTATAATAATATATATACAGACTTTTTGCTCTCTTGACTGGAAAAAGGAAATACTCAATTGAATATTAAGTCCCGATAAGGAGAATATTGTAACTTACGAGACTAGGAAAATATACGTAAATTCCGGGATATGAATTTCTCTTTATGTCTCGTTACCAAACACATGTAATTACGAGATCATGACAAAATGAAGGAAGGGCTTAGCCTTAACATACCTGAGTCGATTCTCTTGACAATCCTCCCAACACACGTTAATTGCGAAAATATGTAACGGCGGATCGAAGTAGGAAAAAAAAATCCGTATAATATTCTTGAGAAAGATTGTACCGTACTCCCTTAGAATTGTAAAATCCCGTTGCATCTTCTTTGGCTATAATTTCAGCTTTCAAAATTATTCCACGTCACTTAAATGAAGATGTGTCTTCCTAGTGATTATAAGGAAGAACCACATGCAGTTTATGCACAAAAAGAAGCATAACGAGCATAAGAAATTCAAAGGTAATTTGCCTCTCTGAGATACATGATTTGTGCAATTCTCTATTACCAAGAAAATATAGATTTTAAAAGCACACTGATGACAGTACTTGGTTAAATGCTTGTCTATTGAACAAGAATGGTCTAGCCATATCAAAGGAAAGTAAAATAGAAAATTTGAATCAAATTTTACCAAAGCAGAAAACCCAAAACTACACTTACATTCTTGGACGTTGGTGGAGTCCTTTTGATGCATGAACGTTTTGTATACAACGAATTAGGTTGCCACCTATTTAACAAAGACTAAGAGTCATGAATTACGACTAAGAGTCATATGGCAGGTGTAGTGGCTTGCTGCCAAATTTTGGTGGGTTTAAGCCTATCCAAATTTTATCCACCCATTTCCTTAATTACATGGTTATTCTTCCACCAAAAAATTCACAGTTAACCCAATATCCACATAATTAAGAATTATCTCCATTTACTTCAAATACTACTTACTTTTAATACACTTTATACACCTTACTATTATGGCCATGTGGTACCTTGTATGGCACTAGTCCATAAATACCAGGTATTTTAGCTCGGGTCGTATTTTATCCCAAAATATCAAATTAGGACGAAAATTCATCTTCTTTCACTTGCTTCCCCTCTCACCTTTACGAATTTACTCATAATTTGTTTGAATTAGCATAATACTTATAATCTCAAAATAATCCCATTCCTTGAACTTCCATTAATTTTTTTATGGCGTACTTTCACGTACGAAATATGGGGTGTAACACTATAATACCCGATATTTATGGACTAGTGCCATACAAGGTACCACATGACCATAATAGTAAGGTGTACAAAGTGTATTAAAAGTGAGTAGTATTTTAAGTAATTTGAAATAATTCTTAATTATGTGGGTAATTAGTTAATTATTGGATTAGTGGGGAATTACCAAGTTAATTAAGGGATTGGTAATTAATTCAATATTTTGGATAAGCTTAACCTTCCCCAACGTGGCAGCAACATGTGATATCCATTAAGTGGCTCTTAATTTATTTTTGCAAGGTAGCATCATTTAAACATGCCTTTGTCTCATTTGGTTAAGAATATAATCAAAAAGGGCAAAAGATGGTACAACCCTTTAGATTTCCTTTCTTGTATGTTTGTCGTTGAGCTTTCTTGATATTTAGAGAATGTGACGAGTCTTTCTAGTGTAGCATTCCCTTCTTCCAGTTAAAAAGTGAAAGACTAGCTTTTCATTTGGTATTTGAAAACAATCCGAATTAGAATCTTGCTAAGACTTACAAAGTAACGATGGAGCGTAATCAATTCATTTGAAACTTCAAAGCATGAGATTTGCGATTATAAGGGAGTACGGTGCAATCGTTTTCAAGAATATCATACGGATTCTTACCTACTTCGCTCCGCCGTTACGTTTTGTCGCAATTGACGTGTGTTAGAGGGATTGTCAAGAGAATCGGCTCAGGTATGCTATGTCTAAGACCTTTCTTTATTTTGGTATGATCTCGTAATTACATGTTTTTGATAACGAGGCATATAGAGAAGTTCATACTCCCAAATTTATATACATTATCCTAGTCTCATAAATTACAGTATTCTCCTTATCGGGACTTCATATTTAATTGAGTATTGTCTTCTTCTAGTCAAGCGAGCAGAGAGCCTATATATATAGTATTACAGTATTTTCATTACCATCGAGCTATAATCCATGGGCAGGCCCCTATTGGGCAACCTCTGATCAGATGGTAAGCTATATACCGAGCCTACTGTGGCCGAGCGCCTATGAGCAAGCCCAGTTGGCATAGATACAGAGCCTACTACAGCAGAGGAGTTATATATATATACCGAGCCTTATAAAGCAGGACAACTATTTTACTTACTATATAGAGAAAGTTGAGTCAGTATCAGCATGTGAGCATATCTTCAGATTATCTTTGACTCCTAGTTACTTTCAGTTATTATATTATCAATTCAGTTTCAGCTTTCAGTATATTGCCTTACATACTCGGTACATTATTTCGTACTGACGTTCCTTTTCTGGGGGCGCTCCATTTCATGCGTACAGGTTCAGATAGACAGATGGGTAAATCTCCTCATTAGGTGTTGCCCGAGTTCAGCTTGATCGGTAAGCTCCATGCCCTTCGGAGTTGTCGGGTCTAGAGCTTTATGTACATCTTGTGTATATATGTATATATGTTATGAGTAGGTCGAGGCCTTATTCCGATCACAGTATATCCATCAGTAGAGGCTTGTAGACATATCATGTCAGTTAGTACAGTATGTTGGGCTTGTAGGACTTTTATGTATATTTTGTTGGTTTGCCAGCCGTAGTAGTTATGACGGCCTTGTCGACCCAGCTTTATATTGATGTTTAGTCAGCATTCGCAATTGTCTTGCATTGTGGCCCATGGCCAAAGTATGACATTATATGTTCAAAGTCCCTTAGTCGCAAGTTGGTACACAAGGATAGGACCGGGTACCGGTCTCGCCCCCCCTCCCCCAGGTTCCGGGCATGACAAAAGTGGTATCAGAGCAGTTCTATCCTAGGGAGTCTACAAGATGTGTCTAGTAGAGTCTTGTTTCTAGGTGTGTCGTGCACCACACTTATAAGCAGGAGGCTACAAGACATTTAGGACTGTCACTTTTTCTTCTTACTCTAGATCGTGTGGTAGAGCTCACTTATAAGAATTCACATTCCTAAATTCTATTTTATTCGTAATACAACGATACCTACATCCAAAAGGACAATTGGTAAGGGATTGAATACGACTGTGGAAGAGTTGAGTTGGAGGAACTCGAATTTGCATTATGCTTATGATGAGTAAATGCAGGGTCTCCAGCAGATCATGTGTGTACTAAGACGTGTGAGCTTCTGGAAAAGGAGCCCTAAGGCATGAATATCTATCCACCCATATGGTAAAAAGCAATAAGAGATTCAGAAGGTAGATACAAGCTTCAACAAGTAAAAGGAGCAAGATAATAAGGGTACGAGATACCCAGTTAATGAAGATTATCGATATTTACAACTCAGGCAGAAAAATATAAGCATTGTGAGTTACCTTCAATAGTAACAGAGGTATGTATAATTGGCCACACCCATCTCAGTTACGCCCTATGGGGGCTAACATGTGTAGTTTAAGAAAAGGACGGGATATCAGGATCCGACTAGAGTTAGAGTAACCGAAAATGGTGGGTGGATTGTTTGTGTTAGTTGACATTTCTGAAGGATGTTACAAAGACAGGCACTGGAAGCCTGGAAGGGATAAATATTATCTTAGTGTGGCTCCCGTCCCTAGTAAAGAAAGAATGCTAGGCAACCCGAAGAGCCAGTAGATTGAGCAAGGGGAGCTAAAAGCAAAAGAATGTCCTGTTGAAATTTTCAAAATAAAGTGATAGACAGAAATGTTAGCAAGAAATGAGAAGAGAGTTAATGAAGCATTATGAGTAAGATGTGATGCATGGATGACAACAGTAGAAAAAACAATGACAGTATTACAGAATATATAGTCAAGTGATGGAAAAGACGAGAGGAGCCAGGCCTTGAGACAACAAAAGAGTATAGGCTATAAAATCATATCCTCATTTTGAGAAATAAGTTCGTCACTCTAACGTGATTACCAGGAGGAAAAGTTAGACCCCATAGTAATAGAAATCAGTATGGACTGGTGAACAAGATAAACTAAGCATGAATTAGGAACTGAGTGATTTGATAATAGTCGGCATCGTGAAAATTTTAGAGATTGCGATCCGGCGATAATAGAATGGACGATAGACGAATAACCTTTAAAGGTCATTCAGGAAGACACTTCCCTAAAACAAGAATTGCGAGCAAAGTTAAGCTTAAGGGACTATGTGTGCCAGTTACACTAAGTGTCACCCTCGTGGATAAAGAATTTTGTTATCCTTAGTATAGAAGGATTATCGCAAGGCAGGAAAAGGTCATCGATGATGTTAAATGATTCCAAAGAGGAAGTGGTAAAACATCTATAGGTAGATCATCGTGGCTCTAAATCTTAGTACTCCCCTAAAGGGGGGAATATGGAGTGATGTGGCATTAAGTCAGAATTAAGTGATTCTAGTGACTATGGAATGGTAAAGGAAGAATGTAATAAAAATGAGAAAGGAATGATATTGCACTTATTTAAATCCTACGAATATGCTACGACTTCAGAACACTATGCAAACATGATGTCAACATGATGTAAGGGTTCCTGCCCGAGATGTTATTGATAGATAAAGAGCCAGTGCGGGATGTAAGTTTAGACAAAGGAAATGACCCATGAAGGATTACGCGGAATATTGATATGAGAATGGGCCAATGAGTAGTTAGTAGTTGATCCAGGAAGAGCCTAGTTATGGCTAGATAAGAGGATATAGAAAAATCAACAGATCGTGCAAAATAAACATAGTGAACCCCAACATGGGGAATTCAGTCTCGCAGATATGACATCGTGATCCTTGAGAAATATTCGGATAGGATTTGGGGTAGTTAAAGATATCGTATGAGTGTTATGGGAATAAAAGAGAGTCCCACTGGGAAGACAGTCAAAAACTTCAGTTCAGAAGCAACCATACGAGCACATGAATTTGGAGGTAAGTAACTAAGGATAGGTGAGTACGAACATCAAAAAAATAATTTGCCGGGTAAATGAAATAACAAGATTGTAACTTTACAAGAGCCAGAAGGTCTCCCTAATACTACAACGAAAGACTAGCTAAGGAAATAAGGAAGAAGGCTTCAACCTAAGCACAGTAACCTAAAGAGGAAATGGTCTTATAACAACAGTCTCACAACAACATCGTATGCACTCTATAAGAAAATGGCACCCACCGTGGCTAATGAACGAGAAGTAAAATCAGAAGTGATATTCAAGATCATATGAGTTGTATGGAATTCCAATCTGTGTGGGCACTAAGGTAAGCTAAGTATGCACGCAACGAGGGGGCAGAAAGATGAGAAAAAGTAATTGCTTACTTTTAAAAAAAAAGCCGAGAAGGAACAGAAAGAATTATTCGATTAATGACCCAGAGTACGTTGTGAACGCACATAAGAGTTTGGAATTTTATGTAGGCTTCAGATTCTTTTATTCATGCAACATATATGTTGACAATTATACTGACATAGAAGACTCTGGTATAAATTAAGATAAAGAATTGAGCCCAGGGCATAGATAAAGGATTGAGTTGTTAGAAGATTGTATCATGAATATTCCATAACGCCCATGAAAGGCTAAAGTAATAACTAATACCAGGAGTCGCAGATCGGAAGAAGCTTAAGCCTACATAAAGGCTGATCAGAAGGAAAAGGAAACTAATGAATTACATCAACCAAGTAAATCAGGAGTCTGATTATTGGACCCAGAAAATTATGGAAATCGTGATTGAGAACATTGCAGGGTCACTCTTAATATTAGAGGTACACGAGAGAAAGCACAACAACCATATTCCATAACGGCCATACGATGAAGCCAGTTTGAAAAGTACCAGCCTCATAAGAAGTCATTACGAAGCTTCCACCGGATTATGTATGCACCAGAGGTGCAAGTATTATAACAGAGCTTCAAGTTATGGACGTGAATTATACCTATGTGGAAGGGAGGTCATGAAAGAAATAGAAGATACGATGCAAGATTTTAAGGTAGTAAGGTAAAGGTGAACAATGTATGAAATACTCAGATGCGGAAGGTTGTGAATAGTCCATAATTCGGATAAAAGGCTAGAAGCGCGGGGATTCAGTATCCAGGAATAATAGCGGCATCGTCAGCAGCATATCTTCCAGCCTATGGTTTCTAAGTACTGAGAGATCTAGCCAAGAAAGTAAAGAAGAATTAGAGACGATATGATGTCTCGCTTGATGTTCCAGAATAACATAAGAAAATCTAAGGTGCAAGCAAGTTGAAAGGAAGTTGCGAATAGAATAAATAGATACGCACAGGTCGCAAGCTAAATTATAGTAAAGCGATAAGGTTTTATGACAGGAGTAAGGATGAGAAAGGGCGAGTGAAAAGGGGACGAGAATGGATAAGTCCTCAGGATTAAGCCCATGAAAACAAGAGAGCTAATGGTTTCTCTAAGTTATAGAAAGTTCAGTATAGCCGGAATGAACTCAAAAAGAATCTAAGACTAATAGAATCTAGAAGAAATGGAATGCTGCCCCGGTAGTAAAGTGATGGTGTGATTGTGATAGATAAAGGATGACAATGGGCCTTCGATTGAGTAATGACTTGAAGATGATTTCATGAATTGTACGGGATTAAAATACCCTGTAAGGTGAGTCATATTGGGATGCTATAAAATATGGTTATGAAAGTATAGTATCGCCCCTAGGTGGATCAATCACATGAGCCCTAGCGGCAGTGTTACATAAGCGATCAAGTTAGCAATGGTAGATGATAGATCAACATTAAGGTGAATCAATAATGAATGGACAAAAGTAACAAAGTATGAGGTGAGATTAGGCCGTCATTCTTAAGATGAACAGTCATGAGGAAGCATTAAAGGACATAGATTTATACGTATGAGACGAACAACGAACGTAAGCTGGAGTTTGGTAGTAGACCTCAGTAACGATAAATCGAGGTAATAGTTATGGTATATTAATGCCTACTTAGATGCAGTAAAGTCATGCGGATAGATAACCGGGCCTATAAAATAAGATATAGCAATATTCGTAAGTTCGACAAAGTACCGAGCGAAGAACTTCAGTATACCTATAGATGCCTAGAGGGACATTTTGTCAAGCTCTGTATATGTTTACAAAGTGAGGCCTAGAGATTGGCTAAAGGCTGGAGGGTAGAGTCACATAGGCGCACATATAAGGAAAACATCGTACATGCTGCATGATCGAAATAGCAAGAGTTACAAAATTGGAAGAATTCCGACCACATGCCGTGGTGTGAGAAAGAGGCCTACAGGTGGGAATACCCTGGACTTTGGATTTATTCACGGAACAATTGCCTAGATGGCAAGGAGAGTATTAAAATATTCGCAAGAGCTATAGGCTATGATAATGATAAGTGCATCAGTCAACATTCAAGGACGAAAGTTTCAAAGGGGGGAATGATGTTACATCCCATGTTTTCGTATGTGAAAGTACGCCATAAGTAAATTGATGGAAGCTCGGAAATGAGATGTTACATCACGCATTTTCGTATGTTAAAATTTTATCATAAATCGACGTAAGTTAGGAAATGGGATTATTGTGAGATTATAAGCATTATGATATTTCAAACAAGTGATGAGTAAATTCGTGAAGGTGAGAGGGTAAGCGGATCGGAGAAAATGAGTTTCGTCGAAGTTTGTCATTTTGAGATAAAATACAGTCCAAGCTATAATACCTGGTATTTATGGACTAGTGCGATATAAGGTACGACATGACCATAATAGTAAGGTGTACAAAGTGTATTAAAACTGAGTAGTATTTTAAGTAATTTGAGATAATTCTTAATTATGTGAGTAATTGGTTAATTATTGGATTAGTGGGAAATTACCAAGTTAATTAGGGGATTGGTAATTTATTCAATATTTTGGATAATCTCACCCTTCCCCAATGTGGCAGCAACATGTGAAATCCATAAAATGACTCTTAAATTATTTTTGCAAGGTGGAAATATTTAAAGAATGTGACGAGTCTTTCTAGTGTAGCATTCCCTTCCTCCAGTTAAAAAGTAGAAGACTAGCTTTTCATTTTGTATTTGAAAACAATCTGAATTGAAAACTTGCTAAGACTTACAAAGTAACGATGGAGCTTAATCAATTCATTTGAAACTTCAAAGTGTGAGATTTGCGATTATAAGGGAGTACGGTGCAATCATTTTCAAGAATATCATACAGATTCTTTCCTACTTCGCTCCGCCGTTACGTGTTGTCGCAATTGACGTGTGTTAGAGGGATTGTCAAGGGAATCGGCTCAGGTATGTTATGTCTAAGACCTTCCTTCATTTTGGTATGATCTCGTAATTACATGTTTTTGATAACGAGGCATAAAGAGAAGTTCATACTCCCAAATTTATATACATTATCCTAGTCTCATAAATTACAGTATTCTCCTTATCGGGACTTCATATTTAATTGAGTATTGTCTTCTTCCAGTCAAGAGAGCAGAGAGCCTATATATATAGTATTACAGTATTTTCATTACCATCGAGCTATAATCGATGGGCAGGCCCCTATTGGGCAACCTCTGATCAGATGGTAAGCTATATACCGATCCTACTGTGGCCGAGCACGTATGAGCAAGCCCAGTTGGCATAGATACAGAGCCTACTACAGCAGAGGAGTTATATATATATACCGAGCCTTATAAAGCAGGACAACTATTTTACTTACTATATAGAGAAAGTTGAGTCAGTATCAGCATGTGAGCATATCTTCAGATTATCTTTGACTCCTAGTTACTTTCAGTTATTATATTATCAATTCAGTTTCAGCTTTCAGTATATTGCCTTACATACTCGGTACATTATTTTGTACTGACGTTCCTTTTCTGGGGGCGCTCCATTTCATGCGTACAGGTTCAGATAGACACATGGGTAGATCTCCTCATTAGGTGTTGCCCGAGTTCAGCTTGATTGTTAAGCTCCATGCCCTTCGGAGTTGTCGGGTCTAGAGCTTTATGTACATCTTGTGTATATATGTATATATGTTATGAGTAGGTCGAGGCCCTATTCCAATCACAGTATATCCATCAGTAGAGGCTTGTAGACTTATCATGTCAGTTAGTACAATATGTTGGGCTTGTAGGTGCAATCGTTTTCAAAAATATCATACGAACTGTTTCTTACATCGCTCCCCCATTACGTGTTATCGCAATTGACGTGTGTTAGAGGGATTGTCAAGAGAATCGGATCAGGTATGTTAAGGCTAAGCCCTTCCTTCATTTTGGCATGATCTCGTAATTACATGTGTTTGATAAGAAGGCATAAAGAGAAGTTCAAACTCCCGAATTTATATACATTATCCTAGTCTCATAAATTACAGTATTCTCCTTATCGGGACTTCATATTTAATTAAGTATTGTCTTCTTTCAGTCAAGAGAGCAGAGAGCCTATATATACAGTATTACAGTATTTTCATTAACATCGAGCTATAATCGATGGACAGGCCCCTATTGGGCAACCTCTGATCAGATGGTAAGCTATATACCGAGCCTACTGTGGCCGAGTGCCTTTGAGCAAGCCTAGTTGGCCGAGATACAGAGCCTAGTATGGCCGAGACCATATGAGCGAACCTACTACGGTGGAGCAATAATATATATATACCGAGCCTTATAAGGCCGGACAACTATTTTACTTACTATATAGAGAAAGTTGAGTCAGTATCAGCATGTGAGCATATCTTCAGATTATCTTTGACTCCCAGTTACTTTCAGTTATTATATTATCAGTTCAGTTTCAGCTTTCAGTATTTTGCCTTACATCCTCGATACATTATTTCGTACTAACGTCCCTTTTTTGGTGGCGCTGTATTTCATGCGTGCAGGTTCAGACAGACAGACGGGTAGACCTCCTCATCAGGTGTTGCCTGTGTTCAGCTTGATCGGTAAGCTCTATGCCCTTCGGAGTTGCCGGGTCTAGAGCTTTATGTACATCTTGCGTATATATGTACATATGTTATGAGTAGGTCGAGGCCCTTTTCCGATCACAATATATCCATTAGTAGAGGCTTGTCGACATATCCTATCAGTTAGTGCAGTATGTTGGGCTTGTAGGCCTTTTATGTATATTTTGTTGATTTGCCAGCCGTAGTAATTATGATGGCCTTGTTGGCCCAGCTTTATATTGATGTTTAGTCAGCATTCACAATTGTCTTGCAATGTGGCCCATGGCCAAAGTATGACATTATATGTTTAGAGTCCCTTAGTCGCAAGTTGGTACGCAAGGATAGGTGAGGCACCGGGTGCCGATCTCGCCCCCCCAGGTTCGGGGCGTGATAATGTATTTATTTCATACTAGCTTTGTAAACTCTAACTCTTAGATGCTCATGATTTATACTACAATTCCTTGAGAATTCTTGTATAAAAGTAGTTTTATTATCATTTTTTTTGTTAATAAATCTTATTTAAATTGGATAGTTGTTAATTGGCTTACCTGATGGGTTAGGTTAGGTTCCATCATGACTAGGTAGATTTTGGGTCGTGAAAGTTGGGATCAGATCCCTAGGTTCATAGGTTCTACAAGTCATGAGCATGTATCTAGTAGAGTCTTGCGGATCGGTATGATGACGTCCATACCTATCTTCGAGAGGCTACATGGCATTTAGGGTAAACTTCCCATCTTTCCTTCTTTATCGTGCAGTATCGATTCAGCTTGAAGCGTAACTCTTGAATCCCCTCCATGCATTCGTATGCGAATGTGAGCGCTCGGTATCAGCCATGCATCACCGACTTGTGATTCCATGGATCAGGTGCGAAATGTGATTTTTGCGTGCTGATGATAGACCAGTCTGGAGGACTTGAGGCCTGGTTATGACTGTATCTTGAGCACGGGGATTTCGGTTGTGTGAGCATGTGCTTTTGGACTTATATGTTCGATAGCGTCCCTATGAGTGAAATTTGTGACTCGATGAGTGGTTGGATGGCTATATGATGAGTATGATATGACTGCGGGATGTGCTAATATAGTTTGAATATGATGAGAAGAGTTTTCTTGAGACGTAAAAGGGACTATTGGGTGCTAGATTGCTGTCTTGATGTGACGTATAGTCTCGAGTTGAGTGTGTTGAAAGATTTTTTCATGTTATTTAATTGTGGAACGAAGTAGATTTTCATGTCTTGTGGTGAGTTCAGACTCATGAAGATTAAGTGATGGCCTAGTAATCGCGGCTGCGAAAGGGTATAGCAAGATGCCAATTTGAGGCTAAGTAGGTGGATTATCTCCTACATAGTAATCTACGGAGGTGTGATCCTTATAATGCTGTGTGGAGAGTTTCCTTTCTACCAGCAGGGTATATGTGTTGAGGTTTGAATTTGAATTTGGTTGAGAAAGTTGACCTGATCATCATGTGGATGTATGTGGGCTTAGTATTTACAGGAGGATGTAACGACCCGACCGGTCGTTCGAGCATTTGCGCTTCGCTCAGTAGTTTGAGGGCATGGTTAGCTCCATATGATGTATTATGACTTATGTGAATCGTCGGTTTTGGTTTGCAGGTTATTCAGAATCGATTTGGAAGAATGCATTTCATGATTTAAGCTTTAAGTTGGAAGAGTTGACCAAATTTGACTTTTGTGAATTTAACTCCGGAACAAAGTTTTGAGTGTTCCGTTAGGTCCAGATGGTAATTTTGGAATTGGGCGTATGCCCAGACTTGCATTTGGATATTTATAGAAGGATTCAGTGCTAAATGGTAAAAGTTGGAAATTTGAAGTTTTGGAAAGTTCATAAGTTTAACCGGAAGTTGACTTTGAGGATATCGGATTCGAATTGTGGTTCTGGGAATTGGAATAGTTTTGTTACGTCATTTGTTACTTTTGAGCAAAACTTGGGTTCATTCCGAGTTGATTTGATATGTTTCGGCACTAGTTTTGGAAGTTGAAAAAGTTCAAGGTTCATTAAGTTCGATTCGAGGTGCAATTTGTCATTTTGATGTTGTTATGTGTGATTTGAGGCCTCGAGTAGGTCCGTATTATGTTACGGGACTTATTGGTATATTCGGACAGGGTCCCGAGGGGCTCGGGTGAGTTTCAGATCATTTTGTCGCATATTGAATTTTTGCTAAGCTGCTGGATCTGGTGTTCCGCACCTGCGGCTGGTTTTGCGCAGGTGCGATGGCTGTAGAAGCGAGCCCAGGCACGCAGAAGTGAGAATGCACTGCTGGGCAGGAGTCCACAAATATGGAGGAATTTGCACAGAAGCGCGACTGCAATTGAATGGGTTGTCGGATGCGGTTATGAGATGTGGGACCACTTGTCCGCAAATGCGGAATTTGCTGGGAAGAAACTATATATCGAGGATTTGGGTTCTTTGATCATATTTTGAGATATGGGACTCGGATTAAAGCAACGTTTGAAGCAATGTTCATCACAAGGATTGCGGTGAGTGTTCTACACTCGGTTTTGATAATATTTCACGAATCTATCTTCTTTTTTGGTAATTGGATAGTGGATTTTAAAGAAACAATTGGGGGGGTTTTGTCCAAAGTTTCATAAAGTGAGTTTTTTAGTTTTGAACATCGATTCAGAGTCGGATTTGGGTGAAACTAGTATGGTTGAACTTGTAATTGAATTGGTTGTAGGATTTTATAAGTTTTGTTGAGTTTCGAGGCGCGGGTCCGAGTTTGACTTTTTGGTTGATTTTGGGATTTTGATTAAGGATTCGACCTTTATCAATTGGGTTTGTTTCCTTCGGCATTAATTGATGTATTTGAGTTGCTTTTGGCTAGTTTCGAGCCGTTCAGAGGTCAGTACGCGCGGGATGGTATTTTTGGAGCATCGCTTGGCTTGCCCGGCATTGGATTTGGCTTGTTCAAGGTAGGTAACACTTCTAAACTTAGATGCATTTTCCTTATGTTGTACGACATTGCGTCATTCATGACTTCACATACACATTGACCATGTAGGCATAGAGATGTACTTTCCTCATTCCATTTGAAAATGAAACATTTACTTGTTGAAAGTTTTGAAAAAAATTAGAGTTTTACAAACGTACTCATATTTTGGTGATTTCGGTAAAAGATTTGTGTTTTCACTTACATACTTGAAAAGCATGCCTATTTTCCGGAATTGTGAACGAGCTGAGCATTATATCTCTGAGTTACTTCTTTTATCACTTTTATTTTGTTGTTATGAACTGTTGTTGGCTATTGGTGTTGGACTCTGACCTTTGTTCTAGCTCATCACTACTTTCAACCTAAGGTTAGGTTTGTTACTTATTGAGTAGATGGGGTCAGTTGTACTCATACTACACTTCTGCACCTTGCATTCAGATATTGGATGATGCCGATGTTGCTGTGAACGGCGGGAGCTGGATTCGAAGATGTACATGTGTTCCAGTTACATCTGCCTCTTGTTCATGGTAGCCCTAGACTTATAAAAATCTGTTTATGTATATTTGGACAAATGATGAATATATTTCATACTAGCTTTGTAAACTCTAACTCTTAGAAGCTCATGATTTGTACTACCAGTCCTTGGGAATTCTTGTATAAAAGCAGTTTTATTATCATTTCTTTTCTTAATAAATCTCATTTAAATTGGATAGTTGTTAATTGGCATACCTGATGGGTTGGGTTAGGTACTATCACGACTAGGTGGATTTTGGATCGTGACACTCGCCCATCCAACTTAACGTTGGATTCAACTTATATGTCACTTTACAATTCCAAATTAAACATTATAAAAGTTTTCCAATGGAAAATATATATCCCATCCTAAAGGGAATCACGTGCATGCCGTAATCCTTCGTGGACTTTTGTCTCCAATTCAAAATTGGTAATAATTGATATTTATATATAACCTTTATATAAATTAACACTGATTTATATTATATATATCTCATATACATTTCAACCAAGAGATATAATTTAATTTTTTATTCTAAATAGAAAACTTTTATTTGTTCACAATATTAATTATATCCTCTGTGCTAACAAAGAATTTAATGATATTTCATTTGGACTAATAATTAAATTTATTTGACTAATTAAATTTTTAATTTAATTCTCAAATAATAAAGTAATTAATCCTTTAGTAATGATTAGAACACTCAATAGTGTGTGACCCCATAGGTTCAAAACTAAGCTGGTAGTAAATTGATCATATCAATATACTAATCAAGGGTGGCGTCTAGCAATACTCTTTAACAACCGGATAGAATAAAGTATACAATTTACTCTCAAGAACCAGTAGAAGAATAAAGTAATATTTTCTTCTGTCCTTATAGCTCGGAGTCACCCTAGGATATGGTTCAACTGTCAAATCCTAATAGGCGACCAACTATGTGTTCATGCCAAATATAATCGACCATTGAATGACCTGAGAAACTCCTTTCTTCTTTCATTCAACCGCCCTAGCCAAGGTCTAAGTTTGGTCGTTTATAATTCATGACAACATGGAACTTAAACTCATTACCAAGAGTTAGCAGATTCAATCTTGATCAATCACTAATTCTGCAAGCATTTAATTATATCCAATATCCTTTCAACAATCATCCTATGGCCATAGGTGTCTGGTATCAAAGCATAATAATTAACTTGTCAATTTCTATGACGATCACAGGTCAAAGGAAACTCTTACATCACATTCTTCAAGAGAATATCCTATTGACAGTTTATGATAATCCTAACTATTAGGAATTATCCAATGAGTCGGTTCAATGATTATATCTCTATATGCATCATCTATCTATGTAATTTAGTTAATGAGATCAATTAATCTTTATCCCATAAAGGCGATTACTTAAATATTGATCTAACCGGATCACTAATGTCCAAATTAATAATCCTACAATCAAGAATAAAATTTAGATTAAATTGTAAGAGACATTACTCTCATTATCATGATCTCTATCACGATGACAAGTCTCAAAATTTAATCAAGGACCTTATTAAATTAATCAGGCAATTAATAATAACTATGATAAAAGAATATCAAATGCCATATATATTTTATATCAAATAACGTTCACAAAAATATGTTCAAATCATCAAATATGAGATTGGATCTATGGCATATCTACTATATTCCTAACAATCTCCCACTTGCACTAGAGCCAATCACTCTTGTACTTCATTCGCAATTTCCACTTGTGCTTGTCAAACTCTTTTGAACCAAAAGCTTTAGTGAATGGTTCTGGAGCATTTTCCTTTCCATCAACCTTTTGAATCGCGACATCTCCACGTTGAATGATTTCTCTTATCAACTGATACCTTCGCAGAATATGTTTGGATTTTTGGTGTGATCTTGGTTCTTTTGCTTGAGCAATTGTTCCAGTATTGTCACTGTCACGCCCCGAATTCAGGGAGCGCGACCGGTGCTCAACCGAGTAAACCTAGTATGCAATCCTAATTTACATTAACCTCTCATCCTTACTCATGCATGATTTACCATAACATAATTAGATCTTGACTTTCATATTGAATACATTTGGCTCAATGGCCCATAAATTCTTTCTCATGATGGTTACGCAGCTTTATAAATAGCTGTAAATAGTGTTAACATAAATACATGACAAAACTCAAATCTTTAATTTCATGACGCACAGTGTACATGGAGCTTCTATGACACTAGATACCTAAATACATAAAACGAACTAGACCCAAACACCCACTAGAAATGTAGTGGGCTCACCTTAAGCTGAGTAGAGAAGAGGATCCCTATCAAAGATCCATATCATCCTGTAGAAGTATACCTGCATCTATTAAAAGATGTAGCGCCCCCGACAAAAGGGACGTGAGTACATGTGGAATAGTACTCGTATGTAAGGCAGTCAAAACAATATATAAAAATATGGTATCTCAAATATGAGGCAAATAAAATACATCAAGAAACTACGAAATATCCCATAGAATCACATTTCAAGTCTTATTATACTTGCATCATTCTAAACTTCTTTTAGGATCAACTGAGCCATATGAACTATACGTGGAATACATTATATAATGTAATTGTAACAACATGTACAAACAAGGCCAATGAAAGTGGCACCTTCCTCTCTTATTTTACACATATACATTTCATAGACCGTCCTTAGTGTTCACATATCATATTATAAACCTATGCGTCTCATAGACCGTTAACAGTGTTTACTTACACAATACAAATACACCTATTCAAGGGTTTGGAATACAACATGAATATGATGAATCATGGAGAAAAATAAAAGGGCTTATATAACCATCAACGTCGAACAAATTTATTATGAGCTTCCATTAATCATTTACAGATATAAGTCAGGGATCCTCTATAACCACCCTCACACAAAGCGGCCCTGCCGCCTCACCCCAATATATGAGGGTGGAGGTGTATCACGATATCACAATCTCTACACAAAGTGGCCCTACAGCCTGACCCCAATATATGCGGGTGGAGGTGTATCACAACACCACAATCCCTACATAAAGCGGCCCTACCGCCTGACCCCAATATATTTGGGTGGAGGTGTATCACAATTCCACAATCACAACACAAAGAGGCCCTACCGCCTCACCCCAATATATGCTGGTGGGGGTGTATCACAATAACACAATACCTACACAAAGCTGCCCGACTGCCTCACCCCAATATATGCGGGTGGAGGTGTATCACAATATCATAATCCCAACACAAAGCAGCCCTACCGTTTCACCCCAATATATGCAGGTGGAGGTGTATCACAATATCACAATCCCAATACAAAGCGGCCCTACTGCCTCACCCTAATATATATGAGTGGAGATGTATCACAATACAACAATCCCAACACAAAGTGGCCCTACCGCCTCACCCCAATATATGCGGGTGGAGGTGTATCACAATACCACAATCCCAACACAAAGCGGCACTATCGTCTCACCCCAATATATGCGGGTGTAGGTGCATTACAACACCAGAATCCAAACACAAAGCAGCCCTACCGCCTTACCCCAATATGTGCGGGTGGTGGTGTATCACAATACCACTATCCTAACACAAAGCGTCCCTACCGCCTCACCCCAATATATTCGGGTGGAGGAGTATCACAATACCACAATCCCAACACAAAGCGGCCCTACCGCCTTACCCCAATATATGCGAGTGGAGGTGTATCACAATACCACAATCCCAACATATAGCTGCCCTACCGCTTCACCCTAATATATGCGGGTGGAGGTATATCACAATACCACAATCCCAACACAAAGTGGCCCTACCGCCTCACCCCAGTATATGTGGGTGGAGGTGTATCACAATGCCACAATCCCAACACAAAGCGGCCCTATCGCCTCACCCCAAAATATGTGGGTGGAGGTGTATCACAATACCACAATCCCAACACAAAACGGCCCTACCACCTCACCCTAATATATGCGGGTAGAGGTATATCCCAATACCACAATCCCAACACACAGTGTCCCTACCGCCTTACCCCAATATATGAGGGAGGAGGTGTATCACAATAAAATAATCCCAACACAAAGCGGCCCTACCGCCTCACCCTAATATATGCGAGTGGAGGTGTATCACAATGCAACAATCCCAACTCAAAGCGCACCTACCACCTCACCCCAATATATGCTGGTAGAGGTGTATCACAATACCACAATCCCAATACAAAGTGGCCTTACCGCTTCACCCTAATATATGCGGGTGGAGGTATATCACAATACCACAATCCCAACACACAGCGTCCCTACCGCCTTACCCCAATATATGAGGGTGGAGGTGTATCACAATAAAATAATCATAACACAAAGCCGCCCTACCGCCACACCCTAATATATGCAGGTGGAGGTGTATCACAATGCAACAATCCCAACTCAAAGCGCACCTACCACCTCACCCCAATATATGCTAGTGGAGGAGTATGACAATACCACAATCCCAACACAAAGCGGCCCTACCGCCTTACCCCAATATATGCGAGTGGAGGTGTATCACAATACCACAATCCCAACACAAAGTGGCCCTACCGCTTCACCCTAATATATGTGGGTGGAGGTATATCACAATACCACAAACCCAACACAAAGTGGCCCTACCGCCTCACCCCAGTATATGTGGGTGGAGGTGTATCACAATGCCACAATCCCAACACAAAGCGGCCCTACCGCCTCACCCCAAAATATGTGGGTGGAGGTGTATCACAATACCACAATCCCAACACAAAGCGGCCCTACCGCCTCACCCTAATATATGCGGGTGGAGGTGTATCCCAATACCATAATTCCCAACACACAGCGTCCCTACCGCCTTACCCCAATATATGAGGGAGGAGGTGTATCACAATAAAATAATCCCAACACAAAGCGGCCCTACCGCCTCACCCTAATATATGCGGGTGGAGGTGTATCACAATGCAACAATCCCAACTCAAAGCGCACCTACCACCTCACCCCAATATATGCTGGTAGAGGTGTATCACAATACCACAATCCCAACACAAAGTGGCCCTACCGCTTCACCATAATATATGCGGGTGGAGGTATATCACAATACCACAATCCCAACACAAAGCGGCACTACCGTCTCACCCCAATATATGCGGGTGTAGGTGCATTACAACACCAGAATCCAAACACAAAGCAGCCCTACCGCCTTACCCCAATATATACGGGTGGTGGTGTAGCACAATACCACAATCCCAACACCAAGCGGCCCTACCGCCTCACCCAAATATATGCGGGTGGAGGTGTATCCCAATACCACAATCCCAACACACAGCGTCCCTACCGCCTTACCCCAATATATGAGGGTGGAGGTGTATCACAATAAAATAATCATAACACAAAGCCGCCCTACCGCCTCACCCTAATATATGCGGGTGGAGGAGTATCACAATGCAACAATCCCAACTCAAAGCGCACCTGCCACCTGACCCCAATATATGCTAGTGGAGGTGTATCACAATACCACAATCCCAACACAAAGCGGCCCTACCTCCTTACCCCAATATATGCGAGTGGAGGTGTATCACAATACCATAATCCCAACACAAAGTGGCCCTACCGCTTCACCCTAATATATGCGGGTGGAGGTATATCACAATACCACAATCCCAACACAAACTGGCCCTACCGCCTCACCCCAGTATATGTGGGTGGAGGTGTATCACAATGCCACAATCCCAACACAAAGCGGCCCTACCGCCTCACCCCAAAATATGTGGGTGGAGGTGTATCACAATACCACAATCCCAACACAAAGCGGCCCTACCGCCTCACCCTAATATATGCGGGTGGAGGTGTATCCCAATACCACATTCCCAACACACAGCGTCCCTACCGCCTTACCCCAATATATGAGGGAGGAGGTGTATCACAATAAAATAATCCCAACACAAAGCGGCCCTACCGCCTCACCCTAATATATGCGGGTGGAGGTGTATCATAATGCAACAATCCCAACTCAAAGCGCACCTATCACCTCACCCCAATATATGCTGGTAGAGGTGTATCACAATACCACAATCCCAACACAAAGCGGCCCTACCGCCTCACCCTAATATATGCGGGTGGAGGTGTATCCCAATACCATAGTCCCAACACACAGCATCCCTACCGCCTTACCCCAATATATGAGGGAGGAGGTGTATCACAATAAAATAATCCCAACACAAAGCGGCCCTACCGCCTCACCCTAATATATGTGGGTGGAGGTGTATCACAATGCAAAAATCCCAACTCAAAGCGCACCTACCACCTCACCCCAATATATGCTGGTAGAGGTGTATCACAATACCACAATCCCAACACAAAGTGGCCCTACCGCTTCACCATAATATATGCGGGTGGAGGTATATCACAATACCACAATCCCAACACAAAGCGGCCCTACCGCCTCACCCCAGTATATGTGGGTGGAGGTGTATCACAATGCCACAATCCCAACACAAAGCGGCCCTACCGCCTCACCCCAAAATATGTGGGTGGAGGTGTATCACAATACCACAATCCCAACACAAAGCGGCCCTACCGCCTCACCCCAATATATGCGGGTGGAGGTATATCACAATACCACAATCCCAACACACAGCGTCCCTACCGCCTTACCCCAATATATGAGGGTGGAGGTGTATCACAATAAAATAATCATAACACAAAGCCGCCCTACCGCCTCACCCTAATATATGCGGGTGGAGGAGTATCACAATGCAACAATCCCAACTCAAAGCGCACCTACCACCTCACCCCAATATATGCTGGTAGAGGTGTATCACAATACCACAATCCCAACACAAAGCGGCCCTACCGCCTCACCCCAATATATGCGAGTGGAGGTCTATCACAATAACACAATCCCAACACAAAGCGTCCCTACCGCCTTACCCCAATATATGCGGGTGGAGGTGTATCACAATAAAATAATCCCAACACAAAGCGGCCCTACCGCCTCACCATAATATATGCGGGTGGAGGTGTATCACAATGCAACAATCCCAGCTCAAAGTGCACCTACAACCTCACCCCAATATATGCTGGTGGAGGTGTATCACAATACCACAATCCCAAAACAAAGCGGCCCTGCTGCCACACCCAATATATACGGGTGGAGGTGTATCACAATACCACAATCCAAACACAAAGCGGCCCTACCGCCTCACCCCAATATATGCGAGTGGAGATGTATCACAATTCCACAATCCCAACACAAAGCGGCCCTACCATCTCACCCTAATATATGCGGGTGTAGGTTCATTACAATACCACAATCCCAACACAAAGCAGCCCTACCACCTTACCCCAATATATGCGGGTGGTGGTGTATCACAATACCACTATCCCAACAAAAAGCGGCCCTACCTCCTCACCCCAATATATTCGGGTGGAGGTGTATCACAATACCACAATCCCAACACAAAGTGGCCCTACCGCCTTACCCTATGCGGGTGGAGGTGTATCATAATAAAATAATCCCAACACAAAGCGGCCCTACCGCCTCACCCTAATATATGCGGGTGGAGGTGTATCACAATGCAACAATCCTAACTCAAAGTGCACCTACCACCTCACCCCAATATATGCTGGTGGAGGTGTATCACAATACCACAATCCCAACACAAAGCGGCCCTACCGCCACACCCCAATATATACGGGCGGAGGTGTATCACAATACCACAATCCCAACACAAAGCGTCCCTACCGCCTCACCCCAATATATGCGAGTGGAGGTGTATAACAATAACACAATCCCAACACAAAGCGTCCCTACCGCCTTACCCCAATATATGCGGGTGGAGGTGTATAACAATAAAATAATCCCAACACAACGTGGCCCTACCGCCTCACCCTAATATATGCGGGTGGAGGTGTATCACAATGCAACAATCCCAACTCAAAGTGCACCAACAACCTCACCCCAATATATGCTGGAGGAGGTGTATCTCAATACCACAATCCCAAAACAAAGTGGCCCTACAGCCACACCCCAATATATACGGGTGGAGGTGTATCACAATACCACAATCCCAACACAAAGCGGCCCTACCGCCTCACCCCAATATATACGAGTGGAGATGTATCACAATTCCACAATCCCAACACAAAGCTGCCCTACCGTCTCACCGTAATATATGCGGGTGTAGGTTCATTACAATACCACAATCCCAACACAAAGCAGCCCTACCACCTTACCCCAATATATGCGGGTGGTGGTGTATCACAATACCACTATCCCAACACAAAGCGGCCCTACCTCCTCACCCCAATATATTCGGGTGGAGGTGTATCACAATACCACAATCCCAACATAAAGTGGCCCTACCGCCTTACCTCAATATATGCGGGTGGAGGTGTATCACAATAAAATAATCCCAATACAAAGTGGCCCTACCGCCTCACCCTAATATATGCGGGTGGAGGTGTATCACACTGCAACAATCCTAACTCAAAGTGCACCTACCACCTCACCCCAATATATGCTGGTGGAGGTGTATCACAATGCAACAATCCCAACTCAAAGCGCACCTACCACCTCACCCCAATATATGCTGGTAGAGGTGTATCACAATACCACAATCCCAACACAAAGCGGCCCTACCGCCTCACCCCAATATATGCGAGTGGAGGTCTATCACAATAACATAATCCCAACACAAAGCGGCCCTACCGCCTCACCCTAATATATGCGGGTGGAGGTGTATCACAATGCAACAATCCCAACTCAAAGTGCACCTACCACCTCACCCCAATATATGCTGGTGGAGGTGTATCACAATACCACAATCCCAACACAAAGCGGCCCTACCGCCACACCCCAATATATACGGGCGGAGGTGTATCACAATACCACAATCCCAACATAAAGCGGCCCTACCGCCTCACCCCAATATATGGGAGTGGAGGTGTATCACAATAACACAATCCCAACACAAAGCGTCCCTACCGCCTTACCCCAATATATGCGGGTGGAGGTGTATCACAATAAAATAATCCCAACACAAAGCGGCCCTACCGCCTCACCCTAATATATGCGGGTGGAGGTGTATCACAATGCAACAATCCCAACTCAAAGTGCACCTACCACCTCACCCCAATATATGCTGGTGGAGGTGTATCACAATACCACAATCCCAACACAAAGCGGCCCTACCGCCACACCCCAATATATACGGGCGGAGGTGTATCACAATACCACAATCCCAACACAAAGCGTCCCTACCGCCTCACCCCAATATATGCGAGTGGAGGTGTATAACAATAACACAATCCCAACACAAAGCGTCCCTACCGCCTTACCCCAATATATACGGGTGGAGGTGTATAACAATAAAATAATCCCAACACAACGTGGCCCTACCGCCTCACCCTAATATATGCGGGTGGAGGTGTATCACAATGCAACAATCCCAACTCAAAGTGCACCAACAACCTCACCCCAATATATGCTGGAGGAGGTGTATCTCAATACCACAATCCCAAAACAAAGTGGCCCTACAGCCACACCCCAATATATACGGGTGGAGGTGTATCACAATACCACAATCCCAACACAAAGCGGCCCTACCGCCTCACCCCAATATATACGAGTGGAGATGTATCACAATTCCACAATCCCAACACAAAGCTTGCCCTACCGTCTCACCGTAATATATGCGGGTGTAGGTTCATTACAATACCACAATCCCAACACAAAGCAGCCCTACCACCTTACCCCAATATATGCGGGTGGTGGTGTATCACAATACCACTATCCCAACACAAAGCGGCCCTACCTCCTCACCCCAATATATTCGGGTGGAGGTGTATCACAATACCACAATCCCAACATAAAGTGGCCCTACCGCCTTACCTCAATATATGCGGGTGGAGGTGTATCACAATAAAATAATCCCAATACAAAGTGGCCCTACCGCCTCACCCTAATATATGCGGGTGGAGGTGTATCACACTGCAACAATCCTAACTCAAAGTGCACCTACCACCTCACCCCAATATATGCTGGTGGAGGTGTATCACAATGCAACAATCCCAACTCAAAGCGCACCTACCACCTCACCCCAATATATGCTGGTAGAGGTGTATCACAATACCACAATCCCAACACAAAGCGGCCCTACCGCCTCACCCCAATATATGCGAGTGGAGGTCTATCACAATAACACAATCCCAACACAAAGCGTCCCTACCGCCTTACCCCAATATATGCGGGTGGAGGTGTATCACAATAAAATAATCCCAACACAAAGCGGCCCTACCGCCTCTCCATAATATATGCGGGTGGAGGTGTATCACAATGCAACAATCCCAGCTCAAAGTGCACCTACAACCTCACCCCAATATATGCTGGTGGAGGTGTATCACAATACCACAATCCCAAAACAAAGCGGCCCTGCTGCCACACCCAATATATACGGGTGGAGGTGTATCACAATACCACAATCCAAACACAAAGCGGCCCTACCGCCTCACCCCAATATATGCGAGTGGAGATGTATCACAATTCCACAATCCCAACACAAAGCGGTCCTACCGTCTCACCCTAATATATGTGGGTGTAGGTTCATTACAATACCACAATCCCAACACAAAGCAGCCCTACCACCTTACCCCAATATATGCGGGTGGTGGTGTATCACAATACCACTATCCCAACACAAAGCGGCCCTACCTCCTCACCCCAATATATTCGGGTGGAGGTGTATCACAATAACACAATCCCAACACAAAGCGTCCCTACCGCCTTACCCCAATATATGCGGGTGGAGGTGTATCACAATAAAATAATCCCAACACAAAGCGGCCCTACCGCCTCACCCTAATATATGCGGGTGGAGGTGTATCACAATGCAACAATCCTAACTCAAAGTGCACCTACCACCTCACCCCAATATATGCTGGTGGAGGTGTATCACAATACCACAATCCCAACACAAAGCGGCCCTACCGCCACACCCCAATATATACGGGCGGAGGTGTATCACAATACCACAATCCCAACACAAAGCGTCCCTACCGCCTCACCCCAATATATGCGAGTGGAGGTGTATAACAATAACACAATCCCAACACAAAGCGTCCCTACCGCCTTACCCCAATATATACGGGTGGAGGTGTATAACAATAAAATAATCCCAACACAACGTGGCCCTACCGCCTCACCCTAATATATGCGGGTGGAGGTGTATCACAATGCAACAATCCCAACTCAAAGTGCACCAACAACCTCACCCCAATATATGCTGGAGGAGGTGTATCACAATACCACAATCCCAAAACAAAGCGGCCCTACAGCCACACCCCAATATATATGGGTGGAGGCGTATCACAATACCACAATCCCAACACAAAGCGGCCCTACCGCCTCACCCCAATATATACGAGTGGAGATGTATCACAATTCCACAATCCCAACACAAAGCTGTCCTACCGTCTCACCCTAATATATGCGGGTGTAGGTTCATTACAATACCACAATCCCAACACAAAGCAGCCCTACCACCTTACCCCAATATATGCGGGTGGTGGTGTATCACAATACCACTATCCCAACACAAAGCGGCCCTACCTCCTCACCCCAATATATTCGGGTGGAGGTGTATCACAATACCACAATCCCAACATAAAGTGGCCCTACCGCCTTACCTCAATATATGCGGGTGGAGGTGTATCACAATAAAATAATCCCAATACAAAGCGGCCCTACCGCCTCACCCTAATATATGCGGGTGGAGGTGTATCACAATGCAACAATCCCAACTCAAAGTGCACCTACCACCTCACCCCAATATATGCTGGTGGAGGTGTATCACAATACCACAATCCCAACACAAAGCGGCCCTACCGCCACACCCCAATATATACGGGCGGAGGTGTATCACAATACCACAATCCCAACATAAAGCGGCCCTACCGCCTCACCCCAATATATGGGAGTGGAGGTGTATCACAATAACACAATCCCAACACAAAGCGTCCCTACCGCCTTACCCCAATATATGCGGGTGGAGGTGTATCACAATAAAATAATCCCAACACAAAGCGGCCCTACCGCCTCACCCTAATATATGCGGGTGGAGGTGTATCACAATGCAACAATCCCAACTCAAAGTGCACCTACCACCTCACCCCAATATATGCTGGTGGAGGTGTATCACAATACCACAATCCCAACACAAAGCGGCCCTACCGCCACACCCCAATATATACGGGTGGAGGTGTATCACAATACCACAATCCCAACACAAAGCGGCCCTACCGCCTCACCCCAATATATGCGAGTGGAGATGTATCACAATTCCACAATCCCAATGCAAAGCGCCCCTACCGTCTCACCCTAATATATGCGGGTGTAGGTTCATTACAATACCACAATCCCAACACAAAGCAGCCCTACCACCTTACCCCAATATATGCGGGTGGTGGTGTATCACAATACCACTATCCCAACACAAAGCGGCCCTACCTCCTCACCCCAATATATTCGGGTGGAGGTGTATCACAATACCACAATCCCAACATAAAGTGGCCCTACAGCCTTACCCCAATATATGCGAGTGGAGATGTATCACAATACCACAATCCCAACATAAAAAGGCCCTACTGCTTCACCCTAATATATGCGGGTGGAGGTATATCACAATACCACAATCCCAACACAAAGCAGCCCTACTGCCTCACCCCAGTATATGTGGGTGGAGGTGTATCATAATGCCACAATCCCAACACAAAGCGGCCCTACCGCCTCACCCCAAAATATGCGGGTGGAGGTGTATCACAATACCACAATCCCAACATAAAGCGGCCCTACCTCCTCACCCCAAATTATGAAGGTGGAGGTGTATCCCAATACCACAATCCCAACACAAAGCGGCCCTACCGTCTTACCCCAATATATACGGGTGGAGGTGTATCACAATACCACAATCCCAACACAAAGCGGCCCTACCGCCACACCCCAATATATACGGGTGGAGGTGTATCACAATACCACAATCCCAACACAAAGCGGCCCTACCACCTCACCCCAATATATGCGAGTAGACGTGTATCACAATAACACAATACCTATACAAAGCGGCCCGACCGCCTCACCGCGATATATGCGGGCGGAGGTGTATCACAATACCACAATCCCAACATAAAGCGGCCCTACCGCCTCACCCCAATATATGGGAGTGGAGGTGTATCACAATAACACAATCCCAACACAAAGCGTCCCTACCGCCTTACCCCAATATATGCGGGTGGAGGTGTATCACAATAAAATAATCCCAACACAAAGCGGCCCTACCGCCTCACCCTAATATATGCGGGTGGAGGTGTATCACAATGCAACAATCCCAACTCAAAGTGCACCTACCACCTCACCCCAATATATGCTGGTGGAGGTGTATCACAATACCACAATCCCAACACAAAGCGGCCCTACCGCCACACCCCAATATATACGGGTGGAGGTGTATCACAATACCACAATCCCAACACAAAGCGGCTCTACCGCCTCACCCCAATATATGCGAGTGGAGATGTATCACAATTCCACAATCCCAATGCAAAGCGCCCCTACCGTCTCACCCTAATATATGCGGGTGTAGGTTCATTACAATACCACAATCCCAACACAAAGCAGCCCTACCACCTTACCCCAATATATGCGGGTAGTGGTGTATCACAATACCACTATCCCAACACAAAGCGGCCCTACCTCCTCACCCCAATATATTCGGGTGGAGGTGTATCACAATACCATAATCCCAACATAAAACGGCCCTACCGCTTCACCCTAATATATGCGGGTGGAGGTATATCACAATACCAAAATCCCTACATAAAGCAACCCTACCGCCTGACCCCAATATATTTGGGTGGAGGTGTATCACAATTCTACAATCACAACACAAAGAGGCCCTACCGCCTCACCCCAATATATGCGGGTGGGGGTGTATCACAATAACACAATACCTACACAAAGCGGCCCGACCGCCTCACCCCAATATAAGCGGGTGGAGGTGCATCACAATACCATAATCCTATCACAAAGCAGCCCTACCGCTTCACCCCAATATATGCAGGTGGAGGTGTATCACAATACCACAATCCCTATACAAAGCGGCCCTACTGCCTCACCCTAATATATATGAGTGGAGGTGTATCACAATACAACAATCCCAACACAAAGCGGCCCTACCGCCTCACCCCAATATATGCGGGTGTAGGTCCATTACAACACAAGAATCCCAAAACAAAGCAGCCCTACCACCTTACCCCAATATGTGCGGGTGGTGGTGTATCACAATACCACTATCCCAACACAAAGCGGCCCTACCGCCTCACCCCAATATATTCGGGTGGAGGAGTATCACAATACCACAATCCCAACACAAAGCGGCCGTACCGCCTTACCCCAATATATGCGAGTGGAGGTGTATCACAATACCATAATCCCAACACAAAGTGGCCCTACCGCTTCACCCTAATATATGCGGGTGGAGGTATATCACAATACCACAATCCCAACACAAACCGGCCCTACTGCCCCACCCCAGTATATGCGGGTGGAGGTGTATCACAATTCCATAATCCTATCACAAAGCGGCCCAACCTCCTCACCCCAAATTATGAAGGTGGGAGTGTATCCCAATAACACAATCCCTATACAAAGCGGCCCTACTGCCTCACCCTAATATATATTAGTGGAGGTGTATCACAATACAACAATCCCAACACAAAGCGGCCCTACCGCCTCACCCCAATATATGCGGGTGGAGGTGTATCTCAATACCACAATCCCAACACAAAGTGGCCCTACCATCTCACCCCAATATATGCGGGTGTAGGTCCATTACAACACCAGAATCCCAAAACAAAGCAGCCCTACCGCCTTACCCCAATATGTGCGGGTGGTGGTGTATCACAATACCACTATCCCAACACAAAGCGGCCCTACCGCCTCACCCCAATATATTCGGGTGGAGGAGTATCACAATACCACAATCCCAACACAAAGCGGCCGTACCGCCTTACCCCAATATATGCGAGTGGAGGTGTATCACAATACCATAATCCCAACACAAAGTGGCCCTACTGCTTCACCCTAATATATGTGGGTGGAGGTATATCACAATACCACAATCCCGACACAAAGCGGCCCTACTGCCCCACCCCAGTATATATGGGTGGAGGTGTATCACAATGCCACAATCCCAACACAAAGCGGCCCTACCGCCTCACCCCAATATATGCGGGTGGAGGTTTATCCCAATACCACAATCCCAACACAAAGCGTCCCTACCGCCTTACCCCAATATATGAGGGTGGAGGTGTATCACAATAAAATAATCCCAACACAAAGCGGCCCTACCGCCTCACCATAATATATGCGGGTGGAGGTGTATCACAATGCAACAATCCCAGCTCAAAGTGCACCTACCACCTCACCCCAATATATGCTGGGGGAGGTGTATCACAATACCACAATCCCAACACAAAGCGGCCCTACCGCCACACCCCAATATATACGGGTGGAGGTGTATCACAATACGACAATCCCAACACAAAGCGGCCCTACCGCCTCACCCTAATATATGCGAGGGGAGATGTATCACAATTCCACAATCCCAACACAAAGCGGCCCTACCGTCTCACCCTAATATATGCGGGGGTAGGTTCATTACAATACCATAATCCCAACACAAAGCAGCCCTACCACCTTACCCCAATATATGCGGGTGGTGGTGTATCACGATACCACTATCCCAACACAAAGGGGCCCTACCTCCTCACCTAAATATATTCGGGTGGAGGTGTATCACAATACGACAATCCCAACACAAAGTGGCCCTACAGCCTTACCCCAATATATGCGAGTGGAGGTGTATCACAATACCACAATCCCAACATAAAACGGCCCTACCGCTTCACCCTAATATATGCGGGTGGAGGTATATCACAATACCACAATCCCATCACAAAGCAACCCTACCGCCTCACCCCAGTATATGTGGGTGGAGGTGTATCATAATGCCACAATCCCAACACAAAGCGGCCCTACCGCCTCACCCCAAAATATGTGGGTGGAGGTGTATCACAATACCACAATCCCAACACAAAGCGGCCCTACCGCCCCACCCCAAATTATGAAGGTGGAGGTGTATCCCAATACCACAATCCCAACACAAAGCGGCCCTACCGCCTTACCCCAATATATACGAGTGGAGGTGTATCACAATACCACAATCCCAACACAAAGCGGCCCTATCGCCTCACCCCAATATATACGGGTGGAGGTGTATCAAAATGCCACAATCCAAACTGAAAGCGGCCCTACTGCCTCACCCCAATATATGCAGGTGGAGGTGTATCACAATACCACAATCCCAACACAAAGCGGCTCTACCGCCTCACCCCAATATATGCGAGTGGAGGTGTATCACAATAACACAATCCCAACACAAAGCGTCCCTACCGCCTTACCCCAATATATGCGGGTGGAGGTGTATCACAATAAAATAATCCCAACACAAAGCGGCCCTACCGCCTCACCCTAATATATGCGGGTGGAGTTGTATCACAATGCAACAATCCCAACACAATGTGCACCTACCACCACACCCCAATATATGCTGGTGGAGGTGTATCACAATACCGCAATCCCAACACAAAGCGGACCTACCGCCACACCCCAATATATACGGGTGGAGGTGTATCACAATACCACAATCCCAACACAAAGCGGCCCTACCGCCTCACCCCAATATATGCGAGTGGAGATGTATCACAATTCCACAATCCCAACAAAAAGCGGCCCTACTGTCTCACCCTAATATATGCGGGTGTAGGTTCATTACAATACCACAATCCCAACACAAAGCAGCCCTACCACCTTACCCCAATATATGCGGGTGGTGGGGTATCACAGTACCACTATCCCAACACAAAGCGGCCCTACCTCCTCACCCCAATATATTCGGGTGGAGGTGTATCACAATAACACAATCCCAACACAAAGTGGCCCTACCACCTTACCCCAATATATGCAAGTGGAGGTGTATCACAATACCACAATCCCAACATAAAACGGCCCTACCGCTTCACCCTAATATATGCGGGTGGAGGTATATCACAATACCACAATCCCAACACAAAGCAGCCTTACCGCCTCACCCCAGTATATGTGGGTGGAGGTGTATCATAATGCCATAATCCCAACACAAAGCGGCCCTAACGCCTCACCCCAAAATATGCGGGTGGAGGTGTATCACAATACCACAATCCCAACATAAAGCGGCCCTACCTCCTCACCCCAAATTATGAAGGTGGAAGTATATCCCAATACCACAATCCCAACACAAAGCGGCCCTACCGCCTTAACCCAATATATATGGGTAGAGGTGTATCACAATACCATAATCCCAACACAAAGCGGCCCTATCGCCTTACCCCAATATATACGGGTGGAGGTGTATCAAAATGCCACAATCCAAACTCAAAGCGGCCCTACTGCCTCACCCCAATATATGCAGGTGGAGGTGTATTACAATACCACAATCCCAATACAAAGCGGCTCTACCACCTTACCCCAAAATATGCGGGTGGAGGTGTATCACAATACCACAATCCATACATAAAGCGACCCTACCGCCTGACCCCAATATATTTGGGTGGAGGTGTATCACAATTCCACAATCACAACACAAAGAGGCCCTACCGCCTCACCCCAATATATGCGGGTGGGGGTGTATCACAATAACACAATACCTACACAAAGCGGCCCCACCGCCTCACCCCAATATATGCGGGTGGAGGTGTATCACAATACCATAATCCTATCACAAAGCAGCCCTACCGCTTCACCCTAATATATGCAGGTGGAGGTGTATCACAATAACACAATCCCTATACAAAGCGGCCCTACTGCCTCACCCTAATATATATGAGTGGAGGTGTATCACAATACAACAATCCCAACACAAAGTGGCCCTACCGCCTCACCCCAATATATGCGGGTGGAGGTGTATCTCAATACCACAATCCCAACACAAAGCGGCCCTACCATCTCACCCCAATATATGCGGGTATAGGTCCATTACAACACCAGAATCCCAAAACAAAGCAGCCCTACCGCCTTACCCCAATATGTGCGGGTGGTGGTGTATCACAATACCACAATCCCAACACAAAGCGGCCCTACCGCCACACCCCAATATATACGGGTGGAGGTGTATCACAATACGACAATCCCAACACAAAGCGGCCCTACCGCCTCACCCCAATATATGCGAGGGGAGATGTATCACAATTCCACAATCCCAACACAAAGCGGCCCTACCGTCTCACCCTAATATATGCGGGGGTAGGTTCATTACAATACCATAATCCCAACACAAAGCAGCTCTACTACCTTACCCCAATATATGCGGGTGGTGGTGTATCACGATACCACTATCCCAACACAAAGGGGCCCTACCTCCTCACCTAAATATATTCGGGTGGAGGTGTATCACAATACGACAATCCCAACACAAAGTGGCCCTACAGCCTTACCCCAATATATGCGAGTGGAGGTGTATCACAATACCACAATCCCAACATAAAACGGCCCTACCGCTTCACCCTAATATATGCGGGTGGAGGTATATCACAATACCACAATCCCATCACAAAGCAACCCTACCGCCTCACCCCAGTATATGTGGGTGGAGGTGTATCATAATGCCACAATCCCAACACAAAGCGGCCCTACCGCCTCACCCCAGAATATGTGGGTGGAGGTGTATCACAATAACACAATCCCAACATAAAGCGGCCCTACCTCCTCACCCCAAATTATGAAGGTGGAGGTGTATCCCAATACCACAATCCCAACACAAAGTGGCCCTACCGCCTTACCCCAATATATACGAGTGGAGGTGTATCACAATACCACAATCCCAACACAAAGCGGCCCTATCGCCTCACCCCAATATATACGGGTGGAGGTGTATCAAAATGCCACAATCCAAACTGAAAGCGGCCCTACTGCCTCACCCCAATATATGCAGGTGGAGGTGTATCACAATACCACAATCCCAACACAAAGCGGCTCTACCGCCTCACCCCAATATATGCGAGTGGAGGTGTATCACAATAACACAATCCCAACACAAAGCGTCCCTACCGCCTTACCACAATATATGCGGGTGGAGGTGTATCACAATAAAATAATCCCAACACAAAGCGGCCCTACCGCCTCACCCTAATATATGCGGGTGGAGTTGTATCACAATGCAACAATCCCAACACAATGTGCACCTACCACCACACCCCAATATATGCTGGTGGAGGTGTATCACAATACCGCAATCCCAACACAAAGCGGCCCTACCGCCACACCCCAATATATACGGGTGGAGGTGTATCACAATACCACAATCCCCACACAAAGCGGCCCTACCGCCTCACCCCAATATATGCGAGTGGAGATGTATCACAATTCCACAATCCTAACAAAAAGCGGCCCTACTGTCTCACCCTAATATATGCGGGTGTAGGTTCATTACAATACCACAATCCCAACACAAAGCAGCCCTAACACCTTACCCCAATATATGCGGGTGGTGGGGTATCACAGTACCACTATCCCAACACAAAGCGGCCCTACCTCCTCACCCCAATATATTCGGGTGGAGGTGTATCACAATAACACAATCCCAACACAAAGTGGCCCTACCACCTTACCCCAATATATGCAAGTGGAGGTGTATCACAATACCACAATCCCAACATAAAACGGCCCTACCGCTTCACCCTAATATATGCGGGTGGAGGTATATCACAATACCACAATCCCAACACAAAGCAGCCTTACCGCCTCACCCCAGTATATGTGGGTGGAGGTGTATCATAATGCCATAATCCCAACACAAAGCGGCCCTAACGCCTCACCCCAAAATATGCGGGTGGAGGTGTATCACAATACCACAATCCCAACATAAAGCGGCCCTACCTCCTCACCCCAAATTATGAAGGTGGAAGTATATCCCAATACCACAATCCCAACACAAAGCGGCCCTACCGCCTTAACCCAATATATATGGGTAGAGGTGTATCACAATACCATAATCCCAACACAAAGCGGCCCTATCGCCTTACCCCAATATATACGGGTGGAGGTGTATCAAAATGCCACAATCCAAACTCAAAGCGGCCCTACTGCCTCACCCCAATATATGCAGGTGGAGGTGTATTACAATACCACAATCCCAATACAAAGCGGCTCTACCACCTTACCCCAAAATATGCGGGTGGAGGTGTATCACAATACCACAATCCATACATAAAGCGACCCTACCGCCTGACCCCAATATATTTGGGTGGAGGTGTATCACAATTCCACAATCACAACACAAAGAGGCCCTACCGCCTCACCCCAATATATGCGGGTGGGGGTGTATCACAATAACACAATACCTACACAAAGCGGCCCCACCGCCTCACCCCAATATATGCGGGTGGAGGTGTATCACAATACCATAATCCTATCACAAAGCAGCCCTACCGCTTCACCCTAATATATGCAGGTGGAGGTGTATCACAATAACACAATCCCTATACAAAGCGGCCCTACTGCCTCACCCTAATATATATGAGTGGAGGTGTATCACAATACAACAATCCCAACACAAAGTGGCCCTACCGCCTCACCCCAATATATGCGGGTGGAGGTGTATCTCAATACCACAATCCCAACACAAAGCGGCCCTACCATCTCACCCCAATATATGCGGGTATAGGTCCATTACAACACCAGAATCCCAAAACAAAGCAGCCCTACCGCCTTACCCCAATATGTGCGGGTGGTGGTGTATCACAATACCACAATCCCAACACAAAGCGGCCCTACCGCCACACCCCAATATATACGGGTGGAGGTGTATCACAATACGACAATCCCAACACAAAGCGGCCCTACCGCCTCACCCCAATATATGCGAGGGGAGATGTATCACAATTCCACAATCCCAACACAAAGCGGCCCTACCGTCTCACCCTAATATATGCGGGGGTAGGTTCATTACAATACCATAATCCCAACACAAAGCAGCTCTACTACCTTACCCCAATATATGCGGGTGGTGGTGTATCACGATACCACTATCCCAACACAAAGGGGCCCTACCTCCTCACCTAAATATATTCGGGTGGAGGTGTATCACAATACGACAATCCCAACACAAAGTGGCCCTACAGCCTTACCCCAATATATGCGAGTGGAGGTGTATCACAATACCACAATCCCAACATAAAACGGCCCTACCGCTTCACCCTAATATATGCGGGTGGAGGTATATCACAATACCACAATCCCATCACAAAGCAACCCTACCGCCTCACCCCAGTATATGTGGGTGGAGGTGTATCATAATGCCACAATCCCAACACAAAGCGGCCCTACCGCCTCACCCCAGAATATGTGGGTGGAGGTGTATCACAATAACACAATCCCAACATAAAGCGGCCCTACCTCCTCACCCCAAATTATGAAGGTGGAGGTGTATCCCAATACCACAATCCCAACACAAAGTGGCCCTACCGCCTTACCCCAATATATACGAGTGGAGGTGTATCACAATACCACAATCCCAACACAAAGCGGCCCTATCGCCTCACCCCAATATATACGGGTGGAGGTGTATCAAAATGCCACAATCCAAACTGAAAGCGGCCCTACTGCCTCACCCCAATATATGCAGGTGGAGGTGTATCACAATACCACAATCCCAACACAAAGCGGCTCTACCGCCTCACCCCAATATATGCGAGTGGAGGTGTATCACAATAACACAATCCCAACACAAAGCGTCCCTACCGCCTTACCACAATATATGCGGGTGGAGGTGTATCACAATAAAATAATCCCAACACAAAGCGGCCCTACCGCCTCACCCTAATATATGCGGGTGGAGTTGTATCACAATGCAACAATCCCAACACAATGTGCACCTACCACCACACCCCAATATATGCTGGTGGAGGTGTATCACAATACCGCAATCCCAACACAAAGCGGCCCTACCGCCACACCCCAATATATACGGGTGGAGGTGTATCACAATACCACAATCCCCACACAAAGCGGCCCTACCGCCTCACCCCAATATATGCGAGTGGAGATGTATCACAATTCCACAATCCTAACAAAAAGCGGCCCTACTGTCTCACCCTAATATATGCGGGTGTAGGTTCATTACAATACCACAATCCCAACACAAAGCAGCCCTAACACCTTACCCCAATATATGCGGGTGGTGGGGTATCACAATACCACTATCCCAACACAAAGCGGCCCTACCTCCTCACCCCAATATATTCGGGTGGAGGTGTATCACAATAACACAATCCCAACACAAAGCGGCCCTATCGCCTCACCTCAATATATACGGGTGGAGGTATATCAAAATGCCACAATCCAAACTCAAAGCGGCCCTACCGCCTTACCCCAATATATACGGGTGGAGGTGTATCACAATACCACAATCCCAACACAAAGCAGCCTTACCGCCTCACCCCAGTATATGTGGGTGGAGGTGTATCATAATGCCATAATCCCAACACAATGCGGCCCTACCGCCTCACCCCAAAATATGCGGGTGGATGTGTATCACAATACCACAATCCCAACATAAAGCGGCCCTACCTCCTCACCCCAAATTATGAAGGTGGAAGTGTATCCCAATACCCCAATCCCAACACAAAGAGGCCCTACCGCCTTAACCCAATATATACGGGTGGAGGTGTATCACAATACCACAATCCCAACACAAAGCGGCCCTATCGCCTTACCCCAATATATACGGGTGGAGGTGTATCAAAATGCCACAATCCAAACTCAAAGCGGCCCTACTGCCTCACCCCAATATATGCAGGTGGAGGTGTATTACAATACCACAATCCCAACACAAAGCGGCTCTACCACCTTACCCCCAATATATGCGGGTGGAGGTGTATCACAATACCACAATCCCTACATAAAGCGACCCTACCGCCTGACCCCAATATATTTGGGTGGAGGTGTATCACAATTCCACAATCACAACACAAAGAGGCCCTACCGCCTCACCCCAATATATGCGGGTGGGGGTGTATCACAATAACACAATACCTACACAAAGCGGCCCCACCGCCTCACCCCAATATATGCGGGTGGAGGTGTATCACAATACCATAATCCTATCACAAAGCAGCCCTACCGCTTCACCCTAATATATGCAGGTGGAGGTGTATCACAATAACACAATCCCTATACAAAGCGGCCCTACTGCCTCACCCTAATATATATGAGTGGAGGTGTATCACAATACAACAATCCCAACACAAAGCGGCCCTACCGCCTCACCCCAATATATGTGGGTGGAGGTGTATCTCAATACCACAATCCCAACACAAAGCGGCCCTACCATCTCACCCCAATATATGCGGGTATAGGTCCATTACAACACCAGAATCCCAAAACAAAGCAGCCCTACCGCCTTACCCCAATATGTGCGGGTGGTGGTGTATCACAATACCACTATTCCAACACAAAGCGGCCCTACCGCCTCACCCCAATATATTCGGGTGGAGGAGTATCACAATACCACAATCCCAACACAAAGCGGCCGTACCGCCTTTCCCCAATATATGCGAGTGGAGGTTTATCACAATACCACAATCCCAACATAAAGCGGCCCTACCTCCTCACCCCAAATTATGAAGGTGGAAGTGTATCCCAATACCACAATCCCAACACAAAGCGGCCCTACCGCCTTACCCCAATATATACGGGTGGAGGTGTATCACAATACCACAATCCCAACACAAAGCGGCCCTATCGCCTCACCTCAATATATACGGGTGGAGGTATATCAAAATGCCACAATCCAAACTCAAAGCGGCCCTACCGCCTTACCCCAATATATACGGGTGGAGGTGTATCACAATACCACAATCCCAACACAAAGCGGCCCTATCGCCTCACCTCAATATATACGGGTGGAGGTGTATCAAAATGCCACAATCCAAACTCAAAGCGGCCCTACTGCCTCACCCCAATATATGCAGGTGGAGGTGTATCACAATACCACAATCCCAACACAAAGCGGCTCTACCACCTTACCACAATAACTACACAAAGCGGTCCGACCGCCTCACCCCAATATATGCGGGTGGAGGTGTATCACAATACCATAATCCTATCACAAAGCAGCCCTACCGCTTCACCCCAATATATGCAGGTGGAGGTGTATCACAATAACACAATCCCTATAGAAAGCGGCCCTACTGCCTCACCCTAATATATATGAGTGGAGGTGTATCACAATACAACAATCCCAACACAAAGCGGCCCTACCGCCTCACCCCAATATATGCGGGTGGAGGTGTATCTCAATACCACAATCCCAACACAAAGCGGCCCTACCATCTCACCCCAATATATGCGGGTGTAGGTCCATTACAACACAAGAATCCCAAAACAAAGCAGCCCTACCGCCTTACCCCAATATGTGCGGGTGGTGGTGTATCACAATACCACTATCCCAACACAAAGCGGCCCTACCGCCTCACCCCAATATATTCGGGTGGAGGAGTATCACAATACCACAATCCCAACACAAAGCGGCCGTACCGCCTTTCCCCAATATATGCGAGTGGAGGTTTATCACAATACCACAATCCCAACATAAAGCGGCCCTACCTCCTCACCCCAAATTATGAAGGTGGATGTGTATCCCAATACCACAATCCCAACACAAAGCGGCCCTACCGCCTTACCCCAATATATACGGGTGGAGGTGTATCACAATACCACAATCCCAACACAAAGCGGCCCTATCGCCTCACCTCAATATATACGGGTGGAGGTATATCAAAATGCCACAATCCAAACTCAAAGCGGCCCTACTGCCTCACCCCAATATATGCAGGTGGAGGTGTATCACAATACCACAATCCCAACACAAAGCGGCTCTACCACCTTACCACAATAACTACACAAAGCGGCCCGACCGCCTCACCCCAATATATGCGGGTGGAGGTGTACCACAATACCATAATCCTATCACAAAGCAGCCCTGCCGCTTCACCCCAATATATGCAGGTGGAGGTATATCACAATAACACAATCCTTATACAAAGTGGCCCTACTGCCTCACCCTAATATATATGAGTGGAGGTGTATCACAATACAACAATCCCACCAAAAGCGGCCCTACCGCCTCACCCCAATATATGCGGGTGGAGGTGTATCTCAATACCACAATCCCAACACAAAGCGACCCTACCATCTCACCCCAATATATGCGGGTGTAGGTCCATTACAACACCAGAATCCCAAAACAAAGCAGCCCTACCGCCTTACCCCAATATGTGCGGGTGGTGGTATATCACAATACCACTATCCCAACACAAAGCGGCCCTACCGCCTCACCCCAATATATTCGGGTGGAGGAGTATCACAATACCACAATCCCAACACAAAGCGGCCGTACCGCCTTACCCCAATATATGCGAGTGGAGATGTATCACAATTCTACAATCCCAACACAAAGCGGCCCTACCGTCTCACCTTAATATATGCGGGTGTAGGTTCATTACAATACCACAATCCCAACACAAAGCAGCCCTACCACCTTACCCCAATATGTGCGGGTGGTGGTGTATCACAATACCACTATCCCAACACAAAGCGGCCCTACCGCCTCACCCCAATATATTCGGGTGGAGGAGTATCACAATACCACAATCCCAACACAAAGCGGCCGTACCGCCTTTCCCCAATATATGCGAGTGGAGGTTTATCACAATACCACAATCCCAACATAAAGCGGCCCTACCTCCTCACCCCAAATTATGAAGGTGGATGTGTATCCCAATACCACAATCCCAACACAAAGCGGCCCTACCGCCTTACCCCAATATATACGGGTGGAGGTGTATCACAATACCACAATCCCAACACAAAGCGGCCCTATCGCCTCACCTCAATATATACGGGTGGAGGTATATCAAAATGCCACAATCCAAACTCAAAGCGGCCCTACTGCCTCACCCTAATATATGCAGGTGGAGGTGTATCACAATACCACAATCCCAACACAAAGCGGCTCTTCCACCTTACCACAATAACTACACAAAGCGGCCCGACCGCCTCACCCCAATATATGCGGGTGGAGGTGTACCACAATACCATAATCCTATCACAAAGCAGCCCTGCCGCTTCACCCCAATATATGCAGGTGGAGGTATATCACAATAACACAATCCTTATACAAAGTGGCCCTACTGCCTCACCCTAATATATATGAGTGGAGGTGTATCACAATACAACAATCCCACCAAAAAGCGGCCCTACCGCCTCACCCCAATATATGCGGGTGGAGGTGTATCTCAATACCACAATCCCAACACAAAGCGACCCTACCATCTCACCCCAATATATGCGGGTGTAGGTCCATTACAACACCAGAATCCCAAAACAAAGCAGCCCTACCGCCTTACCCCAATATGTGCGGGTGGTGGTATATCACAATACCACTATCCCAACACAAAGCGGCCCTACCGCCTCACCCCAATATATTCGGGTGGAGGAGTATCACAATACCACAATCCCAACACAAAGCGGCCGTACCGCCTTACCCCAATATATGCGAGTGGAGATGTATCACAATTCTACAATCCCAACACAAAGCGGCCCTACCGTCTCACCTTAATATATGCGGGTGTAGGTTCATTACAATACCACAATCCCAACACAAAGCAGCCCTACCACCTTACCCCAATATATGCGGGTGGTGGTGTATCACAATACCACTATCCCAACACAAAGCTGCCCTACCTCCTCACCCCAATATATTCGGGTGGAGGTGTATCACAATAACACAATCCCAACACAAAGTGGCCCTACCTCCTTACCCCAATATATGCGAGTGGAGGTGTATCACAATACCACAATCCCAACATAAAACGGCCCTACCGCTTCACCCTAATATATGCGGGTGGAGGTATATCACAATACCACAATCCCAACACAAAGCAGCCCTACCGCCTAACCCCAATATATGCGGGTAGAGGTGTAATCACAATACCACAATCCCAACATAAAGCGACCCTACCTCCTCACCTGAAATTATGAAGGTGGAAGTGTATCCCAATACCACAATCCCAACACAAAGCTGCCCTACCGCCTTACCCAAATATATACGGGTGGAGGTGTATCACAATACCACAATCCCAACACAAAGCGGCCCTATCTCCTCACCCCAATATATACGGGTGGAGGTGTATCAAAATGCCACAATCCAAACTCAAAGCGGCCCTACTGCCTCACCCCAATATATGCAGGTGGAGGTGTATCACAATACCACAATCCCAACACAAAGCGGCCCTACCTCCTCACCCCAATATATTCGGGTGGAGGTGTATCACAATAACACAATCCCAACACAAAGTGGCCCTACCACCTTACCCCAATATATGCAAGTGGAGGTGTATCACAATACCACAATCCCAACATAAAACGGCCCTACCACTTCACCCTAATATATGCGGGTGGAGGTATATCACAATACCAGAATCCCAACACAAAGCAGCCCTACCGCCTCGAAGGTGTATCATAATGCCACAATCCCAACACAAAGCGGCCCTACCGCCTCACCCCAAAATATGCGGGTGGAGGTGCATCACAATACCACAATCCCAACATAAAGCGGCCCTACCTCCTAACCCGAAATTATGAAGGTGGAAGTGTATCCCAATACCACAATCCCAACACAAAGCGGCCCTACCGCCTTACCCCAATATATACGGGTGGAGGTGTATCACAATACCACAATCCCAACACAAAGCGGCCCTATCTCCTCACCCCAATATATACGGGTGGAGGTGTATCAAAATGCCACAATCCAAACTCAAAGCGGCCCTACTGCCTCACCCCAATATATGCAGGTGGAGGTGTATCACAATACCACAATCCCAACACAAAGCGGCTCTACCACCTTACCCCAATATATGCGGGTGGAGGTGTATCACAATACCACAATCCCTACATAAAGCGACCCTACCGCCTGACCCCAATATATTTGGGTGGAGGTGTATCACAATTCCACAATCACAACACAAAGAGGCCCTACCGCCTCACCCCAATATATGCGGGTGGGGGTGTATCACAATAACACAATACCTACACAAAGCGGCCCGACCGCCTCACCACAATATATGCGGGTGGAGGTGTATCACAATACCATAATCCTATCACAAAGCAGCCCTACCGCTTCACCCCAATATATGCAGGTGGAGGTGTATCACAATAACACAATCCCTATACAAAGCGGCCCTACTGCCTCACCCTAATATATATTAGTGGAGGTGTATCACAATACAACAATCCCAACACAAAGCGGCCCTACCGCCTCACCCCAATATATGCGGGTGGAGGTGTATCTCAATACCACAATCCCAACACAAAGCGGCCTTACCATCTCACCCCAATATATGCGGGTGTAGGTCCATTACAACACCAGAATCCCAAAAGAAAGCAGCCCTACCGCCTTACCCCAATATGTGCGGGTGGTGGTGTATCACAATACCACTATCCCAACACAAAGCGGCCCTACCGCCTCGCCCCAATATATTCGGGAGGAGGAGTATCACAATACCACAATCCCAACACAAAGCGGCCGTACCGCCTTACCCCAATATATGCGAGTGGAGGTGTATCACAATACCATAATCCCAACACAAAGTGGCCCTACCGCTTCACCCTAATATATGCGGGTGGAGGTATATCACAATACCACAATCCCAACACAAACCGGCCCTACTGCCCCACCCCAGTATATGCGGGTGGAGGTGTATCACAATACCATAATCCTATCACAAAGCGGCCCTACCTCCTCACCCCAAATTATGAAGGTGGAAGTGTATCCCAATAACACAATCCCTATACAAAGCGGCCCTACTGCCTCACCCTAATATATATGAGTGGAGATGTATCACAATACAACAATCCCAACACAAAGCGGCCCTACCGCCTCACCCCAATATATGCGGGTGGAGGTGTATCTCAATACCACAATCCTAACACAAAGCGGCCCTACCATCTCACCCCAATATATGCGGGTGTAGGTCCATTACAGCACCAGAATCCCAAAACAAAGCAGTCTTACCGCCTTACCCCAATATGTGCGGGTGGTGGTGTATCACAATACCACTATCCCAACACAAAGCGGCCCTACCGCCTCACCCCAATAAATTCGGGTGGAGGAGTATCACAATACCACAATCCCAACACAAAGCGGCCGTACCGCCTTTCCTCAATATATGCGAGTGGAGGTGTATCACAATACCATAATCCCAACACAAAGTGGCCCTACCGCTTCACCCTAATATATGCGGGTGGAGGTATATCACAATACCACAATCCCAACACAAAGCGGCCCTACTGCCCCACCCCAGTATATGTGGGTGGAGGTGTATCACAATACCACAATCCCAATACAAAGCGGCCCTACCTCCTCACCCCAATATATGCGTGTGGAGGTTTATCCCAATACCACAATCCCAACACAAAGCGTCCCTACCGCCTTACCCTAATATATGAGGGTGGAGGTGTATCACAATAAAATAATCCCAACACAAAGCGGCCCTACCGCCTCACCCTAATATATGCGGGTGGAGGTGTATCACAATGCAACAATCCCAACTCAATAAGCACCTACCACCTCACCCCAATATATGCTGGGGGAGGTGTACCATAATACCACAATCCCAAAACAAAGCGGCCCTACCGCCACACCCCAATATATACGGGTGGAGGTGTATCACTATATGACAATCCCAAGACAAAGCGGCCCTACCGCCTCACCCCAATATATGCGAGTGGAGATGTATCACAATTCCACAATCCCAACACAAAGCGGCCCTACCGTCTCACCCTAATATATGCGGAGGTAGGTTCATTACAATACCACAATACCAACACAAAGCAGCCCTACCACCTTACCCCAATATATGCGGGTGGTGGTGTATCACAATACAACTATCCCAACTTAAAGGGGCCCTACCTCCTCACCTAAATATATTCGGGTGGAGGTGTATCACAATACGACAATCCCAACACAAAGTGGCCCTACAGCCTTACCCCAATATATGCGAGTGGAGGTGTATCACAATACCACAATCCCAACATAAAACGGCCCTACCGCTTCACCCTAATATATGCGGGTGGAGGTATATCACAATACCACAATCCCAACACAAAGCAGCCCTACCGCCTCACCCCAGTATATGTGGGTGGAGGTGTATCATAATGCCACAATCCCAACACAAAGCGGCCCTACCGCCTCACCCCAGAATATGCGGGTGGAGGTGTATCACAATACCACAATCCCAACATAAAGCGGCCCTACCTCCTCACCCCAAATTATGAAGGTGGAGGTGTATCCCAATACCACAATCCCAACACAAAGCGGCCCTACCGTCTTACCCCAGTATATGCGGGTGGAGGTGTATCACAATACCATAATCCTATCACAAAGCGGCCCTACCTCCTCACCCCAAATTATGAAGGTGGAAGTGTATCCCAATAACACAATCCCTATACAAAGGGGCCCTACTGCCTCACCCCAATATATGCAGGTGGAGGTATATCACAATACCACAATCCCAACACAAAGCGGCCCTACCGCCTCACCCCAAAATATGCGAGTGGAGGTGTATCACAATAACACAATCCCAACACAAAGCGTCCCTACCGCCTTACCCCAATATATGCGGGTGGAGGTGTATCACAATAAAATAATCCCAACACAAAGCGGCCCTACCGCCTCACCCTAATATATGCGGGTGGAGGTGTATCACAATGCAACAATCCCAACTCAAAGTGCACCTACCACCTCACCCCAATATATGCTGGTGGAGGTGTATCACAATACCCCAATCCTAACACAAAGTGGCCCTACCGCCACACCCCAATATAAACGGGTGGAGGTGTATCACAATACAACAATCCCAACACAAAGCGGCCCTACCGCCTCACCCCAATATATGTGAGTGGAGGTGTATCACAATAACAGAATCCCAACACAAAGCGTCCCTACCGCCTTACCCCAATATATGCGGGTGGAGGTGTATCACAATGCCACAATCCCAACACAAAGCGGCCCTACCGCCTTTCCCCAATATATGCGAGTGGAGGTTTATCACAATACCACAATCCCAACATAAAGCGGCCCTACCTCCTCACCCCAAATTATGAAGGTGGAAGTGTATCCCAATACCACAATCCCAACACAAAGCGGCCCTACCGCCTTACCCCAATATATACGGGTGGAGGTGTATCACAATACCACAATCCCAATACAAAGCGGCCCTATCGCCTCACCCCAATATATACGGGTGGAGGTGTATCAAAATGCCTCAATCCAAACTCAAAGCGGCCCTACTGCCTCACCCCAATATATACGGGCGGAGGTGTATCACAATACCACAATCCCAACATAAAGCGGCCCTACCGCCTCACCCCAATATATGGGAGTGGAGGTGTATCACAATAACACAATCCCAACACAAAGCGTCCCTACCGCCTTACCCCAATATATGCGGGTGGAGGTGTATCACAATAAAATAATCCCAACACAAAGCGGCCCTACCGCCTCACCCTAATATATGCGGGTGGAGGTGTATCACAATGCAACAATCCCAACTCAAAGTGCACCTACCACCTCACCCCAATATATGCTGGTGGAGGTGTATCACAATACCACAATCCCAACACAAAGCGGCCCTACCGCCATACCCCAATATATATGGGTGGAGGTGTATCACAATACAACAATCCCAACACAAAGCGGCCCTACCTCCTCACCCCAATATATGCGAGTGGAGGTGTATCACAATAACACAATCCCAACACAAAGCGTCCCTACCGCCTTACCCCAATATATGCGGGTGGAGGTGTATCACAATAAAATAATCCCAACACAAAGCGGCCCTACCGCCTCACCCTAATATATGCGGGTGGAGGTGTATCACAATGCAACAATCCCAACTCAAAGTGCACCTACCACCTCACCCCAATATATGCTGGTGGAGGTGTATCACAATACCACAATCCCAACACAATGTGGCCCTACCGCCACACCCCAATATATACGGGTGGTGGTGTATCACAATACAACTATCCCAACATAAAGCGGCCCTACCGCCTCACCCCAATATATGCGAGTGGAGGTGTATCACAATAACACAATCCCAACACAAAGCGTCCCTACTGCCTTACCCCAATATATGCGGGTGGAGGTGTATCACAATAAAATAATCCGAACACAAAGCGGCCCTACCGCCTCACCCTAATATATGCGGGTGGAGGTGTATCACAATGCAACAATCCCAACTCAATGTGCACCTACCACCACACCCCAATATGTGCTGGTGGAGGTGTATCACAATACCACAATTTCAACACAAAGCGGCCCTACTACCACACCCCAATATATACGGGTGGAGGTGTATCACAATACCACAATCCCAACACAAAGCGGCCCTACCGCCTCACCCCAATATATGCGAGTGGAGATGTATCACAATTCCACAATCCCAACACAAAGCGGCCCTACCGTCTCACCCGGATATATGCGGGTGTAGGTTCATTACAATACCACAATCCCAACACAAAGCAGCCCTACCACCTTACCCCAATATATGCTGGTGGAGGTGTATCACAATACCACTATCCCAACACAAAGAGGCCCTACCTCCTCACCCCAATATATTCGCGTGGAGGTGTATCACAATAACACAATCCCAACACAAAGTGGCCCTACCTCCTTACCCCAATATATGCGAGTGGAGGTGTATCACAATACCACAATCCCAACATAAAACGGCCCTACCGCTTCACCCTAATATATGCGGGTTGAGGTATATCACAATACCACAATCCCAACACAAAGCTGCCCTACCGCCTTACCCCAGTATATGTGGGTGGAGGTGTATCATAATGCCACAATCCCAACACAAAGCGGCCCTACCGCCTCACCCCAAAATATGCGGGTGGAGGTGTATCACAATACCACAATCCCAACATAAAGCGGCCCTACCTCCTCACCCCAAATTATGAAGGTGGAAGTGTAACCCAATACCACAATCCCAACAAAAAGCGGCCCTACCGCCTTACCCCAATATATACGGGTGGAGGTGTATTACAATACCACAATCCCAACACAAAGCGGCCCTATCGCCTCACCCCAATATATACGGGTGGAGGTGTATCAAAATGCCACAATCCAAACTCAAAGCGGCCCTACTGCCTCACCCCAATATATGCAGGTGGAGGTGTATCACAATACCACAATCCCAACACAAAGCGGCTCTACCACCTTACCCCAATATATGCGGGTGGAGGTATATCACAATACCACAATCCCTACATAAAGCGACCCTTCCGCCTGACCCCAATATATTTGGGTGGAGGTGTATCACAATTCCACAATCACAACACAAAGAGGCCCTACCGCCTCACCCCAATATATGCGTGTGGGGCTGTATCCACAATAACACAATACCTACACAAAGCGGTCCGACCGCCTCACCCCAATATATGCGGGTGGAGGTGTATCACAATACCATAATCCTATCACAAAGCAGCCCTGCCGCTTCACCCCAATATATGCAGGTGGAGGTATATCACAATAACACAATCCTTATACAAAGTGGCCCTACTGCCTCACCCTAATATATATGAGTGGAGGTGTATCACAATACAACAATCCCAACACAAAGCGGCCCTACCGCCTCACCCCAATATATGCGGGTGGAGGTGTATCTCAATACCACAATCCCAACACAAAGCGGCCCTACCATCTCACCCCAATATATGCGGGTATAGGTCCATTACAACACCAGAATCCCAAAACAAAGCAGCCCTACCGCCTTACCCCAATATGTGCGGGTGGTGGTGTATCACAATACCACTATCCCAACACAAAGCGGCCCTACCGCCTCACCCCAATATATTCGGGTGGAGGAGTATCACAATACCACAATCCCAACACAAAGCGGCTGTACCGCCTTACCCCAATATATGCGAGTGGAGGTGTATCACAATACCATAATCCCAACACAAAGTGGCCCTACCGCTTCACCCTAATATATGCGGGTGGAGGTATATCACAATACCACAATCCCAACACAAAGCGGCCCTACTGCCCCACCCCAGTATATGTGGGTGGAGGTGTATCACAATGCCACAATCCCAACACAAAGCGGCCCTACCGCCTCACCCCAATATATGCGGGTGGAGGTTTATCCCAATGCCACAATTCCAACACAAAGCGTCCCTACCGCCTTATCCCAATATATGAGGGTGGAGGTGTATCACAATAAAATAATCCCAACACAAAGCGGCCATACCGCCTCACCCTAATATATGCGGGTGGAGGTGTATCACAATGCAACAATCCTAACTCAAAGCGCACCAACCACCTCACCTCAATATATGCGGGTGGAGGTGTATCACAATACCACAATCCCAACACAAAGCGGCCCTACTGCCACACCCCAATATATGTGGGTGTAGGTGTATCACAATACCACAATCCCAACAAAAGCGGCCCTACCACCTCACCCCAATATATACGGGTGGTGGTGTATCACAATACCACAATCCCAACATAATGCGGCCCTACCGCCTTACCCCAGTATATGTGGGTGGAGGTGTATCACAATACTACAATCCCAACACAAAGCGGCCCTACCGCCTCACCCCAATATATACGGGTGGAGGTGTATCGAAATGCCACAATCCAAACTCAAAGCGGACCTACCACCTCACCCCAATATATGCAGGTGGAGGTGTATCACAATAACACAATCCCAACACAAAGCGGCCCTACCGCCTCACCCCAATATATGCGGATGGAGGTGTATCACAATATCACAATCCCAACACAAAATGGCCCTACCATCTCACCCCAATATATGCGGGTGTAGGTGCATTACAACACCACAATCCCAACACAAAGCAGCCCTACCGCTTTATCCCAATATATGCGGGTGGTGGTGTATCACAATACCATAATCCCAACACAAAGCGGGCCCTACCGCCTCACCCCAGTATATGTGGGTGGAGGTGTATCACAATGCCACAATCCCGACACAAAGCGGCTCTACCGCCTCACCCCAAAATATGCGGGTGGAGGTGTATCATAATGCCACAATCCCAACACAAAGCGGCCCTACCGCCTCACCCCAGAATATGCGGGTGGAGGTGTATCACAATACCACAATCCCAACATAAAGCGGCCCTACCTCCTCACCCCAAATTATGAAGGTGGAGGTGTATCCCAATACCACAATCCCAACACAAAGCGGCCCTACCGCCTTACCCAAATATATACGGGTGGAGGTGTATCACAATACCATAATCCTATCACAAAGCGGCCCTACTGCTTCACCCCAATATACGGGTGGAGGTGTATCACAATACCACAATCCCAACACAAAGCGGCCCTACCATCTCACCCCAATATATACGGGTGTAGGTGCATTACAACACAACAATCCCAACACAAAGTGGCCCTACCGTCTCACCCCAATATATGCGGGTGTAGGTGCATTACAACACCACAATCCCAACACAAAGTAGCCCTACCGCCTTACCCCAATATATGCGAGTGGAGGTGTATCACAATACCACAATCCCAACATAAAACGGCCCTACCGCTTCACCCTAATATATGCGGTTGGAGGTATATCACAATACAACAATCCCAACACAAAGTGGCCCTACCGCCTCACCCCAGTATATGTGGGTGGAGGTGTATCATAATGCCACAATCCCAACACAAAGCGGCCCTACCTCCTCACTCCAAAATATGCGGGTGGAGGTGTATCACAATACCACAATCCCAACACAAAGCGGCCCTACCACCTTACCCCAATTTATACAGGTGGAGGTGTATCCCAATACCACAATCCCAACACAAAGCGGCCCTACCACCTTACCCCAATATATACGGGTGGAGGTGTTTCACAATACCACAATCCCAACACAAAGCGGCCCTACTGCCTCACCCCAATATATGCGGGTGGAGGTGTGTCACAATACCACAATCCCAACACAAAGCGGCCCTACCATCTCACCCCAATATATGCGGGTGTAGGTGCATTACAACACCACAATCCCAACACAAAGCAACCCTACCGCCTTACCCCAATATATGCGGGTGATGGTGTATCACAATACCATCATCCCAACAAAGCGGCCCTACCACTTCATCCCAGTATATCTGGGTGAAGGTGTATCACAATTCCACAATCCCGACACAAAGCGGCCCTACCGCCTCACCCCAAAATATGCAGGTGGAGGTGTATCACAATACCACAATCCCAACACAAAGCGGTCCTACCGCCTCACCCCAATATATGCAGGTGGAGGTGTATCACAATACAACAATCCCAACACAAAGCGGCCCGACCGCCTCACCCCAATATATGCAGGTGGAGGTGTATCACAATACCACAATCCCAACACAAAGCGGCCCTACCACCTCACCCCAATATATGTGGGTGGAGGTGTATTACAATACCACAATCCCAACACAAAGCGGCCCTACTGCTTCACCCCAATATACGGGTGGAGGTGTATCACAATACCACAATCCCAACATAAAGCGGCCCTACCATCTCACCCCAATATATACGGGTGTAGGTGCATTACAACACAACAATCCCAACACAATGTGGCCCTACCGTCTCACCCCAATATATGCGGGTGTAGGTGCATTACAACACCACAATCCCAACACAAAGTAGCCCTACCGCCTTACCCCAATATATGCGAGTGGAGGTGTATCACAATACCACAATCCCAACATAAAACGGCCCTACCGCTTCACCCTAATATATGCGGTTGGAGGTATATCACAATACAACAATCCCAACACAAAGTGGCCCTACCGCCTCACCCCAGTATATGTGGGTGGAGGTGTATCATAATGCCACAATCCCAACACAAAGCGGCCCTACCTCCTCACTCCAAAATATGCGGGTGGAGGTGTATCACAATACCACAATCCCAACACAAAGCGGCCCTACCACCTTACCCCAATTTATACAGGTGGAGGTGTATCCCAATACCACAATCCCAACACAAAGCGGCCCTACCACCTTACCCCAATATATACGGGTGGAGGTGTTTCACAATACCACAATCCCAACACAAAGCGGCCCTACTGCCTCACCCCAATATATGCGGGTGGAGGTGTGTCACAATACCACAATCCCAACACAAAGCGGCCCTACCATCTCACCCCAATATATGCGGGTGTAGGTGCATTACAACACCACAATCCCAACACAAAGCAACCCTACCGCCTTACCCCAATATATGTGGGTGATGGTGTATCACAATACCATCATCCCAACAAAGCGGCCCTACCACTTCATCCCAGTATATCTGGGTGAAGGTGTATCACAATTCCACAATCCCGACACAAAGCGGCCCTACCGCCTCACCCCAAAATATGCAGGTGGAGGTGTATCACAATACCACAATCCCAACACAAAGCGGTCCTACCGCATCACCCCAATATATGCAGGTGGAGGTGTATCACAATACCACAATCCCAACATATAACTGCCCTACCGCTTCACCCTAATATATGCGGGTGGAGGTATATCACAATACCACAATCCCAACACAAAGCGGCTCTACCGCCTCACCATAATATATGCGGGTGATGGTGTATCATAATACCACAATCCCAACACAAAGTGGCCCTTCCGCCTCACCCCAATATATACTGGTGAAGGTTTAAAAAAATACCACAATCCCAACACAAAACGGCCCTACATCCTCACCCCAATATATGCAGGTGGAGGTGTATCATAATACCACAATCCCAACACAAAGTGGCCCTTGCCGCCTCACCCCAATATATGCGGGTGGAGGTGCATCACAATACCACAATCCCAACACAAAGCGGCCCTACCGCCTCACCCCAATATATGCAGGTGAAGGTATATCACAATACCACAATCCCAACATATAACTGCCCTACCGCTTCACCCTAATATATGCGGGTGGACGTATATCCCAATACCACAATCCCAACACAAAGAGGCCCTACCGCCTCACCCTAATATATGCGGATGGAGGTGTATAACAATGCCACAATCCCAACTCAAAGCGGACCTACCACCTCACCCCTATATATACTGGTGGAGGTGTAAAAAAATACCACAATCCCAAAAAAAAAATACCTCAGGTTGCCCATTATGCACGGGGTACTTTCGGCAGTCAGTCTAGCCACAGGTTGCCCATTATGCACATCCACTGTCTAGTTCACCTCCTGCACGGGGTACTTTCGGCAGTCAGTCTATCCAACCAGGCCCGAGCCAGTTTCAGCAGCCACGTCCTCTGAGACCTTGTTTTGAGTGTGGTTATACTCTTCATATGGTGAGGGACTTCCCCATACTCAGGAGGGGGGCACCTCCATATACTACTCAGGCTCCACTTATTCCATAGGGTCCTTGGACTTCTCAGGTCATGGTTACCGCACCGATTGCCACTCCACTTGCTCACTTAGCTGGGGGTAGAGGTCAGGCGGGTAGGGGTCTCCCTGGGGGAGGCCAAGCCAGATGTTATGGTCTTCCGAGTAGGATGGAGGCGGTTGCATCAGACTCAATCATCACAGGTATTGTTCCAGTTTGTCATAGAGATTCATCAATCTTATTTGATCCAGGCTCCATATATTCATATGTATCATCTTGCTTTGCGCCGTATTTGGTTATATCTCATGATTCTTTGAGTTCTTCAGTCTAATTGTCCACGCATGTGGGAGATTCCATTATTGTTGATCGTGTGTGTCGATCGTGTTTAGTTGTTCTTTGTGGTTTTGAGACCAGAGTTGATTTATTGTTGCTCCGTATGGTAGATTTTGATGTTATTTTGGGCATGGAATAGTTGTCGCCCTATCATGCTATTCTCTATTGTCATGCCAAGATGGTCACATTGGCTATGCAAGGTTTGCTGCTGTTGGAGAGGAGGGGTACTTTGGATTATGTTCCTAGTTGTAAGGCCCCGTAAAATTTTACCTAAAACCCAGGGTTTCGTGGTGCCGTAGTAGACTTATGCGTTGATTATTGTAGAGAACTGGCTAAGCGACTGGGGGCTTTTGGGTTGAACAGTGCGTTGGGGAGTTGTAGAAAATTTTTGGAAGCACAGGGCATTTCTACGGTCCATTCTGTCATCGCAGAACTGATCCGTGGATCGCAGATTTGCCGTAGACTGAAGCAGAAATTTTGGCAAAAACTTTTGGACCATTATGCGGCCGCATAATCATTTTGCGGGCTGCACAACCCATCGTAGACCCAACAAAAATATTTTCGGAGGAAAGTTCTATGATGCATTATGTGACCTCAAACAGGTCGAAGAGTGATGCTGGAGTGCCCAGTTCTGGAGGGCCATTATGTCGTTCATTCCGCGAACCGCAGAGCGTTATGCGGTCGCAGATCTGTATCGGGTCTTCATTTTTTTAGTTTTTGAACTCGATCCCATTCTTATAAAACAATCTTAGGGATCATTTTAGAATGTTCAAACTTATATTTTAGAGAGAGGAAGGTGGTCTAGAGTGAGAAAATGAATTTCTAAGTCACTTGTTCATCAATCTTTGCTCAAGTCTTGAAGAATTCTCTAGGGTAACTCACAAGGTATTCAACCAAAAGGTAAGGTTCTAGCCCTAGCCTTCAATTTCGAGTTTTGACTGAAAATAGGTAATTAAGCCAAGCAATTCTTGGGTGTGGGAGTTATTTATTATGCATGTATGTGCTATCTAAGGTTGTAGGGAGATTGTTGAGTTCAATTGGGTAGATTTTGGGTAGTGAAATAGAGGAACCCACTATAGGAGGGCCTTGAGATCATAATGGCCACCTATTGTTTGATAAAGTGATCAAATGAGCTAGAATCATGAACTCCTTCCTAATTCGTGTTCAATGTTGTTGTGTCTCTAAATAAATCAAAGTTGCTAGGATTACGGAACTGTGTAGTGAATTAATAAAACCTCAAAGCGAGGTATGTTGGCTAAACTCCTCTTATAGGATTGAACCCCACAATGGCCTTATAAGTCCCGTGATGCTCATTATAAATTGATTATTCCAAATAAGCCTTGTGTCAAAATAAATATGTGTTCAATATGTATTCCAAAGATTCTTGTTATGTTGAGTTACTGTTTGAGAATGTGGTTTAGGTATGGGCGTGTGTTATTATGTTATGACTTAAAAACGTGATTCTAATGAAAGCTATCATGTCAAATTGTGTAAGAAATCACATGTTCCTAAGACCCTAAATTGCTCGAATATGTGTTTAAAGTCTTAATTTGCAAGGCCTTGTTGTTGATTATCCATAATGCTATTTGAAAGTGAAAGAATAGAACATGAAATATGGTGTGCGGACAACGTGCCAAGAATGAAATTGTATCATGGCCATTGGTGCCAATGAAATGAATGATGTGCAAAAGATTAAGAAATAAGTGGTAAATCCTTTTAATATTAAATGCTTTGGGAGTATCGATTAGCCACTGAGGAAGGGTAATCCCCTCATATGGGATGAGATTGTTTCCCCTTATATGGGATGAGATTGGTGTGTTGAGATGTTTCGCCTTAAATGGGATGAGATTATTGCTAGCATGATGTGATGTGATGTCGACCCACACGACATTGTGGTGAGACAGCTTAGCCGATCGGGCTGAGATCGGAAGCCATGCCGCGCACATGGTGGTATTGTGAGTGGATGTCTCGGGATGAGACTGCTTAGTCGGTCGGGCTGAGATCGAACTCCATGCTAAAACAAGGTGGTGCATCGGTGCTAAAGATCTCCTAACTTAAAAAGATTGGAACTTACTTGAAATGTTCCTTTCCCATAACTTGACACCTTCATACTATTTGGTTCTCTTATTGATTTCCTGTTTCCTTCTCCGTTTGTTGTCACCACTTCTATTGAGAGGGTCTTTAATTTTACATACTAGTACTATTCAATATGTACTAACGTCCCTTTTTCTGGGGGCGCTGCATCTTTAATGGATGCAGGTGGTTCCATAGCAGGTGGTATCGATATGTGATAGCAGCACACCCTCTCCTCAGCTGACTTGGTGAGCCCCACTTCATTTTGGGGTCTTGTATCTCTTATCCTTTGTACATAGTGTTTGAGGTATAGCCGGGGCCTTGTTGTTGGAAGTGTCATAGAACTCTTAAGTTCCTGTTAGAGGCTCTGTAGACATAGTGTGGGTTGTATCTATTTTTTTGGGAAGATTACACTAAATGCTGCAATCGTATCATTTGTAGCACTTTAACTATGCTTGTACAATGTACTAGTTTGGAGACTTGTTAGTAAGGTAACTAATGGAAATGAACTAGTGTTATTCACATGGCCTCTTTCTTACTGTCTAATTAATGAAATGTATTCTCCTCTTTATTAATGGGTGAGTTGGGTCGACCATACTATGCAGGCATGCTCGACCAGGGTAACTCTGTTTAGCGCCGGTCGCGCTCCCCGAGGTCGGGGCATGACACTAGTAGGGTGGTGTCTTTCCTTAAGGCGCAAGGATGGTTGGGAAGGGGTGTGATGCGTAGCTAGCCTTTGTGAGGGATGTCAGTGTTGATATTCCTACCGTTGAGTCAGTTCTGGTAGTGAGAGACTATCCAGATGTATTTTTGGTGGATATTCCAAGCATGCCGCCCGATAGGGATATCGAGTTTGGTATTGATTTGTTGCTGGAAACTCAGCCCCTTTCTATTCCACCATATCGTATGGCCCCAACGAAGTTGAAGGAGTTAAAAGAGCAGTTGTAAAAGTTGCTTGATAAGGGCTTTATTCGGCCTAGTGTGTCACCTTGGGGTGCTCCAGTCTTGTTTGTATAGAAGAAGAATGGTTCTATGCGTATGTGTAATTATTATCGGTAGTTGAACAAGGTTACAGTGAAGAACAAGTATCCATACCCACACATTTATGACCTATTTGATCAGCTACAGGATGTCAAAGTGTTCCCAAAGATTGATTTGCGGTTAGGCTATCATCAGTTGAAGATTCGGAATCTAGATATTCTGAAGACTACCTTCAAGACTCGGTATGGTCACTACGAGTTCCTTGTGATGTTATTTGGGATGGCCAATGCCCTAGCAGCATTCATGCACTTGATGAACAGTGTATTCCATCCCTACCTTGACTCATTCATCATTGTGTTTATTGATGACATCGTGGGGTCTCCCAGAGCCATGAGGATCATGGGTAGCATCTGAAAATAGTGCTTCAGACCTTGAGGTAAAAGAAGTTATATGCACAATTTTCAATGTGTGAGTTATGGCTTGATCTGGTAGCATTTTTGGGTCATGTGGTGTCAATCCGGTGGCATTTTTGGGTCATGTGGTGTAACGTAGATTTGAAGAAGATTGAAGTGGTACAGAGTTTGCCCAGACCGTCTTCAGCTACCGAGATCCGGAGTTTTCTTGGTATGTCACGGCATTAGCACGTTTCGTATAGGGTATCTCATCTATTGCTGCTCCTATGACCATATTGAGCTAGAAGGGTGCTCCGTTCCGATGGACCGAGGAATGTGATAAGAGCTTTCAAAAGCTCAAGACTGACTTGACTTTAGGTCCAGTATTGGTGTTGCCTACAGGTTCGGGGTGTTACACTATGTACTGTGATGCGTTACGTGTTGGCCTCGGCACGATGTGGATGCAAGATAGTAGGGTGATTGCCTACGTGTCTAGACAGCTCAAGGTGCATGAGAATAATTATCTTGTCCACGACTTAGAGTTAGCAGCTATTGTTCATGCCTTGAAGATTTGACAACACTATTTGTATGGTGTCCCTTGTGAGGTGTATACTGACCACCAAAGTCAACAACATCTGCTCCAATAGAAAGATCTTAAATGGCGGCAGCTGAGATGGTTAGAGTTGCTTAAGGACTATGATATCACCATTCTATATCATCACAGGAAGGCCAATGTGGTGGCCGATGCCTTGAGTCGAAAGGTGGAGAGCTTGGGCAGTTTAGCATATCTACCGGCAGCGGAGAGGCCATTAGCACTGGATGTTCAGGCCTTTGCAAACCAGTTTGATAGATTAGATGTTTCAGAGCTGAGTCGAGTTTTGGCTTGCCTGGTTTCTTGGTCTTCTCTATATGATCGTGTTAGAGAGCGTAAGTATGATGACCCACATTTACTTGTCCTCATGGACATGGTTCAGCTCGGCGATGCCAAGGAGGTTACTATTGGGGATGACGATGTGTTGTGGATGCAGGGCCGGCTATGTGTGCACAGTGTGGATGGGTTACGTGAGTTGATTCTTCATGAGGCCCATAGTTCGCGGTACTCCATTCATCCAGGTGCCACTGAGATGTATCAGGACTTGAGGCAGCACTATTGGTGAAGGAGGATAAAGAAAGACATAGTGGATTAAGTAGCTCGGTGTCTAAATTATAAGCAGGTGAAGTAGCGTCAGAGGCTTGAGATTCCCGAGTGGAAATTGGAGAGAGTTACCACGGATTTCCTTGTTGGGCTCCCATAGACTCAGAAGAAGTTAGATGCAGTATGTGTGATTATGGATAGGTTGACCAAGTCATCTCATTTCACTCCATTGGTGACTACTTATTCTTCAGAGCAGTTGGCTAAGATCTATATTCGCGAGATTGTATGACTACATGGCGTACCATTATCCATCATCAATGCCTGGTGTACGCAGTATACATCGCAATTCTGGTAGGCCGTACAAAGTGAGTTAGGCACACGGGTTGAGTTGAGTACAACATTCCACCCTCAGATGGACAAACAGTCATAGGGAACTATTCGGATATTGAAGGATATGCTTTGTAAATGTGTTATGGAGTTTGGGGCTTCTTAGGATCAGTTCTTGCCACTTGCGGAATTTGCCTACAACAATAGCTACCAATCGAGTATTCAGATGGCTCTGTATGAGTCCTTCTATGGGAGGCAGTGTCGGTATCCAGTAGGTTGGTTTGAGTTGGGTGAGGCTAGGCTACTAGGTGCTAACTTGGTTCAAGATGCTTTGGAAAAGGTGAAATTAATTTATGATCAGCTTTATACAGCCCAATCTAGACAGAAGAGTTATGTGTATCGGAAGGTTCATGATATTGTATTCATGGTTGGACTGGGGGTCTTGCTTTGGGTTTCGCCCATGAAGGGTATTTTGAGGTTCGGGAAGAAAGGCAAGTTGATCCTTAAGTATATCGGACCATTTGAGATTCTTGAGAGGATTGGTGAGATGCCCTACAAGCTTGAACTGCCACCTAGTCTAGCTGTAGTTCATCCAGTATTCCATGTTTCTATGCTCCAGAAGTATCACGGTGATCCGTCTCATGTGTTAGATTTCAGCTCAGTCCACTTGGACAAGGATATTTCTTATATTGAGGAGTCGGTAGCCATTTTGGACAGACATGTCTGAAAGTTGAGGTCAAAGAGCATTGCTTTAGTGAAGGTTTAGTGGTGGGTTCAACCAGTCGAGGAGGTAACTTGGGATACCGATCATGATATGCGTAGCCGTTATCCTCATCTTTTCACCACTCCATGTATTTCTCTATACTCGTTCGAGGACGAACATTTGTTTTAAGAGGGGGATGTAACGACCTGGCCGGTCATTTTGAGTATTTTAGTCTCGTTCCCCTAACTATTGCCTCCTCTATATTGTATTGTGGTTATGTGACTTGCCGGGGGTGTTTGGTTTAGGTTTCAGAGTGAAATGGGACACATAGTCCCTAAGTTGGATGTTTAAGTTGAAAGAGTTGACCGTAGTTTGAATTTTGTGTAGACGACTACGGAATAGAGTTTTGATACTTCCAATAACTCCATATAGTGATTTTGGACTTAGGAGCATGTCCGGATGTTGATTTGGAGGTCCGTAGGTCATTTCGGCTTGAATTGGCGAAACTTAGAAAGTTGAAGGTTTGGAAGGCTGAGAAGTTTGACTGGTTGTTGACTTTATTGATATCTGGGTCGGATTTTGATTACGGAAGTTGGAACAGGTCTGTCATGTCATTTATGACTTGTGTGCAAAATGTGAGGTCAATCGGAGCTGTTCTAATGCGATTCAGCGTTTGTTTTGGATGTCGGATGTTCATTGTTTCAATAGGCTGGAATTGTGCTGCGATTTGAAGAATCGATGTTGTTTGATGTGATTTTTGGCCTCGAATAGGTCTGTTATGTGTTTTGGAACTTGTTGGTATATTCAAACGAGGTCTCGGAGGCCCTAGGTGTGATTCAAATTGAATTCAGAACCAATTTAGACTTAATCATTTTTGTTGAAGCTCCAACCATTCTGGTGTCATCACACCTGCGGTGGGAATGGCTGCAAGTGCGGAATCGCTAGTGTGAGTGAGGAAGCGCAGAAGGGGAAAAGGCTATCCAGGCCTAAGGGTCGTAGAAGCGGAGGCCCTTCCGCAGGCGCGAGAGCGAAGATGCGCCCAGGTTCCGCAGGAGCGGACGCGTACGTGCACAATTTTGTCCGCAGAAGTTTAATTCTCTAATCCTAGTGTGAACCGTACCTGCGATGGATTTTTCGCAGGTGTGGCATCGCAAGTGCAACAGTGAGCCCGCATATGCGAAATCGCTGGGCAGAAAAAGGGGTCTTCGAGTGTTTATTTTCATTTTCATCTTTTGGACCTACGGAGCTTGGTTTGTCTCGTTATTTCGAGAGATTTTCAAGAAAATCGTCGAGGTAAGTGATTCTAACCCGGATTTGACTATATTACATGAATCCATTGTTATTTTCATAATTTATTTTGTGATTTGAGTTAAAAATTTGGGGAAAATGGGGAAAAGCTTCTTAGACTAAATTTTGGGGATTTGAAAAGCTGTAAGGCCCCGTAAAAGTTTACCTAAGACCCGGGGTTTCGTGGTGCCGAAGTAGACTTATATGCTGACGATTGTATCATTTGTACAATTGATGTTAAGGGTGTGCCCTTTTGGTGATGTACTGCTCATAAGGCCCTGGTTTCCATTGTTTCTATGATATATTGCATCATTTGTTCATGTATATGTTGTTAGGGTTGGTTTATCGGATTCTTTGATAGGTGGATAGGCCTAGTTACAGGAGAAACTTTGGGAAAAATTTTTGAAATTTGGGGATTTAGTCAAAAGTTGGAATTATTGGTGTGTTATAGCAGCTTAAGCGGATTTCGGCCCTCGTTCGAGGACGAATGAACTTAAGTGGGGGAGGATGTAAGGCCACATAAATGTTTACCTAAGACCTGGGTTTCGTGGTGCCGAAGTAGACTCATCTGATGAAGATTGTAGAGATTTTTCGGTTGAACATCACGTTGGGGAGTTGAAGAAAATTTTTGGAAGTGTAGGGCATTTCTGCAGTCCATTCTATGGTCGCATAATTGATATGCGGACTATAGATTCACCGCAGATTTAAGCAGAAACTTGGGAAATGTTTTGGACCCTTATGCTGTCAATTATGTAGCCGCATAACCCATCACAAACCCAACATGAAATTTTCCGGCAGGGGAGTTCTACGGACTGCAGACCGGCCGCAGAACGAGGCAGAATTGCCCTGTTTCGGAGGGCCATTGTGTGTTCCATTTTGCGGACCGCAGATCTGTGTTAGGGCTTCATTTTTCTAATTGTTTTTACACGACCCTTTTTTGATTAAAAACCCTTGGGGCTCATTTTTTAAGAGAAATCTGATATTTTAGAAAGAAGGGAGAGTGTTCTAGAATGAGAGAAGGAGACCCTAGGCTAATTGTTTGAGAATTCTTGCCCAAGACATGGAGAATTCACAAGGAAAACTCATGAGGTCTTCATCCAAGAGGTAAGGTTCTAACCCTAGTCTTTAATTTCCAGTTTAGGTAGAAGATGGGTAATTGGGAATATGATTCTTGAGTATGAGAGTTGTTTATTTTACATGAATGTACCACCAAGGGTAGTGGGAATATTGTTGAGCTCTTTTGGGTAGAGGGATGAAATAATCCACCATAGGAGGACCTTGAAACCTTAACGCATACCTAGTTTTTGATAAAATGCTCAAGTGAGCTGGAACTATGAACTCTCTCCTAATTTGTATTCAATTTTGCTATATTTCTAAATAGATCTACGAGGCTAAGAATTGTGGAATATTGTAGTAATTTAAAAAGCTCGAGGCGAGGTATGTTGGCTAAACTTCTCTCTTAGAATTGAATTCCCACGATGATCTTGTAAGTCCCGAGTTGTCCATTATGAATTGACTTTTCTGAATAAGTTTGTTGTCAGATGATGTATATATATATATATATGAATATGTTCAAAATATGTTCTAGAATATGTTCAAAATATGTTCTGGAATATTCTTATCATATTCTGCTATTCTTCGGAAGAGTATTTGAAGTATAGTATGTAGTAAAATGTTGTGACTTCAAGTCAAGTCCCGATGAAAGTGATCACACCAAATTGTATAAGAAATCACATGTGCCTAAGACCCTAATTTGCTCATGTATCTATCTAAAAATCATAATTTGAAAGGCCTTGTTGTTTATTATCCAAGATGATGTTTGAAAGTGAAATAGTGAGCATGAATTATGAAGTACGGCTAATGTACCAAGAATGATTTTGCTTTATGGCCAATGATGCCAATAAAATGAATGACATGTAAACGAATGTGAATTGAGTGGTAAATACTTTTAATAATAAATGCCTCGGGAGTATTGTTTAGCCACCGAGGAAGGGTAGGTCGGAACAACCTAACCCCAAAGCTACACGTGCCGGTGTAGGAGTGATTAAGGGGTAAATCCCCGGGTTAACGTGAAGGTTCTAACCCTAGATGGCTTAGCCGATCGGGCTTAGATCGGATGCCATGCTGCACATATGGTGGTATTGTGAGTGTATATCTAGGGGTTTGACAGCTTAGCCGGTCGGGCTTAGATCGGACTCCGTGCTAAAACATGGTGGTGTATCAGTGCTAAAGTTCTCCCAACTTAAATTACTGAAACCTATTTGAAGTTCCCTTTCCCATAACTTGACACCTTGATACTGTTTGAGTCTCTTATTGATTTCATGTTTTATTCTCTGTTTACTGTTGCTCGTTCTATTGAGAGGGTGTTTAGTTTTACATACTAATAATATTCCATATGTACTAACGTCCCTTTTGTCGGGGCGCTGCATCTTTTATGGATGCAGTTGGTTCCATAGATTGTGGTATTGATCAGTGATAGAAACACACCCTCTCCTCAGCTAATTTGGTGAGCCCCACTTTATTTCGGGGTCCTATATCTTTTATCCTCTAAACATAGCGTTTTGAGGTATAGCCGGGGCCTTGTTGCCGGCACTGTCATAGCACTCTTTTGTTTTTGTTAGAGGCTCCGTAGACATAGTATGGGTTGTATCTATTTTTGGGAATGTTAAACTAAAAATGATGTAATCATATCATCTATTCCACTTTAACAATGATTGTACAATGTACTATTTTGGATACTTGTCAATCTCGTAACTAATGGAAATGAACTAGTGTTTTCACATGACCTCTTACTGTCTATTTAATGAAATCTTTCATTCGCTTTGTTCATTGGTGAGTTGGGTAGAAGGTATTATAAAGGCTTGGTGGATCAAGGTATCTCGGTTGAGCAGCGCTCGCACTTCCCGAGGTCGGGGCGCGACAAACTTGGATGTCTCGGAGCCGTATCTAGTAGAGTACTTCTTATCGGTGTGTTGTCGACCACATCTATAATTAGGATGCTACTTGGGCATTTTAGAATAATACCATTCTTCGATATTCTAGATCGTGCGATAAAGCTGATTGTAAGATTGTTCCTCCTTTAACTCGTGCTTTGCTCTAACTTTCAGTACATGGTGCCTCGGAAGAATACAATAACTGGCCAAGGAGCCAATGTTACCCCAAGAGTGGCAATTGATTCGATACTTGGTGATGCGGGTGAGCACCCGAGGGGTGAGATCATTCCCCTACCTACTACACTGCCTGAGGGTGCAACGATCCCTCCAGCTGATATTCCAGTTCCACCTCCAGCCCCAGCTTCCAGTTGCGGTGTATCTTATGGGGATCTTAGGGGAGCCATACATATGTTGGCTCTGATAGTGGCTTGCCAGGCCCAGAGATCAAATGTTGCACCCAGTTCTTCTAGTTAGCCAGGGGATTCCGCTTGTTCCAGGGTGAACAGATTTCTCTAGTCGGATCCTCCAGTGTTCACAGGTACTGATCCTGAGGAGGACCCCCAGGACTTCATTAATGAGATGCACAAGACTCTCCAGGTTATGCGTGCTACTGAGACAGAGGGAGTAGAGTTGGCCTCCTATCGCCTGAAAGGGGTGGCATATTCTTGGTTTGAAACGTGGGAGGACTCCCGTGAGGAGGGAAGCCCTCCGGCGAGATGGAGTGAGTTTGCCGATGCTTTTATTGATCATTTCTTGCCTGCCGAGACTAAGGCAGTCCATGCCGCCGAGTTTGAGAGCCTTAAACAAGGTAGCATGAGTGTGTGGGAGTATCATATGAGATTCACACCCCTGTCCAATAATGCAATCTAAATGTTACCCACTATGGAGGCTAGAATGCGCCGGTTTGTGCAGGGCCTTTGCCCCTTGATTATGAATGAGGCTGCTACAGTTTCTTTGAATTTTAACATGAACTATGGTAAGATTGTGGCATTTACTCAAGCCACAGAGACCCGCAAACTGTAGAATAGAATGGTGCGTGAGAGCAGCAGTAAGGCGCAGTCCGCGGGCAATTTTGGTCGCTCTTCTGGTTGTGGTAATGGTAGTAGGTCGGCATTTAGGGGATGGCCTTTAGGGACGTCCCAGTATTTTGCTTAATGTTCAATCAGTGCACCGCTATCGGGGCCCATTCAGTAGCAGGGGAGCCGTTTTAGTCCCAGCCAGGGCAACAGGGGATCCTACCAGCAGGGTCGTTCTGGTGGGAGATTTCAGCAGCAGCAGAGGCCCCCATGCCCTAGGTGCAGGAATATGCACTTTGGGGCCTGCTTCATAGACCAACCCATATGTTACGAGTGTGGAATGATGGGTCACATTCAGAAGGATTGTCGTTCCTCTCACTAGAGCATGGGCAGGGGTGCAGCACAGCCAGCCAGTTCTGCAACTACTACATCCGCAACACCTCCTCCAGCTCGAGGCACCCAGACAACCGTAGGGCGTTGTGCCGCTAGGGGTGGCGCACAGAATTCAGGAGGACCCAGTCGTTTCTATTCTATGAGATGTCACCAGATTCAGAGGCTTCTCCAGATGTTGTCACTGGTATATTGATTGTCCAATCTCATGATGTGTATGCTCTTATTGATCCCGGTTCCTCTTTCTCCTATGTTACTCCCTATGTTTCTATGAGAATTGGGATAAAACCGGAATAGCTCCATAAGTCGTTCTCTGTATCTACTCCAGTGGGCGAGTCGATTGTGGCCGCATGGGTTTATATGGACTGTGTTGTCACGGTGCATGGTCGGGACACCATGGCTGATCTCATTGAATTGGGAATGGTTTAGTTTTATGTGATAATGGGAATGGATTGGCTATATTCATGTTTTGCCAAACTTGACTATCCAACCAAAACCGTTAGGTCTGAATTTCCAAATGAGTCAGTGAATGAATGGAAGGGGGATGATATGGTGCCGAAGGGTAGGTTTATTTCTTACCTTAAGACCACGATGATGATAAACAAATGGTGTATCTACCATTTGGTCGGGGTTACGGACACCGATGTTGAGGCACCTACGCTTGAGTCTGTGCCTATTATGAAAGAATTTCTGGATGTCTTTCCGGATGAGCTCCATGGGATTCTGCCAGATAGGGAGATTGATTTTAGGATTGATGTGATTCCAGGCATGCAGCCTATATCTATTCCACCCTACAGAATGGCACTGACATAATTGAAAGAGCTAAAGGAACAATTGAAAGATTTGTTAGATAAGAGTTTTATCCGGCCGAGTGTGTTGCCTTGGAGCGCACCGGTTATATTTGTAAAAAAGAAGGATGGGTCGCTAGGAATGTGTATTGACTATTGCTAGCTCAACAAGGATACAATCAAAAATAAGTACCCACTGCCAAGAATAGATGACTTGTTTGATCAATTGCAGGGTGTTAGGTACTTCTCTAAGATCGATTTAAGATCCGGGTATCACCAATTGAAAATCAGGGAGCATGATATTCCAAAAACTGCTTTCAGGACACGGTATGGGCACTTTAAATTTTTGGTAATGTCTTTTGGGCTAACAAATGTCCCGGCAGCTTTCATGGATCTTATGACTCCAGTCTTCAAGCTTTTTCTTGACTCATTCGTGATAGTGTTTATTGACGATATCCTTGTATATTTGAGAAGTCGACAAAACCATGCCGATCATCTCAGGGCAGTTTTGAAGACTCTATATCAGCACAAGTTGTATGCGAAGTTTTTGAAATGTGAATTTTGGCTCAAACCTGTCACGTTCTTGAGTCATGTCGTCTCCGGAGAAGGAATAGAGGTGGATCCTTAGACGATTTCAGTGGTGATGAATTGACCTAGACCTACTACCCTAACTGAGATTCGTAGTTTCTTGGTCTTAGCTTGATATTACAGGAAGTTTGTGTAGGGGTACCCTACCCTTGCCTCTACATTGACTAAATTGACGCAGAAGGCAGTTAAGTTCCAATGGTCGGATGCTCGTCCGAATAGGACCACCAGGACTTCATTAATGAGATGTACAAGACTCTCCAGGTTATGCGTGCTACTGAGACAGAGGGAGTAGAGTTGGCCTCCTATCGCCTGAAAGGGGTGGCATATTCTTGGTTTGAAACATGGGAGGACTCCCGTGAAGAGGGAAGCCTTCCGGCGAGATGGAGTGAGTTTGCCGATGCTTTTATTGATCATTTCTTGCCTACCGAGAGTAAGGCAGCCCGTGCCGCCAAGTTTGAGAGCCTGAAACAAGGTAGCATGAGTGTGTGGGAGTATTATATGAGATTCGCGCCCCTGTCCAATAATGCAATCTAAATGTTACCCACTATGGAGGCTAGAATGCACTGGTTTGTGCAGGGCCTTTGCCCCTTGATTTTGAATGAGGCCACTATAGTTGCCTTAAATTCTAATATGAACTATGGTAAGATTGTGGCATTCACTCAAGCCACAGGGACCCGCAAACTGTAGAATATAATGGAGCGTGAGAGCAGCAGTAAGGCGCGGTCCGCGGGCAATTTTGGTCGCTCTTCTAGTGGTGGTAATGGTGGTAGGTCAGAATTTAGGGGAGGGTCATCAGGGACGTCCCAGTATTTTGCTTAGTGTTCAGTCAGTGCACATCCATCGAGGCCCATTTAGTAGCAGGGGAGCCGTTTTAGGCCCAGCCAGGGCAACAGGGGATCCTACCAGCAGAATCCCCTGGCTGACTGGAAGAAGTGGGTGCAAGTTTGTATGGCTCCTCTAAGATCAACATCTTCAGGTCAGCCAGGGGATTCTACTGGTTCCAGGGTGAATAGGTTTCCCCAGTTAGATCCTCTAGTGTTTATGGGTACTAACCTAGAGGAAGATCCCCAGGATTTCATCGATAAGATGTACAAGACTCTCGGAGTCATGCGTGCTACTGAGATAAAGGAAGTGGAATTGTCCTCCTACAGCCTGAAAGAGGTGGCATATACTTGGTTTCAACTATGGGAGGAGTCCCGTAGAGAAGGGAGCTCTCCGGCGAGGTGGGGTGAGTTTGCCGATGCCTTCATTGATCATTTCTTGCCTACCGAGACTAAGGCAGCCCATGCTGTTGAGTTTGAGAACCTAAGGCAAGGTAGCTTGAGTGTGTAGGATTACCATATGAGATTCGCGTACCTGTCTAAATATGCTATTTACATGTTGCCCACTATGGAGGCTAGAGTTCGCCGATTTGTACAGGGCCTTAGTCCCTTGGTAATTAATGAGGCTGCTACAGCTGCCTTGAATTCTGATATGAACTATGGAAAGATGGTGGCATTAGCTCAAGCCACAGAGAACCGCAAATTAAGGAACAAAATGGAGCGAGAGGGTAGTAATAAGGCCCGGTTTACTGGAAACTTCGATAGTTCTTCTGGTGGTGGCAGGTCAGTCTTCAGAGGAGGGTCGTTAGGGCCATCACAGTCCTTTGCTTAGTCTTCAGCTAGTGCACCGCCATCAGAGCCCAGTCAGCAGCAGCAATGGAGTCGTTTCTTGCCCAGTCAGGGCAACATGGGATTTAATCAGCAGGGTCATCATGGTGGTAGATTCCAGCAGCAGAGGAAGCCCCCATGCCCTAGGTGTGGAAAGATGAACCTAGGAATATTCTACATGGACCTACCCATATGCTACAGATGCGGATTGAGGGTTCACATTCAGAGGGATTGTCATTCGTCTGCAGCTACTACATGCGCAGCATCTCTTCCAGCTCGAGGCACTCCAACACCCGCAGGGCGTGGTGAAGCTAGGGGTGGAGCACAAAGTTTGGGAGAATCTGGCCGTTTCTATGCTATGAGGGGTCACCAGAATTCAGAGGCTTCTCCAGATGTTGTCACAGGTATATTAACCGTCCAATCTCATGATGTATATGGTCTTATTTATCCCGGTTCCACTTTGTCATATGTCACACCTTATATTGGTATGGAATTTGGGATAGAACCAGAATAGCTTTATGAGCCGTTCTCTGTATCTACTCCGATTGGTGAGTCTATTTTGGCCACGCGGGTTTATAGGGATTGTGTTGTCACGTTGCGTGATCGGGGCACTGTGGCCGATCATATTGAATTGAGAATGGTCGATTTTGATGTTATAATGGGGATGGATTGGCTTTATTCATGTTTTGCAAAGCTTGATTGACGAACTAGAACTATTAGGTTCGAAATTCCAAATGAGCCAGTTATTGAGTGGAAGGGTGATGATGTAGTGCCGAAGGGTAGGTTTATTTATTACCTTGAGACCACATAGATGATCAACAAGGGATGTATTTACCATTTGGTCCGGGTTATGGACACCGATGCCGCGGCACCTACACTTGAGTCCGTGCCTGTTGTGAATGAATTTTTGGGAGTCTTTCCGGATGAACTCCCTACAATCCCACCAGACAGGGAGATTGATTTTGGGATTGATGGGATGCCAGAGACACATCCTATATCTATTCCACCCTACAGAATGGCACCGACAGAATTGAAGGAGCTAAAAGAACAATTAAGAGATTTGTTAGAAAAGGGTTTCATCCGGCCGAGTGTGTCGCCTTGGGGCGCATCAGTCTTTTTTGTAAGAAAGAAAGATGGGTCACTGAGAATGTGCATTGACTATCGGCAACTTAAAAAGGTAACAATAAAAAATAAGTACCCACTGCCAAGGATAGATCACTTGTTTGACCAATTGCATGGTGCTAGGTACTTCTCCAAAATTGATTTACGATCCGGGTATCACCAATTGAAGATCAGGGAGCGGGATATTCCAAAAACAGCTTTTAGGACCCGGTATGGGCATTTTGAATTTCTGGTGATGTCTTTTGGGGTAACAAATGCCCCAGCAGCCTTCATGGATCTTATGAATCGAGTTTTTAAGCCATTCCTTGACTCTTTTGTGATAGTGTTTATTGACGATATTCTTGTATATTCACAAAGTTGAGAAGACCACGGCGATCATCTCATGGTAGTTCTGCAAAGCCTGCAGCATCACCAGTTATATGCAAAGTTTTCAAAGTGTGAATTTTGACTTGAATCGGTTATATTCTTGGGTCATGTAGTCTCTAGTGAGGGAATTACGCCTGATCCTCAGAAAATTTCAGCTGTGAAAAATTGCCGAGGCCTACAACTCCAATAGAGATTCGCAGTTTCTTAGGCTTAGCTGGGTATTACAGAAAGTTTGTGGAGGGGGTTTCTATTCTTGCCTCTCCATTGACTAAATTGACGCAGAAGGCAATTAAGTTCCAATGGTCAGATGCTTGTGAAAAGAGTTTCCAAGAATTGAAAGCAAGATTTACTACGGCACCTGTGTTGACTCTACCAGAGGGTATAGATGAATTTGTGGTATATTGTGATGCTTCAAGAATCGGGCTTGGGTGTGTATTAATGCAACATGGAAAGGTGATAGCTTATGCTTCTAGGAAACTAAAGAATCATGAAAAGAACTATCCAACACATGATTTAGAACTTGCGGCGGTGGTATTTGCATTGAAAATCTAGCGTCATTATTTATATGGGATCCATGTGGATATATTCACAGACCATAAGAGCCTTCAATATATTTCTAAATAGAAGGAATTGAATCTGAGGCAGAGAAGATGGCTTGAATTACTCAAGGATTATGACATTGATATTTTATACCATCCAGGGAAGGCTAATGTTGTGGTGGATGCTCTTAGCCGATAATCTATGGGTAGCTTAGCACACTTGGAGGCATATCAAAGGCCATTGGCCAAAGAAGTTCACCGACTGGCTAGTTTGGTAGTTCGTCTTGAGGACTCTAGTGAAGGAGGGGTAATTGTGCAAAGCTGAATCATCACTTGTAGTAGAAGTCAAAGAAAAACAATACAACGACCCATTGTTAATACAATTAAAAGAGGGGATTCATAAACATAAGACCATGGCCTTTTCTCTTCGCATGGATGATGTTACACTAAGGTACCAATGGCGACTATGTGTTCCAAATGTGGATGGTCTCCGTGAAAGGATTTTGACTGAAGCTCACACTTCTAGATATTCCGTGCACCCAGGTTCTACAAAAATGTATCATGATCTTAAGGAAGTCTTTTGGTGAAATAATATGAAGAGGAATATGGCGGACTTTGTGGCAAGATGTCCGAATTGTCAGCAAGTGAAGGCCGAACACCAAAGGCCCGGTGGGTTGGCACAGAACATAGAAATTCCAATGTGTAAGTGGGAAATGATTAATATGGATTTTGTGGTTGGATTACCACGCACCCCACGTAAGTTTGACTTGATTTAGGTGATTGTGGATCGACTCACGAAATCAGCACACTTATTGCCGGTTAGTTCTACCAACACAGTGTAGTAGTATGCTCAGTTGTATATCAAAGAAATAGTCACGTTGCATGACACCCCAGTTTCCATCATTTCTAATCGGGGAGCACAATTCACTGCTAACTTTTGGAAGAAATTTCAGCAAGGTTTGGGAACTCAGGTGAATCTTAGTACAGCCTTTCACCCGCAGACTGACGGGCAGGCAGAGCGTACTATTCATACGCTAGAGGATATGTTGCGTGCTTGTGTTCTAGACTTCAAAGGTAGCTGGGATGATCATCTACCACTCATATAATTTGCATATAATAATAGCTATCATGCTAGCATTTAAATGGCACCGTTCGAGGCTTTATATGGTAGGAGATGTAGATCTCCCATTGGGTGGTTCGAAATTGGAGAAGCAGATTTGATAGGGCCTGACCTTGTGCATCAGGCTATGGAAAAAGTTAAAATCATTAAGGAGCGGTTGAAGACTACTCAGAGTCATCAGAAATCCTATTCGGATGTTCGTCATAATGATTTGGAGTTCAAAGAAGATGATTGGGTATTCTTGAAAGTTTCCCCCATGAAGGGTGTAATGCAATTTGGTAAGAAAGGGAAATTGGGTCCGAGGTATGTCGGATTGTACAAAATCATTCAGAGGATCGGTGAGGTGGCGTACAAGCTTGAGCTACCGCCTAAGATGTCATTAGTACACCCGGTGTTTCATGTGCCTATGTTGAAGAAAGTAGTTGGAGATCCGACACTCATTGTTCCGGTTGAGACTATTAGGATAAATGAGAAATTGACTTATGAAGAGATTCCGATTTCTATTATTGATCGGCAAGTCTGAAAATTGAGAAATAAAGAAATTGCCTCCATGAAAGTGTTGTGGCGAAACCAACAGGCTGAAGAGGCTACTTGGGAGGGCAAGGAAGAAATGAAGAAAAAGTATCCTTATTTGTTTGTATGACCATGTATTTAAAGTTGTGATCTAGGAAAAAAATTATAAGACTTACTTTTTATGAATTTTGTATCATGTGAACAATTGGCATTAAGGGTGTTCCTTTATGGATATATATTGTTTATGAGACCACATTTGGTGTTGTATTGTATTATGTTACATAGTTGGAATACGTATATGTTGTTATGATGTATTTTCGGGGCTCTCTTACAAGTGGATAGGCCTAGTTACAAGGGAAACTCTGGCGAAAGTTTTGGAAATTTTGGGAGTTAGTAAAATTTGGGGCTGCTCGAATGTGGTATCAAAACAAACTGAGTTGCACAAGATGCTAATGACGGATTTTTACACTCATTCGAGGACGAATGATCCTAAGCGGGGTTGAACAATGGACCAGAAAGTAAAGGAATATTTTTGGCAGAAAAGTGCATTTCTGCGGTCCACTATGCGACCGCAGAATCACTATGCAGACCGCATAATGGCCGCAGAGTGAGGCAGTTAATTGGGCCAATTGGAAGCAATTATGCGGTCGACTGTGCGACCGCATAACTGTTATGTGGTGCATTATGCGACCGCATTATGGTTATGCAGACCGCATATACAGATAGTTCTTTTGGCTATTTTGTGACCAACTATGCGACCGATATGCGGTCCGCATATCGGTTATGCGATCGCATACCTTGTTCCGGAGCTCCATTTTTGGGTTTTTTAAAACCCGACCCCATTTCATTAAATACACTCTTTGAGCCATTTTTGAGCTATAATCTGATATTTTAGAGTGAGAGAGAGTGCTCTAGAGTGAGAAGGTGTTCTTCAATAATTGTTCTTCAATTCTTGCTCAAGTTTTGGAAGATTAAGGAGAGAAACTCACTAGGTCTTCATCCTAGAGGTAAGATTCTACACCCTAACCCTCAATTTCGAATTTTATGTAGGAATGGATAATTAGCAAGATAATTTTTGGGCATGAGGGTTGTTTATTTTACATGCATGTGTCATCAAAGGGTGTAGGAAGATTGTTGAGCTAAAAATGGTAAAGATTGAGTTGTGGGATGATGGAATCCTTCATAAAAAGGACATTGAAACCTTATGCACAACTAATGCTTCATAAAATGCTCAAGTGAGCTACAACCATGATCATCTTCCTAATTTTGATTCAATTTGTTATATTTCTACAATAGATTGAAGTTGCTAAGAATTCCGAAACATTTAGAGTGTAAGGAAGCTCAAGTGAGGTATGTTGGCTAAACTCTTCTCTTAGAATTGAATCCCACGATATTCATGTAAATTATGTAAGTCCCGAGTGATTCATTATGAAACTGGCTATTCCGATTAATATTGGGTTGAGAGATATATGTTCAACAAGCATCCCAAATTATTTATTCATGTTATGTTACAAATTGAGGATGTGTTAAAATATGGGCTGTGCATTAATAATATTTTGACTTTAAGTCAAGTTCAAATGAAGTCTATTATGCCAACTTTTGTGAAATATCTCTATGTGCCTTAGACTCTAAATTGCTCACATGTGTACTACACACCTTGATTTGAATTGTATTTGTTGTTGATGATGATAATGATATTTGAAATTGATAAGGTGAGCATGAAATACTGAATATGGCCAACGTGTCAAGAATGATCTTATAATTATGGCCATTAGTGCCAATGAAATGAAAAGATGTGAAAGTAATATGAAATGCGATGATTGTTATAAAAAGGTTGATGTCTCAAATAAGACAGCCTAGCCAGTCGGGTCGTGATCGGACACCATGCCGCACACATAGTGGTTATTGTGCTGGAAATCGTAATTGAAATTATTATTGTGGTCGATGTCCCTAATGGATAGCCTAGTCGATTGGGTCGTGATCGGACTCCATGTTAAATACGGTGGTATTGATATTGAGATAAATTGTGGTTGATGTCTCTAATGATATGGCCTAGCCGATCGGGTCGTGATCGGACTCCGTGCTAAGAGTACGGTGGTACTGGTTTTGTGAATAATGGTATTGTGAATAATGGTATTGTGGACAATGGTATATCGATACTAAAAATCTCCCAATGTGAGATATGGAAATTAATTTGAACACTGCCTTGATCCTAAATTGATGTTTGATGTTGATTAAGGCTTTCATTGATATTATGATAATCGTGTTTGTATTATTTGTCATTCTATTGAGAGGGTGTTTACTTATACATACTAGTGCTATTCGACGGTATTAACGTCCCTTTTGCCAGGGGCGCTGGATCTTTAAATGGATGCAGGTGGTTCCACAACAGGAGATATTGATCAGTGATAGCAGTGCACCTTCTTCCCAGCTGACTTAATGAGCCCCACTTCATTCCGAGGTCATGAATCTTTTGTACTTTGTGTATTCTGTTTGAGGTATAGTCGGGGCCTTGTTGCCGGCATTATCATTGTACCCTTCTTTATCTATAGAGACTCTGTAGACATAGTGTGGGTTGTTTATTGGTGCTTGGGAAAGACAAACTATGTTATGTTGTGGTCGTAGTACTTGTCCATTTTAGACATTAAAAATGGTTAAACTTATGCTAAGAAATTGGTAATTGCAAACATGACCACTTTATTGTTTAATTAAGGAAAATATATATTCTCTTTATTCATGAATGAGTTTGGGTTGAAGGAATCTAACTGGCTTGCTCGGTCAGGTTCGCTCGGTTGAGCGTCGGTCGCGCTACTCGATTTTGGGGTGTGACAAATTGGGTCTGAGGTATGTCGGACCGTACAAAAGCATTCAGAGGATCGTGAGGTGGCGTACAAGCTTGAGCTACCACATGAGATGTCATTAGTACACCCGGTGTTTCTTGTGTATATGTTGAAGAAAGTAGTTGGAGATCCGACACTCATTGTTCCGGTTGAGACTATTGAGGTAAATGAGAAATTGACTTACGAAGAGATTCCGATTTCTATTATTGATCGGCAAGTCTGAAAATTGAGAAATAAAGAAATTGCCTCCATGAAAGTGTTGTGGCGAAACCAACAGGCTGAAGAGGCTACTTGGGAGGGCAAGGAAGAAATGAAGAAAAAGTATCCTTATTTGTTTGTATGACCATGTATTTAAAGTTGTGATATAGGAAAAAAATTATAAGACTTACTTTTTATGAATTTTGTATCATGTGAACAATTGGCATTAAGGGTGTTCCTTTATGGATATATATTGTTTTTGAGACCACATTTGGTGTTGTATTGTATTATGTTACATAGTTGGAATACGTATATGTTGTTATGATGTATTTTCGGGGCTCTCTGACAAGTGGATAGGCCTAGTTACAAGGGAAACTCTGGCGAAAGTTTTGGAAATTTTGGGAGTTAGTAAAATTTGGGGCTGCTCGAATGTGGTATCAAAACAAACTGAGTTGCACAAGATGCTAATGACAGATTTTTACACTCATTCGAGGACGAATGATCCTAAGCGGGGTTGAACAATGGACCAGAAAGTAAAGGAATATTTTTGGCAGAAAAGTGCATTTCTGCGGTCCACTATGCGACCGCAGAATCACTATGCAGACCGCATAATGGCCGCATAACTATGCGACCGCATAACTGTTATGCGGTGCATTATGCGACCGCATAATGGTTATGCGGACCGCATATTGACCGCATACACAGACAGTTCTTTTGGCTATTTTGTAACCAACTATGCGACCGATATGCGGTCCGCATATCGGTTGTGCGATTGCATACATTGTTCCGGAGCTCCATTTTTGGGTTTTTAAAACCAGACCCTATTTCTTTATATATATTCTTTGGGCCACTTTTGAGCTATAATCTGATATTTTAGAGTGAGAGAGAGTGCCCTAAAGTAAGAAGGTGTTCTTCAATAATTGTTCTTCAATTCTTGCTCAAGTTTTGGAAGATTAAGGATGGAAACTCACTAGGTCTTCATCCTAGAGGTAAGACTCTACACCCTAACCCTCAATTTTGAATTTTGGGTAGGAATGGAATACGTATATGTTGTTAGGATGTGTTTCTGGGGCTCTCTGACAGGTGGATAGGCCTAGTTACAAGGAAAGTCTGGCGAAAGTTTTGGAAATTTTGGGAGTTAGTGAAATTTGGGGCTGCTCGAATGTGGTATGAAACAAATTGAGTTGCATAAGATGCTAATGACGTATTTTTACCCTCATTCGAGGACGAATGATCCTAAGCGGGGGAGAATGTAACACCCCGCAAAATTTCAAAGTACTTAAGTGTAAAGCCCGATAAAATATGCAAAGAAAATAATGTTTCAAACAAATGGTTAATTCAAATAAATGGGTAAGGCTTGTAATGTGGTTGCCAAGGAAACAGGATTACAGGCTCAAAGGGGTTAACTATGTTACATAACAATTAGGCGAGATAACTACACATATCTGGCTTAACAAAGAAACGCCTATATCACTTCCAAGACTGAACAAAACTACTATTTTGCTTTGCAAACACACTGGGCAAGTTCTAGACATCAAATGAAATGCACACAATAAAACACAAACCTCACACACACATGGCACATAACTCACTAAGGATTGGATTCATCAAGACACTCTAGTCAAAGCGGATAAGCAAAGTTAAGCTTATACAATTTAAGGTACTAATGCAAGAGTCAAAAACTGAGCCTAAGCATCGCAACCAAAGTACTCACAATTCTCAAGGCATCACAAAGTCATGAGATATTGCTTCAATTCAATTCATAGCACAATGGCTCCTACTCCTACAAAATAAAACTAACTACACCCAGTTCAAACAAAACCCTAGAAAAAGAACTGCGGCACAAAGAAAAACCAAGGGGGAATTACTACACTACCTATAAAGAAAATCTTTTTGTATTTTTTCTTTAGACTTAAATCCCTCAGGAAAACTATCTAGTAGATCCATCGTCAGGAAAAATCCAATTTTTTTACTTTTTTTTAATTCTTTTTTCGATTTTTCATAGCTACTAAAATACTACACAACTACAAAAACAAAAATAAGAAGTTAACATTTTTCTAACATCCTACTACTAATTATTTAGAGAATTCTCTCACCCCACACTTAAAAGAGTGCAGTATCCCCAATGCACAAATAAAGCAAAACAATAATGAGGGTGGACAAGAAAATCCCTGAAAGGCCAAAGGCCAAAGCAATAGCGGCTCACGGGTACTCAGAATTCCCCCAGGCATGGTCCTTTGTGTGGGCACCCCACACTTAGATCTTACCATCTATCTCGCTTTTGCACACTTCCAATGGCATTGCCTCCTATGCTCATAATCCTACAAAACAAAAAAAACACTACAAAAATAATAAGATAAAAATAAAAATAAAAGAAAGCAGTAAAGATGGATTGACTCCCAACAAACGCCTGATTTAACGTCGGGGCACGACTTGAACAACTTTTTTCTCCACCTCGAGCTTATGAATTGAGCACTCAGTAGGGCATCCAGTCTGTGGCAGTGCTCCTTTGGTGGGGCTACAAAGACAACCAGGCCAAGCAATAAAATTTTCGCTCTACACCTCTTCACCTTTAGATGAGGAATGTAATTTTTTCTTTTTGGCACAACAAATTCAAGAATATAGGCACCCTGCTCCTCGCCCATTGGCTCCTCCAAAGGCTAAGATGACTCGATTTTCATGTCATCATCCAAACACAATGTTAAAAAATGCATGGAATGAGGACCAGTACGTCCCAAATCTAGAATTGCATCACTCTTTACATCCTCATATGTACACAGACTAGAGTCTTCATCTATAATATGATCTACTTCATCACATGAATCTAGAGTGCTTCCCTCAATACGGGGGCACTTGGTAATGTAATTTACCAAGTGCCCTCACACAACAAAAGAGATAGTTCCACACACAATAAAATTTAAGAACAATTAGGAACTCAAGATGGAAAGAATTCACTCACTCTTAGAAATAACATTCATATGACACAAAATATGTACCATAGGCTTGCCTGTAGTGTACTACTCTACTAACCGAGCTCATTCAGTATAGGATCAAGTAGGACTTGAATTGGTTGTAATGTAGGCTGCGGGTTGGGTAGGATACATTTGGATATAAAAGTGACTACACCTCCGTAAGCACTTTAATACATGTACTTTAACATTCAAACCCCATACTTATGTCAAACCATAACTCCACCTTCACATCAATGTATATTAACTCCATACTTCTTTAAGCAAAATTACATCAAGAGTCACCACTATTAAGGAGTATTTTTCACAGCAATACAACTATATTCTGCTTTCTTTTTTCCAGTTCAAGTGACTCTTATTTTTTTCAAAACTGTGCACCTTTCTCCTTATTTCATTAGTTCCACTCAAAAGCCAAACCAACCACCCCACGCTTTAACTTTTAAAAAGTTCATAATAATTCAAGTGCTCATGAGAGGTTAAAGGGATAAAAAAATGGTTAAATCAAACAAATGGGTAAGGCTTGTAATGTGGTTGCCAAGGAAACAAGATTGCAGGCTCAAAGGGGTTAACTACGTTACATAACAATTAGGCGAGTTAACTACGCATATCTGGCTCAACAAAGAAACGCCTATATCACTTCCAAGACTGAACAAAACTACTATTTTGCTTTGCAAACACAGTGGGCAAGTTCTAGACATCAAATGCAATGCACAGAATAACACACAAACCTCATACACACATGGCACATAACTCACTAAGGATTGGATTCATCAAGACACTCTAGTCAAAGTAGTTAAGCAAAGTTAAGCTTATAGAATTTAAGGTACTTATGCAAGAGTCAAAAACTGAGCCTAAGCGTCGCAACCAAAGTACTCACTATTCTTAAGGCATCACAAAGTCATGAGATATTGCTTCAATTCAATTCATAGCACAATGGCTCCTACTCCTAAAAAATAAAACTAACTACACCCGGTTCAAACAAAACTCTTGGAAAAGAACCACGACTCAAAAAAAACCAAGGGGGAATTAGTACACTACCGACAAAGAAAATCTTTTTGTCCTTTTTCTTTAGACTTAAATCCCTCAAGAAAACTGTCTAGTAGATCCATCGTCGGAAAAAATCCTATATTTCTACTCTCTTTTTTTATTCTTTTTTCGATTTTTCATAGCTACTAAAATACTACACAACTACGAAAATAAAAATAAGAAGTTAACATTTTTCGGACATCCTACTACTAATTAGTTAGAGAATTCTCCCACCCCACACTTAAAAGAGTGCAGTATCCCCAATGCACAAATAAAGCAAAACAATATTGAGGGTGGACAAGAAATTCCCTGAAAGGCCAAAGGCCAAAGCAACAGCGGCTCACAGGTACTTAGACTTCCCCCAGGCATGATCCTTTGTGTGGGCACCCCACACTTAGATCTTACCATCTATCTCGCTTTTGCACACTTCCAATGGCATTGCCTCCTATGCTCATAATCCTACAAAACAAAATAAAAACACTACAAAAATAATAAGATAAAAATAAAAATAAAAGAAAGCAGTAAAATGGATTGACTCCCAACAAACGCCTGATTTAACGTCGGGGCATGACTTGAACAACTTTTTTCTCCACCTCGAACTTATGAATTGAGCACTCGGTAGGGCATCCAGTCTGTGGCCATGCTCCTTCGGTGGGGCTACAAAGACAACCAGGCCAAGCAATAAAATTTTCGCTCTACACCTCTTGACAGGAATGTATTTTTTTCTTTTTGTCACATCAAATTCAAGAATATAGGCACCCGTTCCTCGTCCATTGGCTCCTCCAAAGGCTAAGATGACTCGATTTTCATATCATTATCCAAACACAATGTTAAAAAATGCATGGAATGAGGACCAGTACGTCCCAAATCTAGAATTGCATCACTCTTTACATCCTCATATGTACACAAACTAGAGTCTTCATCTATAATATGATCTACTTCATCACATGACTCTAAAGTGCTTCCCTCAATATGGGGGCACTTGGTAATGTAATTGACCAAGTGCCCTCACACAACAAAAGAGATAGTTCCACACACAATAAAATTTAAGAATAATTAGGAACTCAAGATGGAAAGAATTCACTCACTCTCAGAAATAACATTCATATGACACAAAAGATGTACAATAGGCTTGCTTGTAGTGTACTACTCTACTAACCGAGCTCATTCAGTATAGGACCAAGTAGGACTTGAATTGGTTGTAATGTAGGCTGCGGGTTGGGTAGGATACATTTGGATATAAAAGTGACTACACCTCCGTAAGCACTTTAATACATGTACTTTAACATTCAAACCCCATACTTATGTCAAACCATGACTCCACCTTCACATCAATGTATATTAACTCCATACTTCTTTAAGCAAAATTACATCAAGAGTCACTACTATTAAGGAGTATTTTTCACAGCAATACAACTATATTCTTCTTTCTTTTTTCCAGTACAAGTGGCTCGTATTTTTTTCAAAACAAGGCACCTTTTTCCTTATTTCATTAGTTCCACTCAAAAGCCAAACCAACCACCCCACGCTTTAACTTTTAAAAAGTTCATAATAATTCAAGTGCTCATGAGAGGTTAAAGGGATTAAAAAAATGGTTAAATCAAACAAATGGGTAAGTCTTGTAATGTGGTTGCCAAGGAAACAAGATTGCAGGCTCGAAGGGGTTAACTACGTTACATAACAATTAGGCTGATAAACTACACATATCTGGCTCAACAAAGAAACGCCTATATCACTTCCAAGACTGAACAAAACTACTATTTTGCTTTGCAAACACAGTGGGCAAGTTCTAGACATCAAATGCAATGAATAGAATAACACACAAACCTCACACACACATGGCACATAACTCACTCAGGATTGCATTCATCAAGACAGTCTAGTCAAAGCAGTTAAGCTTATAGAATTTAAGGTACTTATGCAAGAGTCAAAAACTGAGCCTAAGCGTCGCAACCAAAGTACTCACTATTCTCAAGGCATCACAAAGTCTTGAGATATTGCTTCAATTCAATTCATAGCACAATGGCTCCTACTCCTAAAAAATAAAACTAACTACACCCGGTTCAAACAAAACCCTTGGAAAAGAACCGCGACACAAAGAAAAACCAAGGGGGAATTACTATACTACCTACAAAGAAAATCTTGTTGTCCTTTTTCATTAGACTTAAATCCCTCAAGAAAACTGTCTAGTAGATCCATCGTCGGGAAAAATCCTATATTTCTACTCTCTTTTTTTATTCTTTTTTCGATTTTTCATAGCTACTAAAATACTACACAACTACGAAAACAAAAATAAGAAGTTAACATTTTTCTGACATCCTACTACTAATTAGTTAGAGAATTCTCCCACCCCACACTTAAAAGAGTGCAGTATTCCCAATGCACAAATAAAGCAAAACAATAATGAGGGTGGACAAGAAACTCCCTGAAAGGCCAAAGGCCAAAGCAACAGCGGCTCACGGGTACTCAGACTTCCCCAGGAATGGTCCTTTGTGTGGGCACCCCATACTTAGATCTTACCATCTATCTCGCTTTTTCACACTTCCAATGGCATTGCCTCCTATGCTCATAATCCTACAAAACAAAAAAAAACACTACAAAAATAATAAGATAAAAATAAAAATAAAAGAAAGCAGTAAAGATGGATTGCCGCCCAACAAACGCCTGATTTGACGTCTCGGCACGACTTGAACAACTTTTTTCTCCACCTCGTACTTATGAATTGAGAACTCAGTAGGGCATCCAGTCTGTGGCTATGCTCCTTCGGTGGGGCTACAAAGACAACCAGGCCAAGCAATAAAATTTTCGCTCTACACCTCTTGACCTTTAGATGAGGAATGTATTTTTTTCTTTTTGTCACATCAAATTCAAGAATATAGGCACCCCGTTCCTCGTCCATTGGCTCCTCCAAAGGCTAAGATGACTCGATTTTCATGTCATCATCCAAACACGATGTTAAAAAATGCATGGAATGAGGACTAGTACGTCCCAAATCTAGAATTGAATCACTCTTTACATCCTCATATGTACACAGACTAGAGTCTTCATCTATAATATGATCTACTTCATCACATGACTCTAGAGTGCTTCCCTTAATACAGGGGCACTTGGTAATGTAATTGACCAAGTGCCCTCACACAACAAAAGAGATAGTTCCACACACAATAAAATTTAAGAACAATTAGGAACTCAAGATGGAAAGAATTCACTCACTCTCAGAAATAACATTCATATGACACAAAAGATGTACCATAGGCTTGCCTGTAGTGTACTACTCTACTAACCGAGCTCATTCAGTATAGGATCAAGTAGGAATTGAATTGGTTGTAATGTAGGCTGCGGGTTGGGTAGGATACATTTGGATATAAAAGTGACTACACCTCGGTAAGCACTTTAATACATGTACTTTAACATTCAAACCCCATACTTATGTCAAACCATAACTCCACCTTCATATCAATGTATATTAACTCCATACTTCTTTAAGCAAAATAACATCAAGAGTCTCCACTATTAAGGAGTATTTTTCACAGCAATACAACTATATTCAGCTTTCTTTTTTCCAGTTTAAGTGGCTCTTATTTTTTTCAAAACAGTGCACCTTTCTCCTTATCTCATTAGTTCCACTCAAAAGCCAAACCAACCACCCCACGCTTTAACTTTTAAAAAGTTCATAATAATTCAAGAGCTCATGAGAGGTTAAAGGGATAAAAAAAAATGGTTAAATCAAACAAATGGGTAAGGCTTGTAATATGGTTGCCAAGGAAACAAGATTGCAGGCTCGAAGGGGTTAACTACGTTACATAACAATTAGGCGGATAAACTACACATATCTGGCTCAACAAAGAAATGCCTATATCACTTCCAATACTGAACAAAACTACTATTTTGCTTTGCAAACACAGTGGGCAAGTTCTAGACATCATATGCAATGCACAGAATATGTCACGCCCCGACCTGGAAGCGAGACTGGCACCCGGTGCCTCAACTAACCTAGTGTACCAAATTGAGACTAAGGGACTCTGAACACATAATGTCATACTTTGGCCCTGGGGCCACCTTGCAAGACAATTTGCGAAGCAAAATATAAAATTGAATGGAAACTAGGGCTAACTAAACATCAATATAAAGCTAGGCTGAAAAGGCCGTCATAGCTACTACAGCTGACAAACCACCAAATTATATATACCAGGCCTACAAACCCAACATACTGCACTAACCAACAGGATATGTCTACAAGCCTCTACTGATAGATGTACTATGATCGGAACAGGGCCCCGACCTACCCATAACATATATACAGATATACATAAGATGTACACAAAAACTCTAGACCTGGCAACTCTGAAAGACGTGGAGCTTACCGATCAGGCTGAACTCTGGAAACACCTACTGAGGAGGTATACCCGTCTGTCTATCTGAACCTGCATGCATGAAATGCAGCGTCCCCAGAAAAGGGACGTCAGTACAAAATAATGTACCGAGTATATAAGGCGATAACATAACTGAAAGTTGAAACTGAACTGATAATATAATAACTGAAAGTAATTGGGAGTCAAAGATGATCTGGAGATATACTTACCTGTTGATACTGACTCAACTCCTTCAATATAGTAAGTAAAATAATTATCCGGCCTTATAAGGCTCGGTATATATAACTGCTCTGCTGTAGTAGGCTCGCTCATAGGCGCTCGGCCATACTAGGCTATGTACCTCGACCATGCTGGGCTCGCTCATAGGCGCTCGGCCACAGTAGGCTTGGTGTATAACTTTCCATCTGATCAGAGGTTGCCCAATAGGGGCCTGCCCATCGATTATAGCTCGATGGTAATGAAAATACTGTAATACTGTATATATAGGCTTGCTGCTCTCTTGACTGGAAGAAGACAATACTATATTGAATATAGAATCTCGATAAGGAATAATATTGTAACTTATGAAACTAGAATAGTGTGAATAAATTCATGAATATGAACTTCTCTTTTTGTCTCATTACTAACACATGTAGCTACGAGATCATGCCAAAATGAAGGAAGACTTAGCCTTAACATACCTTATCACAAACTTTGTAATAACCAAGTTGAACTCACCTCTTCGCACCTTAATCTACAAGAATGATAATAATACTATCGTTAAGTTACGAAAGGTACAACTATCACACAACGAACGACAAACTTATTTTGTATTAAAACGGGCAGCATCTCCCATATAATCCTTACTTCCTCCAAATTCAAGATAACACCAACAATACAAGAACAGAACAATAACAACATATATAAATCATTTTCCAGCCCTATATACACCATCAAATACTACAAAACAGCCCAACACACCCCAATCTCTTCATACACAAAACGACCACCGTAGTAGTGTCAAACGACCCGGAAATGTTATGATGAATGACCAGCCAATCACCCTACATTTATATGGTGTTTATAAACCCCCTTCCTCCTCCAAAAATCCACAAAACAGTAGTAAAACACGCAGCCCAACAGCAACACAAAACAGTCCACAAAACAGTCCGCTACAAGTGAATAACTCGAACTAACGGCTTCCGATCACCATCCCGTGAGTTCTTACTAGTATAGAACGACTTACCATGAATTTTCAGAAGAAAAACTGGATGAAAGAGAGCAGTAAACTCACCTTATTTGTTGGATAACTCAGCTCCTATCTTGGTTCTTCAAACTCTAGGTTTTACCTCCAATTAGAACTTGAAAGGGAGAGAAAATCAATTAGGGTTTGTGGGAAATTTTTGGGAAGGATTCTTTGCAGAGCTTATGTCTGGTTATTATGCTCTATTTTAAGTCTAATATATGAAGAAAATAGGCCCTTAAAAGGCCTCTTTGGACGACCCGAAATGGCCCATTTTTTTGGGCTCTCATTTAAGCAAGTAGGTGACACACCTACTTGTCGCCTAGCAGCTTGCGCAGTATTGCACAAATGCCCATATCGTTCTACTCCAATATCGTATTGACAAACGGTTTAATGCGTTAGAAAATAGACTCATAGATCTTTAATTTTATGGGTGGAACACCCCATAACTCTAAGTATATTGGGAGAAAATCGCAGTTACATTTGACCCAAAGTTTCAGTAAAACTTATGAATGTAACTTGTGATGACTTTCATCGACTTTTGTTCCACAACTCTCTTGACTTCAAAACATAACACACGGATGTCATATGACTAATATAAATCATAACATAATCTCCTTATCATGTTAAGCACCCTAGTCTCACCCCAAAGGTATATGTTATAATATTCCCAACTTGTCGACTTTCGACGAAACATTATTTTCTTCAATTGCTTTATCTTCTGAACCGTCCAACCCTCTTTGTACTTGTTGTTCATGATCTTCAATATTTGTAACCTCAGAGGTAACATGATTAAATTAATTTATATACTTTTAAATATTATCTCATTTTTGGTCCTACATTAGTTTGCTTACGATGCATTTTTATGTACGAAAATATAGGGTGTAATATCATTCCCCCCTTGGAAACATTCGTCCTCGAATCTTTACTCTTAGAGACTTTGGAAACTTTTGCCAGAGTATCCTTCGTACACTAGGTTAAAACCAACCTGTACGTAGCTAGAAAACATAATATGCATGCCACACATGGCCATTGTTTATAAATAGCAACACTTTGCCTCACCAACCGTAAATCATAAATACTAAAAGTGAAAAATAAAAGCTTACCTGCTGACCTGCTAGCCTGAATAGAGCTGTGTTGTAGCATCCCATCTCGAGCCATATCTTCAGTTTGAAATAGGTGGGGGTATTTAGACTTTATTTCTTCCTCCGATTCCCATGTCATCTCTTCTATATTCTTGCTCCTCCATAAAACCTTTACGGAAGCTACCTCCTTATTTCGTAGATTGCGGATTTGTCGGTCTAGGATGGCAACTGGTATTTCCTCGTATGACAAGTCCTCTGTAATCTGTACATCATCCGTGGGCACCACTCGGGTAGGATCGCCAATGCACTTCCGTAGCATAGATACGTGAAAAACCGGATGGAAAGACTCCAATTCTGAGGGCAACTCTAACTCATACGCTACTTGGCCCACTCTCCGAATGATCCTATAAGGCCCAATATACCGTGGGCTAAGCTTGCCTTTCTTGCCAAACCTCATCACGCCCTTCATAGGTGATACCTTTAAGAATACCCAGTCATTAATCCTGAACTCTAAGTCTCATCGCCCCACGTCAGAATATGACTTCTGACGACTCTGAGCTGTCAACAGTCGCTCCCGGATAAGCTTTACTTTCTCTATGGCCTGTTGAACCAGGTCTGGCCCATATAACCCAGATTCCCCAACATCAAACCACCCTATAGGAGATCTGCACTTACGCCCATACAAAGCCTCGTACGGAGCCATCTGAATACTGGAGTGGTAACTGTTATTATATGCAAACTCGACAAGAGGTAGATGTTCATCCCAACTTCTTTTAAAATCCAACACACATACTCGTAACATATCCTCGAGCGTCTGAATTGTGCGCTCGACTTGTCCATCAGTCTGTGGATGAAAAGCTGTGCTGAGATTCACCTGAGTCCCTAGACCTCTCTGAAATGACCTCCAAAAATGTGCTGTAAACTGAGCCCCACGGTCAGATATAATAGAAACTGGTACTCGTGTAGCCGCACTATCTCCTTAATATATAACTTTGCATAATCTTCTGCTGTATATGTAGATCTGACCGGTAGGAAGTGAGCTGATTTCGTGAGCCTATCGACTATCACCCATATGGAATCGAACTTACGATTAGAACAAGATAAACCCGTGATAAAGTCCATGTTTATCGCCTCCCATTTCCATGTCGGGATCTCTATAGTCTGCATTAGCCCTCCAGGTTTCTGGTGCTCTATCTTCACTTGCTGGCAACTAGTACATTGGGCGACAAACTCAGCAATGTACTTCTTCATATCATTCCACCAGTACACATCCTTAATGTCATGATACATCTTCGTCGACCCAGGATGGATGGAATACCATGAATAATGTGCCTCTGACATAATCCTGTCTCGTAGCCCTGCTACATCTGGAACACACAAACGACCCCTATATCTGAGAACCCCATCTCCCTTTAGCTCTAACAGTGGCTTCTTCTACTGCGGAACTCGCTCTCTCAGCTCGACCAACTCTGGGTCCTCGTACTGCCTTTCCTTGACTTCCGCTATGAGGGATGATTTTGTAGTGTTTTGGAGTACAACTCCACCATCATCAGAATCTACTAACCGAACCCCCAATGAAGACAATTGATGAATCTCTCTAGCTAATTGTCTTTTCTTGGGCTCTACATGTGCTAAGCTACCCATAGATCGGCGACTTAAGGCATCTGCTACAACATTAGCTTTCCCTGGATGGTAGAGAATGTTAACATCGTAATCTTTCAATAACTCAAGCCATCGCCTCTGTCGCAAATTCAACTCTTTCTGCTTGAAGATATATTGTAGGCTTTTATGATCAGTAAATACATCAACATGAACACCATATAAATAATGCCGCCATATCTTAAGTGCATGGACAACCGCAGCTAACTCGAGGTCGTGGGTCGGATAATTCCTCTCGTGCTTCCTCAACTGCCTTGAAGCATACGCAATTACCTTCCCATGTTGCATCAGGACACATCCTAACCCGACACCTGATGCATCACAATACACGGCATAACCCTCTAGACCCTCTGGAAGTGTTAGAACTGGAGCTGAGGTCAACTTGTTCTTAAGCTCTTGGAAACTCTGCTCGCAAGCCTCTATCCATTGAAACTTAGTTTCTTTCTGTGTCAACTTCGTCAATGGTGCCGAAAGGGAAGAAAAACCCTCTACGAACCTCCGATAGTATCCTGCTAAGCCTAGAAAGCTACGAACCTCTGTCGGAGTGGTAGGTCTAGGCCAAGATTTCACGGCCTCAATCTTCTGAGTGTCCACCTTTATCCCTTCATCTGATACAATATGCCCCAAGAATGCTACAGACTTCAACCAGAGCTCACATTTAGAAAACTTAGCATACAACTTACGATCACGGAGGGTTTGGAGTACCGCTCGCAGGTGGTCCGCATGCTCATCCTCTGAACGGGAATAAACCAAAATATCATCAATAAATACTATTATGAACAGATCTAAAAATGGTCGGAATAAGCTATTCATCATGTCCATAAATACAGCGGGTGCATTAGTCAACCCGAAGGACATGACAAGGAACTCGAAGTGGCCATATCGGGTCCTGAAGGCTGTCTTCGGAATATCTTTTTCCCGAACTCTGACTTGGTGGTACCCCGACCTCAAATCTATCTTTGAAAAGCATCTAGCCCCCTGCAACTGATCAAACAAGTCATCGATCCTTGGAAGTGGATACTTATTCTTAATAGTTACCTTGTTCAGTTGCCTATAATCGATACACATCCTCAGCGAGCCGTCTTTCTTCCGCACAAATAGTACTGGTGCACCCCAAGGTTGAGGTACTGGGCCTGATGTAACCTTTCTCCAACAAATCTTTTAACTTCTCCTTCAACTCCTTCAATTTGCCAGGTGCCATTCTATACGGAGGGACGGATATTGGTTGAGTTCCTGGAAGCAAATCGATGCTAAAATCAATCTCTCGCTCTGGAGGAATACCTGGAAGCTCATCTGGAAACACATCTGCATACTCTTTGACTACGGGAATAGACTGAAGTGTAGGTATCTCAGCATCTGCATCTCTAACTCGCACAATATGATAAATGCACCCTTTTGCGATCATTTTCCTCGCCTTCAGATAGGAAATAAACCTACCTCTGGGCGTTGGTGTATTACCTACCCATTCAAGGACTGGCTCACCCGGAAAATGAAATCTGGCTGCCTTTGCTCGGCAATCAACTGTGGCATAGCAAGCTGCCAACCAGTCCACGCCCATGATAGCATCAAAATCCATCATCTCTAGCTCAACTAGGTCAGCTGAGGTCTGACGACTACAAATTGTCACCGTACAACCTCGGTAAAACCGTCTAGCAATAATCGATTCTCCGACCGGTGTAGATACCGCAAAAGGATCACTTAGTATTTCAGGCACTATACCAAACTTCCTTGCGATAAATGGGGTAATATATGATAAAGTAGATCCTGGGTCTATCAAAGCATAAGCATCGTGAGAGCAAATGGTTAATATACCTGTCACAACGTCTGGTGAAGAATCCTGGTCCTGTCGACCCGCTAAAGCATAGATACGGTTCTGATTACCACTTGAACTGGAACCTCTACCTCTGCCCCGACCTCTACCAGCCGAAAACTGAGACTCGCGCCCTGAAGGATGCACGGACATAGATGATCCTGTTGCTGAACTCGCTGGTTGTGCCATTCCCCCCGAATCTCTATTTGGGCAATCCCGCATCATATGCCCTGGACGCCCACATGTATAACAAGCATCAGAACCTGCTCGGCATTGGCCCAAGTGTCCTCTACCACAGATGTCACACCGTGGAGGAAATGACCATGTCTGCGCAGATCCTCACTGTCGCTGCAAACCCGACGCCCATGAGCTCTCACCTGGTCCTGACTGAGTATAGTGGTCATACCTGTAACCCTGTAACTGAGGTGGCGGAGGCCTAGGTGGCCGTCTGAAGTACTGGGTCCTATAACTACCCTGATATTTCTCCTGAGACCTGGGAAATCTCATCCTCTTACGTTGCCCTTGCTCAGCCCTCTCTGTACCCTGCTACCAACGCCTACCCCTTTTTATATTCTGGGTGAATGCCTGAATCCGGGAGATATCCATACTATCCTGCAATGCAGCGGTGGCACATGCCTCGGTTAACTCTGGGGCTAACCCTGCTATAAACCTGTGAATCCTGTCCCGCATAGTAGCAACTATGGATGGTGCATATCTGGCCAATGAGTCAAAACGGAGACTATACTCTCGAACACTCATATTACCCTGTTTAAGGGCTAGAAACTGATCGACTCGAGCCTGTCGGATCTCCCGTGGTATGTACTGGTCAAGGAAGGCATCTGAAAAATTCTCCCAAATAGCTGGAGGTGCATCACGTCCCCTGGACCTCTCCTATCCCTCATACCAAAGGATGGCTATATCTCGGAGTCGAAAAGCTGCCAGCTCAACTGCCTCTTTCTCCGTGGCATGCATAACACGAAAGATCCTGTAAAGCTGATCTATGAAATCCTGCGGGTCCTCCCTCTGATCTGTCCCCGTGAACTCTGGGGGACTCAAAGCAATAAACTCTCGGACCCTTGAACTCCCAGACCCCTCAGAATTTCCTGCACTAGCTGATGCCCTAGCCTGTTGCTGGGTAGCCACCAACTATGTCAACAAATGCACCGCACTCCTTAAGTCCTGATCTGATGGAAGTGGAGGGGGAACTGGATGTGCGGTTTCCCTAGGAATCTCCGTAGTTGGTGGGGGAGCCGGTAATGGCTGAGTAGGGGTCTCACATTGAGCCTCAGACTTGGCCCCATCTACTGGGGGTACCCTGCCGGTCCCCTCACCTACTGATGTATCTCTCCTCTGGCTAGCCGTAGTCTTCCTAGTCACCGTCATCTATGCATGCAAACACCAACACATAAGTTTAATTCAAATTTCCTATAACTCAGTTCTGTAGCACGATTTAGATTTCAAATAAGGGTAACCAGCTCCTAAATGCCCTGTAGTGCCCTGCTTACACATCTATAAACAAGACTCTACTAGACACGGCTTGTAGACTCCCTAGGATAGAACTGCTCTGATACCAAGTTTGTCACGCCCCGACCTGGAAGCGAGACTGGCACCCGGTGCCTCAACTAACCTAGTGTACCAAATTGAGACTAAGGGACTCTGAACACATAATGTCATACTTTGGCCCTGGGGTCACCTTGCAAGACAATTTGCGAAGCAAAATATAAAATTGAATGGAAACTAGGGCTAACTAAACATCAATATAAAGCTAGGCTGAAAAGGCCGTCATAGCTACTACAGCTGACAAACCACCAAATTATACATACCAGGCCTACAAACCCAACATACTGCACTAACCAACAGGATATGTCTACAAGCCTCTACTGATAGATGTACTATGATCGGAACAGGGCCCCGACCTACCCATAACATATATACAGATATACATAAGATGTACACAAAAACTATAGACCTGGCAACTCCGAAAGATGTGGAGCTTACCGATCAGGCTGAACTCTGGAAAAACCTACTGAGGAGGTATACCCGTCTGTCTATCTGAACCTGCATGCATGAAATGCAGCGTCCCCGGAAAAGGGACGTCAGTACAAAATAATGTACCGAGTATATAAGGTGATAACATAACTGAAAGATGAAACTGAACTGATAATATAATAACTGAAAGTAATTGGGAGTCAAAGATGATCTGGAGATATACTTACCTGTAGATACTGACTCAACTCCTTCAATATAGTAAGTAAAATAATTATCCGGCCTTATAAGGCTCGGTATATATAACTGCTCTGCCGTAGTAGGCTCGCTCATAGGCGCTCGGCCATACTAGGCTATGTACCTCGACCATGCTGGGCTCGCTCATAGGCGCTCGGCCACAGTAGGCTCGGTATATATCTTTCCATCTGATCAGAGGTTGCCTAATAGGGGCCTGCCCATCGATTATAGCTCGATGGTAATGAAAATACTGTAATACTGTATATATAGGCTTGCTGCTCTCTTGACTGGAAGAAGACAATACTGTATTGAATATAGAATCTCGATAAGGAATAATATTGTAACTAATGAAACTAGAATAGTGTGAATAAATTCATGAATATGAACTTCTCTTTTTATCTCATTACTAACACATGTAGCTACGAGATCATGCAAAAATGAAGGAAGGCTTAGCCTTAACATACCTTATCACAATCTTTGTAATAAACAAGTTGAACTCACCTCTTCGCACCTTAATCTACAAGAATGATAATAATACTATCGTTAAGTTACGAAAGGTACAACTATCACACAACGAACGACAAACTTATTTTGTATTAAAACGGGCAGCATCTCCCCTATAATCCTTACTTCCTCCAAATTCAAGATAACACCAACAATACAAGAACAGAACAATAACAACATATATACATCATTTTCCAGCCCTATATACACCATCAAATACTACAAAACAGCCCAACACACCCCAATCTCTTCATACACAAAACGACCACCGTAGTAGTGTCAAACGACCCGAAAATGTTATGACGAATGACCAGCCAATCACCCTACATTTATATGGTGTTTATAAACCCCCTTCCTCCTCCAAAACTCCACAAAATAGTAGTAAAAGACGCAGCCCAACAGCAACACAAAACAGTCCACAAAACAGTCCGCTACAAGTGAATAACTCGAACTCACGGCTTCCGATCACCGTCCCGTGAATTCTTACAAGTATAGAACGACTTACCATGAATTTTCAGAAGAAAAACTGGATGAAAGAGAGCAGTAAACTCACCTTATTTGTTGGATAACTCAGCTCCTATCTTGGTTCTTCAAACTCTAGGTTTTACCTCCAATTAGAACTTGAAAGGGAGAGAAAATCAATTAGGGTTTGTGGGAAATTTTTGGGAGGATTCTTTGCAGAGCTTATGTCTGGTTATTATGCTCTATTTTAAGTCTAATATATGAAGAAAATAGGCCCTTAAAAGGCCTCTTTGGACGACCCGAAATGGCCCATTTTTTTGGGCTCTCATTTAAGCAAGTAGGTGACACACCTACTTGTCACCTAGCAGCTTGCGCAGTATCGCACAAATGCCCATATCTTTCTACTCCAATGTCGTATTGACAAACGGTTTAATGCGTTAGAAAATAGACTCATAGATCTTTAATTTGATGGGTGGAACACCCCATAACGCTAAGTATATTGGGAGAAAATCGCAGTTACATTTGACCCAAAGTTTCAGTAAAACTTATAAATGTAACTTGTGATGACTTTCATCGACTTTTGTTCCACAACTCTCTTGACTTCAAAACATAACACACGGATGTCATATGACTAATATAAATCATAACATAATCTCCTTATCATGTTAAGCACCCTAGTCTCACCCCAAAGATATATGTTATAACATTCCCAACTTGTCGACTTTCGACGAAACATTATTTTCTTCAATTGCTTTATCTTCTGAACCGTCCAACCCTCTTTGTACTTGTTGTTAATGATCTTCAATATTTGTAACCTCAGAGGTAACATGATTAAATTAATTTATATACTTTTAAATATTATCTCATTTTTGGTCCTACATTAGTTTTCTTACGATGCATTTTTATGTACGAAAATATAGGGTGTAACAGAATAACACACAAACCTCACACACATATGGCACATAACTCACTCAGGATTGCATTCATCAAGACAGTCTATTCAAAGCAGTTAAGCAAAGTTACGCTTATAGAATTTAAGGTACTTATGCAAGAGTCAAAAACTGAGCCTAAGCGTCGCAACCAAAGTACTCACTATTCTCAAGGCATCACAAAGTCAAGAGATATTGCTTCAATTCAATTCATAGCACAATGGCTCCTACTCCTAAAAAATAAAACTAACTACACCCGGTTCAAACAAAACCCTTGGAAAAGAACCGCGACACAAAGAAAAACCAAGGGAGAATTACTACACTACCTACAAAGAAAATCTTTTTGTCTTTTTTCTTTAGACTTAAATCCTTCAAGAAAACTGTCTAGTAGATCCATCGTCGGGAAAAATCCTATATTTCTACTCTCTTTATTTATTCTTTTTTCGATTTTTCATAGCTACTAACATACTACACAACTACGAAAACAAAAATAAGAAGTTAACATTTTTCTAACATCCTACTACTAATTAGTTAGAGAATTCTCCCACCCCACACTTAAAAGAGTGCAGTATCCCCAATGCATAAATAAAGCAAAACAATAATGAGGGTGGACAAGAAACTCCCTGAAAGGCCAAAGGCCAAAGCAACAGCGGCTCACGGGTACTCAAACTTCCCCCAGGCATGGTCCTTTGTGTGGGCACCCCATACTTAGATCTTACCATCTATCTCGCTTTTGCACACTTCCAATGGCATTGCCTCCTATGCTCATAATCCTACCAAACAAAAAAAAAACACTACAAAAATAATAAGATAAGAATAAAAATAAAAGAAAGCAGTAAAGATGGATTGCCGCCCAACAAACGCTTGTTTTAATGTCGCGGCATGACTTGAACAACTTTTTTCTCCACCTCGAACTTATGAATTGAGAACTCAGTAGGGCATCCAGTTTGTGGCTATGCTCCTTCGGTGGGGCTACAAAGACAACCAGGCCAAGCAATAAAATTTTTGCTCTACACCTCTTGACCTTTAGATGAGGAATGCAATTTTTTCTTTTTGGCACAACAAATTCAAGAATATAGGCACCTCGTTACTCGTCCATTGGCTCCTCTAAAGGCTAAGATGACTCGATTTTCATGTCATCATCCAAACACAATGTTAAAAAATTCATGGAATGAGGACCAGTACGCACCAAATCTAGAATTGAATCATTCTTTACATCCTCATATGTATAAAGACTAAAGTCTTCATATATAATATTATCTACTTCATTACATGACTCTAGAGTGCTTCCCTCATTACGAGCGCACTTGGTAATGTCATTGACCAAGTGCCCTCACACAACAAAAGAGATAGTTCCACACACAATAAAATTTAAGAACAATTAGGAACTCAAGATGGAAAGAATTCACTCACTCTCAGAAATAACATTCATATGACACAAAAGATGTACCATAGGCTTGCCTGTAATGTACTACTCTACTAATCGAGCTCATTCAGTATAGGATCAAGTAGGACATTAATTGGTTGTAATGTAGGCTGCGGGTCGAGTAGGATACATTAGATATAAAAGTGACTACACCTCCGTAAGCACTTTAATACATATACTTTAACATTCAAGCCCCATACTTATGTCAAACCATAACTCCACCTTCACATCAATGTATATTAACTTCATACTTCTTTAAGCACAATTACATCAAGAGTCACCACTATTACGGAGTATTTTTCACAGCAATACAACTATATTCTTCTTTCTTTTTTCCAGTTCAAGTGGCTCTTATTTTTTTCAAAACATTGCATCTTTCTCCTTGTTTCATTAGTTCCACTAAAAAGCCAAACCAACCACCCCACACTTTTACTTTTAAAAAGTTCATAATAATTCAAGTGCTCATGAGAGGTTAAAATGATTAAAAAAAAAATTAATTCAAACAAATGGGTAAGGCTTGTAATGTGGTTGCCAAGGAAACAGGATTACAAGCTCAAAGGGGTTAACTACGTTACATAACAATTAGGCGGGTAAACTACACATATATGGCTCAACAAAGAAACGCCTATATCATTTCCAAGACTGAACAAAAGCAATGCACAGAATAACACACAAACATCACACACACATGGCACATAACTCACTCAGGATTGGATTTGCGAAGACAGTCTAGTCAAAGTAGTTAAGCAAAGTTAAGCTTATACAATTTAAGGTACTTATGCAAGAATCAAAAACTGAGCCTAAGCGTCGCAACCAAAGTACTCACTATTCTCAAGGCATCACAAAGTCATGAGATATTGCTTCAATTCAATTCATACCACAATGGCTCCTACTCCTAAAAAACAACACTAACTACACCCAGTTCAAACAAAACCCTTAGAAAAGAACCAAGGCACAAAGAAAAACCAAGGGGGAATTACTACACGACCTACAAAGAAAATCTTTTTGTCCTTCTTCTTTAGACTTAAATCCCTCAAGAAAACTGTCTAGGAGATCCATCGTCGGGAAAAATCTATTTTTTCTACTTTTTTTTTTTTTCATATCTACTAAAATACTACACAACTACGAAAATAAAAATAAGAAGTTAACATTTTTATAATATCCTACTACTAATTTTTTAAAGAATTCTCCCACCCCACACTTAAAAGAGTACAGTGTCCCCAATGCACAAATAATGCAAAACAAGAACGAGGGTGGACAAGAAACTCCTTGAAAGGCCAAAGGCCGAAGCAATAGCGGCTCACGGGTACTCAGACTTTCCCCAGGCATGGTCTTTTTGCACTCTTCCAATGGCTTTGCGTCCTATGCTCATAGTCCTACAAAACAAGAAAAACACTACAAAAATAATAAGATAAAAATAAAAATAAAAGAAAGCAGTAAAGATGGGATGCCTCTCAACAAGCACCTGATTTAATGTCGCGGCACGACTTGAACCACTTTTTCCTCCACCTCGAACTTATGAATTGAGCACTCAATAGGGTATCCAGTCTGTGGCTATGCTCCTTCGGTGGGGCTACAAAACAACCAGGCCAGGCAATAAAATTTTCGCTCTACACCTCTTGACCTTTGGATGAGGAATGTAATTTTTGCTTTTTGGTGCAATAAATTCAAGAATATAGGCACCCCGTTCCTCGTCCATTGACTCCTCCAAAGGCTCAGATAACTCGATTTCCATGTCATCATCCAAACACAACGTTGAAAAATACATGGAATGAGGACCAGTACGCCCCAAATCTAGAATTGCATCATTCTTTACATCCTCATATGTACATAGACTAGAGTCTTCATATATAATATTATCTACTTCATCACATGACTCTAGAGTGCTTCCCTCAACACGGACATCATTAATAAAAGTACGGTTGAATGATTGACTCTCCGCTCTTAGCTCCTCAATTTAGCGTATAAGCTCCTATCCAGTTTCACACAGCTCAGAACTATTTTGTTGGACGTTAGACGCATAAACCTTTGCAATCAATTGAGCTCCCAAGTTGTGAATAGAAGTACCAAATTTTTCGAGCTCTTGTCCCAATTCAACTCTCCCTTCTATTAAGTCTCTTATCCCATTTGTAAGTTTCTCACATCGAGCTTCATATATTTCTAATCGTTCAGCTTGTTCCATTAACCAAGTTTGGCTCAAAATCTCCTCTTCTTTGAAATTTTTCTCTTGTTGGAACTCACTCTCTTCTTGAATTTGAAGCTCTTCCTGACTATCAACTAAGGCTACAGCTTGTTGATCATCGGATGTTTCAACCCATTTTTCTATTTTGGCCTTCATTCTCTCATTTATTGCCTTGAGATTTTCCATCTCTTTTCGACGTTCATGAGTTTGCTCCCTTAAAAATTGAGTTTGCTCCATTATTTTTCCTCATCATATCCATTATATGAGCATCATATTCCACATTCTCCACTCTGTTCCTATCAAACTCAAATAAATTATCAGAAACATCATAATTAGGGCTTGAAGAAGGATAAAAAGAATTAGGATAGCCATCCCAATGACCACCTTGACCACCACACATAATACAAATATTCCACTCAAAGGATTGAGATTGTGCGCATAACTCGCTCCCGAGGATATTCTGACAATTTTTCCACCAGTGGGGTCCTCCACAATATGGATAATGATCATCAAAATGAGAATAACCATCATTCGAACAATTTACATTCCAAGATGCCATGTGAAAGTAAGCAAAAGAAAAAAAATACTAACTAAATAAGAAAATTAAAAACTTGAACAAAAATCAATTAATAGCTAAACTTATATAAACAATCAATAACTAAGTCCCCGACAACGGTGCCAAAAACTTGTTGGTTCCCCAAGTACACGCAAGTATACATGGTCCTCAAGTAATAAAGTGACTCGAAAGTCAGATGTCGAACCCACAAAGACTTAGATCAATTGTCAACTAAGAAAGCTAAAATCAATTAATCGTCCAAGATATTTAAGAGTGATGTTTTCCTATTAATCTACTATTGTGGAAATTAAACACGTAACCAAGGGAGATATAGATTCCAGTGTTGTGGTGGGTTTATCAATCCTATTGAGTTTGTAATTACACCTGTTAATCCAAATTATCTATGATTTCTAGTTGACCGTATCGTTTAAATAAATAGCATGTTCCCACAATACTATCCGTCTATCCATAATATATCAACCCTATATTCCTACGGTATTCCTATCAAAACCGTGAAATCTTTTCCAGAGCCACGGGTTTAGAAACAAGCTTTCTGTAATTCTACTCTAATCTAAACACGACTTTACCAAGCATAGCATAGATAGTAAATATAACTCAACTGATGTCCAAACAATTAAGCAATTATGCACAGAATTAGAGAAACAACCAAAGATGATAACTCAAATTAACAGTAATATAATTAATAAACTTCAATATTCATGCCAACCACAACCCTAGAACGTGAAGTTTAGCTCCACATAGACATGGTAGCAAAACAACAAATCATCAAAAAAAAGTAAAGATTACTAAGTTTGATGGAAGAAAGACGGAATCTGATAAATTCCGACCTCCATGGCGGCTATGTGCTCTCCCCAGGTCTAAAATCTGATCTCCTCTAAAAAATGTCTGATCCCCCTTTAAAATGGTGTTTAATGACTATTTATTTGTGTAGGGTAAAGACCTAGATGATATAACTAAGTTCAAAACCAAATAGGAGACAAACTAGGCTTGAACTAAACTCGGGCCTCGTAGCGTGAAACGCCTGAATTTCTCGCATTGGACCATGCGGTGTGAGCTTTCACGCTAGGAAAATTGCCTACGTTGCTTGGATTAAATGTTTCGCTACTTCAACTCTTATTGTTACAATGTCCATTCTTTGCCTCCAACAATAGTCATTCCAATTGCTTTGTGCCATAAAGACCTTCCCTTCCATGTGCCCATCCTTTTCCAAGGTAATGTCTTCACCTCCCTTGGTTTATTTCACCGTTTTCTTCCATCCTATCATTATGTCTTAATTTCATACTCATGTTCTAATCATTGTAATGTATAAAATACACTTTGCGATATTATTTTGCTCCCAAATTTTATCTCCAAAGTACCTACACATAAAATAAACTCAGCTAAGCACAAATATAGTATAGTTTAGCATTAAAACACCTAAATGTAAGGTAAGTAATACAATAAAAATATGGAATTATAGCCAAACATCAATGGGGGCCTCCGATGCTGCTGGAATCTCCCTCCTAATCGGCCCTGCTGGTGGGGTCCCCTACTGCCCAGATTGGGCCTGAAATGACTCCCCTGCTGCTGACTGGGCCCTACTGGTGGTGCAGTGGTTGATGACTGAGCAAAAGACTAGGATGGCCCTGATGAACCTCCCCTAAAAGCTGATCTTCCACCACCAAATGACTCCCCAAAGTTGCCCGCGGATCGGGCCTTATTGCTACCCTCTCACTCCATTATGTTCTTAAACATACGGTTCTCTGTATCTTGATCAAATGCTACCATCTTCCCATAGTTCATATCAGGATCCAAGGCAGCTGTAGTAGCCTCATTGATAACCAAGGGGCTAAGGGCCTGCACGAAATGGCGCACTCTAGCCTTCATAGTCGACAATATGCGAATAAAATATTTTGAAAGGCGCGTGAACTCCATGTGATCTCTGGGATTGAGAAGCCACTATCTGTGTCAGCATCTGGATGGCTCCCTTAAGATCCCCATCAGAAATACCAGATATGGAAGCTGGGCTGGAGGTGGAACCGGAATAACAGTTGGAGGAACCATTGCACCCTCAGTAGGTGCAGGAACTGGTGTGGCCTGGTTAGGAGTAGTGGAATCAAGCAGTGTAGCCAGTAGAGCCCTTCTTATCGGTGTGTTATCGACCACATCTATAAGTTGGAGGCTACTTGGACATTTAGGAATAACACCCTTCTTTGATATTCTAGATCGTGCGATGAAACGGATTGTGAAACTGTTCCTCCTCTAACATGTGCATTGCTTTAACTTTCAGTACAGTACATGGCACCTAAGAAGAGAGCAAAAACTAGCCAAGGAGCCAATGCCGCCTCGGGAGTGGCAATTGGCCCTTTATTTGATGATGCGAGTGAATACCCGAGGGGTGATGATATTCCCCCAACTGCTACACTACCTGATTCCACTACACCTGACCATGCCACACAAGTTCCTACACCTACCGAGGGTGCAGCGATTCCTCCAACTGATATTCTGATTCCACCACCAGCCCCAGCTTTCGATTCCGATGTTTTTGATGTTGATCTTAGGGGAGCTATCCAGATGCTGACACAGATAGTGGCTTCTCAAGCCTAGAGATCAAATGTTGCACCCACTTCTTCAAGCCAGCAAGGGGATTCTAGTGGTTCCAGGGTGAACAGGTTTCTTTAGTTGGATCCTTCGGTGTTCACGGGTGCTAATCCTGAGGAGGACCCCCAGGACTTCATTGATGTGATGCATAAGACTCTCCGTGTTATGCGCACTACTGAGACGTAGGGAGTGGATTTGGCCACCTACAACCTGAAAGGGGTGGCCTATTCTTGCTTTGAGCTGTGGGAGGACTCTCGGGAAGAGGGGAGCCCTCCAGCGAGGTGGAGTGAGTTTGCTTACGCTTTCATGAACTATTTCTTACCGGCCGGGACTAGTGCAGCCCATGCCACAGAGTTTGAGATCCTTAAGCCAGGTAGTAAGAGTGTGTGGGAGTATCATATTTATTTCGCGCATCTGTCTAAATATGCCATTCTCATGTTGCCCACTATTGAGTCTAGAGTGCGCCGGTTTATGCAGGGCCTTAGCCCCTTGGTTATGAATTTGGCCGCTATAGCTTCATTGAATTCAGATATGAACTATAGGAAGATGGTAGCATTTGCTCAAGCTATAGAGAACAGTAAATTGAAGAACACAATGGAGCGAGAGGGTACCAGCAAGGCCCGGTTCGCGGGCAACTTTGGGGAGTCATTTGGTGGGGGAAGATCAGCTTTTAGGGGAGGGTCATCAGTGCCATCCTAGTCTTTTGCTCAGACTTCAGCCAATGCACCGCCAGCAGGGCCCAGTTAGCAGCAGGGGAGTCATTTTAGGACCAATTAGGGCAGCAGGGGACCCCACCAGCATGGCCGATCAGGGTGGAGATTCCAGCAGCAGCGGAGGCCCCCATGCCCCAGGTGTGGGAATATGCACTTGGGAATCTGCTATATGGACCTACCTATATGTTATGGGTGCAGAATGAGGGGTCATATTCAGAGGGAGTGTCGATTATCCTGCCAGGATGCGGGCAGGGGCACAACACATCCATCCAGTTCTGCAGCTGCTACATCTTCAGCACACCCTTTAGCTCGAGTCAATCTAGCACTAGCAGGGCATGGTGCAGCTAGGGGTGGCGTACAGATTTCAGGAGGACCCAGCCATTTCTATGCTATGAGTGGTCGTCAGAGTGCAGAGGCTTCTCCAGATATTGTCACAGGTATATTGACTGTCCAATCTCATGATGTATATGCCCTTATTGATCCCGGCTCCACCTTGTCCTATGTTACCCCTTATGTTACTATGGAATTTGAGATAGAACCGGAACGACTTCATGAGTCGTTCTCTGTATCTACTCCAGTTGGCGAGTCTATTATGGCCGCACGGGTTTATAGGAGTTGTATTGTCAAGGTACGTGGTCGGGACACCGTGGCCGATCTCATTGAATTGGGGATGGTCGATTTTGACGTAATTTTGGGGATGGATTGGCTTTATTCATGTTTTGCTAAGCTCGACTGCCAAACTAGAACTGTGAGGTTTGAATTTCCAAATGAGCCGGTTGTTGATTGGAAGGGGGATAATGTGGTGCCGAAGGGTAGGTTTATTTCTTACCTTAAGGCCACAAAGATGATTAACAAGGGGTGTATCTACCATTTGATCTGGGTAACGGACACCGACGCTGAGGCACCTACACTCGAGTCTGTGAATGAATTTCTAGAGGTGTTTCCTAATGAGCTCCCTGTGATTCCGCTAGATAGGGAGATTGATTTTGAGATTGATGTGATGCTAGGCACGCAGCCTGTATCCATTCTGCCCTACAGGATGGCACCAGCAGAATTAAAGGAACTAAAGGAGTAATTGAATGATTTGTTAGAGAAGGGTTTCATCCGATAGAGTGTGTCACCATGGGGCGCACCGATTCTCTTTGTAAGGAAGAAAGATGGATCGCTGAGTATGTGTACTGACTACCGGCAGCTCAACAAAGTCATAATCAAAAATAAGTAACCGTTACCAAGAATAGATGATTTGTTCGATCAGTTACAGTGTGCTAGATACTTCACCAAAATTGATTTACGATCTGGGTATCACCAATTGAAGATCAGGGAGCAGGATATTCCGAAAACAACTTTCAGAACCCTGTATGGGCATTTTGAATTTCTGGTAATATCTTTCGGGCTAACTAATGCCGCGACAGCTTTCATGGACCTTATGAATCGGGTTTTCAACCCTTTCCTCGACTCCTTTGTGATAGTGTTCATTGACGATATTCTTGTGTATTCACAAGGTCGGGAGGACCATGCCGATCATGTCATGGCAGTGTTGCAGACTCTTCATCAGCACCAACTGTACGCGAAATTTTCAAAGTGTGAATTTTGGCTCGAATATGTCACATTCTTGGGTCATGTTGTCTGCAAAGAAAGAATTAAAGTGGATCCTCAAAAGATTTCAGGAGTGAAGAATTGGCCTAGACCTACAAAGCCAACCGAGATTCGCAGTTTCTTGGCTTTAGCAGGGTATTACATGAAGATTTTGGAGGGGTTCTCTACTCTTGCCTCTCCGTTGACTAAATTGACTCAGAAAGCAGTTAAGTTCCAATGGTCTGATGCTTGTGAAAGGAGCTTCAAGGAGTTCAAATCAAGATATACTACGACGCCAGTGTTGACCCTACCAGAGGGTACACAAGGGTTTGTGGTATATTGCGATGCTTCAAGGATCGGGCTTGGGTGTGTATTAATGCAACATGGCAAGGTGATAGCTTATGCTTCTAGGCAACTCAAGAATCATAAAAATAATTATTCAACACATGACTTAGAACTTGCGGCAGTGGGGTCCATGTGGATGTATTCACAGACCATAAGAGCCTTCAATATATTTTCAAATAGAAGGTGCTAAATCTGAGGCAGAGAAGATGGCTTGAGTTACTCATGGACTATGACATCGATATCGTATATCACCTGGGGAAAGCCAATGTGGTAGCGGATGCTCTTAACCGAAAATCTATGGGTAGTTTGGCTCACTTGGAGGCATGTCAGAGGCCGTTGGCCAGGGAGGTTCACCATTTAGCTAGTTTGGGAGTTTGTCTTGCGGACACTAGTGAAGGAGGTATAGTTGTACAAAATAGGGCTGAATCATTGCTTGCTGTGGAAGACAAAGAGAGGCAATACGGTGATCAATTGTTGGTATAGTTGAAGGAGTGGATTCACAAACATAAAATAATGGCTTTTACTCTTGGCATGGATGATGGTACAATAAGGCACCAAGGGCGGCCATGTGTTCCAATTGTAGATGGTCTCCGGGAAAGAATCATGACCGAGTCTCACACTTCTAGGTATTCCGTACACCCACGTTCTACGAAGATGTATCTTGATCTCAAGGAAGTCTATTGGTGGAATGGCATGAAAAGGAATATGGAAGACTTTGTGGCAAGGTGTCCGAATTTTCAGCAAGTCAAGGCCGAACACCAACGGCCTGGTGGGTTGGATTGTGGTAGGATTACTCCACACTCCGCACCATTTGAGGCACTATATAGTATGAGATATAGTCTCTCATTGGGTGGTTCGAAATTGGGGAAGTAGAGTTGATAGGGCCAGACCTCGTGCATCAGGCTATGGAAAACGTTAAGACCATTAAGGAGTTCAAAGAAGATGATTGGGTATTCTTGAAAATTTTCCCCATGAAAGGTGTAATGCGATTTGGTAAGAAAGGGAAATTGAGTCCGAGGTATGTCGGATCACACAAAATCATTCAGAGGATCGGTGATGTGGCGTACAAGCTTGAGCTACCACCCGAGATGTCATTACTGCACATGGTATTCCATGTGTCTATGTTGAAGAAGGTAGTTGGAGATCCATCAGCTATTGTGCCGGTTGAGACCATTGAGCTTAATGAAGAATTGTCATATGAAGAAATCCTAGTTGCCATTCTTGAAAGACAAGTTCAAAAGTTGAGAAATAAAGAAATTGCCTCCGTGAAAGTGTTATGGCGAAACCAGCACGTTGAAGAGGCCACTTACGAGGCCGAAGAAGAGATGAAGAAGAAGTATCCTTACTTGTTTGAATAGGTGTGTAATCCTTTTTATGAACTTGTCGCCTATGAATTTTGTATCACTTGTTCAATTAATATAAAGTTGTTCCTTTTGATTATATGTTGTTTACATGAGGCCACGGTTGGTATTGTTATGAGTTAGGTTACATCGTTGGTTTGTGTACATGTTTTTAGGATGTGATTCTGGGGCTCTCTAACAGGTGGATAGGCCTAGTTACAAAGGAAACTCTGGCGAAAGTTTTGGAAATTTAGGGAGTTAGTTAAATTTGGGGCTGCTGGTGTGTGGTATGATAACCGAGCTGCATAAGTTGATAATAGTGGACCTTGATCCTCATTCGAGGATGAATGATCTTAAGTGGGGAAGGATGTAAGGCCCCGTAAAATTTTTCCAAAAAAACGGGATTTTAGTGATGCCGAAATTGGCATAGAGGTTAATAGTAGTAGAAGGAAATGTTTTTTTGCAGAAATTGGCATTTTTGCAGCCATTAGCAGCTGCATAATCACTCTGCTGGCCGCAGAGTGAAGCAGTCTTTTTGGCCAATTTTGAGGTGAATTCCACGGCCAATTATGCGACCGCATAACCGTTTCACGGGCCGCACTTTGGCTACGTAATCGTCTTTGGACTTTTGCGGTGGGAGGTTCTGCGGCGCATTATGCGAGCACAAAACAGGTCTTTGTGTCGCATAACAGCCGTAGAGTGAAGCAGGCCATCCCAGTTCCCAGGGCCACTTTTCGCGGTCATTTCGCGAACCGCATAACCATTATGCGGTTGCATATACGACCGCAGAACCTGTTCTGGAGCTTCATTTTTAGGGTTTTTAAACCCAACCCTTCTTCATTAAAATATGTACCATAGCTTATTTTTAGCACATTTCTGATATTCTAGAGTGAGATAGAGAGTTCTTACAGTGAGGGAGAAACCTTCAACCTATTATCCATCAATTCTTGCTCAACCATTGAGGATTACCAAAGGAAGTCTTCACCCTAAAGGTAGGAATCTATGTCCTAGCTCTCAATTTCGAAATTTTACAAAAATGGGTTTAATAGAGAGACAAATATTGAGTGTGGGGGTTGTTGTCTTGCATGCATGTATCCTTGAAGTATGTGGGGAGATTGTGAGCTAAAAATGGTACAGAATAGGTTGGGGAATGGCGGAATCTTCCACAAAAAGGGCCTTAAAACATTGATACACACCTAGTGTTTGATAATATGCTAAAATGAGCTAAAACCATGATAATATTCCTAATTTTAGTCCAACTTGTTATATTTCTAAAATAGATCGAAGTTGCTAAGAATTCCGAAATGTGGTAAAGTTTAAGGAAGCTCAATTGAGGTATGTTGGCTAAACCCCCTTCTTCTTAGAATCAAATACCACGGTGTTCATGTAATTGGTGTAAGTTCTTGATCATTATTGAATTGGCTATTCCTAATGTGGTTGTGCTGAAGGATGTATGTTCAATATTTATTCTAAGTGTTTCATCATGTCATATTGCCATTCTAGGATGTGTTCGAAATGTGGAATATGCGTTAGAAGTGTTAAGACTTCATGTGAAGATCGAAATAAAGGCTATAATGACAAATTGTATAAAAAGCCTCTATGTGCCTAAGATTTCCAAATTGCTCATATGTGAATATAATGTCTTGAATGGGAAGCCTTATTGTTATTGACAATGATAATGATATTTGAATATGGGAAAGGGAATTGGACTATGAAATACGGCCAAGTGCCTAGAAAGACTTTGTAATCGTGATCACTAGTGACAATGAATTGAAATGATATGAAAGAAGTATGATGTGAATTGATGGACTGAAAAAGGTAACGTCTTGGGTGAGACGGCCTAGCCGATCGGAACGTGATCGGACGCCATGCCACACACATAGTGGTGACTGTGCTGAAAAATGATAATTGAAATTGTGGTTATGGTTGATGTCTCAAGTGAGACAACCTAGTCGATCCGGTCTTGATCGGACTCCGTGTAAGAATACAGTGGTATTGTGAATGGTGGAATATCGGCACTAAAGATCACCCAACCTAATAACATGGAAATTAACTTGAAAACTTATGTGACCCTTATTTGATATTTTAGTATTGTTTGAAGCCCTTATTGAACTCATGACTGTTTTCCCCTTGTATTATTATTCATTCTATTGAGATGGTGTTTAGCTTTACATACTAGTACTATTCGACAGTACTAACGTCCCGTTTGTCAGGGGCACTGCATCTTTAAATGGATGCAAGTGGTTCCATAGCAGGCAGTGTTGATCAGCGATAGCAGTCCACCTTCCTCCTAGCAGATTTGGTGAGCCCCACCTCATTCCGGGGTCATGTATCTTTTGTACATTTTGTTATCACGTTTTGAGGTATAGCCGGGGCCTTGTTGCCGGCACCATCATAACTCTCTTTTGTATCTCTTAGAGGCTCCGTAGACACTATGTGGGTTGTACATAGGTGCTAGAAAAGTCAAACAGATTATGTTGTGTTTTTTATTTCTTGTTCCACTTTAGACTATAAAGAGGTGTGTATTTTGAGATATAAAAGGTGAAGAAACTAATAGAAAGGTTTTGTTATTGTATGTATATGATCTTCCTACTGTCTAATTAATGAAATCATGCCTCCTCTTAATCATGGGTGAGTTGGGTAGAAAGTGTCTACCAGGCTTACTCGAGCAGGTTCACTCGGCTGAGCCCCGGTCACGCTTTCCGTTTTTGCGCTGTGATATCTTTCACCTCTTTTCAATAAATTGGCATAAGTGGCCACAATTATAAAGTCATTCTTGGCACTTGGTGGTATTTCATAATTCCAGTTCCCCTTTCCACATTCAAACATCATTATCATCATCAACAACAATAAGGCTTTCCATTCAAGACATTAAATACACATATGAGCAATTAGGGAATCTTAGGCACATAAAGGCTTTTCATACAATTTGACATAACATCCTTTATTTGATCTGACTTGAAGTCTTAACATTTTTAACACATATTCTATATTTTGAACACATTCTCAAATGATAATATGACATGATGAAGCATTTAGAATACATATTGAACATATATCCTTCAACACATGCACATTCAGAATAGCCAATTCTATAATGATCAATTTGGGACTTACACCAATCACACGAACACCATGGGATTCAATTCTAAGAAGAAGGGGTTTAGCCAACATACCATGTCTGAGCTTTCCTTAAGTTACTAAAACGCCCCAACACTTCTAGCAATAAAATTCTATAGGAAGATAGTGAAAATCGAAAATCGATTCCCATGATGTAACTCTCTTAAGAATTTTGTCTAACACCTACATGCGAAATAGACTACAAGTCTCTACAATGGAGAACCTTTCATCCCTCAACCAATTTCAACAATAAACTACCCAAAATTGTTCATTACTACACATACTACAACTTTGTGTCACATGCATGACCTATTTTAAACCTTAGAGTATTTTTGAACTCATAACCTCTTGTATGAAAGCTTAGAAGTAGGACTTACCCGGATGAATGATAATCTAGTGATTGACTTCCTTGATTCTAGAAGATTGGTGTAAGATTGGATGATTGGGAAGTTAGGTTTTCTCCTTCTCTCTCTCTAAAACGCTCTTACCTCTCTCTAAACTCTCCAGAAAATTGCCCCAAATAAAACCCCAAAGGCTAATTATTAAAACTGGGTCGGGTTATAAAACGAACCAGAATTTGCATAGCCGCGGTGCATGGGGCGCCACGTGGGGCAGCACGGTAGTGAAAAATGTGTCAAGAAACAAAATTTTGAAGTGTTCTAGAAATACCCAAAGTCGCGCCCTATGGGGTGGCGCGGTAGTGTAGAATTCTTCCAACTTTTGGTAATTTGGTCATAACTTCTTGTAGGAGTGTCCAAATGACAAACAGTTTGAAGTGTTAGAAGATAGACTCAAAGAAATTTCATTTGATAGGTTGTTTATCACAAAAATACTATATATATATATATATATATATATATATATATATATATGTATATATGCTTGTTCAAAGTTTGTTCTTGTGCGTACTCATTTGAAACTTTAGTCTATCATGAAAATTTCCAACTTGCCTTACACTTAGGCCTCTCCTTAGGCCCCACATCACTTATAATATGCCTCGTACACTTATTATCGTATCCAATTGATATCCATCATATTAATCGCCCTCTTCTGCATACAAAGTAATATAATTCGCACACATCAACTTTCTTAATAGCGCTTAAGTACTTCAAAATTTTTCGGGGTGCTACACATGATGCCCAAATTATCAACAAGTGAAGGTCGAGCACCAGAGGACCGGTGGGTTAGCACAAAACATAGAAATTCTAATGTAGAATGGGGAAATGATCAACATGGACTTTGTGGTAGGACTACGTCACACGTCTTGTAGGTATGACTCAATCTGGGTGGTTGTGGACTGACTCACGAAATCAGCACACTTCTTACCCGTTAAGGCTACCGTCACAGTAGAACATTACACTTAGTTGTATATTAATGAAATAGTCAGGTTGCATGGAACTCCAGTTTCTATTATCTCAGATCGAGGGGCACAGTTCACGGCTAATTTTTAGAAGAAGTTTCAGTAAGGTTTGGGTAGTCAAGTGAATCTTAGTATAGACTTTCACCTGCAGACTGACGGGGAGGCAGAGCTGACTATTCAGACGCTCAAGGATATGTTGCGCGCTTGTGTTCTTGACTTCGGGGCTAGCTGGGATGATCATTTGCTGCATATAGAGTTTCCATACAATAATCAGAGTATGTATGGAAGCAGAGTTGATAGGGCTAGACCTTATGCATCAGGCTATAGAGAAGGTTAAGATTACTACAAAAGGGCTGAGAACTGCCTAGAGTCCTCAGAAGTCCTATTCGGATATATGTCATAGGGATTTGGAGCTCTAAGAGGATGATTGGGTATTCCGAAAGGTTTCCCCAATGAAGGGGTAATGTGGTTTGGTAAGAAGGGGAAATTGAGTCCAAGGTATGTCGGACCATATAGAAATATTCAGAGGATCGGTCAGGTGGCTTGTAGGCTAGAACTACCTCCATAGATGTCTTTAGTGCAACCGTTGTTCCACGTATCCATTTTAAAGAAGGTTGTTGGGGATCCGCCACTTATTGTTTCGATTGAGACTATCGAGGTTAATGAATAATTGACTTGTGAAGAAACTCCAGTTGCCATTCTTGATAGGCAAAATCGAAAGTTGAGGACAAAGAGATTGCCTCCGTGAAAGTACTACGGCGAAACCAACAAGTCAAAGAGGCCACCTGGGAGGCCGAGGAAGAAATGAAGAAGAAATACCCTCATCTATTTGAATAACCATGTGTTTATAAAGTTGTGTTCCATAAAAATGTTAAGAGTTTACCTTTTTTGAATTATGTATCATTTGTACACTTGATGTTAAGGGTGTTCCCTTTTGGTGATGTACTGCTCGTAAGGCCATGGTTGCCATTGTTTCTATAATATATTGCGTCGTTGGTTCATGTATATGTTGTTAGGGTTTGTTTCTGGGATTCTCTGATAGGAGGATAGGCCCAATTACAAGGTAAACTCTGGCGAAAATTTTGGAAATTTGGGGAGTTAGTCAAAAGTTGGAACTGTTTGTGTGTTATAGCAGCCGAGTTACATTGGTTTCTAATGGCTGATTTTTGACCTCATTCGAGGACGAATGATCTTAAGTGGGAGAGGATGTAAGGCCTAGTAAAATATTACCTAAGACCCGGGGTTTTGTGGTGCCGAAATAGACTTATGTGTTGACGATTTTAGAGATTCTTCGGTTGAACAATGCGTTAGGGAGTTGAAGAAATTATTTGGAAGTGCAGGGCATTTCTGCCATCCATTTTGCGATCGCGGAATTGATATATGGACCGTCGATCCGCCACATATTTAAGCAGAAACTTGGGAAAATTCATGGACCCTTATGCGGGCCTCATAACCCATCGCAGACCCTGCATGGAATTTTCCAGAGGGGGAGTTCTACGGCGCATTATGCGATCGCAGAATTGGTTTTAGGACCACAGATCGGCCGTAGAACGAGGCAGAATTGCCCAGTTATGGAGGGACATTATGTGGTCCATTTTACGAACCGCATAAGCATTATGCGGTTGCATATGCGACCGCAGATCTTTGTCGGGGCTTCATTTTTCTAATTTTTTTTACCCTACCCTATTTTGATTAAAAGCTCTTGGGGCTCATTTTGAAAGAGAAATATGATATTTTACAAAGAAGGGAGAGTGTTATAGTGAGAGATAAGGAGACCCTAGTCTAATTTTTCAACAATTATTGCTCAAGACTTGGCGAATTCACAAGGAAAACTCACGAGGTCTTCATCCAAGAGGTAAGGTTCTAACCCTAGTCTTCGATTTCGAGTTTAGGTAGAAGATGGGTAATTGGGAATATGATTCTTGAGTATGAGAGTTGTTTATTTTAGATGCATGTACCACCAAGGGTAGTGTGAAGGTTGTTGAGCTCTTTTGGGTAAACTTTGGGTAGAGCGATGAAAGAATCCACCATAGGAGGACCTTGAAACCTTAATGCACACCTAGTGTTTGATAAAATGCTCAAGTGAGATGGAACTATGAACTCCTTCCTAATTTGTGTTCAATTTTGCTATATCTCTTAAATAGATCGATGAGGCTAAGAATTCGGGAATATTGTAGTAATTTAAAAAGCTCGAAGCGAGGTATGTTGGCTAAACGTCTCTCTTAGAATTGAATTCCCGCGATGATCTTGTAAGTCCCGAGTTGTCCAGTATGAATTGACTTTTCTGAATAAGTTTGGTGTCGGATAATGTATATATATTAATATGTTAAATATGTGTTCCAGAATATTCTTATCATATTGTGCTATTCTTCAGGAGGGTATTTGAAGTATGAGTATATAGTAAAATGTTGTGACTTCAAGTCAAGTCCAAATGAAAGTGATCACACCAAATTGTATAATACATCACATGTGCCTAAGACCCTAATTTGCTCATGTATGTATTTAAAAATCGTAATTTGGAAGGCCTTCTTGTTGATTACCCAAGATGATGTTTGAAAGTGAAATAGTGAGCATGAATTATGAAGTACTACCAATGTTCCAAGAATGATATTGCGTTATGGCCAATGATGCCAATAAAATGAATGATATGTAAAAGAGTATAAATTGAGTGGTAAATACTTTTAATAATAAATGCCTTGGGAGTATCGTTTAGCCACCGAGGAAGGGTAGGTCGGAAAAACCTAACCCCGAAACTACACGTGCCGGTGTAGGAGTGATTGAGGGGTAAATCCCTGTGTTAATGTATTGAGACTGTTTCCCCTTATATAGTATGAGATTGGAGTGTTGAGGTGTTTCTTCTTAAATGGGATTAGATTATTGCTAGCGATATGTGATGTGATGTCGACCCACATGGCATTGTGGTGAGACGGCTTAGCCGATCGTGCTGAGATCGGACGTCATGCCACGCACATGGTGGTATTGTGAGTGTATGTCTCAGGGTAAGACGGCTTAGCCGGTCGAGCAGAGATCGGACTCCGTGCTAAAACACGGTGTTCTATCGGTGCTAAAGATCTCCCACAACAGGAGATATTGATTAGTGATAGCAGTGCACCTTCTTCCCAGCTGACTTGGTGAGCCCCACTTCATTCCGAGGTCATGAATCTTTTGTACTTTGTGTATTCTGTTTGAGGTATAGTCGGGGCCTTGTTGCCGGCATTATGATTGTACCCTTCTTTATCTATAGAGACTCCGTAGACATAGTGTGGGTTGTTTATTGGTGCTTGGGAAAGACAAACTATGTTATGTTGTGGTCGTAGTACTTGTCCATTTTAGACTTTAAAAATGGTTAAACTTATGGTAAGAAATTGGTAATTGCAGACATGACCACTTTATTGTTTAATTAAGGAAAATATATATTCTCTTTATTCATGAATGAGTTTGGGTTGAAGGAATCTAACAGGCTTGCTCGGTCGGGTTCGCTCGGTTGAGTGTCGGTCGCGCTACTCGATTTTGGTGTGTGACAAATTGGGTCTGAGGTATGTCGGACCGTACAAAAGCATTCAGAGGATCGTGAGGTGGCATACAAGCTTGAGCTACCACCTGAGATATCATTAGTACACCCGGTGTTTCATGTGTCTATGTTGAAGAAAGTAGTTGGAGATCCGACACTCATTGTTTCGGTTGAGACTATTGAGGTAAATGAGAAATTGACTTACGAAGAGATTCCGATTTCTATTATTGATCGGCAAGTCCGAAAATTGAGAAATAAAGAAATTGCCTCTGTGAAAGTGTTGTGGCGAAACCAACAGGTTGAAGAGGCTACTTAGGAGTCCGAGGAAGAAATGAAGAAAAAGTATCCTTATTTGTTTGAATGAACATATATTTAAAGTTGTGATCTAGGAAAAAAATTATAAGACTTACTTTTTATGAATTTTGTATCATGTTAACAATTGTCATTAAGGGTGTTCCTTTATGGATATATATTGCTTATGAGACCACATTTGATGTTGTTTTGTATTATGTAACGTCGTTCGAATACGTATATGTTGTTAGGATGTGTTTCTGGGCTCTCTGGCAGGTGGATAGGTCTAGTTACAAGGGAAACTCTGGCAAACTTTTTGGAAATTTTGGGAGTTAGTGAAATTTGGGGTTGCTCGAATGTGGTATGAAACAAACAGAGTTGCATAAGATGCTAATGAAGGATTTTTACCCTCATTTGAGGACGAATGATCCTAAGCGGGGTTGAACAATGCACCGAAAAGTAAAGGAAACTTTTTGCTGAAAAGTGCATTTCTGCGGTCCACTATGCGACCGCAGAATCACTATGCCGACCGCATAATGGCCGCAGAGTGAGGCAGTTAATTGGGCCAATTGGAAGCAATTATGCAGTCGACTATGCGACCGCATAACTGTTATGCAGTGCATTATGCGACCGCATAATAGTTATGCGGACCGCATATTGACCGCATACACAGACAGTTCTTTTGGCTATTTTGTAACCAACTATGCAACCGATATGCGGTCCGCATATCGGTTATGCGATCGCATACATTGTTCCGGAGCTCCATTTTTGGGTTTTTAAAACCAGACCCTATTTCGTTATATATACTCTTTGGGCCATTTTTGAGCTATAATCTGATATTTTAGAGTGAGAGAGAGTGCCCTAAAGTGAGAAGGTGTTCTTCAATAATTTTTCTTCAATTCTTCCTCAAGTTTTGGAAGATTAAGGAGGGAAACTCACTAGGTCTTCATCCTAGAGGTAAGACTCTACACCCTAACCCTCAATTTTAAATTTTGGGTAGGAATGGAATACGTATATGTTGTTAGGATGTGTTTCTGGGGCTCTCTGACAGGTGGATAGGCCTAGTTACAAGGAAAGTCTGGCGAAAGTTTTGGAAATTTTGGGAGTTAGTGAAATTTGGGGCTGCTCGAATGTGGTATGAAACAAATTGAGTTGCATAAGATGCTAATGACGTATTTTTACCCTCATTCGAGGACGAATGATCTTAAGCGGGGGAGAATGTAACACCCCGCAAAATTTCAAAGTACTTAAGTGTAAATCCCGATAAAATATGCAAAGAAAATAATGTTTCAAACAAATGGTTAATTCAAACAAATGGGTGAGGCTTGTAATGTGGTTGCCAAGGAAACAGGATTACAGGCTCAAAGGGGTTAACTATGTTACATAACAATTAGACGAGTTAACTACACATATCTGGCTCAACAAAGAAACGCCTATATCACTTTCAAGACTGAACAAAACTACTATTTTGCTTTGCAAACACAGTGGGCAAGTTCTAGACATCAAATGCAATGCACAGAATAACACACAAACCTCACACACACATGGCACATAACTCACTAAGGATTGGATTCATCAAGACAGTCTATTCAAAGCAGTTAAGCAAAGTTAAGCTTATAGAATTTAAGGTACTTATGCAAGAGTCAAAAACTGAGCCTAAGCGTCGCAACCAAAGTACTCACTATTCTTAAGGCATCACAAAGTCATGAGATATTGTTTCAATTTAATTAATAGCACAATGGCTCCTACTCCTAAAAAATAAAACCAACTACACCCGGTTCAAACAAAACTCTTGGAAAAGAACCGCGACTCAAAGAAAAACCAAGGGGGAATTACTACACTACCTACAAAGAAAATCTTTTTGTCCTTTTTCTTTAGACTTAAATCTCTCAAGAAAACTGTCTAGTAGATCCATCGTCGGGAAAAATCCTATATTTCTACTCTCTTTTTTTATTCTTTTTTTGATTTTTCATAGCTACTAAAATACTACACAACTACGAAAACAAAAATAAGAAGTTAACATTTTTCTGACATCCTACTACTAATTAGTTAGAGAATTCTCCCACCCCACACTTAAAAGAGTGCAGTATCCCCAATGCACAAATAAAGCAAAACAATAATGAGGGTGGACAACAAACTCCCTGAAAGGCCAAAGGCCAAAGCAACAGCGGCTCACAGGTACTCAGACTTCCCCCCTGCATGATCCTTTGTGTGGGCACCCCACACTTAGATCTTACCATCTATCTCGCTTTTGCACACTTCCAATGGCATTGCCTCCTATGCTCATAATCCTACAAAACAAAATAAAAACACTACAAAAATAATAAGATAAAAATAAAAATAAAAGAAAGCAGTAAACATGGATTGACTCCCAACAAACGCATGATTTAACGTCGGGGCATGACTTGAACAACTTTTTTCTCCACCTCGAACTTATGAATTGAGCACTCGGTAGGGCATCCAGTCTGGGGCCATGCTCCTTCTGTGGGGCTGCAAAGACAACCAGGCCAAGCAATAAAATTTTCGCTCTACACCTCTTGACCTTTAGATGAGGAATGTATTTTTTTCTTTTTATCACATCAAATTCAAGAAAATAGGCACCCCGTTCCTCGTCCATTGGCTCCTCCAAAGGCTAAGATGACTCGATTTTCATGTCATCATCCAAACACAATGTTAAAAAATGCATGGAATGAGGACCAGTACGTCCCAAATCTAGAATTGCATCACTCTTTACATCCTCATATGTACAGAAACTAGAGTCTTCATCTATAATATGATCTACTTCATCACATGACTCTAGAGTGCTTCCCTCAATATGGGGGCACTTGGTAATGTAATTGACCAAGTGCCCTCACACAACAAAAGAGATAGTTCCACACACAATAAAATTTAAGAACAATTAGGAACTCAAGATGGAAAGAATTCACTCACTCTCAGAAATAACATTCATATGACACAAAAGATGTACCATAGGCTTGCTTGTAGTATACTACTCTACTAACCGAGCTCATTCAGTATAGGACCAAGTAGGACTTGAATTGGTTGTAATGTAGGCTGCGGGTTGGGTAGGATACATTTGGATATAAAAGTGACTATACCTCCGTAAGCACTTTAATACATGTACTTTAACATTCAAACCCCATACTTATGTCAAACCATAACTCCACCTTCACATCAATGTATATTAACTCCATACTTCTTTAAGCAAAATTACATCAAGAGTCACCGCTATTAAGGAGTATTTTTCACAGCAATACAACTGTATTCTTCTTTCTTTTTTCCAGTTCAAGTGGCTCGCATTTTTTTCAAAACAGTGCACCTTTTTCCTTATTTCATTAGTTCCACTCAAAAGCCAAACCAACCACCCCATGCTTTAACTTTTAAAAAGTTCATAATAATTCAAGTGCTCGTGAGAGGTTAAAGGGATTAAAAAAAATGGTTAAATCAAATAAATGGGTAAGTCTTGTAATGTGGTTGCCAAGGAAACAAGATTGCAGGCTCGAAGGGGTTAACTACGTTACATAACAATTAGGCTGATAAACTACACATATCTGGCTCAACAAAGAAATGCCTATATCACTTCCAAGACTGAACAAAACTACTATTTTGCTTTGCAAACACAGTGGGCAAGTTCTAGACATCAAATGCAATGCATAGAATAACACACAAACCTCACACACACATGGCACATAACTCACTCAGGATTGCATTCATCAAGACAGTCTAGTCAAAGCAGTTAAGCAAAGTTATGCTTATAGAATTTAAGGTACTTATGCAAGAGTCAAAAACTGAGCCTAAGCGTCGCAACCAAAGTACTCACTATTCTCAAGGCATCACAAAGTTATGAGATATTGCTTCAATTCAATTCATAGCACAATGGCTCCTACTCCTAAAAAACAAAACTAACTATACCTAGTTCAAACAAAACCCTTAGAAAAGAACCAAGGCACAAAGAAAAACCAAGGGGGAATTACTACACGACCTACAAAGAAAATCTTTTTGTCCTTTTTCTTTAGACTTAAATCCCTCAAGAAAACTGTCTAGTAGATCCATCGTCAGGAAAAATCCTATATTTCTACTCTCTTTTTTAATTCTTTTTTCGATTTTTCATAGCTACTAAAATACTACACAACTACGAAAACAAAAATAAGAAGTTAACATTTTTCTGACATCCTACTACTAATTAGTTAGAGAATTCTCCCACCCCACACTTAAAAGAGTGCAGTATCCCCAATGCACAAATAAAGCAAAACAATAATGAGGGTGGACAAGAAACTCCCTGAAAGGCCAAAGGCCAAAGCGACGGCGGCTCACGGGTACTCAAACTTCCCCCAGGCATGGTCCTTTGTGTGGGCACCCCATACTTAGATCTTACCATCTATCTCGCTTTTGCACACTTCCAATGGCATTGCCTCCTATGCTCATAATCCTACAAAATAAAAAAAAACACTACAAAAATAATAAGATAAAAATAAAAATAAAAGAAAGCAGTAAAGATGGATTGCCGCCCAACAAACGCCTTATTTGACGTTGCGGCACGACTTGAATAACTTTTTTCTCCACCTCGAACTTATGAATTGAGAACTCAGTAGGGCATCCAGTCTGTGGCTATGCTCCTTCGGTGGGGCTACAAAGACAACTAGGCCAAGCAATAAAATTTTCGCTCTACACCTCTTGACCTTTAGATGAGGAATGTATTTTTTTCTTTTTGTCACATCAAATTCATGAATATAGGCACCCCGTTCCTCGTCCATTGGCTCCTCCAAAGGCTAAGATGACTCGATTTTCATGCCATCATCCAAACACAATGTTAAAAAATGCATGGAATGAGGACCAGTACATCCCAAATCTATAATTGAATCACTCTTTACATCCTCATATGTACACAGACTAGAGTCTTCATCTATAATATGATCTACTTCATCACATGACTCTAGAGTGCTTCCCTCAATACGGGGGCACTTGGTAATGTAATTGACCAAGTGCCATCACACAACAAAAGATATAGTTCCACACACAATAAAATTTAAGAACAATTAGAAACTCAAGATGGAAAGAATTCACTCACTCTCAGAAATAACATTCATATGACACAAAAGATGTACCATAGGCTTGCCTGTAGTGTACTACTCTACTAACCGAGCTCATTCAGTATAGGATCAAGTAGGAATTGAATTGGTTGTATTGTAGGCTGCGAGTTGGGTAGGATACATTTGGATGTAAAAGTGACTACACCTCCGTAAGCACTTTAATACATGTACTTTAACATTCAAACCCCATACTTATGTCAAACCATAACTCCACCTTCACATCAACGTATATTAACTCCATACTTCTTTAAGCAAAATAACATCAAGAGTCACCACTATTAAGGAGTATTTTTCACAGCAATACAACTATATTCTGCTTTCTTTTTTCCAGTTCAAGTGGCTCTTATTTTTTTCAAAACAGTGCACCTTTCTCCTTATTTCATTAGTTCCACTCAAAAGCCAACCAACCACCCCACGCTTTAACTTTTAAAAAGTTCATAATAATTCAAGTGCTCATGAGAGGTTAAAGGGATAAAAAAAAATGGTTAAATCAAACAAATGGGTAAGGCTTGTAATGTGGTTGCCAAGGAAACAAGATTGCAGGCTCGAAGTTGTTAACTACATTACATAACAATTAGGCGGATAAACTACACATATCTGGCTCAACAAAGAAACGCCTATATCACTTCTAAGACTGAACAAAACTACTATTTTGCTTTGCAAACACAGTGGGCAAGTTCTAGACATCAAATGCAATGCACACTACAACAAAAGTGGTATTTAGCTACAAAATTATTAGCTACGATACAAAATTCGTCACCGATTGTTTACTTTTTGCGACATAAATTACATTTCATCTTTAAATACATGTGCCATTTACTTTTTGTGACGAAATATAAAATTTCGTGGTGAAAATTGCGTCCACAAAAATTTCCCACCAAAAAATAAGTTGGCACCATTTTTTGTGTAGTATCAGCCACAAAAGTAAAATTATTCGTGACAAATTAGTTTCGTCATCAATGTTGCATACAATTTGTGACGAAAATTTATTTGTCTTATAATTAGCTGAACTTTGGATACGAAAAGGTTTCGTCACAAAAAATGTATTGCCAAATAGCGACGGTTCAAAATTTGTAACTAAATGGTGTAAACTTTAGCCATAAAATTGTATACTTTTTTGTGACCTTACTTTTTGTCACTAAAAGTATAAATAATTAGTGACAATAATTTTATTGTCTCTAATCAAACCGTAACTTAGTGACAACAAAGTTTTGTCATAAAATATACAATATTTATATAGCGACGACTTAAACTTTGCAGTAGATATTATGGTATCAAATTCAATTTTATATTTGATATTTCCAAATATCTAACGAGCCTACGTTAATTAATATACATAATTTTTTCATTTTTCTTTTACTTTACCTTTTTATTGTATAGCTTCAAATTATTTCAAAATTACTTTACTAGAGATGAGCAATTGTTAGGTATATTATATAGGTAATTCATATTATTAACATGATTTTATTGTTTAAAATTTTCTTCACATAGCAAGTGTAAATATCTATCTATGTAGAATATGAGAAGCAAATCAATGTGATGATACCAAGTGTAACAACAAAAATTCAACAAGTGTCAAATTTTAGGACAAAATTAGTTAGGTTAGTTAATAATTAGTTACTCTTTTTTTATTTGAATTAAAAATAATTAAATATTTGAATATTTTGAAGGAAAACTATTATAAAAAAAGAAAAAATATATAAATAAATAACTTCAATTTAGAGATATACAAAATGATAAGAATAAATTATGTTTTGAGATGAGAAAGTTTTTGAATAATAGTAATTCATATGGTCATGCTATATGGATAAGATCATGTAACTAAAAATATTATAATAGGTAAAACTAAAGACAAAAACATAAATAATAATTTTAAGAAATAAATAAAATATATAAAGATATAATTAACTTATTATGTAGTAATTTTAATAAAAACGTTGAACTTTCATATTAAATACAAACGGGAAGAAGAATTCAATTTAATTTTTTTTGAAAATAAAACAAAAATAATTATAATTATAATAATTAGTAGATTTATGACATTTAAAAAAAGAATTTTTCTGTTGAACCTTTGAACTAATTTAACGCCATTATTTAAAAATATAATATAATAATATTCGTATTATATATAAACACTAAATGAAAACAAATTAAGATATTATAGAATAAAAACTAATGTATAAAAGAGGAGAATAGATATAATGTGATTCTATTTATACTTTAAATTTATTTGATAAAATTAAGTAAATACATAATACTCAAAAATATTATTGATAAATTTAAATATCGATATAATTTAAGAAAGTCATACAAATTAAAGTCAAGTTAAATTTTAAGAACAATACAAAATTATATGAATTGTATTGTATTAAACTGGTAATTTATTAAAAATATTGTGATGACCCAAAATGTCATCTTTAAATTTAATAAGTAATTCTGTGTTCTAAAACCTCGAAAAGCACCATTTATCATTCCTCGACTTGTGTGCTCAATCCGTAAAATTTTTCGGAAAACTTTTCATGTGAAAAATAATTAAAATGGGAAATAGAGCTTTAAAACTCAACTAAGTTGACTTTGGTCAACATTTTGAGCAAACAGACCCAGATCAGTATTTTAACAATTCCGGTAGGTCCGTATCGTGATTTGGGACTTGGGCGTATTCCCGGAATCGAATTCCGAGATCCCTAGCCCGAGATATGGAATTTTGATGAAAAATTAATAGCATGAAAGCTTAATGATTTCTAAGAAATTACTTATGCTGGATTTATTGACCTCGGGTCCGTATTTTTGTTCCGGAGCCCGATATAGGTCCATTATAATATTTATGACATGTCTGCCGAATTTGGTGAGAATCGGAGTTGATTTGACGTGATTCGGACGTCCGGTTGTAAAAAGTATAAGTTTTAATGTTTTCTTGAAAACTTCCTTTGAGTTGGTGTCTGATTCGTAGATCTAGGCATTATTTTGACGATTTGATTGCACGAACAAGTTCGTATGATATTTTAGGACTTGTGTGCGTATTTGGTTTGGAGCCCCGAGGGCTCGGGTGAGTTTCGGATAGGCTACTAGATGTTTTCGTACTTAGGAAATCTGGTTTTCTGCATATTTCAGGCTTCTGGTATGTTCTTCTTCGCGTTCGCGAATGTACTCTCGCGAACGCGAAGAGAAAATTCGGGCTAGCACGTTTTGTGCTTCGCGTTCGCGACATAGTGACCGCGTTCGCGAAGGCTTGAGGTTCAAAGCTTCGCCTTTGCGATAGAAGCCTCACGTTCGCGAAGGGAAAGAGACTGGCCAGGAAAAATTAGCCTTCGCACTCGCGAAGGCCAAGCCAGGCAAGCATCGCATTCGCGAAGAGTAAAAATTGGACAACACAAATTGTACTTCGCGTTCGCGAGAGTACCTTCGCGAACGCGAAGGGTAAAAATCCCAGAAACAGATCTTAAGTTCTGGAAATGGGGTTTCGACCCATTTTCAATTCCTTCCCATTTTTGAGCTCGGGTAAGGCGATTTTTGGGCGATTTTCATGGAAAAATATTGGGGTAAGTGTTCCTTATCCTATATTGATTATATTTCATGATTTCATTCTCATTTATATCATGAATCCGTGAATTTATGGAAGAAAAATTAGATTTTTATAAATTCTTCCAAAAATAAAAATTTAAGATTTGAAGGTCCATTTAATATCTGAATTGGACAAATTTGGTATGGTTGAACTCGTATCGGAACGGGTGTTCGAATTTCGCGAGTTTTTTGGGATTTGAGACATGGGTCCCACTGCCGAATATTTTAATGAATTTCAGATTTTTATCCAGAAAATTTATAAATTCGTATGGAATAAATTCCTATGATTCGTATTGAATGTATCGAATTGTTTGTGAATAGATTTGAAGCTTTCGGAGGGAAATTTAAAAGGAAAAGTTGTGATTTAATAATTGATTGGAATCTGCAAAGCGAGGTAAGTGTCGTGGTTAACCTTGACTTGAGGGAATAGAACCTTTAAATTATTTGTTATATGAATTGCATGTGAACGACGTATAGGCGAGGTAACGAGTGTCTATACATCATCAAATTAATTGTTTGCATGCTTACTTGAAAAATCATAAATTATTTTTAATCATAAATTAATTATTATAATAATTGTTTCTCTCTTATTCTTTATCAAATATTATTGTTACTTACTGAGTTGGCGTACTCACGTTACTCCCTGCACCTTGTGTGCAGATTCAGGTGTAGCTAGACACGGTAGTGGTTATTGAGTGTTCTGGTTGCAGATTTTCTTGGAGATAGCAAGGTAGCTGTTTGGCGATCGCAGCCCCTGCTCTTCTCCCTCTTATCTTCCTCTAGTGGTATTTAGCTATTTTCCAGGCTGAGTTAGCCTTGATATTGTTAGACAGATTGTATTAGATACTCGTGACTAGTGACGCCCCAATGTCAGGCTTTTCTTTTCCGTACTTTTATTTTTCTTTGATTTGAACTCCTTAAATGAAGGTTTTATGTTAAATAATATCGAAATTATCTGGGAAATAAAAATATCGGTTTTGTTTGAAAATGAGTCGGCTTGCCTAGTTCCACGATAGGCGTCATCATGACAGGTTAGGTTTTATGGTCGTGACATATTTAGACACCGTTATTTTTTATGGATTAATCACTATATTTCAGACCTTACTTCCGCGTTTATTTCTTTGTTATTAATAAATTTAAAGATTGTTTAAAAATTGGTTAATATCATTCTAACGTTGACTTGCCTAGCAAGTAAAATGTTAGGCTCCATCACGATCCGAAGGTGGGAATTTCGGGTCGTGATAGCGCAAGCTCTAATAGTAGTTTAATTTAAAAATATACGAAGTGTATCAGACTTGTGTCATGTTATAGATCTAGGTTCTTAGAGTTATTTACTCATTTCCTTCTTAATTTGGTTATTTGAGGCCTTAACATCGAGCCGATCCCAACATAGCCTATTTTAGTATCGAGCGAGTTAGCTTTTATAATACCAAGTTGAGTTGAGCCCTATCGAACTCTATTTCAATTTAATCAAGGCTGAATTGAGCCCAATCTTCTCTTCTCTATTTGTTTTCACATATTAGGGAACACATTTTCGGGATTTATCATTTAATCACATTATACTATATCCGAGAGTACGTAAGTTTGAAGAAAGTTAAATTTGAACTTTTTTATGCTACTCATTAAGCAAAGCATACTAGAATATGAATTCTTAGATATTGTGTTATGAAAATGATAATTTAATTTTAACTTAAGAATAAATTTGAAAAAAATGAATAAATTCATAGTATATGAATTGATCATAAAATATATAGAATTATGTAAAGTCGATGATGTTAAATTAAATATATAATATTAAGTATAAGTTATACAGTAAACAAATAAATGAACAATGAAATCATATAATAAAAATTACGAAGTACAAAAGTTATAACTTTATCATCGAAGAATTTAACGGGAGGAAATATTTAACATCATTAAAAAGAAAAATTTATGATAAATTTTATTTTTCGATATATTATTTTAACGTAATCAAACTTTCAAAATCACACAAATTTAAAATAGTCAATATACTAATTTAATTGTGATTAATTTACATGAATTAAGACATAAATTTTTATGCATTTAAATTAAATATAGAACAATATATTGAACTTCCAGAGGTAAAAAAAGTAAATCAACAGTAAAATAAAAAGTTTGTACTTAATTGAATCTCACTAATAATTTAAACTCTTGAATTAAATATTTTAATTAATACTATTCAGGTAATCTATAAAGTGTCCTTGAGTTATATTACTAAATTATATTACTGGCAATAATATTATTTTTGTTTCAACCATAAAGTGCCTTTGTGGTTTAAAAATGATTTGCTGATTAAAATTCCCCAATTTTGTGCAAAAGTAAAGCGGGAGGACTTCCCTCTCTTTCTTTTGGTTTTTGGTCGAACACTTCCCCCTTTTTTGTTTCAAACCCTTCCCAAATATTTTTTTTGATAAGGTAAACCCTTCCCAAAGTTTACCAGACGCTTCAGCCAGAGTTCCGAAGTTTGAGATCTGAATGATCCTCCGGCCTTCCCTCAACCCAAAATTAGGGCTTGAAATGGTAAGCTTATTCTTCTCTTGTCTCAAGGTTATGGTTTAATTTGATTTTCATGTAAAAATTTGTTAGATTTGCTAAATTTTGGGTACAAATGGATTCTTATGCTTTCACAACTCGAATGCTTTGTCACTGGCGGAATAACTTCACGACTTATTGTTAAATCCGAGAATTTTTCAGTTGAAATAGAAAATACAATTACCAGAATATATTATTTGCTATTTGTGTATCAGCTTAAAAGATACTGAAATAATTGTAGGCTGGGGCTCAATTTATGTGGAGGATTTCGAGGAAATGTATCTGCACTTTCCATATGCATTGTCCCATTGTTTGGTTTTCTAACTTCTTAGGTTTATTGAAATGCTTTTTGATTTGGAGTTTGTCTATTAGACCATATTATGTTTTCTTTTCATTGTAATTATTTATCTAGGGACAGGTATGCATCTAACTTATAGGTGTTGTATGTTTTACCAAATCTCAGCTTAACAGAACTTTGTTGTTATAGCACTAGAATGAAAAGCCTTTCATTCCTTGTTTATGTGATTTACTTTGCATTGTCAAAGCCTTATTTTTACTTATTCGTTAAACTTTTTCTTTTTCATTGAACATATTAGCAATTTGTTAAATTTTATGTGCAGGGATGAGGGCCTAATATTGAGGTTAGACTCTTAATGTCACTTTAATTGAATGACCTTATATCTTTAGAGTGTTTGTGCATTTGTCCATAAGCTCGTTGCATATAAATATCTTTTTCGGTAATCCTGTACGACTTGGGATATGGTTGAGACAGTAATAATTGTATATAACATGAACACTTTTGCTTCTCTTTTGGATTGGAAACTTAATATCAATTATGTCATATACAATTTCGTTCTTTTTTAGGGGGTGGGCAGAGTGGGGTGAAGAATAGTTAAGCTGAACTAACATGTTGTGGTAGAGAGGCTAAAGTTCAATTTTTTCAACAAACACGTCAAATAAGTACCATGGCTATTCTAAAAACTAGAACGCATGTGTTGCAACTGAAATTTTTATATGCACCCATTTGGGATCCTGGACTTCACTGTGCTAGTTTTAGAGGCTATTTCTTTTTGGTATTCACACGGTAGAAAAAGATAGTTGGGGAACACCTTTTGACTGTGCACCTATCTCCTTTTTTCCTTATATAATGGAAGTTGGATGCATGCTAAAATGATGGGACATGCTGAGGCTCAGAATAAGTTCTAGTCTATTCTTAGTGAGGAGTTAAACTGGTAGAATTAACTATTAGACAAATGTGCTAATCTGACCTTTCTACATTTAAATTTTTTACTTGAATAAGTGGACTTGATATGTCCTAACTGGCTATTGATACATTTTTCTAACGAAGAGATAATTTTCTTTACTATCATTGCCTTCTGTCTGCATAATCGTTTCTTTTATAAGTTTTTTGAGATTGTCAACTAACCTTGAACCCTTGACCTAGTAGTTTGGAGAGAACTTCCAACCACTATGAACAAGGATGGCCGGTGTATTTTCTTCGAATTTGAATTTGTTAATGGTGAACTCTTCATTACTCCGTAGAGGGACATGCAAGGGTATCAACATTCTGTATTAGTGCTACCACTTGAATTTTTTTTTCCTTACTCTAACATGCATCTTTTTCAGCAAATCTATTGTTGCACCCTAGTGTGACTGTTAGATTGTTAACTCTTTTCCTCTGTATTTTATATTCCCTTAGTGTTGTTATCGTAATCCTGCTTTCGTGTAGTTCCTTAAATTGCTGAACAAAGCAGCATCTACAATTCAATTGGATGCAGCATTACGCTAATGAGGAGTTCTTTTCTCTAACTTCAATCAAGGTATGTTCCCACTTCACAATGCTTAGGTATTCAGATAGAGAATATTTTTCTTGAATTTGGTTCCTCTAGGAAGTTCAATCATTGCTCCAGGGTATTTCTCAATTTGTCTGTGTAAAAGATCATATAAGTTATATGTCATGGTTACTAAATTTATGGTCTGATTAGTTCCCGAAAATTTCCTATCTAGTATTTCATGTCACAAATTCTGATACTATTGGAAATGTAATGAGTTATTTTGAAAAATATGATAAGTTTAAAATAGAGCAAATTTTATATGGTTTCAATATAATGAATGCTTGATTATTACACAATTGAGAACTTGTGTCTCTGTATTATGTGATTGATAAAGAGGATGTTTTTGGATTATTGATACGCCAATCCTCTCTTTGTTGATGTTTAAGCATTATCACCATTGTGAAATTTTGGCATATCTCAATTTCAACTATGTAAGAGCAACATCTTATCTTTAAAATAATTAGATGTTCTTGTTGTCAGCAAGCTTAGATTAGTAACACCACTATATAAGCATTAATTAAACTCATTAAGTAGCCTTGTTAGAATTATCTCATACTAATGCTAATCTTTGATGGTTACAGGAAATTATATTTGTCAACTCTTAAGGTCTTGTTGAATTTCTTACCAACATCTGGTTGCCATTGTATGTGCTATCTTTTACTTATGCATTTGATTGTTTTGATAAATTATAATTGGATTATTATGAGAATTTTCTAATTTCTTTCTCTCTTTTGATCCTTTGCTATTTTTTTTAATATATGAAGGATACAGTTCTCCAACAACAGGAAATGAAGTCAACCACATACTAGGAGGAGTTTGAAGGCAAAGGAACAGTTTGGAGATCTTTTATGTTATTTTTTGGGTCATGTATATATACATAGAAAATGTATTATAATGTATATTAGAATACTTTATATTGTTTGGCTTTTTAGCAATGAAAGGTTCTTATATATTTCTATTTCTCAGAACTGCTTTATTGACTACAAAGTAACTTTGTATTTTATGATAATTTTATTTGTCATTTATCATGATAATTTATAGTGACAATTTTATTTTGTCAGTAATAGCAATATTTTTAGCGATGAGATGATAGTTTTAGCTACAAAATTGTAAGCCAATTTTATTAAAGCAAATTTGTCACTAATTTTTATATTTAGGGTCGAAATATCTTTTTGTATATAATAGGTAGTTTTTAGTGACGGAGTTAAATTTGTTCTACTACGAAATACATATAACTTTAGAGACAATTAATGTTGTCACTAATTAAACTAAATAGTTAGTGACAAGGTAGTTTCGTCGGTATTGATGACTTCTTTAGTGACGAAAACATACTATCAACTACACTTTTTAATACTTTTTTTGACAAATAAGTTTGTCACAAATACTATACATTTGGGGACAAAAATCAATTTCGTAGTTAATATAATTTTATTTAGTGACGAATCACTAAGTTGTCTTTGTATACCTTTAGTGACGTGCATTTAAGGACGAATGATTGACAAAAATATTTTCGTCAAAAAAAGTTTTTTGTGACGAAATATGAATTTTAGGTGACAAAATAATTTGTCATTGATAATCGAATTTGTTGTAGTGGCACAGAATAATACACAAACCTCACACACACATGGCACATAACTCACTCAGGATTGCATTCATCAAGACAGTCTATTCAAAGCAGTTAAGCAAAGTTAAGCTTATAGAATTTAAGGTACTTATGCAAGAGTCAAAAACTGAGCCTAAGCGTCGCAACCAAAGTGCTCACTATTCTCAAGGCATCACAAAGTCAAGAGATATTGCTTCAATTCAATTCATAGCACAATGGCTCCTAATCCTAAAAAATAAAACTAACTACACCCGGTTCAAATAAAATTCTTGGAAAAGAACCGCGACACAAAGAAAAACCAAGGGAGAATTACTACACTACCTACAAAGAAATCTTTTTGTCCTTTTTCTTTAGACTTAAATCCCTCAAGAAAACTGTCTAGTAGATCCATCGTCGGGAAAAATCCTATATTTCTACTCTCTTTTTTAATTCTTTTTTCGATTTTTCATAGCTACTAACATACTACACAACTACGAAAATAAAAATAAGAAGTTAACATTTTTCTAACATCCTACTACTAATTAGTTAGAGAATTCTCCCACCCCACACATAAAAGAGTGCAGTATCCCCAATGCACAAATAAAGCAAAACAATAATGAGGGTGGACAAGAAACTCCCTGAAAGGCCAAAGGCCAAAGCAACAGCGGCTCACGGGTACTCAGACTTCCCCCAGGCATGGTCTTTTGTGTGGGCACCCCATACTTAGATCTTACCATCTATCTCGCTTTTGCACACTTCCAATGGCATTGCCTCCTATGCTCATAATCCTACAAAACAAAACAAAAATACTACAAAAATAATAAGATAAAAATAAAAATAAAAGAAAGCAGTAAAGATGGATTGCCGCCCAACAAACGCCTGATTTAACGTCGCGGCACGACTTGAACAACTTTTTTCTCCACCTCGAACTTATGAATTGAGAACTCAGTAGGGCATCCAGTTTGTGGCTATGCTCCTTCGGTGGGGCTACAAAGACAATCAGGCCAAGCAATAAAATTTTCGCTCTACACCTCTTGACCTTTAGATGAGGAATGCAATTTTTTCTTTTTGGCACAACAAATTCAAGAATATAGGCACCTCGTTACTCGTCCATTGGCTCCTCCAAAGGCTAAGATGACTCGATTTTCATGTCATCATCCAAACACAATGTTAAAAAATTCATGGAATGAGGACCAGTACGCACCAAATCTAGAATTGAATCACTCTTTACATCCTCATATGTATAAAGACTAAAGTCTTCATACATAATATTATCTACTTCATCACATGACTCTAGAGTGCTTCCCTCATTACGAGGGCACTTGGTAATGTCATTGACCAAGTGCCCTCACACAACAAAAGAGATAGTTCTACACACAATAAAATTTAAGAACAATTAGGAACTCAAGATGGAAAGAATTCACTCACTCTCAGAAATAACATTCATATGACACAAAAGATGTACCACAGGCTTGCCTGTAGTGTACTACTCTACTAATCAAGCTCATTCAGTATAGGATCAAGTAGGACATTAATTGGTTGTAATGTAGGCTGCGGGTCGGGTAGGATACATTAGATATAAAAGTGACTACACCTCCGTAAGCACTTTAATAAATATACTTTAACATTCAAACCCCATACTTATGTCAAACCATAACTCCACCTTCACATCAATGTATATTAACTCCATACTTCTTTAAGCACAATTACATCAAGAGTCACCACTATTAAGGAGTATTTTTCACAGCAATACAACTATATTCTTCTTTCTTTTTTCCAGTTTAAGTGGCTCTTATTTTTTTCAAAACATTGCACCTTTCTCCTTGTTTCATTAGTTCCACTAAAAAGCCAAACCAACCACCCCACACTTTTACTTTTAAAAAGTTCATAATAATTCAAGTGCTCATGAGAGGTTAAAATGATAAAAAAATAATTAATTCAAACAAATGGGTAAGTCTTGTAATGTGGTTGCCAAGGAAACATGATTACAAGCTCAAAGGGGTTAACTACGTTACATAACAATTAGACGGGTAAACTACACATATTTGGCTCAACAAAGAAACGCCTATATCATTTCCAAGACTGAATAAAACGTCTATTTTGCTTTGCTAACACAGTGGGCAAGTTCTAGACATCAAAAGCAATTCACAAAATAACACACAAACATCACACACACATGGCACATAACTCACTCAGGATTGGATTCACGAAGACAGTCTAGTCAAAGCAGTTAAGCAAAGTTAAGCTTATACAATTTAAGGTACTTATGCAAGAATCAAAAACTGAGCCTAAGCGTCGCAACCAAAGTACTCACTATTCTCAAGGCATCACAAAGTCATGAGATATTGCTTCAATTCAATTCATAGCACAATGGCTCCTACTCCTAAAAAACAAAACTAACTACACCCAGTTCAAACAAAACTCTTGGAAAAGAACCAAGGCATAAAGAAAAACCAAGGGGGAATTACTACACGACATACAAAGAAAATCTTTTTGTCCTTCTTCTTTAGACTTAAATCCCTGAAGAAAACAGTCTAGGAGATCCATCGTCGGGAAAAATCTATTTTTTCTACTTTTTTTTTTTGATTTTTTCATATCTACTAAAATACTACACAACTACGAAAATAAAAATAAGAAGTTAACATTTTTATAATATCCTACTACTAATTTTTTAAAGAATTCTCCCACCCCACACTTAAAAGAGTGCAGTGTCCCCAATGCACAAATAATGCAAAACAAGAACGAGGGTGGACAAGAAACTCCTTGAAAGGCCAAAGGCCGAAGCAGTAGCGGCTCACGGGTACTCAGACTTTCCCCAGGCATGGTCCTTTTGCACACTTCCAATGGCTTTGCCTCCTATGCTGATAGTCCTACAAAACAAGAAAAATACTACAAAAATAATAAGATAAAAATAAAAATAAGAGAAAGCAGTAAAGATGGGATGCCTCTCAACAAGCACATGATTTAATGTCGCGGCACGACTTGAACCACTTTTTCCTCCACCTCGAACTTATGAATTGAGCACTCAATAGGGTATCCAGTCTGTGGCTATGCTCCTTCGGTGGGGCTACAAAAACAACCAGGCCAAGCAATAAAATTTTCGATCTACACCTCTTGACCTTTGGATGAGGAATGTAATTTTTGCTTTTTGGTACAATAAATTCAAGAATATAGGCACCCCGTTCCTCGTCCATTGACTCCTCCAAAGGCTCAGATAACTCGATTTCCATGTCATCATCAAAACACAACGTTGAAAAATACATGGAATGAGGACCAGTACGCCCCAAATCTAGAATTGCATCATTCTTTACATCCTCATATGTACATAGACTAGAGTCTTCATATATAATATTATCTACTTCATCACATGACTCTAGAGTGCTTCCCTCAACACGGACATCATTAATAAAAGTACGGTCGAATGATTGACTCTCCGCTCTTAGCTCCTCAATTTAGCGTATAAGCTCCTTTCCAGTTTCACACAGCTCAGAACTATTTTGTTGGACGTTAGACGCATAAACCTTTGCAATCAATTGAGCTCCCAAGTTGTGAATAGAAGTACCAAATTTTTCGAGCTCTTGTCCCAATTCAACTCTCCCTTCTATTAAGTCTCTTATCCCATTTGTAAGTTTCTCACGTCGAGCTTCATATATTTCTAATCGTTCAGCTTGTTCCATTAACCAAGTTTGGCTCAAAATCTCCTCTTCTTTGAAGTTTTTCTCTTGTTGGAAATCACTCTCTTCTTGAATTTGAAGCTCTTCCTGACTATCAACTAAGGCTACAGCTTGTTGATCATCGGATGTTTCAACCCATTTTTCTATTTTGGCCTTCATTCTCTCATTTATTGCCTTGAGATTTTCCATCTCTTTTCGACGTTCATGAGTTTGCTCCCTTAAAAATTGAGTTTGCTCCATTATTTTTCCACATCATATCCATTATATGAGCATCATATTCCACATTCTCCACTTTGTTCCTATCAAACTCACAAAAATTATCAGAAACATCATAATTAGGGCTTGAAGAAGGATAAAAAGAATTAGGACAGCCATCCCAGTGACCACCTTGAGCACCACACATAATATAAATATTCCACTCAAAGGATTGAGATTGTGCGCACAACTCGCTCCCGAGGATATTCTGACAATTTTTCCACCAGTGGAGTCCTTCACAATATGGATAATGATCATCAAAATGAGAATAACCATCATTCGAACAATTTACATTCCAAGATGCCATGTGAAAGTAAGTAAAAGAAAAAAAATACTAACTAAATAAGAAAATTAAAAACTTGAACAAAAATCAATTAATAGCTAAACTTATATAAACAATCAATAACTAAGTCCCCGACAACGGTGCCAAAAACTTGCTGGTTCCCCAAGTACACGCAAGTATACATGGTCCTCAAGTAATAAAGTGACTCGAAAATCAGATGTCGAATCCACAAAGACTTAGATCAATTGTCAACTAAGAAAGCTAAAATCAATTAATCGTCCAAGATATTTAAGAGTGATATTTTTCTATTAATCTACTATTGCAAAAATTAAACATGTAACCAAGGGAGATATAGATTCCAGTGTTGTGGTGGGTTTATCAATCCTATTGAGTTTGTAATTACACCTATTAATCCAAATTATCTATGATTTCTAGTTGACAGTATTGTTTAAATAAATAGCATGTTCCCACAATACTATCCGTCTATCCATAATATATCAACCCTATATTCCTACGGTATTCCTATCATAACCGTGAAATCTTTTCCAGAGCCACGGGTTTAGAAATAAGCTTTCTCTAATTCTACTCTAATCTAAACACGACTTTACCAAGCATAGCATAGATAGTAAATAGAACTCAACTGATGTCCAAAATAATTAAGCAATTATGCACAGAATTAGAGAAACAACCAAAGATGATAACTCAAATTAACGGTAATATAATTAATAAACTTCAATATTCATGCCAACCACAACCCTAGAACGTGAAGTTTAGCTCCACATAGACATGGTAGCAAAACAACAAATCATCAAAAAAAAGTAAAGATTACTAAGTTTGATGGAAGAAAGACGGAATCTGATAAATTCCGACCTCCATGGCGGCTATGTGCTCTCCCCAGGTCTAAAATCTGATCTCCTCTAAAAAATGTCTGATCCCCCTTTAAAATGGTGTTTAATGACTATTTATTTGTGTAGGGTAAAGACCTAGATGATATAACTAAGTTCAAAACCAAATAGGAGACAAAATAGGCTTGAAAACTAAACTCGGGCCTCGTAGCGTGAAACGCCTGAATTTCTCGCGTTGGACCATGTGGCGTGAGCTTTCACGCTAGGAAAATTGCCTACGTTGCTTGGATTAAATGTTTCACTACTTCAACTCTTATTGTTACAATGTCCATTATTTGCCTCCAACAATAGTCATTCCAATTGCTTTGTGCCATAAAGACCTTCCCTTCCATGTGCCCATCCTTTTCCAAGGTAATGTCTTCACCTCCCTTGGTTTATTTCACCGTTTTCTTCCATCCTATCATTATGTCTTAATTTCATACTCATGTTCTAATCATTGTAATGTATAAAATACACTTTGCAATATTATTTTGCTCCCAAATTTTATCTCCAAAGTACCTACACATAAAATAAACTCAGTTAAGCACAAATATAGTATAGTTTAGCATTAAAACACCTAAATGTAAGGTAAGTAATGCAATAAAAATATGGAATTATAGCCAAACATCAATGGGGGCCTCCGATGCCCTGCTGGTGGGGTCCCCTACTGCCCAGATTGGGCCTGAAATGACTCCCCTGCTGCTGACTGGGCCCTACTAGTGGTGCAGTGGTTGATGACTGAGCAAAAGACTAGGATGGCCCTGATGAACCTCCCCTAAAAGCTGATCTTCCACCACCAAATGACTCCCCAAAGTTGCCCGCGGATCGGGCCTTATTGCTACCCTCTCGCTCCATTATGTTCTTAAACATACGGTTCTCTGTAGCTTGATCAAATGCTACCATCTTCCCATAGTTCATATCAGGATCCAAGGCACCTGTAGTAGCCTTATTGATAACCAAGGGGCTAAGGCCCTGCACGAAATGGCGCACTCTAGCCTTCATAGTCGACAATATGTGAATAAAATATTTTGACAGGCGCGTGAACTCCATATGATCTCTAGGCCTGAGAAGCCACTATCTGTGTCAGCATCTGGATGGCTCCCTTAAGATCCCCGTCAGAAATACCAGATATGGAAGCTGGGGCTGGAGGTGGAACCGGAATATCAGTTGGAGGAACCATTGCACCCTTAGGAGGTGCAGGAACTGGTGTGGCCTGGTTAGGAGTAGTGGAATCAGGCAGTGTAGCCATCGGGGGATTATCCTCGCCCCTCGGGTATTCACCCGCATCATCAAATAAAGGGTCAACTGCCACTGCTGAGGCGATATTGACTCCTTGGCCAATTCTTGCTCTATTCTTATGTGCCATGTACTAAAATTTAAAGGAATGCACGAGCTAGAGGAGGAACAGTTTCACAATCAGTTTCATCACACGGTCCAGAATATCAAAGAAGGGTATTATTCAAAAATGTCCAAGTAGCCTCCAACTTATAGAAGTGGTCGACAACACACCGATAAGGAGGACTCTACAAGACACAGCTCCGAGAAATCCTAGGACACCTTAAAACCTTAGGCAATGATACCAAGTTTATCATGCCCCAAACATGGGAAGCACGACCGGCGCTCAATCGAGCCCGGTCAAGCAAGACTGTTAGATACTTTCTACCCAACTCACCCATGATCAAGAGAAGACATAGTTTCATTAATTAGACAGTAGGAAGATCATGTACACAGTAGGAAGAATTTAGGAACATGGTAAAGTTTAAGGATAAACCCCCTTCTTCTTAGAATCGAATCTCACGGTGTCCATGTAATTGGTGTATGTTCTTGATCATTATTGAATTGGCTATTCCTAATTTGGTTGTGTTGAAGGATGTATGTTCAATATTTATTCTAAATGTTTCATCATGTCATCTTTCCATTCGAAGATGTGTTCAAAATGTGGAATATGGGTTAGAAATATTAAGACTTCATGTCAAGTTCGAAATAAAGGCTGTTATGCCAAATTATATGAAAAGCCTCTATTTGCCTAAGATTTCCAAATTGCTCATATGTGAATTTAATGTGTTGAATGGGAAGCCTTATTATTGTTGACAATGATAATGATATTTGAATATGGAAAAGGGATATGAACTATGAAATGCGGCAAAGTGCTTAGAATGACTTTGTAATCGTGATCACTAGTGCCAATGAATTGAAATGATATGAAAGAAGTACGATGTGAATTGATTGACTGAAAAAGGTAACGTCTTGGGTGAGACGGCCTAGCCGATCGGGCCGTAATCGGACGCCATGCCGCACACATGGTGGTGACTGTGCTGAAAAAAGATAATTGAAATTGTGGTTATGGTTGATGTCTCAAGTGAGACAACCTAGCCGATCGGGTCATGATCGGACTCCTTGTAAGAATACAGTGGTATTGTAAATTATGGAATATCGGCCCTAAATATCACCCAACCTAATAACATGGAAATTGACTTGAAAACTTATGTGATCCTTATTTGACGTTTTAGTATTGTTTGAAGCTCTTATTGAACTCATGACTGGTTTCCCCTTGTATTATTATTCATTCTATTGAGATTGTGTTTAGCTTTACATAATAGTACTATTCGACAGTACTAACGTCCCTTTTGCCGGGGGCGCTGCATCTTTAAATGGATGCAGGTGATTCCATAGCAGGCAGTGTTGATCAGTGATAGCAGTCCACCTTCCTCGTAGAATACTTGGTGCGCCCCACCTCATTCCGGGGTCATGTATCTTTTGTACATTTTGTTATTATGTTTTGAGGTCTAGTCGGGGCCTTATTGCCGTCACCATCATAACTCTCTTTTGTTTGTACATGGGTGCTAGAAAAGTCAAATAGATTATGTTGTGTTTTTGATTTATCGTTCCACTTTAGACTATAAAGGGTTTTGTATTTTGAGATATTAAAGGTGAAGAAGCTAATAGAAAGGTTCTTTTATTGTATGTATATGATATTCCTACTGTCTAATTAATGAAATAATGCCTCCTCTTGATCATGGGTGATTTGGGTAGAAAGTGTTTAACAGGCTTGCTCGACCGGGTTCACTCAATTGAGCGTCGGTCGCGCTCCCCGTGTTTGGGGCGTGACAAACTTGGTATCAGGACCTAAGGTTTTAAAGTGTCCTAGGATGTCTCGGAACCGTGTCTAGTAGAGCCCTTCTTATCGGTGTGTTATCGACCACATCTATAAGTTGGAGGCTACTTGGACATTTAGGAATAACACCCTTCTTTGATATTCTAGATCGTGCGATGAAACGGATTGTGAAACTGTTCCTCCTCTAACATGTGCATTGCTTTAACTTTCAGTACAGTACATGGCACCTAAGAAGAGAGCAAAAACTAGCCAAGGAGCCAATGCCGCCTCGGGAGTGGCAATTGGCCCTTTATTTGATGATGCGAGTGAATACCCGAGGGGTGATGATATTCCCCCAACTGCTACACTACCTGATTCCACTACACCTGACCATGCCACACAAGTTCCTACACCTACCGAGGGTGCAGCGATTCCTCCAACTGATATTCCGATTCTACCACTAGCCCCAGCTTTCGATTCCGATGTTTCTGATGTTGATCTTAGGGGAGCTATCCAGATGCTGACACAGATAGTGGCTTCTCAAGCCCAGAGATCAAATGTTGCACCCACTTCTTCAAGCCAGCAAGGGGATTCTAGTGGTTCCAGGGTGAACAGGTTTCTTCAGTTGGATCCTTCGGTGTTCACGGGTGATAATCCTGAGGAGGACCCACAGGACTTCATTGATGTGATGCATAAGACTCTCCGTGTTATGTGCACTACTGAGACGTAGGGAGTGGATTTGGCCACCTACCGCCTGAAAGGGGCGGCCTATTCTTGGTTTGAGCTGTGGGAGGACTCTCGGGAAGAGGGGAGCCCTCCAGCGAGGTGGAGTGAGTTTGCTAACGCTTTCATGAACTATTTCTTACCGGCTGAGACTAGTGTAGCCCATGCCACAGAGTTTGAGATCCTTAAGCAAGGTAGTAAGAGTGTGTGGGAGTATCATATTTATTTCGCGTGTCTGTCTAAATATGCCATTCTTATGTTGCCCACTATGGAGTCTAGAGTGCGGCGGTTTATGCAGGGCCTTAGCCCCTTAGTTATGAATTTAGCCACTATAGCTGCTTTGAATTCAGATATGAACTATAGGAAGATGGTAGCATTTGCTCAAGCTATAGAGAACAGTAAATTGAAGAACACAATGGAGCGAGAGGGTACCAGCAAGGCCCGGTTCGCGGGCAACTTTGGGGAGTCATTTGGTGGGGGAAGATCAGCTTTTAGGGGAGGGTCATCAGGGCCATCCTAGTCTTTTGCTCAGACTTCAGCCAATGCACCGCCAGCAGGGCCCAGTTAGCAGCAGGGGAGTCATTTTAGGACCAATCAGGGCAGCAGGGGACCCCACCAGCATGGCCGATCAGGGTGGAGATTCCAGCAGCAGCGGAGGCCCCCATGCCCCAGGTGTGGGAAGATGCACTTGGGAATCTGCTATATGGACCTACCTATATGTTATGGGTGCAGAATGAGGGGTCATATTCAGAGGGAGTGTCGATTATCCTGCCAGGATGCGGGCAGGGGCACAACACATCCATCCAGTTTTGCAGCTGCTACATCTTCAGCACCCCCTTTAGCTCGAGTCACTCTAGCACTAGCAGGGCATGGTGCAGCTAGGGGTGGCGCACAGAGTTCAGGAGGACCCAGCCGTTTCTATGCTATGAGTGGTCGCCAGAGTGCAGAGGCTTCTCCAGATATTGTCACAGGTATATTGACTGTCCAATCTCATGATGTATATGCCCTTATTGATCCCGGCTCCACCTTGTCCTATGTTACCCCTTATGTTACTAAGGAATTTGAGATAGAACCGGAAAGACTTCATGAGTCGTTCTCTGTATCTACTCCAGTTGGCGAGTCTATTGTGGCCGCACGGGTTTATAGGAGTTGTATTGTCAAGGTACGTGGTCGGGACACCGTGGCCGATCTCATTGAATTGGGGATGGTCGATTTTGACGTAATTTTGGGGATGGATTGGCTTTATTCATGTTTTGCTAAGCTCGACTGCCAAACTAGAACTGTGAGGTTTGAATTTCCAAATGAGCCGGTTGTTGATTGGAAGGGGGATAATGTGGTGCCAAAGGGTAGGTTTATTTCTTACCTTAAGGCCACAAAGATGATTAACAAGGGGTGTATCTATCATTTGATCCGGGTCACAGACACCAATACTGAGGCGCCTACACTCGATAGGGAGTTGTGAATGAATTTCTAGAGGTCTTTCCTGATGAGCTCCCTGTGATTCCGCTAGATAGGGAGATTGATTTTGAGATTGATGTGATGCCAGGCACGCAGCCTATATCCATTCCGCCTTACAGGATGGCACCAGCAGAATTAAAGGAACTAAAGGAGCAATTGAAGGATTTGTTAGAGAAGGGTTTCATCCGATAGAGTGTGTCACCATGGGGTGCACCGATTCTCTTTGTAAGGAAGAAAGATGGATCGCTGAGTATGTGTACTGACTACCGGCAGCTCAACAAAGTCACAATCAAAAATAAGTACCCGTTACCAAGAATAGATGATTTGTTCGATCAGTTACAGTGTGCTAGATACTTCACCAAAATTGATTTACGATCTGGGTATCACCAATTGAAGATCAGGGAGCAGGATATTCCGAAAACAACTTTCAGAACCCTGTATGGGCATTTTGAATTTCTGGTAATATCTTTCGGGCTAACTAATGCCGCGACAGCTTTCATGGACCTTATGAATCGGGTTTTCAAGCCTTTCCTCGACTCCTTTGTGATAGTGTTCATTGACGATATTCTTGTGTATTCACAAGGTCGGGAGGACCATGCCGATCATGTCATGGCAGTGTTGTAGACTCTTCATCAGCACCAACTGTACGCGAAATTTTCAAAGTGTGAATTTTGGCTCGAATATGTCACATTCTTGGGTCACGTTGTCTGCAAAGAAGGAATTAAAGTGGATCCTCAAAAGATTTCAGGAGTGAAGAATTGGCCTAGACATACAAAGCCAACCGAGATTCGCAGTTTCTTGGCTTTAGCAGGGTATTACATGAAGATTTTGGAGGGGTTCTCTACTCTTGCCTCTCCGTTGACTAAATTGACTCAGAAAGCAGTTAAGTTCCAATGGTCTGATGCTTGTGAAAGGAGCTTCAAGGAGTTCAAATCAAGATTGACTACGACGCCAGTGTTGACCCTACCAGATGGTACACAAGGGTTTGTGGTATATTGCGATGCTTCAAGGATCGGGCTTGGGTGTGTATTAATGCAACATGGCAAGGTGATAGCTTATGCTTCTAGGCAACTCAAGAATCATGAAAATAATTATCCAACACATGACTTAGAACTTGCGGCAGTGGGGTCCATGTGGATGTATTCACAGACCATAAGAGCCTTCAATATATTTTCAAATAGAAGGTGCTAAATCTGAGGCAGAGAAGATGGCTTGAGTTACTCATGGACTATGACATCGATATCCTATATCACCTGGGGAAAGCCAATGTGGTAGCGGATGCTCTTAACCGAAAATCTATGGGTAGTTTGGCTCACTTGGAGGCATGTCAGAGGCCGTTGGCCAGGGAGGTTCACCATTTAGCTAGTTTGGGAATTCGTCTTGCGGACACTAGTGAAGGAGGTGTAGTTGTGCAAAATAGGGCTGAATCATTGCTTGTTGTGGAAGACAAAGAGAGGCAATACGATGATCAATTGTTGGTACAGTTACAGTTGAAGGAGTGCATTCACAAACATAAAATAATGGCTTTTACTCTTGGCACGGATGATGGTACAATAAGGTACCAAGGGCGGCCATGTGTTCCAATTGTAGATGGTCTCCGGGAAAGAATCATGACCGAGGCTCACACTTCTAGGTATTCCGTGCACCCACGTTCTACGAAGATGTATCTTGATCTCAAGGAAGTCTATTGGTGGAATGGCATGAAAAGAAATATGGCAGACTTTGTGGCAAGGTGTCCGAATTGTCAGCAAGTCAAGGCCGAACACCAACGGCCTGGTGGGTTGGCATAAAATATAGAAAATCCAATATGGTAGTGGGAAATGATTAATATGAATTTTGTGGTAGGATTACTCCGCACTCCGCACCATTTGAGGCACTATATGGTAGGAGATATAGATCTCTCATTGGGGAAGTAGAGTTGATAGGGCCAGACCTCGTGCATCAGGCTATGAAAAACGTTAAGACCATTAAGGAGTTCAAAGAAGATGATTGGGTATTTTTGAAAATTTCCCCCATGAAAGGTGTAATGCGATTTGGTAAGAAAGGGAAATTGAGTCTGAGGTATGTCGGATCACACAAAATCATTCAGAGGATCGGTGAGGTGGCGTACAAGCTTGAGCTACCACCCGAGATGTCATTACTGCACATGGTATTCCATGTGTCTATGTTGAAGAAGGTAGTTGGAGATCCATCAGCTATTGTGCCGGTTGAGACCATTGAGCTTAATGAAGAATTGTCATATGAAGAAATCCTAGTTGCCATTCTTGAAAGACAAGTTCAAAAGTTGAGAAATAAAGAAATTGCCTCCGTGAAAGTGTTATGGCGAAACCAGCAGGTTGAAGAGGCCACTTACGAGGCCGAGGAAGAGATGAAGAAGAAGTATCCTTACTTGTTTGAATAGGTGTGTAATCCTTTTTATGAACTTGTCGCCTATGAATTTTGTATCACTTGTTCAATTAATATAAAGTTGTTCCTTTTGATTATATGTTGTTTACATGAGGCCACGGTTGGTATTGTTATGAGTTAGGTTACATCGTTGGGAAACTCTTGCAAAATTTTTGGAAATTTAGGGAGTTAGTTAAATTTGGGGCTGCTGGTGTGTGGTATGATAACCGAGCTGCATAAGTTGATAATAGTTGACCTTGATCCTCATTCGAGGATAAATGATCTTAAGTGGGGAAGGATGTAAGGCCCCGTAAAGTTTTTCCTAAAAATCGGGATTTTAGTGATGCCGAAATTGGCATAGAGGTTAATAGTAGTAGAAGGAAATGTTTTTTTTTGCAGAAATTGGCATTTTTGCGGCCATTAGCGGCTGCATAATCACTCTGCGGGCCGCAGAGTGAAGCAGTCTTTTTGGCCAATTTTGAGGTGAATTCCACGGCCAATTATGCGACCGCATAACCGTTTCGCGGGCTGCACTTTGGCTACATAATCGTCCTTGGACTTTTGCGGTGGGAGGTTCTGCGGCGCATTATGCTAGCGCAAAACAGGTCTTTGTGTCGCATAATAGCCGTAGAGTGAAGCAGGCCATCCCAGTTCCCAGGGCCACTTTTCGCGGTCATTTCGCGAACCGCATAACCATTATGCGGTTGCATATACGACCGCAGAACCTGTTCCGGAGCTTCATTTTTAGGGTTTTTAAACCCAACCCTTCTTCATTAAAATATGTACCATACCTTATTTTGAGCACATTTCTGATATTCTAGAGTGAGATAGAGAGTTCTTACAGTGAGGGAGAAACCTTCAACCTATTATCCATCAATTCTTGCTCAACCATTGAGGATTAACAAAGGAAGTCTTCACCCTAAAGGTAGGAATCTATGTCCTAGCTCGCAATTTCGAAATTTTACAAAAATAGGTTTAATAGAGAGACAAATATTGAGTGTGGGGGTTGTGGTCTTGCATGCATGTATCCTTGAAGTATGTGGGGAGGTTATGAGCTAAAAATGGTTGAGAATAGGTTGGGGAATGGTGGAATCTTCCACAAAAAGGGCCTTAAAACATTGATACACACCTAGTGTTTGATAATATGCTCAAATGAGCTAAAACCATGATAATATTCCTAATTTTAGTCCAACTTGTTATATTTCTAAAATAGATCGAAGTTGCTAAGAATTCCGGAATGTGGTAAAGTTTAAGGAAGCTCAATTGAGGTATGTTGGCTAAACCCCCTTCTTCTTAGAATCGAATACCACGGTGTTCATGTAATTGGTGTAAGTTCTTGATCATTATTGAATTGGCTATTCCTAATGTGGTTGTGTTGAAAAATGTATGTTCAATATTTATTCTAAATGTTTCATCATGTCATATTTCCATTCTAGGATGTGTTCGAAATGTGGAATATGCGTTAGAAGTGTTAAGACTTCATGTGAAGATCGAAATAAAGGCTATTATGCCAAATTGTATAAAAAGCCTCTATGTGCCTAAGATTTCCAAATTGCTCATATGTGAATATAATGTCTTGAATGGGAAGCCTTATTGTTATTGACAATGATAATGATATTTGAATATGGGAAAGGGAACTGGACTATGAAATACGGCCAAGTGCCCAGAATGACTTTGTAATCGTGATCACTAGTGACAATGAATTGAAATGATATGAAAGAAGTATGATGTGAATTGATGGACTGAAAAAGGTAACGTCTTGGGTGAGACAGCCTAGCCGATCAGAACGTGATCGGACGCCATGCCACACACATGGTGGTGACTGTGCTGAAAAATGATAATTGAAATTGTGGTTATGGTTGATGTCTCAAGTGAGACAACTTAGTCGATCCGATCGTAATCGGACTCCGTGTAAGAATACGGTGGTATTGTGAATGGTGGAATATCGGCACTAAAGATCACCCAACCTAATAACATGGAAATTAACTTGAAAACTTATGTGATCCTTATTTCTTGTTCCACTTTAGACTATAAAGAGGTGTGTATTTTGAGATATAAAAGGTGAAGAAACTAATAGAAAGGTTTTGTTATTGTATGTATATGATCTTCCTACTGTCTAATTAATGAAATCATGCCTCCTCTTAATCATGGGTGAGTTGGGTAGAAAGTGTCTACCGGGCTTACTCGAGCAGGTTCACTCGGTTGAGCCCCGGTCACGCTTCCCGTTTTTGCGGCGTGACATCTTTCACCTCTTTTCAATAAATTGGCATAAGTGGCCACAATTATAAAGTCATTCTTGGCACTTGGTGGTATTTCATAATTCCAGTTCCCCTTTCCACATTCAAACATCATTATCATCATCAACAACAATAAGGCTTTCCATTCAAGACATTAAATACACATATGAGCAATTAGGGAATCTTAGGCACATAAAGGCTTTTCATACAATTTGACATAACATCCTTTATTTGATCTGACTTGAAGTCTTAACATTTTTAACACATATTCTATATTTTGAACACATTCTCAAATGATAATATGACATGATGAAGCATTTAGAATACATATTGAACATATATCCTTCAACACAAGCACATTCAGAATAGCCAATTCTATAATGATCAATTTGGGACTTACACCAATCACACGAACACCATGGGATTCAATTCTAAGAAGAAGGGGTTTAGCTAACATACCATGTCTGAGCTTTCCTTAAGTTACTAAAACGTCCCAACACTTCTAGCAATAAAATTCTATAGGAAGATAGTGAAAATCGAAAATTGATTCCCATGATGTAACTCTCTTAAGAATTTTGTCTAACACCTACATGCGAAATAGACTACAAGGCTCTACAATGGAGAACATTTCATCCCTCAACCAATTTCAACAATAAACTACCCAAAATTGTTCATTACTACACATACTACAACTTTGTGTCACATGCATGACCTATTTTAAACCCTATAGTATTTTTGAACTCATAACCTCTTGTATGAAAGCTTAGAAGTAGGACTTACCCGGATGAAGGATAATCTAGTGATTGACTTCCTTGATTCTAGAAGATTGGTGTAAGATTAGATGATTGGGAAGTTAGGTTTTCTCCTTCTCTCTCTCTAAAATGCTCTTACCTCTGTCTAAACTCATCAGAAAATTGCCCCAAATAAAACCCCAAAGGCTAATTATTAAAACAGGGTCGGGTTATAAAACAAACTAGAATTTGCACAGCCGCGGTGCATGGGGCGCTACGTGGGGCAGCACGGTAGTGAAAAATGTGTCAAGAAACGAAATTTTGAAGTGTTCTAGAAATACCCAAAGTCGCGCCCTGTGGGGTGGCGCGGTAGTGTAGAATTCTTCCAGCTTTTGGTAATTTGGTCATAACTTCTTGTAGGAGTGTCCAAATGACAAACAGTTTGAAGTGTTAGAAGATAGACTCAAAGAAATTTCATTTGATAGGTTGTTTATCACAAAAATACTATATATATATATATATATATATATATATATATATATATATATGTATGTATATATACTTGTTCAAAGTTTGTTCTTGTGCGTACTCATTTGAAACTTTAGTCTATCATGAAAATTTCAAACTTGCCTTACACTTAGGCCTTTCCTTAGGCCCCACATCACTTATAATATGCCTCGTACACTTATTATCGTATCCAATTGATATCCATCGTATTAATCGCCCTCTTCTGCATACAAAGTAATATAATTCGCACACATCAACTTTCTTAATAGCGCTTAAGTACTTCAAAATTTTTCGGGGTGCTACACATGATGCCCAAATTATCAACAAGTGAAGGCCGAGCACCAGAGGACCGGTGGGTTAGCACAAAACATAGAAATTCTAATGTGGAATGGGGAAATGATCAACATGGACTTTGTGGTAGGACTACATCACACGTCTTGTAGGTATGACTCAATCTGGGTGGTTGTGGACCGACTCACGAAATCAGCACACTTCTTACCCGTTAAGGCTACCGACACAGTAGAACATTACACTTAGTTGTATATTAATGAAATAGTCAGGTTGCATGGAACTCCAGTTTCTATTATCTCAGATCGAGGGGCACAGTTCACGGCTAATTTTTAGAAGAAGTTTCAGTAAGGTTTGGGTACTCAAGTGAATCTTAGTATAGCCTTTCACCTGCAGACTGACGGGGAGGCAGAGCTGACTATTCAGACGCCCAAGGATATGTTGCGCGCTTGTGTTCTTGACTTCGGGGCTAGCTGTGATGATCATTTGCCGCTTATAGATTATCCATACAATAACAGTTATCATGCTAGCATTCAGATGACACCGTTCGAGTCTTTATATGGTAGGAGATATAGATCTTCCATTGGTTGGTTCGAGATTAGGGAAGCAGAGTTGATAGGGCTAGACCTTATGCATCAGGCTATAGAGAAGGTTAAGATTATTACAGAAGGGCTGAGAACTGCCTAGAGTCCTCAAAAGTCCTATTCGGATATATGTCATAGGGATTTGGAGCTCCAAGAGGATGATTGGGTATTCCGAAAGGTTTCCCCAATGAAGGGGTAATGTGGTTTGGTAAGAAGAGGAAATTGAGTCCAAGGTATGTCGGACCATATAGAAATATTCAGAGGATCGGTCAGGTGGCTTGTAGGCTAGAACTACCTCCATAGATGTCTTTAGTGCAACCGGTGTTCCACGTATCCATTTTAAAGAAGGTTGTTGGGGATCCGCCACTTATTGTTTCGGTTGAGACTATCGAGGTTAATGAATAATTGACTTGTGAAGAAACTCCAGTTGCCATTCTTGATAGGCAAAATCGAAAGTTGAGGACAAAGAGATTGCCTCCGTGAAAGTACTACGGCGAAACCAACAAGTCAAAGAGGCCACCTGGGAGGCCGAGGAAGAAATGAAGAAGAAATACCCTCATCTGTTTGAATAACCATGTGTTTATAAAGTTGTGTTCCATAAAAATGTTAAGAGTTTACCTTTTATGAATTATGTATCATTTGTACACTTGATGTTAAGGGTGTTCCCTTTTGGTGATATACTGCTCGTAAGGCCATGGTTGCCATTGTTTCTATAATATATTGCGTCGTTGGTTCATGTATATGTTGTTAGGGTTGGTTTCTGGGATTCTCTGACAGGTGGATAGGCCCAATTACAAGGGAAACTCTGGCGAAAATTGTGGAAATTTGGGGAGTTAGTCAAAAGGTTGAACTGTTTGTGTGTTATAGCAGCCGAGTTACATTGGTTTCTAATGGCTGATTTTTGACCTCATTCGAGGACGAATGATCTTAAGTGGGAGAGGATGTAAGGCCTAGTAAAATTTTACCTAAGACCCGGGGTTTTGTGGTGCCGAAATAGACTTATGTGTTGACGATTTTAGAGATTCTTCGGTTGAACAATGCGTTAGGGAGTTGAAGAAATTATTTGGAAGTGCAGGGCATTTCTGCCATCCATTTTGCGATCGCGGAATTGATATATGGACCGTCGATCCGCCACATATTTAAGCAGAAACTTGGGAAAATTCTTGGACCCTTATGCGGTCCATTATGCGGGCCTCATAACCCATCGCAGACCCTGCATGGAATTTTCCAGAGGGGGAGTTCTACGGCGCATTATGCGATCGCAGAATTGGTTTTAGGACCACAGATCGGCCGTAGAACGAGGCAGAATTGCCCAGTTATGGAGGGCCATTATGTGTTCCATTTTACGAATCGCATAAGCATTATGCGGTTGCATATGCGACCGTAGATCTTTGTCGGGGCTTCATTTTTCTAATTTTTTTTACCCTACCCTATTTTGATTGAAAGCTCTTGGGGCTCATTTTGAAAGAGAAATATGATATTTTACAAAGAAGGGAGAGTGTTATAGTGAGAGATAAGGAGACCCTAGTCTAATTTTTCAACAATTATTGCTCAAGACTTGGCGAATTCACAAGGAAAACTCACGAGGTCTTCATCCAAGAGGTAAGGTTCTAACCCTAGTCTTCGATTTCGAGTTTAGGTCGAAGATGGGTAATTGGGAATATGATTCTTGAGTATGAGAGTTGTTTATTTTAGATGCATGTACCACCAAGGGTAGTGTGAAGGTTGTTGAGCTCTTTTGGGTAAACTTTGGATAGAGCGATGAAAGAATCTACCATAAAGAGGACCTTGAAAACTTAATGCACACCTAGTGTTTGATAAAATGCTTAAGTGAGATGGAACTATGAACTCACTCCTAATTTATGTTCAATTTTGCTATATTACTAAATAGATAGATGAGGCTAAGAATTTGGGAATATTGTAGTAATTTAAAAAGCTTGAAGCGAGGTATGTTGGCTAAATGTCTCTCTTATAATTGAATTCCCGCGATGATCTCGTAAGTCCTGAGTTGTCCAGTATGAATTGACTTTTCTGAATAAGTTTGGTGTCGGATAATGTATATATATTAATATGTTAAATATGTGTTCCAGAATATTCTTATCATATTGTGCTATTCTTCAGGAGGGTATTTGAAGTATGAGTATGTAGTAAAATGTTGTGACATCAAGTCAAGTCCAAATGAAAGTGATCACACCAAATTGTATAAGACATCACATGTGCCTAAGACCCTAATTTGCTCATGTATGTATTTAAAAATCGTAATTTGGAAGGCCTTGTTGTTGATTACCCATGATGATGTTTGAAAGTGAAATAGTGAGCATGAATTATGAAGTACTACCAATGTGCCAAGAATGATATTGCGTTATGGCCAATGATGCCAATAAAATGAATAATATGTAAAAGAATATAAATTGAGTGGTAAATACTTTTAATAATAAATGCCTTGGGAGTATCGTTTAGCCACCGAGGAAGGGTAGGTCAAAAAAACCTAACCCCGAAACTACACGTGCCGGTGTAGGAGTGATTGAGGGGTAAATCCCTGTGTTAATGTGTTGAGACTGTTTCCCCTTATATAGTATGAGATTGGAGTGTTGAGATGTTTCTTCTTAAATGGGATTAGATTATTGCTAGCGATATGTGATGTGATGTCGACCCACATGGCATTGTGGTGAGACGGCTTAGCCGATCGTGCTGAGATCAGACGTCATGCCGCGCACATGGTGGTATTGTGAGTGTATGTCTCAGGGTAAGATGGCTTAGCCGGTCGAGCAGAGATCGGACTCCGTGCTAAAACACGGTGGTCTATCGGTGCTAAAAATCTCCCAACTTAAATTATTGAAACCTATTTGAAGTTTACCTTTGCACTAACTTGACACCTTGATACTGTTTGAGTCTCTTATTGAGTTAATGTTATATTCTTCGTTTACTGTTGCTTGTTCTATTAATAGGGTGTTTAATTTTACATACTAGTACTACTCCATATGTACTAACGTACTTTTTATCTGGGGCGCTGCATCTTTAATGGATGCAAGTGGTTTCATAGTAGGTGGTATTGATCAATGATAGCAGTACACCCTCTCCTCAACTGATTTTGTGAGCCCCACTTTATTTTGGGGTCTTGTATCTTTTATCCTTTGTACATAGTATTTTGAGGTATAGCCGTGGCCTTGTTGCTGGCACTGTCATAGCACTCTTTTATTTCTATTAGAGGATCCGTAGACATAGTGTGGGTTGTATATGTTTTTGGGAAAGTTAAACTAAAAATACTGTAATCGCAAATGCAAAGAGGAAAAATCCTTCTGCCTGCTCCCTCTTCACCTCGAGATTGCGAAGCGCTGCAACGCATATGAAAACCAGCAATCCAAAAGCAAGAAGAAATGGTTTGAAACCACCCGGAATCACACAAGAATCTCCGGACCCCATCCAATCATACCAATAAGTCCCAATATCTTATCCAAACTTTTCTAAATGCTCCAAACAACATGACTAACATAAAAACTAAGAATCGACAACCAAAATGCATATTAAGCTTCTCTTAAGATCATTATACTCCAAACATCAAACCAAACTTTCGATTCAAGCCTTACCAATCCCAATTTAACTCAAACATTGCACACAAGTCCCAAATGACAAAACAAACCTATTCAAACATTCGTAACTAAAATTCAAACACGATAGGATCAAAGTCAACCTCTGGTCAAACTTCGGAATCTTCCAAACTTCCAAATTTCCAACTTTCGGCAAATAGCACCAAAACATCCTAAGAACCTCTAAATTCGAATCCAGGCATACGTCCAAGTCCAAAATCACCATAGAAACCTATTGGAACCCTTAAATCACCAGCACGAGGCCATTTACACAAAAGTAAAACCTTGGCCAATTCTAACAATTTAAGCTTTCAAAATGAGACTAAGTGTCTCAAATCCCCCTCAAATCTTCTCGTAACCAAACCAACCATACCCTAAATTAATAAAAACACAAAAACATATATAATAAGTATCAAATAGTAAAATAGGGCTCAAATATGCAAAACAACCGGCCAGGGCATTATATAAGAAAATTAGAGGTGAAGAAAGAGCCGCTAACGAATGCAATTGAGTCACAATTACAAATGGACTTGCAAAAAATGGTGTAGTCCAACAACAACTAAAGCAACTTCGATAAAAAACAATCGATCGATCAGGCTACAAAGAAAGTTCGTGTGTGGATTAATAGGATCTTGGTGCTCTAGTTACATTCATTGAACCAGCAAAATTAGATGACATAAAAATCAATTGTCGAGGAATTAGAGGGTCTTATACTCTTTGTGGACTTTTTGGATAGGAAGATCTCCATTGGTTCGGGAATCAACCCCAAACTCAGAGGCAGTTTGATTGAACTTTTACGGGCTAACATAGAGTATTTTTCTTGGTTCCTTGCAGACATGACAAGTATATTACCAAATGTAATGACATGTAAACTCAACATTGACCCATGTCATCCACCAGGTCAAACAAAAGAAAAGAAAGTTTGGACCCCTCGAGAATAAAATTATAGAAGAGAAATTATAAAACCCTTAAAGATTGGATAAGCACGGGAAGTAAACTATGCAAATTTATTAGCAAACATTGGTGGTCCCGAAGAAAAAATAGTTTGTGGAGGGTATGTATCGACTATACTTGGTTTAGATAAACCATGCCCTAAGTATTCTTTTTCCTTACCGCATATTGATCAATTAATAGATGCCACTACAGGATATGAGCTTTTACATTTTTTAGATGCATATTTCAGGTACAATCTGTAACAACCCGATCGGTTATTTTTAGTTTTGGCATTATGTTATGTGACTTGAGACCTCCAGTAGCTTCACATGATATATAGTGACTTGCGAGTATAGTTGGTTTTGATTCTCTAGAGGTTCAGGATTGGGTTGGAAAATTAATTCTCAATTTGGAAGCTTTATGTTGGAAGAGTCGACCAAGAATTGACTTAGATAGGTGTTCCTTTTAGGTGGTCTAGTGCATCTGAGATCTTTTTGAAGCTCAAGACAACTTTGACTAGGACCCCAATATTGGTGTTTCCTACAAGTTCAAAGCTATACATAGTGTATTGTGATGCTTTACGCATCGGTCTAGGTGCGGTGAGAATGGTAGGGTGATAGCTTATTCGTCATGACATATGAAGCCCCGTGAGAAGAATTAGCTAGTTTTTGATTTCGATTTGGCAGTTAATTGCATGCAATTAAGACTTAGAGGAATTACTTGTATGGTGTGTGATGTGAGGTTTATACTGATAATCAAAGTCTTGAGCATCTGTTGAAGCGAAAGGATTTGAATTTGAGGCAGAGGAGGTTGTTGGAGTTGTTGATGTTTATGATATCACTATTCGGTATCATCCGGGGAAGGCTAATGTGGTGGCTGATGCCTTGAGTAGGAAGGCGGGGAGTATGAGGAGTTTGGCATTTACTCCAGCTAGGAAGTGGCCTTTGGCTACGGATGTTCAGGTCTTGGCTAATTGGATATTTCACTGCTTAGAAGAGTTCTCTCTTGTGTTGCTACGCAGTCGCTCTTCTTTGAGCGCATTAAGGCCCGTCAGTATTATGATTCCTATTTTCTTTTCCTTATGGATAAGGTGTTGTGAGGTGGTTCTTAGGTGATGGTCCTTAGCGATGATGGTGTAATGCATTTTAAGGGTTGGATTTGTGTTCCTAGTGTTGATGGTTTGTGAAGTTAATTCTTGAGGAGGCTCATAGTGTGAAGAGTTCTATTCACCCGGGTGGTACAGAAGATGTATCATAAATTGAAGAAACATTACTGATGGCGGAGGATGAAGGAGGACATTGCTGGACATGTCTCGTGGTGTTTTAGTTGTCAGCAGGTCAGGTTTGAGCATCAGAGACCTATTGGTTTGCTTCGGAAGATGGTTATACCATAGTGGAAGAAGGAGCATATAGGTATGGACTTTGTGATAGGATTACCACAGACCTTGAGGAAGTTTGATGTTATTTGTGTGATTGTGGACAATTAACGAAGTCTGGGCATATAATTCAAATGATGAGTTCTTAAATTTTGAAAGTTCGATTTGATGAGATGGATTTACTTGAGATACAAAGGGAGTACCAATGCTTGATTATCATCATTGTGTGCAATATACTCTTGGTTTTTTGATTTGTGGATAGACCTTTCAATTGTTCATTGGTGGAGTGAAACTGATCCTTGCATCTTGTTAACAAGTGTGGACTCTGGAGGATCAATTGACTACATTATGGTTGTACGCATGGCAGGGTCATAGAAAGATGTCGTTATGAGGCTAAGAATATGGGCTACCTCATGTGTGAAGATTGGGAGTTGTATAATTTCGTATGAGGTTCTTAAGAAGAGTTTTACCTTATATCCAGTGGGATCTATGTACTACGAAGTAAGTATGGATCGCTTGAGGTAGATGGCACGACTGTTATGAGGTTGAGTGTGCATTTGGGCTGATAATTTAGGATGTGTTATGGTTAGTGCAAACATAAACTTAGGAGAAATTAACCTGAGTAACAGTGTGAGATCATGGCAACCAAGGAAGAACTGTCATTGTGTGTTCTTGGGAGATGTAATTGTGGCTTAAAGCCAGGTGGGGGCGTTTCCATAAAATATTGGATAACATGTTCATGTTCTGTTTTAGTTTATGGAGTAAGGCATGCTTGTGGATTAGTAATGACTTGAGGAGGTGACATCGAGGATGATTTGAGTAAGGAATTTGTTGGATGCGTGATCTATTTCACCTTATTGATAGATGAATGTTTTGGAATGACACGGGTTTGATATTCTTTGTGGATGTAGTGTGCAATGGGAAGTGGCTTCACGCGTTTGCTTAAGGACAAGGTTACTTCTCTTTCGAATATTCATATTATAAGGGATCACTAGTTGTTCGACATGATTAGCTATGTATTCGGGAACAGGACATAGTGGGTGACTCTCGAGAATGGTTTTACCGGATTCATGATCAATGATGTGGTACCTACGGATTTCAAGATTGTTGTGGGGCTTAGGATTTGTGACTTGTGTTAGATTGTGAAATAGACTTGGAGTATTTCTGCATAATAACCACTTCATTGAAAGGTTCTTCAGAAGACATTTCGGGTTGAAGAAATTTTGGGTGCATAAAGAGAATAAAGTGTCTATGTGTCTTAGGATGATGTGGTTTCATATTGGGATCACCTGGGATGGGTTTTGGTTGAGGACCATTGTGTGCTGGGAAATGGAAGTGTTATCTTGGAGGTAGGTCAAGAGTAATCTAAAGAAGTTGGGTCAGTGTAGTAGCGGCTTGGATCATCATGGTAATGAAAATGATCAGTTCCGTTGGTTTGATAGGGCCTTATAGGTGCTTTTGTGTCGAGGCTATTTGGTTTGGTAGTCTTCGTCACTTGGTTGATTTAGAGGGATCCAGTTCTGATGGCTTGGTTATGCACAAATAGGTTTCAAAGATTTTACGATGGTTTTGACCACAATTTGAGGTTGATGTTTTCTACCTGTATGGAAAGTTTGTTATGTGCTGTGATTTTCTCCTGAATTGAGTTTAGTGAAAGGTTTCTGGTCGATGGAGTGTTTATGAGGAGGACCATCCTACTTTGTTATTAAGAGATGATAATGAAAGTCTTGTATTTTCATATAATATCATGATAGATAGCGTGAACCGTGCGATACTGGGATTGAACTGATAAGGTTGTATGAAATATTTAATATGTTCAAGAGAATGATAGCGCTATCTTCAATAGCATGAGAGAGGTGTGTATTATAGAAGATGCACTATGTATTGATTTGCAGATGCTTGATTAGTATTATAGAAATCGCGTGGTTGGTAACCATTGATGTTCAGGTTTTTGTAACATGACGTGGAAGATTTATGAGCGTATGTCTCTTGAGGTGAATGTGTATGGGTGACCTATCTGTCATTTAAGTGAGAGAGTTAGAGATCAGGTATATAGATTTTTCTATTCTTGCGGTTTAGACACTTGATGTTCTTAGAGGCAAACTATCCCTTTAACTTCGGAATGTGAAAGTATGTTAAGGGTTTGACAGCTCATTATATGTGTCATAGATAAGGTCACAATGGACTTTTTCAAGGTTATTTACCTATTTCAAAATGATTTGAATCGGGTTGGGGGTCATATTGGTAGACCTACGAAAAATGTCTATTCTATACTAGATTGGATTTGCTTATTCATTACAACATTTGCTATGGGAGTGTCATCGGGTGGAATTAATCTTATCTATGCCTTGATCTATTTCATGTGTTACTCGCTTATGCTATGATGGGTTGTGAGACTACTTGATTATTCACGTGCATGTGTGGTCTTGTTTAGGCCATGTGGCGATATATGAGCGAGATGGCTCTTGAAATGTTGAATTGCTTATTATACCTTAGTTGTTTGCCTTTTTCATAGTATATTATGCCATTTGTCCCCCTATGGTTATGTTTGTGCATTTTTGTGCTTGTTGTTGACACACATGTCTATGGTGATTATGAGAATTACGGCTCAGTGGGTATTCCCATATGGATTGATATGTTTGAACCGGGTTGCGTGTGTGTTTTGTTTACCCTTTGTGGGATTAGTTCATATCATTATGCTTTGGTTGATATATCTGTTAAATTTGTTATATAGTTCTCTTATTTAGTTCTCTTCCACCATAGGTCATATTCGAGTTATTGCTTATTTGGTGCACGGATTGCATCATATGAGGTTCTAGGGGGCATTTGGTGTGGCATGTCGGTTGAGCAGCGTGTGCTAGGTAAGATGAGGTTGTTGGACCTAGAATTAGTTCAATTGGATTTGAATAAGGTATGTTTGGAAGAAGACTGCCACTAGTCAGCTCAAGATTTGGCAATGGTTCTTGTTGGTGAGAGAGCTCCATGACTTGTTGATTTGATAGGTGGTTATGAGTTTCTACATGTTTCTTTCATCATTTGCAGTCGTATGAAGGTTTGGAACAAGGTTTTATTTGATAAGAGGTATATTACGGTGCCGGGTTTTGTAACGAGCAGTTATTGCAGGCACAAGATATGGCTATGGGCATAAGAGTTATGGGGTATATTGTATGGTTACATGTTGAGAGTACATTTATGACTTGATGCAACTAACGGGGGTGATATACAAGAATCTGATCTTAGTGGGAATTTCAGATGTTGGAGTTTGGTTCTACGGCTAATAGGCTAATCTTGAAGGAAGAACATTCAGTCAGGAATGTGTTAAGGGATGTGTATGGATTTAGGTGGCATGAGATCTCTCGGGGATGTGTTTATGATGAGTTTATACAATTATTTGATAGTTTTGAAATGACTCTTGGCACGTTCGAGGACGAATATATGTTTACGTGAGGGAGAATGTAACGATCACATCGGTCAGTTTAAGTTGTGACATTCCATTCTGTGATTTGAGACCTTGAGTAGCTTCACGTGATGTATTTTTACTTGAGAGGATAGTTGGTTTTGATTCCCAAGAGGTTCAGGATTGGGTTGGAAAATTATTTTTTAATTTAGAAGCTTTAAGTGGGAAGAGTTGATCAAGGTTTGACTATTTTGTAAAAAACCTCGGATTGGTGATTTGATGGTTCCAATATATTCGTATGGTGATTTTGGACATGAGAGTATGTTCGTATTTGGATTTTGAGGTTCGTATAAAGTTTCGCCAAAAGTTGGCAATTTAAAAGTTTCGAGAGTTTATAGGTTTGAATGGGAGTTGACTTTGACGTTATCATGTTCCGGTTGGTATTCTGAGACTTAGGATAGGTTCATTTGATTGATTACATCTTGTGTGAAAAGGTTGCTTATAATACAAAATCCCCAAGTGTGATTCAGACGCATTTGACGATGTTGGAATGTTTGAAAGTTAAGGGATGAATTTTGTGCTTCTATTCTTTGTTTTAATCTTAGTTGTGGTGTTTTGAGCTTTTGGACAATTCCATTTAGGGTATTTGGACATGTAGGAATTATTGGATGGAGTCCCGAGGGGCTCGGATGAGTTTCAAGGTGTTTGGAGAGTGGTTTGGAAGTGAAAAAGTTACAGAAAATGCATCATATGTGGACGCTAAGGCGGACGCCTTGTGTCCACCCACTACTGCAGGCTAGGAGGAAGAGTGAAGTTTAGATGCTTTGCATTCGACAGAGCATCAAACTCCTGGAGGTGAAATCTCAGATATTTGCTATAAAACCCTATTTCGTACTAGGACTTCATTATATTATTTTGTGAGCTAAGGAGCTCGAATTGAGATGTTTATTGAAGCAACATTCACCTCAGATGATGGGATAAGTGCATATCGCTCATATATATGATTATAAGATTAATATATTATCATTTGTTTCTCTAAATAAAGGAATATAAAAGCAAAAAAGAGGGTTTTTACTTGAAAGATGAGAAAGTATAGTTTAAGGTCGTGCGTGCCGATATTCGGTTATGGAATATAATTTTATATTTTGGAATAATTGGTGGTAGTCGGGAACTACCCATTGACTCGTGTTTTGACTGTGTGGGCCCAAGTTGACGTATGTTGACTTTTGGGGATTTGAATAAAAATTAAAGCTTTATTTTTAAAAATTGATTCCTATGGCATTGATTGATGTCATTGAGTTGTATTTGTCTAGATTCGAGTAATTTGGAGTTGGGTTTTGATGGTTGGAAAATTGTTGATTGATTTTAGCTTACTGGTGGAGGTAAGTCTCTTGTCTATCTTTGTAAGACGCAATTTTCCATATAGGTGATTTATGTGTATTTACCCTTAAAATTGGATAACAATTAAACTTATAATGAGGCTTCAAGGATATGCGATTTTACTTAATACCGATAGATAAATGTGAAGATTAATAACAGAAATGAACAATAAAATAAAGCGAACCAGTATTGAAACGGAATTCAACCCTGGAGCTAGGGTGCCCTCGAACTGATTGATACCAAAATAATTAAAAATAATTTAAGCTGATGAACAAGAAAGTATAAGCTAAAGAGAGGGCGTTATATTGGCTTTTTTAGGTGAGAACAATGTGTTACAATTGGTTAATACTCCCCTTTATATAGTTGAGGAGTTCCACTTATGGTATAACTCTAGTTACAGAAAGAAATCCCATGATTAGCTAATTAACTGTTTCTAATTTGATCCGTTCTGAGATTTATGCCATGATTCTCGACTAGTCACCGAGATTTACATCGTGATCCTCGATCAGTCACGGATATCTAGCCTTTCTGTTACTGTTCTATCTTTGATCTTGCTCGATGTCTGTCTTGTTTAGCTTTGATCTCTACGTGTCTCGATCTTGATAGGTACCGCGATTCTGAACTCGGTACCTTATCCTCGTGAAATGGCCTATTCCATTACGAGACCATCCTTCGATGCAAACTCCCAGTCTCGGTCAAATAGTAAATTCGGGTGGGCCCGATTTTAACTGTATACAGCTAGTCCCTTTATTTTTTTGGAGTGTAATGATAAGAAACAAATTGAGCCTTCGATTTTCTATCTCGACGTGTCATGATGTCATCCTTGTGACGTAAGCGACAGAAGTGACTGAAACTTCCCGTCTATACAGTTACCAAGGCATTAAATGCATGTCAGTCGATGGTCGTCCACCGCTAATATTGAACCGTCGTTGTGAAATTTATAAATAGCCTTTATCTCCACCATTTTGAACTTTTACTTTCAAATTTCCAATCTCCAAAGCTTTTTATATCTTCTAATTTCTTCATCTGCAAATCTACGATTTTCACTACTAAACTCTTCTCCAAACACCCAATCTTATCATCTCCATTTATTCTTAACTTCAAATCCATACAAAAATGGCAAAAACATCAAAAATTGTTACTCAAAAGGAAAACGCCGGCGATAAGACACCGGCGGAGCCGTGCCCCGAGGAGTGTGTTCCCCGGGGGGGGGGGATCCTCACTTCTGATTTTAAGACAGATAAAGCCTCGTCGGTTCCCAGTCGATGCGAGCCAATGTCGATGTATATATGCTCGATAACTGAGGGATACTTTAAGCAGGTAAATAAAGATTGCAAGTGGGAGGGCAAAAAGGTGGTGATCCCGATCCCCGAAGAGGACATCACCACCAAAGTGGAAGGGTTTCTAAGTGTTTACACTTACCCTTTCACGCTGAGCCCCCTGGACCACGTCGTAGTTAATTTTTGCTGTGAGTATCAAATAACCCTAGGCCAAATCCATCCTTCCTTTTGGCGAATTGTGATTCTGCTCCGATTCTTCGTGAGCAAAGTCGACGGGATGCCTTTCACCCTCGACTACCTCATCAAGTTATACAGTCCCCACCTCTATAGAGTCAGGTTAATAAAACTCCAACGTCGGGCTACCAAAGTGCTATTCTCGAGCATAGACGAGGACAAGGACCGAGGCTGGATGGGCCGGTTCATTCGAGTGAAGACTTCCGACCTAATCCCTGCCGAGAAGATGCCATTTCCCGAGAAATGGAATTTGAAGCATAAGTACAATCCCCCTGCTAGCTCTTATTAATTGTTTTGCTCCATTGCTTCTTCTCATTGATATCCTCTTCCGTGATGTAGCGATCGCTTGGATGCCCGGTGTAATCCCTAACCTAAAGAGCTGGGTTCGGGACCTGGCCTCTACCTCTACGTATGCCGAGCGTTCATGGCGTGACTTATCAAAGGGATGATGGGAAGCCAAAACTCATGGTAAGACCTTTTTCCACGTATTTAATGATTTAATCAAAGCATTTCTTACTTAATTTCCTTTCATACAGGCCTTGGCAAAGATGCAGTTACGAGGACCCTATCTGGTGAGGGGAGACTTCGATCCCGGCACGGAAACCAGCAAAGGTCAAAAGAAGAAAAAGTCCTCACCCTCCGAGGATCTAGAACCTAAGAAGAAGAAGGCTCATAAGTTGAGGAACACCATCATCCTCCTAACCAAAGAGTCAGTTCAGTGTCTAAGGGAGGAAGATAAAGAGGTGGAAGAAGATGACTCCGGGCTGGTGGCCCGAGTGGGAATGAGCACTGAGGCCCCAAAGGCCATTGAATCGGCAAAGGCTGCAGAGACTCCATCTCAAGATGAGGGGATCTCGGGAAGATACTTGGGCAAAGTCCCCGAGTCATCGAGGATTGAAGATGCCTCCCACAACACTGAGCCAATGGTGGGTTCGGTTGTTGAGGCCCTCGAGATGAGGAGAACGCCCCTAGTGATTCACTTAGGGCAATATAAATTGGAGGCTCCCCGCTTCTCCCCTCGTTTTCTGAGGAGATGATTCAAGAGGCTCAGGCATCGAAGACCCTCTCCATCGAAGAAGCCCATGGGAGGGAGGACCTCATCCGTGATTACTTTACCAGTCTAAGTGACTTGGAGGTCTCGAGGAAGGACTCGGGTGAGGCATCGAACCTTTTCAACGAAGCGCAGCAAGCTCTGAATCGGGTAAGCCTTAACTCCCCTTGTTGGTGTTATATTTGTGTTCATTTTTCTCGTCCTGTCTAACTTCTTTTCTTCTTTCTGCGTAGGCCTCGGCGCTTCACCGGGAAGCATTTTCTCGATCTCGAGCTGAGCTGAGTCGGTGTGAGGTCGACCCTTGAGGGCTCACGGAGGAGATGAATGCCATTAAACTTCTCTATGGTCAAAAAGAAGAGAAGACCAAGTACCTCCGAGCCGAGTTGGCCAAGGCTCACCAAGATCAGACCGACCTGATTGAGCAGGTAATGAAAATATTAAAAGCTCATAGGCTCGATTCGGGAACGGTGGCTAATATTTCAATCTCACATTTACAGTAGAAGGTCGAGAGAATCGAGCAGCTCTGGGAGGAGGTCAATATGATAAAAGCGGAGACCTTCGGGTGGAAAGAAGGAATGGACCGCTTCGCTACAGAAAAAGAGACTGCTTTATCCAAATTGTCATCGGCCGAAATTAAGCTTCGAGGCGTGAGGGAGAAGAGCTCGGCTCAAGCAAGGAAAATAAAGAAGCTCAAGGCTCGGTTGGCTTCCGAACTTGCCAAGGCCAAATTTGAAGCTGAAAAGGCAAAGGCAGAGGCAGATGCGATCGTGGCCATCTACCGGTCCGATGTTGAAGCCGCTCAAGTTCAAGCGAGAGAGGCAGCCGAGACCGCTCAAAATCGAGCATATTGGATTGCCGAACTTGCCAAATGTCAATCTCGGAGGGAAACCCACGAGGAGATCCACGCTTGAGGTTTCGATCTTAACGACGAGATAGTAAAGGCTAGAGAGCATAAAGATGAAGCTGGAGCACTGGCCACTTCCGATGATGATGATGATGATGGCTGCAAGAGCGGGTCCGAGAATGGAGAGGACCTCGATCGAGAAGAAGCTGCCCCCGGAGAAGATCAGGAACCTTAGGATTTTTCACTTTTGTTCTTTTGTATAGGGTCTTGAACGGATCTTGTAAATATTCTCATATATATAAAGATCTTTTTCCTTTCTGACTTGTCATTATTTAATTTATGCCTTGTGAAAATTTTGTTTTGTTTATGCGTTATCAAAATTTTGTTCATAAATTCGAGGCTTAGGCAATTTGATCGAAGCCAAACTAGCGTAGTTTTTATAATCGAGTGAGTACTTTCTCGAACTCATAGCATGGTGACCCTTAGGTTTTAATTGAGTAAGGATGATTTCTCAAAAAAAATTGTCCCTTTAGGCTCTTGAATTAGGCTGATACGGCCATAGTAAAAAGAATGGCTTTCTCTCCCTTTTCGGCTTGATGAGTTTATTGTTTAATCATGTAAATTCTGTTGTGCCTTAGCACAAAATAAAGGGTTTGCTTGAGAGTTTGAACAGTTCCATACCCATTAGCAATTTCAAGGATCGATATTATCGGGACCCTTTGTTTCGTAATGTCTTAGCATAAAATAAAGAATTTGTTTGAGAGTTCGAACGACTTTGTACCCATTAGGGTTTTCGAGGGTCGATATTATCAAGACCCTTAGAAAGTTAGCAGAGGGTAGCCTTTGTAACCGGTTTGTGAAAATATTCGAAGGCCTGTTTAATAACGGGATTCAGACGTCTCCAAACCATTTTAATTTGGCCGTAGCCTTTAACTTGAGATTTGCCTTTTGGGCTTGTTCCCCTGTTATACATCAAACTTGTTCGAAGTATCAGTCCCCGAGTGGGGTGGCCGTGGCCTATAATATCGAGTATTGCCTTTTTATGGGCTTACGATTTTGAGATTTAGTAATTCGATCATGTCAATTCTTTGGACAACAGTCCCCAAGTATCGGGAAAATTGTTTGAACTTCAGTTATGATCGACCCTTAAGCCAGTTTCCACAATAAATCATAAGTATAAAAATTGTAAAGTATAAATTTTTCTGAAGCATGGAACATCTGGTAAGGAAAAATACTTCTTTTAATATATTATACATGCGTACGTGTTTTTCCATTAGGGTTCAAGTAATCTACATGGACACAGTTCATTTGACCGTTTGGTCCTCTACAAAATTTACCTATCGAGACCCTGTCGACACGAAGTATTTTCCTTGTAAGTATCCGAAGGTGTTGCCCCCCAGTATTCACGGTTGATTGTAAAGGAGCCTCGGATACGGTTGAATTGCTCTAAGTTAGCATGAACAATGGTTGCCTCGTTAAATACCTCGCCGGAAAAACCCATTTGGGACAAAAACCCGGCCTAAGGGAAAAAAAGTGCAATGCATGCTTTCAGACCTAAGGACTTTGAGCTTGAAGAATACTCTGAAGTCTTCGATCAAACATCTGCAAATGGTTAGTATAAAATATAAATGAAAATGGAGAAGGTCATATCTGCAAATGAAGAGTGATATGTTCCAATTGTTTGGTAATTGTTCTCCATTCATAGTGCCAAGTTTGTAGGATCCTTTTCCGACGATGTCGAGGACCTGATATGCTCCCTCCAAATTCGGACCAAGTTTTCCTTCGTTTGGTTCTCGAGTATTGAGGGTGACCTTCCTCAGAACCAAGTCCCCGATTTTGAAGTGTCGAATATTGGCTCTTCGAATATAGTACCTTTCGATCCGCTGTTTCTGTGCGGCCATTCAAATGAGGGCGGCTTCCCATTTTTCATCTAGTAATTCGAGGCTTGTATTCATAGCCTCGTGATTTGACTCTTCCATTGCATATCGAAACCTGACGCTGGGTTCTCCCGACTTCAACGGGATCAGAGCTTCGGTGCCCTTATATTAAAGAAAACAGTATTGCCCCCGTACTGGATTTTGACGTCGTTCGATACGCCCAAAGGACTTCGGTAAATATTTCTCTCCATTTTCCCTTAGCATCATTCAATCTTTTTTTAGATTTTCAATGATGGTTTTGTTTGTCGATTCGGCCTTTCCGTTCCCACTAGGATGGTATAGCATCGACAATATTCTTTTTATTTTATGATCTTCGAGAAATTTTGTCACTTTGCTACCGACGAACTGCTTTCCATTATCGCAAACGATCTCGGAAGGCATTCCAAATCGACATATAATGTGGTCCCAGATGAAGTCTATGACTTCTTTCTCTGTAATTTTCTCGAAAGCCTGCGCTTCGACCCACTTAGAGAAATAGCCAATCATAAACAAAATAAATTTAGCTTTACCTAGGGCTGATGGAAGAGGGCCGACGATATCCATTCCCCACTTCATGAATGGCCATGGGGATAAGACAAAGTGGAGTTGCTCTCCGGGTTGGTGAATCATCGCCGCATACCTTTGACATTACTCGCACTTTCGAACAAACTCTTTTGTATCTTTTTCCATATCGGCCCAATAATATCATGCTCTGATGCCTTTGTGACCCAATGATTCGGCACTAGATTGATTTCCACAAGTGCCCTCGTGGATTTCTCGTAGGACGTAGTCGGTGTCTCCTAGTCCCAAACATATTGCCAATGGTCCATCGAACATCCTTTTACAGTGTTCTGTCTTCGGCCAATGTTCTGTCAGGCTTATGGAGTTGATTTCAGCGTGGCCTTCTTCGATTGTTGACCTTGAAAGTTGTACGATAGTCCCCGAGCTGATCTCGTCATCTTCGACTGATGACCCCATATTTGTGAGGGCATCAGCCTCGCTGTTTTGTTCTCGAGGCACATGCTGTAGAGTCCATTCTTTAAACCGGTGTAGAGTCACTTGTAGTTTGTCTAAGTATCTCTGCATTCAATCTTCTCGAACCTCGAAGGTTCTGTTGACTTGGTTTACCACAAGCAAGGAGTCACATTTTGCCTCGATGACTTCTTCTCCCAAACCTTTAGCTAGCTCGAGGCCTGCAATAATGGCCTCATACTTGGCCTCATTATTAGTTAACTTGGCAGTTCTGATAGCTTGTCTAATTGTATTACTCGTGGGTGGCTTCAAAACGATGCCTAATCCGGACCCCTTCATGTTTGAAGCACCGTCTGTGAAGAGGGTCCACACCCCCGATGATGTACCCGACTTTATTAATAGTTCCTTTTCGACCTCGAGTATGAGGGTTGGCGTAAAGTCGGCCACAAAGTCCGCTATGATTTGAGACTTGATGGCCGTTCGGTGTCAATACTCGATATCGTACCCACTGATCTCGACGGCCCATTTGGCCAATCGGCCCGAAAGTTCGGGCTTATGCAAATTATTGCGAAGAGGATAAGTAGTCACCACGCTGATCGGGTGACACTGAAAATATGGTTTTAATTTCCTAGAGGCGCTTATTAGGGCAAGCGCTAATTTTTCTAATTGTGGGTACCGAGTCTCAACCTCACCTACAGTTTGACTAACATAATAAACAAGAAATTGCATACCATGCTCTTCTCGAACTAGGACCCCACTTACCGCAATTTCTGTGACTGCTAAGCACAAATATAGTAGCTCGTCCGCTTTCGGAGTATGAAGCAGTGGCAGGCTCGAGAAGTACTGCTTTAGTTTTTCCAATGTTTGTTGGCATTCCGGGGTCCATGCAAAATTGTTGTTCTTTTTGAGCAGTGAGAAGAACTTGTGACTTCTATCTAAAGTCCTCGAGATGAATCGGCCTAGGGAGGCTATGCGCCCTGTTAACCTTCGTATGGCCATAACATTATCCACGATTGTGATGTCTTCAATCGCCTTGATCTTATCGGGATTAATTTCGATACACCGATTTGATACCATAAAGCCGAGGAATTGCCCGAGCCGACCCCAAATGCACATTTCTCCTAGTTGAGTTTCATGTTGTATTTCCTTAGTATATCGAAGATCTCCTGCAAATGTGTCAAATGGTCCTCTGCTCGCAGGGACTTAACTAGCATATCAGCAATATAAACTTCCATTGACTTACCTATTTGTTCTTCAAACTTTCGATTTACTAAGCGTTAATAAGTGGCACCAACATTGTTTAGTCCAAGCGGCATTACATTATAACAATAGGTGTGGTACTTAGTGATGAACGAAGTCTTTTCCTGATCCTCCGGGTTCATTTGTATTTGATTGTACCCGGAGTAGGCATCAAGAAAACTAAGGATCTCGTGGCCGGCCGTGGCATCGATCATGCGATCGATATTCAGCAGAGGAAAAGATTCTTTAGTACATGCTTTGTTTAAATCATTATAGTCTATGCACATTCTAAGTCTATTTCGCTTTTTAGGGACTACGACTATGTTTTCTAACTGTTCGGGATATTTTACCTCCCGAATGGATCCTATTTTGAGAAGTTTGGTGTCACGCCCCGAACCTAGGAGCGAGACAAGCACCCGGTGCCTCACCTAACCTGGCGTACCAAATTGCGACTAAGGGACTCTAAACACATAATGTCATACTTTGGCCATGGGGCCACCTTGCAAGACAATTTGCGAAGCAAAATATAAAACTGAATGGAAACTAGCGCTAACTAAACATCAATATAAAGCTAGGATGAAAAGGCCGTCATAGCTACTACAGCTGACAAACCACCAAATTATACATACCCGGCCTACAAACCCAACATACTGCACTAACCAACAGGATATGTTTACAAGCCTCTACTGATAGATGTACTATGATCGGAACAGGGCCCCGACCTACCCATAACATATATACAGATATACATAAGATGTACACAACACTCTAGACCTGGCAACTCCGAAGGACGTGGAGCTTACCGATCAGGCTGAACTCGGGAAACACCTACTGAGGAGATCTACTCGTCTGTCTGTCTGAACCTGCATGCATGAAATGCAGCGTCCCCGGAAAAGGGACGTCAGTACGAAATAATGTACCGAGTATGTAAGGCAATAACATAACTGAAAATCGAAACTGAACTGATAATATAATAACTGGAAGTAACTGGGAGTCAAAGATGATCTGGAGATATACTTACCTGCTGATACTGATTCAACTCTCTCAATATAATAAGTAAAATAGTTGTTCGGCCCTATAAGACTCGGTTTATATATATAACTGCTCTGCCGTAGTAGGTTCACTTATAGGTGCTCGGCCATACTAGGCTCTGTATCTCGGCCAACTGGGCTCGCTCATAGGCGCTCGGCCATAGTAGGCTCGATATATAACTTATCATCTGATCAGAGGTTGCCCAATAGGGGCCTGCCCATCAATTATAGCTCGATGGTAATGAAAATACTGTAATACTGTATATATAGGCTTGCTGCTCTCTTGACTGGAAGAAGACAATACTAAAATTTAATATAGAGTCTCGATAAGGAATAATATTGTAACTTATGAGACTAGAATAGTGTGAATAAATTCATGAATATGAACTTCTCTTTTTGTCTCATTACTAACACATGTAGCTACGAGATCATGCCAAAATGAAGGAAGGCTTAGCCTTAACATACCTTATCACAATCTTTCCAATCACCAAGCTGAACTCACCTCTTCGCACCTTAATCTACAAGAATGATAATAATACTATCGTTAAGTTACGAAAGGTACAACTATCGCACAACGAACGACAAACCTATTTTGTATTAAAACGGGCAGCATCTCCCCTATAATCCTTACTTCCTCCAAATTCAAGATAACACCAACAATACAAGAACAGAACAATAACAACATATATACATCATTTTCCAGCCCTATATACACCATCAAATACTACAAAACAGCCCAACACACCCCAATCTTTTCGTACACAAAACGACCACCGTAGTAGTGTGTCAAACGACCCGAAAATGTTATGACGAACGACCAGCCAACCACCCTATATTTATATGGTGTTTATAAACCCCCTTCCTCCTCCAAAACTCCACAAAATAGTAGTAAAACACGCAGCCCAACAGCAACACAAAACAGTCCACAAAACAGTCCGCTACAAGTGAATAACTCGAACTCACGGCTTCCGATCACCGTCCCGTGAGTTCTTACAAATATAGAACGACTTACCATGAATTTACAGAAGAAAAATTGGATGAAAGAGAGCAGTAAACTCACCTTATTTGTTGGATAACTCAGCTTTTATCTTGGTTCTTCAAACTCTAGGTTTTACCTCCAATTAGAACTTGAAAGGGAGAGAAAATCAATTAGGGTTTGTGGGAAATTTTTGGGAGGATTCTTTGCAGAGATTATGTCTGGTTATTATGCTCTATTTTAAGTCTAATATATGAAGAAAATAGGCCCTTAAAAGGCCTCTTTGGATGACCCAAAATGGCCCATTTTTGGGCTTTCATTTAAGCAAGTAGGTGACACACCTACTTGTCACCTAGCAGCTTGCGCAGTATCGCAAAAATGCCCATATCTCATTACTCCGATGTCATATTGACAAACGGTTTAATGCATTGGAAAATAGACTCATAGATATGTAATTTGATGGGTGGAACACCCCATACCTCTAAGTATATTGGGAGAAAATTGCAGTTACATTTGACCCTAAAATTTCAGTAAAACTTATGAGTGTAACTTGTGATGACTTTCATCGACTTTTGTTCCACAACTCGCTTGACATTAAAACATAACACACGGATGTCATAAGACTAATATAAATCATAACATAATCTCCTTATCATGTTAATCACCCTAGTCTCACCCCAAAGGTACATGTTATAACATTCCCAATTTGTCGACTTTCGACGAAACATTATTTTATTTAATTGCTTTAGCTTCTGAACTGTCCAACCCTCTTTGTACTTGTTTTTCATGATCTTCAATATTTGTAACCTCAGAGGTAACATGATTAACTTACTTTATATAATTTTAAATATTATCTCATTTTTTGTCCTACATTAGTTTGCTTACGACGCATTTTTACGTACGAAAATATAGGGTGTAACATCACTCCCCCCTTGGGAACATTCGTCCTCGAATGTTTACTCTTAGAGACTTTGGAAAATTTTGCCAAAGTATCCTTCGTACACTAGGTTAAAACCAACCTGCACGTAGCCAGAAACATACTATACATGCCACACATGGCCAATCTTTATAAATAGATGCAATTTGCCTCACCGACCGTAAATCATAAATATTGAAAGTGAAAAATAAAAGCTTACCTGATGACCTGCTAGCCTACATAGAGCTATGTTGTTGCGTCACATCTCGAACCATATCTTCAGTTTGAAATAGGTGGGGGTATTTAGACTTCATTTCTTCCTCCGATTCCCACGTCATCTCTTCTACATTCTTGCTCCTCCATAAAACCTTTACGGAAGCTACCTCCTTATTTCGTAGATTGCGGATTTGTCGGTCTAGGATGGCAACTGGAATTTCCTCGTATGAAAAGTCCTCTGTAATCTGTACATCATCCGTGGGCACCACTCGGGTAGGATCGCCAATGCACTTCCGTAGCATAGATACGTGAAAAACCGGATGGACAGACTCCAACTCTGAGGGCAACTCTAACTCATAAGCTACTTGGCCCACTCTCCGAATGATCCTATAAGGCCCAATATACCGTGGGCTAAGCTTGCCTTTCTTGCCAAACCTCATCACGCCTTTCATAGGTGATACCTTTAAGAATACCCAGTCATTAATCCCAAACTCTAAGTCTCGTCGCCGCACGTCAGAATATGACTTCTGACGACTCTGAGCTGTCAACAGTCGCTCCCGGATAACATTTACTTTCTCTATGGCCTGCTGAACCAGGTCTGGCCCTTGTAACCCAGATTCTCCAACATCAAACCACCCTATAGGAGATCTGCACTTATGCCCATACAAAGCCTCATACGGAGCCATCTGGATACTGGAGTGGTAACTGTTATTATATGCAAACTCGATAAGCGGTAGATGTTCATCCCAACTTCTTTTAAAATCCAACACACATACTCGTAACATATCCTCGAGCGCCTGAATTGTGCACTCGGCTTGTCCATCAGTCTGTGGATGAAAAGCTGTGCTGAGATTCACTTGAGTCCCTAGACCTCTCTGAAATGACCTCCAAAAATGTGCTGTAAACTGAGCCCCACGGTCAGATATAATAGAAACTGGTACTCCGTGTAGCCGCACTATCTCCTTAATATATAACTTTGCATAATCTTCTGCTATATATGTAGATCTGACCGGTAAGGAAGTGAGCTGATTTCGTGAGCCTATCGACTATCACCCATATGGAATCGAATTTATGATTAGAACGAGGTAAACCCATGATAAAGTCCATGTTTATCGCCTCCCATTTCCATGTCGGGATCTCTATAGTCTGCATTAGCCCTCCAGGCTTCTGGTGCTCTACCTTCACTTGCTGGCAACTAGTACATTGGGCGACAAACTCAGCAATGTTCTTCTTCATATCATTCCACCAGTACACATCCTTAATGTCATGATACATCTTCGTCGACCCAGGATGGATGGAATACCATGAATAATGTGCCTCTGACATAATCCTGTCTCGTAGCCCTGCTACATCTGGAACACACAAACGACCCCTATATCTGAGAACCCCATCTCCCTTTAGCTCTAACAGTGGCTTCTTCTGCTGCGGAACTCGCTCTCTCAGCTCGACCAACTCTGGGTCCTCGTACTGCCTTTCCTTGACTTCCGCTATGAGGGATGATTTTGTAGTGTTTTGGAGTACAACTCCACCATCCTCAGAATCTACTAACCGAACCCCCAACGAAGACAATTGATGAATCTCTCTAGCTAATTGTCTTTTGTCGAGATCTACATGTGCTAAGCTACCCATAGATCGACGACTTAATGCATCTGCTACAACATTAGCTTTCCCTGGATGGTAGAGAATGTTAACATCGTAATCTTTTAATAACTTAAGCCATCGGCTCTGTCGCAAATTCAACTCTTTCTGCTTGAAGATATATTGTAGGCTTTTATGATCAGTAAATATATCAACATGAACACCATATAAATAATGCCGCCATATCTTAAGTTCATGGACAACCGCAGCTAACTTGAGGTCGTGGGTCGGATAATTCCTCTCGTGCTTCCTCAACTGCCTTGAAGCATACGCAATTACCTTCCCATGTTGCATCAGGACACATCCTAACCCGACACCTGATGCATCACAATACACGGCATAACCCTCTAGACCCTCTGGAAGTGTTAGAACTGGAGCTGAGGTCAACCTGTTCTTAAGCTCTTGGAAACTCCGCTCACAAGCCTCTGTCCATTGAAACTTAGTTTCTTTCTATGTCAACTTCGTCAATGGTGCCGAAAGGGAAAAAAAACCCTCTACGAACCTCCGATAGTATCCTGCTAAGCCTAGAAAGCTATGAACTTCTGTCGGAGTGGTAGGTCTAGGCCAAGATTTGACGGCCTTAATCTTCTGAGTGTCCACCTTTATCCCTTCATCTGATACAATATGCCCCAAGAATGCTACAGACTTCAACCAGAACTCACATTTAGAAAACTTAGCATACAACTTACGATCACGGAGGGTTTGGAGTACCGCTCGCAGGTGGTCCGCATGCTCATCCTCTGAACGGGAATAAACCAGAATATCATCAATAAATACTATCACGAACAGATCTAAAAATGGCCGGAATAGGCTATTCATCAAGTCCATAAATACAACGGGTGCATTAGTCAACCCGAAGGACATGACAAGGAACTCGAAAGTGGCCATATCGGGTCCTGAAGGCTGTCTTCGGAATATCTTTTTCCCGAACTCTGACTTGGTGGTACCCCGACCTCAAATCTATCTTTGAAAAGCATCTATCCCCCTGCAACTGATCAAACAAGTCATCGATCCTTGGAAGTGGATACTTATTCTTAATAGTTACCTTGTTCAGCTGCCTATAATCGATACACATCCTCAGCGAGCCGTCTTTCTTCCGCACAAATAGTACTGGTGCACCCCAAGGTGAGGTACTGGGCCTGATGTAACCTTTCTCCAGCAAATCTTTTAACTGCTCCTTCAACTCCTTCAATTCGCCAGGTGCCATTCTATAAGGAGGGACGGATATTTGTTGAGTTCCTGGAAGCAAATCGATGCTAAAATCAATCTCTCGCTCTGGAGGAATACCTGGAAGCTCATATGGAAACACATCTGCATACTCTTTGACTACGAGAATAGACTGAAGTGTAGGTATCTCAGCATCTGCATCTCTAACTCGCACAATATGATAAATGCACCATTTTGCGATCATTTTCCTCGCCTTCAGATAGGAAATAAACCTACCTCTGGGTGTTGGTGTATTACCTACCCATTCAAGGACTTGCTCACCCGGAAAATGAAATCTGGCTGCCTTTGCTCCGCAATACACTATGGCATAGCAAGCTGCCAACCAGTCCATGCCCATGATAGCATCAAAATCCATCATCTCTAGCTCAACTAGGTCAGCTGAGGTATGACGACTACAAATTGTCACCGTACAACCTCGGTAAACCCGTCTAGCAATAATCGATTCTCCGACCAGTGTAGATACCGCAAAAGGATCACTTAGTATTTTAGGCACTATACCAAACTTCCTCGCGACAAATGGGGTAATATACGATAAAGTAGATCCTGGGTCTATCAAAGCATAAGCATCGTGAGAGCAAATGGTTAATATACCTGTCACAACGTCTGGTGAAGACTCCTGGTCCTGTCGACCCGCTAAAGCATAGATACGGTTCTGATTACCACTTGAACTGGAACCTCTACCTCTGCCCCGACCTCTACCAGCCGAAGACTGAGACTCGCGCCCTGAAGGATGCACGGACATAGATGATCCTGTTGCTGAACTCGCTGGTTGTGCCATTCCCCCCGAATCTCTATTTGGGCAATCCCGCATCATATGCCCTGGACGCCCACATGTATAACAAGCATCAGAACCTGCTCGGCATTGGCCCAAGTGTCCTCTACCACAGATGTCACACCGTGGAGGAAATGACCATGTCTGCGCAGATCCTCGCTGTCGCTGCAAACCCGACGCCCGTGAGCTCTCACCCGATCCTGACTGATTATAGCGGTCATACCTGTAACCCTGTAACTGAGGTGGCGGAGGCCTAGGTGGCCGTCCGAAGTACAGGGTCCTATAACTACCCTGAGATTGCTCCTGAGACCTGGGAAACCTCATCCTCTTACGTTGCCCTTGCTCAGCCCTCTCTGTACCCTGCTGCCGACGCCTACCCCTTTCTATATTCTGGGCGAATGCCTGAATCCGGGAGATATCCATACTATCCTGCAATGCAGCGGTGGCACATGCCTCGGTTAACTCTGGGGCTAACCCTGCTATAAACCTGTGAATCCTATCCCGCATAGTAGCAACTATGGATGGTGCATATCTGGCCAATGAGTCAAAACGGAGACTATACTCTCGAACACTCATATTACCCTGCTTGAGGGCTAGAAACTGATCGACTCGAGCCTGTCGGATCTCCCGTGGTAAGTACTGGTCAAGGAAGGCATCTGAAAAATTCTCCCAAATAGCTGGAGGTGCATCACGTCCCCTGGACCTCTCCCATCCCTCGTACTAAAGGATGGCTATATCTCGGAGTCGAAAAGCTGCTAGCTCAACTGCCTCTTTCTCCGTGGCATGCATAACACGAAAGATCCTGTGAAGCTGATCTATGAAATCCTGTGGGTCCTCTCTCTGATCTGTCCCCGTGAACTCTGGGGGACTCAAAGCAATAAACTCTCGGACCCTTGAACTCCCAGACCCCTCAGAAGTTCCTGCACTAGCTGATACCCTAGCCTGTTGCTGGGTAGCTACCAACTGTGTCAACAAATGCACCGCACTCCTCAAGTCCTGATCTGATTGAAGTGGAGGGGGAATTGGATGTGCGGTTTCCCTAGGAATCTCCGTAGTTGGTGGAGGAGCCGGTAATGGCTGAGTAGGGGTCTCACCTTGAGCCTCAGACTGGGCCCCATCGGCTGGGGGTACCCTGCTGGTCCCCTCACCTACTGCTGTATCTCTCCTCTGGCTAGCCGTAGTCTTCCTAGTCACCGTCATCTGTGCATGCAAACACCAACACATAAGTTTAATTCAAATTTCCTATAACTCAGTTCTGTAGCACGATTTAGATTTCAAAGAAGGGTAACCAACTCCTAAATGCCCTGTAGTGCCCTGCTTATATAATGTGGTGCACAACACATCTATAAACAAGACTCTACTAGACACGGCTTGTAGACTCCCTAGGATAGAACTGCTCTGATACCAAGTTTGTCACGCCCCGAACCTAGGAGCGAGACAAGCACCCGGTGCCTCACCTAACCTGGCGTACCAAATTGCGACTAAGGGACTCTGAACACGTAATGTTATACTTTGGCCATGGGGCCACCTTGCAAGACAATTTGCGAAGCAAAATATAAAACTGAATGAAAACTAGCGCTAACTAAACATCAATATAAAGCTAGGCTGAAAAGGCCGTCATAGCTACTACAGCTGACAAACCACCAAATTATACATACCAGGCCTACAAACCCAACATACTGCACTAACCAACAGGATATGTCTACAAGCCTCTACTGATAGATGTACTATGATCGGAACAGGGCCCCGACCTACCCATAACATATATATAGATATACATAAGATGTACACAACACTCTAGACCTGGCAACTCCGAAGGACGTGGAGCTTACCGATCAGGCTGAACTCGGGAAACACCTACTGAGGAGATCTACTCGTCTGTCTGTCTGAACCTGCATGCATGAAATGCAGCGTCCCCGAAAAAGGGACGTCAGTACGAAATAATGTACCGAGTATGTAAGGCAATAACATAACTGAAAATCAAAACTGAACTGATAATATAATAACTGGAAGTAACTGGGAGTCAAAGATGATCTGGAGATATACTTACCTGCTGATACTGATTCAACTCTCTCAATATAATAAGTAAAATAGTTGTTCGGCCCAATAAGACTCGGTTTATATATGTAACTGCTCTGCCGTAGTAGGTTCGCTTATAGGTGCTCAGCCATACTAGGCTCTGTATCTCGACCATGCTGGGCTCGCTCATAGGCGCTCGGCCACAGTAGGCTCGGTATATAACTTTCCATCTGATCAGAGGTTGCCCAATAGGGGCCTGCCCATCAATTATAGCTCGATGGTAATGAAAATACTGTAATACTGTATATATAGGCTTGCTGCTCTCTTGACTGGAAGAAGACAATACTAAAATTGAATATAGAGTCTCGATAAGGAATAATATTGTAACTTATGAGACTAGAATAGTGTGAATAAATTCATGAATATGAACTTCTCTTTTTGTCTCATTACTAACACATGTAGCTACGAGATCATGCCAAAATGAAGGAAGGCTTAGCCTTAACATACCTTATCACAATCTTTCCAATCACCAAGTTGAACTCACCTCTTCGCACCTTAATCTACAAGAATGATAATAATACTATCGTTAAGTTACGAAAGGTACAACTATCGCACAACGAACGACAAACCTATTTTGTATTAAAACGGGCAGCATCTTCCCTATAATATGCCCTTCCTCCAAATTCAAGATAACACCAACAATATAAGAACAGAACAATAACAACATATATACATCATTTTCCAGCCCTATATACACCATCAAATACTACAAAACAGCCCAACACACCCCAATCTCTTCGTACACAAAACGACCACCGTAGTAGTGTCAAACGACCCGAAAATGTTATGACGAATGACCAGCCAACCACCCTATATTTATATGGTGTTTATAAACCCCCTTCCTCCTCCAAAACTCCACAAAATAGTAGTAAAACACGCAGCCCAATAGCAACACAAAATAGTCCACAAAACAGTCCGCGTCCCATGAGTTCTTACAAGTATAGAACGACTTACCATGAATTTACAGAAGAAAAATTGGATGAAAGAGAACAGTAAACTCACCTTATTTGTTGGATAACTCAGCTCTTATTTTGGTTCTTCAAACTCTAGGTTTTACCTCCAATTAGAACTTGAAAGGGAGAGAAAATCAATTAGGGTTTGTGGGAAATTTTTGGGAGGATTCTTTGCAGAGCTTATATCTGATTATTCTGCTCTATTTTAAGTCTAATATATGAAGAAAATAGGCCCTTAAATGGCCTCTTTGGATGACCCGAAATGGCCCATTTTTGGGCTTTCATTTAAGCAAGTAGGTGACACACCTACTTGTCACCTAGCAGCTTGCGCAGTATCGCAAAAATACCCATATCTCATTACTCCAATGTCATATTAACAAACGGTTTAATGCATTGGAAAATAGACTCATAGATCTTTAATTTGATGGGTGGAATACCCCATAACTCTACGTATATTGGGAGAAAATTGCAGTTATATTTGACCCAAAGTTTCAGTAAAACTTATGAGTATAACTTGTGATGACTTTCATCGACTTTTGTTCCACAACTCGCTTGACATTAAAACATAACACACGGATATCATACGACTAATATAAATCATAACATAATCTCCTTATCATGTTAATCACCCTAGTCTCACCCCAAAGGTATATGTTATAACATTCCCAACTTGTCGACTTTCGACGAAACATTATTTTCTTCAATTGCTTTAGCTTCTGAACCTTCCAACCCTCTTTGTACTTGTTGTTCATGATCTTCAATATTTGTAACCTCAGAGGTAACATGATTAACTTACTTTATATACTTTTAAATATTATCTCATTTTTGGTCCTACATTAGTTTGCTTACGACGCATTTTTACGTACGAAAATATAGGGTGTAACATTTGGTTACCTCATCCTTGATGAATTCATGTTTTACCTCGGACTGGGGTCTTCTCTTTTGTTTTACCGGGCGAAACATCGGGTCCAAGCTCAGTCGATGTGTAGCAATTTCTGGCGGGATCCCTGTCATATCTAAATGGATCCAAGCAAAACAATCTATATTATTGATAAGAAATTCGATGAGTTTTTCCCTAATCTAGGGTGTTAACCCCGTACCCAGGTATACCTTTCGATTGAGTAGATGCTCGATTAATACGACTTGCTCCGGCTCTTTGACCGTTGATTTGGTGGTGTCGGAATCCTCGGGGATTATGAAGGATCTAGGGATCCAATAGTTATCGTCCTCGTCTGTTCCCTACTTCTCCGATTGAGTCGAGGATGGTAGTCGTGGTTGCTATTTAGCTTCCTATTTTCCTTTGGAATCCGATCCTTTTTTTTGATGAAAGTGCCGATGCCGGTATCACTTCGTCGACCATAAACATCTCTTTGGCAGCAGGTTGTTCCCTATACACCATTTTTACTCTATCCGGTGTTGGGAACTTCAGCATTTGGTGAAGGGTTGAGGGGACCGCCCTCATATTGTGAATCCAGTGTCTTCCGAGCAGTGCGTTGTATCTCATATCGCCGTCGATCACATGGAACTTTGTTTCTTGAATAATTCCGACTACATTTACTGGTAGGATGATTTCACCTTCAGTTGTTTCGCTTGCCATGTTAAAGCCATTGAGAATCCGAGCTGTGGGTACGATCTGATCTTGTAGGCCGAGCTGCTCCACAACCCTCGATCGAATAATATTGGCCGAGCTTCCTAGATCAATTAAAACATGTTTAACCTGAATTTTATTCATAAGGATAGAGATTACCAAAGTATCATTGTGGGGTTGGGAGATCCCTTCTATTTCCTCATCATTGAATGATAAAGCGCCTTCTGGCACATAGTCTCGAGTTTATTTTTCTCTGGTGATTTATACTTTAGTGCATTTGAACACGGGCCCTTGTGGAATATCGACCCCACCAACGATCATGTGAATCACGTGCTGTGGTTCTTCCTGCTCATTTTTCCTGTTTGCGTCTCTGTCTCTGAAATGGTTTTTAGCTCGGTCGCTCATTATTTCTCGAAGGTGACCCTCATTGAATAAACGGGCCACCTCCTCCCTTCGTTGTCTGCAGTCTTCGGTTTTTATGACCATGTGTACCATGGTATTTGCATGTTTGATTGGGGTTCCTTTGGGATGGATCATTTCGTAGGGGTCTGGTCCATCTAGTAGCTTTGATTATCCCAATGGCTTACACAATACCTGATGCGTCGATACTGAAGTTATATTTTGACAATCGTGGTGCTTCTGTGGGATTGGCATGTTTATCAAAGCCACTTTTGCTCATGAGCCCTTGAGAGCTTGGTCTTTGATCGTTCCTTCCATTATTTCGGATGGGATTGCGTCCTGGGCTGCTATTTCCACGATCTGCTTTGTATGGTAGAAATCGATCTCTGCTCGACTGGGGTTCTCTGTCGATATCCCTTTGAGTTCTACCGACGAGCCTGTTTGGATAAGAGGAATCGGAAGGGGTCCCCAATTGATCATCCTCGATCCTGATCTTCGACTGATACCAATTATGTACATCGGCCCAGGTTACCGCTGGATATTGAATTAAATTCTGCTTTATCTATCGTGGCACCACCAAACTTCATTCGTTCAAACCTTGAGTAAAGTACTGAACAGCCCAATCGTTTGTGGCCGGTGGTAGTTCCATGCATTCCATCTGAAACCGAGATACGAATTCCCTCAACATTTCATTGTCTTTTTGTTTCACCTTGAAGAGGTCCGATTTTTAGTCGTAACCTTTGTTGCTCCGGCATGTGCCTTTACGAAGGAGTCTACAAGCATGGCAAAGGAATTGATAGAATTATGCGGCAATTTGTGGTACCATATCATTGCTCATTTCAACAAGGTTTCTCCAAATTTCTTCAGTAAAACAGATTCAATCTCATCGTCTTCTAAGTCATTTCCCTTTATTGCGCATGTATAAGAAGTGACATGTTCATTAGGGTCGGTGGTCCTATTATACTTAGGAATTTCTGGCATTCGGAACTTAAGCGACACCTGGTATTTGTTCAACCCGGGAGTTCGTAAGTGGGAATGGCTTCTGTACAAATCTTTTTGAATCCATACCTTTTAGAATCTGCGGTGCCCCTGGTATTTGGTCAACCCGTGAGTTGTATGTCTCCAGTTTGTAGTCATTTGCCTCGATTTTCTTTTCCCGATTCAATCCGTTTAGTGAGCTCCTCGAACATTTTCATAATGGCGGGTTCAGTCCCCAATTCGTTGGTGTTCGACCTTTCTGGCACAGGTCCAGTCCTATGAACGACTTCTGGTTTCATCCTACTCGGTGTTCGGTGCTGATTTTTGTAGTTGTTTTATAGTAGCTTGTTGAGATTGTAACATTTCGAATATCAATTGGAGACTAACTCCACCATCTTCTCTGCCCTGCGTACCTCGACCACCTGATCGAACTTCCCTTTGTATACTACCTTCAGGCTCAACGCCCAAATTTGCATTTAGGGCAACATGTGAACTGACATCGACGGGATTTTCAATTGGTGTTCCCTCGAGTTCGGCCTGAGGCACCTCGATTCCTGGGGTGGTTATGTTGTCATTTTCCCTATGAAATCTGAGGTTGTTGCCACCATGTGTAGGTGCTGCATGCGAGTTTGACATGTTTATCCTGAAAACAAATATTCTTACGAGAAGAAGTGTAAAGAAGTGTGTGTTATCGAAATTAGTATTAAGTAATTACTATTATCCTTAGCCCCACGGTGGGTGGCAAACTGTTTACCCTTAAAATTGGATAACAATTAAACTTATAATGAGGTTCTAAGGATAAACGATTTCACTTAATACCGATAGTCAAATATAAAGATTAATAACAGAAATGAACTATAAAATAAAGTGAATCAGTATTGAAACGGAATTCAACCCTCGAGCTAGGGTGCCCTCGAACTGATTGATACCAAAATAGTTAAAAATAAAGCAAGCTGATGAATAAGAAAGTATAAGCTAAAGAGAGGAGTGTTACAAATGGTTAATACTTCCCTTTATATAGTAGAGGAGTTCCACGTATGGTATAACTCTAATTATAGAAGGAAATCCCATGATTAGCTAATTAACCATTTTTTATTTGATCCATTCCGAGATTTACGCCGTGATCCTCAAATAGTCACATATATCTCGCCTTTATGTTACTGTGCTATCTTCGATCTTGCTCGATGTCTGTCTTGTTTGGCTTCGATCGCTATTAGCCTCGATCTTGACAGGTACCTCGGTTCTGAACTCGGTACCTTATCCTCGTGATATGGCCTAGTCCGTTGCGAGGCCATCGTTCGATGCAAACTCCCGGTCTCGGTCAAATAGTAAAATCGGGTGGGCCCGATTTTAACCATATACAATGTCCCAATTGTTATTTAATTTGGGTGCTGCATATATGCGAGGCGACGGGCGTATATGTGTGGCTAGGTTATGACCATAGCCGGATAGAGTTCAGTGTTATTTTATGCCTTGTTGAGACTGTATGATTTGTTATCCGTATTTCATTGACTATATTATAACGTGATGAGCCTTAATCATGCTTAGAGACTATGCTAGAGTTATGGCTCGATAATTTGAACATGTCAGAGTTCGTTTACAGTGTTGGGCTTTCTAGTTTAGCCATTTTCATGTAATTACCGTAATTGACTTATGATTTTACTATTATTAACTCTTGTTGCTCCTATTTCATACCATGATCGGACTTACGAATAACAAATTAAAACGTTGAACTGTTCAGAATGTTGAGTTATGTGGTTAGCCATAGCCATCCCTCATTCATGTTGACATTTATCCGCATTCTATTATTTTGTCGTAATGCGCCTTTATTACATCATCTCATATGCATATACCTAAGTTGGAGAGTTGGATATGGAGAAAAGTTGAGGATTTAGCACAAAGGACATTATGAGCGGATATTGCTTATGGACTTTATTATTATTGTTGTGGATCGGGTTGCATGCCACAACGACGCTTCAATTTTGATATGTCCCTTCGGAGTCAGGTGATTATGCATGTTACTTTGGGCCCTGTGAGCACTCAGACTGATATTAATTTGGACACTTGGCTAGTGTCAAGCAAGTGTATTGGTACCGTGAGATGTTGAGATTTGATCATGAGAATGTATATGCATTATAGATTTATGCAGTAGCACTCATATGTCTATTTTCTTGGTTTATTATTGTGATTTTGGTAGCAATTGAGATATTGACCTGTATTGGGCTTCCATTACCTAAAAATCATGTCTAAATAGCAAAATTTACCGTGCCTTGCTTTTGTATTGATAATATCATATCTTTTCTACTGCTTTACATTTTGCTTATACATGCTTATCATACTGCTAGTGAGTGTAAGTGTCGATCCCTCGTCACTACTTTTTCAAGGTAGATTTGATACTTATTGAATACTGTGGGTTTTTTTTACTCACACTATACATTTGTACATTTTTTTTCAGATTCTGAGGCCGGTGCCGGTCATACGCATCAGCGACATAAAGATTTGAATTGAAGACTTCATGGTGAGCTACCTTTTGGTTGGATCTGCAAAACATGGAGTCCCCCTCCTTTGATTATCTATATATGTTGTTTGTTCTTCAGATAGATATAGTTATGTTGATAGATAAAATTCACTCTTTTAGATGCTTGTGATATTGTGACACCGGGTTTTGGGCATTGCTAGATAGTTGTGGTCATGTTTAGACCATGTGTCGGATATTTTTATCTTTACATAGATATTAAGACTATTTATGCTTTTATGTTTTATCATCACTCAATTAATAACTTAATAAATTAGGTTATGTTATTATTATTATGTGTTGCCTTACCTAGCAAGTGGGTTAGGCGCTAACACCACCTTTGATAGGATTTTGCCCGTGATATAATAAAATCAGGACGGACCCACAAGATCATGAAAAAACTTTAATCATTATCGATAGGGGGACTTATTGCAACAATGTGACGCCATTTGGACTAAAAAATATTGGAGGCACATATCAAAGTATTGTAACCCAGATGTTCAAATAATATTTTGGGAAAACTGTGGAGTTTTATATGGATGACATGTTGTAACAACCACGTCGGTCATTTTGTGTATATGAGCCCCATTCCCCTATTTGATGTTTCTCATATGTTTGTTTGTTGTTTTATAACTTTTGGGGCTAGTTGTTTTATTTTGGCAAAGAGTGAGAGTGATTTAGAACACTTAATCTCATTCTTGGAAGCTTAAATTAATAACACTAACAAAGATTTGACTTTTTAGTAGAAAACCTCGGAATCGAGATTTGATGGTTTCAATCGGTTTGTATGGTGATTCGTGGAATTTTGCACCTTTGGATAAGTTTGAATTAGGTATATGGACTTGTTGGTATGATTAAACAAGGTCACAGGGGTCTCGAGTGTAACTCAGGGTTATTTAGAACCATTTTGGTTGAGATAAGAGTGAATGATTTGCTGGTGTGCTATAGTGCTTCGTGATTGCGGAGCATAGGCTCGCGATCATGGAGAGGGATTGCGCAGCTGGAGCTTTTTGCATCTCGTTCACAGGAAGATGGAACGACCACACAGTTGTGTAAAGATGGCTTCACTTTTGCATGGGGATTCTTGCGTTCGCGTAAAGGCGGGGCTGGCTGGGGGTTCTTGGCCTTTGCTAAGGGGAATTCGCATTCATGGAGGGTGGACTGTTTGTCTTTCATGATTACGAGGCATCGGATGCAATCACGTCGGGCAATTTTTGTGCTGCAACATTTTGTGCTTCGCCATCGAGAAGGTTTTACCTAGGCATATTTTATAAGTGTAGTAATTTGGGATTTTGCCCATTCTTTTGCATTTTTAATCATAGACTTCGAGAGAAGGAGATTTTGAAGAGGAATTTCACAACTGGATTAGAGGTAAGTAATTTTAACTTGGATTTGGTTACATATCTTGATTCGCCATGAATTTCTACATCTAAAACTTGGAATTGAAAGTAAAGTTTTGGGGTTTTGTCTACAATTTAGAGAGTGTAATTTGGAAATTTGAGTACCTATTTGGACTTATTTTTGGAATCTAATTATATATTTGGACTCGTGGAATTACGTGTAGTCTAGATCTAACCCCTTGATTCGGGATTTGACCTTGTGAACCCGGGTTGACTTTTGAGGATTTGATTAAAGATTTATGCTTTATTGTTTCGAATTGATTCTTATTGATTTGTTTGACGTTACTGAGTTGTATTTGACTAGATTTGAGTTGGTTGGGGTGGATTTGAGAGAAAATGCTATTTTTGAAGTTTGAAGCTTATCGGGGGGGGGGGGGGAGGGTAAGTCCCTTATCTATCCTTGTTAGAAGGAATTCTCCTTCATAAGTGATCTATTTGCTACCTATTCTTTGATATAGGAGCCACGTATATGCAAGGTGATGAGCGTATATACGTAGCTAGGTTATTGTAAGGCCCCATTAAAAAATTCACCAAGGAATTGGAGGTTTTATGCTGCCGAGGTAGACTTTTGTGTTTGAGGACTGTAGAAATTCTTTTTGGGTTGCAGAGTGCACTGAGGTGTGGATGAATTTTTTTGGCAAAAGAAGGCAATTCTGCAGTCTATTTCGCGACCGCAGAACCGTTTCGAGGGCCGCAAAATCATCGCAGAGCAGAGTAGAAAGTTGTTGAAGTTTGAGGGCTGTTTTCGCGGTCCATTGTACGCTTGCATACCTGTTTCATGGTCCACACTTCTATCGCAGAGTTAGCATGAGAAAATATTGTTGGGCGATTTTGCGGCCCATTCCGCGGCCGCATAAGTGGTCTGCGGACCGCAGACTTGTCGCATACCAGTCCAGAGCAGCCTAGTTCTTGGCAACGTTTTCGCAGCCCATTTTGCGGGCCGCATTTGTGTTATGCTGTTCTTTCTGCGACCGCAAACCTGAGTTCAGAGGTTCTATTTTCCTTTTTTTTAACCCCACCCCATTTTAATAAATAGCTTCTGGGGCTTATTTTTGAATGATTGTATGATGATTTTAGAGAGAGGTAAGAGCATTTTAGAGAGAAAAGGAGGAAACCAAACATTCTAATCATCCAATCTTGCACCAACCTTCAAGAATCAAGGAAGTCACTGACTATACCACCATCTATCGGGGTAAGTTCTTGTCCTACATCATCCATGCAAATTGTTTAGGGTCTAAGTAGATTGTGGAGTTGGAGACAGGCCATGCATGTGCCAATAAGTTGTATAATGTGAGGTTAATTAACTAGTTTTGGGTAGTTTCTTGTTGAAATTGGTTTAGGGAGGACGGGATTACCATTGTAGAGCTTCATAGTCCATTTTCCATACTAGGTTTTTGACTAAATTCATAAGAGAATTACACCATGTGAATCCTTCTAATTCTTATCCGATTTTCACTATCTTCCTATAGATTGTTATTGCTAGAAGTATTGGGACGTTGTAGTAACTTAAGGAAAGCTCAAACAAGGTATGTTGGCTAAACTCCTCTTTTAGAATTGAACCCCACAATGCCCTTGTAAGTACCGTGTTTCTTATTATAATTTAATTATTCCGAACAAGCCTTGTGTCAAAAGATATATGCGTTCAATTTGTATTCCAAACCTTCTTGTATGTTGAGTTACTATTTGAGAAGGTGATAAAGCTTGGGATGTGTGGTTATATGTTATGGTTTAAAAACGTGATTCTAATGAAAACTAGCATGTTGAATTGTGTAAGAAATCACCTTTGCCTAAGACCCTTAATTTGGTTAGTTGCTCAAATGTGTATTTAATGTCTTGAGTAGAAATGCCTTATTGTTGATAATCTATAAAGATGCTTGAAAGTGAAAGAAGTGAGTTGGAGATATAAAGTGTGGCTACCGTGCCAAGAATGAAAGTTATACTTGTGGCCAATGGTGCCAATTAAATGGAGTGATGTGAGAAAGGTTAAGAAATGAGCCTTGATTCGACTGTTCCAAATTGACTTCAAAAATAGATTTGCCTAAAATCTTATGTACTCAAGTCGTGCCCAAATGTGGTTGTTTCAACTGATGCTATGCTTTGTAAATATTTCCCACATGTTTTGAGCTCTTATATATTGATGAGTTGAAATGGTGTATTGCCCTTTTGGGAAAAAGTATTTCAAGAATAAATGATGTGTTACTCGTTTATGATTTTAACTTGTGCTTCGATTGCCAATCATTTTACTCCGTTTCTTGGAATGAGATCCATTGCGTTTAAAGTCTTCATTACTAATGAACATAAAGTTGTGATTTTTGGAATATTCTATATGCTGATGTTTATGATGATAATCCTTGTAAGTAAAGAAATGGAAGTGTGGAATATAAGATATGACCACCGTGGCTTGGGATAACGAATCATAAGTATTTCTAGGAGAGCCAATGAAATTATAATGATGTTGTAAATGGTTGAAGTTACTAATGAGGCTATATACATAGTGTGAAAGGTAATGAGGTGAATATAAAAATATATTTGTGCTTTTGTTTCCCTTGTGTGCAAACAAAAAATATTTTTGGGAGTATCGTTAGCAAACCAAGGAAGGGTGAGTCATAAGGCCCATACCCTAAAATCCACGTGTCGTTGTAGGGATGGATTGTAATTATTCCCCTTGTTTGGGATGAGATTGAGATATTGATGTAATTGTGGTTATTATCCTTAATTGGGATGAGGTTGATATTAGTTGTGAATTGAAAAGTCAACCCACACGACATATGTGAGAAGGCAGCCTAGCTGATCGGGTGGAGATCGGATGCCATGTTGCGCCCATGGTGGTACTACTCTTGGTAACACCTTTCATTCACACCACATGTCAAACCACATTGTTCGTGGAGAGATGGCCTAGACGATCAGACTCCCTGCTAAAAATACGGTGGTATATCAGTGCTAATGATCTCCCAACCAAAAATATATATTATTTTCGTATTTTAAAAGTTCTTATGTTTTAACTGGTAATTTGGATATTGTTAATTGTGACTTGATATTTCTATGGTTTTCTCTTTCTTATATTGGCATTCTATTGTGAAAGAGGACATTTAACTTTATATACTAGTATTATTCCATATGTACTAACGCCTCTTTTTGCCGGGGCCGCATCTTCAATGGATGCAGGTGGATTCGTCAGTGTGCAGTTTTGATCCTCGTTAGTAATTACTCTATATTCAGCAAATTTTTGTGAGCCCTACTCTGTCCCGGGCTTCATGTCATTTGATGTTGTACTTTATGTTTTGAGGTATAGCCGGGGCCTTGTCGCCGGCACTTCCATGCTTCAATTCTGTTGTACTTAGAGGCTCCGTAGACAAGTTGTGGGTGGTGTATGAAGTTGGGAATTAAACTAGTAAGTGTTGGTATTTGGGCAAACATGTTTTAATCATATCAGTAAACTTGTTATATTTTGGTAATCATAAATGAATATCCTTTAGTAATGGAAAAGATGGTGGAACACTTGACTCTTCTCATGTCTATCACCTGTACCGGTTCTTATATTGTTAATCGGCAAGGTTGGGTAGAAGGCATCTAACATGCTCGCTTAAACGAGGTATCTCAGTTGAGTGCCGGTCGTGCTCCCCAAGGTCGGGGTGGGACAGTTATGACTGTATCTAGTAGTTTGGCTTGAGTTTTGCCTTGTTTGGATTACGTGAGATTATTATCCATGTTTCAAATTTGTTCTATGACTACGTGATGATTCATAACTATTAGGAGCATGCTTAATGTTATGACCTGTTGAATTGGGAATAGAGGATCGTTTTGCGATGTCTACACTTGTCTTATTTGCTCCATGTTTTGGTGGTTATTTGCCTTAATTAACTCATGTTAGATAACATGATTAGACTTCTTCATTCTTAAATAGCTTATTAAGCTGTTGTGATAAATTGATTTACATGATTAGCCTTCGCTATCTTTTATTCGTATGAGCTTTTATCTGTATTCTTATTGTTATATCTGGTTCTTCCTTGTTACATTGTTTCATACGCATATGCATGAGTGCAGAGTTAGTCATTCAAGAAAGGTGAGGATTTTGGTACAACAGACACTATGAGCGGATATTGATTATTAGTTATTGATCATTAATTGTAAAATGATGCTTTGATGTAGATTCGTCCCTTCGGGGTTAGGTGATTATTGATGTTACTTTGGACCCTGTGAGCATATGCACCCAGACTTTTGGTGCTTGGTTTGGACACGTGGCTATGTTAGGCACATGGATTTGTGCAGTGAGGTATTGAGAAAGGATCTTGAGCATGCAAATATACACTTTGACTCATGCATCAATTTTATATAAATGTTGTTGATATGTATCATGTATTTACATGAGGATTGAGGTGCTGATAACTTATTTGATCTTCTTTATATGTAAAGCACGCCTTAATTCCATATGGACTATGTTTTGAGCTTTTAAACTCATTTGATGATGCCATGCTTTATATCATATCTTATTTATGCTTTCACCTGATTATTGGACTTTTTTTTAGTCAATAACTATCGATGTCGACTCCTCGCCACTACTTCTTCGAGGATAGACTTGATACTTATTGAGTATTGTGGGTTTGTACTCATACTACACACTTTGTATATTTTTGTACAGGTTCAGAGGTTGGTGTTAGTGGTGTTCGCCTAGTGGAGTAGGAGATCTAGTTGAGACTTCGTGGTGAGCTGATTTACTTGATTTGATCTACAGCACATGGAGTCCCCTTCCCTACTAATATATGATGTTCTATCTATTTCCTTTTCATAGAGACATTGTTGTTCAGTGGACACTCTTTATTCTTGTTATATGCTTGTGATATTTGTGACACTGGACTTTGGGAATTATTTGAAAGGCGTGGTCATATTTAGACCATGTCTTAGATATTTGCAATTATGATATTAGTTTTGAAACTTATTCTATTCTCATATTATCTCATAATTCTGTTAAGGCTTAAAAGGCTACTTTCATTATTGTTGAAGGAGTGTTGGCTTGCCTAAAGAGGGTGTTAGGCGATCAAGTCTTTTTGGTGAAATTTTGGGTCATGACAAGTTGGTATCAGAGCTCTAGGTTGTCAGGGTTTCACAAGTCACGAGCAGGCCTAGTAGTGTCTTGTGGATCGATATAGTGACATTAGTATCTATCCATGAGAGGCTATAGGGCATTAGGAAACTTTCCCTTTCTTAATTTCTCATCCTGTGTTGATTATTGTCTGACTCAAAATGTTTCTCTTGTACTCTCTAACAGATTGTGAGGATGCACGCTTCAGCCGCATCGGGTGCCGTATAGGAAACACCACCAGCCGTAGATGGGAGAGGCAAGGATGGTGATAGGGAAAGGCTCCCACCTAGGGTCGCACAGTCACAGCTAGAGGTGGAGCATCCCTCGTCGCCCATAGGATCTGGTGGATGAGCCTATTATAGATGAGCATATTGAGGCTTCAATACACGCCTAGCATCCATAGGGTTTCATTGTTGCACCAATATTTCAGGAGGCAATGGCTAAGATGGTCTACTTTATTGATGCATTCACCTAGGTTGGACTGGTTCTAGTGGCCCCAGCTACATCTAATGATTGAGGGGGAGCTCAAACCCCGATTAATCGAACTAAAGAGCAGCCTATTATAGTTGCTAGATTTGAGGTTATGACTACCATGTCCGCTGAGGAGTAGAAGAGGCTAGAGAGATTTTAGAGGTTCCACCCACCTTACTCTGATGGTGACATTTCAGAGGACACCTAGGATTTCCTAGATCGACATCATCGGATTCTTTGAAATTACGGTCTGGTAGAGTCCAATGGAGTGGACTGCACTACATTGAGGTGAGGGCAAATGCGAGGAGTTGGTGGTAGACCTATGAGCTGCACATGCCAGTTGGTTCATCTCCACTTACATGGCTCAATTTTCGCATTTATTTCATGAGAGGTACATCCAACTCACCAGGAGGGATGAGTTGAGAGGCCAGTTTAACAATCTTCAGCACGATCGTGTGTCAATGATCAAGCATGAGGCGATTCTCACAGAATTATCTCTTCATGCCATGTTCTTGATCCCCACCGAGGCATAGAAGGTGAGGCGATTTATTTCGGTTTGACTTATGGCATCGGGGTTGCTATGTCTCAAGAGTTAGAGATTGGTTCTACTTTCCATCCGGCCGTAGAGATAAGTAAGATGATTAAACATATTTGCACTGAGGGGAGAGAGGATATGACGAGGAACAAGAGGCCTCGTCATTTTGGGGGTTTCAGTGGTACCTCATCAGGGGGTAGGGGTCTATTTGGAAGAGGCCAACACAGTTGGCCAGCTTATTCTACATAGCATGGAGCCCATGGTGTAGTGATCGATCTTCTTTCAGCACTCTGTTTCCATCATCTTTTAGTGCTCTTCCAGTGAGCTCGTATTGTGCTATGTCTGTTCAAGGTTCCTTCAATGGATATTTAGGCCATCAAGGGTAGTTTCAGGTTTAGCAGCCTTATTCAGCTAGAGGTTGTTTAGAGTGTGGAGAGTTTGGCAATGTGAGGAAGTATTTCCCCAGTATTGGTAGAGGCACAAATCATAGAGTTACGAGTCAATGGTTCCAACGCTAGTTGCATCACCCCCTGCTCAGTCAGCTAGAGAGGGAGGGCATATAGCAAGAGGCCACCCTAGAGGGGGAGGTCAGGTTGGTGAAAGCTCGACCATTGGCAGTCAGACCCGTTGCTATGCTTTTCTAGGTAGACACGAGGCGGTGGCCTCAGATGCAGTGATCACAAGTATGGTTTGAGTCTGTCAAAGAGATGCTTCTATGTTGTTTAACTTGGAGTCTACTTATTCATATGTGTCATCGTATTTTGCTTCTTATTTTGATATGCCTCGTGGTTCTATTGATATTCCTGTTCATGTGTATACACCTGCTGGTGATTCTATTATGGTTGATCGTGTATAACAGTCTTGTGCAGTTACCATTGGACGCTATGAGACTAGGGTTGATCTTCTGTTGGTTAATATCGTAGATTTTGAGGTGATTTTGGTATGGATTGGTTATCTCTATACCATAATATTCTTGATTGTGACGCTAAGATAGTGATGTTGGCTATGCTGGTGTTGCCAATATTTGTGACGCTAAGATCATGACGTTGGCTATGCTGGTGTTTCCAATGTTATAATGGAGGGGTTCTCATAGTCACACTCCTAGTGGGGTAATTTTATTTCTAAAGGATCAACGAATGGTTGAGAAGCGGTATTCTGCGTATCTAGATTTTGTTAGAGATGCTAGCATTGAGAATCCTACTTTTGATTCAGTCTCAGTAGTGAGGGAGTTTGCAGATGTGTTTCCCGCAAACCTACTGGGCATGCCACATAATATGGATATCAATTTTGGTATTAATTTTGATCTGGGCACTCATCCCATTCTATTCCACCATAGCGCATGGCTCCAGCTAAGTTGAAGGAATTGAAGGAGTAGTTGCAGTAGTTGTTGGATAAGTGATTCATCTGGCTGAGTATTTCTCCTTGGGGTGCACCGATGTTGTTTGTGAAGAAGAAACATGGTTACATGAGAATGCGCATTGATTATAGGTAGTTGAAGAAGGTTACCATCAGGAATAAGTATTCATTGGTTCGCATTGATGATTTGTTTGATCAGCTTCAGGGTGCCAAGGTGTTCTCGAAGATTGACTTGAGATAAGGTTATTATTAGTTGAGAATTAGGGCTTCTGACATCTCCGAGATGACTTTCAAGACTCGTGGTCGTTATGAGTTTTTGGTGATGTCTTTTTGTTTGACTAATTCCCCAACATCTTTCATGCGCTTGATGAACAATGTGTTCCAGCCTTATTGGGATTCCTTTATTATCGTTTTCATTGATAATATCTTAATATATTCCCTTAGTAGAGAGAAGCACGAGTAGTATTTGAGGATTGTGCTGCAGATTCTACGGGAGAAGAAGTTGTATGCTATGTTCTCCAAGTGTGAGTTTTGGTTAGACTTGGTGGCATTATTGAGCCATGTGGAGTTTAGTGATGGGTTCAATGTGGATCCGTAGAAGATTTAGGCAGTTCTAAGTTATCCTAGACCTTCTACCACTACAGTGATCCGGTGTTTCTTGGGTTTGGCTGGATACAATCATCGATTTGTCGAAGGGGTTTCATATATTACAGCTTTATTGACTATGTTGACCTAGAAGGGCACTCCGTTTAGAAGGCCTGACGAGTGTGAGGAGAGATTTCAGAAGTTCAAGACTGCTTTGACTACAACTCCAGTTTTTGTATTGCCCTAGGATCATGGATGTATATTGTCTACTATGATGCTTCGCGTATTGGCCTTGGGTGTGTGTTTGTCATGCCCCAACCTCGGGGAGCATCATCGGCGCTCAACAGAGTTACCCTGGTCGAGAAAGCCTACACAATATCATCTACCAAACTCACCCATGAATAAAGAGAAGAATACATTTCATTAATTAGACAATAAGAAAGAGGTCAAGTGAATAACACCAGTTCATTTCCATTAGTTACGTCATCATGGATAATCAACAACAAGGCCTTCCAAATTATGAATTTAAACACATATTTGAGCAATTTAGGGTTTTAGGCACATGTGATTTCTTACACAATTTGACATGATAACTTTTATTAGAATCGCGTTTTTAAATCCTAACATAATAACACATGGCCTATACTAAAACCACGTTCTCAAACAGTAACTCAATATAACATGTATCTTTGGAATACATATTGAATGCATATTTATTTTGACACAAGGCTTATTTGGAATAATCAATTTATAATGAGCATCACGGGACTTACAAGGCCATTGTGGGGTTAAATTCTAAAAGAGAATTTTAGCCAACATACCTAGCTTTGAGCTTCCCTTAATTCACTACACAATTTTGGAATCCTAGCGACTTTGATCTATTTAGAGACACAGCAACATTGAACACGAATTAGGATGGAGTTCATGATTCCAGCTCATTTGTGCATTTTATCAAACACTAGGTGGCTATTATGATCTCAAGATCCTCCTATGTTGGGTTCCTCTATTTCACTACCCAAAATCTACCCAATTGAGCTCAACAATCTCCCCACTATCTTTGATAACACATGCATGCATAATGAACAACTTCCACACCCAATAATTGCTTGGCTTATTACATATTTTAAGTCAAAACTTGAAATTGAAGGCTAGGGCTAGAACCTTACCCTTTGGTGGAAGACATTTTGAGTTACCCTAGAGAATTCTTCAAGGCGTGAGCAAGGATTGATGAGCAAGTGACTTAGAAATTCATTTTTCTCACTCTAGACCACCTTCCTCTCTCTACAATATAAGTTTGAATCTTCTAAAATGATTCCTAACACTGTTTTATAAGAATGGGGTCGGGTTCAAAAATTAGTAAAAAATAAAGCCCCGATGCAGATCTGCAGTCGCATAACGCTTATGCGGTCCGCATAATGGCCCTCCGGAACTGGGCACTCCTGCCTCACTCTACGACTAGTCTGCGGTCCGCAGACCTTTTTTGCGGTCACATCATACACCGCAGAACTTTCCTCCAGAAATTTTTGGGTTGGGTCTGTGATAGGTTTTATGGCCTGCTAAATGATTATGCGGCCGCATAATGGATCGCATAATGGTCCAAAAAATTTTCCCAAATTTCTGTTTCAGTCTGCGGCAGATATGCGGTCTGCATATCAGTTCTCCTACCGCAGAAATGTCCTGCACTTCCAAAAGTTTTCTTCAATTCCTCAATGCACTGTTCAACCCAAAAAGTCCGAACCGTGCCGCAAAGAATCTCCACAATCATCAATGCTTACTTCGGCACTACGAAACCCCGGGGTTTATGTAAACTTTTATGGGGCCTTACAGTGTTAAAACAGGATGATAAGGTGATTGCCTACACGTCGCGTCATGCCAATTGAAGCCCATAAGAAGAATAATTCGGTCCATGATTTGAAGGTAGCGCTATTGTCCACGCGCTCAAGTTTTAGAGGCATTACTTGTCTGCTGTGTCTTGTGAGGTTTACATTGATCATCAGAATCTTCAGCATCTGTTCGAGCAAAAGGATTTGAATTTGAGGCAGTGGAGGTGGTTGGAGTTCTTTATGATATCTTTATTTTGTATCTTCCGGGGAAGAAGAATATGGTAGCAGATGCTTTGAGTAGGAAGGCCGAGAGTATGGGGAGTTTGGCATTTATTCCAGCTATGGACAAGCCTTGCCTATGGATGTTTAGGCATTGGCCAATAGATTTGTGAGATTGGATATTTCGGAACTTAGTAGAGTCATCGCTTGTGTATTTGTGTCTTCATTGTTTGAGCGTATTAAGGCTCGCCAGTATGATGATTCTCATGTGCTTTTCCTTGCGGACACGGTGTTGCAAGATGGTGCTAAGGATGTGGTTATTGGTGATGATGGTGTATTGCGACTTCAGAGTCAGATTTGTGTTCCGAATGTGGATGGTTTGAGGGAGTTGATTCTTTAGGAGGCTCATAGTTCCCGGTATTCTATTTATCTAGGTGCTACAAAGATGTATCATGACTTGAAGCAACATAATTGGTGGTGGAAGACGAAGGACATTGTTGGGTATGTTTCACGGTGTTGAATTGTCAGTAGGTCAAGTATGAGCATCAGAAATCAGGTGGTTTGACTTAGAGATTGGTGATACCTTAGTGGAAGTGGGAGCCCAGTACTATGGATTTTATGGCTGGATCGCCACGGACATTAAGGAGATTTGACATTGTATGGTTCGTTCATGACTTCTTACACTTTAGAAAAGTTGGGTTGGATATATATATCAGAGAGATTATCCACTTACAAGGTGTGCCTGTTTCTACCATCTTGGATCGGAGCACTAAGTTTACATCCCACTTTTGGAAAGCTATCTAGCGATAGTTGGGCACACACGTGGAGCTGAGAACTACAATTCACCCTCAAAATAATGGGTAGTCTAAGTGGACCATTTAGATCCTTGGGGATATTTTGAGAGCCTGTGTTATTGATGTCGGGGGCCAATGGGACCAATTTCTATCATTGGCAGAGTTTTCTTACAATAACACCTACCAGTATAGTATCTTGATGGCTCCGTATGAGGCCTTATATGTGAGGTGGTATCACTCTCTGGTTGGTTGGTTTGAGCCTAGTAAGGCTATGTAGTTGGGTATACATTTGGTTTGTGAAACTTTAAAGAATGTGAAGTTGATTTAGGAGCGACTTCGTACAATGAAGTTCAAGCAGAAGAGTTATGCTGATAGGAAGATTCATGATATGGCTTTCATGGAGGGTGATAATATTCTTCTTAGAGTTTCTCCTATGAAGGGCGTGATGAGAGTTGGCAAGAAGGGCAAGTTTAGCCCTCGATACATTGGTCCATTTGAGGTTTTAGAGACATTGGGTGAGATGGCTTATGTCACGCCCCAAACCTGGGGAGGCATGGCTGGCACCCGGTGCCGAGGTGGCCCGAGCGAACCACTCTGTAACTCATGATCATTCGACCAAAACTAGAACATACATAGGTCAAGTTGGCTGAACTCCATCCTTTTGTAACTATCATTGGCCAACAAGGCCACAACTAATAATGTATAATTATAAGTGGGCAACACTGTATCACTGAACTATTTTTCTTAAAACATGAATACATATGGGTTGTCAAAGCCTCTGACTTACTGTACAAAATGAACCTCTGTGTACAAAGCCTCTAAGATTATTTGACATCAAAAGGGATAGGGTACCGGTCTACCTATAAGTCTGTGGTAAAACTTTGACATGATGACTCATAGACTCGGCTGCACTCCGAATGAGGTGGAGTCTTACCGATCCTTCGCTGAATGCCAATCTTGTCTACTAAGAAGGCCCATCAAACTGATTATCTATACTTGTAGGCATGAATGCAGCATCACCAATAAAAGGACGTCAGTACAAATAATGTACTGAGTATGTAAGGCTGAACTGAAACATAATAGTAAGTCAACACTAATTAAAGACATATAAGAATCAACCTGAATCTCTGAAGTGCCACCGCATATGCATCTCTTTGAGACTAGTATCCATATCGTATGATGCATGACTGCCCAACTAATCAGTGGTAACTGCCCGACCGACCATAGCACGGTGGTAAATATATGACTGCCCGACCGGCCGTAGGTCGGTGGTAAATGCGTAGCTGCCCAACCGGCCGTAGCTCGGTGGTAAATGTATAACTGCCTGACCGGTGATAAATAATGATACATAAATGTCCAACCGGTGGTAACTGCTCGACCGGCTATAGCACGGTGGTAAATGCATGAAAATGCATGTCTCATTATATTAAAAACATTAACATCTCTATCATATACCTCAACAAGGAACTACATACATATTTAGACATGCTTGAATATCACTTTACGAGAATGAATAACATAGACATCCTTAACTGCTAAGAGTAAAACTACTTATGAAATATCATTACGTTTACGTATCGTTTCTTGGATGATGCCAAAAATAAAAGAAGGATTAGCCTTAGCATACCTGATCCGATTCTCTTAAAATTACTCCTCTCATTGGTATTATGCGATAGTTTCATGTGAGTTTCTTGTTGAAGCTTCACCCGACACACAATAGTCACCATTCTACAGGACATGCCTTTGCTTTGTGTTAAATCTTGCTTTTTCATTCATCTTTCTTATAGGATTAAACTTGCGGTGCATGCATGTTTCTATCTTACTTCTTCATCTTTAATTATCCTAAAATACTTATTTACAATGATCTATAATCCCAACTTTCGATTGCTACTTTGGTCAAGTCATCTCAAAGTAGAACTTGTGATGCATAAAAGATGGCAATAAAAGGGAGATGGATTGAGAAAATATTCCAAAATAACCTGGCTCTTATTCCAGAAGAGCAACAACATAAGTTGAAATTGATGATGTTTCCTTCTATTAAGGCTTCATTATTAGTTTCCTTATGAATGAACAAATATTTAGAGGGAAAAAATAATAAAGAGAGAAAAATCCTTGTCTGTCTCAAGTGGCAAGAGAATATTGTTTGGCAAGATTTTTAATTTGTGACTTTTGCAATGCATTGTTAATCATATCTTTTAATCAAAAAGTGTGCATGGATGCCACCACCTCCTTAAACATAAGGATGGTTGGCACTTTGCTGCCATTTTCTCATAATCCCACGTGGATTATTTTCCTCCCCTAATAATTATCCAAAGATTTTAATTAATCTCCCACTAAAAATTATTAATTACTCAATTATCCGTATATTTAAGAATTATCTCAACTTACATAAAATACTACTATTAAAATATTAAAATATTAATACTTTATAGTACCATATAAAATTAATACATACACTATTATTTCATCAAAACATCCATGTAAAAATACATATATTTTCTCAACTTCTAGTTTTTTTCTAATCTCATATAAAGACTATAAATTTTCGTACCCTTAATTCATAAAATAGTAAAAAGATAACTTTCCTTTCTCGTAAAAAAAATAATTTCTATCTTTACAATTAAGAAAATCTCATAAACTTCCTCATATTAGGTGTATAATTTATCATATCCGAAAATAGTAATAATGGTAACTATCAAAAATTATACTTATAAACCTTTTACTAAAATACTTCACTTAAAAGAAAATACCGCACTAACATAATATCTAACGATATCAAGGTTGTAAACTTACAGGGTCTCATAATAATAATGTCTTAAACCCTCTATAACCTCCTAATAGACATAATCCCTTCGAACTCGTGTGGATTTACTACGGCACATCCTAATGCTAAGGTATGGGATGTAACATCCTTCCCCCCTTTAGAAACATTCGTCCTCGAATATTAACTTTTTGAGATTTTCAAAACTCTCGCTAGGGTCTCCTCGGTATACTAAACTAAAACCAAACCTCTATCTAAGCTCTGTCCATTTACAACCTTTTGTACTTGAGTATCTTATGTCTTCTTCACTTTTATGTTACTTACATTTCAATCTTGCATCGTACCTTCTGTTTCTTTCATAACTTCCCTTCCATATAAGTGGAAATTACGCCTTAAGGTTCTACTGTAATACCTGCACCTCTGGTGCATACAAAATCTGGCAAAAGCTTCATACTGACTTCTTACGACTCATCTTTATGGCACGATCTGGAAACAGAAGAAGGGTAACATGTCCTGAATGCCCTATAGCCTCTAAATTATAAATGTGGTGCGCAACACACCCATAAGTGAGACTCTACTAGGCACGGCTTTGTAGACTCCCAAGGACATGACCCGCTCTGATACCACTTTGTCACGCCCCAAACCTGGGGAGGCGTGGCTGGCACCTGGTGCCGAGCTGGCCCGAGCGAACCATTCTATAACTCATGGTCATTCGATCAAACCTAGAACATACATAGGTCGAGTTAGCTGAACTCTTTTCTTTTATAACTATCATGGGCCAACATGGACACAACTCATAATTTATAATTATAAGTGGGCAATAATGAATCACTGAACCATTTTTCTTAAAACATGAATACATATGGGTCGTCAAGGCCTCTGACATAATGTAGAAAATGAACCTCTGTCGATAAAGCCTCTAAGATTATTTGACATCAAATAGGATAGGGTACCGGTCTATCCATAAGTCTGGGGTAAAACTTTGACACGATGACTCATAGACTCGGCTGCACTCCGAATGAGGTGGAGTCTTACCGATCCTTCACTGAATGCCAATCTGGTCTATTATGAGGGACCGTCAAACTGATTATCTATACCTGCAGGCATGAATGCAGCGTCCCCAACAAAAGGACGTCAGTACGAATAATGTACTGAGTATGTAAGGCAGAACTGAAACATAACAGTAAGTCAACATTAAATAAAGACATATAAGAATCAACCCGAATCTCTTAAGTGCCACCGTATATGCAAACTTATTATACTTACATATATACAATGCTTCTCTTTGAGACTATTATCCATATCGTATGATGCATGATTGCCCAACTGATCAGTGGTAACTGCCTGACCGGTCATAGCACGGTGGTAAATGTATGACTGCCCGACCGGCCGTAGCTCTGTGGTAAATGCGTAGCTGCCCAACCGGCCGTAGCTCGGTGGTAAATGCATAACTGCCCGACCGGTGGTAAATAATAATAAATAACTGCCCAACCGGTAGTAACTGCCCGACCGGTCGTAGGACGGTGGTAAATGCATATCTCACTATATTAAAAACATTAACATCTCTATCATATACCTTAATAGGGAACTAGATACATATTTAGACATTTTTGAATATCACTTTACGGGAATGAATAATATAGATATCCTTAACTGCTAAGAGTATAACCACTTATGAAATATCATTACGTTTACGTATCGTTTCTTGGATGATGCCAAAAAAGAAAGAAGGATTAGCCTTAACATACCTGATCCGATTCTCTTAAAATTACTCCTCCCGTTGGTATTATGCGATAGTTTCATGTGAGTTTCTTGTTGAAGCTTCACCCTACACATAATAGTCACCATTCTACAGGACATGCCTTTGCTTTATGTTAAATCTTGCTTTTTCATTCATCCTTTTTATAGGATTAAACTTGCGGTGCATGCATGTTTCTATCTTACTTCATCATCTTTAATTATCCTAAAATACTTCTTTACAATGATCTATAATCCCAACTTTCGATTGCTACTTTGGTCAAGTTATCTCAAAATAGAACTGTGCTGGCATAAAAGATGGCAATAAAAGGGAGATGGATTGAGAAAATATTTCAAATAGCCTGGCTCTTGTTCCAGAAGAGCAGCAACATAAGTTGAAATTGATGATGTTTCCTTCTATTAAGGCTTCGTTAATAGTTTCCTTATGAATGAACAAATATTTAGAGGGAAAAAATAACAAAGAGAGAAAAATCCTTGTCTGTCTCAAGTGGCAACAGAATATTGTTTGGCAAGACTTTTAATTTGTGACTTTTGCAATGCATTGTTAATCATATCTTTTAATCAAAAAGTGTGCATGGATGCCACCACCTCCTTAAACATAAGGATGGTTGTCACTTTGCTGCCATTTTCTCGTAATCCCACGTGGAATATTTCCCTCCCCTAATAATTATTCAAAGATTTTAATTAATCTCCCACTAAAAATTATTAATTACCCAATTATCAGCATATTTAAGAATTATCTCAACTTACATAAAATACTACTATTAAAATATTAAAATATTAATAATTTATAATACCATATAAAATTAATACATACACTATTATTTCATCAAAACATCCATGTGAAAATACATATATTTTCTCAACTTCTAATTTTTTTCTAATCTCATATGAAGATTATAAATTTCCGTACACTTAATTCTTAAAATAGTAAAATAAGGGATAACCCGCCGCTACAGTAACACAGTGGTGGTATTATGGCCAGTGCTGCTCCGTCCGTTAGTAAAAAACAGCCACACCTGTCCCAAAAGATGCGCCTCGATAAGTCGAACACACCCCAACAAGTTTCACTCCAAAATTCCAACCCAGCTGTTATAGATCTTAAAAATACCGAAGCAATTACTGTAGCAACAAATCGCCTGGGATACTCTAACATGTCCCAGATTGTTTCTGGTTCAAATCTCCCAATTCCAAGCATTAATGAAGCAACCCCAAATCCTAACAATATCATCTAATATGCAGCAAGTTTGAATTACAATCAATCTGCCGCACCTCTCACAAAAACGAGTTTGATACCTTTCGAACTTGTTCATGGAACTCCTACTCTTCAATTCTCCATGGATAAACGTGAAGAATTTTCAAAGCAAGAAGGTTTACACCATGTAGTAACGATTAAACTGTCCAACGGTGCACCAAATTTACAGATTTTAAGGAGTATTCTGCCGAAAATCATTGGCATCAAAGGTAATTGCTTGGTAGGTTTGTTGGCCCAACGACAATTTTTAATTTGTTGGGATCAATATGAAGATTATGTGGTTTGTTTGGCAAGAGCTGTAAACTATTTTCAACACAATAGAAGAGAGCACCAATACAGAGTTTTCCCCTGGAGTGTTGGATTCAATGCAGCTGTTTGGGTTTCTTCGCCACATTTGTCGCCTGAACTGTTCGCGCGCAAGCCTTTATTATCCATTGCGGCTGTGGTTGGAAAACCAATTGCAATTGATAAGACGACGCAAGTTAGATCTCGTCCTAGCACGGCAAGAGTCAAGGTTGTCATTGATTTACTGGACAAACTTCTTCAGAAAGTGATTTGCTGCTCGTGTTGATGAAACAGTTGAGAATGAGCATCAATTTGTTGAAAAATTGCAGGGTGATGCAAGAGATTTTTTGAATGCTAAGAGAGCTGGGCAGCAACTTATAGAAGGATCAGAAAGTGATAAGAACACTAGGCATCATGTGAAAGATATAGTTGATGATCAGGCAACTGCTGGTGTGCAAGCAACTCATTTGAGAGTTGAACCGGCTGGTAATCTAACATATGATATTTCTGCTATCAATGCTTTGGCGTGTTCAGCTATACAACCTAATACTACATTGATGGTGGTTGATGATCTAGCTAAACCATGGGTTCAAAGTGTTATTGATCGAGGTGCAGTGGATGTACATGATAGAACAAATATTGTGATTGAGGAAGAAATACCAAGCAGGGTCTAAACATACAACTGAGAAGAAGTTTCCTCAGGTCTTGGAGGGGGAAAACAGGTTGTTAAGGGGCCTGGTTTTGATCGAGTTCAAGCTAGGATTCCTTCTGTTGCTGGGCACATTTATGCTAAGGATCAGCAAGTATCATGTGAGGAGGAGAAGGAAAATGGGACACCAGAATCTGCTAAGCAGGAGCACAAGACTTCAGTGAAATCTGGGAAATCTCCTAGTCCTACTGTTGCTGCTTTAACAACTGGTGCTGATCGCACTATCACTTTAAACAGGCATGCTATGATTCAACAAGTCACTTGGACATCTGGTGGTAATGAACGAGGAATGTTTCATGAGCAACCAACTGCTGAAAATGCATGTTCTAAATCTATAGCACAGAAACAGAGTTCTCTGCTTTCTGAGGGGGAAAGAAGTAGACCTAGAGCTGCTCGTTTTACAGAAGATACATTAGGTGCTCATGTAGATGCTATGGAATTGAAGTATGCAGCTTCTCGAGGCATGTATATTGCAACTAACACTGATGCAGCTGATATAGTAGCATCAAAGTCCCAACCTGTGCAATGAGTTTACAGTAGTACTCAGGCTGCTGGTGCATTGAATACAACTGGGAAATATGATGAGCAGAGAATTGTCACTACTGCTGCTCTGGATATAGATACTGCAATGGAAAAACATGGGCATCTTCAATAGAAGAATGATGATAGTGCATCAGCTGCAGCTGATCAAGCAATCAAAAATAATGCAGCAGTAGTAGGTGCACAATTTGATACATCTGCCAATGTTGAGTCAGTTGTGCAAGCAGCTCGTTTAGATCCTGCTGTTGTTATTGCATCAGGTATTGAAGGTATTGGGCAAACTCCTAACAACCAAGGAAAAGCCAAGGATCAACAGGTTACTAAAATAACTTTTGAGTATGTTGATCCTTGAGCATAGTGAGATAGAATGCGAGACAGTGAGATTGAGTACTCTTAGAGTGTGAGTACATGAGTTCATCTCTAAGATACATTGCATTGATATGCACACATGACATACCTACATAGAGATGTATTTTCCTCATGTTGTATGGTATCACATCATTCATGATTTCTCATACACGTTGACAGATGGGCATTGTGATGCATTTGTTTTACACTAGTTAAAAGAAAATAAAATATCTTATTTATTATGGAAAGGATTTTTGGAAAATTATTGTTTTCAAACTTATTCATATTTTTGGTTACTTTGGTAAACGATTTGGATTTCATTGAAGTACTTGAAAGGCAGAACTATTTTCAGAAATTATATTTTTGTTGAGCATTTGATTGTTGGGTTACTTCTGCTATTACTTGTTTTATATTGTTATGAACTATTGTTGGTTATTGAAGTTAGGACCCGACCTTGGTACAAGCTCGTCACTACTTTCAACCTAAGGTTATGTTTGTTACTTATTGAGTACATGAGGTCGGTTGTACTCATACTACACTTTTGCACCTTGCGTGCAGATGTTGGCTGCTGATGTTGCTGTGTTCGATGAGAGCTGGATTGAAGATGTACCTGCGTCCTAGTTGTAGCTGCCTCTTGTTCGTGGTAGCTTTAGATCTGTAAACTCTATTCTTAGAAGCTCATGATTTGTACTACCAGTTCTTGGGGAATGTATAAGATTCAAATATTTCTTTACTTAATTTTTTTATTAATTGTTATTTGATTGGTTAGAGGTTAATTGGCTTACCTAGCGGGTTGGGTTAGGTTCCATCACGACTAGTGGATTTGGGGTCGTGAGAATAGCCTGCCTTGTCTAGGTTCATATGTTCTACAAGTTATGAGCAAGTGTCTAGTAGAGTCTTGCAGATCGGTATGATGGCGTCCATACCTATCTTCGAGAGGCTACAGGACATTTAGGATATACTTCCCATATTTCTTTTCTTATCGTGCGGCATTGATTCACCTTGAAGCGTAACTCATTGAATTCCTTCCACGCATTCGTATGCGCACATGAGCACTCAGTATCATCTATGCATTGACGGTTTGTGATTCCATGGAAGAGGTGCGAGATGTGATTTTGGTATGCAGATGATGGGCCAGTCTGAAGGACTTGAGGCCGGGTTTTGACTGTAGCTTGAGCACAGAAATGTTGATTGTGTGAGCACATGTTTTTAGACTTATATGTCTGGTAGCATCCTTATGAGTGGAATTTATGGCTCGATGAGCGGTTGGATGGCTATATAACGAGTATGATATGACTGCGGAAAGTATTCAGATTATTCGAATGTGACAAAAAGAGTTTGATTGAGATGTAAATTTGGTGCTTGATTTCCGTCTTGATTTGACGTATAGTCTCGAGTTATGGGTGTGTTGAAGGATCTTTTCATGTTGTTTAGTTGGGGAATGAAGTAGATTTTCATGTCGTGATATGAGTTCAGACTCAGGAGGATTAAGGGGCCGCTTAATAGTTATGACTGCCTAGCTAACACTCATAACCTTAAGAATTTTCCTACATCATAATTACGAATCCTCACGTAGTCATAAAATCAATTTGAAACATGTATAATAATTTCACATAATCCAAACAAGGTAGAACTCAAGTCAACTCTGCCGGATATGTTCATAACCTAGCTACGCTTATACGCTCGTTACCTTGCATATATGTGGCTCCCTGTACAAGAAACAAGTAGCAAATATATCACATAAAGGGAGAATTCCCCTCTTACAAGAATAGACAAGAGACTTACCCGATAAGCTTCAACCTTCCAAAATAGCTTTTTCTCTCAAATCCAACTCCAAATGGCTCGAATCTTGTCAAATGTAACTCAATAACGTCAAACAAAGCTATAGGAATCAATTACAAACAATAAAGCTCCAATATTTAATTAAATCACCAAAACCTCGAGTTTTAGGTAAAAGTTTACGGGCTTTACATCCTCCCCCGCTTAGGATCATTCGTCCTCGAATGAGGGTCCAAATTCACCATTAACACACAACATGACTCAGCTGCTATAACACACACCAACAGTTCCAATTTTTTGACTAACTCACTAAATTTCAAAACTTTCGCCAGAGTCTCCCCCGTAATTGGGGCCTATCCACCAGCCACATAATCCCAAAACTAGTCCTAACAACATAACCCCAATACAACGATGTAAAACAACAAGGAAACATCACCGGCCACAATTCTATTAAACATTACATTACCAAGGAGGAGCAACCACAACATAAGCCGTACAGGGGAAACATAATTTATCGAAAGTTAGCTTTAAACATCATGGACACAATTACATAGCTACTCAAATAAATTAGGATACTTATTCGTCATCTCTTTCTCGGCCTCCCAGGTGGCCTCTTCGACTTGTTGGTTTCTCCATAACACTTTCACGGAGGCAATCTCTTTATTCCTCAACTTTCGAAATTGCCTATCAAGAATTGCAAATGGAATTTGTTCATAAGTCAATTCTTCATTAAGCTCAATTGTATCAACCGGAACAATGAGCGACAGATCTCCAACCACCTTATTCAACATGGATACGTGGAACACCGGGTGCACTAAAGGGAACTCTGGAGGTAGTTCAAGCATGTACGCCACTCGGCCAATCCTCTGAATGACTCTGTATGGTCCGACATACATCGGATTCAACTTCCTTTTCTTACCAAACCGCATTATGACCTTCATGGGGGAAACCTTCAACAATAACCAATCATCCTCTTTGAACTCCAAATCCCTGCGATGCACATCCGAATAGGACTTTTGATGACTTTGAGCAGTTTCTAATGGATCCTTAATGATGTTAACCTTCTCCATAGCCTGATGCACGAGGTTTGGTCCTATCAATTTCACGTAAAAAAAATTAAATGGATTCAAGTAGAGTTTTCTCGAACGTATCAATAAGCTAGACCCATACTGCGAGTTGTTTCATGCCATAAATAAACTCGGACACTCAAGAAATCTGTTGGACAGGCGGATTCACATCTCTTACAACCAACACAGTCCTCTGTTCGTGGAGCAGAAGCAATTTGTTTAGCCTTACAACCATCCCAAGGTATCATTTCTAAATCATCGGTGGGGCAGGCTCGGACACATTGAGTACATCCTATACACGTATCATAAATCTTTACTGAATGTGACATTGGGTCTATACATTTTTGAATGTTATAAATTTTCGATATAGTAAACTTAGAAACGAATCATATAATCATATATTTATATACCAAATGAATCGATGAGTTATCATAATTTTCTAATCAACCCCTTCTGGATTGGTTTATGAGATATGAGAGAGGGCCCCCAACCTCAAACCACCCAATGGGAGACCTACATCTACTACTATATAAAGCCTCAAACGGTGCCATCTGAATACTAGTATAATAACTGTTGTTGTAGGCAAATTCTACGAGTAACAAATGATCATCCCAGCTACCCTTTAAGTCAAGAACACAAGCGCGCAACATATCCTCAAGCGTCTAAATAGTCCGCTCTGCCTGGCCGTCAGTCTGCGAGTGAAAGGTTGTATAACATTCACCCGACTACCCAAACCATGCTGAAATTTCTTCCAAAAGTTAGCTGTGAAATGTGCCCCTTGATCTGAGATAATAGAAACTGGAGTGCCATGCAACCTACCTATTTCCTTGATATACAACTGAGCATACTGTTCTTCTGTGTCGGTAGTATTAACAGGTAAAAAGTGAGTTGATTTAGTGAGTCGATCCACAATCACCCAAATCGAGTCATACTTATGAGGCATGCGAGGTAGTCTTGCCACAAAGTCCATATTGATCATTTCCCACTTCCACATTGGAATTTCTATGTTCTGTGCCAACCCTTCGGGCCGTTGGTGTTCGGTCTTTACTTGTTGACAGTTTGGGCATCTCGCCACAAAGCTCGCTACATTCCTATTCATATCATTCCACCAGTAGACTTCCTTAAGATCATGATACATCTTTGTAGAGCCTGGGTTCACGGAATACCTAGAAGTGTGAGCCTCAATCATGATTCTTTCCCGGAGACCAACCACATTTGAAACACATAGCCGCCCTTGGTACCTTAGCGTACCATCATCCATGCCAAGAGAAAAGGCCATGGTCTTATGTTTATGAATCCCCTCCTTTAATTGTACCAACAATGGGTCATTTTACTGCTTTCCTTGACTTCCACAATAAGCGATGATTCCGCCCTATTTTGCACAATCACTCCGCCTTCACTAGAATCTGCAGGACGAACTCCCAAACTAGCTAATCAATGAACTTCCTTGGGCAATGGCCTTTGATATGCCTCTAAGTGAGCCAAACTACCCATAGATTTCCGGCTAAGAGCATCCGCTACAACATTAGCATTCCTCGGATGATACAAAATATCGATGTGGTAATCGTTGAGTAACTCAAGCCATCTTCTATGCCTCAGATTAAATTCCTTCTATTTGAAAATGTATTGGAGGATCTTAAGGTCCTTGAATATATCCACATGGACCCCATACAGATAATGACGCCAAATTTTCAATGCAAATACCAATGCCACAAGCTCTAAGTCATATATTGGATAGTTCTTTTCAAGATTCTTGAGTTGCCTAGAAGCATAAGCTATCGCCTTGCCATGTTGCATTAATACGCACCCAAGTTTGATTCTGGAAGCATCACAATATACCACAAACCCATTTGTACCCTCTGGTGGGGTCAACACCGGTGTCGTAGTTACTCTTGATTTCAAATCTTGGAAGCTCCTTTCACAAGTATTTGACCATTGGAACTTAACGCCTTCTGCGTCAATTTAGTCAACGGAGAGGCAAGAGTGGAGAAGCCCACAACAAATTTCCTATCATACCCGGCTAAGCCCAAGAAACTGAGAATCTCTATTGGAGTTGTAGGTCTAGGACAATTCTTCACAACTGCAATCCTCTGAGGATAAACCTTAACTCCTTCTCTAGAGATAACATGACCCAAGAATGTAACATATTAAAGCCAAAATTCACATTTTGAAAACTTCGCATACAACTTGTGTTGATATAGAGTCTGTAGAACTGCCCTGAGATGATCGGCATGGTCCGCTTGACTTCGTGAATATACCACAATATCATCAATGAACACTATCACAAAGGAGTCAAGAAAAGGCTTGAAGACTCCATTCATAAGGTCCATAAAAGATTCCGGGGCATTTGTTAGCCCAAAAGACATTACCAGAAATTAAAAGTGCCATACCGGGTCCTGAAAGCTGTTCTCAGAATATCCTGGTCCCTAATCTTCAATTGCTGATACTTGGATCTTAAATCAATCCTGGAGAAATATTTTGCACCCTGCACTTGGCCAAACAAATCATCTATCCTTGACAGTGGGTACTTATTCTTGATTGTGACCTTGTTGAGATGCCGATAGTCAATACATATCCTTAATGACCCATCTTTCTTTCTTACAAAGAGGACCGGTGTGCCACAAGGTGACGCACTCGGCCGGATGAAACCCTTCTCTAACAAATCATTCAATTGTTCTTTTAACTCCTTCAATTTTGCTGGTGCCATTCTATAGAGTGGAATAGATATAGGCTGCATGCCCGGCATCACATCAATCCCGAAATCAATCTCCCTGTCTGGTAGGATCCCAGGGAGCTCACCCGGAAAGACCTCCGGAAAATCAATCACAACAAGCACGGACTCCAAGTGTAGGTGTCTATGCATCGATGTCCGTAACCCAGACCAAATGGTAGACACACCCCTTGTTAATCATCTTTGTGGCCTTAATGTAAGAGATAAACCTACCCTTTGGCACCACATCATCCCCCTTCCATTCAATGACTGACTCATTTGGAAATTCAAACCAAACAGTTTAGGTTCGACAATCAAGCTTAGCGAAACATGAATAAAGCCAGTCCATCCCCATTATTATATCAACATGAACCATCCCTAATACAATGAGATCGGCTAGGGTGTCCCGACCATGCACTGTAACAACACACTCCATATAAACCCTCGCAACCACAATACACTCGCTAACCAGAGTAGATACAGAGAATGGCTCGTGAAGCTATTCTGGTTCTATCCCAAATACCATAGCAACATAATAAGTGACATAGGACAATGTGGAACCGGGATCAATAAGAGCATATACATCGTGGGATTGGACAGTCAATATCCCTGTGACAACATATGGAGAAGTCTCTAAATCCCAACACCTGCATAGCATAAAATATGCTAGGGCCTCCCGAACTCTGTGCACCACCCCTAGCTGCACCATGCCCTGTGGGTGCTGGGGTGCCTCTAGCTAAAGGAGGTGCTGTGGATGTAGTAGCTGCAGAACTAGCTGGTTGCGCTGCACCTCTGCCCATGATCCGGCGGGACGAGTGGCAATCCCTCTAAATGTGACCCCTCATACTGCACACATAGCATATAGGTAGGTCTATGAAGCAGACCCGACGTGCATTCTCCCACACTTAGGTCATAGGGGCCTCTGCTGCTGCTGGAATCTCCCTGAAGGCCGACCCTGCTGGTGGGGTCCCCTATTGCTCTGACTGGGTCCGGATGGCTATGCACTCATCGAAGACTGAGTGACTGACTGAGATGGCCCTGATGACCTTCCCCTAATGCCGACATACCACCACCACTACTGGAAGAACCACAAAAGTTGCCCGTGGATTGGGCCTTGCTGCTACCCTCACGCTCAATTCTATTTTTTAGTTTACGGTTCTCTGTAGCTTGAGGAAATCAAGGAAACTATAGCGGCCTCATTAATAACCAAGGGGCTAAGGCCCAGGACAAACTGGCGCACTCTAGCCTCCATAGTGGGCAAAATGAGAATAACATACTTGGACAGGCGCGCGAACTCCATATGGTACTCCCACACACTTATGCAACCCTGCTTCTGGCTCTCAAACTCAGCGGCACGGGCCGCAGTAGTCTCGACAGGAAAGAAATGATCCATAAAGGCATCGATGAACTCACTCCAGCTCACCGGAGGGATCCCCTCCTCACATGACTCCTCCCACATCTCAAACCAAGAATAGGTCACCCCTTTCAGGCAGTAGGAGGCCAACCTCACTCCCTCTGTCTCAGAAGCACGTATAACTCAGAGAGTCTCGTGCATCTCATCAATGATGTCCTGGGGTCCTCCTCAGGATCAGTACCTGTGAACACTGGAGGATCCAACTGGTGAAACTTGTTCACCCTGGAACTAGCAGAATCCCATGGCTGACTAGAAGAAGTGGGTGCAACATTTGATCTCTGAGACTGGGAGGCCACTATTTGAGCCAACATCTGTATGGCTCCCCTAAGATCCCCATCAGAAACACAGGGACCGAAAGCTCGAGCTGGAGGTGGAACTAGAATTACCAGTTGGAGGGACTGTTGCACCCTAACTAGGTGTAGGATTTGGTACAGTCTGAGCATGAATAGTAGATTCAGGCGGTGAAGTAATTTGGGGAATATCCTCACCCCCGGGTGCTCACCCGCATCATCAAATATAGAATCAACTGCCACTCCTGGGGTGACATTGGCTCCTTTTCCAGTTTTTGCCTTCCTCCTAGAAGCCTTCTACTGAAAGTTAGAGCAAAGCACGAGTTAAAGGAGGAACAATCTTACAATCAACATTATCGCACGATCGAGAACATCAAAGAAGGGTATTATTACTAAATGCACAAGTAGCCTCCTAATTATAGATGTGGTCGACAAAAAACCAATAAGAAGGACTATGCTTGACATGGCTCCGAGATATCCTAGAACACTTTAAAACCTTAGGCTCTGATACCAAGTTTGTCACGCCCCTACCTCGAGGAGCGCGACCGGCGCTCAACCGAGATAACCCGGCCGAGCAAGCCTGGTAGATTGCCTTCATTAATTAACACCAAGAGGGTTCATGAACAACACTAATTCCATCACCATTAGTTACTTCATTTATAAAGTCTCGAAATACATGCACTTTCATAGTTTTATGTGGAACATGTAATACACATACGACATTACTATCTTGACTTTCCCAATACCAATACACAACCCACACCATGTCTACGGAGCCTCTAATAGATACAAAAGAATAAAATGATTGTGCCGGCAACAAGGCTCCGGCTCTACCTCAAAAGATAATACACACAGAACAAAAGATGCACGACACCAAAATGAAGTGGGGCTCACCAAGTCAATTGGGAAGAGAGTGTACCGCCATCACGGGTCAATGCTTTCCACTATGGAATCACCTGCATCCATTAAAGATGCCTCGCCCCCGAAAAAAAAGGGACGTTACTACATGTCGAATAGTACTAGTATGAAAACCAAACACCTATGCAAGAACATGCAAATACAACATGAATATAATGAATCATGGTAATAATAAAAGGCTTAGATAGTCGTTAAAGCCATAGCAAATTTATAAAGAGCTTTTAATAACATTTATAAATTTGTTTAAGTCACGGATCCACTGAAACTACCATTACACAAAGCGGCTTGACCGCCTCACCCCAATGTATGTGGGTGGAGGTGCAATCACAATACCAGAAACTCTACACAAAGCGGCCCTGCCGCCTCACCCCAATGTATGCGGGTGGAGGTGTATTCATAATACCAAAAACTCTACACAAATCGGCCCCGCCGCCTAACCCCAATGTATGCGGGTGGAGGTGTATTCATAATACCACAGGTCTACACAAAGCGGCGGTGCCGCCTCACCCCAATGTATGCGGGTACAGGTGTATTCACAGAGCCACACTTCGGATTCCCAAAGCGATAATAGTTCTTACAAAAGAGTTGCCTTTAAAATCAACTATTTGGCACCTTTAGCCTTAGCAAGTGTAAGTTCATAAGGTTTCATCATAGTTGAAATCAATGTTTAATCACATTGATTTCATACAAGATCTTCTTCCCAAAAGGGGTATAACATAATTAAGTCAAAACCAGAGAATCATTAATACACGAGGGTTCTAATACGTTATGCCAATCGGGAATCAATTTTACTAGTTTGAATACCCCACATCAATAGTGTTCCATGTTCGAACTACACACAATAGAGTTTTGTAAGAACACGGGAATTCCAATACTAGAAAAAATGAGTTTAGCCTTCATACCTCGAAAAAGCTTTTCGTAGTGCCACAATAATGTCCCAAGACTCCTAACGATGCCAATCTACAAAGGAGGAGAGAATTATAACCACGATTAGAGGAATTCGCATGGCAACGGTTGTTACAAATATGACCTGACGTTTCCCTCGCCTAATTAAAAAACAAAACCACCCAAGATTGTTCAACAGCTTCCCCGCAATCTCTATTAGCTCATGTATGTGATAAAGTCTACCTTCATCAGCCACAATAAACCCAAACCTAAAATTGAAGATTTGGGGGAAGAAATTCTTACCTTTTGAAGCCCTAGCAAGTTCCTTTTGATGAAATTTCAAAGGTTTGATGAAATTCCTCGCATATATGTGGCGCCCTATACAAGCAACAAGTAGCAAATATATCACATATAGGGAGAATTCTCCCTTACAAGAATAGACAAGAGACTTACCCGATAAGCTATAACCTTCCAAAATAGCTTTTTCTCTCAAATACACCTCCAAACAGAGCTATAGGAATCCATTACAACAATAAAGCTTCAATCTTTAATCAAATCACCAAAAGACAAAAAAAGTCAATTCAGACCCACATGGTGAAAATCGGAGTCAAGGGGTAGTCTCGACTACCCATAATCCCATGAGTCCAAATATATAATTAGATTCCAATACCGAGTCAAAATCGGTACTCAAATCCCTAAATTATACTCTCTCAAATAGTAGAAAAAACTTCAAATTTTACTTTAAAATTCCAAGTTTTGAGTATAGAAATCTTTGGGAATCAAGAAATTTCCTATAGATTGAGCATGCATTCATCCAGAGAATTCCTTATGACCAATGTAGTAGTGAAAATACTCTTCAAAATCTCCTCCTCTCGAAGTCTAGAATTAAAAATATGAATCAATGGGTAAAATTATGAAATATAACACTTATAAAGTCTGCCCAGGTAAACCTTTTGTGATCATGATCCAATGCTTAGAATTCGCAAAACACACCATGCTACAGCCCAAAAATTACCCTACATGATCGCGTCTGAGGCCCGCGATCGCGAAAGCCGAACACTCCACCCTCCGCGAATGCGAGCACCGCAATCGTGAAGCACTATAGCACACTTGCAATACTGCTGCTCCTAACTCAACAAAAATGACCCGAAACCACCTCAAATCACACCAGGTCCTTGGGCCCCGGGACCCATCAAATCATACCAAAAAGTGCATATTTCTAATTCAAACTTATCCAAAGGCTAAAGACACCAAAAATAGTATCAAAACAAACAAATTGAATATCAAAATCCTTCTCTTAACTTTCAAACATTCCAACTTCGTCAAACACGTCTTAATCGCATATAGACATTTCAGATCACAACCAAACATTGCACACAAGTTCCAATTAACTAAATTAACCTATCCAAAGTCCCGGAACATATATGGGATAACGATAACATCAAAGTCAACCATGTATCAAAATTATCAACTCTCTAATTCTTCAAATTGCCAACTTTTGGTAAATAGAGCCAAAACTTTCTAGGAACCTCCAAATCCAAATCCGAACATACACCCAAGTCAAAAATCACCATACAATCTTATTGGAAACATCAAATCCCGATTCCGATGTTGTTTACTCAAAATTTAAACCTTCGTTAACTCTAACAACTTAAACTTCCAAAAATGAGATTAAGTGTTCCAAATCACTCTCAAACCTTCCCAAAACCAAACCAACCATACCTTCAAGTCATAAAGCAATAAAAAATATACGAGAAGCATAAAATCGGGGAACAAGACTCAAATACATAAAATAATCGGCTAGGTTATTATATTCTTCCCTCCTAAATAAACATTTGTCCTAAAATGGGTTTCAAATTATACATGGAATGCTAAAATGATGAGTATATCTACTCTGCATATCACGCTCAGCCTCCCAAGTCATTTTCTGAATCGGTTGACCTCTCCATTAAACCTTCAATACAGCAATTTATTTCGACCTGAAATTCTAAGACTGCCTATCCAAAATGGCCGTCGTCTCTTCCTGATAAGCTTGATTCCCACTATGTCGAACTAAAATCTAACACATGCAACTTATCTTCTTAACACTTCCAAATCATGGAAATATGGAATACCGGATAATCTCCAGACAAGATAAATGCCAAAGAAAGCTTGTAAGTTGTTGCATCCCGTAGCTTAGCATTAGGATGTGCCATAGTAAATCCACAAGAGATCGAAGGGATTATGTCTATTAGGGGGTTATAGAGGGTTTAAGAAATTATTATTATGAGACCCTGTAAGTTTACAACCTTGATATCATTAGATATTATGTTAGTGTGGTATTTTCTTTTAAGTGAAGTATTTTAGTAAAAGTTTTATACGTATAATTTTGGATAATTACCATTATTACTATTTTCGGATATGATAAATTATACACCTAATATGAGAAAGTTTATGAGATTTTATCTATTGTAAAGATAGAAATTATTTTTTTCACAAGAAAAGGAGGTTATCTTTTTACCATTTTATTTTTTGGGTAAATTATACTACTAGGCATGCCTAGTAGTTATTTTATTAATAATAAAAGAGAATACAAGTAACCACAATGAAAAAGTACAAGTAAGGGTGCTAGCTACAATAGTGTTGCCTCTATGCCTTGCTATATACTCACTCCTCTGCGCCTCCATTGCCTTAAGATGGCAGCCTCATGTAGAGGATCATGGTGTAGCTGCCAGCAGAAGTCTCACGAGGGCATATAATCTCATAGCTGCTTGGATCTTCCCAAAGGCATATGAATATAGCATACACATATTGTACTAGAACTTACCTTACAAATCCTATTTAGGCATAATAAACCTCATCTACTAGCAAGCATGAAGAAAATATAAGCTTGAAATAACTAAGTACTCTATGATCATTACAGATATTACAAATGATGATGCTTTAAAAATGATAAAATAAAACAAGGTAAAAAATTGTGTCTTGCGCCTCTTTCTTCAACCTTGTGCACTCTTCAATTTGTATTTCATTGGTTTCTTCTTCCACTGTATTCAAATATTTTTCAAACTTTATCATTTCTTTTTTGATCTATTGGACCTTGTGGAGGTGGTTGGGACAACCGCCTTTTGTTTTGCACTACTCATTGGAGGTTTCCTAATGACTACCTCTTGTTTAACCTTGCCGTCCAAACTATGTTGCCTTCCATGTGCCTTCTTTTTTTTTGTTTGATCCACTTTGCACATGTCTATCATGCTGAAGGTGGCATCCAGTAGTTCATCCTCTTCTCCTTCTTCATAAAAGTCTTGGCCCATACGCAACCCAAAATCGTCAATATGATTATAGTCGTTGACTAGTGCACCTTGATCATTCCTTGGATTATTAAATGCTGTCAATTTTTCTAAATCATGAGAAACAAGTGCATGGAGGATATCGGTCGGTGTTAGTAGATTTCTATCATCCAACGTAATAACTAGTACATTTAAATTCTGTCGCTGTTGTCCAGCATTTGGAGCTTTTATTACTGCATCTGGGGTGCTTGCACTTTGCTGCTGCTGTCTAACAATTGACAATGTTGCTGCATATTGATCATCCACACAAGCAGCAGTTGGAGTGCTCGCGATAATCTGCTGCCGCCCAGTCCTCTTTGTTACTGCATTTTTCATCAAAATAGAACCAGATGTGCTTGTTCCAACATGTTTTTACCCAGTTTTAGGGACAAAAACTGGGGCCTCAGCATTAACTTTGCTGATTGAAATTAACATTGGAGAGCTGCCAATGTTTGGCAGTGATGGCAAGCCAATTGATAGCACCCCTTCATCTTCACTATTTTTATCAGATTCATTAGTCAAATCCCCAGCAATTTCATCAGCCCAGTCCTCTTCTTCATCGTCCTCACATTGGTCAGCCTAAAGTTTGGATTTAATAATCATCGCCCTCATATTTTCTTGTATAACTTCATTGTTATTTCTAGTGGACATCGTCAATTGCCCTGGCTCACCTTCATATTCACCAAAAGGTTCCAAAGACCGTGATGGCACTTCAAACACAGAGGTGTTCAACATTACCAATGGTTGTTTAACTATAGTAGTATGCAACATCATTGCGTTCTGGGCATCTTTGATGATTTTTTCCACGTGAGGACTAGAAAATTGCAAGGTCGGAGTATTGGAGCTATGTGCTTGATTAACCATTAGCTCCTCCATAACTGGAACAATGTCTTTCGATGTTTTTACTGGAACACCAGAATTCTGCTAGTTTTTTGTACTGCTTGGAGACCTCTCTTGCATATTTTTTGAATTTGCCCTTATCTCCTTATGCTGCAAATCTTTCTCACCATGTTCATGTGCACAGACCAAGGCATAAAACGAGTTAGAACACCTAAAAGTTTCTGGTGCTGACTCCAGATTTATATGATCTGAAGACATCTTCTTGCTAGGTGATTGATGCACTACTGACCAACAATTAGCATGTGATTGTTGTCCATGTTGAAACCTTCATCTAACGTATCAGCAACCTTCTTATTAGCAGTTGTTCTACAAATTTCACTAGCATCTCCCTTGCCAAGATTTCTAGTAACACCATCCCCCTTGCCAAGTTCCTGTCTTTTCCTGTTAGCAGCAATAGGGGGAAGCAACTAGACAGTCTATGAAATGCCATTCAATTCCAAACAATGGGTTCGAGTATAAGGTTATTGTTGTTGGGCTTGAATAAGCCAAGGAGCTAGGAGCAGAGAACATCGAGTTAAAAAGCGACTTTCAACTCGTAACTGATCAAATCCAGGGAACATATATAGCTCGGGAAAACCAGACGCAGCTTTATTTTGAGAAGATCAAGTCTCTCTTAGAAAACTTTTAGGAATGGAAAGTAACCCGAATACAATGAGAAGAGAACATTGAGGAGATGCGCTAGCAAATCTTGAATCAGCTATTGATGTCACCAATTCAAAAAATAACTCAGTTGTCAACTTATTTCGATATGCTATTAATCAGAGTAGAAACAGGTAAATTTGACCAATTTAACATGGGATTTGGCAGAATAATTTTATCGATTAACTATAGAATGGGACACTACCCGAAGATAAGAATGCATTTTGATAACTCTGAGTGTGAGCTACCCAATATTGCCTCGTTGAAGGTGAGATATATCTGTAATGTTTAATGGTCTCTTATCCAAATATACACATCCTAGACAAACAAAGTATGTGATATGAGAAATCCATGAAGAAAATTGTGGAAATCACGTCGGAGTTAGAGCTGTAGGTTGGAAGCTTATTAGACCATGGTATTTCTAGCCCCTGATGGAAGATACTGTAAAGGCTTTGGTCGAAAAGTGTAAATAATGTCGATGTTATGCTCATGTTTACATCAACTAACTGAACCCTTACATTCAATATTAGTTCCTTGGCCTTTCATGAATAAATATTTTATTGGTTTTGACTGATTACTTCACTAAGTGGGTTGAAGCAGGTGCATCTGCAAGTACTCGAGAAAAGAAGGCAATATATTTCATTTGGAGAAATATAATTTGCCGATTCTGAGTACCATGGAAAATAGTGAGCGATAATGGACTAGAATTCGTTGGTACGAATATTACAAAGTTCTTTGATGAATATAAGATCAAAAGGATCATAACACCCCCTTACTATCTCGAAACCAATGGCTAGGCGGAGTATCAAGAAAAGTCTTAATGGATAGTTGAAGACACTGCTAGAAGCATCTAAGGGACGTCGACCAGAAGAATTATTGGGAGTGTTATGGGCTTACCGTACAATGACAAAGACGAGAACATGCAAAATCCCCTTTTCGCTTGTGTATTGTTAAGAAATGTTAATTCCTCTTAAAATAAGAGAACCATGCTTACAATTTGCTTGTGCAACTGGGACATTAATGATGAAGTGTTGGCGGCAAGTTTGCATTCGGTACAAGGACGAAGAGAAATAGCATTAATCCGGATGGTTGCGAAAAAGCAAAAAATTTGAGAAATACTACCATTGGAGGGAAAAATATTTGGTACTTTAAAATTGGGACTATGTAACTTCGAAAGGTTTCCCATTGACACAGGAACTCAATGTAGGAAAACTTGGCCCTAATTCAGAAGGCCCGTACAGAGTCAGCGGAGTTGCTGGTAAAGAAGCTTATCAGCTTGAAACAATGTAAAGAAAGATAATACAATACAATTGGAACGTTTCTCTCTCAAAGCACTACTACTTCTACCGTCTTCATGATGGTTTGGTACCCCCTTAGTACAAAACCCGCATGGCCATAATGGACTCACCAACTGGAGTAGACAAACAGAACGTCTCACGAAGTTGTTCCAGTTCTATCCGGAATTCCATAGCAACATAAGAATTGACATATGACAAGTGGAACAAGGATCTATAAGAGCATACACATCATGAGATTGGACAGTCAGTATACCTACGACGACATCTGGAGAAGCCTCTGAACTCTAGCAGCCCCTCTTGGCATAGAACCTAGAGGATCCTCCCGAACCCTGTGCATAACCCCTAGCTGCACCACGCCTTTCAGGTGTCGGAGTACCTCAAGCCAGAGGAGGTGCTGCAGAAGTAGTAGTTGCTGAACTGGCCGGCTGCGCCATACCCCTGCCAACGTTCTGACGGGACAAATGCCAATATCGCTGAATATGACCCATAAGAAAACAAACGTAGCATATTGGAAGGTCCATGTAACAGACACTTGAGTGCATCTTCCCACACCTAAGGAAGGAGGGCCTTCGCTGTGGCTGAAATATCCTGCATGACTGATCGTGCTAATAAGATCCCCTATTGCCCTGACTGGGACTAAATGGACTCCACTACTGCTGATGGGACCTGATAGTCGTGCACTGGCTGAAGACTGAGCAAAGGACTATATCAGTCCAGATGACCCTCCCCTAAACTTCACCTTTCCACTACAACCACCACTGAAAGAACCACCAAAGCTGCCCGCGCACCGGGTCTTCTTGTTACCAGCTTGCTCCATTATGTTCTTCAAATTTTGGGTCTCTATGGCTTGAGAAAATGCAACCATCTTCCCATAGTTCATATCAGAGTTTAAAGTATGTGTAGCGGCCTCGTTGATAACCAGAGGGCTAAAGCCCCGCATAAACCTGTGGACCCTAGCCTCCATATTGGGAAACATGTCGATAGCATGCTTGAAAAGATCTGCAAACCTCTGATGGTAGACCCACACACTCATACTTCCTTTATTCAAGTTCTCAAAAATCGGCGGCACCGCTGCCCTAGTCTCGATAGGAAAAAACTTATCGATGTAAGCATCTGCAAACTGGTTCCGCTTCGCCGGAGGGATCCCTTCCTAACGAGACTCCTCCCATAATTCTAACCATGAATACACCACTTCTTTCAAGCGATAGGAAGCCAATTCCACTGCTTTTGTCTTAGTGGCATGAATCACACGAAGAGTCTTGTGCATCTGATCAATGAATATGTGGGTCCTCCTCGGGCTTGGTACTCATGAACACTGGAGGATCCAACTGAAGGAATCTATTTCACCCTGGAACTAGCTGAATCCCCTTGCTGGCTAGAGGAAGTAGGTATGGAATTCAATATTTGGGTATGGGAAGCCTTTATCTGAGTCAACATCTGTATGGCCCCCCCAAGGTCCACATCAGAAACACTAGGACTTGAGTTTGATGCTAGAGATGGAACTAGAATTCCAGTCGGAGGACGAATCGGTGCATTCTAAGCAGGAGTAATAGAGTCGGGAGGGGTTGTGGTTGGGGGAATACCTTCACCCCTTGGGTTCTCACCCGTAACATTAGGTATGGCATCAACTGCCACTTCTTGGGTGGCATTGGCCATGTAGCTACTCCTTGCCTTCTTCTTAAGCGCCATGTAATTAAAACTAGAACAAGAACGAGTTAAAAAAAGGGCAAAGTCATGTAATCAAGCTCCATCACATGATTTAGAGTACTAAAGAAGGGTGACATTCCTAAATGCCCAAGTAGCCTCTTAATTATAGATGTGGTCGACTTAACACCGATAATAAAGACTCTATTTGACACGGCTCCAAGACATCCTAGGACACTTTAAAACCTTAGTCTTTGATGCCAAGTTTGTCACGCCCTGACATTGGGGAGCAGGAGCGGCACTCAATTGAATTACCCCAGTCAAGCAAGCCTACTTAGTGCCTACCATTCAACCTTGCCCATGAACCATATGGGAATAAATTTGTCACGCCCCAAACCTGGGGAGGTGTGGCCGGTACCCGGTGCAATATTTGGCCCGAGCGTACCACTCTGTAACTGTGAACTCAGGAGGGGTGACCCTCAACTTAGGCCGATGAGGCCATATTATGAATCATCTAAAAATAACGTCTACAATCTCTTTTATATATATATATATATATATATATATATATATATATATATATATATATATGTGTGTGTGTGTGTGTGTGTGTGTGTGTGTGTGTGTGTGTGTGTGTGTGTGTATATAACTATGCAAGCTGATGAGGGTGCCATGAACATCTACTGATATAAAAAATGTACTGGACTCGTCTACAAGCCTCTAGAGATAACTGAATTGTACCATGGTCAGGACAGGGCCTCAACCTACCCATCAAACATGAATATATAAAATGGACTCCAAGGTCTAGACCTGGTAACTCTGAGGGACTGGAGCTTACCAACCAAGCTGATGTTTGACTTTGTCTACTAGGAAGATGTATTATGAAATAATGTACCAAGTATGTAAGGCAACAAAATAACTGAAAGCTAAAACTAAACTGATAATAAAACAACTGAAAGGAACTGGGAGTCAAAGATGATTTGAAGATATGCTTACTTGTTGATACTGACTCAACTCTCTCAATATAGTAAATAAAATAGTTGCCGACCCTATAAGGCTCAGTACATATAACTACTCTATCATAGTAGGCTCCCACATACATGCTCGGCTAGGATCTGTATCTCGGCCATTCTGGGCTCGCTCAAAGGCGCTCGGCCGCAATGTCCTCGGTATATAACTTGCCATCTGATCAAAGGTTGTCCAATAGGGGCCTGCCCACCGATTATAGCTCGGTGGTGGTGAAAATACTATAATATTATATATATATATATATATATAGACTCTCTGCTCTCTTGGCTGAACGAAGACAATACTTAACAGAATAGAAAGACCCAATAAGGGAGAATACTATAACTTATGAGACTAGGATAATATGAATAAATTTAGGAATACGAACATTTCTTTATGTCTCATTATCAAACACATGTAGGTACGAGATCATGCCAAAATAAAGGAAAGGTTAAGCCTTAACATACCTTAACCTCATTGCGTCCTTAATAGCTTCCAAGAAACTCTTAAAATAACTCAACTCAATCTACCATAGCATAAGGAGATTCAAATTCGGTGCTGAATAAAGGCTAGGTCTGTAACTGTGCACAAATGTCACACACAAAACTGCTATTTAACACGACGAGCGGCAAGCTTGGATTGGAACCAAGACCCAACTCTTTTTCCCATCTTCCGTGTACTAACAACACCAAAAATAGGTCCAGCATATAAACATGTGTATTGACATGACATTCCAACCTTATATCAATCATAAAAGTAACATCAAACAGCCCCACAAGATAAAACAACGACATGAACAACTTCTAGGTATTGTGTGGTTGCTTCTTCTCCTATTTACAACATCATCAACATACTAAAAATATTTACAAGCATAACAACATTAAGAACATTATAACCAAGCTATTCCTCACGATTTACAGCCATATGAAGTCATATATACAACTCTAAAATAGTCCAATAAGAGACAACAATTTCTTATACAACTTCAAGTTCTATCTTATAAGTTTTCATCCAAATAACTTAACTAACACATAGATAAGATTAATCCCAAGAAATAGGGTGTTATAAATATCTTAAATAATCTAGAAAAACTCGAACCAAAGCTTCCCTTAGCTTATAAGCAGCCTTAATCACATTACAATACCATAGAGACTCTCTTCTTCACTTAGGCTAACCTTTGAGGTTAGGTTTAGGTAAAACACAATTGGATTGGACTTGGAACCCTTGAGAACTTTTACAGAGGTGTTGAGAGAGTTTGGGAACTGTCCTTGGTCGAAAATGACAAAAACTAAGCCGTCCAAGACCTTTAAAATGTTCAACGGTCGTTCACCGCCTAAGTGGGTCCCATTGAGAGCTGCTTGCGCGGTCTCGCGAAAATGGGAATATCTCTATAATCTGATGTCGTATTGGTAAATGGTTTAATTTGTTAGAAACTAGACTCGTAGATATTACATTTGGTAGCTAGATAATCCCATAATTACAAGTATGTTGGGAGAGAAGCTCATCACCTAAGTTTCAACACATTTATGAATACAACTTGTGATGACCTTTTCCATCTTTTGTTCCACAAATCGTTTGACTTCAAAACATAATACACGAATATCATACCACTAAAATAACTCATAACATAATCTCCTTATAATGTTAAGCACCCTAGTCTCACTCTAAAAGTACATGTTATAACATTCCCAACTTGTCGACTTTCGACGAAACTTATTTTCTTCAATTCGTTTAGCTTCAAAGCCTTCAAACCCTCTTGGTACTTGGTATTCATGATCATAAATATTTGTAACCTCCACGTTACCATGATTAACTAACTTTGTAAACTTTTTAAAGATGATTTCATTGCTGAGCTTGCATCAATTGACTTACGACGTACTCTTATGTACGAAAACATGGTGTGTAACATCATTCCCCGCTTTGGAACATTCGTCCTCGAATGTTGACTGATGCGATTATCAGTCTCATAACCTATAGCTCTTACAAATACTTTATTGCTGTCCTTTCCATCTAGGCAACTGTTCCGTGAATAAATCCATAGGACAAGGCATTCCCCCCTTTAGGACTTTTTCTCACACCACGACTTGTTATCGGAATTGTTCCATTATCGTAACTATTGCTACCTTATGTCATGAAGCATGTACGACTCTGTCCTTATATGTGCTCCTATGTGTCTCTTCACTCCTTTGTCCTGCAGCTTTTAGCCAATCTCTAGGCCTCACTTTGTGAACATATACAGAACTATGACAAGTTATCCATCTAGGCATATATAGGTGTACTGAAGTTCTTCGCTCGGTACATGTCGAACTTACGACTATTGCTATATCTTGTTTCATAGCCTCGGTTAACTATGCTTATGGCTTAACTATATCCATATAGCTTATACTATACGACAACACTTGATTTGATTTATTATTAACAAGGTCTGCTACCCAACTCCAGGTTACTCTCTCGCAGCTTATCCTATATGTATAAATTTAAGTCCCTTAATGCTTCCTCATTACTGTTCATCTTATGAATGACAACCTAATCTCATATCATACTTTGTAACCTTTATCCATCTATTGTTGATTCGCCTTAATATTGAACTGTAATCTACCACTGATAACTTGAAACCTATTACGTAATACATTTTCACTAGGGCTCATGTCTCATCGGGAACATTTGCAGTTATTTGCTTGATCCATCTAGGAATGATACTAAACTTCAATAACCATATGTTATAGCATCCCAACGTTATTCATCTTATAGGGGTATTCCAATCCCATGCAATTCATGAAATGACTTCTCTTTGAATTATTACTCAATCGAAGGCCTAATTGTCATCATCTTAGCATTTATCACAATTACACTCTCATTCTACTACCAGGGCAACATTCCATCTTTTATAAATGCCCCTAGTCTTAAACTCCTCTGAGTTCATTCAAGCTATACTGAGCTTTTTATAAATTACATAAACCATCAGCTCTCTTGACTTGATGGGTTTAATCCCGAGGACTTACTTATTCTCATCACTTTCTCACTCACCTTTTCTTATCCTTACTCCTGTCTACCTAAAACCTTGTCGCTCTACCATACTTTATCTTGCGACCTACAAATATCTATTTATACTACTCGCAACCTTCCTTTAACTTGCTAGCACCATAGATTTCCTTATGTTATTCTGAAACATCAAGAGAGACATCACTATTCTGGTACTTTTCTAACTTGCTTTATTGTAGAGCCGTTATAGAATATGGCCGATGTACTATCTCTATCGTACCTCTGATATTAAGAGTGTGTAACACCCGAAAAAATTTCAAAGTATTTACGTATAAAGCCACGTAAACTTTCGCAAATAAATTCAAGGTTTCGTGGTGCCAGAGTAGGCTACGTGTTTGAGGATTGGGTTGAACAACGCACTGAGGGATAAAGGAAAATTTTTGGCAGAGAAATGCATTTCTACGGTCCATTATGCGACCGCAGAATCACTCTACGGACTGCATAATGGCCGCAGAGTGAGGCAGGAGAGGGGCAGTTTTGGATGCCATTCTGCGGTCGACTATGCAACCACAAAACTTTTCCACGGTTCATTATGCGGCCGCAGAACAGGTCTGCGGGCCGCATAGTGATCGCAGACCGAGGCAGGTTGTGGCCAGTTTTGGACACCAATTATGCGGTCGATATGCGGTCCGCATATCGATTATGCGATTGCATAACTTGTTCCGCGGCTTGATTTTTGGATTTTTATAACACGGCCCTACTTCGTTAAATACACGCTTTGGGCCATTTTTGAGCTAAAATCTGACATTTTAGAGTGAGAGAGAGTGCCCTAGAGTGAGGAGGTGTTCCTCAATTCTTGCTCAAATTTTGGAAGATTAAGGAGGAAAGCTCACTAGGTCTTCATCCTAGAAGTAAGATTCTACACCCTAACCCTCAATTTCGATTTTTTTCTAGAAATGGGTGATTAGCAAGATATGTTTTGGGCATGAGAGTTGTTTATTTTACATGCGTGTGTTAACATACCTTAACCTCGTTGAGTCCTTAATAGCTTCCAATAAACTCTTAAAATAACTCAACTCAATCTACCATAGCATAAGGAGATTCAAATTCGGTGCTGAATAAAGGCTAGGTCCTTAACTGTGCACGAACGTCACACAGAAAACTGCTATTTAACACGACGAGCGGCAAGCTTGGATTGGAACCACGCCCCAACTCTTTTTCCCATCTTCCTTGAACTAACAACACCAAAAATAGGTCCAGCATATAAACATGTGTATTGACATGACATTCCAACCTTATATCCATCATAAAAGTAACATCAAACATCCCCACAAGATAAAACAACAACATGAACAACTTCTAGGTATTGTGTGGTTGCTTCTTCTCCTATTTACAACATCATAAACATAATAAAAGTAATTACAAGAATAACAACAATAAGAACATTATAACCAAGCTATTCCCCACGATTTCCATCCATATGAAGTCATATATACAACTCCAAAATAGTCCAATAAAAGACAACAATTTCTTATACAACTTCAAGTTCTATCTTATAATTCTTCATCCAAATAACTTAACCAACACATAGATAAGATTAATCCCAATAAATAGGGTATTATACATACCTTAAATAATCTGAAAAAACTCGAACCAAAGCTTCCCTTAGCTTATAAGCACCCTTAATCACATCACAACACCTTAGAGACTCTCTTCGTCACTTAGGCTGACTTTTGAGGTTAGGTTTAGGTAAAACACAATTGGATTCGACTTGGAACCCTTGAGAACTGTTAGAGAGGTGTTGAGAGAGTTTGTGAACTGTCCTTGGTCGAAAATGACAAAAACTAAGCCGTCCAAGACCTTTAAAATGTTCAACGGTCGTCCACTGACTAAGTGGGTCCCATTGAGAGCTGCTTGCGCGGTCTCGCGAAAATGGGAATATCTCTATACTCCGATGTCGTATTGATAAACGGTTTAATGTGTTAGAAACTAGACTCGTAGATATTACATTTGGTAGCTAGATCATCCCCTAATTACAAGTATATTGGGAGAGAAGCTTAGCTACATTTGACCTAAGTTTCAACACATTTATGAATGCAACTTGTGATGACCTTTTCCATCTTTTGTTCCACAACTCGTTTGACTTCAAAACATAACACACGAATATCATAGCACTAAAATAACTCATAACATAATCTCCTTATAATGTTAAGCACCATAGTCTCACTCCAAAAGTACATGTTATAACATTCCCAACTTGTCGACTTTCGACAAAACTTATTTTCTTCAATTCGTTTAGCTTCTAAGCCTTCAAACCCTCTTGGTACTTGGTATTCATGATCATAAATATTTGTAACCTCCACGTTACCATGATTAACTAACTTTGTAGACTTTTCAAAGATGATTTCATTGCTGAGCTTGCATCAATTGACTTACGACGTACTCTTATGTACGAAAATATGGTGTGTAACATCATTCCCCGCTTTGGAACATTCGTCTTCGAATGTTGACTGGTGCGCTTACCAGTCTCATAACCTATAGCTCTTAGAAATACTTTATTGCTGTCCTTTCCACCTGGGCAACTATTCCTGAATAAATCCATAGGACAGGGCATTCCCCCCTTTAGGATTTTTTCTCACACCACGACTTGTGGTCGAAATTTATCCATTCTCGTAACTATTGCTACCTTATGTCATGCAGCATGTACGACTCTGTCCTTATATGTGCGCCTATGTGACTCTACCCTCCTTTGTCCTGCAACTCTTAGCAAATCTCTAGGACTCACTTTGTGAACATATACAGAACTATGACAAGTTATCCATCTAGGCATATATAGGTGTACTGAAGTTCTTCGCTCGGTACATGTCGAACTTACGACTATTGCTATATCTTGTTTCATAGCCTCGGTTAACTATGCTTATGGCTTAACTATATCCATATAGCTTATACTATACGACAACACTTGATTTGATTTATTATTAACAAGGTCTGCTACCCAACTCCAGGTTACTCTCTCGCAGCTTATCCTATATGTATAAATTTAAGTCCCTTAATGCTTCCTCATTACTGTTCATCTTATGAATGACAACCTAATCTCATATCATACTTTGTAACCTTTATCCATATATTGTTGATTCGCCTTAATGTTGATCTGTAATCTACCACTGATAACTTGAAACCTATTACGTAATAAATTTTCACTAGGGCTCATGTCTCATCGGGAACATTTGCAGTTATTTTCTTGATCCATCTAGGAATGATACTAAACTTCAATAACCATTTGTTATAGCATCCCAACGTTTTTCATCTTATAGGGGTATTCCAATCCCATGCAATTCATGAAATGACTTCGCTTTGAATTATTACTCAATCGAAGGCCTAATTGTCATCGTCTTATCATTTATCACAATTACACTCTCATTCTACTACCAGGGCAACATTCCATCTTTTATAAATGCCCCTAGTCTTAAACTCCTCTGAGTTCATTCAAGCTATACTGAGCTTTTTATAAATTACATAAACCATCAGCTCTCTTGTTTTGATGGGTTTAATCCCGAGGACTTACTTATTCTCGTCACTTTCTCACTCACCTTTTCTTATCCTTACTCCTGTCTACCTAAAACCTTGTCGCTCTACCATACTTTATCTTGCGACCTACAAATATCTATTTATACTACTCGCAACCTTCCTTTTACTTGCTAGCACCATAGATTTCCTTATGTTATTCTGAAACATCAAGAGAGACATCACTATTCTGGTAGTTTTCCAGCTGGCTTTATTGTAGAGCCGTTATAGAATATGGCCGATGTACTATCTCTATCGTACCTCTGATATTAAGAGAGTGTAACACCCCGAAAAATTTTGAAGTATTTACGTGTAAAGCCATGTAAACTTTCGCAAATAAATTCAAGGTTTCGTGGTGCCAGAGTAGGCTATGTGTTTGAGGATTGGGTTGAACAACGCACTGAGGGATAAGGGAAAATTTTTGGCAGAGAAATGCATTTCTATGGTCCATTATGCCACCACAGAATCACTCTACAGACCGCATAATGGCCGCAAAGTGAGGCAGGAGAGGGGCAGTTTTGGATGCCTTTCTGCGGTCGACTATGCAACCATAGAACTGTTTCGCGGTTCATTATGAGACCGCAGACCGAGGTAGGTTTTTGCCAGCTTTGGACACCAATTATGCAGTCGATATGCGGTCCGCATATTGATTATGCGATCGCAGACCTTGTTCCGCAACTTGATTTTTGGATTTTTATAACACGACCCTACTTCGTTAAATACATGCTTTGGGCCATTTTTGAGCTAAAATCTGACATTTTAGAGTGAGAGAGAGTGCCCTAGAGTGAGGAGGTGTTCCTCAATAATTGTTCTTCAATTCTTGCTCAAATTTTGGAAGATTAAGAAGGGAAACTCACTAGGTCTTCATCCTAGAGGTAAGATTCTACACCCTAACCCTCAATTTTGAATTTTGTCTAGAAATGGGTGATTAGCAAGATATGTTTTGGGTATGAGAGTTGTTTATTTTACTTGCATGTGTTATCAAAGTGTGTAGGAAGATTGTTGAGCTAAAAATTATAATGATTGGGTTGTAGGATGATGGAATCCTCCATAAAAGGACCTTGAAACCTTAATGCACACCTAGTGTTTGATAAAATGCTCAAATGAGCTAGAACCATGAGCATATTCCTAGTTTTGGTTCAATTTGTTATATTTCTAAAATAGATTGAAGTTGCTAAGAATTCCAGAACAATTTAGAGTTTAAGGAAGCTCCATTGAGGTATGTTGGGTAAACGTTCTCTCTTAGAATTGAATTCCATGATATTCCTGTAATTTCCAAGTACTATTGTCTCAAGTTTCTTATTCTATGTTCCGAGTTGTTCCCAATAAATTCGATTGTCCCGAATATGCAAAGTGATGAGAAATGTGTAATCAAAACTTGTTCCGAATATTCCTATCACATTATGTTATAATTTGGGAATATGTTCAAGAATGATATGTGTATTAAAATGCTGTCTTTGAGTTGTTTTCCAAATGAAGGTTATGACGTCAAATTGTATGAGAAAAACTCAATATTCTTAAGACTCTTAATTGCTCATATGTGTACCTACAGTCTTGATTGGAAATGTCTTATTGTTGATAATCTATAAAGATGGTTCGAAGTGAAATAAGTGAATCGGGGATATAGAGTGTGGCCAGCGTGCCAAGAATTTAAGTTATAGATGGGGCTAGTGGTGCCAATGAAATGAGAATATGTGATGAAGATTATGAAATGAGCCTCGACTCAACTGTTTTAAAATGACTTCGAAAATAGAATTGCCTAAAAGCTTTTGTACTAAAGTCATGCCATATGTGGTTGTTTTAACAAATACCATGTTTTGTAAGTATTTTCAATGTAATTTGCGTTCTTACATAGTCGTGAGTGAAAATTAAGTATTGCCCTTTTTGGGGAAAAGTATTTCAAGAATAAATGGTGTTACTTGTTGATGATTGTAACTTGTGCATCAATTGCCAATTATTTTACTCCATTTCTCGGAAAGAAATCTATTGTGCTCAAATTGTTCATTTCTAATGAACTTAAGGTTGTGATTTCCGGAATAGTATATATGTTGATATGTGATGGTGATCTTTGAATTTGAAAGAGGTGAAAGTGCGGAATATCAAATACGGCCACCGTGCCTTGAATAAAGAATCTTGGGAATGGCCAAAATAGACAAGGGAATATTGTTGCTATTATTGGTTGAAAATACTAGTGGATATTCTTACAATGTGAAAGATGATGAGGTAAATACATTGGTACCTATGTTATGTTTGTGAATTTTTCCCCTTATTTGGGATGAGATTGATATGATTAAATTATTCCCCTTAATTGGGATGATATTGATTGATATAAAAAGGTTGATGTCTCGAACAAGATAGCTTAGCCGATCGGGTCGTGATCGGACTCCGTGCTAAAATTACGGTGGTATTGATATTGATAGTAATTGTGGTTGATGTCTCTAATGAGATAGCCTAGCCGATCGGGTCGTGATCGGACTCCGTGCTAAAATTACGGTGGTATTGATATTGATAGTAATTATGGTTGATGTCTCTAATGAGATAGCCTAGCCAGTCTGGCCGTGATCGGACTCCGTGAAAATATTACGGTGGTATTGGTATTGATAGTGATTGTGGTTGATGTCTCTAAAGAGATGGCCTAGCCGATCGGATCGTGATCGGACTCCGTGCTAAAAGTACGGTGGTATTGGTATTGTGAACATTGGTATTGTGAATAGTGGCATTGCGAACAGTGGTATATCGGTGCTAAAGATCTCCCAATCAAAAATAATATTATCATCATAATTTGATTAACATTTCACAGTGTTATCTTCATATTTTGGAAATTATTATGTTTTAACTTGGCATTTGTTTCTATTGCTTTCTCTTTCTTACATTGGTATTCAATTTTGAAAGAGGACAGTTAGCTTTACATACTAGTACTATTCCATATGTACTAACGTCCCTTTTGCCGGGGGCACTGCATCTTCAATGGATGCAGGTGATTCATCAGCGGTACAGCTTTGGTCCTCGTTAGCAGTTACTCCCTATTCAGCAAATTTTTGTGAGCCCTACTCTATTCCGAGCCCGATGTCACTTGATGTTACACTTTGTGTCTTGAGGTATAGCTCGGACGTTGTTGTCGGCACTTCCATACTATTCTTATGTCATATTTAGAGGCTCTGTATACAGGTTGTGGGTGGTGTATGATGTTGGGAATTGAACTAGAAATGTTGCTATTTGGCAAACATGTTTTTCATTATACCTATAAACTTGTAATACTTTAAAAATTATGAACAAAGTTGCTAATGGAATGAATGGCAGTTGTTAATAAAATATTTTTAGTGTTTGATTAATGGAGTGCATCTCCTCTTTATTCATGGATGAGTTTGGTTAGAAGGAAATCTAATAGGCTTGCTCGGCCGAGTTCACTCGGTTGAGCGCCGGTCACGCTCCCCGAGTTTGGGGCGTGACAGATTGATTCAGCAATGTTCTGAATCATGATTTCTATAATTATCTAAATATAATAATCAAACTCTTCATTTACTTAGTTGATGTAACTCTTTAATTTCCTCTTCTCTCTCAGCCTTTAAGTAGGCTTAAGCTATCATCCGATCTGCGGATCATGGTATTAGTTATTGCTTTCGCCTTTCGTGGGCACAATGAAACATCCATAATATGATCTTCTAACAATTCAAGCCTTTATCTGTGAGGTGGACTCAGTTCTTTCTTTTAACTTTTACCGGAGTCTCCTATAACTGTAGGAATGTCAACATATATGTTGCATGGATACTAGTCCGAAATCTTAAGTGCGTTCATAATGTAACTAACTCTGGGTCATTGATCGAATAATTCCTTTCGTGTCTTCTCAACTTTCTTTAAAAGTAAGAAATTACTTTTCCTGGCCATCATGTCACTTGTTGCATGAATAGTTGGCTTATCATATTGCCCACACCTATTTGAATTTCATGCAACTCATATGATCACGAATATTACTTTTGATTTTACTTCCCGTTCCTTAGTCACGACAGGTGCCACTTTGTTATAGAGTACATACAATGTTGTAGTGAGACTATTTTTACATGATCATTTTTTCTTTAGGTCACTATGCTTATGTTGAGGCCTTATTTCCTTAGCAAGTCATTCGTTGTAGCACTTAGGGAACACCCTCTGACTCATGTAAAGCTGGGAGATTTTTATATCCTATACCCGACAAAATATTTGATATACTTACTCGCGTATAATTATCCTTAGTTACTTACCTATGCGCCTTTGTGCTCATGGGGTTACTTATGAACTGAAATTTTGACTATCTTCCCAGTGGCACCCTCTTTTTATTTCCATAATACTTAAACGATACTTTTAACTACCACAACTCCTATCTGAATATTTCTCAAGGATTATGATGTCATATCTGTGAGGCTGAATTTCCTGTGCTAGGTTTCAATACGTTTATCTTGCATGATCTGCTGATTTATCTGAGACCTTTTGTTTAGCCATAACTAGGCTCTTCCTGGATCAACTACTAACTACTCGTTAGTCCATGCTCATATCTATATTCTGTGTAACCTCTCTTGGGTTATGTCTTTTGTCTTAACTTGCCTTCCGCCCTGGCTCCTAATGTATTGAGTGTCCATTCACACTTATTTATCAATAACATCCTGGTCGGGAACCCTTAATGCCTCTCCCTGAAATTGTGCTTCAATAATGTTCTGGAGTCATAACATATCTGTGGAATCTGAATAAATGCAATCTCATTCCTTTCGCCATTTTACTGCATTCTTTCTTTACTACTCCATAGCTACTTGAACTACATAACTCCGACTTAATACCAGATCATACCATCTTCCCCCCTTAGGGCAGTACTAGTATTTAATGCTATGAACATTTACCTATATATGTTTTACCTCTTCATCTTTGGCGTCTGCGAGCCTTAATGCGCTCATACAATGATAAATGTGAAACAACACATGAAAGGACTCTACTCGGTTCGGAAATATCCAATCTCACAAACCTGTTGGCCAATGCTTGAGCATCCATAGGTAAAGGTCTCTCCCTAGCTGGAATGAATGCTAAACTCCCCATACTCTTCGCCTTTCTGCTCAATGTGTTTGCTACCATATTAGCCTTCCTCGAATGATAAAGAATGGTGATATGATAATCCTTCAACAGATCCAACCATCCCCACTGCCTCAAATTCAAGTCTTTCTATTTAATAAGATGTTGTAGACTCTTATGATCCGTATACATATCACAAGCGACACCATCCAAATATTGCTTCCAAATCTTGAGCGCATGCACAATAGCTGCAAACTCCAAATTATGCACCGGATAGTTCTTCTCAAGGGGCTTTAACTGGCATGATGCACATGAAATAACCCTACCTTCAAGCATTGTCACGACCCATAATCTAAACAGCCGTGACGACATCTAACCAAACACTCTAGGTAAGAAAACTATCCATAAACACAATCCAAATGAAATTAACATGAAATAAATGATGAAATAAATGAATTATTATAGCATAACCCAAAAATAGGTAGTACAAGTCACGAGTCACTAACACTTAGATTTAAAAATCCTGTATTAAGTAATACATCATCTGATTGAATATATAAAAATGGAACTCAGATCTAAGAATACCAAGAACAAGTTGCAGCTATGTCCGGACAATGGGTACATCTTCAATGCCAGCTCCCGTCATGTGCCACAACATCAGCTCCAAGATCTGCACGCAATGATATAGAATTGTTGTATGAGTACAACAACCCATGTACTAAATAAGTATACTAAATAAGTATAAATGATGCTCACTAGCACCTACACAGTTTATAATTTCAACAAGTATTGGACAGAAATGCGATCAAATCAGGAAATCACAGGTAAAACCACTTTGATTCTCACAATTCTATTGGTTTAAAGTGTTATACTCAGTCAACAATCCAGCATATAAAGAAGACATGCAAGTAAAGCAGGTAAACAGTCAAGGAAATTGCAAGTAAGGATGAAATGCAATAACCACATATTAGTCTGTTGTGGCGCGCTACCCGATCCAAATAACAATAAGCCAACCAGAAACACTTGGTTTCTCATAATCCGTGTATACACCATCAATAGAGAAACATGAAAGGGTGACCTTAGTGGGATGGATCCGTATCCACACACTGCACGGACAACTCACGTTTTGCCACGGACAACTAACGTGCTGCGCTGACTCGTGTGATAATAATATCAACCGCACTGACAACTCACGTGTTGCACGAACAACTCATGTACTATAATATCAACATATGGTTCCGCACGGACAACTCACGTGTTGCATGGACAACTCACGTGCTAATATCACAATCCACCAAGTGTGGTCATAGGCACAATATCATAATTAGCCCAGGATGGTCACAGGAATAACAACACAATACACCTAGCGTGGTCATAGGCATATCAACACAATCCGCCCGGCGTCGTCACAAGAATCCAACACAAATCATATCCCATAGAATCAAGTATACAAGAAAACATGTATAAGACAGACAAATATCAGATTTCATACTCCCCCTGTTTTCGTACGTGGGAGTACGTCGCAAGTCAAAAAAACATAAGTTCAAAATTTAGATCGTCTTTGAATGTAAATAAAGTAAGTTAATCATGTTACCTTGGAGGTTATGAAAATTTAGGATCATGAATAAAAAGTACCAATAGGGTTGGAAAGCTTAGAAGCTAAACAAATTGAAGAAAATAAGTTTCGTCGAAAGTCGACAAGCTTGGAGTGTTATAACATGTACTTTTAGAGTGAGACAAGGGTTCGTAAAATGATAATGAGGTTATGTTATGAGCTATTTTTGTTGTATGATAGTCGTGTATTGTTTTTTAAGTCAAGCGAGTTGTGGAACAAAAGTTCCCAAAGGACATAAAAAGTTACATTCATAAATGTGCTGAAAATTTGATCAATTGTAGCTGAGCTTGTTTCCCAATATACTTTGAATTACGGGACGATCCACCTATAAATTTGAAGGTCTACGAGCCTAGTTTCTAAAGCATTAAACCTTTTATCAATACGAAATTAGAGAATAGAGATATTAGCATTTTAGCGAGACTGCGCATACTGCATAAGTGACAAGTAGGTATGTCACCTACTTGCTTAAATGAAAGGACGAAATAGGTCAAAAAAAGGGTCTAGTTTGAGTCGTCCAACGAGCCCTTTTAAGGGCTGATTTCCTTCAGATATTATACTCATTATAGATCAAAAAAATCAGAGACACATCACAGAAACTTCTCCCAAAAATTTAACACAAAGCCCTAAATGATTTTCTCTTCTTTTCAAGTTCTAGTTTGTGGGAAACCTAAGGGTTGAAGAACCAAGATAGGAGCTGAGATATTCACAAGATAAGGTAAGTATACTGTCCTCTTTCATACATTTTTTTTCCTATAAAAGTATAGAAATTTGTTCAATAATTATAAGAATTCACGGGACGGTGATCGGAAGCCGTGAGTTCGAGTTATTCAAATTGTAGTGGACTGTTTTGTGGGCTATTTGGTGTTGTTTTTGATTTGTCGATTTTTCTGCTGTTTTATGGAGTTTTGGAGGAGAAAGGTTGTGGAGAAAGACCATATAATGGCGGAATGGTGGGCTAATTATTCGTCGTTATATTTTCAGGTTGTTTCACACTATGGTTATCGTTTTCTGTATGAAGTGATTAGTGTATGTGGGATGTTTTGTGGTATATTGTGATGGATATAATGTTGGAAAGTGATGTATACATGTTGTTGTTGTTGTGTTTTTGTTATTGTTGGTGTTATGCCGAATAGGGGGAAGTAAAGATTATAGGGGAGATGCTGTCCGTTTTATTATAAAATAAGCTTGTGATTCATTGTGCGATAGTTGAACCTTATGTAACATAATGATAGAATTATTATCGTTATTGTAGATTAAGGTGCGGCACGATGAGTTCAACGTGGTTATTGGACAGATTGTGATAAGGTATGTTAAGGCTATCCTTTCTTTCCTTTCGGCATGATCCATATTGTTGATACCCAATTTGGCCTTCATATTTTATAAATATCATATATACTTTCAAAATATCATTTTTGCATCATCACCAATTTACAAGAGTCATATAAGTATTTTCTATAATTTTTCATAATTTTTAAATCTTTAGAATTGATTTTCTTCCATTTAAATTGTTCAAATATTTATTAATCGCCCTTTCAAATTATTTTATGATGACTTAATCATCCAAATTTATTATTTATCTGACATATATGTTTTATAAAATTTTTACTTCATTTCATATAATTACATTTGTAATTTGAGCTATTTATATAATTTTGCAATAATAGCCTATATTCTACACATAATTACATTATTTACATTGTTTATACTAAAATAGCATTTTTTTATATTTTTATAATGTTAAGATATTATTTTCAATTATTTTACTGCATAAGTAATATTTTTATTATTTATAAATTACTTTTTATAAATTATGTTAAATAAATATCGTATATTTAATTTTATAGCCCAATGAAGGGCTAATTTTCGGAGCAAAACAGGTCCAAGGCATCTGACCCATTCATTTTACTCTTCAGTAGCCCAAATCAAACAACCCCATTCATCTAACTCGGTCGCGACCCGTTTAAACGACCCGCCCCAACTTCCTTTCAATCTTAGCAGTTGATCTCAGATGATCAACGACCCGTAAACTATCTCCCCAATTTAATTAACCCTCACCCGAAACCCTACCCATTTCCCCCTAAGTCGCCACCTCTGAATACTCTCCACTCTCCCTCTTTCTCTGAAAAACGCTAGCCACCTCCCCCATAAATCCCTCTCCTAATCCCGTTGATAATGTGATTCCTCCATTATTTGCTTACCATATCGATGTTTCTCCGCTACTGGTCACGCATTTATGGTATTACTTGGGTTCTTGCCCAATTTTTGCAAGTACCATCTCCAGATCGGACCGAAATCGACCTTAATCTTGGAGATTTGGACAATATTTCGTCCATATACATGAAGAAAGGCCTGATTCTTCATACCAGTTGGCCGATTTTAAGCGTCGAACCCTAACTAGGGTTTGTGTATTTTTCTTCTTTCCTTGTTTATGTTTGCTTAATTTTCCTTCCTTGTTTACTCATTTGATTTAACTACTATATAAACCCCCTCCCCGTTTCCCCTTTAAGTCTTAATGACTACTGCTACTGCTATTAATACTACAAGTACTGTTCTCCCACTCTCATTCATTCTATATTATTCTGAGATTTTGATTTTGGCCGGCTGAAACCCAAGGCCACCGAATCCCGTTCATTAACCTCCTCCAGTGCTTGCACTGCTCGGAGCCCACTTTGAAGTTCTTGCATACTCTGAAGTACTAGGGATTTGGGGTTTTATCATTCTCCAGTAATCGCAGCTATTCCTGAGATTTTGAGATCTCATTCTTTGTTTACTTTGTTCGCAACTAGTTAGTACCTTATACTCTCATAATTTTACTTCCCTCAAATTGTGTTTATGTTATATTGATTCCTTTGGGTGTTTAATTTTGTGCCACTTCAAGCCTGCTTGTCCTAATGCCATCATGTAGTTCCAACTCTGTTCTAATTCTGATTTTCGCATAGTTAGCTAAGTTGATTCATGATGTTTGCTTGGTTTGCAATTAAACCTGATTGATGTTTATCGCCCTTTATTTGGATCACTGGGAACCTGTATAATTGCTCAGAATTGTTTTCTCCCTGTTAAATCCCTTATCCATCACCTGTTGTTTTGCTACAAATTATGTGATGACACCGTCTAAGTGCTTAGCCTAATATGATCTTCCTTGACATTACTAGCCTTAATGCTTGCCCATTGTAGATGTCCAACTTTATTGATTTCTTATCTTCACGTTTACGTCTAATTGATTACTTAAGACTATTGCTTATCATGAATCCATGCCTTAGAATCTCCTAGGGAACTAATGCATGCCCAGAACTTATTGGAATGTGTCTTTGCTAAGTCTATCATGTACACCTGCTATTTCCCTGGAATCAACTTGTGATTATATGAATTATATATGCCAATACTGTTACAATGCAAAGGCAGACTTGTTCTTTGCCTTGATGTTGTGTGCTCACTGATTGATTGAGACTACTAGGGTGAATTCCAATACATCTCTAGTTTGTTTCTTCTTATGTCGACTAAGACAAGTCCCTACACTCTTCGCGTGATGCCTGCTTGCCTTATTTACCTTAAAGCTAGTTTATTCTCATCTGCCATGAATGCTTACCTGTTGGATTTAAAACCTTTGTGTGGTGATTTGTATTTGCCTAAATATTTCATATGTTAAGCTCTGCGAGTTAGTTGTTCTCATTAGGCTCTTATGTTAAAGCTTCCATGCTAAGGATGTATCGCACTTGTTCTTGTCTATGGCACTACTAGGTATTCATGTACAAATCCCTGCCTAAAGCTCTTTAAGATAGTCCTAGGCCAAGCTTTGTTTTGAAACTTTGTTTGGAATAATCTTGTTGCTCTTAAGTTCTGTTTCTAGAATGATAAGCATAAGCTTGCCTCATATGTGTCTTGTATATTTTTCCAATTTAAGCATGATCTTTCTTATATGGCTTGATTAGAATGGGTATTAATATTTGGGCATTTATTTGTATTTGGGCCTGTAATTATGTAAAATGAGCTGTAACAATTTGTAAACAAGTGATAGGGAGATTAGTGAAAAGGGGCTGGGGTATTCTGATTCTAGCATGAATGGGTAGAAAACTTGCCTATATGATTTAATTGCCTTGTTTGTGATTCGTCTGATGTGCTCCTATTCAACACACTCATAAAAATCATACCTATAGGGATCACACACACTTCACTTGTACACTATTCAAAACATGTTAGTATTTTCCATACATGTTTCTATGTCTATTACAGTGCACACTTAGAGAGCATGCCTATAGGATACAGTAACGTACGTTTTGCTAATGCTCATCTAGATAGCATATCTACAGTGTTTCAACTAATCAATCAATCGGTCCCTTCTATTGCTTTTGGTACACTGCTCATCTATATATCATAACTATAGGATCTTAATCAACTAATCAACTACTTTGTTGCTTCATTGTATTGCCACATTTAGATGACATGCCATAGGGATGAAGTATTATAAAATAAATTTCAATTGCCAACTATTAGAAATCCTGCATATAGGATACTGTTACTCGTCTATAAATCAAACATCGTTAACCCTGGGCTTTCGAACATTCTTACTGCCTCATCGCGCCAACAATGTAGGTATCATGCCTATAGTTTTGTAATACCTTTTAATGTGAAAATTAATAAGTCTAAATTTGCAATACTATTTATACGATACTGAAATCAGTATCAGATAGAAACCGTGCCTATAGGACTTAAAGACTCTAATGTGTCTTAATTTTTAAACTGTCTACTGCCTAATCTATCCACGTGCATTTGTTGTTTATATGTGGAGGTTAACTTGATCCATTTATTGATTTTATGTGAAGTCCTATATGTTTTGAATGCGCGCCTAGTTTTATTATTTTTGAGCATTCTAAATATAGTCTAGAATCAACCCAAATAGTAGGTCCAAAGCGTCCTGGACCACAGGTGTGGGATTTGTAATGCACACATAGGACACGAGCTAGAATTGAATTTGAGCGCCTTTATGTAAACAACTGTAACATAGTAATCGGGTAGCAGGAGATGATAGTCTGTGCCTGCAGAATAATATGAGCAACCCCTACCTTAAGGGAGTTGGGAAGTACTATTTATGTTGCACGGGGTGATCCTTTAGCCTAAAAAAACTTAGGACCCCCTCCCCATTCATATATGTTCATTGTTCACACTTAGTCATTAAAATATAGAATAATTAAGTTGTACCTGGTAACCTCTAAAGACTTGTATTGATTATCTATATAGTCTAATTGTGGCCGGATTTTCTTTGCACGTGTTCATAATAGAACCTTTAAATTCCTTGTCTTCCCTCACTTATATGATCACATAGGAAAATTGTAATCCTATAATCCCACATAGTTTAAAATTTGGCCGGGAACCACAACTGGGGACCTCGAAGAGTGCCTAACACCTTCTCTTTGAGGTAATTTGAGCGCTTACCCGATCTTTAGTGACACAGACTATATAAAATAGAGTTATTTGCAAATAGATGCCCTAACCCACTTTAAAATCATTAGCTGGCGACTCTTCTTTTTTAATACCCATTTAAAACAATTTTCACATGTCGAGACCTGCTTTCGTGAGAAAAATGGGCGTGACATCATGGCGACTCCGCTGGGGATTTACACTTAGGCTCTTACCATAACGAAGTTGACTTATGTGGATTATTTGATGATATGTACATCCTTTCCCTTATTTTCCCTTATTTATTTAAATCGCTATGACCGGTACATCATTTCCCTTTACTTTCCCTTATTTCTTTAAATTGCTATGACGTGTATATCCCCTCCACTTATTTCCTTTTACTTGCTATGACATGCACATCCTCTCTCCGTTGCTTTCATCTTGTTTAAGACTGCTATATCATGTCTCTCCCATCCCTATCTCCCTATTCGCTTCACTTAATTACGTTCTCGCATGTTTTCATGAGTTAAACTGATTTCTCTCTTTTGTCTTTCCCTTTTTCTTTTCTTCCTCCTGGTTGTATTATTTACTGTTCTTAGACACTTGTTACTATTTCGCAACGTGTTACTATTTTCGCATGTCATCATGTAATATTTGGCAACGTGTTACTATTTTTGCATAAAGCATGCTCCCAGCATCATACTCCACTCATGCTTATTATCAACATAGCGGCACTTGATGAGTGTCTGCTCTTTCCTAAAAAAAAACCTTTTAAATCGAAAAGGCTTATTTGCGGTAGACTAGTCGATCAGCAGTGCAGTCCATTGGTCATGTGCCTTTCCATCTCAAGTTGTCTACTTGAGAATACCAGTCTAGACCTTTCTAGAAACCACACTCTGATTTGTAATGTACATTCAAAATGCTTAACATAGTATGGATTGAGATGTCGTTGACGTATCAACCCACTTAGATGAGCTTTGTCCAAAGTCCAACGGGATTTCCATAATGCCAAAGGACACCATCCTATTATGTTCATTTCTTGGAGAAAACGTGACAACATGTTGATCATTATTGCATAAATAGTCGAATCTGGAGGGGAAAAGGGCTAACTTTTATTTGTTTGCAGAAAATGAAGCACGAAATCCCCAGGTTCGATATGGTCCAGAATATCCCGCCTCAACTAATTGACTGGTAGAATGACCTTCCACCCTGCGACAGAAAGCATGTGAGGAGGGTACTAGGTAACCTTCCATCTTTGCTGAACATTCAACCAAACAGGGGACTAATCGAGGCTGCTACCATATTATGGAATTAGAAGGGAGCTATTTTTCGGTTTGGAAATATAGAAATTACTCCTCTCCTGGAAGAAATAGTGGGTTTTGCCAAGTTACCATGGGATAGTCTACGACTATTGGTGCCAGAAAATCGCACTCCACGCGATTTTCTGAAAATGTTGGGTTTTAAGAAAATCGACGATTTGATCTGTCTAAACAAATCATATATCCCCTTTGAATTTCTCTATGAGCGTTACGGGCATAGAAAATCATATCGCCTTCATCATAAGGAGCGAGCCATGACCTCTTTGGGATGGGTGCACCACCGGGTCTATGTCTTCATAGTCTGTTTCTTGGGTTTGTTGATCTTTCCAATGCAAGGGGGAAGAATTCATACTCGCTTAGCCATGGTCGCCAGGATCTTAATGGAGGGTATCGAGGGGAAGAAGTACACTATTATCCCGATGATCTTAGATGAGATGTACTGTGCTCTATATCGGTGCAAGCATGGTTTCGGGCACTTTGAGAGTTGTAATATCTTGCTACAAGTTTGTATGTTGGAACACTTTAAGAGGGGTGATTGTCGCCAGGAGCTTCTGCGAAGGCCACTGAATGACTACGTAGCCAGTCATCATCCAAAGAAGATGACATTCATTCCAAACAGTTTTGCAAAGCCTGGAAATGTTGTAGGGTGGGTATGTTTCTTCACCAATTTGACAGACGAGCAAGTGCATTGGATGCTTGAATGGTTTTCTAGTAGTGAGTTCATCATCTGGTATGAACGAACCACTCACTTAGTAGTGATGGGGCTGTGAGGCATCTACCCTTATGCTCATATATGGGTGATGAGGCAAGCTGGGTGGAAACAAGTCATACCTCGGGTTTCCAACATGGTTCAGTATAAAGTAGATTTCAAAGGAGATGTCATCCCACTCATGTTCGAAGCCGAACACATGTGGAACCAAAAAATCATCGTGGAGGGAGAGACTATTGATCTAGACAAGTATCACACAGGTCATATGTAATCTTATCTCTCATAGTTGGAGGATGACATAGTCGGGGACGCCAAACCGGGAGTCAATCTGAAAGATAGTATCATAGATGAGGTGGTTGAGGCACAGGCATCGTACAAGAGGCTACAAAAAAGGGTGTTCGAATCTGAAGCTAAACATCTAGAGAAACATAAGGTGGATGTGGAAGCGATCAGAGTATGGAAGGAAATTGCAAATAAGTCGACACACAGGCTGGAACATCTAGAGCAAGGACTGATGGAGCTAGAGGGGAAGATGATAAAGAGGCTTTGTGATTGTCAAGGCATGCATCCGGATGAGGGAGGGAGGTTGGCAACGGCGTACTTGATAATCGATATGCGTGATTTGGGAAACGTTATTGATGGAGTCAATAGAGACAAGCATGGAGAAGGTCCTCCAGGAACCTATAGTGACTTTATAATTATTATTTTTTGATTTAGTGAAAGATTTATTTGGGTTATTGTTGCATTAATGGAATGGGGAAACATTGGCATAAATCTTCTCCAAGTCTATGTCTCGCTTAGGCCTACCTCGGGCACAATGAGGTCCCCAAATTAGGACGCGAAATATTGCATGACCTTATATGATACATGCTTAAAAATTGCAAACATATTTTACTTCATCTTACTTACTTGGTTACCTTTTCTTTTTCTTTCTATTGATTACTCACATTCCCAAAGGTTGGTTCATGTATTCTGGCATCATCAGCTTACTACACAAGATCCATAGGTCCTCCACCTCCTCCTCCACCTAGCGACCGAAAAAGAAAAGGAAAAGGCAAAGGCAAAGGGACGATGGATGATCTAAGTGGTAACCGAAAAGAAAATACTACCATGGAAGAGAATGTTGAAACCTCAGACGGAAGAAGTATGCCGGGACAGAACGAGTTGGTCCTACGTTTGGAACAGAAAATTTTGAAGCTGCAGGGTGAGCTTGAGCAGGTCCAAAATCTTACAAACCTCTTCCTTACTCTAAACATCCCGAACATCAACCAGCAAAACACAACCATTTAGAACCAAACACCACCACAAAACATCCAAAACCAAAATCCACCACCTATAGCTCCACCAAATCCTCCCACAACGCACTAATAGCACCATCCCGCACTCCTAAAAAACTTAACCCTCGACCAGTGCAAACCCCTCAACAATACCACCATCACTCGACCCAGCATCCACAAACCACCACTTATCACACTCTTCAAAACGCACAACAACTAACCCATGATCCCCCTCAAATCTCAATCAACGATCACCCATATACCCTTGTTCCAGGAACTCACCAAGGCAACCTGATATACGTGGAAACCTTAACATATACCCCTACAACGAACCTTATACATACCCGAGCCAACCGAGAAGGACCTGCTTATTTGAAACATGGCATAATAACTCAAGAAACTAATAGGGAGAGCCCAAATTGTTTAAGGCGGGAAGCGTGTTGGAGATTTGAATTAGGAAGACTTGTGTATCCAGTCGGATGTAGAACTGCCAGAGGGTTACAAACACCCGTGTTTAAGATGTTTGATGGCATCGGTTATCCTAAGGTGCATCTGAGAACCTACTATGACAAGCTTGTGGGAATGGGTAATAATGAACAAATCTGCATGAAACTGTTCATGCGAAGTCTTACAGGAGATGCATTATATTAATACAACAGCCAGAATTTGAAGAGGTAAGCAAATTAGGTGAGCATGGCATTGGATTTCATGGACAGATTCAGGTTCAACACAGAGAACGCACCAGCCATTTTCTATATCCAGAACTTCAAGAAGAAGCCGAAAGAAACCTTCAGTAAGTATGCTACTCGTTAGAGATCACAGGCCGCCAAGGTGTGGCCGCAACTTGAAGAAGAACAAATGAACAAATTCTTTGTCAGAGCCAAAGATTCGCAGTATTAAGAAAGGTTGATGGTTGTCGAGAATCACAAGTTCTCAGACATCATCAATTTAGGAAAAAGAATAGAAGAACGAATCGAGAGTGGGATGGTGACCAATTTCGAGGCACTGAAAGCCATAAACAACCCTCACCCACATATCAACCATCACCTCCAAAATACTAATACCCTGCCACCACCTACCATAAATATAACACCTAACCTGCATATTACCATTCACCTACTCCCGCCCACCAAAACTACCCAAAGCCATGACAAAACTTTGACTGTAGAACTACCAGACAATACACCCAAATCACTGAACCCACAACACAACTATATGAGAGACTAAAGGTCGCAGGATATGTCACCCCCATTCCTGCTGTTGCTATTGAGAACCCTTCCCAGTGGGTCAACCCCAACAAAACTCCTACCTATAATTCAGGCATGAAGGGTCATACAATTGCGGAATGCCTCATGTTGAAGGACAAGATTCAGACACTAATCGACACCAAGGTTATACAGGTTAAGGAAGCCGTGCCAAATGTCCGTAATAAACCTCTCCCGAATCATAGAGGTGAGGGAGTGAATGTGATAGAAATTGATGAGGAGTGGGATCAGGAGGTACCCATCAAACTTATTTGAGAGGGGGATGCTCCTAAAACATCTCCTGTCACCCCCTCGCCGATTGTGGTATAAACCAAGGCAACTTTTAAGGTTGAGGTAGCTACTCCTTTAACTATGATGGTAGATCCAACACCATCTTATAAGTTTGATGCAGTCCCATGGGATTTTGTTTCGGAGGCAAGAAGAAAAGGAAAAGGCAAGATGGAAGAGACGGGTGCCGCGCAAGGAATGACCAGAACTGGTAGAGTTTATACACCTGAGAACCTTGGAGGAACAAGCAAAGAAACTACATCTAATCCACTTGTCGTTGAGATAGGCACTGACAATCTTTGGAGGAAGATACAGGCGAGGGAATACTCTATTGTTGATCACCTAAATAAGAATCCTGCCCTGATATCCATCTTGTCGCTGTTCCAAAATTCAGATGCGCACAAAAATGCCCTGATAAAGGTACTAAGTAAAGCTTATGTGCCTGCGGGTATCACCAGTAGGGAGATGGCCAATATGGTAGGACAGGTATTAGAGAGTCACAAAATTACTTTCCACAAAGATGAGCTACCGCCATAAGGGTTAATTCACAACAAAGCGTTGCCCATCACTGTGCAATTTGAAGAAAAGTTCATTGCCAGTGTCCTGATAGATGGAGGTTCGAGTCTGAACATATGCCCGCTGACTACTTTGAAAAGACTGGGAAAAGACCTGCACGAGATACGGATGGGAAGCATGAATGTTAAAGCATTCGATGGATCCCAGAGAACCACTATTGGAGAAATCACCTTGATCAGCATATGGGTCTGACCTGGTTTGATGTTGAATTCCAAATGCTATATATATATTCCACCTACAATCTTTTGTTGGGTCGAACTTGGATACACGCCGTCGGGGCTGTGGCTTCCACACTGCACCGGGATGTGAAGTTTGAATGGAATCATCAGGAGGTGATCATTCACGGAGATGGGAGTAAACCTATTTACACCAGTCAAACTATCCCGGTTATCGAGAATAGAAGAAGGCTAGGAGGGGAAACTTATCACCACATTGAACATGTCAATGCAGTTGAGAAATACAAAAGGTAGAGTAACAAAATAGAAAGCATACTAGCATGGTCTAGGTATGAACCAGGCAAGGGTCTTGGCCGAAATCTTCAAAGGATCACAGAACCCATAAGACCACAATATCTTGGCACAACCTTCTATCTCGGGTATGAATATACTATGTAAGAATACCAATATTGGACACCCCTGTGCCATACCTATTACTACCTATTGGAGCAGCCCATTCCATCACTGCACCAGATATTCCGCCAGACTGATGTAATATGGGGATCCGAGAAAGATGAGGTTTGAGATGACATGAGGAAGCTGTTCCTGGACAAGGAAAATATGGACTATAGTGCAATTTTAGAGGAGGAGGAGAAGGAGGAAGCTTTTACCATTCAGACAGTGGGAGAACGAGCTATTCTCAAGAACTGGACTGCTGCACCTTCCCATGCTAGTCGAGTACCCGGGTAGCCTTGGCAGAATTAGCATGATTTGTTTTAAAATTATTTTTGAGCATTTATGACATTTGCAGCGCTTTATTCTAAAATAATTACTCGAGCCATCGAATCGTACTTGTTGACAATTTTAAGTTTTATTAAATGTATTATTGCTTTTCGTTTATTTATTATTATCTTTCTACATTCTTTTCAGCATAATTATTACATATCCTGATGAACCTATGAATGTGACATATAATGAGACAACGCAAAATAAGGAGTGTGATTCGGAGGATTTGGAAGATTATATAACACCTAAGGAAATTGTCAAAGAAGTAGAGAATTTTGAGAACAAACCAAACTCCAATTTGGAAAAAACTGAGGCGATTAACTTAGGAGTTTCCGATATGCATTCACTTATCACCGCCGAAGAAGGAAGAGTACATCCGGATTCTAATAGAAAATGAGGATATTTTTGGATGGTCCTACGATGACATGATTAGGTTAAGTACATCCATAGTAGCTCACAAGCTACCTACCAAGCCCATGTGTCGGCCGGTAAAACATAACCTCAGGAAATTCAAGCCAAAATATGTGTTTGAAGATAAAAGAAGATGTTACCAATCAAATCAAAGCCAAGTTCCTTCGAGTGGTTGAATGCCCAACCTGGTTAGCTAACATTGTGCCGATTCCGAAGAATGATGGGAAAGTTAAGGTGTGTGTTGACCATCGAGATCTGAACAGAGCAAGCCGTAAGGATGATTTCACATTGCCTAATATACTCATACTAATCGATAGCTATACCAAGCATGAACTCCAGTCCTTTGTGGATTTCTTCGAAGGATATCAGCAGATTTGGATGGACGAAGAAGACGTCGAAAAGACAGCTTTCATCACGCCTTGGGGATATATTATTACAAAATGATGCCATTTGGTTTGAAGAATGCTGGGGCTACCTATATGAGAGCCATGATGACTCTTTTCCATGACATGATACACAAGGAAATAGAGATGTATATGGATGATGTTATCATCAAATATAAGAGAAGTTCGGATCACATAGCAGACCTCAGAAAGTTTTTCAATCGGCTTCGAAAATACAATTTTAAGTCGAATCCTGCAAAATGTGCTTTCAGAGTCCCTACTGGGAAGTTGGGTATCGAGCTAGACCCGTCAACAATCAGAGTTATTTAGGACTTGCCACCACCAAAGAACAAGAAGGATGTGATGAGTTTTTTGGGATGCCTAAATTATATCAGCAACTTTATAGAACAGTGAATGGTGATATGTGAGTCGATCTTTAAAATGCTGAGGAAAGATGTTGCGACGACCTGGATCAAAGAATGTCAAAAGGCTTTCGAAAAAATCAATGAGTGATTGTCTAAGCCACCCGTGTTGGTCCCACCAGAGCCAGGAAGACCTCTACTGTTGTATCTGTCCGTGTTGGATGTAGCATTTGGTTGCGTCCTGGGGAAACACGATGAAACCAAGAGAAAAGAGTAAGCGATATATTACCTGTTGTGCTTTGACGAGGATAGCCCAGAAATTGAGACATTATTTTTGTGCATACATTACATATCACATATCAAGGATTGATCCACTAAAATACATCTTTCAGTAACCTATGCCTATGGGTAAGTTAGCAAAGTGGCAGTTATTGCTAAGTAAGTTTGACATTATCTATGTGACTCAGAAGGCGGTCAAGGGTCAAGCATTGGCCGATCACCTAGCAGAGAATCCCGTAGACGGAGAGTACGAACCACTGAAGACATATTTCCTTGACGAGGAATTGTCATTTGTAGAAGAAGATATTGTCGAGACGTATGATGGTTGGAGGATCTTTTTCGACGAAGCAACCAACTTCAAGGGAGTGGGCATCAGAGTTGTTGTAGTATCAGAAACCAGTGAACTTTATGCAGTATCTACAAAGATTAGGTTCCCATACACCAACAATATGGCAGAATATGAGGCTTGCAACTTGGGACTCATATTGGCCATCGACATGACTGTTCATGAATTGCTGGTAATCGGAAATTCATATCTATTGGTACACCATGTGCTAGGAGAATGGGCTACCAAGAACACCAAAAAATTGCCATACCTACATTGTATGCTAGATTTGATCAAGAGGTTCATGAATATAGAATTCAAACACGTTCTAGGGATTCAGAATGAGTTCGCAGATCCATTGGATACATTGTCTTCCATGATACAACATCCAGACAAGAATTTCATAGATCCTATACCGATTGAGATTCATAAGTAGCCAGCTTATTGTGCTCATGTTGAAGAATAGTCTGACGAAAATCCATGGTTCCACGATATCAAGGAGTATTTAGAGAAGGGAGAATACCCATAAATGCCACATACAACAAGAAGCGCATGCTTTAAAGATTGGCCAACCATTTCTTTCAGTGCGGAGGAATTCTTTATAGAAGGACTCCTTATTTGCGATTGTTGCGATGTGTCGATGTCAAGGAGGCATCTAGATTGCTCGAATAAATAGACGAGAACTTTCAGACTGTCACGCCCCGAACCTTGGGGCGAGACCGGCACCCGGTGCCTCACCTATCCTCGTGTACCAACTTGCGATTAAGGGAATCTGAACATATAATGTCATACTTTGGCCATGGGCCACATTTCAAGACAATTTGCAAACAAAAATATAAAACTGAATGGAAACCAACGCTGAGTAAACATCAATATAAAGCTGGGCCGGCAAGGCCGTCATAACTACTACAGCTGACAAACCAATAAAATATACATACACGGCCTACAAGGCCAACATACTGCACTAACTGACAGGTTATGTCTATAAGCATCTACTAATGGATGTACCGTGATCGGAACAGGGCCCCGACCTACCCATAATCTATATACATATATACATAAGATGTACACAAAACCTTTGGACCCGACAACTCCGAAGGACGTGGAGCTTACCGATAAAGCTGAACTCGGTAAACACCTACTGAGGAGGTCTACCCGCCTGTCTGTCTAAACCTGCACGCATGAAATGTAGCGTCCCCAGAAAAAGGTACATCAATACGAAATAATGTACCGAGTATGCAAGGTAAGAAAATAGCTAAAAGCTAAAACTGAACTGATAATATAATAACTGAAAGTAACTGGGAGTCAAAGATGATTTGGAGACATACTTACCTGCTGATACTGACTTAACACTCTCAATATTGTAAGTAAAATAAGTGTCTGGCCCTATAAGGCTCGGAACATGTAACTGCTCTACCGTAGTAGGCTCGCTCATAGGCGCTCGACCATAATAGGCTCTGTATCTTGGCCATTCTGGGCTCGCTCATAGGTGCCCGGCCATAGTAGGCTCGGTATATAACTTACCATCTGATCAGAGGTTGCCCAATAGGGGCCTGCCCATCCATTATAGCTCGATGGTGGTGAAAATATTATAATACTGTGTATATATATAGACCCTCTTCTCTCTTGAATGGAAGAAAATAATACGTAACTGAATATAAAGTCCTAATAAGGGAGAATGCTGTAACTTCTAAGACTAGGATAATGTGAATAAATTCATGAATACGAACTTCTCTTTATGTTTCGTTGTCAAACATATGTAGTTACGGGATCATGCAAAAATGAAGGAAAGGTTTAGCCTTAACATACCTGGAGTAGGGAAAAATCCGTATGATATTATTGAGAAGGATTGCACCGTACCCCCTTAGAATTGCAAAATCCCATTCCTATTATAATATGGAGTCTCGTATGAATTTCCAAATTGCCAAACTTCGACGAAACTCATTTTTTTTTATTTGCTCACCCTCTCTCCTTCACGAATTTACTCATCACGTGTTTGAAATAGCATAATGCTTATAATCCCAAAATAATCTCATTCCCCGACTTACGTCGATTAACTTACGACGAAACTTTAACATATGAAAATGCAAGATGTAACATCCTTCCCCCTTAGAAACATTCATCCTCGAATGTTTAACTCCCTCATCCGCACACTAGATTAAAACCAACCTGTACGCATCCAGAAAATATACTATACATACCACACATGGCCAATGTCAACAAATAGCAACACTTGGCCTAACACAACTGTCCTTTATAAATTCTGAAAGTCAAAAATAAGAGCTTACCTGATGACCTACTGGCCTGAATAGAGCTTTGCTGAGGTATCCCACTTCGAGCCATATCTTCAATTTGAAATAGGTGGGGGTATTTAGACTTCATTTCTTCCTCCGCTTCCCACGTCATCTCTTCCACATTCTTGCTACTCCATAAGACCTTCACGGAGGCTACCTTCTTATTACGTAGCATGTGGATTTGTCGGTCTGGGATGGCATCTGTGGGCGCCACTCGGGTAGGATCGCCAATGCACTTCCGTAACATATATACGTGAAAAAATAGGATGGACAGATTCCAATTCCGAGGGAAATTCTAACTCATAAGCTACTTGGCCCACTATCCGAATGATATTATAAGGCCCAATATACCATGGTCTAAGCTTGCCTTTCTTGCCAAACCTCATCACACCCTTCATAGGTGACACCTTTAAGAATACCCAGTCATTAACCCCGAGCTCTAAGTCTCTTCGCCGCACATCAGAATATGACTTCTGATGACTCTAGGTTGTTAACAGTCGCTCCCGGATAAGCTTTACTTTCTCTGCGAGTTGATGAACCAGGTCCGGTCCATGTAACCCAGATTCTCCAACATCAAACCACCCTATAGGAGATCTGCACTTATGCCCATACAAAGCCTCGTACTGAGCAATCTGGATACTAGAGTGGTAACTGTCATTATATGCAAACTCGATAAGAGGTAAATATTCATCCCAACTTATTTTAAAATCTAACACACATGCTCGTAACATATCCTCGAGCGTCTGAATTATGCGCTCAGCTTGTCCATCAGCCTGTGGATGAAAAGCTATGCTGAGATTCACCTGACTCCCTAGACCTTTCTGAAATGACCACCAAAAATGTACTGTAAACTGGTCCCCACGGTCAGATATAATAGATACTGGTACTCCGTGTAGTCACCCTATCTCCTTAATATATAGCTTTGCATAGTCTTCTGCTGTATATGTAGATCTGACTGGTAGGAAATGAGCTGATTCGTGAGCCTATCGACTATCACCCATATGGAATCGAACTTACAATGAGAACGAGGTAACCCTGTGATAAAGTCCATGTTTATCGCCTCCCATTTCCAAGTCGGGATCTCTATAGTCTGCATTAGCCCTCCGGGCTTCTGGTGCTCTACCTTCACCTGCTGGCAACTAGGACACTTAGCGACAAACTCAACAATGTTATTCTTCATATCGTTCCACCAGTACACATCCTTATTCGTCGACCCAGGATGAATGGAGTACCACGAATAATGTGCCTCTGAAATAATCCTGTCTCGTAGCCCTGCCACATCTGGAACACATAAACTACCCCTGTATCTAAGGACCCCATCTCCCTTGAGCTCTAACAATGGCTTCTTCTACTGCGAAACTTGCTCTCTCAACTCGACCAACTCTAGGTCCTCGTACTAACTCTCCTTCACTTCAGCTCTGAGAGATGATTTTGCAGTATTTTGGAGTACAACTTAACCATTTCAAGAGTCTACTAACCGAACCCCCAAACAAGCCAATTGATGAATCTCTCTAGTTAATTGTCTTCTCTTGGCCTCTACATGTGCTAAGCTACCCATAGATCGACGACTTAAGGCATCTGCTAACATATTAGCTTTGCCTGGATGGTAGAGAATGTTAACATCATAATCTTTCAATAACTCAAGACATCGCCTTTGTCGCAAATTCAACTCTTTTTGTCTTGAAGATATATTGCAGGCTTTTAGGATCTATAAATATATCAACATGAACGCCATATAAATAATGCTGCCATATCTTAAGTGCATGGACAACTGCAGCTAATTCGAGGTTGTGGGTCGGATAATTTCGCTCATGCTTCCTTAACTGCCTTGAAGCATACGCAATTACCTTCCCATATTGCATTAGGACACATCCTAACCCAACACCTGAGGCATCACAATGCATGGCATAACTATTTGGACCCTCTGGAAGTGTTAGAACTGGCGCTGAGGTCAACCTGTTCTTAAGCTCTTGGAAACTCTGCTCGCAAGCCTCTGTCCATTGAAACTTAGCTACTTTCTACGTCAACTTCGTCAATGGTGCCGGAAGGGAAGAAAAACCCTATACGAACCTCTGGTAGTATCCTGCTAAGCCTAGAAAACTACTAACCTCTGTCGGAGTGGTAGGTCTAGGCCAGGATTTCACAGCCTCAATCTTCTGAGTGTCTACCTTTATAACTCCATCAGATAGAATGTGCCCCAATAGTGCTACAGACTTCAACCAGAACTCACATTTAAAAAACTTAGCATATAATTTACTATCACGGAGGGTTTGGAGTACCGTTCGCAGGTGGTCCACATGCTCATCCTTTGAACGCGAATAAACCAGAATATCATTAATAAATACTATCACGAATAGATCTAAAAATCGCCGGAATAGGCTATTCATCAAGTCCATTAATACAACAGGTGCATTCGTCGACCCGAAGGACATGACAAGGAACTCGAAGTGGCCAATTCAGGTCCTGAAGGTTATCTTGGGAATACCTTTCTCCCGAACTCTGACCTGGTGGTACCCCGACTTCAAATCTATCTTTGAAAAGCATCTAGCCCCCTGCAACTGAACAAACAAGTCATTGATCCTTAGAAGTGGATATTTATTCTTAATAGTTACTTTGTTCAGCTGCCTATAATCGATATAGAACCTCAGTGAGCCGTCTTTCTTCCGCATAAACAGTACCGGTGCACCCCAAGGTGAGGTACTGGGCCTGATGAAACCTTTCTCCAACAAATATTTTAACTGCTCCTTCAAATTATTCAATTCGATAGGTACCATTCTATACAAAGGGATGGATATTGGTTGAGTTCCCGGAAGGAAATCGATGCCAAAATCAATCGCTCACTCTAGAGAAATACCTGGAAGTTCATGTGGAAATACATCTTAGTACTCTTTGACTACTGGAATAGATTGAAGTGTAGGTATCTCAGCATCTACATCTCTAAATCACACAATATGATAAATGCACCCTTTTGCGATCATTTTCCTTGCCTCCATATAGGAAATAAACCTACCTCTGGGTGTCGCTATGTTACCTACCCATTCAAGGACTGGCTCACCCGGAAAATGAAATCTGGATGTCATTGCTCGATAATCAACTGTGGCATAGGAAGCTGCCAACCAGTCCATGCCCATGATAGCATCAAAATCTAACATCTCTAGCTCAACTAGGTCGGCTAAGGTCTGACGACCACAAACTATCACCGTACACCTTCGGTAAACCCGTCTAGCAATAATCGATTCTTCGACTGGTGTAGATACCGCAAAAGGATCACTTAGTATTTCAAGCACTTACCAAACGTCTCCGCGACAAATGGGGTAATACATGATAAAGTAGATCCTGGGTCTATCAAGGCATAAGCATCGTGAGAGCAAATGGTCAACATACCTGTCATAACGTCTGGTGAAGACTCCTGGTCCTGTCGACCCGCTAAAGCATAGCTACGATTCTGGTTACTACCTGAACTGGAACCTCTACCTCTGTCTCGACCTCTACCAGCCGAAGACTGAGACTCGTGCCCTGAAGGATGCACGGACATAGATGATCCTGTTGCTGAATTCGTTGGTTGTGCCATACCCCCAGAATCTCTATTTGGTAATTCTCGCATCATATGCCCCGTACGTCTACATGTATAACAAGCATCGGAACTAGCTCGGCATTGGCCCAAGTGCCCTCTACCATAGATGTCACACCACAGCTGAAATGACCATGTCTTCCTTGAACCTCACTGTCGCTGCAAACCTAATGCCCGTGAGCTCTCACCTAGTCCTGACTGAGTATAGCGGTCATACCTGTAACCCTATAACTGAGGTGGCGGAGGACTAGGTGGCCGTTCGAAGTACTGGGGCTTATAACTACCCTGAGACTATTACTGAGACCTGGCAAATCTCATCGATATCATAATATGCATTTCAAGCCAAACTTATGAAACTCTAAAACCTTCAAAATGCCAACTTTCCACAATAAGCATTGTAATGCTCCCGGGCGACTCGATACTCAACCCGAATATACGCCTAAGTCCGAAATCACTATACGAACCTGTTGGAACCTTGAAATCCCGATTCCAAGGTTGTTTACTCAAAAGTCAAACCTTAGTCGATTCTTCCAACTTAAATCTTCCGAAACTAGAATTTTCTTTCCAAGTCAACTCCGAACTTTCCGAAATTCAATTCCGACCGCACGAACAAGTCATAATACCTGACGTGAAGCTACTTGAGGCCTCAAACCGCTGAACGACGTGCTAGAGCTCAAAACGACCAGTCGTGTCGTTATATTCTCCCCCACTTAAACATACGTTTGTCCTCGAACGTGATAAGGACTCCTCTAGAGTTGTCCAAAAATCACAGTTTAGCACCTCGTGTACTTACCCGTGCCACCACAACCAAGTAGAGCACATTAGCTTGAGCCAGACTGAAGATCCTTCCTATAACCTTAGCTAATAAGATTTAGAACCAAATTCCAACTTTCGAAATTTTCCACGAGACCCGATTCTAACATACGAATACCGCATCAATAACTAGACACTGTACCCAGCATGACCATGCTCCTCCGCTGAAATCACACCAAGCACCACATAAGTCGTTTGACCATAATAACATCATCCGACCACAATAGTTGTAATTCTACGAACCCAGTGCCTGCAATAAACCTTATAACACATATAAGCCCTAATCCAACTCTCGCAATACTGCCACGATGGAAATATGTATAGAAACTAATAACCAACTGCCGAATCAACAAATCATGGAGTCTCTCCTCCTGACAAGAACCATTACCTCATTCTGAACTGAATAACGATATTTGTTCTTTAATATACCCTACATAACTCTGATCGCACTGTTCCTAGGTCCAATAACCTCGTCTCACCCAGTACAAGCTTAGGCAATAATACGTCTCACACACTGCCCAGGATATCATATGACGCCATCAATGCACAAACAAGATACAACTTGAATATGACACATAAAGAAGAAAGAACACTGGAAAAGAACTAACCATCGCGCATAACAAATAAAATGGCCGAATAGATGCTATGAACCTACCTCGGGGATGAAAAGCAAGGCACACAAAATAAGTGTAAGGAACTACGCTAAATATCTCACTGTTGCAGTGTGCAACCCGATCCAATATGGCAATGTTGCGGCGTGCAACCCAATCCACACAATATGCCCGTGGCGGCGGGCCACATGATCTAATAATATACCCATGGCGGCTTGCCACCCTATCCGCACATAACAATCAAGAAGAAAACACACATCAATCCGTAATGCTTATACTTGCGAAATGCCCGAATATCGATCACAAGCATGCCAAGTGCATAATACAAATCCTAGGGAGACGGATAGCGCCATACTCTACGAAACCCAAGCACAACTAAGGTGCGATAAATGTACTGCATCTCGAGAGCCATCTTGCTCTTATAACACCACAAGCTACACGGGACCTCAACACATGTGCGAATAATCAAGCAGTCTCACAACCCACATGGCACAATAGAGATTACACGAAATAGTTGACGACATGAATAACATCTAATGCCTGATGACTCCTCCCTAAGAAATGTTATGATGAATGAACACATCCGACTTAACGTAGAGCACACATTCACATTAGACCCACCAACGGACCTCAAACGGATTCTGATCATACCATAGTGGGCCAATAACCTTCCAAGGATCCACAGTGGCCCCATTCATGATACACACAATTAGCCCTTCACTCCGGACCAAACTCCCACAGTTCACAACCAAAGGAATAGAGCACCTTCCAGGCATAAACTCTCACATTAACGATAGTACCAAAAATCACCATACTCGGATTCAATCTTTAACAATCACGTGACTAACATTTCATACTTATACAAATCTCCCCGTGGGTACACTCCCACAACCTTTCGCCCGGTAGCAAAGTCCACACATCCATGCCACCAATCGTACTAATTATATAAAGCAAATCAAGAATCCGCAATTCAATACATAAAGCCTCTTACACATAACGTCGTTCTCAGGTGACATTAAAGAAAATGCCAGCTTACTCTGAACATCTGAAGTCTCCCCTGCTCATCCGAGCTCCTGGCATTCTTTTCAACACCGAACCGCAACCTTGATCCTCAACTTTCAAATTCCCATGTCACTCACTGCACCTATCATGCCGCTACGCGAAAATACATGAATTCATCATAACCCCTGAACTACTAGTAGAATAAACACTTCATTGGCTAGAAACCTTTCACTTAGCTTATTTCAGTAAAACCAATGCAACACGCAACTAAATTCCCAAACCACAGAGAATACAAACCTCAAGTCGTTATCTAAACCGCCATGACTCTTCCGAAATCCATTTACACCACAGGGCCATTTGAAACAAATACCTCCCAAATCAATCAAGTTATGGTGGTTGTCGAGCCCGCACGTACAACCACAAACCACATTTATAACTTCACATGCCGAAGCAACTGATAATTGCCATAATCATGCTGATTCAACCATTACTAACCAAACCAACCTCTTCCAATTCACTCTTGACATGCCTTGGAAATAATAGTAGCTCCATTGAATAATTATAATGAAACTCAACAACACTCCTCCCAAGTGACCCACCTCACGAGACCATATCGTCTCAATACCCATGAACCATCTCATACCTTCCTCATACGCACAATAGCATCTCCAACTGGTACACCCATTATGAAAGACCTTCCGCAAATCCGAAACTATTTCTCCCATTTTTCCAATACTGCCTCGCAGACCCGATGATATCATAGAAAATTACCAAAGTATTCTTCATACCAGCTGCAAAATCCCGGTCTCCAGCGACATAACAAACCCATTAGAGCCACTATTGAGAGTCACCCACTCTGACTTGGTCCCAAATATAAGCCAAACTCTAGTGCGCTGTTAGCACATGAACACTCCTAAAGAAGCAATTGGATGAGTTATTTTTCCTTGTACATCATATCTACCAGAAGCATAAACTTTGAGTCTCCCAAAAATTTGTGCATGAATCGATAAGACAAAATATAGCACACATTCATCAAATCATTTGCTCGAATTACCCCTGATGTTTTATTTTCTTAGTCATAAATAATCCATCAATGCACCGATAAACAGAAGCTGCCCAAGCATACAAGCACGCGATCCAATCATAGATGCTGGGCTCCTCCACTTAGCTTTAAGCTACAATCACATAAATCTAGAACCCATAAAGATTCCTCCTTATCAATCACCATGATCTCGCACTGTTAACCCGCCAAATTCTCAAAACCTCCAGTTAAACTTTTCGTAAAACATCCCGAATTATTAGCTGCAATTGCCTATTCGACCTCCCGCTAGATAGTAAGTAGAACTCTTTAGAAACTTCATCAAAATCACGCAACCACCAACCTGCTCACAGGAGATAGCCCACTTGTGGAATTCCCTACTGATATCTCACAACGACGTTGCACAGGGTACAACTACCACGAAATCAGTAAACCCCTTCTGAGCCGATGCTCGTCCACTAACTGTAAAAGTCTTTTCATTCCCCATTGACATCAATGGAAAGTACGATAATACATTCCAAACTCAAAGTCACGCCGCATCCCATAATGATAATAAAGATTTTACACCCCTCTTCATTCCAAGCAAACTCCTTTATGTCATATTAATCCTTCCTCAGTGCAGTAGCAACCGTCCCAAATGGCATTTATGGACTTGGTCATTCTCCACCATGATTCCCAAATCACTCTAAACGTTTCTCAAGGCATGTGGCTATCCTACCGCAGAATCCATATGCTACTCTACCACTCCCACTTGGGTTAAACCATCTCTTTTAAGCAACTTCTCGACCTCTGCTTTTCATACTTGACCTACAAGTAATTCAACCACCGCGAGACGCCTCCCACCGTGTCTTTCCTCATCCTTTGCTACCCAAATGCTGCCTCAAATCAAAATCCATCTTTGTCGAGCCATTAGCATTAGGAACACCGATTTGATTCTGAAACTGCTACAAACCGCCATTTATGACAACCGCTTCTCATGCACCATTTCACACACACCCTGCCCCAAAGGCAAATAAAAGAAAACCATAACACCGGTGAACCTTAATACATTCAAGCAAGGACGATGACACCACATCACAAATGAAAATTCCACCACGCGCGAAAATATCAAGTCTCGTTACTCCATCAACCAAAACTTGAACATCCATAGTCCGATTGCCCTTCCCCAGCTGGAATTAGATATCGAACCTCTAAACCATGAACTGAGAAATCCTCTTTTCAAGCCATTCATTACCGTGATCCATAAATAAGCACTCTACTATTATATCAACATTGTGCGATAACAATGCATGAACATCATAGCAACCTATGCATGGCCTCAAAACCATAGGAAATATATTTACTGAGACGAAACGACAGAACATCCTTCCGCAAGGCGATGATAATATCCTACCCGAACACGCAGGGAAAACATTCTGCACCATGTCTGCAGTACCACCACAACTCTTCGATGCCCAATTGATAACAAGCGCTTCACGTCCGCAAGACTCCACTAGAATTGCTCATGACTCGTGAAACCCAAGTGAACTTAATGCTCAAATACCAAGCTGTCACGACCCAAAACTCGTAGACCATGAAGGCACCCAAGGTCACCGTCAGGCAAGCCAACTTTGTACTACAAATTTAATTATGAACTTTAATATTTCTGAAATCGTAACTCTTTATTAGATGAATAAATCAACACATAAAAATCATGGAAATTTACAATTTTTAAAAGAATAGGTAATATAAGTGTGTAAATGCTAAGCAAAATCACAAACAACTCCTAGAACATCCAAAACTCGGCTTCACTAGTGTACGAGCTTTTACTAAGGAGTATAATAACAATACAACATCTGTCTGGAATGTAAATAAGTCATGATGGAATAAATGGTATGATGGAGACTCTTTGGGTTGTGATACATAGCCTCGAATGCAGCTCACTATAAAGCCTCCCCAACAGCTGCGCCTATGCACCAAGTACAGTATGAGTACGTAAATCAACGCGTACCTAGTAAGTATCTAGCCTAACCCCGGAGAAGTAGTGACGAGGGGTCGACATCAAAACTTGCTAGAGGTCCAGTAAAGCAATATAATAAATCACAAGCAGATATGAAGCATACAACAATAATGGGGTAAATCTGTATGTTACATAATCTTCCAAAAATTTCTTTTTAAAGTATAAATTTTTCAATCTTTTATTCTACCTTAACAACTCAGAAAATGTCAAGTACAAAATATCAAATGAATAAGGGATAACATATAAAATTTACAGCATTAGTGGAAAGATAATCTCGTGAATGTTCAGACTACCAGCGATATAACACACGATTATGCTGAGTTCGTTCGGCCTGATCCAGAATAATGTGTACACTGCAGAGGGTCGAGTTGCACGAACCATAGATGCATCTTTTATACTGCCGAGGCATTCGACCCACTCCACAATAAAGGAAGGAAATCATCGAATTACAAGACACGTGTTTACAATACAATACATGGGTACGAAGCGAATTTTACCATTACCGTTTCGCAAATGACTTGCCAACAACTCAAGGTAATAAAGATCGGCCTAATATATATGTATATACTTCTAAATCAATTCATTTATAATTTTAATTAATTAAGATAGCAAAATGGTTTCAAGTATTTCAAATATTACATGGTAAAGTCCCAAGTCTACCCGGACATAAACATGAATTAGCTACGTATGGACTCTCATCAGCTCGTGCGTATGTAGCACCCATAACTAATAGCACATAACAATTACATCACCTAGGGGGTAGTTTCTCCCTCACAAAGTTAGACAGGAGACTTACCTCGCACCGAAGTTCAATAACTAGCTCCAATGCTGCATTTACTCTTCAATTGAAAGCCAAACAATTCGAAACTAGTCAAACAATGTGCAAAATAATCAAAATATACTCCAATGCGTATAAATTAACAATTTATAATAATTTTCAACTCCGCTCGAAAAGTCAACCCTCAGGCCCACGTATCGGAACCCGACATAAATTCACGAAATCCAAACACCCATTCCGATACGAGTTCAACCATACCAAAATTATCAAATTCCTACAACGAATCAAACTCCAAATCTCCAATTTACACTTTCGGAAGATTTCACCCTTATTTTGTCAATTTCTTCCGTTAAATTCAAAATAAATGATGAATATAACCTTGTATTTATGAGATATAATCCCTTTCGGATATAGAACACGTACTCAAGTTGAAGTCGTGAAGAACTCCTCCAAAATCGCCCAAACCCGAGCTCCAAAAATCCAAAATGAAATGAGGAAAATGACCATGTTCGATCCCTTAATAATCTACCTAGTTTCGCTTCTGCGGACAGATTGGTGCATCTGTGACATCGCTTCTGTAATGCCATCATCTCATCTCCGAAGCCCACTACCCAGTCGCACTCCCGCACCTGCGGAAATAATTTTGCTTCTGTGCCATCGCAACTGCATGTCTCATTTGTGCATCTGCAAAGCTAGCCGCTTATGCGCTGAAGATTTTTGCTTCTACAATCCATGCCTTGTCCCTTCCCAGTTGCTTATGCATTGCAAAATACCGCATCTGCGATTTTGCAGGTGCGGGAAATGCTTCACACATGTGACCTCTGCCAATCCTTCCAAATTTCGCTTCTACGAACGCTGCTTCGCTTATGCGATTGCGCATCTGCGATAAACTTCATCATAGATGCGATGACACTAGTGGCTGCCAAAAACAAGCTTTTACAAAAATTTCCAAACAATCCGTTAACCACCCAGAATTCACTCGTGGCCCGCTGGCCCTCAACCAACTATACCAATACGTCCTATAATATGATACAAACTTAGTCGAGGCTTTAAACCACGTCGAACCATGACGAAATTATGAATCACGCCTCGAATCGTATTATATGTTTTCAAATCTTTCAACTTCTATAATTTGCACTGAAACATAGGAAAATGAATAATACATGGAAACAAAAACTAAGTCATTCTTGGAAAGTAATTCCAACAATCATAGGAAAAGGAAAACATAACCTTAACTACCTAGGAAAGAAATAAATATAGTGCACAAATTCATAGAATATCTCTTGGGATCTCATCCACCTCTTCTTGGACATGAATTTGGGCCATAAAATATTTGTAAAACCTAGCCAAAGCACATGCTTTATCCTTGAGCTCTTCCTCCCAACGATGAAATTCTTTATTCATTTTAGAAGTCTAATGACCATGATTTGCAACTCAGCAGATCTTGTTAAAGGCCCTCTTTGAGATTTCAAAGTGATATACTTGTCCTTGAATAAAGTTGAGCTTCTTAGGATGCTATCGTTCTCCTCTTCTTGAAGAAAATTCGTCCTCGAATTTTGACCTTGCAGGAAGAAAACAACATTCACTAGTAAACGACATCCACTAATATGATCAAATGGTAGGAATAAAACAAGATATTGACTATGTGTCCACTTAACCCAATCAAATACTCCCTTATAAAGAATATATACATCATCATCCCAATATAATTTATGACTACTTAGATTAGTACAATAAAAACCTCAATTAGATACAATATGCAATGAAACATTTAATTCGAACTTATCAATAAGATAGTCCAAAAATATGCATGACAAACAAATTACAAAAGATTGATCACACATCCATTTAATATAAGTATCTCAACCACATGTATCAAAGAAGACACTTTTATGATATAGCCAACTATCTACAATTACAAATCTCATGGATTACTCTACATGTAAGCTATTCAAAGAAGCATATAAATTCTTAAGAATGTTAGAAGAATCCATAAATCCCATAATATAAATTGTGTTACATTCAAGCTCAAGATTATGACTTTTCCCAATAATGTTCCCATGTTGACAATCAACATGACTCAATGAATGACTCCCCATATGTAACGACCCGACCGGTTGTTTTGAGTATTTTAGCCCTGTTCCCCTATTTATTGCTTCCTCTATATTGTATTGTAGTTATGTGACTTGCCAGGGGTGTTTTGTTTTGGTTTCGGGTGAGTTTCGGAGTGAAATGGGGCACATAGTCCCTAAGTTGGAAGTTTAAGTTGAAATAGTTGACCATAGTTTGACTTTTATATAGACGACTCCGGAATGGAGTTTTGATGGTTCCAATATCTCCATATGGTATTATAGACTTAGGAGCATGTCTGGATCTTGATTTAGGTATGTCATTTCGGTTTGAATTGGCAAAAGTTATAAAGTTAAATGTTTGGAAGGTTGAGAAGTTTGACCAGGAGATGACTTTATTTATATCGGGGTCGGATTCTGATTTCAGAAGTTGGAATAGGTGTATCATGTCATTTATGACTTGTGTGCAAAATTTAAGGTCAGTCAGAGTTGTTATGATATGATTCGACGTTATTTATGGAAGTCGGATGATCATAGTTTCAATAGGCTTGAATTGGATTGCGATTCATAGAATCGATGTTCTTCGATGTGATTTCTAGACTCGAGTAGGTCCGTTATGTGTTTTGAAACTTGTTGGTATATTCGGACTGTGTCCCGGAGGCCCCGGGTGTGATTCGGATTGAATCCGGAACCAATTTGGACGTAATCATTTTTGCTGAAGCTCCAGCCATTCTAGTGTAATCGCCCCTACAGTAGGAAAAGTTGCAGGTGCAGACTCGCTGGTATGACTGAGGAAGCACATAAGCGGAAAAGGCTAGCCAGGCCAGGGGTCTTACAAGTGGAGGCCCTTCCGCAGGCGCTAGAGCGCAGATACGCCCAGGTTCCGCAGGAGCGGCCGCGCAGGTGCACGATTTGATTCGAAGAATCGAAATTATCTGATCCTAGTGGGAACCGCACCTGCGATGGATATTTCGCAGGTGAGACAGTCAGCCTGCATATGTGAAATCGCTTGGCAGAAAAAGGGGTCTTCGAGGGTTTATTTTTATTTCCACCTTTTGGACCTATAGAGCTCGGTTTGTGATGATGTTTCGAGGGATTTTCAAGGAAATAATCGGGGTAAGTGATTCTAATCCGGATTTGACTATATTACATGGATCCATTGTTATTTTCATCAGTTAATTAGTGATTTGATTTGAAAATTTGGGGACAATGGGGAACACTTCTTAGACTATATTTTGGGGATTTGAAAGGCGATTTGAAATCGGATTTGAGTAATTCTTGTACGGTTAGACTCATTATCGAATGGGTGTTCGGATTTTTTAATTTTGGCCGCGTTCCGAGAAGCGAGCCTAGGGGTTGACTTTTTTAGTTAACTTTTTGTTTCTCTTTAAAGATTGTAACTTTATTGATTGGAATAGCTTCCTATAGTCTATGTTTTTGGTATGAAGTTGTTTTGGCTAGATTCGAGCCATTCGGAATTGGATAATCGAGGGAAAGTTTAGTAGTGGATTGAGTTCACATATTTTGAGGTATGTGTCTTGTCTAACTTTGTGTGGGGGTAAATTACCCCTTAAGATTGGTGTTGTTTTGTGTTAATTGTGATATGTGGAAGCCGTGTACGCAAGGTGACGAGTGTGTACATAGGCTAAATGTGGTAGTTGACCGATTTTTGCTATTTAGATTCCTTTCAGGCCTTTAATTGAGTTACCATAACATGTTATATTCATCATCATTAGTCTATCTTCACATGATTCACTTGTCAGCGTTAATACTTGCCTTATCTCTTACTTGTTAATTGTCTTTACATGTTTAATCAAAGTTATTGTTTTCTCTATTGCTTATTTGTTATTTGACCGTTGATTTCCTTACTTGAGGTTGTTATTTCTCGCAATATCTTGTTGTTGAAATTCATATTGAGTTATAAAGTCTGTGATTCACATTGAAGCAGAGTTGTGAAATACCATTCCTGTTGAGTTATTCACTTTCGGTTGCTATTGTTGAGACTCTTCTGCATATTGTGGTTGAGCCTTCGTCTATTTATTATGGAAACACTATTATTGTTGACCTTTTTGGCAAGTTGTGAATTGGGTTGTTTAGGTGCGATTTGTGATACTGTAAGGCCTAGTAAAATGTTTCCTAAAAACCCGGATTTTGTGATGCCGAAATAGGCATAGAGGTTAATAGTAGTAGAAATTCTTACGTGCATCATGGCCGAGGCTCATGCTTCTAGGTATTCCGTGCATCTAGGTTCTACAAAGATGTATCATGACCTCAAGGAAATCTATTGGTGGAATGATATGAAAAGGAATGTGGCGGACTTTGTGGCAAGGTGTCCGAATTGTTAGGCAAGTGAAGGCCGAACATCAATGGGGAAATGATTAATATAGATTTTATGGTAGGATTATTGCGCACTTCGCGTAAGTTTGACTCAATTTGGGTGATCGTGGATCGACTCACAAAATCAGCACATTTCTTGCCAGTTTAATCTACCGACACAGCGGAACAATATGCTCAGTTGTATATCAAGGAAATTGTCATGTTGCATGGCACTCCAGTTTCTATCATCTCCGATCGAGGGGCTCAGTTCACGGCAAAGTTTTGGACAAAATTTCAGGAAAGCTTGGGTACTCAGGTAAATCTTAGTACAGCCTTCCATCCACAGACTGATGGGCAAGCAGAGCGGACTATTCAGATGCTTGAGGACATGTTGCGTGCTTGTGTTCTCGATTTCAAGGGCAGCTGGGATGATCATTTGCCACTCATAGAGTGTGCTTATAATGATAACTTTCATGCGAGTATTCATATGGCACCATTTGAGGCATTGAATGGTAGGAGATGTAGATCTCCCATTAGGTGGTTCGAGATCAGGGAAGCTGAGTTGACAGGGCCAGACCTCGTGCATCATGCGATGTAGAAGGTTAAGATCATAAAGGAGCGGTTGAAAACTGCCCAAAGTCATTAAAAATCCTATTCGAATGTCTGTCACAGAGACTTAGAGTTCAACGAAGATGATTGGGTATTCTGGAATGTTTCCCCCATGAAGGGTATTATGCGGTTTGGAAAAAAAGGGAAAATTGAGTTTGAGGTATGTCGGGCCGTACAAAATCATTCAGAGAATTGGCCAGGTGGCGTACAAGCTTCATCTACCACCCGAAATGTCATTAGTCCACCCGGTATTCTATGTGTCTATGTTGAAGAATGTAGTTGGGGATCCGTCAGCCATTGTGCCGGTTGAGACCATTGAGGTTAATGAAGAATTTTCATATGAAGAAATTCCAGTTGCCATTATTGATAGACAATTCCGAAAGTTGAGGAATAAAGAAGTTGCCTCCGTGAAAGTGTTATGGCAAAACTAGTAGGTTTAAGAGGCCACGTGGGAGGCCGAGGAAGAAATGAAGAAGAAGTATCCACACTTGTTTGAATAGCTGTGTAATCCTTTCTTTTTATGAGCTTGTCGCCTATGAATTTTGTATCACTTGTTCAGTTAATGTAAAGGTGTTCCTTTTGATTATATGTTGCCTATGAGGCTACAAGTTGTATTGTTTTGAGTTTTGTTACATCATTGGGTTGTGCATATGTTTGTAAGATGTATTTATGGGGCTCTCTGACAGGTGGATAGGCCTAGTTACAAAGGAAACTCTGGCGAAATTTTTGAAAATTTAGAGAGTTAGTCAACTTTAGGGATGCTGATGTGTGGTATGATAACCGGGATGCATAAGTTGCTAATAATGGACCTTGATCCTTATTCGAGGACGAATGATGTCACGCCCCGAACCTAGGGGCGAGACCGGCACCCAGTGCCTCACCTATCCTTGCGTACCAACTTGCGACTAAGGGACTCTGAACATATAATGTCATACTTTGGCCATGAGCCACATTGCAAGACAATTTACGAGTGCTAACAAAACATCAATATAAAGCTGGTTTGACAAGGACGACATAACTACTACAACTGGAAAACCAACAAAATATACATACAAGGTTTACAAGCCCAACATACTACACTAACTGACAGGATATGTCTACAATCCTCTAGTGATGGATGTACTAGGATCGGAGTAGGACCCCGACCTATCCATAACATATATACACAATATGTACACAAAACTCTAGACCCGGCAAGTCCGAAGGATGCGGAGCATACCGATCAAGCTGAACTCGGGAAACACCTACTGAGGAGGTCTACTCGTCTATCTGTCTGAACCTGCACGCATGAAATGCAGCGTCCACGGCAAAAGGGACGTCAGTACGAAATAATGTACCGAGTATGTAAGGCAACAGATTAATGCAAAGCTGAAACTGAACTGATAATATAATAACTGAAAGTAACTAGGAGTCAAAGATAATCTGAAGATATGCTTACCTGCTGATACTGATCAATTTTCTCAATATAGTAAGTAAAATAGTTGCCCGGCCCTATAAGGCTCGGTATATATATAACTGCTCTTCCGTAGTAGGATCGCTCATAGGCGCTCGGCCATACTAGGCGTTGTATCTCGGCCATGCTGGGCTCGCTCATAGGTGCTCGGCCACAGTAGGCTTGGTATATAACTTACCATATGATTAGAGGTTGCCCAATAGGGGCCTACCCATCGATTATAGCTCGATGGTAATGTAAATATTGTAATACTGTATATATAGGCTCTATGCTCTCTTGACTGGAAGAAGACAATACTCAATTGAATATGAAGTCCTGATAAGGAGAATACTATAACTTATAAGACTAGGATAATGTATTTAAATTCGGGAGTATGAACTTCTCTTTATGCCTCGTTATCAAACACATGTAATTACGAGATCATGCCAAAATGAAGGAAGGGCTTAGCTTTAACATACCTGGAGTAGGGAAAATTCCGTATGATATTCTTGAGAAGGATGTCAATAACGACAACATGTAATGGTGCATGTAAGTAGGGGAAAATCCATATGATATTCTTGAGAAAGATTACATCGTACTTCCTTAGAATCGTAAAATCTCACGATACAGCTCCGACCATTGTAAATCACGTATGCAATTTCTCTGAAACATGATGTTGTCTCTTCTAATCTTAAGGGGGTAAGCAAACATTAGCTTGCATTACTAAAGTGAATATATTTGTGCAATTCACGTTCAGAAGGCACCTTGCTACACCTTATATGAGCCACTTAGTGGCTTTGTTAACCACTTCTTGGGCTGCCACGTTGGTGGTAAGATCCATCAAGCTTATCCAATTCTAATTAATTATTAATTTATTAATCTCCCACTAACCAATAATTAACCAATTACCCACATATTTAAGAATTATCTCAAATTACTTAAAATACTACTTACTTTTAACACACCTTATACACCTTACTATCATGGTCATGTGGTACCTTGTATGGCACTAGTCCATAAATGTCAGGTATTATAGTTCGGACAGTATTTTACCCCAAATTGCCAAACTTCGACGAAACTTATTTTCTTTGATTCGCTTACCCTCTCACCTTCACGAATTTACTTATCACTTGTTTTAAATGGCATAATACTTATAATCTCTAAATAATTTTCTTCCCGAACTTACGTCGATTAGCCTACTACGAAACTTTACCGTACGAAAATGCGAAATGTAAAATCTCATTTCCGAGCTTTCATAAATTTACTTATGCCGTACTTTCATGTATGAAAACATGGGGTGTAACATTATTCCCCCCTTTGGAATATTCGTCCTCGAATGTTGACTGCTGCACTTATCATCATCATAACCTATAGCTCTTGCGAATACTTTAGTACACTCCTAGCCATCTAGGCAACTGTTCTGTGAATAAATCCAAAGTCCAGGCATTCCCCCCTTTAGGCCTCTTTCTCACACCACGACTTGTGGTCAGAATTTTTCCAATTTTGTAACCGTTGCTACCTTCTGTCATGCAGCATGTACCACGTTTTCCTTGTGTGTGAGCCTATGCGACTCTTCCCTCCAGCTTTTTCCTCTAGTTTTTAGTGAATCGTTAGGCCTCACTTTGTAAACATATACAAAGCTTGACAAGATGTCCCTCTAGACATCTGTAGGTATACTGAAGTTATTCGCTCGGTACTCTGTCGAACATACGAATATTGCTATATCTTATTCATAGTCCCGGTTATCTATTCCCATGATTTACTGCATTTAAGTAGGTCATAATATACCATAACTCTTACCTCGATTTATCGTTACTGAGGTCTGCTACCCAACTCCAGGTTACGTTCGTTGCTTATCCCATATGTATAAATCTATATCCTTTAATGCTTCCTTCTTACTGTTCATCTTACGAATGACGGCCTAATCCCACCTTATACTTTGTGACTTTTGTCTATCCATTGTTGATTCACCTTAATGTTGATCTATCATCTACCACTGATAACTTGAGCTTTTATGTAATATTGCCGCTAGGGCTCACGTCTCATTGGGGAACATCTGAAATGATTAGACTGATCCACCTGGGGCGATACCATGCTTTCATAACTGTATTTCATAGCATCCCAATGTGATTCACCTTACGTCGGTATTTGATTCCTGTACAATTCATGAAATTTCCCTTTTTTTCCTTCAAATCATTATTCAATCAAAGGCCCAAACGTCGACCTTCATTTATCACAATTACACCATCATTATACTACCAGGGTAGCATTCCATCTCTTCTAAATGCTACTAGGCTTAGACTCATTTGAATTCATTCAGTCTATACTGAGCTTTTTATAACTTAGACAGACCATTATCTCTCTTGTTTTCATGGGCTTAATCCTGAGGACTTATACATTTCTTGCCACCTCCTCACTCGCCCATTCTTATCCTTACTCTTGTCATAAAACCTTGTCGCTTTACTAAACTTTAGCTTGCGATCTATACGTATCTATTTATGCTACTCGCAACCTCCCTTCAACTTGCTTGCACCATAGATTTCCTTATGTTATTCTGGAACATCAAGCGAGACATCATATTATCTCTAACTCTTCTTTACTGTCTTGGCTAGATATCTCGGTACCTAGAAACCATAGGCTTGAAGATATGCTACTGACGATGCCACTATTAGTCCTGGATACTGAATCCCCACGCTTCTAGCCCTCTATCTGAAGTATGGATTATCCACAACCTTCTGCACTTGAGTAACTCATACGTTGTTCACCTTTGCCTTACTTACCTTAAAATCTCGCATCACATCTTCTATATCTTTCATGAACTACCTTCCACATAGTATAATTCACATCCACAACTTGAAGTTTTATTATACTACTTGCACCTCTAATATTAAGAGTGACTCTGCAATGTTCTTAATCACGATTTCTATAATTTTCTGGGTCCAATAATCAGACTCCTGATTTACTTAGTTGATGTAAGTATTTAGTTTCCTCTTCCCCCTGTTCAACCGTTATGTAGGCTTAAGCTATCTTTCAATCTGCGGCTCATGTTATTAGTTATTACTTTTAGCCTTTCATAGTCGCTATGGAATATCTATGATACAATCCTTTAACAATTCAATCCTTTGCCTATGACCCGAGCTCAATTCTTCCTTTTAACTTATACCGGAACCTTCTACGGCTGCATGATAGTCAATATATATGCTGCATGGATAATACTCCGAACTCTTAAGTGCGTTCATAACGTAACCAATTCTAGATCATTGATCGAATAATTCCTTCCGTTCCTTCTCAGCTTTCTTTAAATGTAAGCTATTACTTTTCCTGGTCTTTCTGCCTCCTTGTTGCATGCATACTTAGCTTATCTTAGTGCCCACACATATTGGAATTCCATACAACTCATATGATCTTGAATATCAATTATGATTTTTCTCCCCGTTCATTAGCCACGGTAGGTGCCACCTTCTTATGGAGTGCATACAATGTTATTGTGAGACTGTTGTTACATGACCATTTTCTCTTTAGGTCACTGTGCTTAGGTTGAAGCCTTCCTCCTTATTTCCTCAGCTAGTCTTTCATTATAGTACTTGGGGAGGACCCTCTGATTCTTGCAAGGCTGCGAGCTTATTACATTGTTTATCCGGTAGAAATTTTGATGTTCTTTCTTACTTGTAATTAGCCTTACTTTCTTAACTTCATGCCCCTTTGCTCGTAGAATTGCTTCTGAGCTTATATTTTGATTGTCTTCCTAGTGGCACTCTCTTTATCTCTGTAACACTCATACGGTACCTTTACTACCCCAACTCCTATCTTAATATTTCTCAAGGTTACGATGTCATATCTGCGAGATTTAATGCCTCATGTTGGGGTTCACTATGTTTATCTTGCACTATCTATTGATTTGTCTGTATCCTCTTGTCTAACCATAACTAGACTTTTCCTGAATCAACTACTGACTACTCGTTGGCCCATTCTCATATCAGTATTCCGCGTAATCATTCTTGGGTTATTTCTTTTGTCTTAACTTACCTCTCACGCTGGTTCCTTATTTATCAAACACATCCCGGGCCGGAACCCTTACTTCCTCTCCTTGACGTCGTGCTTGCATAATGTTCTGGAGTCAAGCATATCCATAGGATTTGAATAAGTGCAATCTCATTCCTGTTTTTTTTTATCGCATTCTTCCTTTACCATTCCATAGTTACTAGAATCATTGAATTCTGATTTAATGTCACATCACTCCATATTCCCCCTTTTAGGGGCATACTATGATTTAGTGCTATGATGATCTACGTATAGATGTTTTACCTCTTCATCTTTGGCGTCTTTTCATATCATCGATGACCGTTACTTGCCTTACGATAATCTCTCTGTATCAAGGATAATAAAATTCCTTACTCGCGAGGGTGACACTTAGTGTAACTAGCACATATAGTCCCTTAAGCTTAACTTTGCTCACATTGCTGGCTTTATGGAAGCGTCTCCCTGGATGACCATTCTCTGAATTTCTTATGAATCTTCTTCTGTTGTCCATTCTATTATTGCCGGAATGAAATGTGAAATTCTCATGATACCGACTATTATCAATATCACTCAGTCCCTAATTAATGTTTAGTTTATCTTATTCATCAGTCCATACTGATTTCTATTATTCTGGGGTATAACTTTTCCTTCTGGTTGTTGCATTGGAGTCACGAACTAATTTCTTGAAATGAGGATATGACTTTATGGCCTATACTCTTTTGTTGTCTTAAGGCCTGTCACCTCTCGTCTTTTCCTTAACTTGACCATAGACTCTGTAATACTATCATCTTTTTGACCTACCGTTGTCATCCATGTATCATATATTACTCATAAAGCTTTACTGACTCTCTTCTTATTTCCCGCTAACATTTATGTCTATCACTTTTTTCTGAAAACTTCAACAAGACATCTAATTGTAATATTCTAGAGTGCACCATCTGGATGTCTCAGAAGGAGATTTATTAGCACGTTTGCAATATCCTTCAAAAATGTCAACTAACAGAAACGATCCATCCACCATTTTGGGTCACTCTAACCCCAGCCGGATCCTGATATCCCGTCTTTTTTTTAACAACACCTGTTAGCCCTCATTGGGCATAACTGAGATGGGTATGGCCAATTATACATACCTCTACTACTGTTGAAGATAACTCACAATGCCTATATTTTTCTGCCTGAGTTGAAAATACCGATAATCTTCATTAACTGGTACATCGTACCCTTCTCATCTTGCTCCTTTTACTTGTTGAAGCTTGTATTTACCTTCTGAATCTCTCATTGCCTGTCACCATTGGGGTGGATAGATATTCTTTCCTTAAGGTTCCTTATCGAGAAGCTTACACGTCTTAGCACACACATGATCTACTGAAGACCTTACATTTACTCATCATAAGCATCATGCAAAATCGAGTTCCTCTAACTCAACTCTCCCACAGCCACATGTAATCTCTTACCAACTGTCTTTTGGTTGTAGGTATTGTCTTATTACGAGTAACACAGAGTTTAGGAGTTTTAATTCTTACAACTGAGCTTTACCACATGATCTAGAGTAAGAAGAAAGAGTGAAAGTCCTAAATTCCCTATAGCATCCTGCTTATATGTGAGGTGCACGACACACCCCTAAACAAGAATCTACTAGACACAACTTGTAGACTCCATAGGACAGAACCGCTCTAATAACACTTTTGTCACGCCCCGAACCTGGGGGACGAGACCGGCACCTGGTGCATCACCTATCCTTGCGTACCAACTTGTGACTAAGGGACTCTGAACATATAATGTCATACTTTTGCCATGGGCCACATTGCAAGACAATTTGCGAACGCTGACAAAACATCAATATAAAGCTGGGCCGACAAGGCCGACATAACTACTACAGCTGGCAAACCAACAAAATATACATACAAGGCTTACAAGCCCAACATACTGCACTAACTGATAGGATATGTCTACAAGCCTCTAGTGATGGATGTACTGTGATCGGAGCAGGGCCCCGACCTATCCATAACATATATATACATATATACACAAGTTGTACATAAAAGTCTAGACCTGACAACTCTGAAGATGCGGAGCTTATCGATCAAGCTGAACTCGTGCAACACCTACTGAAGAGGTCTACTCGTCTATCTGTCTGAACCTGCACGGATGAAATGCAGCGTCCCTGGCAAAAGGGACGTCAGTACGAAATAATGTACCGAGTATGTAAGGCAACTGATTAACTGAAAGCTAAAACTGAACTGATAATATAATAACTGAAAGTAACTGGGAGTCAAAGATAATCTGAAGATATGCTTACCTGCTGATACCGACTCAATTCTCTCAATATAGTAAGTAAAATAACTGTCCGGCCCTATAAGTCTCGATATATATATAACTGCTCTGCCATAGTAGGCTCGCTCATAGGCGCTCGGCCATACTAGGCACTATATCTCGGCCATGCTATGCTCGCTCATAGGCGCTCGGCCACAGTAGGCTTGGTATATAACTTACCATTTGATCAGAGGTTGCCCAATAGGGGCCTGCCCATCGATTATAGCTCGATGGTAGTGAAAATATTGTAATACTGTATATATAGGGTCTCTGCTCTCTTGACTGGAAGAAAACAATACTCAATTGAATATGAAGTTCTAATAAGGAGAATATTGTAACTTATGAGACTAGGACAATGTATATAAATTCGGGAGTATGAACTTTTCTTTATGCCTCGTTATCAAACACATGTAATAACTAGATCATGACAAAATGAAGGAATGACTTAGGCTTAACATACCTGAGCTGATTTTCTGGACAACTAGATCATGACAAAATTCATATGATATTCTTGAGAAAGATTGCACCGTACTTCCTTAGAATCGTAAAATCTCACGTTGCAGCTCCGACCATTGTAAATCACGTATGCAATTTCTCTGAAACGTGATGTTGTCTCTTCTAATCTTAAGGGGGGTAAGCAAACATTAGCTTGCATTGCTAAAGTGAATATATGTATGCAATTCACGTTCAGAAGGCTAAAGAAAATGTTAACCTTGTTATGTACTCTAATAATGTGACACATTGCTACACCTTATATGAGTTACTTAGTGGCTTTGTTAACCACTTCATGGGCTGCCACGTTGGTGGTAAGATCCATCAAGCTTATCCAATTCTAATTAATTGTTAATTTATTAATCTCTCGCTAACCAATAATTAACCAATTACACACATATTTAAGAATTTTCTCAAATTACTTAAAATACTACTTAATTATAACACACCATATACACCTTTCTATCATGGTCATGTGGTACCTTGTATGGCACTAGTCCATAATGCCGGGTATTATAGCTCGGACCGTATTTTATCCCAAATTGCCAAACTTCGACGAAACTTATTTTCTTTGATTCGCTTACCCTCTCACCTTCACAAATTTACTTATCACTTGTTTTAAATAGCATAATACTTATAATCTCTAAATAATTTCCTTCCCAAACTTACGTCGATTAGCCTACGACGAAACTTTAATGTACGAAAATGCGGAATGTAACATCTCATTTTCGAGCTTTCATCTATTTAATTATGGCGTACTTTCACGTACGAAAACATGGGGTGTAACAAATGATCTTAAGTGGTGGAGGATGTAAGGCCCGGTAAAACTTTTCCTAAAAACCTGGATTCTGTGATGCCGAAATAGGCGTAGAGGTTAATAGTAGTAGAAATTCTTCGGACTTTTTGGATTGAACAGTACGCTGGGGAGTTGAAGAAAATCTTGGGCAGAAGTGGGCATTTATGCGGCCTATTCTGCGACCACAGAACCACTCTACGGACCGCAAAATGGTCGCAGAGTGGGTCAGTTCTTTTGGCTCATTTTGATGTCAAATTTCACGGCCATTATGCGACCGCATAACCACTTTGCAGATCGCTCTGTTGTCGCATATCCAGCTTTGGTATTTATCAGAGAGAGGTTCTGCAGTGCACTATGCGACCGCAGAACCGTTCTGTGGTGCATTATGCGACCACAGAACAGGTTTGCGGGCCGCATAGTGACCGCATACCTGGTCAGTTCCTTTCCATTTTTGGCACCCAATTTTCGCGGTCATTTCTTGGATAGCATAATCATTATGCAGTAGCATATGCGACCATAGAACCTGTTCCGGAGCTTTATTTTTGGGGTATTTAAACCCGACCCTATTCTGTTAAAACACATCCCATAGACCATTTTGAGCTTATTTTTGATATTTTTAGAGTGAGAGAGACAGTCCTAGAGAGAGAAAGTGATCTTCATCAAATTTCTCTTCAATTCTATCTTAAAACCTTGAAGATTCTCAAGAGAGGCACCTAGGTCTTCTTCCTTAGAGGTAAGTATCTATCACCCAAACTCTTAATTTCAAAATGTAACTAGAATGGGCCATTAGTAAGGTAATTCATGGGGATGGGGGTGCTTACCTTGGATGCATGTGTTCCTAAGGTATGTGGGGAGGTTGTGAGTTAAAGATAGAAAAGAATAGGGTGTGGGTTGGTGGAGTCTTTCATAAAAAGGGCCATGAAACCTTAATACACACATAGTGTTTGATAGAATGCTCAAGTAAGCTAGAATTATGATCGTTTTCCGAAGTTTGTGTTCAATTTTGCTACATTGCTAAAATATATTGAAGTTGCTAATATGCCTAGAATTCAAGCCAAATTCGATTAAGGACTGTTATGCCAAATTATGTGAAAAGCATCTATGTGCCTTGAATTCTAAATTGCTCACATTTGAAATCAAAAGTCTTGAATAAAAACCGTGTTGTTATTGATGATAATAATAATGTTGGATTGTGGAAAAGATCTTGAATTATGAGAGATAAGGCCAAGTGCCAAGAATGACTTTATAATTAAAGTCACTTGTGGAAATGTGCTGAAAATATAGGAAAGAAATATGATGTAAGATGATCGATTGAAATGGTTGATGTCTTGAATGAGATGGCTTAGCCGATCGAGCCAAGATCGGACTCCATGTAATAACATGGTGGTATTGTGAGTGAAATTGTGAACATGTTTGATGTCTCAAATGAAATGGCTTAGCCGATCGGGCCGAGATTGGACTCCGTGTAAGAACACGGTGGTATTGTGGACTGTGGTATATTGGCACTAAAAACCATACCACTTAATAATGCGGGACTTGACTTAAAAATCTATGTGATCCTTAACTTGATGTTTTAATGTTATTTGAAGCTCGTATTGAATCCTTGACTGTTTCCCTTGAATTATTATTCATTTTCTTGAAATGGTGTTTAGTTTTCATACTAGTACTATTCGATATTACTAACGTCCCTTTTGCTAGGGGCACTGCATCTTTAAATGGATGCAGGTGGTTCCATAGTAGACAGTGTTGATCATAGATAGGTGTTGTATCCTCTTCTCAGCGGACTCGGTGAGCCCCATTTCATTCCGTGGTCATGTAATATTTCTTTTGTTTATATTGTTGTACTTTTGAGGTATAGCTGGGGCCTTGTTGCCGACACCTTCTTTACACTCTTTTGTATCTTTAGAGGCTCTGTAGACACTCTGTGGGTTGTATACGGGTGTTGGGAATGTATAATAAGTTATGTGTTGTTTGATCACTTGTTCCACTCAGACTAATTAATGAAATCATGTTTTTTTTTCTTCTTGATCATGGGTGAGTGGGGTAAAAAGTAGTTAACAGGATTGCTCGACCGGGTTTACTCGGTTGAGCGCCGGTGGCTCTTCTCGAGGTTGGGGCGTGACAGATACGTTGTGATATTGATATGCATGCGGTGAGATAAGGTGGGCTTGATACGAGTGTTACTAGTAGGGGAACTACTTGAAGCCATGCAGTTTGATAAGGTGGGCTAAAATGCGGGAAGCTATTTCGAGAAAACTGATTTTTAAAACTAAATTCAAGGCTCCCCCGGTGATATTAGAAAAGATTGTGATTTGTTTTGTGATTTTAGACTACGAGGCAGTACCTCGGTAGTGATTCTCGTTGTTACTTTTCTATTACATCACTTGTGTTTTGGTTTCTTTGTTCACTTTGCAAATTATTACTTGTTTTCTTATATGATGCCTTATTTGCCTTAGTTCAGTATTCTTATTTATTCCAATAGGGCCTTGACCTGACCTCGTCACTACTCTATCGAGGTAAGGATTGGCACATAGTTGGTACCACTGTGGTGTACTCGTGCTACATTTCTGCACATCCTTTTGTGCAGATCCAGGTACCTCTTACCAATCCAGGCATCAGTGAGTCGAGTTCGTACTTGGAGACTTCAAGGTATACCTGCCGGCTTCCGCAGGCCACTGAGTCACCTCTATCTAGTTCTATTCCATTTTTCTTTTTATGGATATTGTTGTATAGGGATGTTCACTATACCCTTGTAGAGCTTGTGACTTGATATCACCAGATTTTGGGGAGTTTGTTTCGTTTGATATCACCTCTATCTAGTTCTATTCCATTTTCCTTTTTTGAGAGTTTTATCATTATCTCAGTTATATTCTGCATATATGTTAGGCTTACTTAGTCTTAGAGACTAGGTGCCATCACGACTTCCTATGGAGGGAAATTGGGGTCGTGACAAGTAGTTTCAGAGCACTAGGTTCATAAGTGCTACGAGTCACAAGCATGTTTGGTAGAGTCTCGCGGATCAGTATGGAGACGTTTGTACTGATATTCGATAAGCTATGGAACTGTTAGGAAAAGCTTCACTTCTTTGATTCCCTATCGTGTGAATTTGTTGACTTTGAATTCTAAATCTATATCTTTCTATTCTCTCACAGATGGTGAGGACATACACCGCTGGATCTGATAATTAAACACAAGCACCCCCTACTAGAGTCACGAGAGGCCAGGGTCGGGGCAGAGGCCGAGGAGGGGCACGTGGTGCAGCCAGAGCACCTACCTAAATTGTGACAGAGGAGACACCAGTAGCTCCAGTTGGGGGGTAGGCACCTGATTCGCCTGTCGCTAAACCGACTCTCACCTAGTTCCTGAGCATGTTTGTTACTCTAGCTCAGGCAGGGTTGATTCCACTTGTACCATCAATATCTCAAGCTAGGGGAAGAGCACAGACTCCCGCAGCCCTTACCCTATAGTAGCAGGTCTATGTTGACCAAGTCCCAAAGATCATACCAGTGTAGCCGGTTATCCCAGTTCAGCCCTAGGTTAGAGCAGCAGCATCTGAGGAGGAGCAGCTCAATATCGAGAGGTACAAAAAGTACCATCTTCCTACCTTCAGCAACCTAGCTACAGAGGACGCACAAAAATATTTAGAGAAGTGCCACCATATTCTTCGTACCATGGGTATAGTGGAGTCTAGCGGGGTGGCTTTCACTACTTTCCAACTATCGGGACGAGCATGCCATTTGTGGGGGGCTTATGAGGAGGGTAGCCCCACCGAGGAAGCTTCATTCATATGGGCTCAGTTTTCAGAGATGTTCATGAGAGAGTTTATTCCCAGAGCCTTCGGGATGCCTGGCGTTCCGAGTTTGAGCAGTTGCAATAAGGTTCTATGACCGTATCATAGTATGTTGTCTGGTTCAGCAAGCTGTTCAGACATGTACATGCCTTAGTCTCCACAGTTAGAGAGCGAGTCCGTCGATTTATCGAGGGGCTCAACTATGGTATTAGAATTAGCATGGCTCGAGAGTTAGAGACTGATATTCCATATCAGCAGATGGTAGAGATCGCTCGCCGATTAGGAGGGTATGCGGGACTTGGAGAGAGAGGAAAGGGAGGCCAAGAGGCCTTGAGATTCTGGCACATATAGTGGTGCCCGTGCCCCAGTTGTAGCCCATCATGATAGAGGCTATGTGAAACATCCAGATCATTCGTCACTTCCAGCTTCTAGTGGTATTCCGGCTACTCCCAATTCTCAGGTTGCCCATTTTGCACATCCACTGTCTAGTTCACCTCCTGCACGGGGTACTTTTGGCAGTCAGTCTAGCCAACCAGGCCCGAGCCAGTTTCAGCAGCCACGTCCTCTGAGACCTTGTTTTGAGTGTGGTTATACTCTTCATATGGTGAGGGACTTCCCCATACTCAGGAGGGGGGCACCTCCATATACTACTCAGGCTCCACTTATTCCATAGGGTCCTTGGACTTCTCAGGTCATGGTTACCGCACCGATTGCCACTCCACTTGCTCACTTAGCTGGGGGTAGAGGTCAGGCGGGTAGGGGTCTCCCTGGGGGGAGGCCAAGCCAGATGTTATGCTCTTCTGAGTAGGATGGAGGCGGTTGCATCAGACTCAATCATCACAGGTATTGTTCCAGTTTGTCATAGAGATTCATTAATCTTATTTGATTTAGGCTCCATATATTCATATGTATCATCTTACTTTGCGCCATATTTGGTTATATCTCATGATTCTTTGAGTTCTTCAGTCTAATTGTCCACGCATGTAGGAGATTCCATTGTTGTTGATCGTGTGTGTCGATCGTGTTTAGTTGTTCTTGGTGGTTTTGAGACCAGAGTTGATCTATTGTTGCTCCGTATGGTAGATTTTGATGTTATTTTGGGCATGGAATAGTTGTTGCCCTATCATGCTATTCTCTATTGTCATGCCAAGATGGTCACATTGGCTATGCAATGTTTGCTGCTGTTGGAGAGGAGGGGTACTTTGGATTATGTTCCTAGTTGTAAGGCCCCATAAAATTTTACCTAAAACCCGGGGTTTCGTGGTGCCGTAGTAGACTTATGCGTTGATTATTGTAGAGAACTAGCTAAGCGACTGGGGGCTTTTGGGTTGAACAGTGCGTTGGGGAGTTGTAAAAAAATTTTGGAACCACAGGGCATTTCTACGGTCCATTTTGTGGTTGCAGAACTGATCCGTGGACCGCAGATTTGCCGCAGACTGAAGCAGAAATTTTGGCAAAAACTTTTGGACCATTATGCGGCCGCATAATCATTTTGCGGGTTGTACAACCCATCGTAGACCCAACAAAAATATTTTCGGAGGAAAGTTCTACGATGCATTATGTGACCTCAAACAGGTCGGAGAGTGATGTTGGAGTGCCCAGTTCTGGAGGGCCATTAGGTCGTTCATTCCGCGAACCGCAGAGCGTTATGCGGTCGCAGATCTGTATCGGGTCTTCATTTTTTTAGTTTTTGAACCCAATCCCATTCTTATAAAACAATCTTAGGGATCATTTTAGAATGTTTAAACTTATATTTTAGAGAGAGGAAGGTGGTTTAGATGAGAAAATGAATTTCTAAGTCACTTGTTCATCAATCTTTGCTCAAGTCTTGAAGAATTCTCTAGGGTAACTCACAAGGTATTCAACCAAAAGGTAAGGTTCTAGCCCTAGCCTTCAATTTCGAGTTTTGACTGAAAATAGGTAATTAAGCCAAGCAATTCTTGGGTGTGGGAGTTATTCATTATGCATGCATGTGCTATCTAAGGTTGTAGGGAGATTGTTGAGTTCAATTGGGTAGATTTTGGGTAGTGAAATAGAGGAACCCTCTATAGGAGGGCCTTGAGATCATAATGGCCACCTAGTGTTTGATAAAGTGATCAAATGAGCTAGAATCATAAACTCCTTCCTAATTCGTGTTCAATGTTGCTGTGTCTCTAAATAAATCAAAGTTGCTAGGATTACGGAACTGTGTAGTGAATTAATAAAACCTCAAAGCGAGGTATGTTGGCTAAACTCCTCTTATAGGATTGAACCCCACAATGGCCTTATAAGTCCCGTGATGCTCATTATAAATTGATTATTCCAAATAAGCCTTGTGTCAAAATAAATATGTGTTCAATATATATTCCAAAGATTCTTGTTATGTTGAGTTACTGTTTGAGAATGTGGTTTAGGTATGAGCGTGTGTTATTATGTTATGACTTAAAAATGTGATTCTAATGAAAGCTATCATGTCAAATTGTGTAAGAAATCACACGTTCCTAAGACCCTAAATTGCTCAAATATTTGTTTAAAGTCTTAATTTGCAAGGCCTTGTTGTTTATTATCCATAATGCTATTTGAAAGTGAAAGAATAGAACATGAAATATGGTGTGCGGACAACGTGACAAGAATGAAATTGTATCATGGCCATTGGTGCCAATGAAATGAATGATATGCAAAAGATTAAGAAATAAGTGGTAAATCCTTTTAATATTAAATGCTTTGGGAGTATCGATTAGCCACTGAGGAAGGGTAATCCCCTCATATGGGATGAGATTGTTTCCCCTTATATGGGATGAGATTGGTGTGTTGAGATGTTTCGCCTTAAATGGGATGAGATTATTGCTAGCATGATGTGATGTGATGTCGACCCACACGACATTGTGGTGAGACAGCTTAGCCGATCGGGCTGAGATCGGAAGCCATGCCGCGCACATGGTGGTATTGTGAGTGGATGTCTCGGGATGAGACTGCTTAACCGGTCGGGCTGAGATCGAACTCCGTGCTAAAACAAGGTGGTACATCGGTGCTAAAGATCTCCTAACTTAAAAAGATTGGAACTTACTTGAAATGTTCCTTTCCCATAACTTGACACCTTCATACTATTTGGTTCTCTTATTGATTTCCTGTTTCCTTCTCCGTTTGTTGTCACCACTTCTATTGAGAGGGTCTTTAATTTTACATACTAGTACTATTCAATATGTACTAACGTCCCTTTTTCTGGGGGCGCTGCATCTTTAATGGATGCAGGTGGTTCCATAGCAGGTGGTATCGATATGTGATAGCAGCACACCCTCTCCTCAGCTGACTTGGTGAGCCCCACTTCATTTCGGGGTCTTGTATCTCTTATCCTTTGTACATAGTGTTTGAGGTATAGCCGGGGCCTTGTTGTTGGAAGTGTCATAGAACTCTTAAGTTCCTATTAGAGGCTCTGTAGACATAGTGTGGGTTGTATCTATTTTTTTGGGAAGATTACACTAAATGCTGCAATCGTATCATTTGTAGCACTTTAACTATGCTTGTACAATGTACTAGTTTGGAGACTTGGTAGTAAGGTAACTAATGGAAATGAACTAGTGTTATTCATGTGGCCTCTTTTTTACTGTCTAATTAATGAAATGTATTCTCCTCTTTATTAATGGGTGAGTTGGGTTGACCATACTATGCAGGCATGCTCGACCAGGGTAACTCTGTTTAGCGTCGGTCGCGCTCCCCGAGGTCGGGGCATGACACTAGTAGGGTGGTGTCTTTCCTTAAGGCACAAGGATGGTTGGGAAGGGGTGTGATGCGTAGCTAGCCTTTGTGAGGGATGTCAGTGTTGATATTCCTACTGTTGAGTCAGTTCTGGTAGTGAGAGACTATCCAGATGTATTTTTGTGCATATTCCAAGCATGCCGCCCGATAGGGATATCGAGTTTGGTATTGATTTGTTGCTGGAAACTCAGCCCCTTTCTATTCCACCATATCGTATGGCCCCAACGGAGTTGAAGGAGTTAAAATAGCAGTTGTAAAAGTTGCTTGATAAGGGCTTTATTCGGCCTAGTGTGTCACCTTGGGGTGCTCCGGTCTTGTTTGTATATAAGAAGGATTGTTCTATGCGTATGTGTAAATATTATCGGTAGTTGAACAAGGTTACAGTGAAGAACAAGTATCCATACCCACACATTTATGACCTATTTGATCAGCTACAGGATGTCAGAGTGTTCTCAAAGATTGATTTGCGGTTAGGCTATCATCAGTTGAAGATTCGGAATCCAGATATTCTGAAGACTACCTTCAAGACTCGGTATGGTCACTACGAGTTCCTTGTGATGTTATTTGGGATGGCCAATGCCCTAGCAGCATTTATGCACTTGATGAACAGTGTATTCCATCCCTACCTTGACTCATTCATCATTGTGTTTATTGATGACATCGTGGGGTCTCCCGAAGCCATGAGGATCATCGGTAGCATCTGAAAATAGTGCTTCAGACCTTGAGGGAAAAGAAGTTGTATGCACAATTTTCAATGTGTGAGTTATGGCTAGATCTGGTAGCATTTTTGGGTCATATGGTGTCAATCCGGTGGCATTTTTGGTTCATGTGGTGTAAGGTAGATTTGAAGAAGATTGAAGTAGTACAGAGTTTGCCCAGACCGTCTTCAGCTACCGAGATCCGGAGTTTTCATGGTATGTCAGGGCATTAGCGTGTTTCGTATAGGGTTTCTCATCTATTGCTGCTCCTATGACCATATTGAGCTAGAAGGGTGCTCCGCTCCGATGGACCGAGGAATGTGATAAGAGCTTTCAAAAGCTCAAGACTGACTTGACTTTAGGCCCAGTATTGGTGTTGCCTACATGTTCGGGGTGTTACACTGTGTACTGTGATGCGTTACGTGTTGGCCTCGGCGCGAAGTGGATGCAAGATAGTAGGGTGATTGCCTATGTGTCTAGACAGCTGAAGGTGCATGAGAATAATTATCTTGTCCACGACTTAGAGTTAGCAGCTATTGTTCATGCCTTGAAGATTTGACAACACTATTTGTATGGTGTCCCTTGTGAGGTGTATACCGACCACCAAAGTCAACAACATCTGCTCCAATAGAAAGATCTTAAATGGCGGCAGCTGAGATGGTTAGAGTTGCTTAAGGACTATGATATCACCATTCTATATCATCACGGGAAGGCCAATGTGGTGGCCGATGCCTTGAGTCGAAAGGTGGAGAGCTTGGGCAGTTTAGCATATCTACCGGCAGCGGAGAGGCCATTAGCACTGGATGTTCAGGCCTTTGCAGACCAGTTTATTAGATTAGATGTTTCAGAGCTGAGTCGAGTTTTGGCTTGCCTGGTTTCTTGGTCTTCTCTATATGATCGTGTCAGAGAGCGTCAGTATGATGACCCACATTTACTTGTCCTCATGGACATGGTTTAGCTCGGCGATGCCAAGGAGGTTACTATTGGGGATGACGATGTGTTGTGGATGCAGGGCCGGCTATGTGTGCACAGTGTGGATGGGTTGCGTGAGTTGATTCTTCATGAGGCCCATAATTCGCGGTACTCCATTCATCCAGGTGCCACTGAGATGTATCAGGACTTAAGGCAGCACTATTGGTGAAGGAGGATAAAGAAAGACATAGTGGATTAAGTAGCTCGGTGTCTAAATTATAAGCAGGTGAAGTAGCGTCAGAGGCTTGAGATTCCCGAGTGGAAATTGGAGCGAGTTACCACGGATTTCCTTGTTGGACTCCCATAGACTCAGAAGAAGTTAGATGCAGTATGTGTGATTATGGATAGGTTGACCAAGTCATCTCATTTCATTCCATTGGTGACTACTTATTCTTCAGATCAGTTGGCTAAGATCTATATTCGCGAGATTGTATGACTACATGGCGTACCATTATCCATCATCTATGCCTGGTGTACGCAGTATACATCGCAATTCTGGTAGGCCGTACAGCGTGAGTTAGGCACACGGGTTGAGTTGAGTGCAACATTCCACCCTCAGATGGACAAAGAGTCATAGCAAACTATTCGGATATTGAAGGATATGCTTTGTAAATGTGTTATGGAGTTTGGGGCTTCTTAGGATCAGTTCTTGCCGCTTGCGGAGTTTGCCTACAACAATATCTACCAATCGAGTATTCAGATGGCTCTGTATGAGTCCTTCTATGGGAGGCAGTGTCAGTATCCAGTAGGTTGGTTTGAGTTGGGTGAGGCTAGGCTACTAGGTGCTAACTTGGTTCAAGATGCTTTGGAAAAGGTGAAATTAATTTATGATCGGCTTTATACAGCCCAATCTAGACAGAAGAGTTATGTGTATTGGAAGGTTCATGATATTGTATTCATGGTTGGATTGGGGGTCTTGCTTTGGGTTTCGCCCATGAAGGGTATTATGAGGTTCGGGAAGAAAGGCAAGTTGATCCTTAAGTATATCAGACCTTTTGAGATTCTTGAGAGGATTGGTGAGATGCCCTACAAGCTTGCACTGCCACCTAGTCTAGCTATAGTTCATCCAGTATTCCATGTTTCTATGCTCCAGAAGTATCACGGTGATCCGTCTCATGTGTTAGATTTCAGCTCAGTCCACTTGGACAATGATTTTTCTTATATTGAGGAGTCGGTAGCCATTTTGGATAGACATGTCTGAAAGTTGAGGTCAAAGAGCATTGCTCTAGTGAAGGTTTAGTGGTGGGTTCAACCAGTTGAGGAGGCAACTTGGGATACCGATCATGATATGCGTAGCCGTTATCCTCATCTTTTCACCACTCCAGGTATTTCTCTATACTCGTTCGAGGACGAACATTTGTTTTAAGAGGGGGGATGTAACGACCTAGCCGGTCATTTTGAGTATTTTAGTCTCGTTCCCCTAACTATTGCCTCCTCTATATTGTATTGTGGTTATGTGACTTGCCGGGGGTGTTTGGTTTAGGTTTCAGAGTGAAATGGGACACATAGTCCCTAAGTTGGATGTTTAAGTTGAAAGAGTTGACCGTAGTTTGAATTTTGTGTAGACGACTGCGGAATAGAGTTTTGATAGTTCCAATAACTCCATATAGTGATTTTGGACTTAGGAGCATGTCCGGATGTTGATTTGGAGGTCCGTAGGTCATTTCGGCTTGAATTGGCGAAACTTAGAAAGTTGAAGATTTGGAAGGCTGAGAAGTTTGACCGGTTGTTGACTTTATTGATATCCGGGTCGGATTTTGATTACGGAAGTTGGAATAGGTCTGTCATGTCATTTATGACTTATGTGCAAAATGTGAGGTCAATCGGAGCTGTTCTAATGCGATTCAGCGTTAGTTTTGGATGTTGGATGTTCATTGTTTCAATAGGCTAGAATTGTGCTGCAATTTGAAGAATCGATGTTGTTTGATGTGATTTTTGGCCTCGAATAGGTCTGTTATGTGTTTTGGAACTTGTTGGTATATTCAAACGAGGTCCCGGAGGCCCTAGGTGTGATTCAAATTGAATTTAGAACCAATTTAGACTTAATCATTTTTGTTGAAGCTCCAACCATTCTGGTGTCATCACACCTGCGGTGGGAATGGCTGTAAGTGCGGAATCGCTAGTGCGAGTGAGGAAGCGCAGAAGGGGAAAAGGCTATCCAGGCCTAAGGGTCGTAGAAGCGGAGGCCCTTCCGCAGGCGCGAGAGCGCAGATGCGCCTAGGTTCCGCAGGAGCGGACGCGTACGTGCACAATTTTGTCCGCAGAAGTTTAATTCTCTAATCCTAGTGTGAACCGTACCTGCGATGGATTTTCCACAGGTGTGGCATCGCAGGTGCAACAGTGAGCCCGCATATGCGAAATCGCTGGGCAGAAAAAGGGGTCTTCGAGTGTTTATTTTCATTTTCATCTTTTGGACCTACAGAGCTCGGTTTGTCTCGTTATTTCGAGAGATTTTCAAGAAAATCGTCGAGGTAAGTGATTCTAACCCGGATTTGACTATATTACATGAATCCATTGTTATTTTCATCATTTATTTTGTGATTTGAGTTAAAAATTTGGGGAAAATGGGGAAAAGCTTCTTAGACTAAATTTTGGGGATTTGAAAGGATGTAAGGCTCCGTAAAAGTTTACCTAAGACCCGGGGTTTCGTGGTGCCGAAGTAGACTTATATGCTGACGATTGTATCATTTGTACAATTGATGTTAAGGGTGTGCCCTTTTGGTGATGTACTGCTCATAAGGCCATGGTTTCCATTGTTTCTATGATATATTACTTCATTTGTTCATGTATATGTTGTTAGGGTTGGTTTCTCGGATTCTTTGATAGGTAGGTAGGCCTAGTTATAGGGGAAACTTTGGGAAAAATTTTGGAAATTTGGGGATTTAGTCAAAAGTTGGAACTGTTGGTGCGTTATAGCAGCTTAAGCGGATTTCGGCCCTCGTTCGAGGACGAATGAACTTAAGTGGGGGAGGATGTAAGGCCCCATAAACGTTTACCTAAGACCTGGGGTTTCGTGGCGCCGAAGTAGACTCATGTGATGACGATTGTAGATATTTTTCGGTTGAACATCACGGTGGGGAGTTGAAGAAAATTTTTGGAAGTGCAGGGCATTTCTGCGGTCCATTCTATGGTCGCATAATTGATATGCGGACTACAGATTCACCGCAGATTTAAGCAGAAACTTGGGAAATGTTTTGGACCCTTATGCGGTCAATTATGTAGCCGCATAACCCATCACAAACCCAACATGAAATTTTCTGGTAGGGGAGTTCTACGGACTGCAGACCGGCCGCAGAACGAGGCAGAATTGCCCAGTTTTGGAGGGCCATTGTGTGTTCCATTTTGCGGACCGCAGATCTGTGTTAGGGCTTCATTTTTCTAATTGTTTTTACACGACCCTATTTTGATTAAAAACCCTTGGGGCTCATTTTTTAAGAGAAATCTGATATTTTAGAAAGAAGGGAGAGTGTTCTAGAATGAGAGAAGGAGACCCTAGGCTAATTGTTTGAGAATTATTGCCCAAGACATGGAGAATTCACAAGGAAAACTCACGAGGTCTTCATCCAAGAGGTAAGGTTCTAACCCTAGTCTTTAATTTCCAGTTTAGGTAGAAGATGGGTAATTGGGAATATGATTCTTCAGTATGAGAGTTGTTTATTTTACATGAATGTACCACCAAGGGTAGTGGGAATATTGTTGAGCTCTTTTGGGTAGAGGGATGAAATAATCCACCATAGGAGGACCTTGAAACCTTAACGCACACCTAGTTTTTGATAAAATGCTCAAGTGAGCTGGAACTATGAACTCTCTCCTAATTTGTGTTCAATTTTGCTATATTTCTAAATAGATCTACGAGGCTAAGAATTGTGGAATATTGTAGTAATTTAAAAAGCTCGAGGCGAGGTATGTTGGCTAAACTTCTCTCTTAGAATTGAATTCCCACGATGATCTTGTAAGTCCCGAGTTGTCCATTATGAATTGACTTTTCTGAATAAGTTTGTTGTCAGATGATGTATATATATATATATATGAATATGTTCAAAATATGTTCTAGAATATTCTTATCATATTCTGCTATTCTTCGGAAGAGTATTTGAAGTATAGTATGTAGTAAAATGTTGTGACTTCAAGTCAAGTCCCGATGAAAGTGATCACACCAAATTGTATAAGAAATCACATGTGCCTAAGACCCTAATTTGCTCATGTATCTATCTAAAAATCATAATTTGAAAGGCCTTGTTGTTTATTATCCAAGATGATGTTTGAAAGTGAAATAGTGAGCATGAATTATGAAGTACGGCCAATGTACCAAGAATGATTTTGCTTTATGGCCAATGATGCCAATAAAATGAATGACATGTAAACGAATGTGAATTGAGTGGTAAATACTTTTTATAATAAATGCCTCGGGACTATTGTTTAGCCACCGAGGAAGGGTAGGTCGGAACAACCTAACCCCAAAGCTACACGTGCCGGTGTAGGAGTGATTAAGGGGTAAATCCCCGTGTTAACGTTAAGGTTCTAACCCTAGACGGCTTAGCCGATCGGGCTTAGATCGGACGCCATGCTGCACATATGGTAGTATTGTGAGTGTATATCTAGGGGTTAGACAGCTTAGCCGATCGGGCTGAGATCGGACTCCGTGCTAAAACATGGTGGTGTATCAGTGCTAAAGTTCTCCCAACTTAAATTACTGAAACCTATTTGAAGTTCCCTTTCCCATAACTTGACACCTTGATACTGTTTGAGTCTCTTATTAATTTCATGTTTTATTCTCCGTTTACTGTTGCTCGTTCTATTGAGAGGGTGTTTAGTTTTACATACTAATAATATTCCATATGTACTAACGTCCCTTTTGCCGGGGGCGCTGCATCTTTTATGGATGCAGTTGGTTCCATAGATGATGGTATTGATCAGTGATAGAAACACACCCTCTCCTCAGCTAATTTGGTGAGCCCCACTTTATTTCGGGGTCCTGTATCTTTTATCCTCTAAACATAGCGTTTTGAGGTATAGTCGGGGCCTTGTTGCCGGCACTGTCATAGCACTCGTTTATTTTTGTTAGAGGCTCCGTAGACATAGTGTGGGTTGTATCTATTTTTGGGAAGGTTAAACTAAAAATGATGTAATCATATCATCTATTCCACTTTAACAATGATTGTACAATGTACTATTTTGGAGACTTGTTAATCTTGTAACTAATGGAAATGAACTAGTGTTTTCACATGACCTCTTACTGTCTATTTAATGAAATCTTTCATTCGCTTTGTTCATTGGTGAGTTGGGTAGAAGGTATTATAAAGGCTTGGTGGATCAAGGTATCTCGGTTGAGCGGCGTTCGCGCTTCCCGAGGTCGGGGCGCGACAAACTTGGTATCGGAGCCTAAGGTTTTAAAGTGTCCTAGGATGTCTCGGAGGCATGTCTAGTAGAGTACTTCTTATCGGTGTGTTGTCGACCACATCTATAATTAGGATGCTACTTGGGCATTTTAGAATAATACCATTCTTCAATATTCTAGATCATGCGATAAAGCTGATTGTAAGATTGTTCATCCTTTAACTCGTGCTTTGCTCTAACTTTCAGTACATGGTGCCTCGGAAGAATACAATAACTAGCCAAGGAGCCAATGTTACCCCAAGAGTGGCAATTGATTCGATACTTGGTGATGCGGGTGAGCACCCGAGGGTTGAGATCATTCCGCTACCTACTACACTGCCTGAGGGTGCAACGATCCCTCCAGCTGATATTCCAGTTCCACCTCCAGCCCCAGCTTCCAGTTGCGGTGTATCTTATGGGGATCTTAGGGGAGCCATACATATGTTGGCTCTGATAGTGGCTTGCCAGGCCCAGAGATCAAATGTTGCACCCAGTTCTTCTAGTTAGCCAGGGGATTCCGCTTGTTCCAGGGTGAACAGATTTCTCTAGTCGGATCCTCCAGTGTTCACAGGTACTGATCCTGAGGAGGACCCCCAGGACTTCATTAATGAGATGCACAAGACTCTCCAGGTTATGCGTGCTACTGAGACAGAGGGAGTAGAGTTGGCCTCCTATCGCCTGAAAGGGGTGGCATATTCTTGGTTTGAAACGTGGGAGGACTCCCGTGAGGAGGGAAGCCCTCCGGCGAGATGGAGTGAGTTTGCCGATGCTTTTATTGATCATTTCTTGCCTGCCGAGACTAAGGCAGTCCATGCCGCCGAGTTTGAGAGCCTTAAACAAGGTAGCATGAGTGTGTGGGAGTATCATATGAGATTCACGCCCCTGTCCAATAATGCAATCTAAATGTTACCCACTATGGAGGCTAGAATGCGCCGGTTTGTGCAGGGCCTGTGCCCCTTGATTATGAATGAGGCTGTTACAGTTTCCTTGAATTCTAACATGAACTATGGTAAGATTGTGGCATTCACTTAAGCCACAGAGACCCGCAAACTGTAGAATAGAATGGAGCGTGAGAGCAGCAGTAAGGCCCAGTCCGCGGGCAATTTTGGTCGCTTTTTTGGTTGTGGTAATGGTAGTACGTCAGCATTTAGGGGAGGGTCATTAGGGACGTCCCGGTATTTTGCTTAATGTTCAGTCAGTGCACCGCCATCGGGGCCCATTCAGTAGCAGGGGAGCCGTTTTAGTCCCAGCCAGGGCAACAGGGGATCCTACCAGCAGGGTCGTTCTGGTGGGTGATTTCAGCAGCAGCAGAGGCCCCCATGCCCTAGGTGCGGGAATATGCACTTTGGGGCCTGCTTCATAGACCAACCCATATGTTACGAGTGTGGAATGATGGGTCACATTCAGAAGGATTGTCGTTCCTCTCACTAGAGCATGGGCAGGGGTGCAGCACAGCCAGCCAGTTCTGCAACTACTACATCCGCAACACCTCCTCCAGCTCGAGGCACCCCGATAACCGTAGGGCGTTGTGCTGCAAGGGGTGGCGCACAGAATTCAGGAGGACCCAGTCGTTTCTATTCTATAAGATGTCACCAGATTCAGAGGCTTCTCCAGATGTTGTCACTGGTATATTGATTGTCCAATCTCATGATGTGTATGCTCTTATTGATCCCGGTTCCTCTTTCTCCTATGTTACTCCCTATGTTTCTATGAGAATTGGGATAAAACCGGAATAGCTCCATAAGTCGTTCTCTGTATCTACTCCAGTGGGCGAGTCGATTGTGGCCGCGTGGGTTTATATGGATTGTGTTGTCACGGTGCATGGTTGGGACACCATGCCCGATCTCATTGAATTGGGAATGGTTTAGTTTTATGTGATAATGGGAATGGATTGGCTATATTCATGTTTTGCCAAACTTGACTATCCAACCAAAACCGTTAGGTCTGAATTTCCAAATGAGTCAGTGAATGAATGGAAGGGGGATGATGTGGTGCCGAAGGGTAGGTTTATTTCTTACCTTAAGGCCACGATGATGATAAACAAGGGGTGTATCTACCATTTGGTCGGGGTTACGGACACCGATGTTGAGGCACCTACGCTTGAGTCTGTGCCTATTATGAAAGAATTTCTGGATGTCTTTCCGGATGAGCTCCATGGGATTCTGCCAGATAGGGAGATTGATTTTAGGATTGATGTGATTCCAGGCATGCAGCCTATATCTATTCCACCCTACAGAATGGCACCGACATAATTGAAAGAGCTAAAGGAACAATTGAAAGATTTGTTAGATAAGAGTTTTATCCGGCCGAGTGTGTTGCCTTGGAGTGCACCGGTTATATTTGTAAAAAAGAAGGATGGGTCGCTAAGAATGTGTATTGACTATTGCTAGCTCAACAAGGATACAATCAAAAATAAGTACCCACTGCCAAGAATAGATCACTTGTTTGATCAATTGCAGGGTGCTAGGTACTTCTCTAAGATCGATTTAAGATCCGGGTATCACCAATTGAAAATTAGGGAGCATGATATTCCAAAAACTGCTTTCAGGACACGGTATGGGCACTTTGAATTTTTGGTAATGTCTTTTGGGCTAACAAATGCCCCGGCAGCTTTCATGGATCTTATGAATCCAGTCTTCAAGCTTTTTCTTGACTCATTAGTGATAGTGTTTATTGACGATATCCTTGTATATTTGAGAAGTCGACAAAACCATGCCGATCATCTCAGGGCAGTTTTGAAGACTCTATATCAGCACAAGTTGTATGCGAAGTTTTTGAAATGTGAATTTTGGCTCAAACCTGTCACGTTCTTGAGTCATGTCATCTCCAGAGAAGGAATAGAGGTGGATCCTTAGACGATTTCAGCGGTGATGAATTGACCTAGACCTACTACCCTAACTGAGATTCGTAGTTTCTTGGTCTTAGCTTGATATTACAGGAAGTTTGTGTAGGGGTTCCCTACCCTTGCCTCTACATTGATTAAATTGACGCAGAAGGCAGTTAAGTTCCAATGGTCATATGCTCGTCCGAATAGGACCACCAGGACTTCATTAATGAGATGTACAAGACTCTCTAGGTTATGCGTGCTACTGAGACAGAGGGAGTAGAGTTGGCCTCCTATCGCCTGAAAGGGGTGGCATATTCTTGGTTTGAAACGTGGGAGGACTCCCGTGAGGAGGGAAGCCCTCCGGCGAGATGGAGCGAGTTTGCCGATGCTTTTATTGATCATTTCTTGCTTGCCGAGAGTAAGGCAACCCGTGCCGCCAAGTTTGAGAGCCTGAAACAAGGTAGCATGAGTGTGTGGGAGTATCATTTGAGATTCGCGCCCCTATCCAATAATGCAATCTAAATGTTACCCACTATGGAGGCTAGAATGCACCGGTTTGTGCAGGGCCTTTGCCCCTTGATTATGAATGAGGCCGCTATAGTTGCCTTAAATTCTAATATGAACTATGGTAAGATTGTGGCATTCACTCAAGCCACAGGGACCCGCAAACTGTAGAATATAATGGAGCGTGAGAGCAGCAGTAAGGCGCGGTCCGCGGGCAATTTTGGTCGCTCTTCTAGTGGTGGTAATGGTGGTAGGTCAGAATTTAGGGGAGGGTCATCAGGGACGTCCCAGTATTTTGCTTAGTGTTCAGTCAGTGCACATCCATCGAGGCCCATTTAGTAGCAGGGGAGCCGTTTTAGGCCCAGCCAGGGCAACAGGGGATCCTACCAGCAGAATCCCCTGGCTGACTGGAAGAAGTGGGTGCAAGTTTGTATGGCTCCTCTAAGATCAACATCTTCAGGTCAGCTAGAGGATTCTACTGGTTCTAGGGTGAATAGGTTTCCCCAATTAGATCCTCTAGTGTTTATGGGTACTAACCTAGAGGAAGATCCCCAGGGTTTCATCGATAAGATGTACAAGACTCTCGGAGTCATGTGTGCTACTGAGATAGAGGAAGTGGAATTGTCCTCCTACAGCCTGAAAGAGGTGGCATATTCTTGGTTTCAACTATGGGAGGAGTCCCATAGAGAAGGGAGCTCTCCGGCGAGGTGGGGTGAGTTTGCCGATGCCTTCATTGATCATTTCTTGCCTACCGAGACTAAGGCAGCCCATGCTGTTGAGTTTGAGAACCTAAGGCAAGGTAGCCTGAGTGTGTAGGATTACCATATGAGATTCGCGTACCTGTCTAAATATGCTATTTACATGTTGCCCACTATGGAGGCTAGAGTTCGCCGATTTGTACAGGGCCTTAGTCCCTTGGTAATTAATGAGGTTGCTACAGCTGCCTTGAATTCTGATATGAACTATGGAAAGATGGTGGCATTAGCTCAAGCCACAGAGAACCGCAAATTAAGAAACAGAATGGAGCGAGAGGGTAGTAATAAGGCCAGGTTTACTGGAAACTTCGATAGTTCTTCTGGTGGTGGCAGGTCAGTCTTCAGAGGAGGGTCGTCAGGGCCATCACAGTTCTTTGCTTAGTCTACAGCTAGTGCACCGCCATCAGAGCCCAGTCAGCAGCAGCAATGGAGTCGTTTCTTGCCCAGTCAGGGCAACATGGGATTTAATCAGCAGGGTCATCATGGTGGTAGATTCCAGCAGCAGAGGACGCCCCCATGCCCTAGGTGTGGAAAGATGAACCTAGGAATATTCTACATGGACCTACCCATATGCTACAGATGCGGATTAAGGGTTCACATTCAGAGGGATTGTCATTCGTCCCGCCAAGGTACGGGCAGGGGCATGGCACAGCTAGCCAATTCTGCAGCTACTACATGCGCAGCATCTCTTCCAGCTCGAGGCTCTCCAACACCCGCAGGGCGTGGTGAAGCTAGGGGTGGAGCACTATGTTTGGGAGAATCTGGTCGTTTCTATGCTATGAGGGGTCACCAGAATTTAGAGGCTTCTCCAGATGTTGTCACAGGTATATTAACCGTCCAATCTCATGATGTATAAGGTCTTATTTATCCCGGTTCCACTTTGTCAAATGTCACACCTTATGTTGCTATGGAATTTGGGATAGAACCAGAATAGCTTTATGAGCCGTTCTTTGTATCTACTCTGATTGGTGAGTCTATTTTGGCCACGCGGGTTTCTAGGGATTGTGTTGTCACGTTGCGTGATCGGGGCACTGTGGCCGATCATATTGAATTGAGAATGGTCGATTTTGATGTTATAATGGGGATGGATTGGCTTTATTCATGTTTTGCAAAGCTTGATTGCCGAACTAGAACTGTTAGGTTCGAATTTCCAAATGAGCCAGTTATTGAGTGGAAGGGTGATGATGTAGTGCCGAAGGATAGGTTTATTTCTTACCTTGAGACCACATAGATGATCAACAAGGGATGTATTTACCATTTGGTCCGGGTTACGGACACCGATGCCGAGGCACCTACACTTGAGTCCGTGCCTGTTGTGAATGAATTTTTGGGAGTCTTTCCGGATGAACTCCCTACAATCCCACCAGACAGGGAGATTGATTTTGAGATTGATGGGATGCTAGAGACACATCCTATATCTATTCCACCCTACAGAATGGCACCGACAGAATTGAAGGAGCTAAAAGAACAATTAAGAGATTTGTTAGAAAAGGGTTTCATCCGGCCGAGTGTGTCACCTTGGGGCGCATCAGTCTTTTTTGTAAGAAAGAAAGATGGGTCACTGAGAATGTGCATTGACTATCGGCAACTTAAAAAGGTAACAATAAAAAATAAGTACCCACTGCCAAGGATAGATCACTTGTTTGACCAATTGCAAGGTGCTAGGTACTTCTCCAAAATTGATTTACGATCCGGGTATCACCAATTGAAGATCAGGGAGCGGGATATTCCAAAAACAGCTTTTAGGACCCGGTATGGGCATTTTAAATTTCTGGTGATGTCTTTTGGGCTAACAAATGCCCCAGCAGCCTTCATGGATCTTATGAATCGAGTTTTTAAGCCATTCCTTGACTCTTTTGTGATAGTGTTTATTGACGATATTCTTGTATATTCACAAAGTCGAGAAGACCATGGCGATCATCTCATGGTAGTTCTGCAAAGCCTACAGCATCACCAGTTATATGCAAAGTTTTCAAAGTGTGAATTTTGACTTGAATCGGTTATATTCTTGGGTCATGTAGTCTCTAGTGAGGGAATTACGCCTGATCCTCAGAAAATTTCAGCTGTGAAAAATTGGCCGAGGCCTACAACTCCAACAGAGATTCTTAGTTTCTTAGGCTTAGCTGGGTATTACAGAAAGTTTGTGGAGGGGTTTTCTACTCTTGCCTCTCCATTGACTAAATTGACGCAGAAGGCAATTAAGTTCCAATGGTCAGATGCTTGTGAAAAGAGTTTCCAAGAATTGAAAGCAAGATTGACTACGGCACCGGTGTTGACTCTACCAGAGGGTATAGATGAATTTGTGGTATATTGTGATGCTTCAAGAATCGGGCTTGGGTGTGTATTAATGCAACATGGAAAGGTGATAGCTTATGCTTCTAGGCAACTAAAGAATCATGAAAAGAACTATCCAACACATGATTTAGAACTTGCGGCGGTGGTATTTGCATTGAAAATTTGGCGTCATTATTTATATGGGGTCCATGTGGATATATTCACGGACCATAAGAGCCTTCAATATATTTCTAAACAGAAGGAATTGAATCTGAGGCAGAGAAGATGGCTTGAATTACTCAAGGATTATGACATTGATATTTTATACCATCCAGGGAAGGCTAATGTTGTGGCGGATGCTCTTAGCCGATAATCTATGGGTAGCTTAGCACACTTGGAGGCATATCAAAGGCCGTTGGCCAAAGAAGTTCACCGACTGGCCAGTTTGGTAGTTCGTCTTTAGGACTCTAGTGAAGGAGGGGTAATTGTGCAAAGCTGAATCATCACTTGTAGTAGAAGTCAAAGAAAAACAATACAACAACCCATTGTTGATACAATTGAAAGAGGGGATTCATAAACATAAGACCATGGCCTTTTCTCTTCGCATGGATGATGGTACACTAACGTACCAATGGCGACTATGTGTTCCAAATGTGTATGGTCTCCGTGAAAGGATTTTGACTGAAGCTCACACTTCTAGATATTCCGTGCACCCAGGTTCTACAAAAATGTATCATGATCTTAAGGAAGTCTTTTGGTGAAATAATATGAATAGGAATGTGGCGGACTTTGTGGCAAGATGTCGGAATTGTTAGCAAGTGAAGGCCAAACACCAAAGGCCCGGTGGGTTGGCACAGAACATAGAAATTCCAATGTGGAAGTGGGAAATGATTAATATGGATTTTGTGGTTGGATTACCACGCACCCCACGTAAGTTTGACTTGATTTAGGTGATTGTGAATCGACTCACGAAATCAGCACACTTATTGCCAGTTAGTTCTACCAACACAGTGGAGTAGTATGCTCAATTGTATATCAAAGAAATAGTCAGGTTGCATGACACCCCAGTTTTCATCATTTCTAATCGGGGAGCACAATTCACTGCTAACTTTTGGAAGAAATTTCAGCAAGGTTTGGGAACTCAGGTGAATCTTAGTACAGCCTTTCACCCGCAGACTGACGGGCAGGCAGAGCGTACTATTCATACGCTTGAGGATATGTTGCGTGCTTGTGTTCTAGACTTCAAAGGTAGCTGGGATGATCATCTACCACTCATATAATTTGCATATAATAATAGCTATTATGCTAGCATTCAAATGGCACCGTTCGAGGCTTTATATGGTAGGAGATGTAGATCTCCTATTGGGTGGTTCGAAATTCGGGAAGCAGATTTGATAGGGCCAGACCTTGTGCATCAGGCTATGGAAAAAGTTAAAATCATTAAGGAGCGGTTGAAGACTGCTCAGAGTCGTCAGAAATCCTATTCGGATGTTCGTCGTAGGGATTTAGAGTTGAAAGAAGATGATTGGGTATTCTTGAATGTTTCCCCCATGAAGGGTGTAATGAGATTTGGTAAGAAAGGGAAATTATATAACACCCCTAAAAAAAATTTCGAAGTACTTAAGTGTAAAGCCCGGTAAAATATGCAAAGAAAATAATGTTTCATGGTGCTCAGACTTTTTGGGTTGAACAATGCACAGAAAGTAAAGGAATATTTTTGGCGGAAAAGTGCATTTCTGCAGTGCACTATGCGACCACAGAATCACTCTGCGGACCGCATAATGGCCACAGAGTGAGGCAGTTAATTGGGTCGATTGGAAGAAATTATGCGGTCGACTATGCGACCGCATAGTGACCGCATACATAGATAGTTTCTTTGGCAATTTTATAACCAACTATATCGGTTATGCGATCGCATATGCGATCACATACCTTGTTCCGGAGGTCCATTTTTGGGTTTTTAAAACCCGATCCTATTTTGTTAAATACACTCTTTGGGCCATTTTCAGATATAATCTAATATTTTAGAGTGAGAGAGAGTGCCCTAGAGTGAGAAGGTGTTCTTCAATAATTGTTCTTCAATTCTTGCTCAAGTTTTGGAAGATTAAGGAGGGAAACTCACTAGGTCTTCATCCTAGAGGTAAGATTCTACACCCTAACCCTCAATTCGAATTTTGTGTAGGAATGGATAATTAGCAAGATAATTTTTGGGTATGAGAGTTGTTTATTTTATATACATGTGTCATCAAAGGGTGTAGGAAGATTGTTGAGCTAAAAATGGTAAAGATTGAGTTGTGGGATGATGGAATCCTTCATAAAAAGGACATTGAAACCTTATGCACACCTAGTGTTTGATAAAATGATCAAGTGAGCTAGAACCATGATCATCTTCCTAATTTTGATTCAATTTGTTATATTTCTACAATAGATTGAAGTTGCAAAGAATTCCGGAACATTTAGAGTGTAAGGAAGCTTAAGTGAGGTTTGTTGGCTAAACTCTTCTCCTAAAATTGAATCACATGATATTCATGTAAATTATGTAAATCCCGAGTGATTCATTATAAAACTGGCTATTCCGAGTAAGATTGGGTTGAAAGATATATGTTCAACAAGCATCCTAAATGATTTATTCATGTTATGTTACCAATTGAGGATGTGTTAAAATATGGGTTGTGCATTAATAATGTTTCGACTTTAAGTCAAGTTCAAATGAAGTCTAAACCCTAAATCCTACGTAAGTTTGACTCGATTTAGGTGATTGTGGATCGACTCACGAAATAAGCACACTTATTGCCGATTAGTTTTACTAATACGGTGGAGCAGTATTCTCAGTTGTATATCAAAGAAATAGTCAGGATGCATGGCACACCAGTTTCCCTCATTTCTAATCGGGGAGCACAATTCACTGCTAACTTTTGAAAGAAATTTCAGCAAGGTTTGGGTATTTAGGTGAATCTTAGTACAGCCTTTCACCCGCAGACTGACAAGCAGGCAGAGCGGAATATTCAGACGCTTGAGGATATGTTGCGCGCTTGTGTTATAGACTTCAAAGGTAGCTGGGATGATCATCTACCACTCATATAATTTGCATATAATAATAGCTATCATGCTAGCATTCAAATGGCATCGTTCGAGGCTTTATATGGTACGAGATGTAGATCTCCCATTGGGTGGTTCGAAATTGGAGAAGCAGATTTGATAGGGCCTGACCTTGTGCATCAGGCTATGGAAAAATTTAAAATCATTAAGGAGCGGTTGAAGACTACTCAGAATCATCAGAAATCCTATTCGGATGTTCGTCATAATGATTTGGAGTTCAAAAAAGATGATTGGGTATTCTTGAAAGTTTCCCCCATGAAGGGTGTAATGCAATTTGGTAAGAAAGGGAAATTGGGTCCGAGGTATGTCGGATTGTACAAAATCATTCAGAGGATCGGTGAGGTGGCGTACAAGCTTGAGCTACCGCCTGAGATGTCATTAGTACACCCGGTGTTTCATGTGCCTATGTTGAAGAAAGTAGTTGGAGATCCGACACTCATTGTTCCGGTTGAGACTATTGGGATAAATGAGAAATTGACTTACGAAGAGATTTCGATTTCTATTATTGATCGGCAAGTCTGAAAATTCAGAAATAAAGAAATTGCCTCCATGAAAGTGTTGTGGCGAAACCAACAGGTTGAAGAGGCTACTTGGGAGGCCAAGGAAGAAATGAAGAAAAAGTATCCTTATTTGTTTGTATGACCATGTATTTAAAGTTGTGATCTAGGAAAAAAATTATAAGACTTACTTTTTATGAATTTTGTATCATGTGAACAATTGGCATTAAGGGTGTTCCTTTATGGATATATATTGTTTATGAGACCACATTTGGTGTTGTATTGTATTATGTTACATAGTTGGAATACGTATATGTTGTTATGATGTATTTCCGGGGCTCTCTGACAAGTGGATAGGCCTAGTTACAAGGGAAACTCTGGCGAAAGTTTTGGAAATTTTGGGAGTTAGTAAAATTTGGGGCTGCTCGAATGTGGTATCAAAACAAACTGAGTTGCACAAGATGCTAATGACGGATTTTTACACTCATTCGAGGACGAATGATCCTAAGCGGGGTTGAACAATGCACCAGAAAGTAAAAGAATATTTTTGGCAGAAAAGTGCATTTCTGCGGTCCACTATGCGACCGCAGAATCACTATGCAGACCGCATAATGGCCGCAAAGTGAGGCAGTTAATTGGACCAATTGGAAGCAATTATGCGGTCGACTATGCGACCGCATAACTGTTATGTGGTGCATTATGCGACCGCATTATGGTTATGCAGACCGCATATACAGATAGTTCTTTTGGCTATTTTGTGACCAACTATGCGACCGATATGCGGTCCGCATATCGGTTATGCGATCGCATACCTTGTTCCGGAGCTCCATTTTTGGGTTTTTTAAAACCCGACCCTATTTCATTAAATACACTCTTTGGGCCATTTTTGAGCTATAATCTGATATTTTAGAGTGAGAGAGAGTGCTCTAGAGTGAGAAGGTGTTCTTCAATAATTGTTATTCAATTCTTGCTCAAGTTTTGGAAGATTAAGGAGAAAAACTCACTAGGTCTTCATCCTAGAGGTAAGATTCTACACCCTAACCCTCAATTTCGAATTTTATGTAGGAATGGATAATTAGCAAGATACTTTTTGGGCATGAGGGTTGTTTATTTTACATGCATGTGTCATCAAAGGGTGTAGGAAGATTGTTGAGCTAAAAATGGTAAAGATTGGGTTGTGGGATGATGGAATCCTTCATAAAAAGGACATTGAAACCTTATGCACAGCTAATGTTTCATAAAATACTCAAGTGAGCTACAACCATGATCATCTTCCTAATTTTGATTCAATTTGTTATATTTCTACAATAGATTGAAGTTGCTAAGAATTCCGAAACATTTAGAGTGTAAGGAAGCTCAAGTGAGGTATGTTGGCTAAACTCTTCTCTTAGAATTGAATCCCACGATATTCATGTAAATTATGTAAGTCCCGAGTGATTCATTATGAAACTGGCTATTTCGATTAATATTGGGTTGAAAGATATATGTTCAACAAGCATCCCAAATTATTTATTCATGTTATGTTACAAATTGAGGATGTGTTAAAATATGGGCTGTGCATTAATAATATTTTGACTTTAAGTCAAGTTCAAATGAAGTCTATTATGCTAACTTTTGTGAAATATCTCTGTGTGCCTTAGACTCTAAATTGCTCACATGTGTACTGCACACCTTGATTTGAATTGTATTTGTTGTTGATGATGATAATGATATTTGAAATTGATAATGTGAGCATGAAATACTGAATATGGCCAACGTGCCAAGAATGATCTTATAATTATGGCCATTAGTGCGAATGAAATGAAAATATGTGAAATTAATACGAAATGTGATAATTGATATAAAAAGGTTAATGTCTCAAATAAGACAGCCTAGCCAATCGGGTCGTGATCGGACACCATGCCGCACACATAGTGGTGATTGTGCTGGAAATCGTAATTGAAATTGTTATTGTGGTCGATGTCCCTAATGGATAGCCTAGTCGATTGGGTCGTGATCGAACTCCATGTTAAATACGGTAGTATTGATATTGAGATAAATTGTGGTTGATGTCTCTAATGATATGGCCTAGCCGATCGGGTCGTGATCGCACTCTGTGCTAAGAGTACGGTGGTACTGGTTTTGTGAATAATGGTATTCTGAATAATGGTATTGTGGACAATGGTATATCGATACTAAAAATCTCCCAATGTGAGATATGGAAATTAATTTGAACACTGCCTTGATCCTAAATTGATGTTTGATGTTGATTAAGGCTTTCATTGATATTATGATAATCGTGTTTGTATTATTTGTCATTCTATTGAGAGGGTGTTTAGTTATACATACTAGTGCTATTCGACGGTACTAACGTCCCTTTTGCCAGGGGCGCTGCATCTTTAAATGGATGCAGGTGGTTCCACAACAGGAGATATTGATCAGTGATAGCAGTGCACCTTCTTCCCAGCTGACTTGGTGAGCCCCACTTCATTCCGAGGTCATGAATCTTTTGTACTTTGTGTATTCTGTTTGAGGTACAGTCGGGGCCTTGTTGCCGGCATTATCATTGTACCCTTCTTTATCTATAGAGACTCCGTAGACATAGTGTGGGTTGTTTATTGGTGCTTGGGAAAGACAAACTATGTTATGTTGTGGTCGTAGTACTTGTCCATTTTAGACTTTAAAAATGGTTAAACTTATGCTAAGAAATTGGTAATTGCAGACATGACCACTTTATTGTTTAATTAAGGAAAATATATATTCTCTTTATTCATGAATGAGTTTGGGTTGAAGGAATCTAACAGGCTTGCTCGGTCGGGTTCGCTCGGTTGAGCGTCGGTCGCGCTACTCGATTTTGGGGTGTGACAAATTGGGTCTGAGGTATGTCGGACCGTACAAAAGCATTCAGAGGATTGTGAGGTGGCGTACAAGCTTGAGCTACCACCTGAGATGTCATTAGTACACCCGGTGTTTCTTGTGTATATGTTGAAGAAAGTAGCTGGAGATCCGAAAATTGAGAAATAAAGAAATTGCCTCCGTGAAAGTGTTGTGGCGAAACCAACAGGTTGAAGAGGCTACTTAGGAGTCCGAGGAAGAAATGAAGAAAAAGTATCCTTATTTGTTTGAATGACCATGTATTTAAAGTTGTGATCTAGGAAAAAAATTATAAGACTTACTTTTTATGAATTTTGTATACTATTTCCGAACAAGGCACATATGGAATGAAACAATCGTTGATGTCCTTTTCATGACTCTTAGTCTTCCAAGAATAACTGACGCTAATGTCTTTATCCTCCCGACCATTCCTCCCATATGTCACATGTCTAAATGACTCATTTCTTTTAAATCTCAGAATCATGAACATGGTCCCTACATTATCAATGCCTACGAGGCAACTCTATGCCTCATTTTGTCGAATCAATGATGTCATCACAAGATTAACCATGTCAGTATTATTGGTAGTAACCTTCATGTCTCTTAGCATATAACCTCCTAAAATGCCCTACTCAGCACATTGATGGATTGTTAAAAATTTCAGCCCAATCTCGGACCTCGTTGTTCCTATTTATAGTAACCTATGCGGGTTGAAGGTTCAAACATGTCAAAGAAGAAGCATCATCACGTGATCAAATATATTGGATAGGAAATTTTATGGTCATATTCATGCTAGCACATCTTAGAGTAATTGTTGGAGGTCGCCAAAGGTTTAGTTTGGGTGTTCGGCGTAGGGATTTAGAGTTGAAGAAAGTGAACGGGTTATTCTCAAGATTTTCTCTATGAATATATTGGGTGAATTATTAAGGAAGGTAAAGTATGTGTAGTCACATTAGGCCTTATAGAATATTGAAGGAAATAGGCCAAACTATGAGTATGATATATTCCTATCATTGTCCTCCATGCACCCGATGCATCATGTATCTAGGTTCCAGAAGGTTGTCGGAAATCCTTTGCCTATCGTTCTGGTGGAAACTATTGAAGGTGAAGTTAATGGGTAATTTGCTTATAAGAGGTACCTAGTTGTCATCCATGTTAGATAAGTCCGGAAATTGAGATCTGCCTCCTTCAAAGTAAAGGAAGTATTCTCACTTGCTTGTATAACCAAATGGTTGTGATTCAAAAGGGTACTTGTTATATGTTATGATTTAAATATGTGCAACTCACGTCTAGATACCACTTCTGTTAATGTAATACCCTTAATGTTGAGACCAGTGTTGTTGAAATATACTGTGATGCTTTGTTAAGTTATGGATATGTTGTTAGGGTGGTTTTGGTGATTCTCTGGCAGGTGGTTAGGCCCAATTACAGGGGAGACTCTGCCAAAATTTTTACAAAGTTTTGGAGTTAGTCAAATTTGGGGGCTTGAAATATTTGAAAGAATTGTCGAGTTACGTTAAGTGTTTGGGGATGGACTCTACTTCTCATTCGACGACGAATGATCCTATGTGGGGAGAATGGAAGGCCCAGTAAAAAATTTCAAATGATTTAGGATTATAAAGTGCGCCAACGGTATTTGGGAATAACGTATTTGAGTATTAAAGGAGACCTATGGGATAGAGCCATATCATGTTGAACATACTAAGGAGTTTTGGTAATGGCAAGAACTTGTGTGGAACAAGTTGGACACATTAAGTGGAAAGGATGTTTCAATTGGTACAAGATCCAATTTCAAATGAATAGAACTCCCTCAATATCATTACTTAGGTGGTTATCTACATATCAAATTAAATCTGTTTAAGTATAGTTTCCAACGCATCAAACTATTTGTCATTTGGATATGTATACAGAAAGTTATGGCTATTTTACTGAACCTGTATCATATGCGTGCCCAGATGCGCGGCCGCACATATTTGAGAGTTTCTACCTCAGGTGCGCGGTCACTTGCCCAGCTGCGGGGCCGCGCACGTAGGAGCTCATTTAATACCCCCAAGGCCGAGTAGAGAGAGGGGTTAAGTCATTTTTGAGCTAAAACCTGATATTTTAGAGAGAAGTGAGAGTGTTCTAAAGATCTTGTTCAAGCCTTGAAATCAATCAAGGAAATCTCACAAGATCTTCACTCAAGAGGTAAGATTCAAATCCCTAGTCTTCAATTTCGAGTTTGGGGTAAAAGATGGGTGATTGGGAGAATGATTCTTGGGTGTAAGATTGTTAATTATACATGCTTGTACCAATAAGGTTTGTGGGAAGACTGTTGAGCTCAAATAAGTAAGGATTGAGTTGTGGAGTGAAGGAAATCTTGTAGAAGAACCTTGTAGTTAAATTTGCACACCTAGTGTTTAATAAAATGCTCAAATGAGCTGAGACCATAAATATCCTCCTAATTATGGTTCAATTTTGTTATGTCTCAAAATAGATTGGGATTGCTAAAACTTCCGGAACGTTGTTGTAATTAAAGGAAAGCTCAAAGCGAGGTATGTTGGCTAAAATTTCTCTCTTAGAATTGAATTCCATGATGTTCCCGTAAGTTCCAAGTATGGTTATCCCAAGTTCTTTATTCTATGTTCCTAGTTGTCCCCGATAAATTCGATTGTCCTGAATAAGCAAAGTGTCGAGAATTATGTATTCAAAACGTGTTCCGAATGTTCCTATCACATTATGTTATCTTTTAGGAATGTGTTCAAGAATGATACGTGTATTAAAATTCTATGTATTTGAGTTGTGTTTCAAATGAAGGTTATGATGCCAAATTGTGTGAGAAAACACAATATGATTAAGACTCTTAATTGCTCATATGTGTAGCTAAAGTCTTGATTGGAAATGTCTTATTGTTGATAATCTATAAAGATGGTTGGAAGTGAAATAAGTGAATTGGGGATATAAAGTGTGGCCAACGTGCCAAGAGTGAAAGTTATACTTGTGGCCAATGGTGCCAATGAAGTGAGGTGATGTGATAAAGAATATGAAATGAGCCTTGACTCAACTGTTTTAAAATGACTTCGAAAATAGAATTGCCTAAAAGCTTCTGTACTCAAGTCATGCCATATGTGGCTGTTTTAACAAATACTATGCTTTGTGAGTATTTTTGAATGTACTTTGCGTTCTTACATATTCGTGAGTGGAAATTGTGTATTGCCCTTTTTGGGGAAAAGTATTTCAAGAATAAATAGTGTGTTACTTGTTGATGATTTTATCTTGCGCATCAATTGCCAATTATTTTACTCCATTTCTCGGAAAGAAATCTATTGTGCTTAGATTGTTCATTTCTAATGAACATAAAGTTGTGATTTCTGGAATATTCTATATGTTGATATTTGATGGTGATCTTTGAAATTGAAGGAGGATAAAGTGTGGAATATGAAATACGGCCATCGTGCCAAGAATAAAGAATCTTGTGAATGGCCAAATGAGCCAAGAAAATATTGTCGTTGTGAATGACTTGAAATACTAATGAGAATTTATACAATGTGAAATATGTTGAGGTGAGTACTATTGTATTTATGTTACCTCTATGTGCAAATCAAATCAAAAATATTTTTGGGAGCATCATTAGCAAAACCGAGGAAGGGTGGGTCATAAGGCCCACACCTGAAACTACACGTGCCGGTGTAGGGGTGGATTGTGATTATTCCCCTTATTTTGGATGAAATTGAAATATTGAAGAAATTATGATATTATTTCCCTTAATTGAGATGAAACTGGTAATAACTGTGAATTGGAAAAGTCAACCCACACGGCATATGTGGGAAGGAGACCTAGCTGATTGGGTGGAGATCGGACGCTATGTTGCGCACATGGTGGTACTACCCTTAGTAACAACTTTCTTTCTCATCACATGTCAAACCACATTGTTCGTGGGGATATGGCCTAGCCGATCGGGCGTGATCGGACTCCGTGCTAACAAAGACGGTGGTATATCGGTACTAATGATCTCCCAACAAAAATTGTATATGAAGTTCGTATTTTGAAAATTATTATGTTTTAACTGGACATTTGGATATTGTTGATTGTGAATTGCTATTTCTATGTGTTGCCTTTTCTTATATGGGAATTCTATTTTGAAAGAGGACTTTTAGCTATACATACTAGTGCTATTCGACGGTATTAACGTCCCTTTTGCCGGGGGCGCTACATCTTTAATGGATGCAGGTGGTTTTGCAGTAGGCGACATTGATCAGTGATAGCAGTATACTCTTTTCAGCTTATTTTGTGAGCCCCACTTCATTTTGGGGTCATGTATATTTTGTTTCTCATGTACTGTGTTTTGAGGTATAGCCAGGGCCTTGTTGTCGGCATTTCCATATTACTCTTCTATTGTACTTAGAGGCTCCGTAGAAAGGTTGTGGGTGGTGTTTGATGTGGGGAATTGAACTAGAAATGTTGGTATTTGGAAAACATATTTTTTATTATATCTATAAACTTGTAATATTTCAGAAATTATGAATGAAGTTGCTAATGAATATGAAATGGGAGTTGTTAATCAAATCTTTTGAAAGTTTGATTAATGGAGTACATCTCCTCTTTATTCATGGATGAGTTTGGGTAGAAGAAAATCTAACAGGCTTGCCGAGTTTGGGTTCACTCGGTTGAGCGCCGGTCGCGCTCCCCGAGTTTGGGGCGTGACAATTATATTAACTAAAGTAAACATGTACAGCTCAAGAGAAAAGAAAACAAACACAAACTAGGCTAAATCTGGACAAACAGCCTCGGACTTTAGCTAACTAGCACCTGAGAAATAATATCTACCCCTCTTACTCCTGTTAGACTTCACTATCTAGTTAAGAGATAAACTTTATAAATAAAATTCAATCAGATAATTGTCCCTGCCAGCTTTGGTGGCATATTGCTCCGATAAAAGATTTTCAGGATTAGTTGCTTTGTAATTGCATTATTTCTCCTCTGTATGCTAAAAGGATTTGTAGTTTCTTTCCTCCCATATATAGTATATGTTTACCCTTAAAAATGAGTAACAATTAACTTTATAAGCGATTTAAAGGATACATGACTTAATTTAATACAAATGATCTAAGAACAATAAATAATTAAATTAAAGAGAGAATAAACGATCAAACCAATCGCGATGGAAATATCAAGCCTGGTTTTAAATTGAACACTGAAAACTGGCTCTGATCGAGCCCTCGATATGAGCACGGTTGCAATTAAGAAAGAGAGTAACCGAAGATCACTCCGGATAATAACTAGAAGACAAAAATGAACATTTATTGCTTTGATGTATGCGTCAACAATAGTTTAAAATAAAAAAGTAGTGCCCTTTATATAGTAGGAAAATTTCAATCCTAGTGTCACGACCCAAACTGGAGGGCCATGACTGGCACCCGGGCCATACCTACCGAGCACCAACGTGCATTTTATCTAACCTTCCTTATTATCTATAAGGGCCTGCGAGATCAACATAAATGGTAGACATGAATCATGAACAACCAACAATGACAGATAATGGCATGAACATACATTACATGGGCCGACAAAGATGTCATGAAGCTATATATAAGGTACGTGCTGACAAGCTGCCATGAGAGAATATGCAAAAAAAATCTGCCGACAAGGCAATCCAAACTATACATGAGTCGACACTTGTCTATGAGCCTCTAAAGGAACATAAGTGCTGCAACATTTCCGGAACAAGGCCCCGACATACCCATAATGTCTATAACAAAAGTGCATACTAAGACCACGGCATGTCCGGAGAAGGGATCTCGCCATTAACCGCTAAACTGGACAGCCTACTGTGGTTGGGGAGCTACGTCTACCTGTCTATCAGAACCTGCAGCACCCACAAATAAGAGGGACGTCAGTACAAATAAAGTACTGAGTATGTAAGGCACGGAAGCATAAATAAGAACAATAATGTAAGCAGGAATAAAGAATATACAACCGGTAACATCTAAGTGCCTCTGAGGATGACAGACATGAAATGCATGATACATATATATATATATATACTTTTAAAAACATACGCCTCTGTGGGAATCATCATCATTATATCGTACCCGACCGTAATAGGCTCGGTAAAATTATACCCGGCCATCATAAGGCTCGGTAGAATCGTACACGACCACGTGGAGCTCTGTAAAACCCAACTGATCAGTCGTTGCAAAATAGGTTCCATACCCAGCTGACTATAGCGCGACTCGGTAGAGTAAAATAGGGATATATATAAAATGCATGCTGGACTCATTGGAATCAGATTCTAAACCATTCACAGTGACATAGGGTCGGTATCCTCCGTACCTGTTATTAGGACTAACTCTTCATCATGAATCTTATAATAATAAGGAAGTACCAACAACATTGATAACATAAGAATAAAAGAAGCAACATCAACATCAAGCGTTCCATAATAAGGGAAACAAAGTAAGTACTGCTAGCTTCTAAGAGTGGAGTATTTTTGGAAGCTCGTTCATTACATTATGTACAATCAGAGTCATGCAAAAGTAGAAATGGTATAGCCTCACATACCTTGTATATACTTCCCAACCTCAAGCTATGCCAATATCACGACTTCTTAGTCTACAATAAGAGAAATGATACTATCGTTATCGTTTAAGCGTCGTAACTATTATATATCGACCGCAACCTATTTTATGATGAAACGGACAGCACCTCCCCTATATATATGACTTCCCAAAATTTAAAAAATTCACTAAACAGCCCAAAAAACATCAATAATAATTATATTAAGCCTCCTAAAACAGTCCACCAACCAACAAAATTACTAACAAGCCTTTCGATACATATCTCACAAGTTCTAGCTTCAACGACCTAGACGCAACTTGGATAATCTTAAATACATGTAGAATAAGAGGTTTCTTACCTTTAAATAGATAGAACAACTCTAATTTGTCCTCACTTCACCACGAAATATCCTTCCAATGCTGCCACAAGAACAAGGAAGCGAAACTAGCAATCAATTCGGGTTTTTCGGCACTAGAATCACTTTGGAAAACTTGAAATCACCTAGGGTTGATATTAAAAACTTGATATAGTATTTTAAAGAACTTAAAACACTAAAAACCTCCCACATGAGCTGGAACCACACAAAAATTAGCAATAACAAGAAGAACAAGAAACTTACTAGCTCCACGGGATTCCCGACACTTGATTTGTGTTGCTTGCCCTTTGTTTGGGTCTTGGATCATGAGAGAACCTTGAGAGAGAGGTTTTAGGTTTCTAGGGTCTGAAGAGAGGGAAACATAATGAGTTAAAATGGGCTTAAAGCGTCTCATATATATCAATATATCTCAACCGCCTATGTGGGTCCTATAGAGAGCTGCTTGCGTAGTCTCGCGAAAACGCGAATATCTCTCCACTCTGATGTTGTATCGATGAACGATTTAATGCGTTGGAAACCAGACTCATAGATCTTTAATTTAGTGGGTATATCACCCCATAATTCCAAGTAAATTGGGAGAAAAACTTAGTAACAATTGACCTAAAGTTTAAGTAAAATTATGAACGTAAGTTGCGACACTTTTTGTCGACTTTTGTTTCATAACTTGTTTGACTTCAAGACTTATGATAAAGATATTATATGATTCAAATACCTTAAAATACGACCTCCTGAGAATGCTAAGCTCCTCTAGTTTTACCCGAAAATATGGGTTACAACATCCTTGATTCGTTTAACTTCTAATAATTGTTAACCACTCTTATACACCCTTGTATCATTTAAGACCAATAGGATTAATTTCTTATCATCTTAAAGATAATCTCTTCTTGGATTTACGTCGACTAACTTACGCCGTGATCTAACGTACGCGAATATGGGTTGTAACACCCTCCCTCCTTAGGAACATTCATCTTTGAATGTAAGGGTTTATGGGGAGTTTAACTCATCGTGGATTCCGATGGAAATTTCCGACCGAATTTCCCCTATAAAATGGACACTAGCCAAACTTGCAAGCAGTTAAACCTAACCTATGGCCTCACAAGGCTATACAAAGCATTATGGATATGTACATTATCTGCATATCACCATTTTGTATTAAGGAAGAGTATTCTCAAGCTATTGCTTACCTCATAGAGCCGTTTCAGCTTCCATTGAGTCATGCGTTCCCCTGGCATTATCGTTATCTTCAACCTGGAATAGGTAAGGGTATTTAGACTTCATCTCCTTTTATGATTCCCATGTCATTTCTTCCGCATTCTTGTTCCTCCACAATACTTTGAAGGAAGCTATATCCTTTGTTCTCAGCTTGCGGACTTGTCGATCTAATATAGCTACTGACACTTCTTCATATGATAGATCCTCTGTAACTTGTACATATTTGATAGGGATGACCCGAGAAGGGTCTCCAATACATTTCCTCAACATAGATACATGGAATACCAGGTGGACGAATTCCAATTCGGATGGCAATTCTAACTCATAGGCAACCTGTCCAATTCGTCAAAGAATCTTGTACGACCCGATATACGCGGACTCAGCTTACCCTTCTTCCCAAAATGCATAACACCCTTCATCGGTGAGATCCTCAGGAAAACCCAATCACTAACCTCAAACTCCAGATCATGACGTCGGACATCGGAATAAGACTTTTGCCTGCTTTGCACCGTCCTCAGTCATTCCTGTATCACTTTCACCTTCTCAATGGCTTGGTGAATCAAATCTGCCCATATAATTCTGTTTCACCGACTTCGAACTATCTAACTGGTGATCTACATCTCCTCTCGTACAGTGCCTCATACGCGCACATTTTAATACTAGAATGGTAGCTATTATTGTAGGCGAATTCTATGAGTGGCAGATGGTCATCCCAATTCCCCTTGAAATCTAGAACACATGCTCTAGCATATTTTCGAGTGTCTGAATGGTACGTTTAGCCTGTCTATCAGTCTGCGGATGCAATGCAGTGCTAAGATTCACTTATGTGCCTAAACCCTTCTGAAAAGACCTCCAAAAGTTAGCCGTAAATTGAGATCCTCGGTCTGATATAATAGATATCGGCACACCATGAAGCCTAACAATCACCTTGATATAAAACCTCACATAATCTTCAGCCATGTAAGTTGTCTTAACTTGCAAAAAATGGGCAGATTTTGTAAGTCGATCAACTATAATCGAGATGGAGTCAAACTTATGATAAGAGCAAGGTAATCCAATAATGAAGTCCATATTGATCACCTCCCATTCCTAGGTCGGAATCTCTATATTCTGAATCAATCCACTGGGTTTCTGATGCTCGATCTTTACTTGTTGACAATTAGGACACTGGGCTACAAATTCTACAATAGACTTCTTCATGTTATTCCACCAATATAACTCCTTAAAGTCATGATACATCTTTGTCGAGCCAGGATGTATGTAATATTGGGACTGATGAATCTCAATCGTAATCTTCTCTCGCAATCCTGCCACACCAGGCACACATGATTGACCCTGTTATCTCAGAGCCCTATCTCCTCCGATCTCGAAATCCGTAATCTTATGCTGCTGAATGCCCTCTCTCAATCGTACTAAGGTAGGATCTTCATATTGCCGTGCTTTTACTACTGTATTCTGTACAATAATACCTCCGTCATCAGAGTCTAACAATCTGATTCTCATATTGGCCAGCTGATGAAGCTCTTTAGTCAACCCTTGTCTACCTGCCTCAATGTGTACTAAGCTTCCCATTGACTTACTACTGAGAACGTCTGCCACAACATTGGCTTTACTGGGATGGTACAATATCTCAACATCGTAGTCTTTCAGGAATTCAAGCCAGCTACATTGTCCTTATGCTTGAAGATGTATTGTAAACTCTTGTGATATGTGTAGATGTGTTAACTTAGTCAGACGACAGGAACTTGGTAGCTTTCTGTGTTAACTTAGTCAATGGTACTGTTATAGAGGAAAACCCTTCTACAAACTACTTATAATATCCTACTAGTCCCAGGAAGCTGCGAACTTCTGACGGTGTTGTAGGTCTCGGCCAGTTCTTCACTACATCGATCTTCTGAATGTCGATACTAAAACCTTCGTCAGATATCACATGGCCAAGGAATGCTACTCAGTTTAGCCAGAATTCACATTTGCAGATCTTAGCATATAACTTACAATCCTGAAGGGTCTGTAATACTATCCTCAAGTGGCCCGCATGTTCCACCTCCGTATGAGAATACACCAAAATGTCATCAATGAATACGATCACAAACACGTCAAGATAGGGTCTGAATACACTATTCATGAGATCCATACAAGCTGCTGGAGCATTTATTAGCCCAAACGACATCACCAAGAAATCAAAGTGCCATATCTTGTTCGGAAGGCCATATTTGAAATATCCTTCTCCTTAACCCTCACCTGATGATACCCTAAACGTAAGTTAATGTTGGAGAAATAATTGGCACCTTGGAGTTGGTCAAACAGGTCATCAATCCTTGGAAGTGGATACTTGTTCTTTATAGTAACCTTATTCAACTGCCGATAATCGATACACATCCTTAACAACCCGTCTTTCTTTCACACGAACAAGACTGGCGCATCCCAAGGTGAAGTGCTAGGACTAATGAAGCCCTTACCCAACAAGTCCTTCAACTACGCCTTCAACTGTCACAACTCTGCCGGGGTCATCCTGTATGGAGGGATAGAGATCGGTTGAGTGTCAGGTAACACATCAATGCTAAACTCAATCTCCCTTTCAGGAGGAAGGCCTGGGAGTTCATTTGGGAAAATGTCTAGAAATTCATTGACCACGAGGATTGATTGTAGAGTAGGCGGCTTCGCCTCCGTATCCCTAACGCGAACGAGATGATAAATGTAACCTTTTGAGATCATCTTCCTTGCCTTAACATAGGAAATAAACCTACCTTTCAGCGTAGAAATGTTCCCCTTCCATTCAATGAGGGGTTCACCGGTAAACTAAAACCTAACCATCTTCGTACGACAATCAACGTTTGCATAGCATGAGGCCAACCAGTCCATTCCCATTATCACATCAAAATCAACCATTTCTAACTCGAATAGATTCACCGAGGTTTGACGACGACAAATCATCACTGTGTAACCTCTATATACCCTTCTAGCAATAACAGAATCTCCTATCATAGTGGATACCACAAGTGGTTTACTTATCAATTCAGGTTCAACGCCAAACTTATTAGCCACAAAGGGTGTAACTTATGATATTGTAGATCTCGGATCAATCCGTGCATATACATCATAAGAAAATAGAGACGACTCGAGATCCTATCGACCTACTAGAGCATAGGTTCGATTTTGAGTACCGCTCGAACTTGGCACTGCACCTCTACCTCTACCACGATATGTCGACTGCTGAAAACCCCGTGTTGGAGGTCTAACTTATAAGGAAGAACTAGACATAGATCTAGTTGGATGAGCCATACCACCACCTCCTCTGTTAGGACAATCCCACATCATATGGCCAGGCTGTCCGCAAGAATAGCACACATCGGAACCTCGACAACATAGTCCAAAGTGGGCCTTGCTGTACTGATCACAATGGGGTGCTGGGGGGCTCGTCTGACTAATAGCCCTATGATATTTTGAGCCTGATGCCCACGAACTCTGACCTGGACCAGAATAGATAAATCGATCATACTGAGGCCTTTGAAACTGTGGAGGAGCACTAGCTACAGGTGGCACCGAACTCCTCAAAGACTGGGGCCTGATACTACCTCTGATGCCACCAGAATACCCTGCGAATCTTGCCTTCTTATGCTTGCCCCTATCCTACTCCCTATCTGCCCTTCGCTGGCATTTATGATCCTCTAGTGTCTAGGCATAAGCCTGAATACGGAAAATATCCATGTCCTCCACCAAGGAGGCTGTCGTGCACTCATTTATCAGATGTGATCCCAACCCATTCATGAACAGGTGCATCCTATCGCTCATCTCGGCCACCATATGGGGAGCATACCTTGCTAAAGAATCAAACTGCATACTATACTCTCGCACACTCATATTACCTTGTCGAAGGATCAAGAACTTATTAACTCTAGCTCGTCGTATCTCAACTGGCAAGTTGTGATGAAGAAAGGCCTCAGAAAATTCCTTCCACACAACTGGAGGAGAGTTCGGACCGTTGGATATCTCCCAACTATCATACCAGAAAAACGCTACATCCTGTAACCGATAAGAAGCCAACTCTACTACCTCTATATCACTAGCATGCATAACCCGCAGTGTATGATGAACTTGATCAATAAAAGTATGTGGGTCCTCCTTGGGGTCTGATCCAGTAAACACTGGAGGATCTAGATTAATAATATCACAAAATCTTGCACTAACCCGTTTATCAGCAACACCGATATTCTGCCTCTGAACCTGAGCAGCTACCAATCTAGTCAAAAACTGTACTTCACTGTTCATATCGTGGTCTGTAGTGCCAGACGGAGGAACAAGAGGTGCTGGGTCCCTCCTAGTATCCTCTGGAGGAGACAAAGTAGATGAGGTATGAGACGGTTCCTTGCTCTGAAACTCACTTTGGGCTACTCTGGATGGAGGCACCTGACCGGTACCCACTACCGCAGCTATCTCAAGCCGTTTACTAATCGGTTGCTTCCTAGTCGAAGACATCGCTGAAAGAAAACAAGGTGAATATTAGAGATGAACACTTACGACTCAACTCTACGCACGATCTAGATTCAGGAAGATGGTAACAACCCTAGATGTCATGTAGCCTCCTGATTGTAAATGTGACACACTACACATCCACAATTAAGACTCTACTAGACACGGCTCATAGACAATACCTAGGACAAACTTGCTCTGATACCAAGTTTGTCAACCCAAATTGGAGGTCCATGACTGGAACCCGGGCCATACTTGCCGAGCACCAACATACATTTTAGCTAACCTTTCTTATTATCTATAAGTGTCGACGAGATCAACATAAATAGTAGACATGAATCATGAACAACCAACAATGACAGTTAATGGCATGAACATACATAACATGGGCCAACAAGGCTATCATGAAGCTATATATAAGGTACAAGCTGACAAGCTTCCATGAGAGACTATATAAAAAAAATCAGCCGACAAGGCAATCCAAACTATACATGAGTCGATACCTATCTATGAGCCTCTAAAGGAACATAAGTGTTGCAACATTGCCGGGACAGGGCCCCGACATACCTATAATTTCTATAACAAAAGTGCATACCAAGACCACGACAAATCCGGAGAACGGATCTCGCCAATAATTGCTAAACTAGGCAGCCTACTGTGGTCGGTGAGCTGTGTCTACATGTCTATCAAGACCTGCAGCACGACATGCAGCGTCCACAAATAAAAGAGATGTCAGTACGAATATAGTACTGAGTATGTAAGACAGGAAAGCATAAATAAGAACAGTAATGTAAGCATGGATAGACATAGATCTAGTTGGCTGAGCCATACCACCACCTCATCTGTTAGGAAAATCCCGCATCATATGGCCAGGCTGTCCACAAGAATAGCACGCATCGGAACCTCGACAACATAGTCCAAAGTGGGCCTTGATGTACTGATCACAACGGGGTGCTGGGGGGCTCGTCTGACTAATAGCCCTATGATATTTTGAGCCTGATGCCCACGAACTCTGACCTAGACCAGAATAGATAGATCGATCATACTGAGGCCTCTGAAACTATGGAGGAGCACTAGCTACAGGTGGCGCAAACAAGGAGGCTGTCATGCACTCATTTATCTTCCCTTCGCTGGCATTTACGATCCTCTAGTGTCTAGGCATAAGCCTGAATACGGGAAATATCCATGCCCTCCACCAAGGAGGCTGTCATGCACTCATTTATCAGATGTGGTCCCAACCCATTCACGAACAGGTGCATCCTATCCCTCATCTCGGCCACCATATGGGGAGCATACCTTGCTAAAGAATCAAAATGCATACTATACTCTCGCACACTCATATTACCTTGTCGAAAGATCAAGAACTTATCAACTCTAGCTCGTCGTATCTCAACTAACAAGTAGTGATGAAGAAAGGCCTCAGAAAATTCCTTCCACACAACTGGAGGAGAGTTTGGACCGTTGGATATCTCCCAACTATCATACCAGAAAACCGCTAAATCTCATAACCGATAAGAAGCCAACTCTACTGCCTCTGTATCACTAGCGTGCATAACCCACTGTGTATGATGAACCTGATCAATAAAGGTCTGTGGGTCCTCCTTGGGGTCTGATCCAGTAAACACTAGAGGATCTAGATTAATAATATCACGAACTCTCGCACTAACCAGTTTATCAGCAACACCGATATTCTGCCTCTAAACCTGAGCAGCTACCAATCTAGTCAACAACTGCACCTGACTACTCATATCGTGGTCTATAGTTCCAGACGGAGGAACAAGAGGTGCTGGGTCCCTCCTAATATCCTCTGGAGGAAACGGAGTAGATGAGGTATGAGACGGTTCCTTGCCCTGAAACTCACTTTGGCCTACTCTGGATGAAGGCACCTGATCGGTACGCACTCCCGCAGCTGTCTTAAGCCGTTTACTAATTGCTTGCTTCCTAGTCGAAGACATCGCTGAAAGAAAACAAGGTGAATATTAGAGATGAACACTTACGACTCAACTCTACGCACGATCTAGATTCAGGAAGATGGTAACAACCCTAGATGTCATGTAGCCTCCTGATTATAAATGTGACACACTACACATCCACAATTAAGACTCTACTAGACACGGCTCATAGACAATACCTTGGACAAACTTGCTCTGATACCAAGTTTGTCAACCCAAATTGGAGGTCCATGATTGGAACCCGGGCCATACTTGCCGGGCACCAACATACATTTTAGCTAACCTTTCTTATTATCTATAAGTGTCGACGAGTTCAACATAAATGGTAGACATGAATCATGAACAACCAACAATGACAGATAATGGCATGAACATTCATAACATGGGCCGACAAGGCTGTCATGAAGCTATATATAAGGTACAAGCTGACAAGCTGCCATGAGAGACTATACAACAAAAATCAGCCGACAAGGCAATCCAAACTATACATGAGTCGACACCTAGCTATGAGCCTCTAAAGGAACATAAGTGTTGCAACATTGCCGGGACAGGGCCCCGACATACCCATAATGTCTATAACAAAAGTGCATACCAAGACTACGACAAATCCAGAGAACGGATCTCGCCAATAACCGCTGAACTGGGCAGCCTACTGTGGTCGGTGAGCTGCGTCTACATGTCTATCAAGACCTGCAACACGACATGCAGCGTCCAAAAATAAAAGAGATGTCAGTACGAATATAGTACTGAGTATGTAAGGCAGGAAAACATGGATAGATAATATATAACCTGTAACATCTAAGTACCTCTGAGGGCGACTGACATGAAATGCATGATATATATATATATATATATATATATATATATATATATATATTTACTTTTAAAACATATGCTTCTGTGGCCATCATCATCATATCGTACCCAGCTGTAATAGGCTTAGTAAAAACGTACCCGTCCATTATAAGGCTCGGTAGAATCGTACCCGGCCACGTGGAGCTCGTTAAAACCCAACTGATAAGTCATTGCACAATAGGTGCCATACCCGGCCGACTATAGCGCGGCTCGGTAGAGTAAAATAGGTACAAATAAAATGCATGTTGGACTCATTGGAATCACATTCTAAACCTTTCGGAGTGATGTAGGTTCGGTATCCTCCGTATCCGTTATTAGGACTAATTCTTCATCATGAATATTATAAGAATCAGTAAGTACCAAAAACATTGATAACATAATAATAAGATAAGCAACATCAACATCAAGCATTCCATAAGTAGGTAAACAATGTAAGTACTGCTAGCTTCTAAGAGTGGAGTATCTTTTGAAGCTCGTTCATTACATTATGTACAATCAGAGTCATGCAAAAGAAGGAAAGGGATAGCCTCACATACCTTGTATGTACTGCCCAATCTCAAGCTTTGCAAATGTCATGACTCCTTAGTCTACAATAAGAAAAATGATACTATCGTTATTGTTTAAGCGTCGTAACTATTATATATCGACCGCAACCTATTTTACGATGAAATGAACAGCACCTCCCCTATTAATATGACTTCCAAAAAGTTAAAAGATTCACCAAACAGCCCAAATAACATCAATAATAATCATATTAAGCCTCCCAAAATAGTCCACCAACCAACAACATTACTAACAAGCCTTTTGATAGATATCTCACAAGTTCTAGCTTGAACGACCTAGCCGCAACTTGGATAATCTTAAATACATGTAGAATAAGAGGTTTCTTACATTTAAACAGATAAAAAAAAATGCCAATTTTACCTCACTTCACCATGGAATATCCTTCCAATGCTGCCACAAGAACAAGGAAGCAAAACTAGCAATCAATTCAGGGTTTTCGGCACTAGAATCACTTTGGAAGACTTGAAATCACCCAGAGTTGATATAAAAAACTTGAGAGAGTATTTTACAGAACTTAAACCACTTAAAATAACTTCCAAAACGAGCCGGAACCATACCAAAATCAGCAACAACAAGAATAATAAGAAACTTACTAGCGCCACGGGATTTTCGACACTTGATTTGTGTTGTTTACCCTTTGTTTGTGTATTGGATCATGAGAGAACCTTGAGAGAGAGTTTTTAGGTGTTTAGGGTCTTAATGGAGTGAAAAGGAATGAGTTAAAACGGTATTAAAGCGTCTCATATATATCAATATATCTCAACCGCCTATGTGGGTCCCAAAGAGAGCTGGTTGCGCTGTCTCGTAAAAATGCGAATATCTCTTTACTCCAATGTTGTATCGACAAAAAGTTTAATGTGTTGGAAACTAGACTCATATATATTCAATTTTATGGGTATATCACCCCGTAATTCCAAGTATATTGGGAGAAAATCTTAGTAACTGTTGACCTAAAGTTTAAGTAAAATTATGAACGTAAGTTGCGACAACTTTTGTTGACTTTTGTTTCATAACTTGTTTGGCTTCAAAACTTATGATATGGATATTATATGATTGAAATACCTTAAAACACGACCTTCTGAGAATATTAAGCTCTTCTAGTTTTACCGGAAAATACGAGTTACAACATCCTTGATTCGTTTAACTTATAATACTTGTTAAACACTCTTATACACCCTTGTATCATTTAAGACCAATAGGATTAATTTCTTATCATCTCAAAGATAATCTCTTCTCGGATTTACGTCGACTAACGTACGTCGTGATCTAACGTATGCGAATATGGGTTGTAATACCTAGTACAAGTCTAAATAAGGTAAAAATCTTCTTTTTTTGGTAAATGTCGATCCGTAGTTAACATCGGATGGGATTTTGTCTCGCCCCAAACACAGGGAGCGCGGCCATCGCTCAACCGGAGAAATTTTGGAAGTGGGTGGGGAGAGAAGGTTTGGAATGGTTGACTAGGTTAGTTAATGTTATTTTCAAGGCGAAGAGGATGCCGGATGAGTGGAGGTGGAGTACGGTGGTTCCATTGTATAAGAACAAAGGTGATATCCAGAGTTGTAACAATTATAGGGGTATCAAATTAGTGAGTCATACTATGAAAGTGTGGGAGAGGGTGGTTGAAGCGAGGGTGAGGATGATAATGTCTGTATCCGACAACCAGTTCGGGTTCATGCCGGGTCGTTCGACTACAGAAGCTATACACCTTGTTAGGAGGTTGGTGGAACTGTACAGAGAGAGGAAGAAGGATCTGCACATGGTGTTTATTGACCTAGAGAAAGCGTATGATAAGGTTCCTAGAGAAGTTGTCTGGAGATGCCTGGAGGCAAAAAGTGTGCCAGTTCCCTACATTATGGTGATTAAGGACATGTATGATGGGGCTAAGACTCGGGTTAGGACAGTAGGAGGCGACTCTGAGTATTTTCTGGTTGTAATGGGGTTACACCAAGGTTCTGTGCTCAGTCCGTTCTTATTCGCCATGGTGATGGACGCGTTAACACTCCATATTCAAGGGGAGGTGCCATGGTGCATGCTATTCGCCAATGACATAGTTCTGATTGATGAGTCGCGAGCCGATATTAACGAGAGGCTAGAGGTTTAGAGACAGGCTCTTGAGTCTAAGGGTTTCAAGCTGAGCAGGACGAAGACGAAATACCTGGAGTGTAAGTTCAGCGCTGAGCCAGGGGAAGTAGGCGTGGATGTGAGGCTTGATTCGCAGGTCATCCTGAGTAGAGGCAGCTTCAAGTACCTTGGTTCAGTTATCCAGGGGGGAGGGGAGATCGATGAGGATGTCACACACCATATTGGGGTAGGATGGATGAAGTGGAGGTTAGCATCTGGAGTCTTGTGTGACAAGAGAGTGCCACCGATACTCAAAGGTAAGTTCTATAAATCGGTGGTTAGACCGGCCATGATGTATGGGGCTGAGTGTTGACCCGTTAAGAACTCACATAGCCAGAAGATGAAAGTAGCAAAAATGAGGATGTTGCAGTTGATGTTCGGGAGAAGGTGCACGTGGCTCCCATTGATGACAAGATGCGGGAAGCGAGGCTTAGATGGTTCAGACATGTTCAGAGGAGAAGCCCAGATGCTCCGGTACGGAGGTGTGAGGGGCTGGTTGTGGAGAGCACGAGAAGAGGAGAGGGAGGCCTAAGAAGTATTGGGGAGAGGTGATCAGGCAGGATATGGCGAGGCTCCAGATTTTCGAGGACATGACACTTGATAGGAAGATGTGGAGGTCGAGTATTAGGATTGTAGGTTAGGAGGTAGTTGAGTCGTGCCTTACTTCGTACAATTGTGGGACTAGACATGTAGGGTTTTTGTCTAAGATAGCTAGTGGCAATGTTGTTTCTTACTATTTTACTTTTCAGTGCAGGTCCTATTTACTAGCTATCACTTTTGCTTTGCATCTTTCTTCTGGATTTCATGATGTTCCTATTTTTCTTATGATTGCTTTGAATCTTTCTTCTGGATTTCATGGTGTTCCTATTTTTCCTATGATTGCTGTGGTGACAATAATATTGTCTCCTTTTGTCAATTTGTCTTTTTGTTTTCTTGAGCCGAGGGTCTTTCGGAAACAGCCTCTCTACTCCTTCGGGGTAGGGGTAAGGTCTGCGTATACACTACCCTCCCCAGACCCCATTAGTGGGATTTTACTGGGTTATTGTTGTTGTTGTTGTTGTTGTAGGGCTTTAAGAACTTTCCTTTTCTTGATTCCTTATCATGCGACTTTATTTCGACTTGAAGCCTATATCTTTAGTTTCTTCTTATTCATTCGTCTGTGATATTAAGTAATCGCTATCAGTTGGGCACTATCAAGCAGTGTTGGTGTTGTAGATGTGGTGTGGGATGATTTTTCCCCTGTGCTACGAGGGCATACTTGTAACACCCCAACCTTGGGAGGTGCGACCGGCACACGACGCCGGAAGGACCGTAAGAAACGACTTCCCCGCTTTCTTCCTTTTTACTCATAAAACTTGGGCCGACGAGGCCTCCAAGTAGTAATATTAGAAATTTTAAATATGTACAACTAACTTTCAAAAGAAACATTAACATTTTATACATATTCATAACTTTACCCAACGAGGTCATAATCCACCCTTTTACATGTAACCAAACTGTATTTTGTAAACCTCTAAGAGTACCAAAAGGAAATATACATATACACAACTTGGTCGGGACAGGGCACCACCGTACCCAAAATGATTAGAACACATGCTTTAGTCCTATCATCTTTTGAATAGATACACGGAGAAGTGGACAGTGACAACCAACAGCTGAAACGTGCACCTACTGAGGAGGGGCGTCACCGGGTCTATCTGTACCTGTGGGCATGAACACACCGCCCAAGTGAAAAGGCGTCACTACTAAAAATGTACTGAGTATGTAAGACTAAGAAAGCATGTAAAATCAGAGACATAACATAAGAGATATGAGTACTTGCTTTCAACCTGAATACCGAAGGCAAGCCACCGGGGGCATAAAATTTAGAAACTATAACCTTAAAAACATGCAAAATTTAAAAAAGAGTTAAGCCACTCATGGAGACTACGCATTAGATACAATATAATATTATTTAGCCCTTCTTTGGGGCATATTACTTCACATCGTACCCGGCATCGTGGAGGACTCAATGAAGATTATTTCTTTCATCACATCATACCCAGCCTCAGGAGGTCCGAATTGTACCTGGCCTCAAGAGATCTTGGTCGTACCCGGCTACATGAGGGCTCGGTAGTATCTTATATCACATCATTCCATACCCGGCCTCATAGAGAGCTCGGTCGTACCCGGCCATACAAGGGCTCGGTATTTCCTCACATTGTATCTTATTCATGCCCAGCTGATTAGTCGTTACATAATAGGTACCATACTCGGACGTCTATAACGCAGGTCGGTAAAGTAAAATAGATACATATACATATAAGTTTAATGCATAATCAATTTTAAGAGATATTAAGTTTAGACTCAGAATGAATCATACGTTTCAACCTCAGTGTACCAACTGGGAACATTTTATACTTTGAAAGAAATGATATCAACAAGAATGTACAAAAACAGGAACAACGACATTGAGAAGGACTCGGAGCAATCAAATCTTTACAAAATAGGAATCATTTAGAGGAAGGGAGAGAGAGAGACTTACACCAAGTCATGCCAAGAAGGAAAGTTACCTGACATACCTTGTTACAGAGCTAGCTAGGTTACTTTGCCTCCAACGTATCTCCAAAATCAATACAACAAGATAATAGATATTACAGTGATGATTCCAAGCTCCTTCACGCTAGATCATTCTAGACTCCCTTTCGACTCCCTTAGACTCTTTTGAGAATTCTAAAGGGGTGTGGAGAGCATTTTCGGAAGAACTAATGTTGGCGATAGCTTCTAGGATGAGTGTGAAAGAGAGAGAGAGAGAGTTACACTACCTTTATATATCACACCAAATCTAGGAAGATCTGCCGTCGCTACATGCAAAACGGGTCACCCCGCCTCGATCAAAGCACCTGGCAAGACAACTGGCTTTAGCCCAATGAAACGTGTAATCCTTTCTCTTCCTCCATACGTGTCACTAGCCGATTGGCCATATCTGAAACCCCACCTATCAATATTTAACTTTATGAGTGGGGAAAAGTGTGGGGTGTAACATCATCCCCCTCTTCGGAACATTCGTCCTCGAATGTTGAATCGAAGTCACTCTTTGCATACATTTCTTCAGTCATCTTGGGGTGTGCCCGCCATGGTAGTCTCATTGTTTCCTCTTGTAATGTGGAATAAATGGGGGTACCTATATTTCATATCTTCTTAACTTCCCATGTCATCTCTTCTACGTTGTTGTTCCTCCAAAGTACTTTAACTGAAGCCGCTTCTTTAGTTCGCAGTTTACGGACCTGGCGATCTCGGATAGCCACCGGAACTTCTTCGTAGGATAGATCCTCCGTGACTTAAATATATTCAATAGGGATAATATGCGATGGATCACTTAAACACTTGCGGAGCATAGACATATAGAACACCAGATGCACTACTTCCAATTCCAGGGGCAGCTCGAGTTTATAATAAACTTGACCGAATTTATGAATAATTTGGCATGGTCCAATATACTAGGGACTACGTTTGTCCTTCTTACCAAACCTCATCATGCCTTTCCTAGGCGACACCCTTAAGAATACCCAGTCTCCCACAGCGAACTCCAAATCTTGTCGTCGGGTATTTGAGTAAGATTTTTGCCTACTTTGAGTGGTTGATAAATGACCTCAAACCATCTTCACCTTCTCTACAAGCTGTTGCACAAACTCAGGACCCAATAACATTTTTTCACCAACTTCAAACCAGTCGATAGGAGATCTGCACTTCTGTCCGTATAGGGCCTCATATGGTGCCATTCGAATACTAGCATGGTAGCTGTTGTTGTAAGCAAATTAGATGAGTTGTAGATTATATTCCCAACTCCCTTTGAAGTCCAGAGCACAAGCTCGTAACATGTCCTCAAGTGTCTGAATAGTGCATTCAGCCTGGCCGTCTATTTGGGGATGGAAAGTTGTGTCAAGGTTAATCCTCATACCCAATCCTTTTTAAAATGTCATCCAGAAGTTAGCCATACCTCGGTTTGATATGATGGAGACCGGAACCCCATGGAGTCAAACTATTTTCTTTTATTTATAACTTAGCATAATCCTTTGCTGAGAAGATATTCTTCACTGGTAGGAAGTGAGCTAACTTGGTGAGTTAATCCATGATAACCCATATGGAATCAAACCTTCGGTGTGAATGTGGCAATCCGGTAACAAAATCCTTGTTGCTCATCTCCCATTTGAAGGTTGGAATTTCAACATTCTGAAGCAGTCCTCCCGGTTTTTGGTGTTCAATTTTAACTTGTTGGCAGCTTGGACACTAAGAAACATATCCAACAATGCTCCTCTTCATGTTGTTCCACCAGTATAATTGTCAAATATCGTGGTTTATCTTGGTTGACCGTGAATGAACAGAATAGCGAGACCTATGAATCGCTGCCATAATCTGCTCTTAGAGTCCTCGGACATCGGGCACACATAATCGGTCTTTATATCTATGGACCCTGTCCTCGAATAACTTGAACACTTGTTTTATCTAAGAAGGAATGCTTTCTCTTATTTTTACCAAGGCTGGATCTTTAAATTGCCATGCCTTCGCTTCAGTTACTAAGGAGGATTCGGCAATATTTTGAACTATGGCTCCTCCGTTACTGGTATCGATCAATCGTACACTTAAGTTAGCCAACCGGTACAAGTCTTTGGTCATTTCCAACTTAGGCTTTTATACATGTTGTAGACTGCCCATGGATTTCCGAATTAACGTGTCACCCACGATGTTTGCCTTCCCGGGACGGTACAAAATATCAATATCGTAATCTTTCAACAGCTCAAGTCATCTCCGCTACCTCTGATTTAATTCTTTCTTCTTGAATATGTACTACAAGCTCTTGTTATCGGTGAATATGTCAACATGAACTACATACAGATAGTGGAGCCATATTTTTAAGGCAAATATAACAATTTCTAGATCCAAGCAAGGAGTGGGGTAGTTCTGATCATGTTTCCTTAGTTTCCTTAAAGCATAATTGACGAATTTTCTGTGTTTCATTATATCGCTGCCCAATCCTACTCTTGAGGCATCACAATATATTACGTACTCTCGGGTCCTTCATGGAGATTTAGAACTGGTGCTGAGGTCAATCTATCCATTAACTCTTGGAAGCTCTTTTCACAAATGTCGGTCCACTGGAATTTAACTGCCTTGTGCGTCAACTTTTTTAAGAGAGCAGCGATGGATGAGAAATTTTCCACAAATCTCGGTAGTAAACAGCTAAGCCCAAGAAGTTGCGTACTTCGGTAGGAGTTATGGGCTCTTAACTACTTTGATCGTTTAACTATCCAATTGGATACCCTCACTCGACACATTATATGCCCAAGGAAAGCCATCGAGTTCAGCCAGAACTCACATTTAGAAAACTTAGTGTATAGCTTGCGATTTCGGAGTATACGTAAAACCATTCGCTAATGCACTGTGTTCTCTGCCTTTGATTGAGAATACACCAAAATATCATCCATGAAAACGATCACGAATATATCCAAAAATGTCTTGAACACCCGATTCATCAGATCTATGAAGGGCACTGGTGCATTGGTTAGGCCAAAGGTCATAATGAGAAACTCGTAATGGCCATATCTGGTCCGTAAGGCCGTCTTCAGAATATCTTCTTCCTTTATTCTTAACTGATGGTACTCTGGAGCAGATACTTGTTCTTAATGGTTACCTTATTTAGTTGTTTGTAATCGAAACATATCCTCAATGAACCATCTTTCTTTCGAACAAATAGCATTGGGGCTCCCCATGAAGAAGTACTGGGCCGGATAAAGCCCTTATCAAGAAGGTCCTTTAACTGATCTTTTAGTTCATTCAACTCAATAGGAGCCATTCTATACAAAGGAATAGATATTGGTTATGTATAGGGTAGCACATTGATGGAAAACTCGATCTCCCTCTTGGGTGGAACACCTAGGAGATCATCAGGGAACACATTGGAAAATTCGCTAACAACCAGAACCGATTGAACGTTGAAGGGTTTGCCTCTGCATCCTACACTCGCACCAAATGATATAGACATCCTTTCGTGATCATCTTTTGAGCCTTAAGGTAAGAAATAAACTTCCTTTTTGGCACTGCAATATCAGCCTTCCATTCGACAACGGGCTCTCCCGGAAAGTTAAAATGAACATCTTTCTTCAAACAATCCACTATAGCATAACAAGAGGACCGCCAATCCATGCCTATAATAACATCAAATTCCACCATTTCTAACTCATTCAAATCAGCCAAGGTATGGTGATCATGAATCATCACATCACTATCTCGATATACCCGCCAAACTACCAGGGACTCGCCCACGGGCATAGATACTTCAAACGGTTGTTGTAACAATTCAGGTACTTTACCAACAACAAATGGAGTAATATACGACATGGTAGAACCTGGATCTATCAAAGCATACACATTAATAGAGAGTACGGATAGTATACCTATGACCACCTCCGGTGAGGACTAGAGGTTCTATCGGCCTGTCAATGCATAAACGCAGTTCTATTGTCCGCTTAAGCTAGTCACTCCACCTCTACCTCTACCACTTCCCATATGTAGTTGCATACCTTGTTTACGAGGATGTGCCGTCGATGAAGTAGCTGCCCCTGATCCCATTGGCGCTATCATGCTATTTCTCACTAGGAAACCGTGCATGATATGACCGGGCTGCCCACAAAAATAAAACAAATTTGAAACCTGGCGGCAATCCCAAAAATTATTCCTATCATATCAGCCACAATGTGGCATAGGGGGTCTCGCCCTACTACGATCCTCGCTATTCTGTGAACTCTGTCCTTAGAAATTACAGCCCTGACTGAAATAAGTGGTCCGTTATCGAGGCTGGCCTTGGGATTATGATGGCACATTAGACACTGAGTTAGGTGAATGCCGAGAAAATGGAGAGCTAAACCCTCCTCGAAACTCTCATGTGTCGCCCGTGGACCGGGATCTCTTAGATTGACCCTGCCGAGAAAATCGATGTACTCGGTCACTCATCTCAGTCACCACCGAAAGAGGATACCTAGCCAGGGAGTTAAATTGCATGTTGTACTCACGGACACTCATATTTCCTTGCTCCAACTGTAAGAATCTATCTTGCCTTGCTCGATAGAGCTCAATGGGCAAATACTACTGCAAGAATGCCTCGAAGAATTCTCTCCATCCTGCTTTTAGGGCAAGAGGTCCCCTTGACTATTCCCAAGTCTCACACCAAATCACGGCTCATCCCGCAATCTGTTAGAGGCAGGCTCTATGGAATTAGTGTCAGTGGCATGCATAACTCATAAGGTCTGCTGCATTTGACTGGGGATCCTTTTTTGGACCGGTTCCTATAAATACCGGGGGTCCAAATTTATTAAATCCTGAACTCTCATACTATTTGCTCTTTCTGAGGTGGCAGGGGCCTGACATTGGGCTTGAGAGGCTACTAATCGAGTCAATAACTACATAGCACTTCTCATATATAGATCATGTTCAGGAACAACAGGGGAAGTAATCAGAGGCACATTAGCTTTTTTTTGCCATTCTGGGGGTATTAGGGCTGTCCCCGAAACTTAAGTATCAGCCTCATTGTGGGGCATGTGTTCACCTATAGGGACAGGTGGCACCTGGCTGGTACCTTACCCTACTTCTTCATTCAATGCCTCAATAACTGCCTAACATCTCGTAGTAGGCATCACTATAAACACAAACAAGATGAGGAATGGAAGCGAATACTAAGGACCCAGCTTTATCGAACGATCTAGATCCGAAAGAAAGGTTTTCACCCTAGGTATCCCATAGCCTCATATTTATAAGTATGGTGCACGACATACCAATAAAAAAGACTCTACTTGATATGGCTTGCAAATACCCTAGGACTGACCTACTCTGATGCTAAGCTTGTCATACCCAAACCTTGAGAGGTGCGAGCGGCACACGACGCCCGAAGGCCCGTGAGAACCGACGTCCTTGCTTTATTCCTTCTTAGTCATAAATCTTGACCGAAGCAGCACTTCAAGTAGTAATACTTGAAATTAAAAATATGTACAACGAAACTTGCAACAGAATCATTGATATTTTATACATATTCATAAATTTACCCAACAAGGTCCTAATCTACCCTTTTTACATGCAATCAAACTCTAGTCTATAAGACTCTAAGAGTACCAAAAGGAAAGATACATATACACAACTTGGTCGGGACAAGGTCCCACCATACCCAAAATGTTTATAACACATGCTACGGTACCTATCAACTTTGAATAGCTACTTCGGAGAAGTTAAGGGCGACAACCAACAACTGAAACGTGCACACACTGGGGAGGGGCGTCACTGGGTCTATTTGTACTTGTGGGCATGAACACAATGCCCAAGAGAAATGACGTTAGTACGGAAAATGTACTGAGTATGTAAGACTAAGAAAGCATATAAAATCAATGACATAACATAAGAGATATGAGTACTTGCTTTCAACATGAATACTGAAGACAAGCCAACGGGGGCATAAACTATAGAAACTACAAACTTAAAAACATGCAAGCTTTATGAAGGGTTAAGACACTCATGAAGACTCCGCATTAGATATAATATAATATTATTTAGCCCTTCTTTGGGGCATATTACTTCATATCGTACCCAGCCTTGTGGAGGACTCAATGAAGTTTATTTCTTTCATCACATTATACTCAGCCTTAGGAGGTATCGATTGTACCCATTCTCAAGAGATCTCGGTCATACCCGGCCATATGAGGGCTCGGTACTATCTTATATCACATCATCATGTACTCGGCCTCATAGAGAGCTCGGTCATACCCGGCCACTCAAGGGCTCGGTAGTGCCTCACGTTGTATCTTCTTCATCCCCAACTAATCAGTGGTTTTACAGTAGGTGCCACACCCGGTCATCTATATCACGGCTCGAAAAAGTAAACTAGATACATATACAAATAAGTGTAATGCATAATCATTTTCAAAAGATATTAAGTTTAGACCTAGAATAAATCTTACGTTCTGACCTCTAGGTACCAACTTGGAACATTTTAGACTTTGAAAGAAATGCTATCGACAAGAATGTACAAGAAAAGGGACAATATTATCGAGAAAGACTCAGAACAACCAAATCCGTACGACACATGAATCTTTTAGAGGAAGGGAGAGAGTGACTTACACCAAATCATGCCAAGAAAGAAAGTTGCCTTACATACCTTATTGAACTAGCTAGGTTAATCTACCTCCAACGAATCTTTAAAATCCGTACAACAAGATAATAGATATTACAATGATGATTCTAAGCTCCTTCATGCTAGATCCTACTTGATTCCCTTTCGACTGCCTGAGACTATTTTGAGAATTCTAAAGGGTTGTGCAGAGCATTTTTGGAAGAACTAATATTGGTGATAGCTTCTAGGATGAGTGAGAGAGAGAGAGAGAGAGAGAGAGAGAGAGAGATACGCTGCCTTTATATATAACACCAAATAAAGGAAAATTCATTGCCGATACATGCAAAATGAGTAACCCTGCCCTGCTCCGATCGCAGCACCCGATGAGAGAGCCGGGATTAGCCTAATCAAATGTGTAATCCCCTCTCTGCCTCCATACGTGTCACCGGCCGGTTGTCCGCATCAAAAACCCCACTTATCAATCATTAACTTGATGCGTGGTAAAAAGTGTGGGGTGTAACAATACTATTATAGTTGCTATGTGAAATAGTTTTCCATCTATAGCAGCTCTGGTGTTGGTTCCTCCCAGAGGTTCAGGGCCATATACACTGTGTTGTGATGTTTCATGCACTGGTCTTGGCACGATGTTAGTGCAGGATACTAGGTTGATTACTTATATGTCGCGGCAGTTGAAGCTCCCTTAAAAGGATTATCTGGTTCATGATTTAGAGTTAGCGATTACCATGCATGTACTTGATACTTGGAGACATTATTCATATTGTGTATCACGAGAGGTTTATACTGATCATCGAAGTCTTCTGTAATTGTTCACGCATGAATATTTGAATTTGAAGCAGTAGAGCATATGGGTAGTTTAGCATTTACTCCAACGAAGGGGAGGCATGAGGATATGGATTTTCAGGCCTTGGCTTATAGATTTGTGAGATTGGATATTTTTGGGACTAGTAAAGTTATTGCTTTTGTTGTTGTACGGTTATCCTCATTTGAGCACATCAAAGCTCGTTAGTGTGATGATCCTGATTTTGCTTGTCTTTAGGGACACAATGTTGAGAGGTGGTGCTAAGGAGTGGTACTTAGTGATGATGGTGTATTACAACTTCTGGGTCGGATTTGTGTTCATAGTGTTGATGGTTTGAGGAGTTGATCCTTGAGGAGGCTCATAGTATGAGATATTCTATTCATTCGAGTGCTATAGAGATGTATCATTGTTTGAAGCAGCATTATGGGTGTCGAAGGATGAAGAAGGATGTTATTGGGAATGTTTCACGGTGTTTGGTTGCCTGCAAGCCAAGAATGAGCATCAAAGACCAAGTGGTTTACTTCAAAATATGGTTATACCTGAGTAGAAGTGGGAACATATCATTATGGGTTTTAGTGGTAGGGTTTCCCCCGAACTCGAGAAAGTTTGATGCTATTTGAGTCATTGTGGACAAATGACTAAGTCTTGATATTTCACTCTGGGGATGACTTCTTACATTTCAAGAGTTCGATTATGATAAGATGGGGTTTTTCTTGAGATAAGAGGGAATGTGAATGTTTGATTATCATTTTAGTGTGCAATACGATCTCAAGTTTTGGATATGTTGAGGTATCTTTCAGTTGTTCATTAATGGAATGAAGTAGGTTCTTACAGCCTGTGGGCGAGTGTGGACTCAGGAGGATTAATTGATTGTATAGTGGTTGTTACACCCCAAATTTTCGTACGTGAAAGTATTCCATAAATAAATTGATGAAAGCTCGAAAATGAGATGTTACATCCCGCATTTTCATACATTAAAGTTTTGTCGTAAGTTAATTGACGTAAGTTCGGGAATAAGATTATTTTGAGATTGTAAGTATTATGCTATTTCAAACAAGTGATAAGTAAATTCGTGAAGGTAAGAGGGTAAGCAAATCGAAGAAAATGAATTTCGTCGAAGTTTGTCATCTTAGAATAAAATACAGTCTAAGCTATAATACCTGGTATTTATGGACTTGTGTCATACAAGGTACCACATGATCATGATAGTATGATGTATAAAGTGTTTTAAAAATGAGTAGTATTTTTAGTAATTTGAGATAATTTTTAATTATGTGGGTAATTGGTTAATTATTGGTTTAATAGGAAATTAACTATGTAATTAAGGATTTGTGGATAATTAGTAGGTGGGGACAAATCCCACCACGTGGCAGCCACATAAGATCCATTAAGTGACTCTTAAATCACTTGGCAAGGTGGCAACATGTAAAAAGATGAGCACCTCATCCCATTTGATTAAAGAATCTTATCAAAACAAAAGACTTCTCAATTCAAGATTTGACTAATACACAAAGATATGGAATTCACTAAAGCCATAAAAGTCTTTCAACGTGATTGCTCCAGCAATTATCGTACAAGGTTATGATCAATTTCACAAAGATATTATATGGAATTTCCTACAAGAACTCATACAAGACTACTAGTAACGTGAGATTTTCATATCATCTTCAACAAGATTTTCATATCATCTTCATCGAGATTTTCATAGCAATTCAACAAGATTTCATAGCATTTTAAGCAACGTGAGATTTTGTAATTATAAGGGAATACGGTGCGATCTTTCTCAAGAATATCATAAGAATTTTCCCCTACTTTGATCTGTCGTTACGTGTTGTCGCAATCAACGGATGTTAAAGGGATTGTCAAGAGAATCGGTTCAGGTATGTTAAGGCTATCTATTCTTTCTTTTTGGCATGATCCAAATAATACAAATGAAACGAGCAAAATACGCAACTTTTATAAATGACTCTATTCATAGAAAAACTAGGGGTGTCTATATTTTTGATTCCCCATGTGAATTATTATTATATCTTCTGTTCTTGGGTCTCAGAAAAATACGTATTTGATAAAGTTTATCCCAAAGACATATTGATTTTTATGACATTCCGAGAAATTTTATTAACGTATTTCTTATGCATTTCATACATTTATACATGTACATTGACCCATGACCAGATGGCGTTATATACGCGTATATTATATGTATATGGGATGTGGGAAAAGGTTATGGCGTAATATACACACCACCACCTGATCAGCTGGTATACGTTGATGATTTGCCCACAGTGGCCGAGATGATATGATGGGATGCCCTCAGAGGCTTGATGATGTTATGAACTCATATACCTATGCATGGTATGACATTTATACGCATATGCATGGCCTTATAATATTAAATGATTCATAGAGCTATTCAGATATACATGTTGAGTCTTTTACTCCATGTTTCTCTCATGTCTATTGTTTATTGATTGTCATTCCTTACATACTCAGTACATTATTTTTACTGACGTCCCTTTTGCCTGGAGACAATGCGTTTCATGCCCGTAGGTCCCGATAGACAGGTTATGAGTCCTCCAAGTAAGCTATCAGCTTAGCGAAAGGTGTTGGTGCGCTCCATTTGCTCCGAAGTTGCTTATTTGGTTAGTATGATTTAGACATGTATTGATTGGTATCTTGGGGCCCTGTCCCGGCCTTATGACATTTATGTACCCTTAGAGGCTTGTAGACATATGTCATCTATATGAAAGATTGTATGGCCTTGTCGGCCTATGTTCAGTGTACGAGTGATCATTTTGGTCTTATATGTCAGTATGTCATATGTATAAGTTTATTCCCTCATGCTTTACTCCGGTTCATTTACCTATGATGGAATGATAGGAAAGATACGTTATGTTTGTACTTCATTGAGTAAGGTACAGGGTGCCCGTCGCGGCTCATCGATTTGGGTCGTGACAGTGGTTGTACCCATGACAAGGTCATAGCAAGATGTCGATACGAGGTTACACAATTGGGCTTTTTACTGTAATAAGGTTAGAGGTTGCATGATTTGTTATGAGGTTTTTGAAGAGTTTTACCTTCTATCTAATGGGATGTATGCACTACAATGTGAGTCTGGATTGTTTGAGGAAGTGACACGACTATCACGAGGTCGAATGAGCATGTAGGCCGATAATTTAGGATGTGTTCTGGCTAGTGTAGCATGAGCTTAAGAGAAATTTAAATGAGTAACAATGTGAGATCATGGTAGTTGAGGAAGAGCAGTCATTGTGGGTTCCTAGGTTTGGGCTGATAATTTGGGATGTGTTCTGGTAAGTGAAGCATGAGCTTAAGAGAAATTCACCTAAGAAACAATGTGAGATCATGGTATTTGAGGAAGAGTAGTCATTGTAGGTTCCTGGGTTTGGGCTGATAATTTGGGATGTGTTCTGGTTAGTGCAGTATGAGCTTAAGAGAAATTTAGCTGAGTAACAATGTGAGATCATGGTAGCTGAGGAAGAGCAGTCGTTGTGGGTTCTTGGGTTATGTGATTGTGGCTTAAATACATGTGGGAAAATCTACCATCGACGATCGGATCACATGGTCATGTGTTATATTAGTTTCTGGACTAAAGGACGCTTCTGGATTAGTTATGACTTGAGGAGGTATCACGCCCCGACCTCGAGGAGCGCGACCAACGCTCAACTGAGATATCCCGGCCGAGCAAGCTTGTACAATACTAGTCCACTTCCATTAGTTACTGTTATACCCCATGTTTTTGTAAGTTAAAGTTTTGTCGTAAGTTAAACGACGAAAGTTCGGGAATGAGATTATTTTGGGATTATAAGTATTATACTATTTCAAACATGTGATGAGTAGATTCGTGAAGGTGAGAGGGTAAGTAAATCGAAGAAAATAAATTTCGTCGAAGATTGTCATGTTGGGATAAAATGCGGTCCAAGCTATAATACCCGGTATTTATGGACTAGTGTCATACAAGGTACCACATGACCGTGATTATAAGGTGTATAAAGTGTGTTAAAAGTGAGTGGTATTTTAAGTAATTTGAAATAATTCCTAATAATGTAAATAATTGGATAATTATTGATTAATGAAGATTAACATATTAATTAAGGAACTAAGTGGGTAAGAATTGTGATAAGGATAAATTCTCCCCCCATGTGGCAGCAAACCACCTTATCATTCATGACTCATTAAGTCATTAGATAAAGTGGCAAAATAAGGGATATGATGGCTGCCACATCCACATATAAGACATCTAAAACCTTAAGATTTTCGTAGGATGGGAAAATAAGATTTGGTAAGAAAGTTTCTGTAAGTAAGACACTTACGTTGGAAAGTCTCAAAACATGATTTTACAAATGACTTTCGTTTCATATATCTCGCTTCATAAGACTCTCCTACAAAGTGAGATACTTTGACGTGATTTTGCTCATCAAGAATTTCATACGAAATTATACTGCATAATAGCAACGGGATTTGCGATTCTAAGGGAGTACGGTGCAACCTTTTCCAGGAATATCATACAGATTTTTTTCCATACTCCAGGTATGTTAAGGCTATCCCTTCTTTGTTTTTGGCATGATCTATAAGACACAAGCGAAACGGGCAAATACACAACTTTCATAAATGATTCTATTTATAGAAATACTAGGGGTGTCTATATTCTTGATTCCCCATGTGAATTAGTAATTAGTCTCAACACAAGGAGCAAAGAGAGATAAAATATAAATATAAGCCATAATTGAGCATTCTATCACTGAAATGGAAAGAGTCCAGTAAGCTAGACTGTATGCAAGTGTACATGATTGTAAAAGCCTTTAAAGTTGTAGAGAAAAGGTTGAATGTACCATCATGTATCATCTTGCTTCGCTTATATTCTGTTATTGATTCTCTTATCATTGAAATATTTGAGCAGCAAGGCTTAACAACACTAACACAATGGTTTTCCCATATGAAAAAAATATTGTTATCTCTTAATTATTATTATATCTTCTGTTCATAGGTCTTAGAAAAATACGTATTTGATTAAATTTATCTGAGAGGCATATTATTTTTATGACATTCCAAGAGAATCTTATTAACGTATTTCTTATGTATTTCATGTATTTATACATGTACATTGACCCATGACCAGATGGCGTTATATACGTGTATATTATATGTATATGGAATATGGGAAAAGGTTATGGCGTTATATACGCACCACCACCTAATCAGCTGGTATACATTGATGATTTCCCCACAGTGGCCAAAATGATATGATGGGATGCCCTCAGAGGCTTGATGATGTTATGAACGCATATACCTAAGCATGGTATGACATTATACGCATATGCATGACATTATAAATATGAAATAATTTACAGAGCTATTCAGACATATATGTTGAGTCTTTTATTCTATGTTTCTCTCATGTCTATTATTTACTGATTTTTCTTCCTTACATACTCGATACATTATTTGTACTGATATCCCTTTTTTTCGGGGACGCTGCGTTTCATGCTCGCAGGTCTCGATAGACAGGTCGAGAGTCCTCCAAGTAGGCAATCAGCTCAGCAAAAGATATTGGTACACTTTATTTTCTCCGGAGTTGCTTGTTTGGTCAGTATAATTTAGATGTGTATGTTTTGGTATCGCGGGGTCTGTCCTAACCTTTATGACAATTATGTACTCTTAGAAGCTTGTAGACAAATGTGGTGTACGTAAAAGATTGTACGGCCTTGTCGGCCTATGTTTTGAGTTTATTAATGATCATGTTGGCCTATTAGGCCCGTATGTCACGTGTATATGATGATGTAATAAGAAATATACATTACGTTTGTACTCGATTGAGTAAGGAACCGGGTGCCCATCGCGGCCCATCGGTTTGGGTCGTGACAAAAGTGGTATCAGAGTCCCCAAAATAGTACAATATACATTTGTAGTTAAAGTGGGACAGATGATTCGATTACAACAAGTTTAGTTCAACCTTCCCAAAACAGGATACAACCCACACTATGTCTATGGAGCCTCTAACAGAAACAAAAGACTGCTATGACAATGCCGTCAACAAGGCCCCGGCTATACCTCAAAACACTATGTACATGGAACAAGAGATACATGACCCCAGAATGAAATTGGGCTCACCAAGTCAGTTGAGGAGAGGGTGTGCTGCTATCACTGATCAATACCACCTGCTATGGAACCACCTGCATCCATTAAAGATGCAGCGCCCCCGGCAAAATGGATGTTAGTACATGACGAATAGTACTAGTATGAAAACCAAACACCTATGCAAAGACTTGGAAATGCAACATGAATATGATGAATCATGGTAACAATAAAAGGTTTAGTTACCCGTTAAAGCCATAGCAAATTTATTAAGAGCTTTCAATAATATTTATAAATTCATAAGTCGAGGATCCTCTACAACTACCTTTCCACAAAGCGACCCTTCCGCCTCACCCCAACGTATGCGGGTGGAGGTGCAATCACAATACAAGAAAATCTACACAAAGCAGTCCTGCCGCCTCACCCCAATGTATGCGGGTAGAGGTGTATTCACAATGCCACAAATTTCATACAAAATGGAACTGACGCCTCACCCCGATGTATGCGGGTGGAGGTGTATTCACAATACCACAACTCTACACAAAGCGGCCTCGCCGCCTAACCCCAATGTATACGGGTGTAGGTGTATTCACAATGCCACAATTCGGATTCCCAAAACAATAATAGTTTGTACAAAAGGGCTCCCTTTTTAAATCAACCATTTGGCACCTTTGGCCTTAGCAAGTGTAAGTTCATAAGGTTTCATCATGTGAGAAATAAGTGTTTAATCACATTGGTTTCATACAATATTTTCTTCCCAAAATGTGTATAACATAATTAAATCAAAAATAGGGAATCATTAACACACGAAGGTTCTAACACGTTATCCCAATCGGGAATCAATTGTACTAGTTTGAATATCCCACATCAATAGCGTTTCAAGTTCGACTACACATGATAGAATCTTACAAGAATTCGGGAATTCCGGTACTAGAAGAAGAGTCCAGCCTTCATACCTCGCTTTGAGCTTTCCTTAACTCACTACACAGTTCTGAAAATCCTAGCAACTTCGATCCATTTAGAGACATAGCAAAATTGAACACAATTTAGGAAGATATTCATGGTTTCAGCTCATTTAAGCATTTTATCAAACACTAGGTGTGCGAATTTGATTACAAGGTTTTTCCACAAGATTTCCTTCACTCCGCAACTAATTCAATACCAAGAGTTTACTCATACTAGTTCATTTACGTCCCCACCATCCTCATTTCTACATGCATGCATAAATAACAACTCTCATACCCAAGAATCATACCCCCAGTTAACCATCTTCTACCTAAACTCGAAATTAAAGACTAGGGTTAGAACCTTACCTCTTGGATGAAAATCTTGTGAGATTTCTTGTTGAATTTCAAAGTTTGGACAAGATGTTGATGAACAAAGCACATGGGGCTTACTTCTCTCTCTATAGAACACACCCCTCTTCTCTCTAAAATGATAGGTTTTTGCCTTCAAAACGAGCCCCATGGGCTTTTATCCAAATAGGTTCGGGTAAAAAAAATTAGAAAAATTAAGCCCCGACACAGATCTGCAGTCGCTTATGCGACCGCATAACGCTTCTGCGGTCTGCAAAATGGACCGCTTATTGTCCCTCCGGAATTGAGTACTTCTACCTCACTCTGTGACCGGTCTGCGGCCCGCAGACCTATTATGTGGTCGCATAATGCACCGCAAAACTTCCCTTTGGAAATTTTTGTGTTGGGTCTACGATGGGTTATGTGGCCCGCAAAATGATTATGCATCCGCTAAATGGACCGCATAATGGTCCAAACATTTGCCCAGATTTCTGCTTCAGTCTGCAGCAGATCTGCGGTCCGCATATCAGTTCTACGACCGCACTTCAAAAAATTTGCTTCAACTCCCCAACGCACTGTTGAACCCAATCATCAACACATAAGCCTACTTCGGCACCACGAAACCTCAGGTTTTAGGTAAAACTTTTTGGGGCCTAACATCCTCCCCCACTTAGGATCATTCGTCCTCGAATGAGGATCAAAATTCACCTTTAGCACCCAATACGACTCAGCTGCTATAACACACACCAGCAGTTCCAAATTTTGGACTAACTCCCTAGATTTCCTGAATTTTCGCCAGATTCTCCCCTGTAATTGGGGCCTATCCACCTTCTAGAGAATCCCAAAACCATTCCTAACAATATAACCACAACGCAACGATATAAAACAATAGGGAAACAACACCGGCCACAATGCCATTAAACATTACATTACCAAGGAGGAGCAACCTCAACATAAGCCGTACAGGGGAAACATAGTTTCGTAGAAAGTTAGCTTTCAACATCATGGACACAATTACATAGCTATTCAATTAAATTAGGATACTTCTTCTTCATCTCCTCCGCGGCTTTACAGGTGGCCTCTTCGACTTGTTGGCTTCGCCATAACACTTTCACGGAGGCAATTTCTTTGTTCCTCAACTTTCGAACTTGCCTATCAAGAATGGGAACTGGAATTTCTTCATACGTAAATTCTTTATTAACCTCAATAGTCTCAACCGGAATAATAAGCGACGGATATCCAACCACCTTCTTCAACATGGATACGTTGAACACCGGGTGCACTAAAGACATATCTGGAGGTAGTTCAAGCCTGTAAGCCACCTGGCCAATCCTTTGAATGATTCTGTATGGTCCAACATACATCAGACTCAATTTCCTTTTCTTACCAAACCGCATTACACCCTTCATTGGGGAAACCTTCAAGAATACCCAATTACCTTATTTGAACTCCAAATCCCTACGACGCACATCCGAATAGGACTTTTGACGACTCTGAGCAGTTTTCAACCGTTCTGTAATTATCTTAACCTTCTCCATATCCTGATGCATGAGGTCTGGCCCTATCAACTCCGCTTCCCCAATCTCGAACCACTCAATAGGAGACCTACATCTCTTACTATATAAAGCCTCGAACGGTGCCATCTGAATGCTAGCATGATAACTGTTGTTGTAGGCAAATTGTATAAGCTACAAATGATCATCCCAACTACTCCTAAAGTCATGAACACAAGCTCGCAACAGATCCTCAAGCATCTGAATATTCCGCTCTGCCTGCCCGTCAGTCTGCGGGAGAAAGATTGTACTAAGATTCAACTGATTACCCAAACCTTGCTGAAATGTCTTCCAAAAATTGGCTGTGAACTGTGCCTCTCGATCTGAGATAATAGAAACTGGAATGCCATGCAACCTAACTATTTCCTTGATATACAAGTGAGCATACTGTTCCGATATGTCGGTATCCTTAACAGATAAGAAGTGTGTTTATTTCTTGAGTCCATCCACAATCACCCAAATCATGTCGAACTTGCGAGGAGTGCGAGGTAGTCCTACCACAAAGTCCATATTGACCATCTCTCTTTTCCACATCAGAATTTCTATGTTCTGTGCCAACCCGCCCAGCCTTTGGTGTTCGGCCTTCACTTGCTGACAATTTGAACATCTTTCCACAACGTCCGCTACATTCCTCTTCATATCATTCCACCAGTAGACTTCCTTAAGATCATGGTACATCTTTGTGGATCCCGGGTGCAAAGAATACCTAGAAGTGTGAGCCTCGGCCACGATTCTTTCCTGAAGATCACCCACGTTTGGAACACATAGTCGCCCTTGGTACCTTAGTGTACCATAATCCATGCCAATAGAAAAGGCCATGGCCTTATGTTTATGAATCCCCTCCTGCAATTGTACCAACAATGGGTCGTTGTATTGTTTTTCCTTGACTTCCACAACAAGCGATGATTCAATCCTATTTTGCACAATCACTCCTCCTTCACTAGAACCCGCAAGACGAACTCTCAAACTAGCAACCTGATGAACCTCCTTGTCCAAAGACCTTTGATATGCCTCCAAGTGAGTCAAACTGTCCATAGATTTCTGGCTAAGAGCATCCGCTACAACATTAGCCTTCCCTGGATGAAACAAAATATCGATGCCGTAATCCTTGAGTAACTCAATCCATCTTCTCTGCCTTAGATCCAATTACTTCTATTTGAAAATGTATTGAAGGCTCTTATGGTCCGTGAATATATACACATGGACCCCATACAGCTAATGATGGCAAATTTTCAATGCAAATACCACCGCCGCAAGCTCTAAGTCATGTGTTGGATAGTTCTTTTTCATGATTCTTGAGTTGCCTAGAAGCATAAGCTATAACCTTGCCATGTTGCATTAATACACACCCAAGTCCGATTCTTGAAGTATAACAATATACCACAAACCCATCTATACCGTCTGGTAGAGTCAACACTGGTGCCGTGGTCAATCTCGATTTCAACTCCAAGAAGCTCATTTTACAAGCATCTGACCATTGGAACTTTACCGCATTTTGTGTCAATTTATTCAACGGAGAGGAAAGGGTCCTATAATATCCATGAGTCAAGAAAAGGCTTGAAAACTCGGTTCATAAGATCCATGAAAGCTGCAGGGGCATTTGTTAACCCAAAAGACATTACCAGGAACTCAAAGTTCCCATACCGGGTCCTGAAAGTTGTTTTAGGAATATCCTGCTCCCTAATCTTCAATTGGTGATACCCGGATCTTAAATAGATCTTGGAGAAGTACTTAGCATCCTGTAATTGATCAAACAAGTCATCTATCCTTGGCAGTGGGTATTTATTTTTGATCGTAACCTTGTTGAGCTGCCGATAGTCAATACACATTCTTAGCGACCCATCCTTCTTTCTTACAAATAGAACCAATGCGTCCCAAGGCAACACACGCGGCCGGATGAAACACTTCTCCAACAAATTCTTTAATTATTTCTTTAGCTTCTTCAATTATGTCGGTGCCATTCTGTAGGGAGGACTAGATATAGGATACGTGCCTGGCATAACATCAATCCTAAAATCAATCTCCATGTCTGGAGGGATCCCAGGGAGATCCGGAAAGACCCCCGGAAATTCATTCACAACAGGCATAGACTCAAGTGTAGGTGCCTCAGCATCGGTGTCTATAACCCGTACCAAATGGTAGATACACCCCTTGTTAATCATCTTTATGGCCTAAAGGTAAGAAATAACCTTACCCTTCGGCACCACATCATCCCCCTTCCCATTCAATCACTGACTCATTTGGAAAATCAAACCTGACGGTTCTGGTTCGACAATCAAGCTTAGCGAAACATGAATAAAGCCAATCTATCCCCATTATTACATCAAAATCAACCATCCCCAATTCAATGAGATCGGCCATGGTGTCCCGACCACGCATCGTGACAACACAATCCCTATAAACCCGCACGGCCACAATAGACTCACCAACTATAGTAGATACAAAGAATGACTCATGGAGTTGTTCCGGTTCTATCCCAAATTCCGTTGCAACATAGGGAGTGACATAGGACAAAGTGGAACTAGGATCAATAAGAGCATACACATCATAAGATTGGACAGTCAATATACCTGTGACAACTTCTGGAGAAGCCTCTGAATTCCAACGCCTCCACATAACATAAAATCTGCTGGGTCCTCCGGAACTCTATGCACCACCCCTAGCTACACCACGCCCTGCGGGTGATGGGGTGCCTCGAGCTAGAGGAGGTGTTATGGACGTAGTAGCTGCAGACTAGCTGGTTACACCGCACCTCTGCCCTTGATCCGGTGGGACGAGCGGCAATCCTTCTAAATGTGACCCCTCATACCGCACTAGTAGCATAGAGGTAGGACCATGAAGAAAACCCCAAAGTGCATCCACCCACACTTAGGGCATGGGGGCCTCCACTGCTGCTGGAATCTCCCTCCAGGCCGACCCTACTGGTGGGGTCCCCTTTTGCCCTAACTGGGCCCGGATGGTTGTGCACTAATCGAAGACTGAGCGAATAACTGAGATGGCCCTGATGACTCTCCCCTAAATATTGACCTACCACCACCAGAAGAACCACCCAAGTTACCCGCGGTCCGAGCCTTGCTGCTACCCTCAAGCTCCATTCTATTTTTCAGTTTACGATCCTCTATAGCTTGAGCAAACGCCACCATCTTCCCATAGTTCACATCAGAATTCAAAGCAGTTGTAGCAGCCTCATTAATAACCAATGGGCTAAGACCCTGCACAAACCGGTGCACTCTAGCCTCCATAGTGGGCAACATGTGAATAGCTTACTAGGACAGGCGCGTGAACTCCATATGGTACTCCTACACATTCATGCTACCCTACTTCAGGCTCTCAAAGTCAGCGGCACGGACCACCTTAGTCTTGGCAGGCAAAATATGATCCATAAAGGCATTAGTGAACTCACTCCACCTCGCCAAAGGGCTCCCCTCCTCATGGGACTCCTCCCATATCTAAAACCAAGAATAGGTCACCCCTTTCAGGCTGTAGGAGGCCAACTCCACTCCCTCCATCTCAGTAGCACGCATAACTCGAAGAGTCTTGAGCATCTCATCAATGTCCTGGGGGTCCTCCTCAGGATCAGTACTTGTGAACACTAGAGGATCCAACTGGAGAAACCTGTTCACCCTGGAACTAGAAGGATCCCCTGGTTGACTAGAAGAAGTAGGTGCAACATTTGATCTCTGGGCATGGGAGGCCGCAATCTGAGCCAACATCTGTATGGCTCCCCTAAGATCCCCATCAGAAACACTGGGACCGGAACCTGGAGCTGGAGGTGGAACTGGAGTATCACTTGGAAGGACCGTTGCACCCTTAGTAGGTGTAGGAACCGGTGTAGTCTGAGAAGGAATAGTAGATTCAGACGGTGTAGTAATTGGGGGAATATCCTGACCCCTCGGGTGCTCACCTGCATCATGAAATATCGAATCTACTGCCACATCTGGGGTGACATTGGCTCCTGGCCAGTTCTTTCCTTCTTCCTAGGCGCCATGTACTGAAAGTTAGAGTAAAGCACGAGTTAAAGGAGGAACAATTTTACAATTAAGTTTATCGCACGATCGAGAACATTAAAGAAGGGTATTATTCCTAAGTGCCCATGTAGCCTCCTAATTATAGATGTGGTCGTCAACACACCGATAAGAAGGACTCTACTAGTCACGGCTCCGAGACATCCTACGACACTTTATAACCTTAGGCTCTGATACCAAGTTTGTCGCGCCCCGACCTCGGGGAGCGCGATCGGCACTTAACCGAGATACCCCGGCCGAGCAAGCCTGTACAATACCTTCTACCCAACTCGCCCATGAATAAAGAGAAGATAGATTTATATCATTAATAAAACATTAAGAGGTCATGTGAATAACACCACTCCACTTCCATTAGTTACGTCATTAACAAGTCCCCAAAATAGTACACTATACATTCGTAGTTAAAGTGGGACAGATGATTCAATTATAACAAGTTTAGTTCAATCTTCCCAAAATAGGATACAAGCCACACTATGTCTACGGAGCCTCTAACAGAAACAAAAGAGTGCTACGACAGTGCCGACAACAAGGCCCTATTATACCTCAAAATACTATGTACATGGAATAAGAGATACATGACACTAGAATGAAGTGCGGCTCACCAAGTCAGCTGAGGAGAGGGCGTGTTGCTATCACTGATCAATACCACCTACTATGGAACCACCTGCATCCATTAAAGATGCAGTGCCCCCGGCAAAAGGGACGTTAGTACATGACGAATAGTACTAGTACGAAAACCAAACACCTATGCAAGGACTTGGAAATACAACATGAATATGATGAATCATGGTAACAATAAAAGACTTAGTTAGCCGTTAAATCCATAACAAATTTATTAAGAGCTTTCAATAACATTTATAAATTCATAAGTCAAGGATCCTCTACAACTACCTTTACACAAAGCGCCCTACCGCGTCACCCCAACGTATGCGGGTGGAGGTGCAATCATAATACCATAAACTCTGCAAAAAATGGCCCTGCCACCTCACCCCAATGTATGCGAGTGGAGGTGTATTGACAATGCAAGAAACTCTGCACAAAGTGGCCCTGCCGCCTAACCACGATGTATGAGGGTGGAGGTGTATTCACAATACCGCAACTCTACACAAAGCGGCCCCGCCACCTCACCCCAATGTATGCGTGTGGAGGTGTATACACAATGCCACATTTCGGATTCCCAAAACAATAATAGTTTGTACAAAAGAGTTCCTTTTTAAATCAACCATTTGGCACCTTTAGCCTTAGCAAGTGTAAGTTCATGACGTTTCATCATGTGAGAAATAAGTGAATCACATTGATGTCATACAAGATCTTCTTCCCAAAATGGGTATAACATAATTAAGCCAAAAATAGGGAATCATTAACACACGGGGGTTCTAACACGCTATGCCAATCAGGAATCAATTTTACTAGTTTGAATACTCCACATCAATACTGTTTCAAGTTCGACTACACATGATAGAATTTTACAAGGATTCAGGAATTCCAATACTAGAAAAAGAGTTTAGCCTTCATACCTCGGTTTGAGCTTTCCTTAATTCACTACACAGTTCCGAAAATCCTAGAAACTTCGATCTATTTAGAGACATAGCAAAATTGAACACAATTTAGGAAGATATTCATGGTTTCAGCTTATTTGAGCATTTTATCAAACACTAGGTGTGCGAATTTTATTACAAGGTTCTTCCACAAGATTTTCTTCACTCCACAACTAATTCAATACCAAGAGTTTACTCATACTAGTTCAATTACCTCCCCACCATCATCATAACTACATTCATGCATAAATAACAACTCTCATACCCAAGAATCATACTCCCAATTACCCATCTTCTACCTAAACTCGAAATTGAAGGCTAGGGTTAGAACCTTACCTCTTGGATAAAAATCTTGTGAAATTTCTTGTTGAATTGCAAAGCTTGGACAAGATGTTGATGAACAAAGCACTTGGGGCTTACTTCTCTCTCTATAGAACACTCCCCCCTTCTCTCTAAAATGACAGGTTTTTTCCTTTAAAACGAGCCCCAAGGGCTTTTAATTAAAATAGGGTCGGGTAAAAAAAAATTAGAAAAATGAGGCCCCGACACATATATGAGGTCGCTATATATATCAACACATACGCCTATTTCGGCACCACGAAACCTCGGGTTATAGATAAACTTTTTCGGGGCCTTACAAGAGGATGACTTCAAGGATTATTCGAGTAGGAAATTTGGCGGATGCGTGTTAGTGCAATGAGTCAGGTTTGATAGTCCTTTGTGGATATATTGCAATGAGAAATGATTAGCTCAGTTGCTTCTTTTGGAGTATTCATGTGCTAATGGAGCACTAGTCATTCACCATGTTTGGGCTATGCATTCAGACTAGGTCAGAGTAGGTGACTCTTGAAAAGGTTCTAATGAGTTCAAGATTCAATATGTGGTATCTAAGGATTTCTAGATTTGTGTGCAATGAAGGATTTGAAATTTGTGTTGAATTATGACACAGACTTAAGGTATTTCTATATCATTATCAGCTATGTGATACAGTATTGGAGAGATTGAAAAAACAATTTTAGATCCATAAAAGGTCTCTTTAGAGCAAGCATTTCGATTTTGAGGTAATACCGGGTGCATGAGAGGGAATAAAGTGGCTTACGGGTCTTAGGACAATGAGGTTTCATGTTGGGATCAATTGGAATGAGTTTTAATTGAGGTCCATGGTGTACTGGGAAAGAGTAGTGTTGCCTTGAAGGTGGGTCATGAGCAATCTGAAGAAGTTGGATCAATATAGTAGTGACTTGTATGAACATGGTGATGTAAATAATGGGTTCCTTTGGTATGATAGGGCTTTGTAGGTGATTTTGTGGCAAGACATTTGGGTTTTGTAATCTGCGTGACTTGGTTGATTTAGAGGGATTCAGTTCTGATGGATTGGTTATGTGCAAATGGGTTTTGAAGGGTTTATGATGGTTTTGATCATGACTTGCGATTGATGTCTTCCACAGGCATGGAAAGTTGGTTGCACGTTGAAATTTTCTTTTGAGATATGCTAAGTGGAAGGTCTCTGGTCTATAGATTGTTTATCCTATTGGCAATTCAGAGTTGATAATGAGATTCTCGTACTTCCACATATTAGCATGATAGATGTGGTGAGCCATGTGGGAATGATATTGAATGGACAAGGTTACAGTTCAGTTTCAGAAGGAAGGTTAGGGTTCCAAACAACATGATAAATTTTAGATGTTTAAGAGAATGCTAGCACTATCTTATATCACCTGAGAAGGGTGTGTGTTGCAGAAGATGCATTGTCTATTGTTTTACGGATGCTTGACTAGTACTATAGAAATCATGTGGTTGATAACCATTGATGTTCACGCTACTTGGTGTGGGAGGTTATGGGAGTATCTCCCATGAAGTGGTTGGGTATGTGTGATGTGTCAGCCATTTAAGTGGGAGAGTTAGAGATCAAGTATGGAGATCCTTGTACCCTTGAGGTTTAAAGACTGGATATTCTTAGCGACAGACTAATCCATTGGTTACAGACTGTGAAAGTGTATTAAGGGTTAGACAATTGAGTGTATGTGTCATGGATAGGGTCACTATGGACTTTTGAAAGGCTATTTACCCATTTTTGAATGATCTGAATTGTTTTGGAGACCCATTGGTATGCCTAATGAGAATGTTTATTCTACATTGGATCGGGTTTGCGTATTCAGCAATATTTTGCTATGGTGAGTCATTGGGCAGAGTTGATCTTATTCGTTCCCTGGTGAATTTCATGTGTTATTCCCTTATGCTATGATGAGTAGTGAGGCCACTTGATTATTCATACGCATATTGTGGTTTTGTTCAGGCCATGTGGCATTGTACGAGCGAGATGGCTCTTGAAATGTTGATATGCTTATTGCACATTATTCGTGATTGCCTTCCTCATAGAATTATGCTATCTATTTCCCCATGATTATGTTCATGCACTTTACGTACTTGTTGTTGATACACATATGTTTGATGAATATGAGAATTTTGGCTCGATGGATATTCCTACGAGGGTGTTACGTTGGATCAGGTTGCATCCCGCAATGGTATGATGTTGGATCGGGTTGCGTGCTGCAACTGTGTTATGTTGCACTTGATTCCTTGTGCTTATTTTATGTGTTTTCTTCTCCCCGGTGAGTTGGGTTCATAGTGTTATGCTTTTATTGTATATCTGGTAAACTTGTGGATAATTCTTTTTTGGTTCTCTTTCCATTATTGGTCATATTTGAGTTGTTGCTTGTTTGGCGCACAAATCACGTTGTATGAGGTTTTATAGGGTAATTTATGTGACATGTCAGTCGAGAAACTTGTACTGGGCAAGACAAGGTTATTGGACCTGGTATTAGTACAATCAAATTTGGAAAAGATATGTTTGGAAGAAGGATGCCGTTAGTCAACTTGGATTTAGCAATGGTTCTTGCCGGGTAAGAGAACTCCATGAATTGTTGATTAGATGGGTGGTTATGAGTTATGCATGTTTTCTTCTTCATTAGCAATGTTGTGAGGGTTTGGCACAAGATTTTTGTCACGCCCCAACCTCGGGGAGCGCGACCGGTACTCAACCAAGATAACCTGGCCAAGCAAGCCTGTACAATACCTCCTACCCAAACTCACACATGAATAAAGAGGAGATCTATTTTATTAATTAGACCAGGAGAAGATCATGTGAGTAACACCAATCCATTACCATTAGTTACTTCATTTATAAGTTCTCAAAATACATACACTTTCATAGTTTGAAGTGGAACATATGGTACAATTACAACATTACTAGTTTGACTTTCCCAACACCAACATACAACCCTCACTATGTCTATGGAGCCTCTAATAGATACAAAAGACTAATATGATAGTGTCGACAATAAGGCCCCGGCTATACCTCAAAACATAATACGCAAGGAACAAAAGATACACGAACCAGAAATGAAGCGGGGCTCACCAAGTCAATTGGGAAGAGGGTGTACTACTATCACTGATCAAAGCTGCCTGTTGTGGAACCACTTGCATCCATTAAAGATGCAGCGCCCCCGGAAAAAAGGATCTTAGTACATTGATGGTAGGCTATAATTTCGTGTTTTAGTCGCCTATTGCACTCCAATTAACTGCACTTTACTGGTGTTTGAGCTGTAATTGATAGTGTTTTGCACTTATCATGTGTTTTATGCCTTGTAGGAGCGATTCCGAGCTATGTAAATGTATGGAATGAATTCTAGCTATTTGGAGCTTTGACATTTGAGCAACAGCCCAAGGGATTAAGCCGGGATCGCGTTCGGGGGTCGAAAACCACATCTGGATATCAAAGAGCAAGGAAAATTCCGTACTCTGAGAAAACATCACTAGTGCGGCGCGTGGCACGCTGCGACTGTGTATTTTCCTGCTACCTGACATATTTCAACTCTGTGGATTTCCCCACTAATGCCCCGCATGGCACGTCGCCCCGTGCGGCGCGCCTGCTCAAAGTTTACAGAGTAATTGTCCTATTTCGCGTAGGAAAAGGTGATTCCATTTGGGGCCGACCCTACTTGGTATAAATACATGGAAAAACATTATTTTCGTGAATTTTGACACAGATTAGACCTGAGGAGGCCAAGGAGGAGTGGGAGAAGCAAAAGCACAAGGAGTTCATCATTCAATCCTCACTCAAGACCCGAGTTTGGATCGTTTTATGTTTTCCTATAATTTAAACATATTTGTGATGAATTACTCCATATCTATGGAGTAGTTCACTTTAGGATTTTGATGGATTTGGTGTATTGATATTTGTTTGTTGATTATAACTCTAGTTTTATATATTGAATCATTTTGGATGATTTAATTATTGCATCTCTCCTAAAGACCAATCCACTACGCATTCTCATATATTCACATGCTTAAATTGGTTCATCTTGTGAGGTTGAGACTTAATCAAGAGAGGAGTTTCTACTAAACGTTTGAACTAATAATTGAGTGAATTTGAGAGACTCAGTTAAACATTAGAAGTGAATTATCTAGAGTTAGATCCCAATCAATTATCTTGCACCTATCCAATCAACCCCTATTTTCTCCCACTGATAACTTCCTTGCTTACTTTTGCTTCGATTTTCATTAGTCAGTTAGCTTTAGATTCTTAGTTATTTTTAGTCATTAATCATTCAAATCTCAATTTTTGATTCTCCTGGATAGTAATAAAGCAAGAAACTAAGAAAATATTGTTTAACTCCAATCCCCGTGGATATGATATTATACTATACTATTTTTGACTAGCGAGCATATTTAAGTGTGTGTTTTGCGCTCATCAAAATTTTGCGCCGTTACCGAGGATTGGTAATCAATAGTGTTTGAAATAGTTTGTAGTGCTAATTCAGGAATTTTTATTTTATTTTATTTTTCCCTTTTTACGTTTGGTGTTCTTTGAATGTGTGCAGGTTACAAGTTACATTGGTGCATGACTCGAACTTCTGCGAAGGAAGTGCTACCATACGAGTCGGAGATAGAAAAATAACTGTGATAGTTGAGGAAGGAAAGAAATCTCACCGAGATGTTAGAAAAGGTTGGGCAATCCTCAACCAAAGATATGGATGGAATCGATGATGATAATGTAGATTTTGCTGCGAGAGAGGTAGCTTAAAGAAGAGAACAAGCTGCAAGGGATGCCGAGGAAGCTGCTATTAGAGATGCACAGCTTATCTACGACGAAGAGAGGGGTCGTAGAATTGCTCAAAATCCACCTTTGGGTGCAGACCAGTTCAGAAATATAGCTCCCATGCCTGGGAGACCACTTGGCGATTATGCTAGACCGGTCTACAATCATGGTTTATCTAGTGTTCGACCACCTCCAATTGCAGCTAATAATTTTGAGTTGAAGCAAGGGTTGCTCCAAATTCTTCAAAATTGATGTGTCTTCAGAGGGAAGACAAACGAAGATCCAAACACACATCTAATGGACTTCGACGAGATTGTGATCACCTTTCAATACAATGGTGTGTCACAAGATGCAGTTTACTTAAGGGCATTCTCCTTCACACTCAAACATGACGCAAAGCAGTGGCTTCAGAGCTTGCCCACGGGATGAATTATAACTTGGGAGAAGATGACCTGAAAGTTTATTGACAAATATTTCTCCTCAGCTAAAACGGGCAAGTTCAGAAGAGAAATCCATAACATCAACAAGAAAGAGAATGAAATTGTTTTTGAAGCATGGGAGAGGTTTAAGGAAATTGTCAGAAAGTGTCAACATAGAGGAATTGAACTATGGATGCAACTCTAGAACTTTTGGGATGGATTGACACAGGCCTTACGTAGAGTATTGAGCAATGCAGCTGGAGGTCTGTTGATGAAAAAGACTTCAGAGGAGATAGTCACAATTCTTGACGAGTTATCTGAAGATGCAAATCAGTGGCCCTCTGAGAGTGCTGAAAGAAGAAGATCAAATGGTGTTCACCAAGTTGATGCGATGACTTCTGTGCAGGTACATCTTGATGCCATGGCCAAGGAGATTAGGAAGCTGACCTTAGCGCCGATACATAATGAGACTCATGCACCCTGTGATATATATGGAATATGACACCCTACTCATGAGTGTCAAGCCTTAACTGAGGACGTGAATGCTGTGGGAAATTATAATGCAATGGGTCAGAGGCACCCCAATTTTTCATGGAGTTCATCTGTAGGTACTGCGAATGCTTGGCAATAAAACAACTCTATAGAAGGTGCCCAAGAGGGGGAGGCCCGGGTCGTTAATATAATTGTTATGATTTGGCTGAGGCCGATACGCCAGATGGTGTTGTTACAATTACAGGTATGATTTAATTTATAATAGAGGGGCACAATTCTTATTTTGTTTCGACTCTGATTATCGAGGTGAAAGCTCCTTTCATGCTCCTTATATGGTGAGTTTGTGAGTTTGTACTCCATTCACGTGTTTATCCATGTTGGGGGATTTGATAGTGTTAGCCCATGTCTATCGTTTTTGTTTTGTACATTATTGTGGGCTATGAGTCTAAACGTGACTTTCTATTACTCACTACAGTGGGTTTTGACATAAATTCGGGATATTTTGATTAAAATTGTGAATTATGCATTATCCAACCATTCACTAGTGGGATCTTCAAAGGAGCAAAACTTCCAGTGTTCAAATTCGCATTCTTCGCATTCAAACATGAGAATACGGCATGAGAATAAACAGACATGAATGCCACATAAACGAGGACTACAAAAATTGGGGAACAAAGATATATCATCGGGACCGGGGACTGTGCGGCCGGCCTGTAGAAACAAGTTGTACAAGTTAGCCATAAGTAATGGAAATTTTCTTTTCAGCACAATGAATGCTTATGTACTTCTGAAAATGGAATGAATGAAGTAAAGTCCTTTTATTTTTATCTTGTTTCTTTTCCAAATGATGAATTAATTTTATCATTTGAAAGTTAATCAAGTACTTCAAATGCTAGTGCCTGAATGAACAGGAGACGTCCTCTTCAAGAGCACCGTAAACATAAGAGGGACCTCTCTTATAAAACCCTCACAATAAAGGGTTGGGTCCGGAAAAATTTATGCCCGGAACCCAAATACTATCGGGGAAAAATGCACCTGAAGCCTTGCATAACTCGACGCAAAAAGTAATATTTGCGTAATGCTTAAAAGAAAAAACACTTTTATATAACAAATGTGCCAAGAAGCACAAGTAAAAAGTATGAAAAGAAAAACAAAGGGAAAAGAAAGCAAAAAACTAAACTACTGCGTCCCCAGAACATGGGGGAAGAGAAGCGTTTGCACCCCCAGGAGAAGTAGATAGATCTGCTGCCGGCTCGGGATGTTGGCCTTCATCATCAAACCCTTCAAGTTCTTCTTCAGTTCTTGAGAACTCGGAACTGGAACCAAAAGAGTCAGTTGCATCATGTTGGACCGGGAGGCCCCTTCGGGCAGTTGACTCCAGCTCACGGGCCTTGGCAATATCGGCATCAAAATCAATGATGCCTGCTTTGGCCTTTTCCAAGGTTGTTTCTCCTCATGCTATAAAAATTTCTTTTTTCCAACAATGAGGGAATCCGCTCGGCACTGAAGCTCTGACTTAAGCTGATCAACCTCGGTCGAAAGGCTATTCCGCTCGGATCTTGTGGCCTGAAGGCTGAGATCAAGGTTATGGATAGTGGAGTTATAAAATTTATTGTGCTCCATGACCCTCTTACACTTCTCTTCCATCTAGGCATGCTTCTCCTCGGCAACAGTAGCTTCTTCAGCTTTGAAGGGTACACACTAACATCCCATGTACGGGAGTTAGCAGAAGGAAACTTCTCTTCAAAATCCTTGATTGTACTGAGCCTTCTGGGAATAATGGTTCTCACCGTAGTAGGAGCAGCATTATCTGTACTTCCTTTGTTTTTTGAAGAGCTGGAGTTCTTGGAAGAGGAGGCCATGGTTAACAGAAGGAAGTGAGAATTCTTTGAAGAAGAAGGTTAAGGAAGAGTGAAAGAAAGAGAGAGTTGAGTAAGAGAAGTTGAGAGAGTTCAAAAAATTGTGAAGTGTAAAATAAGAAAAATGAGGCGTATAAGTAAAGGAATAGCCGGCTAAAATCGTGACCATGATTACCTCGAGAACTGGCAAAAGTATTGTTAAATCATGAAGTGATGCATGTTAAGGGCATTAAATGCAGAGAGACGTGCGTCTAATCAAGCGTCAGAAACGTTTTCAGAGGAGGTCAGAAAATTTTCTGCCAAGAAAGGTATCTTCACGAACTTCCCGATGACACAAAGATGTGCCATCGGAAAGGAGGGGGACTATCAGTATAGGGTAAAATCAGTTCATATTAAATACTTGTATAATAGAGCGATACATGGAACTGGAGCAAACAGAAAGCGAGATAAGTGGAAACCAAGACCGGGGGCAGCAGCTTCGGTTGGCACTGGGAAGCCGCCGAAAGGAATATTGCTAATAAAGACAAACGAATTCCTTCCACCCAATAGCATTCAATGAAGAATATTCTGCAGTATTAAATACACAATCCGTTATAGAGAATTTTGGCATTCATAGCTTGCCGTTACACATTCTTTAATGGCCCCCATAATTGTCATTTAAGAGGCACTTGATCCTAGGACCTTGTTCCCTAGGTGCAACTATAAATAGTGATTTCAATAGCCATTGTAAAGACACGAATTTTCTGACAACCTTATACTATATACTATTCAAGAGCTCAATAATACTTTATTTCTTGTCTATTGATACTTGTATTACTGCCTTCGGAAGCTCTGCTCCTGGAATCAAGCTATCTTCTACCTTATCTTGATTTCAATGCTAAGTCTTGCATTTTATTTAATTTATTTATCATTTTGAGATCAAATCAATTCTCTTGTCTATAAACCACATTACAAATTCAATTGTACCATTTTATGGGTAAATAAGCTCGACACTTACGGAGTACAATTGGTCGATTGTACTCGTACTACACTTCTGTACTTCTTGTGCAGATCCTGGTATTGGTCCCAGTGGTTTCTAGCAGAGCTTCTAATCGGATCATATCTTTATTTGGAGACTTGTGGTAGACCTGCATGGAAATCATAGTCCTTGAAGTCCCCTTCCTTATTTAGCTTTACAGTTTATTTTGTATAGAATAGTTGTATTTTTATTCAGACATTGGTTGTAGAACTTTTAGTATTCTCATGTACTTGTGACACCAGATTCTGGGATTTGGCTAGTCAGCATTTGGAGTTATTATATCTATTTTGAAATTTTACAGCTTTAATTCTTATTATATTTATTTCGAATTGGTCTATAAATGATTAGTTGTTTACTAATATTATCTTGCCTAGCAAGTGGATGTTAGGTGTCAACACGACCCCGTGGTTGTGATTTTAGATCGTTATAGGTTGGTATCAGAGCACTACGTTGCCTAGGTCTCTCGAGTCATGAGCAAGCTTAGTAGAGTCTTGAAGATCGGTACGGAGACATCTGTACTTATCTTCTAGAGGCTATAAGGCTTTAGGATAAAATTCACTTCTTTCTTTATCGTTGAATTTGAATCATTCTATTCTTGTTCTCTCATAGATGGCGAGACACATATAGAATCCACAGCGGGTCAGGAGACGGAGTCCCAGGTTACTGCCATTACCAGGGGTAGAGGCCGAGGGCGAGGCAGAGGTAGAGCTCAGCCTAGAGCATATGTAGCAGCACCTATTACATAGCCTCAGATCGAGTAGGAGGAGGAGGTCCCTGTTCAAACCATGCCAGTTGGACCAGCTCAAGTCCCGGAGGGGTATATTGCTACCCCTATACTTCAGGACACTCTAGTCCGCTTAGTGGGCCTTATGGAGAGCATGGCCCAGACCGGTGCATTTCCTGTAGCACCAGTTATCTCTCAGGCTAGGGGAGGAGCCTAGACTCCTTCTACTCACACACCAGAGCATATGGCTCACGTATATCAAACTCTGGCAGTTTCAGCAATAGAAGTCGTTTAGTTTATCATTGCTACACAGCCCAGGGAGGGACCTTCCATGTCGTCTGAGGGGATGAAGAGGTTGGATAAGTTCACCAAGCTATTTCCTATTTGATTTGGTGGTACACCTTTTGAGGACACACAGGATTTCATAGACCGTTGCCACGAGGTACTATGCAACATGGGTATAGTGGAGTCCAATGGAGTCGACTTCGTGCTATTTGAGATGCATGGCTCCGCCAAGAGATGGTGGTAGGAGTATGTTCGGGGCAGACCAGCAGGTTCACCCACACTCACTTGGGATCAGTTCTCACAGCTATTCTTGGAGAAGTTCATCTCTTTTACCCTGAGAGAGGACTACCACAGCCAGTTTGAGTGCCTTCAGCAGGGTAGCATGACTGTTACCCAATATGAGACCAGATTTGTAGATCTATCACGCCATGAAGTTATTTTGATCCCTACTTGGAGAGAGAGGGTGCAGAGATTTATTGATGGCCTTAATTATGGTATCCGGCTCCAGATGGCCAGAGAGACTCATGATGATATTTCTTTTAATCGGGTTGTAGAGATCGCCAGGCAGATCGAGAGGATTTGTGGTCAGGGTAGAGAGGCGGCATCTGAGAAGAGGCCTCGTCATTTTAGTGGTTTTAGTGGTGCCTCGTCTGGAGGGAGGGGTTCATTTGGTAGAGGCCATCCCAACATGCTGATTTAATCAGCGCTTCAGGCATCTCACGGTGCTTCGAGTATTCATGGTTCTTTATGGGTCTAATCCTGAGCAGCTAGCCTACAACGCACCTCCAGCTCCAGTTAGTGCACCTCTAATTTAGAGTTATCAGGGTGGTTATTCAGGTCGACAGGGTCAGTTCCATGGTCAACAGTCACAACAGTCGAGGACTTGTTACACTTGTAGAGATTCGAGGCACGTCGCGAGGTTTTACCCTAGATCATAGAGTAGTATGCCACATCAGGGTACTTGTACCATTATTCCGAAATCGGTTACTCTACCACTCACTCAGCCAGCTAGAGGTGGGAGTCAGGCAGCCTGAAGTGGTGGTCAGGCCATTAGAGGTGGAGGCCAGCTAAGGAGAGGTCGTCCGAGAGGTGGAGGTCAGAGTGGTAGGGCTCAACCCCATTTTTATGCTTTTCCATTGAGACCCTAGGCAGAATCATCTGATGCGGTCATCATAGGTATTTTTCCAGTTTACCATAGAGATACATCAGTTATATTTGATTCTGGCTCTACTTATTCCTATGTGTCATCCTATTTTGCCTCATATCTCAATGTGTCTCGTGATTTTTTGAGTGCTCATGTTTATGTGTCTACGCATGTGGGAGATTCTATTATGGTAGACCGTGTCTATCATTCGTGTGTAGTCTATATTGGGAGTTATGAGACTAGGATAGATCTTCTTTTACTCAGCATGGTGGACTTTGATGTTATCTTGGGCATGGACTAGTTGTTAACATACCATGATATCTTGGATTGTCATTCCAAGACTGTGAAATTAGCTATGCCAGGTTTTCCTGAATTGGAGTGGAGAGACACTCCTGGTCATTCACTAGTTGGGTTATTTATTATGTGAAGGCTCGGTGTATGGTCAAGAATGTGTGTTTGGCATATTTGGCCTATATTCGTGATCCTAGTGGAGAAGTTCCTTCCATGGATTCGGTATCAGTTGTGCATAAGTTTCCAAAGATGTTTCTTATATAATTGTCTGGGATGCCACCCGACAAAGATATCGACTTCTGCATTGACTTGGCTCCGGACACTCAGCCCATTTCTACACCACCATACTCTATGGCCTCAGTTGGGTTGAAAGAATTGAAGAAGAAATTGCAAGATTTGCTTGACAAGGGATTCATTAGACCTAGTGTCTCACCTTGGGGTGCACCAGTGTTATTTGCGAAGAAGAATGAAGGAACGATGAGGATGTGTATAGATTATCGGAAGTTGAACAAGGTCACTTTCAAGAAAAGGTATCTGTTACCGAGGATTGATGACTTATTTGATCAGCTTCAAGGTGCCAAGGTGTTTTCCAAGATTGACTTGAGATCTGACTACCATCGGTTGAAGATTAGGGCATCGGATGTCCTTAAGACAGCTTTTCCGTACGGTTACTATGTGTTTTTGGTGATTCATTTGGCTTACTAATGCCCCAACAACCTTCATGTATTTGATGAACAGGGTGTTAAAGCCCTATCTAGCTTCCTTTGTGATTGTCTTCATTGATGATATTTTGGTTTACTCCTACAGTAGAGAGGAGCATGAGCAGCATCTCCGGGTCGTACTTCAGACTTTGAGGGATCGTTAATTATATGTGTAGCACCCCAGAAAATTTTGAAGTACTTAAGCGCTATTAAGAAAGTTGATGTGTTAGGGGTGGCAGGCTTGGGCATTTCCAAAGGCCCACACAGCAAACCGGTACATAGATTATTACTCTCGCCATGAAGGCCTGGAGGAAGGATAAGGGGGATGCTTATGATGTATGCAAAAAGGGTAAATATCAGGTTAGTGGGGCGAGTCAGGTTAGCGGACCCCATCCTCGTTGTGTGAAGTATATGAGATGTCATTCGGGGCTATGTCACTATGGTACTAATGTATGATTTGGATGTAGAGTGGAGGGGCATCAATTAAGGTACTGCCATGTCAATCTAAAATCGCCAATTAAGTCACTCCTTGATACATCATTATGAACACTGCATAATTTTCCTTGTTGTATATGCACATCTGCATTGAAGAGCCTGCATAAATATGGTCTTAATGAAATGCTGAATCACAAAACATTGCATGTACTTACTCTTTGAACGAGACACCTAATTCATGAAGCCACTTTATCACAAATTCTCTTATTTACAACCTCTTGAGGAATTGAGTTCTGTAATGATTTCCTTGAATTGAGTTATAACCCTAGGATAATATTTCCCACTTGCTTCCCTAAATTCTCAACAAGGGACAATACCTGATGAAATTTTTTCAGAACCTTTTGATTTAAATGTCTAACATCTGCTCACGTGTGCTTATGCATGCACCGTCCAAAATGTTTACCTATGTGGTATCAAATCCAATGTAAAGCAGCCTAGTGTTGAGATCCTTCTTGAGCCACTCTTTCTCTCTCCGATGTATGTGACTCCTATGGTTTGAACAATCACTTTACTTCTTTGTGAATATTATCATGAGACCTTTTCACGGTCTAGTAACATGAGAGCATATCTCAGCACCTATCATATATGTACATGTCAACTGAAAGGGGTCACTTGTCCGCATAATGTCCACTTAGATCATTCCGCAGTAAGTAACTCACTTTGTTGCTAATATTGTAGTTGCCCATGAAGTGGCCTGGTATTGCAGCTCGAGAGTCATTATGGAAAAACATGTCTAGCTCATAGCAAAGTATTTATTCTCTCTAACCAATACATGATTTCATCCCAACATTAATATGTCCTAGCTATATGGTTTCACTTGTGTGTGGTTGAAAGTTAAACAGACTTACCGTGACTTTTCCCTCCCCCACCTCAGGTGGATGTTTAACTTCTAGCACATACCATGAGCATATTGATTGGAAAGACAAGTTTGTTGTATCTCTAGTCCTCTCATATAGGATCAACTATTGTGAAGGGTTAAGCCGTTAGAATGATAATAATCTCATAAGTGTTCAACTTATTTTTCATCCTTATGGACTTGTGGCATGGATTCCTTGTGCGAGTTACCGTTAAGAGCATAATGCAATTTCATGTATTTAGAAACCCATATCACATTCAGTGTGCTTGAATATTCTCATTTCGTGTTAAACTGATTTTCCCTACATTCCAAGAGGCGACTGGTGTCATGTACTTGGCTATTTCTCTTTGAGCCTACTATTGCCAAACAAGGCACATATGGAATGAAACAATTGTTGATGTCCTTTTCATGACTCATTTCTTTTAGATCTCAGAATCATGTACATGGTCCCTATATTATCAATGCCTACTAGGCAACTCTATGCCTCATTTGTCGAATCAATGATGTCATCACAATGATTAACCATGTCATCACTATTGGTAGTAACCTCGTGTCTCTTAGGATATAACCTCCTGAAACGCCCTTCTCAACACATTGATGGACTGTTGAAAAATGAATTCTAGCCCAATATCGAATCTCGTTGTTCCTATTTATAGCAACCTATGGGGGTTGAAGGTTCAAACATGTCAAAGAAGAAGCATCATTCCGTGATCAAATATATTGGGTAGGAAGTTTTATAGACATATTCAAGCTAGCACATCTTAGAGTAATTGTTGGAGGTCGCCAAAGGTTTAGTTTGGGTGTTCGGCGTAGGGATTTAGAGTTGAAGAAAGTGAACAGGTTATTCTCATGATTTTCTCTATGAATTTATTGGGTGAATTGTTAAGGAAGGTAAAGTATGTATAGTCACATTAGGCCTTATGAAATCTTGAAGGAAATATGCCAAACTATGAGTATGATGTTTCCCCATCACTGTCCTCCATGTATTCGATGTTTCATGTGTCTATGTCTAAGAAGGTAGTTGGAAATCCTTTGTCTATCGTTCCGGTGGAAGCTAGCGAAGGTGAAGTTAATGGATAATCGACTTATGAGGGGTACCTATTTGTCATCCTTGTTAGATAAGTTTGGGAGTTGAGATTGCCTCCGTTAATGTGTTATGGCAAATTCTGTGAGTCAAAAAGGTCACCTTGAAGGCTGAAAGTGTTGTGGAAAGAAAATATTTTTGCTTGGTTGTATAGCAAGTGGTTGTAATTTGAAAGGTACTTTCTATGTGTTATGATTTAAATATGTGCAGCTTATGTCCAGATATCACTCTTGATAATATAATTCATGTAATGATGAGATTAGTATTGTTGATATACATTCTGATGCTTTGTCGAGTTGTGGATGTGTTGATAGGTTGATTTTGGTGATTCTCTGACAGGTGGATAGGCCCAGTTACAGGGGAAACTCTGTCAAAATTTTTAAGAATTTATAAAGATAGCCAAATTTTAAGGGCAATAAGTAAGTTGAAATTTTGGAAAGGAAGTATGAGACCGATGTAGTCATAAGTGCCTATGTATAATGGTTGGAGGTAAAAGGATGTTAACTCTATTCTTAGAGGTGACTTGTAAAACATTCGAGGACGAATGTTCTTAAGTGGGGGAGAATGTAGCACCCCGGAAAATTTCGAAGTACTTAAGCACTATTAAGAAAGTTGATGTGCGCTAATTATATTATTTTGTGTGCAGACGAGAACTATTAATAGAATAGATATCAATTGGATATGATAATAAGTGTATGAGGAATATTAAAAGTGATGTGGTGTCTAAGGAGAGCCCTAAGTCTAAGTCAAGTTGGAAATTACATGATAGACTAAAGTTCCAAATGAGTACGCACAAGACCAAACTTTGGATGAGCATATCTACATATGTATAAAGAGTTATGTGATTGACAACCTATCAAATGAAAGATCTTCGAGTCTAGTTTCTAACGCTTTAAACCGTTTGTCATTTGGACACTCCTACAAGACGTTATGACCAAATTCCCAAAGGTTGGAAGAATGTGATTCTGCGGTCAATTCTGCGACCGCAGAATCATTCTGCGAACCCCAAAAATAGTCTGCGGACAGCAGAATGATCGCAGACCTAACCAATGCAGCCCAGTTCTGAGCATCAGTTTTACGGTCCATTGTGCGGACCGCATACCTGTTATGCGGTCCATTCTGAGACCGCAGACCTGAGTTCGGAGGGTCTATTTTCCTATTTTTATAACCCGACCCCATTTTGATAAATAGCCTTTGGGGCTCATTTTGAAGGCAAAAATATGATATTTTTAGAGAGAAGTGAGAGTGTTCTATAGAGAGGAAGAAGCCCAGGTTCTTTGTTCATCAAGATCTTGTCCAAGCTTTGAAATCCAACAAGGAAATCTCACAAGATCTTCACTCAAAATATGATATTTTTAGAGAGAAGTGAGAGTGTTCTATAGAGAGGAAGAAGCCCAAGTTCTTTGTTCATCAAGATCTTGTCCAAGCTTTGAAATCCAACAAGGAAATCTCACAAGATCTTCACTCAAAAGGTAAGATTCTAACCCTAGTCTTCAATTTCGAATTTGGGGTAAAAATGGGTGATTAGGAGTATGATTCTTGGGTGTGAGAGTATTATGTATACATGCATGTACCAATAAGGTTTGTGGGAAGATTTTTGAACTCAAATAGGTAAAGATTGGGTTGTGGAGTAAAGGAAATCTTGTAGAAGAACCTTGTGGTCAAATTGCACACCTAGTGTTTGATAAAATGCTCAAATGAGCTGAAAGCATGAATATCTTCCTAATTTGTTTAATATTTTGTTATGTCTCAAAATAGATTGGGATTGATAGGATTTTCGGAACGTTGTAGTAACTTAAGGAAAGCTCAAGCAAGGTATATTGGCTAAAATACTCTTTTAGAAATGAATTCCATGATGTTCCCGTAAGTTTCCAGTATGGTTGGCTCAAGTTCCTAATTCCTATGTTCCGAGTTATTCCTTATAAACTTGACTATTCCAAATGAGCCTTATGTCGAAAGATATATGTTCAAAATATGGGTTGTGTATTAAAATGTTATGGCTTTGAGTCGTGTTCCAAATAAAAGCTAGTATGCCAAATTGTGTGAGAAAAACTCGATATGCTTATGACTCTAAATTGCTCATATGTGTTTTGAACCTAAAGTCTTTATTTGAAATGCCTTTTGTTGATAATATATAAAGATGCTTGAAAGTGTAAGAAGAGAGTTGGTGATATAAAGTGTGGCCATCGTGCCAAGAATGAAAGTTATACTTGTGGCTAATGGTGCCAATGAAATGAAATGACGTGAAAAGGTAAATAAATGAGTCTTGATTCAACTGTTCCAAATTGACTTCGAAAATAGATTTGCCTAAAAGCTTATGTACTCAAGCTGTGCCCAAATGTGGTTGTTTCAATTAATGCTATGCTTTGTAAGCATTTCCAACGTGTTTTGAACTCCTATAGATTCATGAGTTGAAATTGTGTATTGCCCTTTTTGGAGAAAAGTATTTCAAGAATAAATGATGTGCTACTAGTTTATGATTTTAACTTGTGCTTTGATTGCCAAACATTTTACTCCATTTCTTGGAAGAAATCCATTGTGTTTAAAGTCCTCATTACTAATGAATTTAAAGTTGTGATTTTCGAAATATTTTATATGTTGATATTTATGATGATGATCCATGAAAGGAAAGAAATAAAAGTGTGAAATATGATATACGGCCACCATGCCATGAATAATAAATCATATGCATGGCCAAGAGAGCCAATGAAATAATGATGTTGTAAGTAGCTGAAAGTACCAATGAAGCTATATATGGTATGAAAGGTTATGAGGTAAATTGCAATTTGTACTTCTGTTTCCTTAGTATGCAAATCACAAATATTTTTGGGAGTATCGATAGTCACCGAGGAAGGGTAGGTTGAAATAACCTAACCCTGAAACTACACATGCTGGTGTAGGAGTGAATTGTGATCATTCCCCTTATTTGGGATAAGATTGATGTGATAGAATTATTCCCCTTATTTGGAATGAGATTAATGTGATAAAATTATTTCCCTTAATTGGGATGAGATGATTGATAGAAAAGGATGATGTCGATCCACACAACATTATGGTGAGATGGCTTAACCGATCGGGTCGTATCGGACGCCATGTTTCACACATGGTGGTGATTGTGCTGGAAATTGTAATTGAAATTGTGATTGTGGTTGATGTCTCAGATAAGATGGCCTAGCCGATTGGGTCATGATCGAACTCCGTACTAAAAGTACGGTGGTATTGGTATTGTGAACGATGGTATTGGAACAGTGGTATATCGGTGTTAAAGATCTCCCAACCAAAAATAATATTATCATCATATTTTGATTATCACTTCACAGTGTTATCTTCATAATTTGGAAATTATTATGTTTTAACATGGCATTTGAATATCATTGATTGTTGATTGTTGTTTCCATGGTTTTCCCTTTCTTACATTAACATTCTATTTTGAAAGAGGACAGTTAGCTTTAGATACTAGTACTATTCCATATGTTCTAACGTCCATTTTGTCTGGAGCGCTGCATCTTTAATGGATGCAAGTGGTTCATCAGCGGGTAGCTTTGGTCCTCGTTAGCAATCACTCTCTATTCAGCAGGTTTTGGTGAGCCCTACTCTATTCTGGGCCTGATGTCATTCGAGTTGTACATTGTGTTTTGAGGTATAGCCAGGGCCCGGCACTTCCATACTACTCTTCTGTTGTACTTAAAGGCTCCGTAGACATGTTGTGGGTGATGTTTGATGTGGGGGATTGAACTAGAAATATTGGTATTTGGCAAACATGTTTTTCATTATATCTATAAACTTGTAATATTTTGGAAATTATGAATAAAGCTACTAATGGAAATGAAATGGGAGTTGCTAATAAAATATTTTCAGTGTTTGATTAATGGAGTGCATCTCCTCTTTATTCATGAGTTTGGGTAGAAGAAAATCTAACAGGCTTGCTCGGCCGAGTTCACTCGATTGAGCGCCAGTTGCGCGTCCCGAGTTTGGGGCGTGACAATATACCAAGTTTTCAAAGTGTGAGTTTTGGTTGGACTCGGTTGCCTTCTTGGGCCATGTTGTATCTTTCAAGGGCATTAAGGCGGATCCTAAGAAGATTGAGGTAGTTTAGAACTGGACTAGACCTACTTCAGCTACAGAGAGAGCTTCTTGGGTTTGGTAGGTTATTATCGCTGATTCGTGGATGGGTTTTCATCTATCTCAGCCCCATTGACTAAGTTGACCTAGAAGAGTGCTCTTTTCAGATGGTCCGACGAGTGTGAGGCGAGCTTTTAGAAGCTTAAGACTGCATTGACAACAACCCTAGTGTTGGTGTTGCCTACAAGTTTGGGATCTTATACCGTGTATTGTGATGCATCGCGTATTGGCTTGGTATGGTGTTGATGCAGGACAGTTGGGTGATTGCCTACGCGTCTCGGCAGTTGAAGGTTCATGAGAAGAATTACCTTGTGCATGATTTAGAGTTGGCAGCCATTATCCACGCATTGAAGATTTGGAGGAACTATCTATACAGCGTTCCATGTGAGATCTATATCGACCATCGGAGTCTCCAGCACTTATATAAGCAGGAAGACCTTAGTTTGCGGCAGCGAAGATGGTTAGAGTTTCTTGAAGACTATGATATCACCATATTATATCATCCGGGAAAGCCAATGTAGTGGTTGATGCATTGAGTAGGAAGGCTTAGAGCATGGGCAACTTGGAATATTTACCGGCAACGGGCAGGCCACTAGCTATGGATGTTCAGGATTTGGCTAATCGATTTGTGAGATTGGATGTTTCGGAGCCAAGTCGGGTTCATGCTTGGGTTGTGCCATAGTCATCATTTTTGGAGCATATCAAGGCTCGCCAGTTTGATGATCCTCACTTTTTGGTGTTGAAGGACACGGTGCAGCAGGGTGGTGCTAAGGAGGTTGTGATTAGTGATGATGGTGTTATGCGGCTTCAGGGCCGGATTTGTATTTCAAATGTTGATGGGTTGAGAGATTTGATCCTTGAGGAGGCTCACAGTTCGCGCTATTCCATTCACTAGATGTCACAAAGATGTACCGTGACTTGAAACAACACTATTGGTGGCGGAGAATAAAGAAATGTATTGTTGCTTATGTCTCTCGGTGTTTGAATTGTTAACAGGTGAAGTATGAGCATCAAAAATCGAGTGGGTTGATTCATAGATTGTAGATACCGGAGTGGAAGTGGGAGCACATTACTATAGATTTTGTGGTAGGCTTACCACAGACCTTGAGGAGATATGATAGAGTCTAGGTTATTGTGGATCGGTTGACTATGTCCGCACACTTCATTCCGATGATGACTTCCTATTCATCAGAGCGGTTGGATTAGATTTACATCCGGAAGATTATCCGCCTGCACGGCGTGCCCATTTCTATCATTTATGACTGAGGCACTCAGTTCATATTTCATTGGTGAAGAGTCGTGCAGCGTGAGTTGGGCACGTAAGTCGAGCTAAGTACTGCATTTCATCATTATACGGATGGACAACCTGATCACACTATTTAGATGTTGGAGGACATGTTACATGCCCGTGTTATTGATTTCAGAGGTTCATGGGATCAGTTTCTACCGCTCGTAGAGTTTGCCTACAACAATAGTTACTAGTCGAGTATTCAGATGGCTTCGTGCGAGGCCTTATATGGGAGGCGATGTCGTTTGCCGATTGGTTGGTTTGAGCCCGGAGAGGTTGGATTGTTGGGCACTGATTTGGTCCGTGATGCCTTGGAAAAGGTTAAGGTGATTCAGGAGCGACTTCATACAGCTCAGTCAAGGAAGAATAGTTATGCGAACCGAAAAGTTCGAGATGTGTCCTTCATGGTGGGTAATAATGTGCTTCCTAGAGTGTCGCCTATGAAGGGCGTGATGCGGTTTGGCATGAAGGGCAAGTTGAGCCCGAGGTTTATTGGCCTATTTGAGATCTTGGAGAGAGTTGGGGAGGTTGCTTATAGGCTTGCATTGCCTCCTAGCCTAGCAAGGGTACATATGGTATTTAATGTTTTCATGGTTCAGAAATACCTTGAGGACAAATCACATGTTTTGGACTTTAGCATGGTGCAGCTTGATGAAAATCTGACATATGAGGAAGAGCCGGTGGCTATTCTAGATCGGCAGGTTCGAAAGTTGAGATCCAAGAGTTTTCCTTGTGTAAAAATATAGTTGAGAGGTCAGGCAATCGAGGCGGCTACGTGGGATTCCGAGTTCAATATGTAGAGTAAATACCCCTACCTTTTTACTAGTCTAGGTACTTTTCTATGCTTATTTGAGAACGAACTTTCTTTTAGAGGTGGAGAATGTACCCGATAGGTCATTTTGAGTACTAACCTTTAATTATGTGTTCTGAGACCTCCCATAGCTTCATTTGATATTTCTTGATTTATGTACATGGTCTGTGTCACGTTTCATAAAGCATTTATGTAAATATTTGAAGAAAATATAATTTTTAAATTAAAATGAGGCTAGAGTTGACTACGGTCAACATTTTGGGTAAACGACCTCGGATCGATGTATTGATAATTCTGATAGGTTTGTATGATGTTTTTGGACTTGTACGAACATTTGTTTAGGATCCGGGGTGACCCGAACGCGTTTCGGCACATTATGTGTGAAATTGTGAAAAATTGAATTAAGTTGAAATATTTTGAGTTTTGATGATCGATTCTTATTATTTGATGTTATTTTGATGATTTAAGGTAGAGAGCAAGTTCGTAGCATGTTATTATACTAGTGTGCATGTTTGGTTTGGAGCCCGAGGGGCTCGGGTGAGTATCAAATGAGTTTAGGATGGTTTGCAACTGTTGGTGCTCAACAGTTGCTGGTGCACTACTGCAGATCTCGCATTTGCGAAACACTTGAGCGCATTTGTGATGGGGGCCTTTCGTATTTGCAAACAAAATGTTGCATTTGCGACTTCAGAAGTCCCGATGTACTGATCGTATTTGCGATCAGTGTGTCACATTTGCGGGCATCGTATTTGCAAACAAGTGTTCGCAAATGCAACACCTGCAGCTAGGTAAAAGAGGGGGGAAATGGGACTTAGCTCATTTTACACCATTTTTCAACCCCAAATACTCTAGAGGCGATTTTTGAAAAACTTTTTCTTCTCAAATTCATTAGTAAGCAACTCTGACTCATTTTCTATCAATTCCCCATTACTTTTCATGAATGTTTTTAACATCAAATCCATGAATTCCATGGTAGAAACTAGGTATTTTGGGTTGAATTTAGGGATTTTGTAAAACTGAGATTTAGACCTCAAATTGAGGTCGGATTTCGAAACAAATTACATAACCGGGCTCGGGGGTGAATGGGTAATCGGGTATTGGTCTGAATCTCAGATTTCGACCAAGCAAGCATGTGGTTGACTTTTGTTGACTTTTTCAAAAATTATCAAAAATAAAACTTTTTTCATTCGTGGGTAGTTTCTAAAGCTTATTTTGAATTATTTGATCGATGGTGAGTTTCGGTAGCGGCAGTGTTTAGATTTTTCCTTTTCTCTTTTGTTATTTTCCTTTGTACTTTTGTACTTTTGTACTTATGCCGTTTGGCATGTTGATAAATAAAGAAGGCTTTTGCTTAAGTATTGCGCAAAGTTTATTCATTTTGCGTCGAATTAGATAAGGCTTCGGGTGTATTTTCGTCCGATAGCTTTTGGATTCCGGGCAGAAACTCTTCCGGAACCAACCCTTTACTATGAGGGTTTCATAAGAGAGGTCCCTCTTATGTTTACGGTGCTCTTGAAGAAGACGTCTCTTGTTCATTCTGGCATAAGCATTTGAAGTTTTCTATTAACTTTCAAATGATAAAATTAACTCATCGTTTGGACAAGAAACGAGATAAAAATAAAAGGACTTTATTTTGTTCCTTCCATCTTTAAAAGTACATAAGCATTCTATTGCAAAAGAAAAGAAATTGCCAATACATGTGGGTGACTTGTAAAACTTGTTTCTACGGGGCTGGCCATGCAGTTCTCGATTTCGATGAGGCATCATTGTTCTCGGGTCTCGTAGTCTCGATTTTTGTGGCATCTTTGCTGCCGTATCCAATATTATTTCCCCCCAAGTGTTCGAATGCTAAGTATGCATATTGGAACACTGAAGGTGTTGCTTTGTTGGTTAAAAAACATGTGAACGGTTGAATAGCCTTTGGTTCGATGGTAAGCTTTACTTCCCATTAGGAACTTGTTGTCGAGCCAAGGACTATTTAACCATCCCGTAGTGGTCTATCATTTCAATGCCTTATCATTTGAAGGTCTTAACTTTGCCGATGATGCTTCCTTCGTAGTATGCTTTCCGTTGCTGCCTCGTTAAAAACCTTGCCAGAAAAATCTGATTAGGACAAAAATTGTCGAAGGGAAAAAGAGTGCAGCACATACTTTCAGTATAGACAGGATCTATCAGCAATAATACCGTTTGAGCTGAGTCATGTTCTAATTGTTGGGCAATTTGACTCCATTTTGATTCTCCAGCTCGTATGAGCCCTTACCAGTGACAACTAAAACCCGGTAGGGGCCTTCCCATGTTGGACCCAGGTTCCCAGCGTTGATCTCCTGAGTGTTTTGAGTCACTTTCCTCAAAACCAAGTCTCCTACTTTAAAGTACCGAAGATTGGCCCTCCGATTATAGTATCTTTCCATCCTTTGCTTCTGAGCCACCATCCTCACGTGTTCCAAGTCCCTGCGTTCATCGACCAATTGTAGCTTCACCAGCATGCCTCATTATTTGCTTCTTCATATGTTCGGGAGAACCGTAAAGTTGGTTCTCCTACTTCCACCGGGATCAGAGCTTCTACGTCGTATACGAGGAAGAAAGGTGTCTCTCCCGTGCTTGATTTTTTCGTTGTCTAGTATGCCCATAACACGCCTGGTAACTCTTCAGCCCACTTGCCTTTAGCGCTTCTAGCCTCTTTTTGAGGTTTTGGATAATCACATTATTGGTCGACTCCGCATGCCCATTGGCACTCGGATGGTATGGTGAGGATGTAATCCTTTTAATTTTCAGGTCTTCAAGAATTTTGTGACTTTGGAGCCTATGAACTGTGGTCCGTTATCACAGGCAATCTCCTTCGGTATTCCGAATCGGCAAATTATGTATTACCATAGGTAGTCGATCACTTCGTGCTCACCGATCTTTTGGTAAGGAACTGCTTTAACCTATTTAGTGAAGCAATCGATTAAAATTAAAAGGAATCTTACCTTTTCGGGATCCAGTGGCAGCGACCCAACTATATCCATACCCCATATCACGAATGTCCATGGGGATAGTACCGAATGCAAGAGTTTCGCAGATTGGTGCACCAAATGAGCATGGCGCTGACATTTGTCGCATTTCTGAATGAATGCCTTTGCATCTTGTTCCATCCGGGGCTAGTAGTATCCTGCCCTAACCAGCTTTAGCACCAACAAATCTGCACCGGAATGGTTCCCGCAAATTCCTTCATGGACTTCTCTCATCACATAGTCCGCCTCCGAGGCTCCTAAACATCGGGCCAACGGGCTTTGGAATGATCTCCTATATAATTGTCCACCCAAGAGGCTGTAGCGAGCCGCTTTGGTGCGTAGTGCCCGGGACGCCTTCGAGTCTTCGGTAGCTTGCCATGCTAAAGATAATCGATGAACTCATTCCTCCAGTCCTAGACTAGGTTGGTTGTATTTACTTCATAATAGCCGTCCACATCCAGTACCGAATGCATAAGTTGAACGACAGTATCAGAGTCAGATCCTTTTATTTCTGTGGACGACCCCATATTGGCCAATGCATCTGATTCTACGTTCTCTTCTCTCGGGATGTGCGTGATTGACCACTCCCTGAATCGTGCAAGCAAAGTTTGAACTTTAATCACGTACTGTTGCATGCATTCTTTCTTCGCGTCGAAAATCCCACACACTTGGTTTACTACCAGTTGGGAATCATATTTGATTTCTATGACCTTGGAGCCAAGTCCCCGGGCCAGTTCGAGTCCTGCAACGAAAGCCTCACACTCGGCTTCATTAATAGTTAACGGAACAACTTTTATGGCATGCCTTAAGGTTTCCCCCAAAGGCGTGATGAGGACCACCCCGAGCCTGGACCCTTTCACATTGGAAGCTCCATCCTGAAAAAGGTCCAAACTTCTGATGTCGTTTCTGAAACCAACACTGCTTCTTTAGCAGCCATGGGCAATATCCCGGGACTGAAATCAGCCACAAAGTCGGCCAAAACTTGTGATTTGATCACAGTCCTAGGCTTATATTCAATATCAAACTCACTAATTTCGATTGCCCATTTGGCCAGCCGGCCTGTCAACTCAGGCTTGTGAAGAACATTCTGCTTGGGGAAAGTCGTCACAACGACTATCAGGTGGTATTGAAAATAAGGCCTAAGCTTTTGAGAGGCGACTATGAGAGCTAAGGCCAGTTTTTCGAGGTGTGGATAATGAGTCTCCGCTCCTAACAAACTTTTGCTAACATAATAGACAGAAAATTGCGTACCTTCATCCTCCGAACTAGAACGACACTTACTGCTACCTCTGAGACCGCTAAGTATATTAGTAATTGTTCACCTTCCTCCGGTTTTGATAATAGCTGGGGGCTTAATATATAACGTTTCAGGTCTTTCAAGGCCTGCTGACATTTTGCAGTCCATTCAAAATTGTTATTCTTCTTCAAAAAAGAGAAGAAGTGATGACATTTTTCCGAGGATTGAGAGATGAACCTGCTTAATGTGGCCAATCTTCTGGTTAGACTCTGTACTTCTTTTACGTTGTCAGCTAGTCCGAGATGTTCTCGATGGCTTAGATCTTATCGGGACTTACCTCGATCCCCTTTGTGAAACCAAGAAACCCAAGAACTTACACGAGCCAACCCTGAACACGCATTTTTCCGAGTTGAGCTTCATGTTGTGCTTTCTCAAGACACCGAAGGTTTCTTGGAGGTTCTTTAAATGATCACCTTCATTCAAAGACTTGACCAAAATGTCATCTATATACACTTCCATAGTTTTACCTTTTTGCTTCTCGAACATCTTGTTCACGAGCCTCTAATAAGTGGCTCCGGTGCTTTTAAGACCAAAGGGTATCATATTATAATAATATGTGCCAAAGTTTGTTATGAATGAAGTTTTTACCTGCTCCTCCGGGTTCATCTTGATTTGATTGTACCCAGAATAGGCATAGAGGAAACTCATTAACTCATGCCTGGCCGTTGCATCAATTATTTGATCAATGTTTGGCAGTGGGAACTAGTCTTTAGGGCACGCCTTATTCAAGTCTTTATAATCTACGCACATTTGAAACTTGTTATTATTTTTTGGAACTACAACTACATTAGCTAACCATTCGGGATACTTTACCTCCCGGATTGAACCAATATCAAGTAATCGAGTTACCTCTTCCTTAACAAATCTGTTTCTGACTTCGGCTATCGGGCATTTATTTTGCCTTACCGGAGGGATGCTTGGGTCCTGGCTTAGCTTATGCATGACCACCTCTAGTGGGATACCTATCATATCCAAGTGCGACCATGCAAAATAATCAACGTTAGCTTTTTTTATGAAATTAATAAATCCAGACCTGAGTTCGGGATTGAGTCCTATTCCCAAGTGAAATTTTCTCTCCAATAATTCCTCAAACAAAGCCACTTGTTCGAGTTCTTTTGTTATGCATTTGGTCGCATCTGTCTCTTCCGGTACCTGAAAGTATCTTGGTACTTGGTGGGATTCAGACGACTCCTCTCTCTTATCATCTTCACTTGGCATGGGAGCAGGCGCAGGTTCCTGTAATTGCTATATACTAGGTTCCTTTCCTTTACTGCTGGAAATCAACATTGCGTTCATTTCTCTTACTGTTGGTTGATATCCTCTTATCTGTTTGATTCCCGCTGGGGTCGGGAATTTAAAAAATTGATGATATGTTGATGGTACAACTTCATCTCATGTAACCATGGTTTATCGAGAATTACGTCGTAGCCCATGTCACCGTCCACCACTTCAAATAAGGTGGTCTTTGTGATCCCTTCGGCGTTCGTGGGAGCAGGATCTCTCCTCGGTTGTCATACTCGCCAAGTTGAACCCGACGAGGAGCTTTGTTGCCGGAATGATACTTCTAGTTAATTTGGCTTGTTCTAGCACTCTCCATTGAATGATGTTGGCTGAGCTTCCTGGGTCAACCAAAACATATTTAATCTTGAAATCTTAAACATTAAGAGAAATTACCAGGACGTCGTTATGCGGCAGAAGAAGTCCGTCGGCGTCTTCCATCATGAAAGTGATATTGTCTTCGGCGACTTCCTGGAGTCTCTTACTGTGGGTCATTGATACTTTTGTCTTGTTGTCCGCCGAGAAGGTTACACCATTGATTTCATTCCCTCCGAAAATCATGTTGATAGTCAACCGAGGAGGGTCTTCCCCTATCTTCGAGGGTTCCGCATTGTCCGGGCCCCGACCGTAATTGTTTTTAGCTCGGTCTCTTAAGAACTCCCTGAGATGGCTGTTCTTCAACAGCGTTGCCACCTCCTCGCGAAGATGCCGGCAGTCCCCAGTTTTGTGGTCGTAAGTCTCATGATATTTGCACCATAAGTTGGGATCCCTCTGGCTGGGATATGATCTGATTAGCTTTGGGAACCGTGCTTCTTTGATATTCCTCGTCGCCGATACCAACTCCACTATGCTGATGTTGAAATTGTAATCTGACTACCTGGGATAAGTGGAATCCCGTGCCGCCGATACCTCTTTTTCTGTAACGATTTGTTGTTCCGGCCACATTCAGTTCTTCTTTCGGGAGTGAATCTATCCGAGGATCGAAACCCTTTACTGCCGCATCCCTCGGCTCTCTCGTAAGGCAAAAAGTGGCCTTTAGAAGATCTCTGATCTGCATCAAAATCATTCTTGAACTTATCTCGATTCTTGTCTCGGTTCCGCCCCTTGGTTGATGTCGGAAACCCCAGATGATCATCTTTTATCCTTATCTTCGATTCATAACAGTTATGGACATCCACCCATGCGGTCACTTGGAATTTGAGCATGCTTTCCTTTAACTTTCGGAAGGCGTCGGAGCTTCTCGGGTTCAAACCCTTAGTGAACTATTGTTATGTCAGTTAAGCCGAGAAGAATTATTGGTGGGCCCACATAATACATATAGAGCCTTTCAAAAAGATTTTATACATATAGCGCCTTTCAAAAATGTTTTATACATATAGCACATTTTAAAAGGGTGCTATACTTAATTGGGCAAACGATCGTTAAGGTATAACGCCCTTTAAAAGAGCGTTATATTTAAAATGATCACCAAATTTTTTTTCCACACATTTTGATTCTTTGAGTCCAAAAGAACCACATTTTGGTTCCGGACTACCAAAATTTGTAGTGAAAGAAGCATAATAATTGTGTAAGTAGGTAAAAGGACTTAAAGCAATTTTGTTCTTTATTTTCCTCCAATAATCCCTCCTAACATCCGATTCAGATTGATACAGTACAGTACTACTCCAAAACCCACGCCTCTCTCCCCTATTCAGGGACCCGTTCTTCTCTTCTTGCCCTTCTCATTTTCAGCTTTATCCGTCTTTTCATTGAAAGTTCTGCTCGGTGTTTTTCAGATAATTCACGTGGAGCAAAACAGGTTCCTTTTTTTCCTTCTAATATTAGAGATCTCTATTCACATTTAGTTTCTGTCCCATTTTAGTTTATTGATTAGGTTCATTGTTCCATCTTGAATTGGGTTTCGGTTTTAGATCTTTTCTTTTCTGTCCCTTCTTATTCATATCTAACTTTATTAATCGATTTCATTTCAAGATTCATTGATTTCGGTCCCCAATTGTCCCACTAATTTGTACTTCCTTTTATGGTTTGTCCTTTCTGTTTTCTTCTTTCTTGAAATGTCATGTTTTAGTGCATAAAAATCTCATTTTTAGCAGAAATCCTTCATAAATACTGTCACTTCTGTTTAAGGCCTCACATTAATGTGTTATTGCTTGAATTCTTGAAACAAATTATCCCTCACAGTGATTTGCATTTCCAGCTCAACTTTTATCTCTTTGGGCGTTTATTCTATTGCTTATATGCAAGCACTGTATTGAGGTCCAGATATTGTTGAGAATTTCTAAATCAGGCAGGATTAAGAGAGAAAAAACCCCTTTAACAGCTCTTGTGAATACAATGTCTGCAATCAGATTTGATGCGTCAAAGCAATATTATGCTACCAGCAGTCTTGTGGTTGGATATGCCCTCTGTTCCAGCTTGCTTGCTGTGATTAACAAGTTTGCTATAACGAACTTCAACTACCCAGGTCTTCTTACTGCATTGCAATACCTAACTTCAGCTTTAGGGGTTTGGGTTTTAGGAAAATTTGGGCTGTTGCATCATGATCCGTTCACGTTGGAGAATGCCAAGAAATTCTTGCCTGCTGCCTTTATTTTTTACCTGGCAATATTCACCAACACCAATCTTTTGTGCCATGCCAACGTGGACACTTTCATTGTCTTTAGATCCTGTACGCCTCTGCTTGTTGCTGTTGCTGATACAGCTTTTAGAGAGCAACCATGCCCTTCAAAGTTGACGTTTCTATCTTTGGTGGTCATTTTGGGAGGTGCTGTTGGGTATGTTGCTACAGATTCAGGTTTTACTCTGACTGCTTATTCTTGGGCGTTTGCGTACTTGGTAACCATTACAACCGAGATGGTCTATATTAAGCATATGGTAACAAATCTCGGGCTGAATACTTGGGGCTTTGTGTTCTACAACAATTTGTTGTCGTTGATGATGGCTCCTTTATTTTGGATTATTACTGGGGAGTATGTTGAAGTGTTCATTGCTATGGGATCAAATGGAGGGACATTGTTTAACCCTGTCGCCTTCATTGCAGTCTCATTATCCTGTGTGTTTGGTCTGCTCATCAGTTTCTTTGGATTTGCTGCAAGGAAAGCAATCTCTGCTACTGCTTTTACAGTAACCGGGGTGGTGAATAAGTTCTTAACGGTTGCCATTAATGTTCTCATTTGGGATAAGCATGCTAGTCCATTTGGTTTGATGTGCTTGTTGTTTACTATTGCTGGAGGTGTTCTTTATCAGCAATCTGTAACTGGTGTTAGTACCACTCCACCACAATGGGATTCTGCTATGTCTAAGCAGGACAATAAGAATGACCACCACAACTATGGAGATAGTGATGAAGAGAAAGGAATATCTGGTAAGATTTCTGGTCTATAAGCATTTTGGCATTTGTGCCTATTGCTGATGAGGCTATTATTAGTCCTCCCACTGCGTTATTTACCTATACTTTGATCCTATTCTAGTCTTTACAGACTTTTGCTAGATGCTTTTTAGACTGGCCTTGTTATCATTAATGATTTGTAATCATTTGACTACAATTTGTGAGTTTTTGATCATGTTGATTTCATACATGACTTTTGCTAGATGCTTTTTAGACTGGCCTTGTTATCATTAATGATTAGTAATCATTTGACTACAATTTGTGACTTTTTGATTATGTTGATTTCATACATGTATCTCTTGTTTTACACTGGCGGTGTCCAGTTTAACAGAGCTCCTACATTAATGTATGTTTGTTTTTTCTCCACAATTAGATAACTTTTGCATCTTCTACTTTGTTCAGACACACCTTAAAGAAATGTCATGCTGTGATGGTTGAATTCGTTAACTAAGAATAAAAACTGATAACGAGCAGAGGCGGAGCTAGGATTTGAAGTGTGTGGGTTCTAAATTTCAAAATAAAATACTGCTTTCAGCAGGAATCGAACCCCCATCTTTCCCAACGAACCCACAACCCTTACTGTTGAACCCAGACCCCTTTTGTTACTGGGTTCGACAGTATATATTTATATAGATTTAGAAAATATTTCAATACAAATACAGGGTTCTGAAAAAAGTCATTGGATTCGCCCGAACCCGCACCCACTACTGTAGCTCCGCCCCTGATAATGAGTCAAACTACTTGATTCCTATAACAAGCAACAATCTGATCAGTCACAGGGAGAGGGAACTATATTACAACCACAATAACAAACCCAGTGATTTCCCACAAGTGGGGTTTGGGGAGGGTAGGATGTACGCAACCTTACTATTACCTACCCTAGAAGGACAGAGAGGCTGTTTCCGATAGACCCTCGGTTGAAAAAAAACGTAGATAGGAAAAGGGAACAACAACAAGATAAAAAAAGACCGAAGCCGAAAAACAGGCCAATACTCTGCTCCATATAACATAGTCGGTCTAGCTACAACCTTTAAGTTTCAACGGGAAATTCTTATCACACTAGACACCGGAAGCGAGTCTCGACTTCATCCAACCTGCTCCGATACGATGCGTGACATCCTCATCAATCTCCTCGTTACCTTGTATTATAGATCCAAGGTACTTAAAACTGTTTCTCCTGGGGATGACTTGTGTATCAAGCCTCACACCCATGTTCGCTTCCTGGGTAACTTCGCTGAATTTGCACTCCAAATACTCCGTCTTGGTCTTGCTCAGCTTGAAACCTTTAGACTCAAGAGTCTGTCTCCAAACCTCCAGTATGTCGTCAACACCTCCTCGTGTCTCGTCAATCAAAACTATATCATCTGCAAATAACATACACCACGGCACCTTCCCATGAATGTGTCGCGTTAATGCATCCATCGCCAAGGATAACAAAAACAGGCTAAGGGCTGATCCCTGATGTAACCCCGTCACAACCGGAAAGTGTTCTGAATCTCCTGCCGCTGTCCTCACCCGTGTCTTAGCTCCATCTAACATGTCCTTAATCACTATAATGTAGGCTACATGCACATCTTTTGCGTCTAAATATCTCCATAGAACCTCTCTTGGGACTTTGTCGTATGCTTTCTCTAGGTCAATTAACACCATATGCAAGCCTGCCTTACCCGCGCTCTTCTAGAATTCTATCAGGATCTCGTCTGGCCCGATCGCTCTACCCCTGGTCTATCCTATGCATTGCCCCCTCGACCTCCCCCACACTTATGCGCCTACAGTATCCAAAGTCCCTTTGACTCCCGGAGTGCCCTAGATCACCCAGCACAATATCCCTATCCCCTCATCATTCAAGAGTTTATGGAAGTATGTCTGTCACCTCTGCCTAATATGTGCCTCATCCATCAACACTCAACCCTCCTCGTCTTTTATGCATTTCACTTGATTCAGATCACGGGCCTTCCTTTCTCTTACTTTGGCCAGCCTGTATAGTTTCTTATCTCCGCTCTCTCCCCAAGCTCTTCATACAAACGTCCAAACGCCGCAGTCTTGGCCACCGGAGAGGGAACTATATTAGATGGCTTATTATCTAGTCCAAGTTAACCACCTCCTCTAGAGCATGTGTTAATTATCAAATCTTTGCATTGTGTTGATACTTTCCATAGCTCTATTCCACGCCTCTAGTATCCTAATATATTCAGCTGAAGCATTGGTCTTCCAGTTGTTGCTTCCTTTAGGCTGACTGAGAAATTTTATCAAATGTGAGATATAACTAGGAATACTTGTTTGAGGAACTTATTATGTGAAAGTGGACTCTGGGCCCATAATGCCCAAACAATTTCACCCACCAAAATCCCAGCACATCTGCGAAAGAGAAACCTCTATTATCCTCCCTTATTCTCTCTCTGTCCTTATACTTTCTCCCTAATTTTGTCAACTTGCTTTACCCGCCCTTTGGAATCTTAACCAGGCATCAAGTATTATTCAACAATTTTCTCCTCAGGAAGACCAAAACTGAAAGGAAATGAGCTAAAGTCTGCATAGAATGGTCTCTCTTTCTCAAGATTGGACTGCTAACTCTGTTGTTTGGAAAAAGATCAGCAAATAATCACATTTCATGTACTCTTATACTGAATGCATGAACCTTAGCTTATCTTGAGCATTTTTTAAGAATTTTGCATCTTTTAGAGCAGTTCCTCAATGAGCATAGCTTGAGCAGAAAAAAGAAAAGAAAAGTAGAACCCCTCAGCAAGGACAGTGTTGGTGTTAATTTGAGAGCTGTGTTTCCGGAAGGGGGGGGGGGGGGGCAAGCCTTTGCATGTTTCATTCTCACTGAGGGAGAGAGGTTTGTCTATATTGGTCTGCAGTGGTGAATATCTATGTCAGTGAAGGGTTGGTTTTGTGTTGGTGAATGGCTGGTGTTGCTTCTATAGAAGAGGTGGTTGGTATTTATTGTTTTTCCCTTTGAGCGAATGTTTGCTAAAGTTCTTCATTTTCAGAAGGAGATAAGGGGGAAAAGATAACAAAAAAGGAGAATGCCCCCCCCCCCCCCCCAATATGTGTCAGTATTGCGTGCTGCATTTGCGCCAGAAACGTTTCTGAAAAATGAACTGTAAGGTAGCGTTTTCAATTAGAGGGAGCTGGGGTATCTCGATGTGTTGTAGGGGGGAAAATATTAAGATGGAAGAGAGGAAATAGTTGCATAAGAGAGTTTGGAGAGAGTTACAGGAGTAAAAGAGAAGGGAGAGGAAAGAGTTGAAGTAAATTAGAGAATGGGGCAGAGACAAAAAGTTGGAGGATTTGTTGGAGACAAGTGATTGTTTAAGCAAATAAATAGCCTAATACATGTGGTAGTGTTTGTTGTGTAAGGCTTTTGTAAAATTTCTCGGGCTGACTGGCCTAAACTTTTCTTGAAAACGTTTAGCTCAGCTCAGATGTTTTGAAAAACTTGATTTGCTCATGCTAAACCTCTTTTGACAAATGTTTAACCGAAGGATAAAGAAACTTACTTCAACGGTACCAATTTACTGGACCTTAAGGTAGGGGTTGGAAATTTATTTTATTTGATGAAATAAAATGCAAAAGGTGAAAATTTAATCCGGGATAGAAGTACTACTTTTTAAGTTTAATCTTTTCTCTCCCCCTTAACGAAGTAAACCACTTAAAAATGTGTAGTAAGTGGACAGGATGTACGTGTATTAGGTAATATGAACACTTAACATGAGTCTAATCCCTCATTTTACTTTCAAATTGGTGAAGAGGAAATAGAGAAACTGGTAAAACGACAAGTAAAGAAAAACAAAAGTATCAAACTGGGATGGGAAGGGCCCTCTTGGGCTATTTCTAATACGGCACTACGTGAGGCCTCATTTGTTTGCTATCGCTATCACCATCCACCCACCACTATCTTCAACCCTAATCGCTATCGCTATCAATCACCACTAGCTACTACCCAGAGCTACCACCATCAATCAAAATTACCACCAACCACCGCCTCTAGTCGGCACTCACAAGCACCTTCGTTAGCTATCACCACCATCAACTATATTTATATTATTCATAGAATATTAGATTAATTAGTTTTTTATTTGAATTTATGTTTATTAATTTTTAAATAAAAATAAATTCTATATATTATGTTTAAAGAACAAATAGTCTTGATTATTTAGTATTCAGATCTTAAAACTCATCTTAATATTCAGATTCAGATGTCTTAATTTTAATATACATCCTTATCGGAACCGCCAAGCCTGGGATACATTCCAAACTTAGGCCTTTGAGCAAAGGTCAAATAACCCTTATGCCTCTTAAAAGCCACCTTTAAGTCATCGAGATTGGGTTAGGAATTAGTGCTTGTTTCCTAAATGTGGAAATGACTCCAACGTGCCCTCATGCGTTAGCAATTACTTGTTTCAACAGTTCAACTTAACCATCTTTGTTTGCCAAAGACATACTAATGAGAATGATATTTAGCTGTCAATGAAGTTCGAAGGAACCATGAGAGACCGTGGTTCAAATTATAGCAAAGATAAAAAGACTCTGATTTTCTTATTTGTCTAAACATTAGTGAACATAATTGGCTGATACATATGTTTGGTGAATGATAGCAAGTACCTAGTTAATTAGTTAAGGTGTGCGAGGGGCCTGGGCACCAAAATTATCTAGAAAAAAAATAGTATAGGAATATGTTTATGGTATTTGTACACGATCAATGTATGCAAGTTTTAATAGCCTATATATATACTACATTAGCTTGAAAAAGAATGAAAGAATTTGAATTACCAGGTTTGACCTTCAATATTTAGTCTATTTAGACATCAATTTCTGAATTTCTTTGAAATAAAGTTTATATAAATAAAAACTAGATAAAATGTAATAAAAAAAAATTATATTGGTATAAAAAAAATTTGTTATCAAAGATATTAACTCTTCAAATTATAGCAACGTCGTACAATATAAAACTGAAACGAATAGAATAATAAAGGTTTAGTACTTGTGCATTAGCCATTCTGTGGAGGAATGATTCGTGTCTATCTTTCCTCATGAAAATTGCAGTTCTCTATAAGGCAACTAACTTACCTGTTGAATTTTCTTTTCTGATAACATTCAAATATACTTGATAAATAATACGCTAGAATTTTAAAGTCAAGGAATCAACCTGGAATTTTGGAAAAAAATAATAAAAAAAGATAAAGACAATGGCAATGATTACCAATAAAATAAGTAGGGGTGTACAAATCAAACCGACAAACTGCACCAACCCGATAATCCGAGTCAAACCGAGAAAAAACACTCGACTATCGTTTGGTTTGATTGGTTTGGTATTGGAAAAAAAAAAACCCGACGATATTTGGTTTGGTTTGGTTTTAACTAAAAAAAGTCAAACCGAAACCAAACCAATCCGACTTATATGTATAGATGTTTTAAATATATTTAATACATGAAAATATTTATTGATTGTAGTGTACTTTATAAATATTTCTTAAGCTTTGTCATAATTTTATCTTTTAACGTATTAATTCAAGCTTGGGCTTATAATTTTTGGATGCTCCAATAAGTTAACGTCAGTAACTCAAATAAATCCTAAACCAAAATCAAATCAATACTAATGATAATAAAATTCATTCAATTCACTTGTACTATGAATGGAAATAATGTTGGATATCTATTTTTTAGTTTTTTCATGGTTTAGATTAAATGCCTAACTTATTTTTCTTTTAGTGTTTAGTCATATAAATAATAGTACTTATTAGTCTTACTTATTTTAGCAACTTATTAGTAATTTTAAATTATGTTTGTTTTCATTATAGCTTATTAATAATATTTATTTTATGCGATTTTCTCATCTTTATTGTTGAATATTTTAGTACAATGCCACGAATCATCTCATATTTATATTATTTTATTAAAAATACCTTATATAGTTCTGTCTTACTAGGATTAAAGAAATATTTGGAGCACAAATTCTATGTTTTGTGCTATGAAGACTTTATGAAAAAAAACCCAAAACAATCCGAAAAAATCGAGATTTAAAAATTCGACCTTTATTGGTTTGTTCTTTAGATTTAATAACCTGATATAATTGGTTTGGTTTGGTAATTAGAAAATTCGAACCAACCCGACCTAGGTGCGCCCCTAAAAATAAGTTTGACCTATATCAGAATTCAGAGGGGATGATTCAGCTCCGAGGCTTTATTCTGTTGTGTATCTCTTCCTTCCACACAATAAAACGCTATAATACTTGTATGTATTGTTTATAGTTGGGTTTGTCCACATTAACCCTCCGTATGAATTATTTAACCCTCTTCAATAAAACTCAAGGCCAAACTTGACTTCAGAAAGAAAACTCATTAGAAATTAAATATACACATCATTAGTCTCTGTGTTACATAATCAAAAAATTATTAAATATTCTATGACATTAATATCCACCATTCGTTTCTACCACTATGACGACAATTCCACATAGGTAAGCTTCCATTGTCTTCTCCACTAATGAATAAATTACATGATTAATTAATTTGACACTGTCACAATATAAACAAAGCCATTGCAACAATTAAATGCAACAATTAATTGTATGTTGATGGAAAGTCACCGGAATTTGCCCACAAATGTCATCAGTTTTTGCTTACTCCCCTCGGAGCTCATCCAATATATAATTCTTCAGCTTGCCTTGCCTGAGATTATCCGACTGAAATCTGTCAATAAGTCCATTTCCTCTATTATTTCTGATCGGGATTTCGTTCGCGACTACAATCTTCAATCGAGCTCCGCCACGTGGCTGTTCCTCTACATGAAACGGTGGCGCCGTGAGGCTGTGCTCTATGGCTTCGCCGATTCTTCCAACCGGTGGTTTAATATATTGATCGCCGATTTGTTGAAACAAGTGGTTCCGCCAGGTGAAGATGTCTACTTTTTGACTGCTTCTGGTAATATATTCCTCTTTGCTTTGAATAACAGGCAGGAAGTTATGTCAGTTGATATTATGACTAGGATGGTGAAAAAGATCCCTCCAAGCCCGTTAGGTCCACGTGGCACATCTTCGTGGCGAAGATCCGGTATGAAATTACTCTCTTGCCCTTCTAGTTCCAAGCATTTTCGATTTATGTTTGTTGAGTTACATCAAAGTCATCCAACTTTATTCGAGTATGATTCAAGAGTTGAGAGATGGCAATTTATGCAAGCAAGAGAGATTACCCAAGACTTACAAGGTGATTTTATTTTCCTAAGTGCATCTAATGGACGTAACGCAAGTGTCATCATAGCCGTGCGACCTCAATGCAACAGCACTCCAGTTGTCATCCGACCAACATTCAACACCCGAGGGAACGAAGAAGATCAATTAGCTGTTGGATTTAGTTGGGGAAACACCATCGATCTATTACACGTGTACGGTGATGGAAATATGATTACTATTAGATCAGGCAAAGTTGATGATGTGAATAAAACAATTAGAAAGATAAAGGGAATAGAGTTATGGGGGTTGAGCACAAATGGGAGGTATTGGGAATTTGTATCAAGGGCACCAAATGATCTAATTTATAAAATAAGCAACCCATATGGTGCTATGATGGGGTGTATGCAAAAAGGGAAAGGGATAACAAGGGCAATTTTGATGACCAATCTAAAGGGTGCATGGGACACAATTTGGTTAAGGTATGACAAAAAGGACGACCAGTGGACGTGGCTCCCGTTACCTGATTGCAAGATGAAGGGCTCAAACTTGGCTGGAGTCACATTCTCCTCTGGTTTAACCTTGTCCTAGGATTGTCACATTTTAATTAGATTTCGAATGTTTGGTTCAATGTGATGTGATTAAATTGTTAAACCATACTGAAACTGAAAAACAACAACCCTCCCAGAAAAAAAAGCAAGATTAATTTACTTTTGTATTTAACATTTCTCACTGATTTCTAAGGTCTTCATAAACCAAGTAAAACACTATGCCTACGTTGTAGCAAAGTAGAAGCACTAGCGGACAACATGGGAGGATGTGGAGTAGTGGTATCGGGTTCATCTGAATTCATAAGTTTCGACGCAGAACATAAATTTATATGTATAAATTCATTAAAATTGCAAAGAATGGTAGGTCTGAACCCATAAGTTTAAAATTATAATGTCACGACCCAAATTCCATCTAATCGTGATGGCACCTAACCCCAACCCGCTAGGTAAGCCAAATAACATTTAACATAACTCAAATGATAATAATAAGAGTCAATGAGTAAAATAACTGAACTTCTATACAAAATCTCAAAGATTGGTAGTACAAGTCATGAGCCTCTTAGACTTAGAATTACAAAGCAGGTACAAAATAAATATATCATCTGTTCGAAATATACATAAAAAGATTACAAATCTAAAGCTACCAAGAACAAGTAGCAACTATATATATTCGAAAAGCATGTATATCTTCAATGCCAGCTCCCGCCATACATAACAGCGTCACCTCCAAGATCTGCACGCAAGGTTACAGAAGTGCAGTATGAGTACAACAGACCCCATGTAATCAGTAAATAACAAACCTAACTTCAGGTTGAAAGCAGTGACGAGCTTGGAAGAAGGCCAGAGTCCAACACCAATAGCCAATAACCACTCGTAATAATATAATGAAGACAATAAAAGTGAATAACTTAAAAGGTATGGTGTTCAGCTCGTTCACAGTTACGGAAAAGTAGACATGCTTTTCAAGTATAATGATGAGCTAAAAATACAACACAAAATTATGCTCGCTAGTCGAATATAGTATAGAAAATATCGTATCCACAGGGATTTGAGTTAAACAGTGTTTTCGTAGCTTCTAGTTTTAATTGCTATCCAAGATGATCAACAATTTAGAGTTGTGTGAATTAAAACTAAAATTTACTAAAAGTCTAAACTATTGGCTAATGACAATTGCAACAAGAGAAAGCAAGAAGATATCAAGGGAGGAAATATGGCTGATTGGATAGGTGTAAGATATTTGTTTGGGAATTAAATCTAGTTACTTCACTTCTATGGTTCAAGTGAGTCTCTCAAATTCACTCTTATATATTCAAACATTTAGTAGAAACTCCTCTCTCTATTAATCTCAACCTTACGATATGAACTAAGTTAAGCTTGGTGAAAATATGCAAGAATTCGTAGTGGATTTACCCTTAGGAGAACTTCTTTCGATTATCCTCCTAACTAGGTCATAACATTAATTCAACTAGCCTCTTTCGATTACTAACAAGAATCAATGAATTCAACCAATAAGATAATGCAAAACATCACAAATTATGCCTCTTTCGATTATATAAATAAGTGAATATATATGCAATAATAAAAATACCCAAAATGATTCAATACATAAAACTAGAGTTAATATCCCCAAATAATTCTCAAAATACCAAATCCATCAATCCCTATGGAAAGATTACTCTATGGATATGGAAAAATTCATCTCAATTAAGTTTAAGTCAAAGGAAAACATAAAACATCCAAACCTTGTCTTGAGCGAGGATGAATGGTGAAATCCTTGTGCTCTTGCTTCTCCCTCTTCTCTCTAGCCTCCTTAGGTCTTAGATGTGTCAAAAATCCTCAAAATACCATTTTTCTATGTATATATACCTAGTAGGGTCGGGCCCAAATAAAAACACCTTCACCTACACAAAAAAGGATACTTTTCCGGAGTTGGACGTGCGCGGCCGCGCACCTGGAAGTGTGCTCGCGCACTTGGCCGCGCACTTTTCACACTGTTCTGCCCCATATGCGCGGTTAGTGCACGGCCGTGCATTTTCCGCGCCCTTCTGATCCTGCGTTGTTAGGAATTTGACATAACGTAAAACATGAAAGTTGTAGACCTTTGAATTAGCTTTCCAACAATATATTGTGCTGCCGAAATGGAGTTTCGAGCGAAAGGTTATGTGCATTTTACTAGACACTGCGCAATATGCCTGCTCGATTCTTCGTTCGTTCTTAACTATCATCCGTTGATCCCCGAACACAATCCCGGCTTAATTCTTTGGGATTTTACTCAGACTTCAAAGCTCCAAATCACTTGAATTCATTCCATAACATCTACATAGCTCGGAATCACTCCTACAAGGCATAAAACACACAATTAGTGCAAAACACTAGCGATTAAAGCTCAAACTCAACTAAAGTGCAGTAAATTGGAATGTAATAATCGACTAAAACATGAGATTATAACCTACCATCAACACCCCATGCTTAAACTATTGTTCGTCCTCGTTCAATCAAACCACACTTTATATAGACATAACCTTACTAAGTAACTCTCCTAACTCATTACACCAAGAATATTTAAAATAGACTAAGCACAATAGTGTAACATCTTCACCTCAAGATTTGACTCACAAATACCATGCATTATTCACAACTCACTCACTTACTCTAATATAGAGGTCAACGACATTACCTTTCTTTCATGAATCAAGTGCCCTCACTTAACAAAAGAGAGTAGTTCCACACACAATAAAAATTAAGAAGAATCATGTCACGACCCCAAATCCACTACTCGTGATGGCACATAACCCAACCCGCTAGGTAAGCCAACTAGTAACTATCCAATTCTAATGATATTAGCAAGACAAATAAACGATAGTAATTTACTGAATTTTATACATTTTCCAGGACTGGTAGTACAAATCATGAGCTTCTAAGAATAGAGTTTACAAAGCTGAAATGAAATAAATACATCGTCTGTTTGAAAAGTACATAAATAGAGTTTTATAGATCTAAAGCTACCACGAACAAAGGGCAGCTATAACCGAGACGTAGGTACATCTTCAATCCAGCTCCCATCGAACACAACAACATCAACAACCAACATCTGCACGCAAGGTGCAGAAGTGTAGTATGAGTACAACCGACCCCATGTACTCAGTAAGTAACAAACCTAACCTTAGGTTGAAAGTAGCGACGAGCTAACACAAGGTCGGGTCCAATACCAATATCCCACAACAGTTCATAACAGCATAATACAAGTAGTAAAAAATGTATCTCAGAAGTAAAATGCTCAGCTCGTTCACAGTTCCAGAAAATGGTCATGCTTTTCAAGTATCTTAGTGAAAACCCAAATCTTTTACCGAAAATGCCAAAAATACGAGTAAGTTTGAACAGTGTAATTTTTCCAAATTTCCTTTCCACAATAAATATGATGTTTTATTTTCTTTCCTGATAGCAAGTGTGAAATACCGCTCTATGCCCACATATCAATGTGTGTAAAAAGTCATGAATGACGTGATACCGTACAACATGAGGAAAAATGCATCTCTATGCCTGTATGTAATGTGTGCATGCCAATGCCATGTATCTCAGAGATGAATCATGTACTCACACTCTCAGAGTACTCAATCTCATTGTCTCACACTTTTCACTCATCATGCTCAACCACTCGGTACTGTATATGGCCCATACGACCCAGGGAAGATCCATCTTGGAATATATACATCACTGGCCATCAGTCACTCAGTACCGAGGAATGCCAATCCGGCCCCATGGAGAAGATCCATCTCCAGGTATATAAATGCTTCGGACAAGATCCATGTCCAGGGACAACGCACATGCTATAATATCAATATCTGGATCAGCACGGATAACTCACGTGTTACCCGGACAACTCACATGCTATAGTATCAATATCCTCACAAACAGGCCCTCGGCCTCACTCAGTCATCAATCTCTCCAGTCCCACTCACGGGCTCACAATATCATGAAACTAGCCCGACAACACTGATATGGTGTATCAATAAATAACAACTGGGACTGAGATATGATATGAATGCATGAATATGACTGAGTACAAAATATCAATGAAATCAGTGAAATGACAGCAAGAAACGACCACTATGGGTCCCAACAGTATCGGCATAAAGCCTAAACATGATATCTAGCATGATTGACAGCTCATTTACTTAATCGCATGGTGAAAACACGGATATTAACAAAATAAGACTACTATACAGTGCCATGAAAACAACAGAGTCCCAATTCACTTGGTGCACGCCCATACACCCGTCACCTAGCATGTGCGTCACCTCAATACCAATCACATAACACGTATTTCAGGATTTTATAGCCTCAACACTAAGTTTAAAAGAGTTACTTACCTCGAACAAGCCAATACCAATGTCGAGCAAGCCGAGCGATGCTCCAAAGATGCCATCACGCGCATAGTGACCTCGAACGGCTCAAAACTATCCAAAAGCAACTCAAATACATCAAATAAAGCCCAAGAAAATAATTTCAAATGAAAGAGGTCGAATCTTTAATCAACAGCCCAAAATCGGCCAAAACGTCCAACTCGGGCCCGCACCTCGGAACCCGACAAAACTCACAAAATTTGATAACCCATTCAATTACGAGTCCAACCATACCAGTTTCACTCAAATCAATTTCGAATCGATGTTCAAAATTCAAAAATTCACCTTGTGAAACTTTAGGCCAAAACCCCAATTTCCTCTTTAAAATTCACAATCCAATTACCAAAAACGAAGATAGATTCATGAAATATTACCAAACCCGAGTAGAGAACAGTTACACAAATTCATATGGTAAAAATTGCTTCAAAAATTGCCTCAATCCGAGCTCCATAGCTCCCAAAATGTAAAAAAGGCCGAAACCCTCGAAATAGAGTACTTTATAATCTGCCTAGGCCCCCTCTTTCGCGAACGAGGGAAATTCATCACGTTCGCGATGAATAAAACTCACACAGCCACAAAAGACTTTACGCATTCGCGATACGCCCCACGCGAACGCGATGACCACTGCTGCCAAGGCTTCGCGAACGCGACTCACCTTCCGCCATCGCATAGAAGAATGCTCCAACTCCCAGCTGCCAACCTCATCACTACGCGAACGCGATACTCTATACGCAAACGCAAAGAAGACTTGCCCCAATTCTACGCGAACGCGGGACATACTTCGCGATGGCGAAGAATAATTTGCTACTTCCATCGGAATACCCTACACATTTGCGACAATTGCCATGCGAACGCGATGAATGGCTGAGACACTAGAAACCAGCAGAACACAACAGTGAAAACATGAAGGAAAAATGATCCGAAATCAATCTGAAACATGCCCGAGCCCCTCGGGACCCCGTCCTAACATACCAACAAGTCCCATAACATAATATGAATCTACTCGATGCCTCAAATCACACATAACGACATCAAAATGATGAATCGCACCTCAAATCAAAATCTATGAATTTTGAAACTTTAAATTTCAACAACCGATGTCGAAACCTATCAAATCACGTTCGATTGACCTCAAATTTTGCACACAAGTCACTTTTGACATTACGGACCTGCTCCAACATCCGGAATTAGAATCCGACCCCGATATCAAAAAGTCAACTCTCGGCAAAGCTTTCCAAAATTTCAACTTTCGCCATTTCAAGCCAAATTCAACCACGGACCTCCAAATCACAATCCGGACGCACTCCTATGTCCAAAATTATCCAAAGGAGCTAACGGAACCATCAAAATTCCAATCCGAGGTCAAATGCTAAAATGTTAAACTTGATAAACTCTTTCAAATTTAAAGCTCCCTAGTTGAGAATCATTCCTCCAAATCAGTCCCGAATAACCTATAAACCAAAACCGACGATTCACATAAGTCATAATACATCATACGGAGCTACTCATGCCCATAAACTACCGAGCGAAGTGCAAATGCTCAAAAGGACCAGTTGGGTCGTTACAAATCAGGACTCAAGATAGAAAGAATTCACTCACTCTCAGAAATAACATTCATATGCCACAAAAGATGAACAATAAGCTTGCATGTAGTGTACTACTCTACTAATTGAGCTCATTCAGTCAAGGATCAAGTAGGACTTTTAACTGGTTGTAATGTAGGCTGCAGGACGGGTAAGATACATTTAGATATAAGAGTGACTACACCTCCCTAAGCACTTTAATGCATACACTTTGACATTCAAAACCCCACACTTATGTCAAACCATACTCCACCTTGACATCAACATGCATTAACTCCCCAAATTATTTAAGCACCATTACATCAAGAGTTACCACTTATCAATGAATCTCGTTCACAATAATACAACTATTTTTTTTCTTTTCTTGTTCAATTCAAGTGGCTCTTACTTTTTCAAAAAAATTCACCTTTCTCCTTATTTCATTAGTTCTACTCAAAAGCCAAACCAACCACCCCACACTTCAACTTTTACAAAGCATAAGGTAAAGGAAACTTCCTTGGATTTTCTTCTTTTCCGAGAACTTATGAACTCCACCCCTAATTCTGAATTCATTCCTCGTTTTCGCTCCTTGGGATTCTTTATGGAGCTCACTAAGCCCAATTCTTCTAAGGATACCCGAAGACCCTCTCTTTTCTTTCTTTCTTGTCCTCAAATTGAGCGGTGAATTGCTCGTTCATGATGATCCTTAACTTATTTCTGCATTCTTTCACAGGATTAATCCATACCTATTTCTGTAAATCCCTAAAAATAAAATCTACATGATCAAGGTTAGAATAAGAAAACAAAGAAGAAAGGTCAAGTGAATATTTCTCTGGTATGTCCAAGACCATTCGTTTCTCATTCTCTTCTATTAAAGGTTGCAAATGTGGAAAGGTGGATGGAGGTTTGAACTCTTCTTCCGTTGCTTCACACTCAACCACAACCTTATTCTCGATCATCTCAGTTGAATCAGAGTCTTCTTGTACCGTGGAAATCTCCCTCTGTAGACACTCATCCTCTTGAGTAGGCTTATTCTCGCAAGGTATCTCCTCCATATATTCCCCATTACAATGCAATGAGCTTCTGAAAGTGTACTTATTATTTGACTCACTTGCGCTGTTAGGTTGTTAATGGCTTCATCATGTTGTGTAAATCTCTCTGCCAGCTTATTTATGAACTTATACACAAGCTCTTCCAAACTACCATTCTCCCCTTGAGGTGGTTGTCTCACTTCGCTTCCATTCCAGTTATAATAAGGGTATTCATTCCAACCAGAGTCAAGATTGTGCCCATATGAATCCTCATACCTGTACGGACTAGAAACAGAGTGAAACTATTCAAAATACGAACCATATGAGGAATACATACCTGCTTGACAGTCAACCCATAGATGATTTCCACCGCATTTAAAACACATAGCAGACAGCTGATAATATTTAGATGCTAACTCTTCAACCATTTTCTTAGGCTGGTTGCACTCCATCTTCACAGCATTTAGAGTTCAATATCTACAATATCTTCTCCAACTTATTAGGAACTACAAAACAAATCTTGAAAAGAAGTTAACTAACAAAGAAAATAAAATAGATTAGGAAAACGTAAAATAAAAAAACTAAAACCTAATTCCTGAATTAGCACCAAAAACTATTTCAAACACTGTTGATTGCCATACCCCGGCAATGACGCCAAAATTTGACGAGCTAAAAACACAACACAAAATTATGCTCGCTAGTCGAATATATTATAGAAAATATCGTATCCATAGGGATTGGAGTTAAACAGTGTTTTCGTAGCTTCTAGTTTTAATTGCTATCCAAGATGATCAACAATTTAGAGTTGTGTGAATTAAGACTAAAATTTACTAAAAGTCTAATCTATTGGCTAATGAAAATTGCATCAAGAGTAAGCAAGAAGATATCAAGGGAGAAAATAGGGGTTGATTGGATAAGTGTAAGATACTTGTTTGGGAATTAACTCTAGTTACTTCACTTCTATGGTTGAAGTGAGTCTCTCGAATTCACTCTATTATGTTCAAACATTCAGTAGAAACTCCTCTCTCGATTAAGTCTCAACCTTACGATATGAACTAAGTTAAGATCGGTGAAGATATGCAAGAATTCGTAGTGGATTTATCCTTAGGAGAACCTCTTACGATTATCCTCCTAACTAGGTCTAAACATTAATTCAACTAGCCTCTTTCGATTACTAACAAGAATCAATGAATTCAACCAATAAGATAATGCAAAACATCACAAATTATGCCTTTTTCGATTACATAAATAAGTGAATATATATGCAACAATAAAAACACCCAAAATGATTCAATACATAAAACTAGAGTTAATATCCACAAACAATTCTCAAAACACCAAATCCATCAATCCGTAAGGAAATATTACTCCATGGATATGGAGAAATTTATTACAACTAAGTTTAAGTCAAAAGAAAACATAAAACATCCAAACCCTTGTCTTGAGTGAGGATGAATGGTGAAATCCTTGTGCTCTTGCTTCTCCCACTTCTCTCTAGCCTCCTTAGGTCTTAGATGTGTCAAAAGTCCTCAAAATACCATTTTTCTATGTATATATACCAAGTAGGGTCTGGCCCAAACAATTACACCTTCTCCTACGCGAACAAGGACACTTTTTTGGAGTTGGACGTGTGCGGCCGCGCACCTGGAAGTGTGCCCGCGCACTTTTCACACTGTTCTGCCCCATATGCGCGGTCAGTGCGAGGAGGCGCACTTGCCATGCACTCTTCACCTTGTTATGTTGGGAATTATAAAATATGTAAAACATTAAAATTGTAGCCATATGAATTAGCTTTCCAACAATATATTGTGGAAACCAAACGGAGTTCCGAGCAAAAGGTTATGTGCATTTTACTAGACACTGTGCAATATGCCTGCTCGATTCTTCGTTCGTTCTTAACTATCATCCGTTGATCCACGAACACGATCCCGACTTTAATTACTTGGGCTTTTACTCAGCCTTCAAAGCTCCAAATCACTTGAATTTATTCCATAACATCTACATTGCTCGGAATCACTCCTACAAGGCATAAAACACACAATTAGTGCAAAACATTAGCGATTAAAACTCAAACTCAACTAAAGTGCAGTAAATTGGAATATAATAATCGACTAAAACATGAGATTATAACCTACCATCATATAACAGTCAAAGTCTAAATCTTACCGTTGAAATCAATTAAACATGATTATTTCAAAAAAAGAACTTGTTTTCCAATTCACATCAGATAAGACTTTTCGTTTACCAGTTAGTATGAGGAAATACATCTCTAAGCCTACATGTCAATATACATGTCGAGTCATCAACTGTAACATTACCATTTAGCATGAGGAAGATACATCTCTATGCCTACATGTTAAATATACATGTCGAGTCATCAAATGTCACATTACCGTTTAGTATGAGGAAGATACATCTCTATGCCTACATGTCAAATATACATGTCGAGTCATAAAATGTCACATTACCGTTTAGCATGAGGAAAATGCTTCTCTATGCCTACATGTCAAATATACATGTCAAGTAAATAATTTCACAGTGCTATCATCAAATACACTCACTCTCAGCACACTCAAGGTGCCTGGTTCGAATGCCCCCACTACATCACCCATACAATCACTCAATACTGTACAAGTGACTGGTTCAAAAGCCCCTCACCAAAGCACGTGTATATATATCACAGTTCCCGCGCCCACTGCTGGTATGTCAGACTCCAGAGGGCTGGATTCTGCCCAAGCGCTAGTCAAATCACATAGCCCAATAGTGGGGCCTGGTGCACGCGTAGCCTCAAAATCAGTACCTCTTAGCCCAATGTGGAGCCCGGCGTACGCGTCACTCAATATCAATATAATAGTTTCGACATGCAACCCGATCCAAATATCACTCACAACAGTGCTCTATGGCCCACATCAATCTTCAATCCGCTCAAGTCTCCATGTGCCAATATCTCATAGAAACATAATTTAATTATATAACATGGAATATCACAATGTGCCACAAATACAGCTCAAATGCGTGTCACGTACAAGGACAACAATAACAAGTGAGGCAACATATCAAAAGTACGTAGAGACAGAGATATAACATGTAGATATCACCATCATGACTGAACAATATGATTACAACTAAGGAAAATAGCTCAACATGGAAAAGGATAGCCATATCATGTCTTAAACAATTAAGAAGATAATATAGACATGATTTCTAGCATGAATAATATCTCACGTAATCATATAAATGGAGAAATCATGATATCAAAGAAGCATGATTGCAAAACAAGGCCATAATAGCCTCATAACTATCCAAATCATGAGTACCTCGATGCATACACACATTCCCATCACCTAGCGCGTGCGTCACCCCCAACACATCCCAAATATCATAGTTTTCAGGGATAAATACCCTCAATTCCAAGTTTAGATATGTTACTTACCTCGAACAAGATAAATCAAATATCGAGCAAGCCAAACAATACTCTATAAATTCCATCCCGCACGAATCAACCTCTGAACGGCTTGAAACTGGCAAAGAGCAACTCAAAAACATCAAATAATGCCATAGAAAACCAACCCAAGCGATAAAGGTAGAATCTTTAATCAAATACTCAAAGTAAACCAAAATGTTAACCCAAGACCGCACATCGGAACCCAACAAAACTCATACATTCCGACAACTCATTTGAATACGAGTCCAACTATACTAATTTCACTCAAATCTGACTCCGAATCGATGTTCAAAATCCAATTCACTTTAGGAAAGTTTAGACAAAAACCCTCAATTTCTCTTTTTGAATCATTAATCAAATGCCAAAATCGAAGATAGAATCATGTAATATAATCAAAACCGAGTAAACAATACTTACCCCAATTCATGTGGTGAAATTTTCCTCTAAAATCGCCCAAAATTGAGCTCCAAATGTGATAAAATAAACAAACCTTCAAAATAAATAAGATCTGCTAGCGAATCGGCTTTTGCAGTCACTTTGTCGCATCTGCGATAAAATATCGCATCTACGAGAACCACTGAAACCCAGAACAATCTCATCTGCGTACAACACCTCGCATCTATGTACTCGCAGACACAGAATAACCATTGCATCTACGCACACGTCCAACCTCCGCTAACATCGCACATGCAGATCCCCCAGCGCATCTGCACTTCCGCTTCTGCGGTCAACCTCCGCATTTGCGGACTCTGCTCCCAGGCCACTACTTCAGCTTTTGTGCCTCCTGTGCCGCTTCTGCGGCTCCGCACCTGCGCCCATAGATCCGCAGGTTCGATCACACAAGGACTCAAAAATCTCAGCAATGTCAACATGATCCGCAATGGTCCAAAATCAATTTGAAACACACCCGGACCCATGGGGACCCCGTCCTAACATACCAACAAGTCCCAAAATACAACATGAACCTAATCGAGGTCAAATCACACATAATAATGTGAAAACCATGAATCGTCTATCATAATCAATCTCTTAAGTTCATAAACTTCAAACCAAGCGTCCGATTCAAGCCTAACCAATCTGGAATGAACTCAAATTTTGTATACAAGTTCCAAATCACATAACGAACCTATTTTAACTCCCGGAACAAAAAATCCAAATTTGATAACATCGAAATCAACTCCCGATCAAACCTATGAACTTTCCAATTTTTCAAATTGCAAACTTTCGCCAAATAGTGCTAAAACATTTTAGAAATATCCAAATACAAATTCGGGCATATGCCCAAGTCCATAATCACTACCCAGAACTAACAGAACCATAAAAACTCTGATTTGAGGTCAAATATACAAAAGTCAAACTCGATCAACCCTTCCAATATAAAGCTTTCAATTTGAGAATCATTCAACTAAATCGATCCCAAACTACTCAAGAACCTAAACCGACGATGCACACAAGTCAAAATACTTCATATGAAGTTACTCAATACTTCAAACCATCAAATTGAATGCAAATTTTCAAAACGACCGGTCGGGTCATTACATTCTCCCCCACTTAAACATACGCTCGTCCTCAAACGTGCCAAGAGTCATAACAAAGCCATCAAATCACTGAATCAACTCACCATACACATTCCCATGGGTGATCCCACATCATCCCAATCCATATAAACCTGACAACACCATCTAACTGAAGATCCTTACTATAACCTTAGTCCATAAACCTTAGAATCAAATCTCCAACATCCGGAATTCATTATAAGACCCGATTCTCGCATCTATACATTGTATAAGTATGAACAAGTTGTATCAATCCATTACCATAACCCATGATATAATCACATGATGTACCACATAACTCAGATACTCATAGCAATAACTGCTCAATAACAAACCCGGTACCGGTAACAAACCTCATATCGAATAAAACCTTGTTCTAAACCTTCGTACACTGCCAATGATAAAAGAAACACGCAAAAACTCATAACCACTCATCAGATCAACAAGTCGTGGAGCTCTCTCACCCAATGAGAACCATAGCCAAAGTCTAAGCCGACTAGTGACGTTATTCCTCCAAACATACCTTAATCAAATCCGATAACACTCATTCCAGGTCCAATAACCTCATCTCATCCAGTACAAACTACTCGACTGACATACCACACCAATACCACCTAGTTCCATATACCATGCAATCCGTGCACCAAACAAACAACACATCGAATGTACCCAATGATGGAAAGAGAATAAAATGAGAGAACTATCCCGCAAGCTCAACAGATACTACCACAAAGCGCAATGCTATGAGCCCATCATACAAAGGAGAAACAAAATACACGAAATAAGCAAAAGGATCATATCCGTTAACTCTGCTGCAATGCGTGACCCAATCCAAGCACCGGCCCACATGGAATACCTTGAGCCATGATGCTCAAAATCAATAACCAAATTCATATCGATAATAAACACGCAAAGTGCATGACCGTAACCATGGAGAAATGAATAGCACAATATACCACAGACAGGAATACCATAACCAAGGTGCAATCCAATTCAACACCCCAAGAACCATCTTGTTCGAATTCCGCCATAAGGTCCAAACAAAACCGCATCATGTGCATAAATAGTCAACAATCTCATAACCCATCGTAGCATATAAGAGTAACTCATGGAACATATCAGAACAAGAATAAGATAAAATCTAACCGATGGCACACCCCTCAACAATAGCTGTACTGAGTAAAACAATCCAACCTGATATAGAATGCACATCCTCATAAGGCCTACCAATGGCCTCCAAATCAATTTTGATCCTCCCAAAATAGGTAGATAACCTCCGAAAAGTCCACAATAACCCATCCATAACACATTCACTCAACCGTCAATCTCTTAACCTATCTTCACCGTCTGCAACCATGGAATAATCCGCCTCTAAGAACTCGCATGGTCATCAAACCCCTAGAATACAAGAATTTCCATGTCCGATCCTAACTCCACCATTCAAATGACTGACACATCTCTCATACACAATCATCTCAGGGGAAATGCTTCCATAATTCTTCCATGCCACATAGCAAAATCTAAACATCAGTAGTAGATCAACCAGGAGATTACCATAATACCAGTCAAGCATCCGCAAGTCAAAATAAAGTGCGCTCTCTAAAATGTCCACCCTTCCCAGGCGATACTAGATACTGCCAACAACAACAACAACACCCCAGTAAAATCTCACAAGTGGGGTCTGGGGAGGGTAGAATATATGCAAACCTTACCCCTACCCCGGAGGGTTAGAAAGGCTGTTTCCGAGACACCCTCAGGTCAAGAAGATGAAAATAGATAATAGAATCTGTGACAGCAACAAAAATCAAAAAAATAATATAAATATTGTAGGAAACAGAAAATAGACAAAAAGACAATAACAACAAGTAGTAATAATGCCACAGTACTATGAAAAAAAAGGTAAAATAGTGTGGACACAACATACACCACTAATAATCCAAGACAATACCCTAACAGACTAGCCCCACCCCTGGTATGAAGGAAGAAAAATGCTCGACCCCCTCCTAACATTCAACTCTAATGCTCGACCTCTACATCTTCCTATCAAGAGCCATGTCCTCGAAAATCTGAAGTCGCGCCATGTCCTGCCTGGTCACCTCACCCCAATACTTCTTAGCCCGCCCTCTACCTCTTCTAATACCCATCAAAGCCAACAGCTCACACCTCCTAACTGGGGCATCTTGACTTCTCCTCGGCATGTGCCTGAACCATCTAAGCCTCACTTCCCGCATCTTGTCGTCTATGGGAGCCGCGCCCACCTTCTTCTGAATATCTTCATTTCTAATCTTATCCAGCCTAGTGTGCCTACACATCCATCTTAGTTTCCTGATCTCTGCTACTTTCATATTCTTGATATGGGTATTCTTGACTGGCCAACACTCAGCCCCATATAACATCGCTAGTCTAACCATCGCTCTATAGAACTTGCCCTTAAGTTTCGCCGGCACATTCTTGTCACATAGCACTCCAGTCGCTAACCTCCATTTCATCCACCCTACCCCTATACGATGCATGACATCCTTGTCTATTTCCCTACCCCCCTGTATAATTGACCCAAGGAACTTGAAACTTCCTATCTTGGAGATGACTTGTGAGTCAAACCTCACGTCCAAATTGCTTCCCCATCCCGTCGCTGAAACTGCACTCCAGATATTCTGTCTTAGTCCTACTCAACTTGAAACCTTTAGACTCAAGGGCTTGTCTCTAAACCTCCAGCCTCTGGTTAACACCGCCTCGTGTCTTATCAATCAGAACTATATCATCAGTGAACAACATACACTATGGAACCTTCCCTTGAATATGGTATATGAGTGCATCCATCGCCAGGGCAAATAAAAACGGGCTGAGCGCAGATTCTTGGTGCAAACCCATCATAACCGAAAAATGCTCTGAGTCACCACCTACCATCCTAACCTGAGTCTTAGCTCCATCATACATGTCCTTTATTACCCTAATGAAAGCTACCAACACACCTTTCACCTCCAGGCATCTCCAAAGCACCTCCCTAGGAAGCTTGTCATACGCTTTCTCAAGGTCAATAAACACCATGTGAAAATCCTCTTCCTATCCCTGTAATGTTCCACCAACCTCCTGATAAGTTGGATAGCTTCCGTTGTTGAACGACCCGGCATGAACCCGAATTGATTGTCTGATATGGACACCGCCCTCCTCACCCTTCCTTCCACGACCCTCTCCCAAACCTTTATAGTGTAACTTAGTAACTTGATGCTCCTATAATTGTTACAGTTCTGGATATCGCCTTTGTTCTTGTATAGCGGTATCATCGTACTCCACCTCCATTCATCTAGCATCCTCTTCGTCCTGAAAATAACATTAAACAACACAGTCAGCCATTCCAAGCCTGCTCTACCCACACACCTCCACAATTCTACCGGAATATCGTCTGGCATGGTAGCTCTTCCCCTACTCATCCTGCACATAGCACCCACGACCTCCTCAACCTTAATACGCCTATATTACCTAAAGTCTCAGTGACTCTCGGAGTACCCCAATTCCCCTAGCACAATGTCTTTGTGTCCATTGTTCATTAAGAAGTTTATAAAAGTATGTCTGCCATCTCTGTTTAATCTGGGCATCTTCCATTAGTACTCTGCCTTCCTCATCTTTAATGCACCTCACTTGGTCCAGGTCACGAGCCTTCCTCTTTTTCACTTTGGCTAACCGAACTAACTTCTTATCCCCTCCTCTGTTCCCTAGATCCTCGTACAAATGACCAAATGGATTAGTCTTAGCCTAAGTGACCGCTAACTTCGCCTCCTTCATAGCTTCTTTATATCTCCCTCTGTTCGCTCTCCTCTCATCCTCGTCCGTGCTCTCTACTAACTTAAGGTACGACACTTTCTTTGTTCCACTTTACTTTAGACCACGTCATTCCACCACCAGTCGCCTTGGTGCCTACCTGAGTAACCCTTCGAGACCCCTAACACCTCTCTCGCCATCCCTCTTATACAATCCACCATCGTCGACCATAGCTCGCTTACGTCCCTTCTTCTACTCCAGGCTCCTAAAGCCAGCAACCTCCCCTCCAGCTCCTGAGCTTTAACCTTCATCAAGGCTCCCCACTGGATCCTCTGTGTACCCTGAACAAACCTTCTCTTCCTTTTTATCATGATACCGACGTCCATCACCAAGAGCCTATGTTGTGACACGAGGGTCTCTCTCGGGATAACCTTGCAATCCTTGCATAACCCCCTATAGCTCCCCCTGAAGAAGAATGTAATTAATCTTGATCTTAGCCACCGTACATCGAAAAGTAACCAAATGCTCCTTCCTCTTCGGAAAACTAGAGTTCGTTATCACCAACTCAAAAGCTCTAGCGAATCAACCAGTGAAATACCTCCTTCGTTCCTATCCCCAAAGCCGAAGCTGCCATACACCTCGCCATACCCACCAGTAGACGACCCAATATGTCTATTGAAATCCCCTCCTATAAACAACTTCTTCGTAGGCAAAATATCATACACCACCTCATCTAACCCTCCCAAAAGCGCCTCTTAACCTCCTCATCCAAGCCCACTTACGGTGCGTAAGCGCTAATGACATTCATGGTGATCCCTCCAACTACTAGCTTAATAGCCATTAATATATCATTCATCCTCCTAACTTCTACCACTGACTCTCTGAGTTCCCTATCCACCAAAATACCCAATCCATTCTTACCCTTCTTGACTCTCTAGTACCGTAGTTTAAACACGTCTGCATCCCTAGACCTCGACCCTACCTGCCTAATCTCCTGCACACAAGCTTTATTGACCTTCATCTTTTTGAGAATCTTCGCCAACCCTATAGACTTGCCCGTCAACGTCCCTATATTTCACGATCCAACTTTCAACCTATATGATCATTGTTCGCCTTGACCTCTTTAGGCCCCGTCCAATTCCCTATACCCTCCCTTACTAAGGACATGACCTTACGCTACCATTACCGACCACAACCACTATACCTACGGTAGACCAGGGGAAAACGCTAACACAAAACAAATATTGGACCGAACTTGAAGAAAGCAAGTTGTAACTACAGGCATGCTACTAGAATGATTAAACTAGTACGAACTACTACGACAACAATTTTAGCTAAATCAAGAAAGAGAAGCAGGAGATGGGAGGTACCAACTCCCGATAGTAGAACCTATACTTATGACGTGATGTACCCCGAGGCTGCGGGGCCTCTATCAACTTTCTAAACATTCAACCTTCCAACTTTTACCAATTTAAGCCAAAACAACCTAGGAGCCTCAAAATTCAAATCCAGACATATGCCTAAGTCCAAAATCACCATACAAAGCTATTGGAACCATCAAAACACCATTCCGGAGTCGTCTACACAAAAATCAAACTTCGATCAACTCTTACCACTTAAGCATCCAACCAAGGGACTAAGTGTCCCAATTCAATCCAAAACCTCCACGTGTAAGGCCCCATAAAATTTTGCTAAGGGATTCACATTTTGTGGTGTCGAGGTAGGGTGATGTGTACGGATGTAGAAGTTAATCATCGCAGCGAGCTTGCTTGCTGTGGTACAGACTTTTTGGGTTGAAGAATATACTGAGGAGTTGATGGAAATTTTTGGCAGAAAAAGGCGATTCTGCGGTCAGTTTTGCGACCGCAGAACCACTCTGTGGGCCTCATACCCATCGTAGAGTTGAGCAGAAAAATGGTTGAATTTTGAAGGTCATTTTGCGCTCCATTCTATGATCGCATATCCATTTCGTGGTCCACATTTTCCATCGCAGATTTGGCGTGAAGAATTTCATTTTGTGATTCTGCGGTCCACTTTGCGGCCACATAAGTGGTCTGCGGACCGTAGACCTATCGCAAACCGGTCCAGACCAGCCCAGTTCTTGGCATCATTTTTGCGGCCCATTTTGCGGGCCACATATTTGTTATACGGTCCATTCTGCGACCACAGACCTGCGTTCGGAGGGTCCATTTTCCCTATTTTATATCCCGACCCCATTTCAATAAATAGCCTTTGGGGCTTATTTTGGAATGATTGTCTGATGATTTTAGAGAGAGGTAAGAGAATTTTAGAGAGAGAAGGAGGAAACCTAGCATTCTAATCATCCAATCTTGCACCAACCTTCAAGAATCAAGGAAGTCAATCACTAGATTATCATCTATCCGGGTAAGTCCTACTCCTATGCTTTCATGCAAAAGGTTATGAGTTCTAATGTATTGTGAGGTTGGAAATAGGCCATGCATGTGACAATATGTTATAGTATGTGGGGTTAATGAACCATTTTGGGTAGTTCTTGTTGAAATTAGTTAAGGGAGGAAGAGATTACTATTGTAAAGCTTTGTAGTCTATTTTGCATACTAGGTGTTTGACAAAATTACTAAGAGAGTTACACCATGAGAATCCTTCTAATTATTATCCGATATTTCGCTATCTTCCTATAGCTTGTTATTTCTAGAAGTGTTGGGATGTATTAGTAACTGAAGAAAAGCTCAAACAAGGTATGTTGGCTAAATTCCTCTTTTAGAGTCGGATTCTATAATGTCCCCGTAAGTTTCAAGTGTGGTTGGCCCAAGCTCCTAGTTCCCATGTTCCGAGTTATTCCTCATAAAATTTACTATTCCGAGTAAGCTTGTGTTGAAAGATATGTACTAGAAATGTGTATCGAATGCTCCTATCGTATTGTGCTCTCCTTCGGGAATGTATTCAAATGTGACCAATGTGTCGGAATATTATGATTTCAATCATGTTTTATTGCAAGTTATTATGCCAAGTTGTGGAAGAAAACTCAATGTGCCAAGATTCTTATTGTTCATATACATATCAAATCTCGATTTCCAAGTATCCTTATTGTTGATAAACTATGACTAAGTTCGGAAGTGGAAGAAGTAAGAGTGAGGTATAAAATTTGGCCATGGTTGTTGTAACTAGAGCACTTGAATTGAATTCGTGTTTAAATTGTAAATTACCGTGCTCTCCTTTATAAGCAATTCCAGTGTGACTCGAGTTCTTACCTACTCACAAGCAAAAATTGTGCATTGCCCTTTTGGGAAAAAGTATTTCAAAAACAAATAGTGTATTGCTTGTTTACGATTTTAACGTGTGTTTCTATTGCTGGTCAGTTTGCCCCATTCTTTGGGAAGATACCTATTGGGTCTAAAGTTTCCATTAGTAATGAACCTAAAGTTGTGATTTCCAAAATATTCTATTTGTTGATATTTATGATGATGATCCATGAAAGTAAAGAATGAAAATGTGGAATATGAAATATGGCCAACGTGCCATGAATGAAGAATCATAAGTATGGCCAAGGGAGCCAAGGAAAAAACAATGTTGTGAATGGTTGAAAATACTAATGAAGATATTTATAGTGTGAAATATAATGAGGTGAATATAACATATGTTTGTACTTTTGTTTCCCTTATGTGCAAAACAAAATATTTCTGGGAGTATCATTAGCAAACCGAGGAAGAGTGGGTCGTAAGGCCCACACCCGAAACTACACGTGCCGGTGTAGAAGTGGATTGTGATTATTCTCCATATTTGGGATGAGATTGAAATATTGATGTGATTGTGATTATTCCTCTTAATTGGGATGATATTGTTGATAGCCCTAAATTTAATGTCAACTCAAACGGCATATATGGGGAGACGACCTAGCCGGTCGAGTGGTGTTGCACACATGGTGGTACTACTCTTGGTAACACCTTTTTTTTCTTATCACATGTCAAACCAAATTGTTCGTGGAGAGATCGCCTACCTGATCGGGTGTGATCGGACTCCGTGCTAAAAACATGGTGGCATATCGGTGCTAATGATCTCCCAACCAAAAAAATATATAATTTTCATATTTTAAAAATTGTTATGTTTTAACTGGGCATTTGGATATTGTTGATTGTGACTTGTTGTTTCTATGGTTTTCCCTTTCTTATATTGACATTCTATTTTGAAAGAGGACATTTAGTTTTACATACTAATACTATTCCATACGTACTAACGTCCCTTTTGCCAGGGGCGCTGCATCTTCAATTGATGCAAGTGGTTCGTCAGCGAGCAATTTTGATCCTCATTAGCAATTACTCTCTATTTAGCTGATTATGGTGAGCCGTACTATGTTCCGGGCTTCATGTCATTTGACGTTGTACTTTATGTTTTGAGGTATAGCCAGGGCCTTGTCGCCGGCACTTTCATACTACTTTTCTTTTGTACTTAGAGGCTCCGTAGACAGGTTGCGGGTGGTGTTTTATGTTAGGTATTAAACTAGTAAGTGTTGGTATTTGGGCAAACATGCTTTTCATCATATCTATAAACTTGTAATATTTTAGAAATCATAAATGAATATCCTTTAGTAATGGAAAAGATTGTGGAACACTTGACTCTTCTCATGTCTCTCACTTGTAGTGGTTCTTATATTGTTAATGGGCAAGGTTGGATAGAAGGCATCTAGCAGGCTTGCTTAACCGGGGTATCTCAGTTGAGCGCCGGTCGCGCTCCTCGAGGTAGGAGTGTGACAGTACGAAACCAAAGCAACTACTCCTGCAAGTCACGTAACCACAATTGCACATATGTAGAACATCAAATAGGGGAAACGAGGCTAAAAATACTCAAAATGACCGGTCGGGTCGTTACAAAAATATAACCTTTTGTGCTTTATTAATTAAAATGCACACCTTCCTCAAAGCTTCCACCTTTCTCACATATTTGTTTGTTTTCTTGTGCATACTCAATTACATATTTAACTTCAGGTTTCATGCTTTACTAAATAGCCATCGTTCTTTTGAATGATCCCTCATTTATTTGATTTCATCCTATCAGGAACCACATTTTTTGGATCTTGAGGGATGCCTAACCCCTTCCCCTCGGGATAATTGGAACCCTTACCTAGAATCTCAATAGTTTCACAAACCATAATCAAAGTGTATGTTACACAGTGTAGTATAGGTGTCCTAGTGTACCTTAAATACTAGGTGGCGACTCTAAACTCTAATTAACCATGTAGAGTACCATAAGTTGTATTTTATTTTACCTCGTGTAAAATATGGTGAAACCATATGTAGTCTGCCGGGCATCTTTGCATTTGTGACCAAAAACCTCGCATATACGAACCCCGCTCCTGCAACCCCTAGCTCGCATATGCGAGCTCCACCACCTGACCAGTCATCACATTTACGCATGCATCCTCGCAAAAGTTAAATCTGCATCTTCGCACCATCATCGTATAAGCGACAACCGCATCTGCGCAAACTCATTGTAGGTGAGACCAGCCTCTGGGCCAACCAACCTCACAAATACGGACCCAATCATTGCAGGTGCGATCTTCGCATCTGCGCACCTACCCTGGCAGGTGTGGTGCACCAGATAATCAGGAAAACAAATCTTAAGCAACACAAACATGGTCGAAAATGGTCCGAAATCACCCCAAACCCCACCTGAGCCCCCCCGGACCCTGTCCAGTCATATCAACAAGTCCTAATACCTAATCCAAACTTATCCGAGGGCTCGAAACACAACAAATAACACCAAAACCAAGAATCAGAGATCAAAATTCTTATTTTAACTTTCAAACATTTCAACTTCGCCGAACGCGTCTGGATCATACTTAGACATCTTAGATTACAACCAAAATGCACATACAAGTTCCAATCCACTAACTTAACCGGTCCAATATCTCAAAACCACAATAGGAGTCTAAGAACATCGAAGTCAACTTATGGTCAAACTTAAGAACTCTCTAATTCTTCAACTTGCCAGCTTTCGACAAATAGAGTCAAAACTTTCTAGGAACCTCTGAATTCAAATCCGAACACACGCCCAAGTCCAAATTCACCATATAAACCTATTGAAACTATCAAATCCTGATTCCGAGGCCGTTTACTCAAAAGTTAAACTTTGATGAACTTTTTCCAACTTAAGGCTTCCATTGAAAATTACTTTTTCAAATCAATTTCGAACCTCTAAAAAATCAAAATCAACCATACACGTAAGTCATAATGCATCACATGAAGCTACTCAAAATCGCAAATTACCGAACGGAATTCTAAATCTCAAAATGACCAATCGGGTCTTTACAATTTTAAACATCGATTTTAACTCGAATTTGGAAACTAGTCATATTTTGAACTCGTGAGGTTATGGGTCATAAGAATTAGACCTTATACTCCGGTTCGACCATATGGGCTTGGGTTGAATGTTTTGGCTTTCGAGATTTAATATAAAAAAATTGAAGCTTTATTATTTGGAATTATTTTTATGACTTTATTTGACCCTGTTAAGCATTGTTTGGATAGATTTGGGACATTTGAAGGAGAATTTTAAAGGAAATGTGGTATTTGAGGGTTGAAGATGTTCAGGAAGGTGGTAAGTCTCTTGTCTAACCTTGTTAAGAGAGAAGTTTTTATAAATTGGACTTGTTTGTTACATGCTACGTGATTTGGGGTGACATATATGCTAGGTGCCATGCGTGTATATGTACACTTGAGCTATACCATGCTTGGGTTAGTTTTAGACTTCTTTATGTTTTGTTTGACTGTGTGTTCGTCTTGGGTTATTCTTTAGTTGATTGTATGACTACGGGAGCCTATGTATTCATACTAAAAATTATATTTTAGTTTTATGACATCTTATTTGGTCAGGATGGGCTATTCTAGAGCTTGTTGATATACTTGATTTAGCTATAGTCATAATTTATATCATGAACACATATCTGCATCTTTATTTATTATATCTTTATGCATATTACTAGTTAATTCTTGAGCATATGCATATATCCTTGGATTTGGAGATCTTGATACGAATTGATATAAATATGATATATTTAGATATTCTGAGCGGACTGATATTGTTGTGGCATGGTGCTTTATGTCGTGCGATTATTGTGATATTGATATGCTATGGCACAATGGAATTTTATGCGGTGCTTGGATATAGATCCGTCCATCCAGATTCAGATGAATACCATGCTACATTGGGCCCAGTGAGTGCAAGTGATCCATGTATCGTGTTTGAGCACGTTAGACGTGCTAAATCTTGTTGGAGCACATGGGATGTGCTGAATATTGGTTATCATTAAGTCTTGAGCATGGACGGTCCTCCTAGACTCATTTAGAAGCATTCATATAGATGTTACATGGTCCATATCATACCTATATGCGAACATGGAAATTAAATTATGTTTCGATTATCATGTTTAAGATGAATATTTGTCTTATCTCCGGTCTGTACACCTTATTTTTATATTTATTGTTCGTGGTTACTTTTTGCAATTTCATGCCACTATAAACCATTCAAGTTGTGAAAGTGGGTATCATATTTATTGTCAAAATCTCGCCACTACTTATTTGAGAGTAGACTTGGTACTTATTGTGTACATGTTCTATTTTTCATTATATTACACTTCTTCACATTTTCATGCTGATCTTGATATTAGACCTAGTGGTATTCAGGAGGACGTTTAGTAGTTGATTGAAGACTTTATAGTGAGCTGGTGTTCTTGATCTACAACTTATGTAGTCCCCTTCTTTTTCATTCTATTGTTGCTCGATTCTAACGAAATTTTTATGTTTGAGGCCCAATTGTACCCTATTTAGTAACTCATGATATTTTGCGCAATTTGGGTCTTCTGGAGTTCAATGAAGTTGATTTCACTACGCTTCAGTTGAGAGGGCCAGCCATAAGGTGGTGGCAGACTTAAGAGAAATGTGGGCCAGCGGGGTCTTTTCCTCTCACATGGACTCAATTATTTACGCTCTTCCTGGAGAAGCTCATTCCTCTTACTAGGAGAGATGAGTTTGAGCATTTGTGCTAGGAGGGCATGTTATTTAGTGAGTATGATAGGTGATTTACTGAGTTGTCTTGTTATGCAGCTTTCTTAATTTCCACTGAGACTGAGAAGGTAGGAAGGTTCATTGAGGGGCATAATTTTGGAATTAAGCTCAGTATGGCTAGAGAGATAAAGACCGGGGCTACTTTTCAGCAAGTAGAGATAGCACAAAGGATTGAGCGCATATGTGGTCAGGGAAGAGAGATTGTGAAAGCTAAAATGCCTCGTCATTCAGGAGGACTTCAGTGGTGCCTCATCTAGAGGCTAGAGTAATTTAGGTAAAGGCGATTCTTGTAGGCTAGTTCCCTCAAAACTTCAAACTTTTTATGGTACTTTAGTTACTCGTTTAGGGAAGGCATCCTATAGCGTACCTCCAGCTTATGGTTCACACGGTTATTATTCTTGTTGTTAGGGGAAGACTTAGTCTCAGCAGTCATGCCAACAGAGTGGTTTCTTTGAGAGTGGAGAGTTGAGGCATATGGGGAGGGTTTATCCTAGACTTTAGATTGGTATATCTCAGCACATTACTCAGGCTACAATTCTAGCCCCAGTTGCTACACTACCTACCCAGCTAGCTAGGGATGGAGGCCAGCCAGCTAGAGGTGGAGGTTAGCCAGTTAGAGGTGAAGGTTAGTCAGTTAGAGGTTTTCCTAAAGGAGGAAGACAAATCGGTAGAGAAAAAATCATTGTTATGCTTTCCCTAGTAGACCCGAGGTAGTGGCGTCTGATGTAATCATTACATTTATTTTCTCAATATGTTATAAAGATGATTTGGTACTGTACATCTTACTTTGCATCATATTTGAATATGTCTCTTGATTCTTTGAATATTCATGTTTATGTGTTTACGCCTATTGGAGATTCTGTTGTGGTGGATTGGGTTTATCAGTCTTGTGCAGTTACTATTAATGGCTATGATAAGATGGTTGATCTTTTGTTATTGGACATGGTGGATTTTGAGGTGATTCTTGGTATGGATGGGTTATCTCTGTATCATACTATCTTAGATTGTCATGCTAAGACTGTGATTTTAACAAGACTAGGGTTGCTTAGATTAGAGTGGAGAGGGTCTCTTGCTCATTATATAAGTAGGTTGATTTTATTCCTGAAGGCTCAGCATATGTTTGAGAAAGGAGGTTTAGAATATTTGGCCTTAATTTGAGATTCCAATGAAAATGATCCTTCCATGAATTTTGTACCAATTGTGAGGGTGTTCCCGGAGGTATTTTCTACGGATCTACCAGGTATGCCATTGGATAGGGATATTGATTTTGGTATTGAATTAGTGTCAGGCACTCAACCCATATTTATTCCACCATATCGCATAGCTCCAGCTAAATTGAAGGAGTTGAAGGAGCAGTTGCAAGATTTGCTTGATAATGGATTCATTTGACAGAGTGTTTCTCCGTGGGATGCATTGATGTTATTTATAAGGAGGAAGGAAGGTACTATGAGGATGTGTATTGATTATAGGCAATTAAATAAGGTTACTATAAAGAACAAGTATCCATAATCTCGTATTGATGATTTGTTTGATTAGTTTCATAGTGCTAGGATGTTCTCTAAGACTGACTTGAGGTTGGGTTATCATCAGGTGAAGATTAGGGCTTCAGATATTCCTAAGATGGATTTTAGGACTTGTTATGGTCATTATGAGTTCTTAATGATGTCATTTGATTTGACTAATGCTCCAGCGAAACTTATGGATTCGATGAATCGAGTTTTCAAGCCTTATTTGGAATCTTTTGTGATAGTGTTCATTGATGACATCTTGGTATACTCTCACAGTAGGGAAGAGAATGAGCAATATTTAAGGATGGTGCTAGTTTTCTAAGTGCAAGTTTTGGTTGGACTCAGTTGCATTCTTGGGTCACGTAGTGTCGGGTGATGGTATTAAGGTTGATTCTAAAAATATTGAGGTTGTTCAGAATTTGTGTAGACATACTACAACTACATAGATCAGAAGTTTCTTGGGTTTGGCGGGATATTATCATCATTTTGTAGAGGGATATTCATTCATTGCAGTTCCATTGACTAAGTTGACCTAAAAGGGTGTTCCTTCTACATGGTCTGATGAATGAGAGGATAGTTATCGGAAGCTCAAGGTTTCTTTGACTATAGCCCCAATGTTAGTGTTTCCCCCATATACGATGTATTATGATACTTCATGCATCGGTCTTGGTGTTATGTTGATGCATGAGGGTAAAGTGATTGCTTACTCATCACGACAATTGAAGCCCTATGGAAGAATTATCTAGTGCATGTGCTCAAAATCTGGGGTCATTACTTATAAGGTGTGTCATATGTGGTTTATACTGATCATCATAGTCTTTCATACTTGTTCAAGAGAAAGAGCTGAATTTGAGGCAGCGGAGGTGGATTGAGTTGCTTTGGGATTATGATATCACTATCTTGTATCATCTGCATAAGGAAAATATGGTAGCTGATGCCTTGAGTAGGAAGGCAGAGAGTGTGGGTTGTTTGGAATTTATTCAAGCTGAAGAGAGGCCTTTGGCTATGGATATTCAGACCTTGGCCAATATATTTATACGATTGAATATTTCTAAGCCTAGTAGAGTTCTTGTATGTTTGGTTGCGCAATCGTCCTTGTTTGAGTGCATTAAGGTTCACAAGTATGATAAACCCCATTTGTTAATATTTAAGGACAGGGTACAGTGAGGTGGTTCTAAGAAAGTGGTTATTGGATATGATGGTGTTATGTGACTTTAGGGCCAGCTTTGTGTTCCTAATGTTGATGGTTTGAGGGAGTTGATACTTGAGGAAGCTCACAATTTATAGTATTCTATTCATCTAGGTGCTACGAAGATGTATGATATTTGAAGCAACAATAATAGCGGCGGAGGATGAAGACGGACATTGTTGAACACGTTTTACGGTGATTGAATTGCCAGCAAGATAAGTATGAACATCAGAAACCTGGTGGTTTGACTTAGAAGATGGTTATACCAGAGTAGAAGTCGGAGCGTATCACTATGGACCCGGTGGTAGGTTTACCACATACCTTGAGTAATTTTGATGTTATTGGGCCATTGTGGATAGGTTGACCAAGTCTGTGCACTTCATACCGGTGTTGACTACTTATACTTCGGTGAAGTTAGCTTAGATTTACATTTGGAAGGTAGTTCGTTTGCATGATGTCCATATTTCAATCATTTCAGAATGCGAAACTCAGTTCATATCTCACTTTTGTAGAACAGTAAAGCGGGAGTTAGGTGGACAGGTGGATCTTAGCACAACTTTCACCCAAAGATGGATGGTGAGTCTGAGCGGACCATTCAGATTCTTGAGGAAATAGTAAGAGCTTTTGTGTTGATTTTGGAGGCCATTGGGATCAGTTATTGCCTTTGGCATACAGATGGCTTCGTATGAAGCTTTATGTGGTAGATAATGTTGTTGTCATATTGGGTGATTTGAGACTGGTGAGGCTAGGTTATTGGGTACAGATTTGGTACGTGATGCTCTAGAGAAGGTGAAGTTGATTTAAGAACGACTTCGGACAACATAGAGTAGGCAAAGGAGTTATGCGGACAAGAAGGTTTGTGATGTGACATTTATGGAGGGTGAGAAGGTAATTTTAAAAGTTTCACCCCATGAAAGGCGTGGTGAGGTTTTGGAAGAAGGACAACTTGAACCCAAGGTTTATTAGACCATTTAAGGTGTTGGGGAGAGTTGATGAGGTTGCTTATAGGCTTTCTTTGCCTCCTAGCCTATCAGGGGTAGATCTAGTATTTCATATTACTACGCTTCAGAGGTATAATGAAGAAAAGTCGCAAGTTTTGGACTTCATCATAGTGTATTTAGATGAGAATTTGGCCTATGAAGAATAGCCACTAGTTATTCTGGACAGGCAGGTTCAGAAGTTGAGGTCAAAGGAGATCTCTTCAGTGAAGGTACATTGAAAAGGACACCTGAGTAAGAAAGCTACTTGGGAGATTGAGGCAGATATGCGGAGCAGATATTCAAAGGTTTCCGGCTGTCTAGGTATATTTCTAAAATCGTTCGAGGATAAATATTTGTTTAAGAGGTGGAGAATGTTACTATCCGACTGATCTTTATGAGTTTTAGAATCTCATTCCTCTATTTCATGCTTCCCTTAGGTTAGTTTGATGATTTGTGACTGTGGGAATGGGAGGTTCGGAAGTGATTTGGGATGCTTAGTTCCTAAATGAAGCTTAAGGTTAGAAGAATTGACCAAAGTCAATATTATGGGTAAACGATCCTGGATTGGTGATTTGAAGGTTCCAATAGGTACGTATGGTGATTTGGACTTGTACTTATGTTCAATTCGGGTCTTGAGTGGCTCGGGGTTGGTTCGACACTTCTAGTTGAAGCTTAAAATTTTAAACTTAAAAAAGTTTGAGATTTTCGTTTTGATGCTTGAATCTTATTTTTTATGTTGCTTTTGGTGTTCAAAGGCTTTAGACAAGTTTGTATGGAGTATACGAACTTGTTAGGATGATTGGATGGGGTCTTGAGGGGGGGGGGGGGCTCGAGTGAATTTTGGGGTGGTTTCGAATTATTTTGAGCTAAGTTGGAAATGCTGGTTTGCTAGTGCACAACAGTGAATCACGACTGCATGGCCTAGGGTCTCGATCGCATAGGAGGATTTTGGGGGCCAGGGGTTTTGCTCTTCGCGATCGCGTGTAGATTGCCGTGATCACATAGTCTTGCACATTGGCTTTTTTCGCATTGGGTGTTCTACAGTAGTAGTCGCATATGCATCGGCCTGGTTGCTCTTCACGATCGCGTGGACACTGGTTCGCGATCGCGAGGCACAATTTGGCCCAGGGGTATATTTTGTCCATATTTTGGGATTTAGCTCATTTTTACTATTTTTAATTTTTGAAGAATGGGAAGTGGAAATTTTGAAGAAGGATTTCACTTCAATCTTGAGGGTAAGTAATTTTTACTTGAATTTTATTATATATCTTGATTTTCCATAGATTTCTACACGTAAAACATAAAATCAAAAAGTAAAATTTGGTGTATTTTAAGGTTTTGAACACCGATTTGGACTCGAATTTTGAAATTGATCTCATATTTGAACTCGTGAGATTATGGGTCAACAACACTGAACTTAGACTTGGGTTTCGATCATGTGGGCCCATTGACTTTTTGTTAACTTTTGTGATTTAATTAAAGATTGAAGCTTTATTGTTTGGCATTAGTTTCTATGACTTTATTTGACCCCCTTAAGTATTCTTTGGATAAATTTTGGGTGTTTGGAGGAAAGTTTCTAAGGAAAAGCGATATTTGAGGGTTGATATTGTCCCGAGAGCAGGTAAGTCTCTTGTCTAACCTTGTTAAGATGAAATTTTTTACAAATGGACTTTTGTGCTACATTCTACGTGATTTGGGGGTGACATAAATGCGAAGTGACGAGCGTATATATGTACACTAAGGCTATATTATGCTTGGATAGTTTTATGCTTTAATTGATTTTATAACTACGTGTACCTATGTATTCATTCTAGAAACTATGTTTTAGTTTATGATGTCTTATTTGGGCATGTTGGCTATTCCTGAGTCTGTTGATATACTTGGTTTAGCCAAACTCATACTTTATATCATTAACACTCATCCATATCTGTATTTATATGTCCTTGTGAATTTTATTAGTTATTTATCGAGCAAATTCATACATCCTTGGATATGGAGATCTTGATACAGATTGATATGATTATGGCATATAAGTGGATTGATATTGTTATGACACGATAGTATATGTCGTGCGGTTATTGTGATATTGATATGTTATGGCACAATGGATTTCTGTGTGGCACTTGGATATGAATCCCTCTCTCCAGAGTCAGGTGATGCTATAGTGGGCTATGTGAGCGTAGGTGATATGTGTATCATATTGGAGCATGTGAGACATGCAGGACCTTTATTGGAGCACATGGGATGTGATGGATTATTGTTATGATTGAGTCTTAGGCATGCATGATCATCCTAGACTCATTCAAAAGCATTCATATAGATGCTACTTGGTCAATATCATACCTATATGCGAACATAGAAATTGAATTATTTTTTGATTAACTTGTTTAAGAGGCATTTTTATCTTTATCTCTGGTCTGTACACCTTATTGTTAGATTTGTTATTCTTGGTTATTTCAGTAATTTCATGTTATTATTAAATGTTCGGTTTGTGAAGGTGAGTATTATATTTTTGTCAAAATCTCGCCACTACTTCTTCGAGATTAGACTTGATACTTTTTGAGTATACGTTATATTTGTCATACCGCAATTCTGCATATTTTCATCCAGATCTTGGTATGGGATCTAGTGGCATTCAGGAGGGCACTTAGTAGCTGATTGGAGACTTCGTATTGAGTTGTTGTTCTTGATCCATAGTTTATGGAGTCTCCTTCTTATTCATTCTATTGTTGTTTGATTCAGACAGTATTTTTATGTTTGAGACCTAGTTATACTCTATTTAGTTGCTTATGACTTTGTACTATCGGGTTTTGGGAGATTGTTGTCGTGCTTTTTCGTATTTGATTGAAGGTTTAAGACTTATTTATGTTTTATATATAATTTGATAGCGGATTATTCTTTATTTATCTTGTTTTGATTGATATATGATTGTTGGCATGCCTAGCGGGTTGATGTTAGGTGTCATCACGATAATTGGTGAAATTTGGGTCGTGACACTTTTTGCCGTTTAAAATATCTGGAATTTCTTCAATAGCTTTAATTCGAATCAGATTGACTTTGGTTCCCCTGTTTGAAACAAGAAAACCTAAATGCTCACCGGATCTAATTCCAAATGTACATTTATTGAGGTTTAACTTTAAGTTGTATTTTCGGAGAGTCGTAAACATTTTTCATAAATGGTCTAGATGGTCTACTACTTAAATTGATTTCACTAATATGCCATCAACGCAAATCTCCATAGTCTTCCCGATATATTCTTTGAACATCCGAGTTATAAGATGTTGATATGTAGCTCTAATATTTATAAGTCTGAATTGGATCATATTGTAACAATAAATCCATTTGTCTATAATAAAGAAAAATTTTCTAATCCTTTGGGTCTATCTTAATTAGATTGTACCCGGAGTATGCATCTGATAAACTCAAAAGTTCATTAATTGATCAATATTTGGTAAAGGGAAACAATCATTGGAACATACTTTATTTAACTTAGTATAATCAAGACATAATATCCACTTAGCGTTCTTTTTTGGAACTACTAGGATATTAGCTAACCAATCTGGATGCTTTACCTTCCTTTTTGTTTGCTTGACCTGGACACACAATGGGTTTAGGTTGAGCTTATGTGCCATCACTTTCGGTGGAATACTTTTCATGTCAGCATGGGACCATGCAAAGCAGTTTGTATTAGGCTCTAAGAATTTAATTAATTTACCTTGGAGTTCGAAACCGAGTCTTGAACCAATATAAACCTTTCTATTGAGGAAGTTTATGAAGAGTGTAATAGTTTCAAATTCCTCGGTGGTGGACTTAGTAGCATCCATTTTCTCTGGCTCAATGACTGTATCAGGAATTTTTGTATCCGAGATGTCCGGATCTAACTGTCCAACTGCATTTAGATCTGCCTAAATTGAAGAAGCTTTGACATCCTATGATCCCGAGTACTTTAGTTGCTATTCGGCGTCCCATCATTGGCTAAACCTTTAGCAATAGCCACCAAGTTTATCTCCCAAGCATCTCATTGATATGCCTGGTTAAGAACTTGATAACTTGGTACAATGTTGATAGTACTGCATTTATATCGTGGATCTATGGTCTCTCGAGAGTGATATGATAGGCCATATTTGTGGCCACTACCTCAAATGGAGTATCTTTGAATTCTCCTTCTGCAAAAGATATTAAGAAAATCTCACCTTGTATTGTTAGACTTGAATTGTCAAACCTGGAGAGTGATTGAGATTTCGAAATAATTCGTTATGTTAGCTAATCTCCTCGATAGCTCATAGTTGGATAACGTTGATTGAACTACCTAGGTCAATCAAAATTTATTTTACTTCAGTATCTAAAACACGTAATGTAATTACCATGGCATCATATGTGTCATTGTCAAGCCATATGTATCTTCCTCGTCAAAGGTTATGCTTTCTCCTATCAACATTTCACAGGAATATTTTTTCATGCTGAATTAACATCTTAGAAAATATTTTCGCGGCTATGAATGTTACCCCGTTGACTTCTTCACCTCCAAATATAACATTTATTGTCCTTCTAGAGAAGGGTCTCTCGGATGTCCATCCTCACTTTGATTCTTAATGTAGGATTGCTTGCCTTTTCTGTTGAATAGTTCCGTGAGATATCTCTCCTTCCAAAGAGAAGCTACCTCACTTTTTAAGATTCTGCAGTCCACAGTTTTACGATCGTGATCATTGTGGAATTCATACTAGAATTTTGGGCTTATTTTGCATTGGTCTGACCTCATTTCTCTGGGTGATCTTACCTTGTCTCTCATTTTGCCTAATATAGACAATAGTTTAGAGATATTTACATGAAGTTATAATCTTCGATTTTAGGTGTATCTGATTCTTTTCTTTACCGTGAAGACCCGACGCTGGTATTCTAAGAGGGTCCTCGGCTATCCCAATTTGGTTCACATCTCCTTTCATTGTCGCATCGTGAGGGTCCGAAATAGATTTATATTAGTTCCTCAAAATTCTGCGTCCAGATTTTATTCATCTTGATGAACTGTCCGGTTGCTCGATGTATTTGCTTTCGGGCTTGTTATCATTGTTAGAACGACTTATCATATCTTTATATATTTGGAGTTTTGTGTTGTATTGGTTGAACATATCATTCCAAGCTGTCAGTGGGAATTTGGTAGACTCCCATTTAACCTCATGGTGGCTTCAGAACATCTGCTATTGAGGTTCTTAGCAAAAACTATTGTTTCCCAATTGTCAGGAATCGGTGGTAGCAACATCCTTTCTCTCCAAAACCGATCAACAAATTCTTGGAGTAGCTCAGTGTTTCCTTATTGGATCTTGAAGATGTCTTCCGTTTGCTTTTTGAATTTTTATGCTTCGATGTGTGCCTTGAAGAAGTCTTTGTCTCTGCAAAAGACTTAATTGAATTTTTGGATAGTAGAGAATACTAGGTTAATGTTTCTTTGGTGAGTGTTACTCCAAATTTCTTCAGAAGCATTGATTTAATCACTGGTTTCATCAAGTCGTTTCCTTTGATTCTTGTTGTATATGCTATAACATTATCTCGGGGATTTGACGTTCCATCCTACTTTGGAATGTCTGACATCTTGAACTTTTTTGGAATTGATAACGGAACCACACTTACTTTCCAAGGTTATTACGAGTATTTGTCCATGTCAATCCCTTTGATTACCGGAGAAATTCCAGGATTTTGCTTTATACGTTCACCTTTCTCCTTGATTTATTTCTGCAAGGTTTTAACTAGGTTTTGCTAATATGAATAAACCTCCCATTCCAGCGTCATTAGGGAGTCTCCAGTATCAGATTTTGGGGTGCAGTAGCAAGATCAACCCTTAGCGATACTGGTGACCTGGCACTCACAATTGTCATTAAGCTTCTTATAGTATCATTAATTTGTTGACTCCAGGCTCTTTGTGTGTTTATGAATTCCGCCAACTACAAAGTTCCGGACACTTCCCCGGCGTCATGTTATGGTGACGGTGACCTAGATTGGTGCAGAGGAGAATTCCTCAGAGAAATTTAAGGTAATGACATTCCATCGTTATCATTACGCACAGTAGATCCATTTCTCGCTTGGTTGTTCTCATTTGTGTTAATTGGAAAATCTCTGGCCATGTTGAAGACTTAAACTGACAATAAGCACAAATCAATAGTGACGGTTAATAGTTTTGGATGAATAGTGAAATTGCTTAGGCCCCACCATGGGCGCGTTTAACCTAAAATTTAATTATTAATGATAAATCATTTAAATTTATAAAAATAGACCACAAGCAATTATTTAATCAAAAATAACAAAACAATTGAGATAAATAGGAAATAGAACGATGAACTCATAAAGAAAAGGAAAAGATACGTTTATTGTTAATCTGCGAACAAGATGATGATAGGAGCATGATTGATCAAAGCTTTGATTATACTGTCATAGGAGAGATAGAGAGCAAGACACTAAGAAGTAAGAACAATATGTTTTTCTTAAGTTGATAATAAATCGAATGCCTGCCTAAGTGACCAAAAATATGAATTTGTAGTGCCTTGTCTAAGTAGTCGTTTCCTCAAATCACACTGTTGTTATGCTCATTTATATATTCTGGCTACTTAAATGATTGGTAACTGTTTGCAACAAATATCTTTGCGTACGAAAAATAAATTACAACAAATTATTTGTCATACAAAAATAATTTGCAACCACAATATAATTATGAAAAAAATAATTTTATTGATAAATTATGTGGGTACAATTCTGTTTATTCCTTGATTCTTCCCTCTGATTTGTTATTTGTAATTCGATGGTTGGATCAGCATATTCTCGAATGTAGGATGATGCGGACCTCTCTGAATGTATTTGACCTCCATGAAAGTCGAGCATTGTATGTATCTTCTTCTTGAAGTATTTGATTATCAAGAAGAAAATCTATTGAACACGACAGTATTTTATGTCTTGATCTCTTTGTGAATATCCCGAGATTTATGGGATTTTTTTAGATGATCTCCATTTTCGAGATCTCCTTTCTAAGAAAATTATTTACCCGTAAAACGGTACAGTTAAATTTATACGTGGTTTCTAGATAAGTAAATTAATTTGATCCTGAAATAATATAATAATTGAAAAATATATAATACTTAGCCTTGAAATATTGATGAAAACAGCAAAGATAACAATTCCTGGAGTAGTGTTTCCGGGCACAGTGATGATGAGATCAAAAGGCAAGAAAGTAGAATTGTATAAAGCTTTGCATAGAATAGAGTGCAGGTTTTGCCAGATAATTCGTCCCCTGTACAATGATAACTGAGCTCACTATTTATATCTATATTTAGGGAAGGAAGTTCTAGGATCATGTCCTCCTTTAATGTCAATTATGAGGGTCATAGATGAAGACGTAACGGTGAGCATAAATGCCAAATTCTCTGTAACGGACTGTCGCTCTTAATGCTGCAGAATATTCCTTATTAAATGTTACCGGGTGCAGAGTATTTAACACACCTTTATGAACGTTATCCTTTCCGGTGACAAACGGAATGGCTGTGTTCGGTCTTCGATCATTCCTATCTTGGGTTCCATGTGTCATATCATATTTCACCCTATACAGATAGTCTCCCTGCTTTCCGGTAACATAACTTTGTGTTACTGGAAAGTGAGTAGAAACACCGTTTTGGCGGGAATTACTATAACTCCCTCTGAAAGTTCCTCACAGTTGATTAGACGCACGTCTCTCCATATTTAATGCCCCGAACACGCGTCATCCCATGATTCAGCACAACTTTTACCGATTATCGAGGTAATGATTGCCATGAATTTAGCCGCCAAAATTTTACTTATACGCCACATTCTTTTCCTTTGCGTTTCATAATTTCTCGAGCTTCTAACTTGCATCTTTGTTTTCCATTCTTTCTTTTAGTTCTCTTCAAACACAAAACCTTTTCCTTCTTCTTTTTCAATGGCTTCTTCCTCTAACCTGTTCCTCCAACGGTGGGTTCCATCATCCTGAGAAAACTCAGTACCACAAAGGACCTTGATGAGAAATTCTCAACTGCTAATCCATGTACATGGGCCGTTAGTAATTATCCTTCTTCCATTCGTCCTTCAAGTATTACTGCTGTGAAGGAAGATTGTCGCTGCCATGAGTTGGATATCATCGCTGCTGATCTATCAGAGCGAGTGACCCTTCCCAAGGAAGGTTTTACATACTTTTACACGTATCCCTTTACTTTGGGTGCATTTTCTTTTAGTGGAGAGCCCGATTCCGTGATTGCAGAGTTTTGCCTTCGCTACCAAGTGTGTTTGGCACAGGTAAGTCCTTCAGTGTGGAGGGAGGTCACTTGCCATTGATGCTTGTGCCAGGAGACTGGAGAGGAGCTAACCTTAGCTCATATGATGAATTTCTATTCCCCCAAAATCTTCCGTGGGGGAATGATAAACCTTTGCAAGCGTGGCCACCATGCTTTGCCATCTAGCATGGATGATGACAACGAACGTGAATGGATGGAACGGTTCGTTGTTTTTTCCACCAACGACATCATTCTGACAACGGCTACCTTTCCGGCCGCTTGGAACCGCACTCATAAGTTCTTTGTTTTGTATTTCGTTTTACTAGATATTCCTTTGTGGTCGTATCAACTCTTCACCCTTCGCATGTTTTAGTAATTCGATGGATCCCACCGGTGGTGGAAGGTTTGGACCTGTAGGTTCAGAAGATCTTGGACGTCACAACGCCCGAAATTCGTTTGTGGAAAGAATTGGCCCTTAAATGCGGGTGGAAGGCCAAAATTCATGGTAATTTTAATTTACCTTGCTTCCATTTTTTGTATATAGAAAACGTGATAGAACCCTTATGACTTGTTCACAAAATTAGGTCTACCTGCGGGCTCTGTTTCGGTCCCCGAGGAGGACGTTTTGGCTGATCCTGCTGACACAGCGAGGCTGCTTCAGGAAGCACTTACTCGAACAGGTATCTCCGGGCCTATTTCGGGCGCAAACACTTCTTTACGGAGTCCCTGGTCGGAGAATAAGAAACCAAAGAGAAGACATTCCTCCGCGGCCGGGGAAAAGAATAAGAGGGCAAAGCATGATCCCCCCGAGTCATCTCCGGTGGCGATGACGACTGGTCCTCCTTCTGGGCAGGTCATAGACACCGTGATGATTGAAGATGATGAAAAAGTTGTTGAAGAGGGAGCTTCTTTACATAAAAGGCGGCGATCCTCATCATCTCAATAGGATGCTCGACCTGTTGAGATAATTACACAAACCGAAGAAGATGTCTCGGCACTTTGGGGAGAATCTGATTTGGTAGAATATACCAACTTCCGTTTTCTGGCCCCAATTGATGTAACCGATGTTGCGGGGCTAAGTAACGGGTCCTTTTCATCTTTGGTTGGCGAGAATCCAACAACCGACACTGCATTTGATGCAGCTGCTTCTCATTCTTCAACTCCATCAGCTTTATCTCCACCTTCACCAACACCAGCAACTGCTACATCACTTCCATCTTCATCCACTCTTCCACCAGCAATTGCTACATCACCTCCATCGGCCGCACCTGACCATGAAGAAGGTGTTCCTCTTCCACAGTCCCCAGTTCATGGGAATTTGGGGCAAAATTATGCTGTCCCTTCTGAAGATCTACAAAGGAGAAGGAACGTTACTCTTTCGGTCTCTACCAGATGCAACTTGCTATCCCGACCGGTAGAGCTTGATAACTATCTGGAGCCTTTGGCTTCAGAAAAAGATTGGGAAAAGATTCAGGCAATCTCGGGAGAATGCTTGTTGAACAATGCAATGCACAATGTCGCAGCGGTACATTCTTTTCTTCCTTCAGTACTTCTCCTACTTTTGTATGAATGTATTCTATGTTCTACTTCCTCTTGTCTTGTAGGCTAATTTTCTTACTTCCGAGGGCCTTCAAAGGTTGATTCATGAAAAGGAAGAACTTGCTTCTAAATGGAATCAACTTTTGCTTGAACGGGAGCAAACTATTCTCCGCCTCTCGGATTCTGCTAAGACCGTTCTTTTGGAGGCTCGTTTGCAGCAGAGCAGCAAGGAGTGGTAACCCTTAGCCAAGATATTTCCCCGCTGAGGGTTAGATTTGATGAAGCCAAGGCCAAATGGGCTGAAGTCTAGGATGTCGTTCTTGCTGCAACCGATCGTGAGGCTGCCTCCGCTGAAAGAGTGATTAACTTGGAGGCAGCCTTGAACTCCAAAATCGAAAAGCTTGCTGTTATGGGGGAGAAATATGCCTGGCTATAAGAGAAGTATAGGAAAACTATCAAGCATAATAGGCTCTTTAGCTCAACTGTCCGTGACCTCGACGTCAGCCTCAAATTTGCTAGGTCCGCCTGGGAAAGCCTTTCTACCGAGGTTATCCAACTCAAAGAAGAACTTAAGCACCGAGCGGCTTCCCTCGTTGTTGAAAAAACTTATTCCATGTACAGCATGAGGATAAAAACCTTGGAAGAGGCCAAAGCCGGTATCATTGATTTTGATACTGAAATTACTAAGGCCCGAGAGCTTGAGTTTGTTGCTAAAAATGGACTCCTGGCGCAGTCTGATGCTCCTGGTTCTTCTGGTTCCGATTCTGAATTTTCGGGAACTAAAGAGGGATTGGAAGCCGATGATGCTGAAGACAAAACTGGGGAAAATGTCGAGCCATCGGTGGACCCACTTACATTTCCCGGGAATGCGGACACTTCTCTGCCTCATGGTTCCGGAGGCACTGCAGTTTAGCTTTTATTTTCTTTTTCCTATTTTGTATTTTTACCATTTTGGCACATTCTTGTAAATAAAGATGTATTTTTTTTCTCAAGTATCGTTTGAGTCTTTAACCTTTGCAGTTGCTTAAGAATTCTACGCACGTTTTTTTGTTTGCGCTTTACTATGTGTAGTGTCAGATTCATTCTCCTCGAAGCATTTTGTTATCCCTTTTACGTGAGGGTTTCTATAAGTATTTGTGCAAGTTTACTTTTTGCGTCCTTTTCATATGCAACTTTGGGTGTATTTTTTCCTGATGGCATTTTAGATTCCAGGCATAGATTCTTCCGGAACCAACCCTTTAACGTTAGGGTTTTTATAAGAGAGGGCCCTCTTATGTTTACGGTGCTATTGAAGAGGACGTCTCATGTTCATTACGGTACTAACATTTGAAATACTTGTTTAACTTTCAAATGACAAAGTTTATTCATTGTTCAGACAAGAAACAAGATAAAAACAAAAGGATTTTATTTTATTCCTTCTATTTTCAAAAAATACATAAACATGTGCTATGCTGAAAAGAAATTGCCATTACTTGTGGCTATCTTGTACAACATGTTTCTACGGGGCTGGCTGCGCATGCCTCGGTCCCGATGATGCGTTTAGTTTCCGGATTTTCAGTCCCCGTTTGACGTGACAGTCATTGTTGTCGTATCCTTATATCATCCCTCCAGTGTTCGAATGCGAAGAGTGTGAATTGGAACACTGGAAGTCTTGTATCTTCGAAGATTCCACTAATGAATTGTTAATTAATCCTCAACTTGGTAACACAACTTTACTTCCTCTCAAGAATTTATGCTATCGAGCAAAGGAATATCTAACAGCCCTCTAGTGGTTTGTGCCCGTGAACGATTGGGTAACCTTTGTTCTGTAGAAAACTTAACTTCCTAGTGGGAATTTTCTATCGAACCAAATCTAATCGTCCCCGAGTGGAAGCTTGTTTGCTTGCCTTGCTATCAAAGGTCTTATTGTCGCTGTCTTTGTAGTATGCTTTCTGTTGCTACCTCGTTAAAAATCTTGCCAGAAAAATCCAATTGGGAAAAAAACTGAACGAAGGAAAAAAGAGTACAACACATACTTTCCGCTTGAATAATGTTCATCAGCAAAAATATCTTTTGAGGTGTGCCACGTTCCAGTTGCTCGGCAACTTGTCTCTATTCTGGTTCTCCAACTCGTATGAACCTTTCCCTGTGATAGCTGAAACCCAGTAGGAACCTTCCCACGTTGGACCTAGCTTCCCCGCGTTGAGCTCCCAGGTATTTTGGGTTACTTTCCTCAAAACCAAGTCTCCAACTTTGAAATAATGAAAGTTGGCTCTTCGATTATAATATCGCTCCATTCTCTGCTTCTGAGCTACCATTCGTACATGCGCCAAGTCCCCGTGTTCCTCGAGAAACTCCAAATTGACTAACATTGCTTTGTTGTTCGATTCTTTATCTGTATGAAAATATCTCATAGTGGGTTTACCTACTTCCACTAGGATTAGGGCTTCAGCACCGTACACAAGGGGAAAAGGAGTTTCTCCTGTACTCGATTTGGCCATTGTTCGGTAGGCCCATCGAATTTCGTGTAATTCTTCGAGCCATTTTCCTTTTGCCTCTTCCAACCTTTTCTTGAGGTTTTGAATAATCACTTTGTTTGTTGACTCCTCTTTACCATTTGCGCTCGGATGATAAGGGAAAGATGTGATCCTTTTTATCTTCAAATTTTCGAGGAACTTTGTAACTTTTGCACCGATAAACTGTGGCCCATTGTCGCATGATATTTCATTCGATATTCTGAACCTATAAATTATATTTTCCCATAGGAAATTGACCACTTCACGTTCTCCGATATTCTGATAAGGACCTGCCTCTACCCATTTAGAAAAATAGTCAGTCAAAATCAAAAGAAATCTTATCTTACCGGGAGCCGGTCGCAGCGGTCCGACGATGTCTATTCTCCATTTCATGAATGGCCAGGGAGACAGAACCGAATGTAAGGGTTCTGCCGATTGATGTACTAGTGGTGCGTAGCATTGGCACTTATCACATTTTCGTGAAAAGTCTTTGGCGTCTTGTTCCATGCGAGGCCAGTAATATCCTGCTCGTACCAACTTTAGCAGCAAAGAATCTGCGCCTGAGTGATTGCCGCATTTCCCTTCGTGGACTTCTCTCATGACATAATTAGCTTCTGACACTCCTAAGCACCGGGCCAGCGGGCCTTGGAAGGATTTTCTATACAACTGGCCTCTCTTGAAGCAATATCGTGCATCTTTGGCGCGTAATGCCTGTGATGCTTCGGGGTCTTCAGGCAACTTCCCGTGCTCGAGATAGTTGATTATTTCATTTCTCCAGTCCTAGACCAGACTAGTCGAATTTACCTCATAGTAACCATCTGTATCCAGGACCGAGCTCATCAATTATACTACCGTTCTGGATTTCGATCCCTTTAATTCTGTCGATGATCCTAGGTTTGCTAATCCATCCGCTTCTGCGTTATCCTCTCTCGGGATATGAGTAATGGACCACTCCCGGAACTGTGCCAAAAGAGCCTGGACCTTTACAACGTATTGTTGCATACGTTCTTCTTTGGTATCAATGATCCCATAAACCTAATTCACCACTAGCTGCGAGTCACATTTAATTTTGATAACCTTGGAATCAAGCCCCGGGCCAATTCGAGCCCTGCAATCAAAGCTTCATACTCTGCTTCATTGTTAGTTAAAGTGATCGTTCTGATGGCTTGCCTTAGGGTTTCCCCTAAAGGCATGATTAAGACTATTCTGAGTCCAGACCCCCTTACATTGGAAGCTCCATCCTTAAATAAGGTCCAGACCTCCGATATCGATTCTGACACCATTACTGCCTCTTTGGTTGCCAGAGGCAGTAGTCCCGGACTGAAATCGGCCACGAAGTCTGCCAAGATATCCGACTTAATTGTAGTTCTTGGTTTATATTCTATGTCGAATTCACTCATTTTGACGACCCATTTGTCCAATCTTCCCGAGAGCTCAGGTTTATGGAGGATGTTCCGCAAAGGAAAAGTAGTCACCACAGCTATCGAGTGACATTGAAAGTAGGGCCTTAGCTTCCGAGCGGCGACTACGAGAGCTAAGGCCAGTTTTTCCAAATGTGGGTAGCGAGTTTCTGCTCCAGTTAAAATTTTGCTAATGTAATAAATGGGGAATTGCGTACCTTCGTCCTCCCGAACTAAAACTGCACCTACCGCAACTTCTGAATCCGCGAAGTAGACTAGCAGTGTTTTACCTTCTTTTGGTTTTGAGAGCAATGGAGGGCTTGATAAGTATTTTTTCAGATCCCTTAGAGCCTACTGGCACTCCGGCATCCATTCGAAATTCTTCTTCTTTTTGAGCAGTGTGAAGAAGCAATGACATTTTTCCAATGACCAGGAAATAAACCTGCTCAAAGCTGCTAATCTTCCTGTGAGCTTTTGGACTTCCTTTATGTTCGACAATTGATCCGGGATATCCTCTATGGCCTTGATTTTATCAGGGTTTACCGCAATTCCCCTTTGTGAGACCAAAAATCCCAAAAACTTACCAGAACTGACCCCGAACGGGCACTTCTCGGGATTAAGTATCATGTTATGCTTCCTCAGGATGTCGAACGTTTCTTGAAAATGTTTAAGATTGTTACCTGCATTCAAAGACTTAACGAGTATATCGTCTATAAAAACTTCCATTGTCTTTCCTATTTGCTTTTCAAACATCTTATTTACGAGCCATTGATAAGTGGCTCCGGCGTTTTTCAATCCACATGGCATTACATTGTAATAATATGTACCGAAATTCATTATGAACAAAGTATTTTTCTGATTTTCTGAGTTCATCTTGATTTGGTTGTACCAGGAATAAGCATCGAGAAAACTCATCAACTCGTGCCCGGCCATGGCATCAATCATTTGATCGATATTTGGCAGTGGGAACGAGTCTTTCGGGCACGCCTTATTAAGGTCTTTATAGTCTACACACATGCAAAATTTATTGTTCTTCTTAGGAACTACTACTACATTGGCTAGCCAGTTCGGATATCTTACCTCTCGGACCGAACCGATTTTAAGCAAACGGGTTACCTCTTCTTTGACGAATTTATTCCTGGCCTCGGCAATGGGGCATTTCTTCTGCCTTACCGGATGTATGTTGGGATCCAAACTCAGCCTGTGCATGGCTATTTCTGTCGGGATGCCTGTCATATCCTCGTGCAACCATGCAAAACAATCAGCATTAAATTTAAGGAATTCAATAAAACCAGACCTGAGCTCCGGGTGCAGTCTTGTCCTCAAATGGAATTTTCATTCTAGGAATTCCTCGAACAATGCAAATTGCTCCAGTTCCTCCGCCGTGGACTTTGTTGCGTCCGTCTCTTCTGGAACTTGGAAATATCTTGGCACCTGATATTTTTCTGATAACTATGTTTCCGATATAACTCCTTCTAGTTCTGGAATAGGTGACGGTTCTTGTAATTGCTATGCCATGCGTTCCTTCCCTTTGCTACTGGAAACGAATATTGTATTCATCTCTCTTGTTGCCGGTTGATCACCTCTTATCTGCTTGATTCCTTCAAGCATTGGAAACTTCAGCAATTGGTGATATGTTGATGGTACAACTTTCATCTCGTGTAACCATGGTCTTCCCAGGATAATGTTGTATCCCATATCACCATCCACTACTTCGAAGAGAGTTGTTTTCATTACTCTTTCAGCGTTCGTGAGTAGCAAGATCTCTCCCCTGGTCGTCACGTTCGCAAGGTTGAATCTAGCGAGGAGCTTTGTTGCCGGAATAATGCTTCCGGTAAGTTTAGTTTGTTCCAATACTCTCCATTGTATGACATTGGCCGAACTCCCTGGATCCACTAGAACACGTTTAATCTTAAAATCTAACACATTCAAAAATATTACCAATGTGTCGTTATGTGGTAATAGCAATCCGTCTGCATCCTCCTCTGTGAAAGTGATATCATCTTCCTGGAGTCTTTTACTATTAGTTATCGATACTTTCGTCTTCTTTGCTGCCGAAAAGGTGACTCCATTAATCTCATTCCCCCCGAATATCATATTGATCGTTTGGCGTGGGAGTTCTTCTCTTGCTTTTGGAAGTTCCGCGTTATCGCTATTACGACCATAACTGTTCTTAGCTCGGTCACTCAAGAATTCTCTGAGATGACCATTCTTCAATAGTGTTGCCACCTCCTCTCGGAGGTGTCGGCAGTCCCCTGTCCGGTGACCGTTTGTCCCATGGTACTCGCACTATAAGTTGGGATCCCTCTGGCTGGAATCGGATCTCATAGGTCTCGAGAATCGCACCTCTTTAATGTGTCTCATGGCTGATACCATTTCAACTATGTTGATGTTAAAGTTGTATTCCGATAACTTGGGGTAAGAAGGATCCAGAGACCCCGACGTCTCTTTATCCTGGAGTGATCTGTTGTTTCAACCACGATCGATTCCTTTATCAACGATGAACTTGTTTGCTGCCCGGAAGTTCCTGCCACGGCCTTCAGTCCGCTCGTAAGGCAAAAATCGGCCCCGCGAAGTCTGTCTGTTCGCGTCGTAGTCATCCTTTGATTTTTCTCTGCTCTTCTCCCGTCCTTTGGCTGATGATGTAGAACCGACCTAGTCATCCTCGATCCTTATCTTTGAATAGTACCAGTTGTGTACATCTGCCCAAGTTATTGCTAAAAACTCAAGCAGGCTCTCCTTCAGCTTTCAGGAAGCGTCTGAACTTCTTGGATTCAATCCTTTGGTGAATGATTTAGCTGCCCATTCATCCCGGACGACCGGGAGCAACATTCTTTCTTTCTGGAAATGAGTAACAAACTCTCGTAATAATTGGGATTCTCCCTGTGCGATCCTGAATATATCGGGCTTCCGGAATTGCACTTTTCTAGCCCCAGCATGAGCCTTGATGAAAGAATCCGCGAGCATCTCAAAGGAATCTATGGAATGCTCGGGTAATAATGAATACCATGTTAGGGCTCCCCTCATGAGAGTTTCTCCAAATTTCTTTAGCAGCACGGATTCAATTTCGTGAGGAGCTAGATCATTCCCTTTTACCGTCGTTTTGTAGGTGGTAATATGCTCTTGTGGGTATAAAGTCCCGTCATACTTTGGAATTTCAGGCATCTTGAACCGCTTCGGGATTAGTTCTGGTGCCGCACTCGGCTTGTACGATAATTGAATATACTTTTTCGAGTCTGTGCCTTTCAATACTGGTGGCGCGTCCAGGATTTGGTCTATGCGGGCGTTTACTTCCTTCATTAACTGTAAAAGTTCATTTTTGAACGGGTCGTTCTCGTTGTTGAGACCAGATCTGCTCCCCCCAGCCCCGTCGGAGCCAACTTCGCCCCTGGGAGTGTTGTTATTGATTCTCTGTGTTGTTTGGTTTACGGGAACACCGGGAGAAATTGGATCTCATCTGTTTGCATTATTCAAAGACCCCGATAGCGCCTGCTTTAGTTTCATCATAACCTGATCCTGCCGTGTGAGATGGCCTAGAATAATTGTCTGTTGCTCTTGCAGGATCCTCACCGCATCTATGACATGTTCCTCATCAGCATCATCAGGTGTGTCCCGAAACTATCGAGGGTACAGCCTGTCATGCACCGGTGTGATGTTGTTCTCCTCATTGCGGGTGTCACTGATTGAATCCTTGAAATGAGGATGATCCCCTCGAATTTCTTGGGTTATACGTGTTGTTAACGGTGTTATCTACCTTTTTGTGATTTTTTCTAAGACAAAAATAATCAAATCACGTTAGTAAAAAAGACAAGGATCAATTTAATTGCACGACTTTCTAGGCCCTACGGTGGGCGCCAAACTATTTATCCGTAAAATGTTACAGTTGAATTTATACGTAGATTCTAGACAAGTGAATTGATTTGATCATGAAATAATACAATAATTGAAGAAATGTATAATACTTAGCCTTGAAATATTGATGAAAACAGTAAAGATAACAATTCCTGGAGCAGTATTTTCGGGTACAACGATGATGAGATCAAAAGCCAGAAAGTAGAATTGTATAAAACTTTGCAAAGAATAGAGTGTAGGTTTTGCGAGATAATTCGTCCCCTGTACAATGATAACTGATCTCACTATTTATTGCTATGTCTAAGGAAGGAAGTCCTAGGATCATGCCCTCCTTTAATGTCAATTATGAGGGTCATTGATGAAGATGTAATAGTGAGCATAAATGTCAAATTCTCTGTAACGGACCGTCGCTCTTAATGCTGCAGAATATTCCTTATTAAATGCTACCGGGCGCAGAGTATTTAGCACACTTTTATGAACGTTATCCTTTCTGGTGACAAGCGGAATGTCTGCGTTCGGTCTTCGGTCATTTCTGTCTTGGGTTCCACGTGTCCTCTCTTTAGACATCCACGTGTCATATCATATTTCACCCTATACAGAAATATGTAACCTTTTTTGTAGGAGTGGCCTAGGGTTAGGATAAAGTAGCCACCAAGTTAGGGTTTTGGTACAGTAGTATCCAAGCAACCCTAATATATTCCTAGAATTTCAAAAATTGTCTTGTAGTGTCTTGAATTTAGGATTTTGCCAAATTTGGTACGGACTTGATCCCCTAAATTTTAGATGCCTACAATATCAACATACATTAATGTTGGATCTTGTAATTGCCGAGTAAATATCGAATCCCAGATATTCTAGTTGTCCTCGGTTTTAAACAACTATTGGAGTGTTGTTCTGACTTTCCGGTTTACATATCCGAGATGCACTGGCTTACGTGGAAGCTGACTAGGCAATACTTGCCAGGTGTCCATGTTAAGTCTGTTTTTCACTAATACAGGGGCGTGGCAAAAAAATGAACGATAAAAAGAAATTTAATAAAAAACCTTAAAAAAATATAGCTTTTTCTAATTATCTGACCTGACGTTATATTATCGGGAAATAAAAGGTCCGACAAAGATGAGAATATTTCAAACTTAAAAGGGGACCAATTCAACAAGAAAAGAAATTCATAAGTTATTGTCAAATTGACCCCACAATCTAAGACTCTTTCATCAGTTCGTTGACCAACAGATACGTTATGGAACTGTAGATTATCTCTCATAATCCTAATGTACGTGCCCTATCCAAGATGACATAATGAACTAATTTTAGAAAGTGATACCCGTTATAAAATAAAAACTGTAAAGTAAATAAACCGAAAACAAGTATAGAGAGAGATTGATATATTATTCAAACTTCAAACTTATGTACATAATGAACTAAAAACTCCTTTATTTATAGAAGAAAGGAAACAACTGCGAGGCTTTTCTTTAGCTACTTGTAAGCTATCTGCATGAGCTGCTTGTAACCTGCCTATTTAATAAGAAGTTGGCAAATCATTTCATTGAGCTGCTTGCAACCTGCCTGCATCAGCTACTTGTAGATAAACTTCAATAGAGTACTAAATGGATAATCTTTTTCAGGAAGATTATCTATAGCGGAGTAATAAATGGACCTTCACAATATAATTATTTTCATAACACCTCCCCTTGGATGTTCATTAAAAGGTATTGTGCCTCGTTAAAACCTTACTAGGAAAAACCCAGTGGAAAAAATTCTAGTGAAGGAAAAAGAGTATACATGTTTAGTAATACGCATTTCTAGCTGCCTCATTAAGAACCTTATAAGGAAAACCATCTGGGAAAAAATCTTAGTAAGGAAAAAAAAGTACATCGCATATTTTACTCCCCCTGATAAAAATCTTGTTTCAAATATTTGAGTCTCCGCATTCCAATCTTGTATATCATCTTCTTAAAAGTTGAAGTTGGCAAAGATTTAGTGAATAAATCTGCCGGATTGTTACTTGAACGGATTTGTTACACATCAATATTACCATTTTTCTGAAGATCGTGTGTGTCAAATAATTTTTGTGAAATGTGCTTCGTTCTATCTCCTTTTATAAATCCTCCCTTCAATTTGCCTATGCATGCAGCATTGTCTTAGTATAAAATTGTGGGTCTTTTTTCACATTCCAAACCACATTTTTCTCGAATAAAATGAATTATTGATCTCAACCATACGCATTCCCTACTTGCTTCATGAATAGCTATTATTTCAGCATGATTTGAAGAAGTAGCAACAATAGATTGCTTTGTGGAGCGCCATGATATGATAGTACCTCCACATGTAAACACATACCCGGTTTGAGATCTAGTTTTATGAGGATCAGATAAATAACTTGCATTTGACTAACCAATAAGATCTGCACTATCTTTGTTAGCATAAAACAAACTCATATCAAGAGTTTTCTTTAAATATCGCAATATATGCTTAATCCCGTTCTAATATATCCGTGTAGGAGAAGAACTATATCTTGCTAGTAAATTAACAGAAAATTCTATGTCATGCCTTGTAGCATTAGCAAGATACATTAGTGCACCAATTGCACTGAGATAGGGTACTTCGGGACCAAAGAGTTCCTCATCCTCTTCTGGAGTTCGGGACAAATCTTTATTCACTTCAAGTGATTGAACAACCATTGGATAAAAATCTCGTCTGCTAAATGTTCAATTTGCAAACCAAGACAAAGTTTTGTCTTTCCAAGATCTTTCATCTCAAATTCTTTCTTAAGATATTCAATTGCCTTTTGGAGCTATTCTAGAGTTCCAACAAGATTTTTGTCATCAACATAAACAACAAGTATAACAAACTCTAAAGCCATTTTCTTTATAAAAATACATGGACAAATAACATCATTTATGTAACCCTCTTTCAGCAAATATTCACTGAGGCGATTATACCACATGCACCCAGATTGCTTTAAAACATACAAAGATCTTTGTAATCTGATTGAGTATATTTTTAGAGATTTTGAATATGCTTCAGGCATTTTAAATCCTTCAGGGATTTTCATGTAAATTTTATTATCAAGTGACCCGTATAGATAAGTTGTAACCACATCCATTAGATGTATTTCAAGCCTTTCACGTAAGGCTAAACTGATGAGATATCGAAATGTTATGGCATTCATAACGGGTAAATATGTTTCTTCATAATCGACTCCAGGTCGTTGTGAGAATCCTTGTGCAACAAGGCGAGCCTTGTTTCTTTCAACTTCATTTTTATCATTCCTTTTTCGCACAAAAACCCATTTATGACCAACTGGCTTTATACCAGCAGGTGTTTGGACTACTGGTCCAAAGACCTCTCTTTTAACAAGTGACTTCAATTCCGATTGAATTGACTCTTGCCATTTTGGCCAATCAGATCTTTGTCGACATTCTTCGACAGATCGGGGTTCAAGATTCTCACTATCTTGCATAATGTTAAGTGCAATATTATATGCAAAAATATTATTCACCACTATTTTAAATCGATTTAAATTAATCCCATCACTAGTAGAACTTATTAAAAGTTCCTCACTCATTTGAGTCTCGGGTTTATTGATTTCTTTAGGAATCTCAGAACTAGTCAGATCTTGGGTCTCTTCAGGAGATCCCTTCATAATATCATTTTGATCATTTGTCGATTTTCTTTTTCTACGATTTCAATCCTTAGAACCCAAAGGCCTACCACGCTTCAGGCATGCTTTAGGTTCACTAGCTCTCATGCTAGTAGATGGTCCTGCTGGGACATCAATTCGGATAGGCACATTCTCTGCAGGGATATGTGACTTAGTTATCCTTTTCAAATCAGTAAATGCGTCTGGCATTTGATTTGCTATATTCTGTAAATGGATGATCTTCTGGACCTCCTGATTACATGTAGGGGTACGTGGATCAAAGTTAGATAATGATGAAACTTTTCACACAATTTCTCTTTTGATTTCCTTTTTCTCTCCCCCTAATTGTGGGAAATTTGTTTCATTAAATCGACAATCTGCAAATCGAGCAGTAAATAAATCACCCGTCAATGGTTCAAGATAGCGAATAATAAAGGGTGATTCAAACCCAACATATATTTCTAGCCTTCTCTGCGGGCCCATCTTACTGCGCTGTGGTAGTACTACTGGCACATATACACTACATCCAAAAATTCGCAAATGGGCAATATTTGGTTCATGATCAAAAACTAATTGTGACGGAGAATATTTATTATAATGTGTCTCTGAGACGGATAAGTGATGATGCGTGCAAGATAGCATGGCCCCAAACAGTAGTGGGCAATTTTGTTTTCATAAGTAGTGGTCTTGCTATCAACTGTAGGTGTTTAATAAATGACTCTGCAAGGCAATTTTGAGTATGAACATAAGCTACAGGATGTTCAACTTTTATCCTAACTGATAGATAGTAATCATCAAAAGCATGAGATGAGAATTCCCCAGCATTATCAAGGCGAATAGCCTTTATAGGATAATCTGGGAATTGTGCCCTTAATCGAATTATTTGGGCTAATAACTTTGCAAACGCCAGGTTGCGAGATGATAGTAGGCACACATGAGACTATCTTGAAGATGCATCTTTTAGGACCATAAAATATCTGAACAACCCACTTGGTGGGTAAATAGATCCACATATATCCCTATGTATACGCTCTAAAAAGGCAGGGTCTCAATGCCAACCTTCATTGGTGATGGTCTAGTGATCATTTTGCCTTGATAACAAGCATCACAAGAAAATTCCTCATTTGTAAGAATCTTCAGGTTCTTTAATGGATGCCCACTCGAATTTTCAGTAATTGGTCTCATCATTATTGATCCAGGATGGCCCAAATGGCCATGCCAAAGCACAAAAGTATTTGAATCAGTAAACTTCCAGTTTACAATAGAGTGTGCTTCAACTGTACTAATCTTTGAATAGTATAAGCCAGAAGATAAAGTTGGTAACTTTTCTACAATGCACTTCTGGCCAGAAACATTCTTTGTAATACAAAGATATTCCATATTCATTTCATCTATCGTCTCAACATGATACCCATTTCGGCGGATATCCATAAAACTCAACAAATTTCTTCGAGACTTGGAGGAGAATAATGCATTGTCTATAATAAGTTTTGTTCCCTTAGACAGAAATACAATAGCTCTTCCTGAGCCTTCAATCAAACTTATATTACTAGAAATTGTAGAAACATTTGCTTTTTCCTTATGCAAATAAGAAAAGTATTTCTGATCTTTGAATATGGCATGAGTTGTTCCACTATCAATTACACAAATATCTTTATGATTGGTCTTTGATCCAAACATAATTTGAGGATTATCCATATTCTTCAAAATGACATAAACAAAATAAATATGATAGTAAACATTATTATCAAAGCATAACTTTTATTTATGTACAACTATTACATAACCATACTATCTACTACAAACAACAAAAATTAAAGTATTTACATCTCTATAGATTCATCACCAATCACATGACTTGTTTCTCCTTCCGGGAGTGCAAAGTAATCAGCTACATCCAAATGCATGAAGTCTAAATTATCTTCAAAAATAAAATTTGCTTCAGCATTTTTCTCAGTCTTCTTCAGGGAGGCTTGATACAGGTCAATCAGGTGCTTTGGCGTACGACATGTACGTGACCAGTGCCCTTTTCCTCCATATCTATAGCATGCATTTTTTGCATTTGCTGCTTGCACCGTTTCATGCTTTTGATCCTTCCTTTTCCACTGTTGGCGGTGAGGATGGTTCTTTGGTGCATTATTATTACCATGATTAGTGTTTCTTCCCCGACCACGGCCATGACCATGACTGGGGGCACGTCCTCTTCCACGCTTAGCTTGGTGGAAGTTTATCTCATTCACTTCAGGGAATGGACAAGAACCAGTAGGTCGGCTTTTATGGTTTTTCATTAATAGCTCATTATGTTGCTCGGCTACAAGAAGATATGAGATAAGTTTAGAATACTTTTTGAATCCCATCTCTCAATATTGCTGCTGCAGGAGCATGTTCGAGGTATGAAAAGTGGTGAAAGTTTTCTCCAATATATCATGATCAGTAATGTTATCACCACATAATTTTAATTGAGAAATAATTCTGAACATAGCAGAATTATACTCACTGATAGATTTAAAATCTTGTAGCCTTAAATGAGTCCAATCATATCGTACCTGTGGAAGAACGACCATCTTCAGGTGGTCATATCTATCTTTCAAATTATCCCACAGTATGACTGGATCTTTAACAGTAAGATTTTCTATTTTCATGCCCTCATCAAGGTGATGGCGTAGGAATATCATTGTTTTGGCACGGTCTTGGTTTGATACCTGATTTTTGTCCTTGATGGTGGCTGCTAGACCCATCGCATCAAGATGAATTTCGGCATCAAGCATTCAAGACATGTAGCTTTTGCCTGATATATCCAGGGCTACAAATTCAAGTTTAGAAAGATTTGACATTATTTAGAAAAAGAAAATTCGTACCTGTGATATTTTCAAAGTATTTGCTCGAGATGATAGAGTCTCGTGCTGATAACGTGTTATAAAATAAAAACTGTAAAGTAAATAAACCGAAGACAAGTATAGAGAGAGATTGGTATATTATTCAAACATCAAACTTATGTACATAATGAACTGAAAACTCCTCTATTTATAGAAGAAAGGAAGCAGTTGCGAGGCTTTTCAGGAAGCAGCTGTAAGGCTTTTCTTTAGTTGCTTGTAAACTGTCTGCATGAGCTGCTTACAACCTGCCTGTTTAATAAGAAGCTGCTGCAAATCATTTCATTGAGCTGCTTGCAACCTGCCTGTATCAGCTGCTTGTAGATAAACTTCAACAGAGTACTAAATGGATAATCTTCTTCAGGAAGATTATCTATAGCGGATTAATAAATGGACATCCACAATATAATTATTTTCATAACAATACTAAGGTTTTTTTTTGTTGACCTTTTTCTTAAAAAATAAAAATGAATTGTTGGCGTAATAATGACAAATAACTAGAAAAATAAAAATCCTTAAATGAGAAATACAGATTTTATTCTTCTGATAATCGATAATACTTGACTAAATGACTACTTTAGATTTTTAATATGTCACGACAAATTTTAGATTATAACTTAGATACTGTATCATACACTGAAACAAAAAAAAAGTGAGATAATCTCTGAAAATAAATGTGGAGCTAATTTCTTGCGCCTAATTTAAATAGTTAATCAATTTAAAATCTGAAAATGTTTTTGTGATTAATCCCTAGAGTTGTTTTATATCCTATTATCATGTATTCTCTTGCTATTTGCAAGTTCTTGCCGTAGAAGAAAGTTTTCAATGGCGTGACTTAATTTATTAAATTAAAAAAATGTCAAACAGTTCGGTTTTTTGCCAAACTTTTAATTAGTAAGCCCAACGTATAATAGTTAGAAATTTTATTATGACTCCAAGCATTTTACATTGGAAAATAAATTCTGCCACGAATTTTCATTGACAATTAGAACCTAATTTTATGGTTCGAAAGTAAGACGTGTTAAAACCAAATAGTCAATAAATTAATAAGTAGATATGAATTTGCATATTCTCGTAATGTGGAATTGGAAAGTCTTTCATATTTCTATTTGTTTTATTTATTTTGGACTTTTGCCTTTTTCAAATTGTCCATATCTGAAAAGGCATACATTTTTCCTTGTGCATGCTATTGACTAAAATTAGAATGGCATGAAAAGCTATAACCATAACACTTCACTTTTAGGTCACTCGTAGTTTTGTCCAACGAAGATATATTTTATATGGAGAATACTTATTTCCATTCCATTGTTTACCCTAAAAATTGAGTAACAATTAAACTTATATTGTAATTTTAAGGATATGTGATTTAAACCAGTACCAATTGATAAACAACGAATTAAATAGATAAATTGAACAATAAAATAAATCAAACTGGTATGCAAACAACGCCTCGACCTCGATTCGAGATAGTCTCGAGGTTAGTTAATAAGAACAGTAGAGGATGGAACAAACAACGATGAACAGTAAGTAAAACAAAGAAGACAACGTGTGTGTATATTCTTATTAATGAAAAAAAAATATTCTCTCCTTACAAGTGAATGGGATTCCTCTTTATATAATAAAGGAATCCTAAATAGGGTACAACTCTAATAACGGAAGTAGATCCCATGATTGGCACTAATAACTGCTTTGATTTGATCTGTTCCGGAATTTTCGCCGTGATCTTTGACCGGTTACTGATATCTCGCCATTCCGTTACTACGCCTTACTCGAAGTCTGTCATGCTTGATCTCGATTGTTGCTGGCCTCAATCTCAATGAGCACTTCGATCTTCAGGCTTGATGTTCTATCTTCGAGCTCAAGCCCGATCTATTATGAGGTTACCCTCGAGGCAACTCCCCTGCCAACGAAATCGGGTATGCCCGATTTCGACCGTATACAAATAGTCCCCTCGTTTTTTGGAGTGTAACGAGAAGAAATGAATTCGAGACTTCTATTTAATACCTCGATCAATTATGACGTCAACATCGTGACGTAAGCGATTGAAGCGTCGCTTTTGCACAGTTTTCAAGGTCATTAATTAACGCCAGTTGATGGTCGGCCAATAAAGCTTTCAAATCATCAAAGTGGCTATTATAAATAGACCACCTTTATAATATTCTCAAACTTTACTTTCAAACTTCTTCTAATCTTCAAAAGCTCTTCTATTTTCTTCAAGTTCATCAACTTTGCCGGTTTCCGCGTGCCAATCTCTTATTAAAACACAAATTCTGCATTCTTCTTCCTTAAACCTCATATAGTAATGGCAAAAACATCAAAGACCGTTCCTCAAGAAGAAAAGTCCTCCTCATCGCGGCCGACCGGTGACAAAACACCGGTGAAGCCACGTATCGAAGAGTGCATCCCCGGGCCATGTGAACTTACTTCCGACTTTAAAGTCGAAAAACCCTCTTCGGTTCCTGGCCGATGCAAGCCCATGTCTAGATATATCTGTTCGATATCCAAAGGCGATCTCGAGTAGGTGAAAAATGACTGCTACTAGGAGAATAAAGAGGTAGTGATTCCTACCCCCGAGTAGGATATCACCACTCATGTGAAAGGGTTCTTAAGTGTGTATACTTACCCTTTCATACTAGGTTCTGTCGATCCAGTCATAATCGACTTCTGCCGCCAATACCGGGTAACCCTAGGCCAGATCTACCCCTCTTTTTGGCGCATTGTCATTTTGCTCAGATTCTTCTCAAGCAAGGTCGAGGGGATGTCTTTCACTCTCAATTATCTCATTTGGCTATACAAACCCCGTCTTTATCGGGGCGGACTGATAAGGCCTCAGCGCCGGGTCACGAAGGTGCTGTTCTCAAGCATAGGCGAGGATAAGGACAAAGGATGGATGGGCCGGTTTGTCCGAGTCAGGATCTCCGACTTAATCCACGCTGAGAAGATGCCATTCCCCGAAGAATGGAACATGAAGCGTATGTAGAACCTCACCGATAATGATTGATTACTTGTTATGTTTCCTTTACCTCTTCTCATTTATATTCTTCTTTATGGTGCTGCTTCCCCCTGGTTTCCTGGTGCAGTCCCAGACCTTGCAGGTTGGGTTTGACAACTGGTTTCAACCTCTTTATATGTTGAGCGCTCGTGGCGCGATTTGGCCAAGGGTCGATGGGAGGCCAAAAATCATGGTAAGTTCCCCTATTCGTGTTTGATGCTTTCCTGTGAAATACTTCTTTTTAACTTGATTTCTTCTCATATAGGTCTTGGAGATAATGTCGTCATGAGACTGCTTCCCCTTGGGGAAGAGGAGGTCCCAAAGCCGACCAAAGACAAGAAAAGGATCAGGGCCTCGCCTCCAGATACCCCAAAGCCCAGGAAAAGCAGGGCTCAAAAGCCGAACACTGATCCCGTCGTTCTATCTGTAGATGTAGTCCAAACGCTACGAGATGAAGACGAGGAGGGAGAAGATGCCGACTTCCTACTGGTGGCTTGGAAGAGGGGAGGCATCGAAGCTTCGAGAACTGCTGAGTCGGTGACGGTCGAGGAGGTTCAGCCACAGACCGAGGTGATCTCGGAGAAGGTCCGAGCAGAGTCCCCGAGTCATCGAGTGTTGATGATGCCTCCTGCCGTGATGAACAACCGGTAGGTGTGCCCAAAGGGTCTAGTTCTGAGGCCCTTCAAAGAGAAGAGAATGCCCCGAGTTACTCGCTCGGGGCAATTAACATTGATGACTCGCCGCCCGGCCCTACATTTTCTGAGGGGCAGTTTCGGGATGCCCGGTACATGGGGACCCCCGACGGCCCCGAAGAGGATGATATATTTCGCAGCTGCTTCGCAGAGGTCGATGATGTTCCCGACCTGGACGCATCACTCTCTTTTGATGAGGCTCAACAGTTTCTGAGCCAAGTGAGTTTTAGCCCATGTTACCATGCTTGCGTTTGTTCTTATTTCTCTAAGTCTGATTTCCTTCCTTTCTGTACAGGCTATGGCGCTCCATCGAGAAGCGTACTCCAAATACCAAGCTGAGCAGGCCTGGTGTGAGGCTGATCTCAAAAAGCTTACGGAGGAGAGAGACGCCCTCAAAATTCTCTATGTGCAAAAAGAAGAGGAGATCATGAGCATTCGAGCCGAGCTGACAAGAGCTCATCAAGATCAGACCGAGCTCACTGAATGGGTAATATAAATTTTTGGGAGCTTGTTATGTATTAACTTGATATTGGCGACTAACACTTTGATCTTACAGGTTCAGCAGAAGGCCGAATTGGTTGAACAGCTTCGTGAGGAGGCCAAAATGAAAGAGGCAGATACTTTGGGGTGGAAGCATAACATGGACCGTCTTGCCTCGGAGAAAGATGCGGTTCGGGCCCAACTCTCTTCGGTTGAGCGTCAACTCCAAAGTGTGAAGGGGGAGAACTTGGCCCGAGCCTAGAGGGTTGAGAAGCTCGAGACTCGATTGGCCGCTGAGCTTGCAAATGCCACATCTGAGTCAGAGGTGCTCGTGGCCTCTTACCGAGCCGACGCTGAAGCCGCCAACACTTGGGCAAAGGAAATTTCTGATGCTGCTGATGTTAGATTGTCCCATGTTGCCAAGCATGCTAGGCGCCAGTCTCGAAGAGAGACTCTTGAGGAGGTACATACTCGTGGCTTCGACCTCACGGCTGATATCGAGAGTGCGAAGATTTTGGAGGACGAGGCCGAAGCGTTGTTTTCCGATGATGAAGACTCTGCGAGTGGATCCGAGAGCGGAGGAGATGAAGATAAAGCTCCCGAAGATGCGGCTCCCGAGGCGGACTAGGCACTTAGGATTTTTTTTCTCCTTTTGTTTTTTGTGTAAGACCCTGTGTGGTCTTTGTAAATACTTTGCATATATGAAAGATTCATTTTCTTTCCGTTTCGTCTCCGATTTCTTATTTATGATAAATTCTGTTTTGCCTTTGCCTTGTGAAAACTTTGTTACAATTGGGTTATTGTAGCCTCTATAATCGAGTGAGCAATAGCTCGAACTCAAAGTAGAACAAACCTTTAGGTTTTTTAGTTAAACGAAGGTGAGTCTCCAAGCTCAACAATATGTTCGGAATTTTGATTTTGGATGGCTTGATCGAAGCCATAATTGTACTATTTTTATAGCTGAGTAAGTTTCGAACTCACAGTAACAAACCCCTTAAGGTTTTATATCAAATAATGATGAATCCTCGAGCTATATTCAAGTCAGTTTTATTTGAGCTCGGAATAGTAGAACCCTTAGGTCCGAATTGAGTGAGAACAAAATCTCGAACTCTAAGTGTATTGACCCTTAGGCTCTTTAGATTGGGCCGATATGGCCTCTAGAAGATTGCTATTTTTTCCCTTTTTCGGCTTAGAAGACTTAGTAAAAAATTTCTTTATGCCTTAACACGTATTCTTTACCCATTGGGTTTTTTGAGGGTTCGATGTCGATTGAAACCCCTTTGCTTTTTGTGCCTTAATACATTTGTGTGAAGATAATTTGATACCTCTTAAGGTTTTTCGAGGGGTGATTTTATTGAAGCCCTTTTGATTACTTGCCAAGGGTAGCCTTTTTTAACCGGTTTTTCAAAGAATTCGAAGGCATATTTTTATTGCGGGATTCGGACGTCTCCGAACTGCCTTAATTTGGCCGTAGCCTTTGGGTATGCCTCTTGGGCTTACTTCCCAATAACACTTCGAACTTGTTCGAAGTGTTAGTCCCCCAGAATGATGGCCTTGGCCTATAGATCGAGGGGTTCCTATTTGAGGTCTTATGAATTTGAGTTTAGATTACTCGAATATGTCGATCGTCGACGGCAGTCCCCAAGTGTACGAGGTATATTTGCACTTTGCCCTCGAGCCATTTCTCACAAAATCATAAGTATGGAGCTTGTATAATAGAAAATTTTCTTTGAGACACAAAATATTTGATATAGTAAGAATGCTTCTTTGTATAATTTATACATGCATACATGTTTTGCCATCGGGGCTCGACTAATCTATACGGACATGGTTCATTCGACCGTTTGGCCCATTACAAAGTTTCTCTATCGAAACCCTTTGACACGAAGTATTTTCCTCAAAAGTGTAACATCTGAGGGTGATGCCCCCCATTATTCGAGGTTGATTGTAAAAAAGCCTTGGATACTGTTGAATTGTCCTCAGGTAGCACATAATTTTTGCCTCGTTAAAAACCTCGCCGAAAAAACCCACTTGTGACAAAAACCGATCTAAGGGAAAAAGAGTGCAACGCATGCTTTAAAACCTGAGGCCTCGATGTTTTCGATTGAACACCTGCAGTGAGTTAGTGTCGAATATATAAATGAAAAAAGGGGGTAAAGTCATACCTTAGCAATAATACCGTTTGAGAAGTGATATGTTCCAATTATTTGGCAGTTGTTCGCGGTCCATTGTGTTGAGCTTATAAGATCCCTTTCCGACGATGTAAAGGACTTGGTAGGGTCCCTCCCAATTTGGGCCGAACTTCCCTTCAATAGGATCTCGAGTGTTGATGGTGACTTTCCTCAGGACTAAGTCCCCGACTCTGAAGTGGCTAAGGTTGGTTCTCGAACGAGTGCGGCTTCTCGTTTTTCATCTAATAATTCGAGGCTAGTATTCATAGCCTCATGATTTGACTCTTCTGTTGTATGTCGAAACCTGGCACTAGGTTCCTCGACTTCGACTGGAATCAAGGCTTCGGAGCCATATACTAAGGAGAACGGGGTTGCCCCCGTACTGGACTTTGATGTTGTTCGATATGCCCAAAGGACTTCGGGTAGAATTTCTCTCCATTTCCCTTTAGCGTCGTCCAACCTATTCTTTAGGTTTTGAATGATAGTCTTGTTCGTCGATTCAGCCTGTCCGTTCCCACTAAGGTGATACAACATTGATAATATCATTTTTATTTTGTGGTCTTCGAGGAATTTCGTCACTTTGCTACCAATAAATTATTTTCCATTGTTGCACACTATTTCGGCGGGTATCCCAAATCGACATACGATGTGTTCCCAGATGAAGTCTATAACCTCTTTCTCTCTCACTTTCTCGAACGCCTATGCTTCAACCCATTTAGAGAAATAGTCACTCATAAATAAAATGAACTTAGCTTTACCTGGGCACGATGGTAGAGGGCCGACGATATCCATTTCCCATTTCATGAATGGCCATGGGGATAAGACTAAATGAAGTTGTTCTCCGGCTGATGGATCATCGGTGCAAACCTTTGATATTTATCACATTTTCTAACAAACTCCTTAGTGTCTTTTTCCATGCTATCCCAATAGTATCCTGCTCTAATGATTTTGTGAATCAGTGATTCGGCACTGGAGCGGTTCCCACAAGTGCTTTCATGGACCTCTCGTAGAACATAATTGGTGTTTCCTGGTCCTAAGCATACTGCCAATAGTCCATCGAATGTCCTTCTGTATAATGTTCCATCTTCAGCCAATGTGAATCGAGCAGCTTTGGTTTGTAGGGCCCTCGACTCTTTAGGGTCCGATGGGAGCTTTCATTTCTTCAAGTATTCAATATATTTATTCCTCCAGTCCCAGGTTAAGCTTGTAGTGTTTATCTTGGCATGACCTTCCTCGATCACGGATCTCGAGAGTTGAATGACAGTCCCCGAGATGATCTCATATTTCTCGACCGATGACCCCAAATTTGCAAGTGCATCAGCCTCATTGTTTTACTCTCGAGGTACATGCTGCAAAGTCTATTCCTTGAAACAGTGCAAAGTTACTTGCAGTTTGTCCAAATACTTTTTCATTCTATCCTCTCGAACTTCAAAGGTTTTGTTTACTTGGTTCACCACCAGTGAAGAGTCACACTTGGCTTTAATGACTTCTGCTCCCAAGCTTTTAGCTAGATCGAGACCTGCAATCATGGCCTCGTACTCGGCCTCATTGTTAGTCAACCTAGAAGTTTTGATAGAGCAAAGTGGGTAAGTGGTTAATACGCATATGAGGTGACATTGAAAGTATGGTCTTAAATTTCTAGAGGCGCTTATTAGTGCAAATGCTAATTTTTCCAAGTGTAGATATCTAGTTTCTGCTTCTCCTAAGGTTCGACTTACATAATAAACGGGAAATTGCGTACCTTGCTCTTCTCGAACTAGGACACTACTTACCGCGATTTTTAATACTGCCAAGTACAAGTAAAGTTTCTCATCTGCCTTTGGAGTGTGAAGCAGTGGTGGGATTGATAGGTATCGCTTCAATTCCTCTAATGCCTGTTGGCATTCCGGGGTCCAGGCGAAATCGTTCTTCTTTTTGAGTAGAGAGAAAAATTTGTGGCTTCGATCCGATGACCTCGAAATGAATCGGCCTAAGGCATCTATCCTTCCAGTTAGCCTCTGCACGGCTTTTACACTGTCCACGACAGTGATGTCTTCGATGGCCTTGATTTTAAAAAAGAAACTTGCCCGAACCGACCCCGAAAGCACATTTCTCGGGGTTGAGCTTCATGTTGTATTTCCTTAAAATCTCTAGCGTTTCCTGCAAATAAGCCAAATGGTCCTCTGCGTGCAGGGACTTAACTAGCATGTCATCAATATAAACTTCCATTGATTTACCTATTTGTTCTTCAAACATTTTATTTACTAGGTGTTGGTAAGTAGCTCCTATATTTTTTAGCCCGAAGGGCATTACATTATAACAATATGTTCCATACTTGGTGATAAATGAAGTCTTTTCTCAGTCCTCCAGTTCATTTGGATTTGATTGTACCCGAAATAGGCATCGAGAAAAGTAAGGATCTCGTGGCCGGCCGTGGAATCGATCATGCGATCGATGTTAGGCAGTGGAAAAGAATCTTTGGGGCACACCTTGTTTAAATCCTTATAATCTATACACATTCTAAGTTCGTTCCCTTTTTTAGGGACTACAACTACATTGGCTAACCATTCGGGATATTTCACCTCCCGAATGGGCCCTATTTTGAGAAGCTTAGTTACGTCGTCCTTTATGAATGTGTGCTTTACCTCGGACTGGGGTCTTCTCTTCTGCTTCACCGGTTTGAACCTAGGGTCCAGGCTTAGCTGATGCGTCGTTATCTCCGGTGGGATCCTTGTCATGTCTAAATGGGACCAAGCAAAACAATCTATGTTATCAACAAGAAATTGAATAAGCTTTTTCCTGAGTTCGGGGGTTAATCCCATTCCCAGGTATACCTTTCGCTCGGGCAGGTACTCGATCAATATAACCTGTTCCAGCTCTTCGACTGTTGATTTGGTGGCGTCAGATTCTTCGGGAACAATAAAAGTTCGAGGGGTCAGAAAATCCTCCTTTTTTTCTATCTCCTGCTTCCCCGATTCGGTCGAGGCTGGTGGCTATGATTGCTATTTTACTTCATGTTTACCTTTGATGCTCGACCTTTCCGAGGTTGATAGTGTCGATATCGGTGTTACCTCATCGACCGCAAATTGGTGTGGCTGCCACTGCCTTTTGTTCTCCAACTGGAACAATTTTCTTTGAGACAACTAATCGACCTCTTGTATGCTTAGAAGGGAGCTGCTATTTTGCACTGCCTGGAGACTTTGGACGCCTAAATTTTGAAGCTGCATCGCAATCATACTGCTGAACATTCTGTGCAAAATCATCCAAAATGGGTTCGTGCATCAGAACCTGCTGTACACTCTTCCCCTCCTTATTCATCACATGTTCCTGCTTGTTGCTCAAGGCATTAAAAGAGTTAGAAAACTCGATGTTCCTTGGTGTAGTAACCTGCTCTTTCACGCCTGGAGATCTCCTTTTATTAGGTGATCGATTTACTACTGCTTGCTTCAGCTCAATCTGCTGCACCTTAACATTGTTTGAAGATCCTTTTTTACTCGACCCCATTGTCCAGTGTTCAGTATTCTTTGCATCAATGTTATCACCCTTTACACCTTCCTTCAATGCACCAGTAGCTCTACCCTACAAACCAGGTATTTGTGCACCAGCAATAACTTGATCAACTACATGCTTTTCAACTGATTCAATCACTACAACAGTAGGATGATCCACTCCAACGTCCTCCTCCTACACATCTAATGATATTTGTGTCTAAATACCAGCCTTTTCATTAACATTAAGCTATTGTTGCACCCTAACTGTTTGCTAATTATATAACTATGAAAACCAACTCCATCCAACTTAGAACCATTTGTAAGACTGAGCCCACAACCTTGTAAATTCTAGCCAAAGCTATACTAGCAGGGATATCTCGTGGTAGTTTAGATTGATCCTTATTAATTGTTGAAGCATCACCTACCTCTGACACACAATTTTGCCCAGCCTCCTTTTGTTCAATCTTAGGATCATTAAACTTCTGCCCAGTTACAGGAACTGAAGCATTAAGAGCCCTAGTAACATTTGCATGCGGATCAACTGGAACACCCCTATTAACATGTCTTCTAGTTTTTTCAAGTTGCTCGACCACTGTTACTACTTGTTGGTTACTAGAAATAGTCGCTCGACTCCCAGCATGCCTTTACAAAATTATTCTATCACATGAAGCCTCCTCAGCACCATCTAGTTTTTTCCCAGCATTAGATACAACCAATTCCTTTTTTCCATCCTCTTGCACAGTAGCACTTTGTTGATTTTTACCAGCTTGAAATTGCACTAACTTCTGCTGCCCATGCTTTGATCTTGTACTGAAGCTTCTACCACTTGTTGGCGAGATCTTTTTGAACTCAAAAAATCCCTAGCATCCCCTTTTAATTGTTCTACACTAGCCATCTCAACAACAACCAGCAATGCATGCACTGCCCTTTGTTCTTTCTCACTAAGATCACCTTCCTTAGACTTAGCCATCATCAAACGACATGCAATTTCTTCATGTCCTTGATGTTTACAGTAGGTGTAGTACTTAGGAAGGTTGTCATACACCACCTCCTGATAGTACTCCACGAATTTCCCAGTACCTTTATCGACAATAAGCAACTTAACCTTCTTAGGGTATTTGTCTAAGTGATCAAGTAATACCTTCACCCTAGCAGCACTTGGTCTGGATCAATCCTATGTAGGTTTGTTCACAGCAAGAGGCTTCCAACACGCTGAAGCAATTGATAGTAGAGATTCTTTAGCAAAAAAATTTGGCGGTAGCTCGTGAAACGAAATCCACGCGACTACTTTTGACGTCTCTTCTCTAGGATTGAACCCTAGTGTCCATGGAAAGGTTCTAAAAATATATTCTTCACCCTTAAGCTTTATATAACCAGTAGACCTTGATAAAACCTGGAAAAAATCTTCATACAGATCCAACCTAACCAAAATATGGCAAAATTCAAGCTGTCCAATATTGCAGCGGCCTTTAACTTCTAACTGGACTGGGAGAATCCTCTGTAACTCTTGTAACTCAGGTTTTCCATGGGAAAACTTCATAATAACAGATTGATGCAAACCTTCTTCAATGGTGAATTCATTAACCTCCTCCATGGTGAATTCTATTGTTGGTTCTCCATGAACAAACTTAACAGGGAATAAGTCGATTTTGGAATTTGTTGGGGCAGATTGCTTTGCATAAACTCTAGCAGCATATGAGTGGTTAGGGTTAGGGTTTGAGAGTGTTTCATTAGGGTTTTAGATTGTCTCTCTCACAGAAAAAGGCTGGGGAGAGGTCGCGGCAACCATGGCTACTCAAAGCTCCATGAAATTGCCCAAAGGAGATGAGAGAGAGGAGATAGCGTTTCGGTTTGGGTTTTTATATTTTTGTGTTTGATTCATGGTTATAGATGTTATTTTTTGATATTTTGAGCTTGTGAGTGAGTTCGTATGAGGTTTATATACTTGTGTGGATGTTGGTTCTGGGGTGCGAGGGGCTGAGTGAGTTTCAGATTGGGTTTTTGAAGGTTCAGATTTTGCTGGTACTGCAGACTCGCAATTGCGATTATCTGCTTGCATTTGTGATTGTTCATATTCGCGGAATGATGATCCCATTTTTGATGTTGGGCTGTGAAGGCCAGCTTCGCATTTGTGAAGCTGGTGTCACAATTGCGACATCTATAATTGCGAAGGGGAGTCCGCATTTGCGATACTTGGTCACATTTGCGAGCTTCCTGGTCACAATTGCGATGATTGAAGCTGAGGGATCCAGTTGCTTTTGTGAGCCTTTTCTCGCATTTGCAAGGCTCGTAATTTTGAATGTCTGTTCGCATTTGCGACTTCTGCAGCTGACTATATTGAAGGAGTTTCGAGATTTAGACCCATTTTCTCATATTTTGAGTCCTAGACTTGGAGAGGGGAATTTTTGAAGAGGATTTTTACACAAGGCAAGAGGGTAAGTGATTTCTTCTTGATCTTGATATTATATCTTATTCCCCCTGGATTATATTACACCTAGATTATGGAATTTGGAAGAGAATTTTGGGGGGTTTTGACTATGTTTTAGAAAATGAAAATTGGGGACTTGAGAGTGGATTGGGACTCGATTTTGAAATCTAATCACATATTTGGACTCGTGGGGTTATGGGTAGCCGAGATCTATCCCTTGACTCGAGTTTTGATTGTGGGGCCCAGGGTTGACTTTTGTTGAGTTTTTGATAATTTTTCAAAGATCGAGGCTTTATTGATTGGGATTACTTCCTATAGACTTCCTTGGTTGATGTTTGGTTAGATCTGAGCGTTAGAGATGATTTCTCAAGGAAATGTGATTTTGGAGCTTTTGACTAACCTGGATAAGGTAAGTGTCTTGCCTAGCTTTTGTTGAGAAATTTTCCTACTAATTGATGATGTTTGCTACATGCAGGGGTGATGCATATATGAGGTGGCGAGCGTATATACATGTGCCATGGGTATTCATGCTCATGGTGGATTTTAGATTACTCGATGCCTTTTTTGGTTGTGTATTCTACTTGATTCTATGTGTTATTAAATTAATTGACTACGTGAGCACAATAAACCATGCTAGAGCTAATGTTAAGTCTATTGGTGCCTTGCTTTAAATATGATAAACTAATCTTGAGATCGATACTATACTTGCCTCGGACATAGTCACACATATATTGTGAACACGCGCCCTTCTTGTGTTATGCCTTTAATTGAAGTAGGACTACTTGAGTTCCTTCCCACGTTAAAAACTATGAAATGGATTTCGATGCTTATTTGGGACATGATAATCATTTGGGTGACGTATTACATGTTGGGTCCGTGTTCATATGAACTTATAGGCATACATCCTACCTAGTGATCGTCCTTTGTATACATGCACACATACATACATGGTTATTTCGCAGTCCACGTGCATCATACATGCTTATTTTCCCATTCATATGCATACATCACTGCATATGATTTTTGTATATGGACTGAGGTGATGACACAAAGTCTTTAACATGCGGATTGTGATGTGATATTGATTTGGCATGGGGTATTTGCCGTGCAAATTGTGATGTGATATTGATTTGGAATGAGGTCTTTATCGTGTGATTGTGATGTGGTACGAGGTTTTTGCCCTAAAGTTGTGAGGATATTGTTACTGTTAGGGCACGAGGTCTTTGCCGTGCACCTATTGTTATGCATGAGGTTGTTGACGTGCAACATGTGGAAACGGATCCACCCCCTAGGGTTGACCTTTTATATTTTTCTCTTGATGGCGTACACGCAAATTGAGGCACCATGTTGATGTGATTAATTATGCACATGTGGCGATATAAGGGTGGCATTCTTGATTATGAACATGTGGCAGCATAAGGTTGGCATTTCAGTGATGATGTTGTGTGGAGTATAAGGGGGCATTATGCACATGTGGCGGTATAAGGGTGGCGTTCTTGTAATGACCCGACTGGTCATTTTGAGAATTAGTTTCTCGTTTGGTGACTTAAGGTCTCGAGTAGCTTTGTATTATGTATTTTGACTTGCGTGTGTGGTCGGGTTCGGTTTTCTAATGATTCAGGATTGATTTGGAACGTTGATTCTTACTTAAGAAGCTTAAGCGACAAGAGTTGACCGAAGTTTGAATTTTGTGTAGACGACTCCGGAATGGTATTTTGAAGATTCCAATAGCTTCGTATGGTGATTTTGGACTAAGGCGTATGTCCGGATTTTGATTTGGAGGTCCGTAGGTTGATTTGATGCATTTTGGCAAAATTTGAAAATTTAAAGGTTTAGAATGTTCATAAGTTTGACCGGGAGTTAACTTCGAGGTTATCGGGTTCGGATTATTGTTCTGGGAGTTGGAATAGGTTTGACATATCAATTGGAACTTGTGTGCAAAATTTGAATTCATTCCAGATTGGTTAGGCTTGAATCAGACGCTTGGTTTGAAGTTTATAAACTTAAGAGATTGATCTTGATCAATGATTCGTGGTTTTGATGTTATTATGTGTGATTTGAGACCTCAAGTAGGTCCGTATTATGTTTTGGGACTTGTTGGTATGTTCAGACGGGGTCCCGAGTGGCTCGGGTGAGTTCGAGGTGGTTTCAAACCATTTCTAGGCCATTTTTAGTTACTGGTTTTTGGCCACATGGGTGTACGTCACGATCACGGACTTTGGGTTGCGTTCATGAGGAGAAAATTGCTATTTGGGCACTATGAATCGCGATCGTGGAAGCCTTTTCGCGATCGTGCAGAAGAAATTTCTGCTGTCACAAGACTGACTTTGGAAGCTTATATCTTGCAATCTATAAGGAACTTGGAGATGATCCAAAAATGAAAGTTGTAGCCTATTGTTTCTACTTTTTAAAAATTATACCGTTTGGCATTTGGATTTTTGTACAGAGCGTTATGGCCATTATACTAGAGGCTATCTAGAAGAGTTGGGCAAGCTTGTTGGAATTTGTTCATCGTGATCGCTGGAACATGGCCTAGATCGCGAAGGGTAAAAATTGAGCTAGAATTTTTTTTGAATCGCGACCGCGAGGTTAGAGACCGCGATCATGAAGAAGGACCCCCGGCAGTGCATTAAAACATCAAATTTCAGGATTTTGAGTTCATTTTCTTTACTTTTTGAGTTCTTGGAGCGCAAGTAAGGCGATTTTGGAGGAGATAAACACCCAAATCGTGAGGGTAAGTAATTTTATCTTTGTTTTGATTATATATATTTTTTTCCATGGATTATTACTCCTAAATTAAGGATTTGAAGAGAAGAAATTGAGTTTTGAACATCGATTCGAAGTCGGATTTGAGTGAATTTAGTATGGTTGGACTCATAATTGAATGGGTTGTCGAATTTTGTGAGTTTTATCAGGTTTCGATGAAACGCCCCGACCTCAGGGAGCACGAACGGTGCTCAACCGAGATACCCTGGTCAAGCAAGCCTTTACAATACCTTCTACCCAACTCACCCATGAATAAATAGAAGAATACATTTCATTAATTAGACAGTAAGAGGTCATGTGAAAACACTAGTTCATTTTCATTAGTTACGAGATTAACAAGTATCCAAAATAGTACATTGTACAATCATAGTTAAAGTGGAACAGATGATACGATTACAACATTTTTAGTTTAACCTTCCCAAAAACAGATACAACCTACACTATGTCTACGGAGCCTCTAATAGGAACAAAAGAGTGCTATGACAGTGCCGGTAACAAGGCCCCGGCTATACCTCAAAATGCTATGTACAAAGGATAAAAGATACAAGACTCCAAAATGAAGTGGGGCTCACCAAATCAGCTGAGGAGAGGGTGTGCTGCTATCACTGATCAATACCACCTGATATGGAACCACCTGCATCCAATAAAGATGCAGCACCCCTGTCAAAAGGGACGTTAGTACATATAGAATAATACTAGTATGTAAAACTAAACACCCTCTCAATAGAACGAGCAACAGTAAACGGAGAATAAAACATGAAATCAATAAGAGACTCAAACAATATCAAGGTGTCAAGTTAGGGGAAAGGTAAATTTCAAATAGGTTTAGTAATTTAAGTTGGGAGATCTTTAGTACCGATACACCACCATATTTTAGCACGGAGTCCGATCTCAGCTTGACCGGCTAAGCCGTCTTACCTCGAGACATACACTCACAATACCACCATGTGCGCGGCATGGCGTCCGATCTCAGCCCGATCGGCTAAGCCGTCTCACCACTATGCCGTGTGGGTCGACATCACATCACATCTCGCTAGCAATAATCTCATCCCATTTAAGGGGAAGCATCTCATTCTTGGCACATTGGCCGTACTTCATAATTCATGTTTTTTTACATGTCATTCATTTTATTGGTATCATTGGCCATAACGCAATATCATTCTTGGCACATTGGCCGTACTTCATAATTCATGCTCACTATTCCACTTTTCAAACATTAACACGGATTGTCAACAACAAACATTTCTATTCAAGACTTTAAGCACACATTTGAGCAATTTAGGGTCTTAGGCACATGTGATTTCTTACACAATTTGATATGATCACTTTCATTTGGGCTTGACTTGAAGTCACAATATTTTAATACATACTCATACATTGAACACACTCCCGAAGAATAACATAACATGATAAGAATATTCCAGAACATATTTTGAATATATTCATATAAATACATCTTTCGACACAAAACTTATTCATAAAATTCAATTCATAATGGACAACTCGGGACTTAGAAGAACATCGTGGGAATTCAATTCTAAGAGAGAAGTTTAGCTAACATACATTTCCTCGAGCTTTTTAAATTACTACAATGTTCCGAAAATCTTAGCCACTTCGATCTATTTAGAGATATAGCAAAATTGAACACAAATCAGGAAAGAGTTCATAGTTCCAGCTCACTTGAGAATTTTATCAAACACTAGGTGTGCATTAAGGTTTCAAGGTCCTCCTATGGTGGATTCTTTCACCCCACTACCCAAAGTTCACCAAAAAGAGTTCAACAATCTTCCCACTACCCTTGATGGTACATGCATGTAAAATAAACAACTCTCACACCCAAGAATTGCTTGGCTTACTATCTATTTTCAATTAAAATCACGAAATTGAGGGCTATGGAGTAGAACCTTACCTCTAGGATGAAGACCTAGTGAATTCTTCTTGCAAATTCTTCAACTTTGAGCAAGAATTGATGGATGATGAGCTTAGGCACTTCCCCTCTCACTCTATGGCACTCCCTCTCTCTAGAATATATGTTTTCCCTTTTAAAATGATCCTCAAGCCTATTTTATAAGAATGGGGTCGGGTTCAAAAATTAGAAAAAATGAAGCCCTGATGCAGGTCTGTGGTCGCATATGCGACCGCATAACGCTTCTGTGGTCCGCAAAATGGACCGGATAATGGCCCTCCGGAACTGGGCACCCCTGCCTCACTCTGTGAGTGGTCTGCAGTCCGCAGACCTGTTCTGCGGTCGCATAATGCACAACAGAATATTCCTCCGAAATGTTTTTGTATTTGATCTGCGAGGGATTATGCGGCCCGCAAAATGATTATGCGGCCGCATAATGGATAGCATAATGGTCCAAAAATTTTGCCCAAATTTTTGCCTCGGTCTGCGGCAGATATGCGTTCCGCAGATCAGTTCTGCGACCGCAGAATGGACCGCAGAAAAGTTGTGCTGCTACATCCTCCCCAATGCACTTTTCAACCCAAAAAGTTCAAACCACGAAACCCCAGGTCTTAGGTAAAACTTTACGGGGCCTTACATCCTCCCCCACTTAAGATCATTCGTCCTCGAATGAGGGCCAAAATTTGCCATTAGAAACCAATGTAACTCAGCTGCTATAACACACCAACAATTCCAACTTTTGACTAACTCCCCAAATTTCCAAAATTTTTGCCAGAGTTTCCCCTATAACTAGGCCTATCCACGTGTCAGAGAATCCCAGAAACCAACCCTAACAACATATACATGAACCAACGAGGCAGTATATCATGGAAACAATGGCAACTATGGCCTTACGAGCAGTATATCACCAAAAGGGAACACCCTTAACATCAATTGTACAAAATATGCATAATTCATAGAAGTTAAACTCTTAATATTTTTACAGAACACAACTTTCTAAATACATGGTTATTCAAACAAATGAGGGTATTTCTTCCTCAGCCTCCCAGGTGGCCTCTTTAACCTGCTGGTTCTGCCATAGTACTTTCACGGAGGCAATCTCTTTGTTCCTCAACTTTTGAACTTGCCTATCAAGAATGGAAATTGGAAATTCTTCATAAGTCAATTATTCATTAACCTCGATAGTCTCAACCGAAACAATAAGCGACAAATCCCCAACCACCTTCTTCAACATGGAAACGTGGAGTATCGGGTGCACTAAAGACATATCTGGAGCTAGTTCTAGCCTATAATCCACCTGACCGATCCTCTGAATAATTCTATATGGCCCGTCATAACTTGGACTCAATTTACCCTTCTTACCAAACCGCATTACCCCCTTCATGGGGGAAACCTTCAAAATACCCAATCATCCTCTTGGAACTCCAAATCCCTATGACGTATATCTGAATAGGACTTCTGACAACTCTAGGCAGTTCTCAACCGTACTATAATAATCTTAACCTTCTCTATTGCCTGATGCACGAGGTTTGGCCCTATCAACTCTGCTTCCCCAATCTCGAACCACCCAATGGGAGATCTACATATCCTACCATATAAAGCATCGAATGATGCCATCTGAATGCTAGCATGATAACTGTTATTGTAGGCAAACTCTATGAGTAGCAAAGGCTGTACTAAGATTCACTTGAATACCCAAACCTTGCTGAAACTTCTTACAAAAATTAGCCGTGAACTGTGCCCCTCGATCTAAGATAATAGAAACTGGAGTGCCATGCAACCTGGCTATTTCCTTGATATATAACTGAGCATACTGTTCTACTGTGTCGGTAGCCTGAACAGGTAAGAAGTGTGCTGATTTCGTGAGACGGTCCACAATTAACCAAATCGAGTCGAACTTGCAAGGAGTGCAAGGTAGTCTTACCACAAAGTTCATATTGATCATCTCCCATTTCCACATTGGAATTTCTATGTTCTATGCCAACCCACCGGGCCTTTGGTGCTCGGCCTTCACTTGCTGACTATTTGGACACCTTGCCACAAAGTCTGCTACATTCCTCTTCATATCATTCCTCCAGTAGACTTCCCTAAGATCATGATACATTTTTGTAGAGCCCGGGTGTACGGAATACCTAGAAGTGTAAGCCTCGGTCATGATTCTTTCTCGGAGACCATCTACATTTAGAACAGATAGGCGCCCTTGGTACCTAAGTGTACCATCATCCATACCAAGAGAAAAGGGCATGGTATTTTGTTTATGAATTGCCTCCTTCAATTGTACCAACAGTGTATCGTTGTACTGCTTCTCCTTGACTTCCACCGCAAGCGACGATTCAACCCTATTTTGCACAATCACCCCTCATTCACTAGAGTCCGCAAGACGAACTCCTAAACTAGCCACCCGATGAACCTCCTTGGCCAATGGCCTTTGATATGCCTCCAAATGAGCCAAACTACCCATAGATTTCTGACTAAGAGCATCCGCCACAACATTAGCCTTCCCTGGATGATATAGAATATCGATGTCGTAATCTTTGAGTAACTCAAGCCATCTTCTCTACCTCAGATTCAATTTCTTCTGTTTAAAAATATATTGAAGGCTCTTATGGTCCATAAATATATCCACATGGACCCCATACAAGTAATGACGCCAAATCTTCTATGCAAATACCAACGCCGCAAGCTCTAAGTCATGTGTTGGATAGTTCTTTTCATGATTCTTGAGTTGCCTAGAAGCATAAGCTATCACCTTGCCATGTTGCATTAATACACACCCAAGTCCGATTCTTGAAGCATCACAATATACCACAAACCCATCCGTACCCTCTGGTAGGGTCAACACCGGTGCCGTAGTCAATCTTGATTTCAATTCCTGAAAGCTTCTTTCACAAGCATCAAACCATTGGAACTTAACTTCCTTCTATGTCAATATAGTCAACGGAGAGGCAAGAGTAGAGAACCCCTCCACAAACTTCTTGTAATATCCAGCTAAGCCCAAGAAACTATGAATCTCTGTTAGGGTAGTAGGTCTAGGCCAATTCTTCACAGCTGCAATCTTCTGAGGATCAACCTCAATTCCTTTTTCTGGAGATGACATGATCCAAGAACGTGACAGATTCAAGCCAAAATTCACATTTCAAAAACTTCGCATATAACTGGAGCTGATATAGTGTAAGGCCCCATAAATTTTGCCTAAAAACCCGGGGTTTCATGATACCGAATTATGTGCTGACGAATGTAGAGATACAAACTTTTTGGGTTGAACAGTGCACCGGGGAGTAAAGGAAAGTTTTTGGCAGAAAAAGACATATCTGCGGCCCACTATGCGGCTGCAGAATCACTCTGCAGGCCGCAGAATGGCCGCATAATGAAGCAAAAAACTGGGCAATGTTTGGGTGATATTGTGCAGTCACTATGCGATCACAAAACCATTTCGCGAGCCTCACATCGACCGCGAAACCAGTATGAAAATTTTCCGGAGGGAGGTTCTACGGTGCATTATGCGACCACGGAACAGGTCTGCGGACCGCATAATGGCCGCAGAGTGGGGAAGAGTTGCCCAGTTCTGGAGGGCCATTTCGCAGCCCATTTTTCGGACCGTAGAAGTATTATACGGTCGCATATGCGACCGCAGATCATGTTTCGGAGCTTCATTTTTTTGGTTTTATAAACCCGACCCCATTCTTATAAAATAATGTTAAGGTCATTTTAGAAGGTTCAAACTCACATTTTAGAGAGAGAGGAAGGTGGTCTAGAGTGAGAAGAGGAGTTCTAAGTCATTTGTTCATCAATCTTTGTGCAAACCTTAAAGATTTCTCTAGGGTAACTCACAAGGTCTTCAACCAAAAGGTAAGATTCTACACCCTAACCCTTAATTTCGGAATTTAACTAAAAATGGGTAATTAGTAAAGCAATTCTTGGGTATGGCAGTTGTTTATTTTACATGCATGTACCATCTAGGGTAGTGGGGAGATTGTTGAGCTCTTTTGGGTGAACTTTGGGTAGTGGGGTGAAAGAATCCACCATAGAAGGACCTTAAAACCTTAATGCACGCCTAGTGTTTGGTAAAATGCACAAGTGAGCTAGAATTATGAACTCCTTCCTAATTTGTGTTCAATTTTGCTATATCTATAAATAGATCGAAATGGCTAGGATCTCCGGAACATTATAGTAAATTAAAAAGCTCAAGGCGAGGTATGTTGGCTAAACTTCTCTCTTAGAATTGAATTCCCACGATGATCTTATAAGTCCCGAGTTGTCCATTATGAATTGACTTTTCTTAATAAGTTTGGCTTCAGATGATGTATATATATATATGAATATGTTCAAATGTATTCCGGAATGTTCTTATTAAAGTGTGCTATTCTTCGGGAGAGTATTTGAAGTATGAGTATGTATCAAAATGTTGTGACTTCAAGTCAAGTCCAAATGAAAGTGATCACATCAAATTGTATACGAGATCGTATGTGCCTAAGACCCTAATTTGCTCAAGTATGTGTTTAAAGTCTTAATTTGAAAAGCCTTGTTGTTGATTATCCATGGTAATGATTGAAAATGGAATAGTGAGCTTGAATTATGAAGTACGGCCAATGTGCCAAGAATGATATTGCATTATGGCCAATAATGCCAACAAAATGAATGACATGTAAAAGAATATGAATTGAGTGGTAAATACTTTTAATAATAAATGCCTTGGGAGTATTGTTTAGCCATCGGGGAAGGGTAGGTCGGAACAACCTAACCCCGAAACTACATGTGCCGGTGTAGGAGTGACTGAGGGGTAAATCCACGTGTTAATGTAATGAGACTGTTTCCCCTTATATGGGATGAGATTGGTGTGTTGAGATGTTTCCCCCTTAAATGGGATGTGACTATTGCTAGTGAGAAGTGATGTGAATGTCGATCCATACGACATTGTGGTGAGACGGCTTAGCCGATCGGGCTGAGATCGGATGCCATGTCGCGCACATGGTGGTGTTGTGAGTGCACGTATCGGAGTGAGACGGCTTAGCCGGCCGGGCTGAGATCGGATTCCATGCTAAAACACGGTAGTGTATCGGTGCTAAATATCTCCCAACATAAATTACCGAAACCTACTTGAAATTTATGTTTCCCCTAATTTGACACCTTGATACCGTTTGAGTCTCTTATTGATATCATGTTTTATTCTCCGTTTACTATTGCTCATTCTATTGAGAGGGTGTTTAGTTTTACATACTAGTAATATTCCATATGTACTAACGCCCATTTTTCTGGGGGCGCTACATCTTTAATAGATGCAGGTGGTTCCATAGCAGGTGGTATTGATCAGTGATAGCAGCACACCCTCTCCTCGGCTGATTTGGTGAGCCCCACTTCATTTTGGGGTCCTATATTTTCTATCCTTTGTACATAACATTTTGAGGTATAGTCGGGGCCTTGTTGCCGAAACTGTCATAGCACTCTTTTGTTCCTATTAGAGGCTCTGTAGACATAGTGTGGGTTGTATCTATTTTTGGGAAAGTTAAAACTAAAAATGTTGTAATTGTATCATCGATTCCACTTTAACTATGAATGTACAATATACTATTTTGAACATTTGTTAAGGACGTAACTAATGGAAATAAAATGGTGTTGTTCACATGACTTCTTACTGACTAATTAATGAAATGTCTTCTTCTCTTTATTTGTGGGTGAGTTGGGTAGATGACACTATGCAGGCTTGCTCGACCGAGGTAACTCTGTTGAGCGTCGGTCGCTCTCCCCGAGGTCGGGGTATGACAAACTTAGTATAAGAGCATATTGTTTTAAAGTGTCCTAGGATGTCTTCGAGCCGTGTCTAGTAAAGTCCTTATTATCGGTGTGTTGTCGACCACATCTATAATTAGGAGGCTACTTCGGCATTTAGGAATAATACCCTTATTTGATGATCTAGATCGTGCGATAAAGCTGATTGTAAGATTGTTCCTCCTTTAACTCATGCATTGCTCTAATTTTCAGTATATGGTGCCTAGGAAGAAAGCAAGAACTAGCAAGGAGCCAATGCCACCCCAAAAGTGTCAGTTGACCCTTTACTTGATGATGCGGGTGAACACCCGAGGGGTGAGAATATTCCTGCACCTACTGAGGGTGCAACGATCCCTCCAACTGACATTCCAGTTCCACCTCCAATCCCAGCTTCCGGTCCCGGTGTGTCTGATGGGGGTCTTAGGGGAGCCATACAGATGTTGGCTCAAATAGTGGCTTCCCAGGCCCATTGATCAGATGCTGCACCCACTTCTTCTAGTAAGCCAGGGGATTCCACTAGTTCCAGGGTGAACAAATTTCTCCAGTTGGACCCTCCAGTGTTCACAGGTACTGATCTTGAGGAGGACCCCCAGGATTTTATTGACAAGATGCACAAGTCCCTACGAGTCATGCATGCTACTGAGACGGAGGGAGCAGAGTTGGCTTCCAACCGCCTAAAAGGGGTGGCCTATTCTTGGTTTGAGATGTGGGAGGACTCCCGTGAGGAGGGGAGCCCTCCGACGAGGTGGAGTGAATTTGCCGATGCTTTCATTGATCATTTCTTGCCTGCCTAGACTAAGGCAGCCCATGCCACCGAGTTTGAGAACCTGAAACAAGGTAGCATGAGTGTGTGGGAGTATCATATGAGATTCACGCGCCTATCCTAATATGCCATCTACATGTTGCCTACTATGGAGGCTAGAGTGCGCTAGTTTGTGCAGGGCCTTAGCCCCTTGGTTATTAATGAGGCTGCTACAACTGCCTTGAATTCTGATATGAACTACGGTAAGATTGTGGCATTTGCTCAAGCCACAGAGACCCGCAAGCTGAAGAATAGAATGGACCGAGAGAGTAGCAACAAGGCCCGGTCAGGGGGCAACTTCAGTGGTACTACTGGTGGTGCTGGTGGTGGTAGGATAGCTTTCAGGGGAGGGTCATCAGGGCCGTCCCAGTATTTTGGTCAGTCTTCAGTCAGTATACCGCCATCGGGGCCTAGTCAGCAGCAGGGGAACCGTTTTAGGCCCATTCAGGGCAATAGGGGATCCTACCAGCATGGTCGGTCTGGTGAGAGATTTCAGCAGTAGCGGAGGCCCCTATGCCCTAGGTGCGGGAAGATGCACTTTGGGACCTGCTACATGGACTAGCCCATATGCTACGAGTGTGGTATGAGGGGTCACATTCAGAGGGATTGCCATTCGTCTCACCAGAGCATGGGCAGAGGTACAGCACAACCAGCTAGTTTTGCAGCTACTACATCCGCAACACCTCCTCCAGCTCGAGGCGCCCCAGCACCCACAGGGCGTGGTGTAGCTAGGGGTGGCGCACAGAGTTCGGGAGGACCCAACCATTTCAATGCTATGAGGGGTTGCCAGAGTTCACATGATTCTGCAGATGTTGTCACAAGTATATTGACTGTCCAATCTCATGATGTGTATGCTCTTATCGGTCCCGGTTCCACTTTTTCCTATGTTACTCCCTATGTTGCTATGGAATTTGGGATAGAACCGAAACAGCTCTATGAGACATTCTCTGTATCTATTTCGGTTGGTGAGTCTATTGTGGCCGCGTGGGTTTATAGGGATTGTGTTGTCATGGCGCGTGGTCGAGACACCATGGCTGACCTCATCGAATTGGGGATGGTCGATTTTGATGTAATAATGGGGATAGATTGGCTTTATTCATGTTTCGTTAAGCTTGACTGTCGAACCAGAACTGTTAGGTTTGAATTTCTAACCGATTCAGTGATTGAATGGAAGGGGGATAATGTGGTGCCGAAGGGTAGGTTTATTTCTTAGCTTAAGGCCACAAAGATGATTAGCAAGGTGTGTATCTACCATTTGGTCTGAATTACAGACACCGATGCTGAAGCACCTACACTTGAGTCTGTGCCTGTTATGAATGAATTTTTGGAGGTCTTTCCGGATGAGCTCCCTGGGATCCCACCAGACAGGGAGATTGATTTTGGGATTGATGTGATGCCAGGCACGTATCCTATATCTATTACACTCTACAAAATGGCACCAACAGAATTAAAGGAGCTAAAAGAACAATTTGAAAGATTTGTTAGAGAAGGGTTTCATACGGCCGAGTATGTCGCCTTGGGGTGTACCAGTTCTATTTGTTAGAAAGAAGGATGGGTCGCTAAGAATGTGTATTGACTATCGGCAGCTCAACAAGGTTACAATCAAAAATAAGTACCCACTGCCAAGGATAGATGACTTGTTTGATCAATTGCAGGGTGCTAAGTACTTCTCCAAGATCGATTTAAGATTCGGGTATCACCAATTGAAGATCAAGGAGCAGGACATTCCGAAAACATCTTTCAGGACCCTGTATGGGCACTTTGAATTTCTGGTAATGTCTTTCGTGCTAACAAATGCCCCCGTAGCTTTCATGGATCTTATGAATCGGGTCTTCAAACCTTTCCTCGACTCCTTCGTGATTGTGTTTATTGATGATATTCTTGTTTATTCTCGAAGTTGGGAGGACCATGCCGATCATCTCAGGACAGTTTTGTAGACTCTGTATCAGCACCAGTTATATGCGAAGTTTTTGAAATGTGAATTTTGGCTTGAATCTATTACGTTCTTGGGTCATGTTGTCTCTAGAGAAGGAATTGAGGTTGACCCCCAAAAAATTTCAACCGTGAAGAATTGGCCTAGACCTACCACTCCAATAGAGATTTGCAGTTTCTTGGGCTTAGCTGGATATTACAGAAAGTTTGTGGAGGGGTTCTCTACTCTTTCCTCTCCGTTGATTAAATTGACGCAGAAGGCGGTTAAATTCCAATGGTCAGATGCTTGGGAAAGGAGCTTCCAAGAGTTGAAATCAAGATTAACTATAGCATCGATGTTGACTCTACCAGAGGTTACGGATGGATATGTGGTATTGCGATGCCTCCATGATCAGTCTTGGGTGTGTACTATTGCAACATGGCAAACTTATGCTTCTAGGCAACTCAAGAATTATGAAAAGAACTATCCAACACATGACTTAGAGCTTGCGGCGGTGGTATTTGCATTGAAGATTTGGCGTCATTATCTGTATGGAGTCCCTATAGATATATTCACGTACCATAAAAGCCTTCAATATATTTTCAAATAGACAGAATTGAATCTGAGGCAGAGAAGATGGCTTGAGTTACTCAAGGGAAGGCTAATTTTGTAGCGGATGCTCTTAGCCGGAAATCTATGGGCAGTTTGGCTCACTTGGAGGCATACCAAAGGCCGTTGGCCAAGGAGGTTCATCAGTTAGCTAGTGTGGGAGTTCGTCTTGCAGACTCTAGTGAAGGAAGGGTGATTGTGCAAAATAGGGCTGAATTGTCGCTTGTGATGGAAGTCAAGGAGAAACAATTCAACGATCCATTGTTGGTACAATTGAAGGAGGGGATTCAAAAACATAAGACTATGGCCTTTTCTCTTGGCGTGGATGATGGTACAGTAAGGTACCAAGGGCGACTATGTGTTCCAAATGTGGATGATCTCCGAGAAACAATCATGACCGAGTGCACCCGGGCTCTACAAAGATGTATCATGATCTTAGGGAAGTCTATTGGTGGAACTATATGAAGAAGAATGTAGAGGACTATGTGGCGAGATGTCCAAATTGTCAGCAAGTGAAGGCCGAACACCAAAGGCTCGGTGGGTTGGCACAAACATAGAAATTTCAATGTGGAAGTGGGAGATGATTAACATGGACTTTGTGGTAGGACTACCTCGCACTCCTCACAAATTCGACTCGATTTGGGTGATTGTGGATCGACTCACGAAGTCAGCACACTTCTTGTCGGTTAAGGCTACCGACACAGCGGAACAGTATGCTCAGTTGTACATCAAGGAAATAGTCAGGTTGCATGGCACTCCGGCTTCTAGTATCTCAGATCGAGGGGCACAGTTCACAACTAATTTTTGGAAGAAATTTCAGCAAGGTTTGGGTACTCAGGTGAATCTTAGTACAGCCTTCCATCCACAAACCGACGGGCTGGCAAAGCGGGCTATTCAGACGCTTGCGGATATGTTACACGCTTGTGTTCTTGACTTCAAAGGTAGCTGGGATGATCATTTGCCGCTCATAGAATTTACCTACAACAACAGCTATCATGCTAGCATTCAGATGGCGCCGTTCGAGGCTTTATATAGTAGGAGATGTAGATCTCCCATTGGGGGGGTTCTAGATTAGGGAAGCGGAATTGATAGGGCCAGACCTCGTGCATCAGGCTATGAAAAAGTTAAGATCATTAAGGAGCGATTAAAAACTTCTCAGGGTCGTCCAAAGTCCTATTCGGATATGCGTCGCAGGGATTTGAAGTTCAAAGAAGATGATTGGGTGTTCTTGAAGGTTTTCCCTATGAAAGATGTAATGTGGTTTGGTAAGAAAGGGAAATTGAGTCCGAGATATGTCGGACCGTACAGACTCATTCAGAGGATTTGTCAGGTGGCTTACATGCTAGAACTACCTCCAGAGTTGTCTTTAGTGCACCCGGTGTTCCACGTGTCCATGTTGAAGAAGGTGGTTGGAGATCCATCACTTATTATTTCGGTTGAGACCATTGAGGTTAGTGAAGAATTGACTTATGAAGAAATTCCAGTTGCTATCCTTGATAGGCAAGTCCAATAGTTGAGGAACAACGAGATTGCCTCCGTAAAAGTACTATGGCGGAACCAACAGGTTGAAGAGGCCACCTGAGAGGCCGAGAAAGAAATGAAGAACAAGTGCCCTCATTTGTTTGAATAGCCATGAATTCATAAAGTTGTGTTCTATGAAAATGCTAAAAGTTACCTTCTGTGAATTATGTATCATTGTACAGTTGATGTTAAGGATGTTCCTTTTTAGTAGTATACTGCTCGTGAGGCCATGGTTGGTATTGTTGTAATGTTATGTTGCGTCGTTGGTTCCTGTACATGTTGTTAGGACTGTTTTGGGATTCTCTGATAGGTGGATAGGCCCAATTACAGGGGAGACTCTGGCGAAATTTTAGAAATTTAGGGAGTTAGTCAAAAATTAGAACTGATGGTGTGTGTTGTAGCAACTGAGTCACATTGTGCGCTAATGGTGAAATTTTACCCTCATTCGAGGATGAATGATCCTAAGTGGGGGAGGATGTACGGCCCCGTAAATTTTGCTTAAAAACCCGGGGATTCGTGGTGCTGAAGTAGGCATATGTGTTGACGAATGTAGAGAAATAAACTTTTTGGGTTGAACAGTGCGCCGGGGAGTAAAGGAAAATTTTTGGCAGAAAAAGACATTTCTGCAGCCCACTATGCAGTCACAGAATAACTCTGCGGGCCGCAAAATGAAGCAGAAAACTGGGCAAAGTTTGGGTGATATTTTGCGGTCACTATGCGATCGCAAAACCATTTCGCGGGACGCACATCGACTGCGGAACCAGCATGGAAATTTTTTGGAGGAAGGTTATGCGATGTATTATTCGACCGCAGAACAGGTCTATGGACCGCATAATGGCCGTAGAGTGGGGCAGAGTTGCCCAGTTCCAGAGGACCATTTCGCGGCCTATTTTGCGGACCGTAGAAGTATTATGCGGTCGCATATGCGACCGCAATCGTGTTTCGCAGCTTCATTTTTCTGGTTTTATAAACCCGACCCCATTCTTATAAAACAATGTTAAGGGTCATTTTAGAAGGTTCAAACTCACATTTTAGAGAGAGAGGAAGGTGGTCTAGAGTGAGAAGAGGAGTTCTAAGTCATTTGTTTGTCAATCTTTGTTCAAACATTGAAGATTTCTCTAGGGTAACTCATAAGGTCTTCAACCAAAAGGTAAGATTCTACACCCTAACCCTTAATTTCGGAATTTAACTAAAAATGGGTAATTAGTAAAGCAATTCTTGGGTGTGGGAGTTGTTTATTTTACATGCATGTACCATCTAGGGTAGTGGGCAGATTGTTGAGCTCTTTTGGGTGAACTTTGGGTAGTGGGGGTGAAAGAATCCACCATAGAAAGACCTTAAAACCTTAATACACGCCTAGTGTTTGGTAAAATGCTCAAGTGAGCTAGAATTATGAACTCCTTCCTAATTTGTGTTCAATTTTGCAATATCTCAAAATAGATCGAACTGGCTAGGATCTCCGGAACATTATAGTAACTTAAAAAGCTCAAGGCGAGGTATGTTGGCTAAACTTCTCTCTTAGAATTGAATTCCCACTATGATCTTGTAAGTCCCGAGTTGTCCATTATGAATTGACTTTTCTGAATAAGTTTGGTGTCAGATGATGTATATATATATTAATATGTTCAAATGTGTTCCAGAATGTTCTTATTAAATTGTGCTATTCTTCGGGAGCGTATTTGAAGTATGAGTATGTATCAGAATGTTGCGACTTCAAGTCATGTCCAAATGAAAGTGATCACATCAAATTGTATAAGAGATCGTATGTGCCTAAGACCCTAATTTGCTCAAGTATGTGTTTAAAGTCTTAATTTGAAAAGCCTTGTTATTGATTATCCATGGTAATGATTGAAAATGGAATAGTGAGCTTGAATTATGAAGTACGGCCAATATGCCAAGAATGATATTGCGTTATGGCCAATAATGCCAACAAAATGAATGACAGGTAAAATAATATGAATTGAGTGGTAAATACTTTTAATAAGAAATGCCTTGGGAGTATCGTTTAGCCATCGAGGAAGGGTAGGTCAGAACAACCTCGCCCCGAAACTACACGCGCCGGTGTAGGTGTGACTGAGGGGTAAATCCCCGTGTTAATGTGATGAGACTGTTTCCCCTTATACGGGATAAGATTGGTGTTTTGAGATGTTTTCCCCAATGGGATAAGATTATTGCTAGCGATATGTGATGTGATGTCGATCCACACGGCATTGTGGTGAGACGGCTTACCCTATCGAGAGGAGATCAGACGCCATGCTGCACACATGGTGGTGTTGTGAGTGTACGACTCAGGGTGAGATGACATAGTCGGTTGGGCTGAGATCGGACTTCGAAACCTACTTGAAATTTACATTTTCCCTAATTTGACACCTTGATACCGTTTGAGTCTCTTATTGATATCATGTTTTATTCTTTGTTTACTGTTGCTCGTTCTATTGAGAAGGTGTTTAGTTTTATCTACTTGTACTATTCCATATGTACTAATGCCCCTTTTGCTGGGGGCGCTGCATCTTTAATGGATGCAGGTGGTTCCATAGCAGGTGGTATTGATCAGTGATAGCAGCACAACCTCTCCTCCGCTGATTTGGTGAGCCCCACTTCATTTTGCGGTTCTGTATTATCTGTCCTTTGTACATAGCGTTTTGAGGTATAACCGGGGCCTTGTTGCGGGCACTGTCATAACACTCTTTTGTTCCTTTTAGAGGCTCCGTAGACATAGTGTGGGTTGTATCTATTTCTGGGAATGTTAAAACTAAAAATTTTGTAATTGTATCATCTGTTCCACTTTAACTATGAATGTACAATGCACTGTTATGAACATTTGTTAAGGACGTAACTAATGGAAATGAAATGGTGTTGTTCACATGAATTCTTACTGACTAATTAATGTAATGTACTCTTCTCTTTATTTGTGGGTTAGTTGGGTAGACGACACTGTATAAGCTTGCTCGTCCGAGATAACTCTGTTGAGCGCCGGTCGTGCTCCCCGAGGTCGGGGCGTGACATATAGAGTCTGCAAAACTGCCTTGAGATGTTCGGCATGGTCCTTTCGACTTCGCGAATATACAAGGATATCATCAATAAACACTATCACGAATGAGTCAAGAAAAGGCTTGAAGACTCGATTCATAAGATCCATGAAAGCTGCCAGGGCATTTGTTAGCCCAAAAGACATTACCAAAAATTCAAAGTGCCCATACCGAGTGCTAAAAGATGTTTTCGGAATACCCTACTCCCTGATCTTCAACTCGTGATTCCCGAATCTTAAATCGATCTTAGAGAAGTACTTAGCACCCTGCAATTGATCAAACAAGTCATCTATCCTTGGCAGTGGGTACTTATTTTTGATTGTAACCTTGTTGAGCTGCCGATAGTCAATACACATTCTTAGCGACCCATCCTTCTTTCTTACAAATAGAACCGGTGTTCCCCAAGCCGACACACTCGGCCGTATGAAACCCTTCTCTAACAAATCTTTCAATTGTTCCTTTAGCTCTTTCAATTCTGCCGGTGCCATTATGTAGGGTGGAATAGATATAGGTTGTGTGCCTAGCATCACATCAATCCCAAAATCAATCTCTCTGTCTGGCGGGATCCCATGGATCTCATCCGGAAAGACCTCCGAAAATTCATTCACAACCGGCACGGACTCAAGTGTAGGTGCCTCTATATCGGTGTCCGTAACCCGTACCAAATGGTAAATACACCCCTTGTTAATCATCTTCATGGCCTTAAGGTAAGAAATAAACCTACCATTTGGCACCACATCCTCCCCCCATTTAATCACTGACTCATTTGGAAATTCAAACCTAACGGTTCTGGTTCGACAGTCAAGCTTGGCAAAACATGAATAAAGCAAATCCATTCCCATTATTACATCAAAATCATCCATTCCCAATTCAATGAGATCAGCCATAGTGTCCCGACCACGCGCCGTGACAACACAATCCCTATAAACCCGCGCAACCACAATAGACTCACCAACCAGAGTAGATATAGAGAATGGCTCATGGAGCTGTTCTGGTTCTATCCCAAATCCCATTGCAACATAGGGAGTAACATAGGACAAGGTGGAACCGGGATCAATAAGAGCATACAAATCATGAGATTGGACAGTCAATATACATGTGACAACATCTGGAGAAGCCTCTGAACTCTGCCGACCCTCCATAGCATAGAAATGGCTGGGTCCTCTCGAACTCTGTGTACCACCCCTAGCTGCACCACGCACTATAGGTGCTGGGGTGCCTCGAGCTGGAGGAGGTGCTGCGGATGTAGTAGCTGCAGAACTGGCTGGCTGTGTTGTACCCCTGCCCATGCTCTGGTGAGACGAACAAAAATCCCTCTAAAGGTGACCCCTCATACCACACCCATAACATATGGCCTGGTCCATGAAGCAGGTCCCAAAGTGCATCTTCCCGCACCTAGGGCATGAGGGCGTTAACTGCTGCTGAAATCTCCCACCAGACCGACCCTGTTGGTAGGATCCCCTGTTGCCCTGGCTGGGCCTAAAATGGCTACCCTACTGCTGACTAGGCCCCGATGGTGGGGCACTGACTGAAGACTGGGATGGCACTGATGACCCTCCCCTGAATGCTAACCTACCACTACCACCACCAGAAGAACCACCAAAGTTGCCTGCGGACCGGGCCTTGCTACCGCTCTCACGCTCCATTCAATTCTTCAATTTGCAGGTCTCTGTGGCTTGAGAAAATGAAACCATCTTACCATAGTTCATGTCACAATTCAAGGTGGATGTAGCGGCCTCATTAATAACCAAGGGGCTAAGGCCCTGCACAAACCGACGCACTCTAGCTTCCATAGTGGGCAATATGTAGATGGCATATTTAGACAGGCATGCAAACCTCATGTGATACTCCCACACACTCATGCTACCTTGCTTCAAGCTCTCAAACGTGGTGGCACGGGCTGCCTTAGTCTCGGCAGGCAAGAAATGATCAATGAAATCATCGGCAAACTCACTCCACCTCGCCGGAGGGCTTCCCTCCTACGGGAGTCCTCCCACATTTCAAACCAAGCATAGGCCACCCCTTTCAGGAGGTAGGAGGCCAACTTTGCTCCCTCCGTCTCAGTAGCACGTATAACCTGGAGAGTCTTGTGCATCTCATCAATGAAGTCCTGGGGGTCCTACTCAGGATCAGTACCTGTGAACACTGGAGGATCAAACTGGAGAAATCTGTTCACCTTGGAACTAGAGGAATCCCCTGGCTGATTAGAAGAACTGGGTGCAATATTTGATCACTGGGCCTGGGAAGACACTATCTAAGCCAACATCTGTATGGCTCCCCTAAGATCCCCATCAGATACACCGGAACCGAAAGTTGGGGCTGGAGGTAGAACTGGAATATCAGTTAGAGGGATCGTTGCACCCTGATCAGGTGTAGTAAGATCAGGCAGTGTAGTAGTCGGGGGAATGTTCTCACCCCTCATGTGTTCACCCGCATCATCAAGTGTCGAATCAATTACCACTCCTGGGGTGACATTGGCTTCTTGGCTAGTTCCTGCCTTATTCCTAGGCGCCATGTACTGAAAGTTAGAGCAAAGCACGAGTTAAAGGAGGAACAATCTTACAATCAGCTTTATCGCACGATCTAGAACATCAAAGAAGGGCATTATACCTAAATGCCCAAGTAGCCTCCTAAATATAGATGTGTTCGACAACACACCGATAAGAAGGACTCTACTAGACACGGCTCCGAGACATCCTAGGACACTTTAAAACCTTAGGCTCCGATACTAAGTTTGTCATGCCCCGACCTCAGAGAGCGTGACTGGCGCTCAACTGAGATACCCTGGTCAAGAAAGCCTTTACAATACCTTCTACCCAACTCACCCATGAATAAAGAGAAGAATACATTTCATTAATTAGACAGTAAGAGGTTATGTGAAAACACTAGTTCATTTCCATTAGTTACGAGATTAACAAGTCTCCAAAATAGTACATTGTACAATCATAGTTAAAGTGGAATAGATGATACGATTACAACATTTTTAGTTTAACCTTCCCAAAAATAGATACAACCTACACTATGTCTACGGAGCCTCTAACAGGAACAAAAGAGTGCTATGATAGTGCCGGCAACAAGCCCCGGCTATACCTCAAAATGCTATGTTCAAAGAATAAAAGATACAGGACCCCGAAATGAAGTGGGGCTCACCAAATCAGCCGAGGAGAGGATGTGCTGCTATCACTGATCAATACCACCTGCTATGGAACCACCTGCATCCATTAAAGATGCAGCGCCCCCGGCAAAAGGGACGTTAGTACATATGGAATAGTACTAGTATATAAAACTAAACACCCTCTCAATATAACGAGCAACAGTAAATAGAGAATAAAATATGAAATCAATAAGAGACTCAAACAATATCAAGGTGTCAAGTTAGGGGAAAGGTAAATTTCAAATAGGTTTAGTAATTTAAGTTGGGAGATCTTTAGCACCGATACACCACCGTGTTTTAGCACGGAGTCCGATCTCAGCCCGACCGGCTAAGCCGTATCATCCTGAGACATATACTCATAATACCACTATGTGCGCTGCATGGCGTCCGATCTCAGCCCGGTCGGCTAAGCCATCTCACCACAGTTCCGTGTGGGTCAACATCACATCACATCTTGCTAGAAATAATCTCATTCCATTTAAGGGGAAACATCTCAACACACCAATCTCATCCCATATAAGGGGAAACAATCTCATCACATTAACACGGGGATTTACCCCTCAATCACTCTTACATCGGCACGTGTAGTTTCGGGGTTAGGTTGTTCCGACCTACCCTTCCTCGGTGGCTAAATGATACTCCCAAGGTATTTATTATTAAAATTATTTACCACTCAATTCATGTTCTTTTACAAGTCGTTCATTTTATTGGCATCATTGGCCATAACGCAATATTATTCTTGGCACATTTGCCATACTTCATAATTCAAGCTCACTATTCCACTTTTCAAACATTAACACGGATTGTCAACAACAAACATTTCTATTCAAGACTTTAAGCACACATTTGAGCAATTTAAGATCTTAGGCACATGTGATTTCTTACACAATTTGATATGATCACTTTCATTTGGGCTTGACTTGAAGTCACAACATTTTAATACATACTTATACTTTGAACACTCTCCCAAAGAATAACATAACATGATAAGAATATTCTGGAACACGTGTTGAGCATATTCATATAAATACATCTTTCGACACCAAACTTATTCATAAAAGTCAATTCATAATGGACAACTCGGGACTTACAAGATTATCGTGGGAATTCAATTCTAAGAGAGAAGTTTAGCCAATATACCTTGCCTCGAGCTTTTGAAAATTACTACAATGTTTCGGAAATCTTAGCCACTTCGATCTATTTAGAGATATAGAAAAATTGAACACAAATTAGGAAGGAGTTCATAGTTCTAGCTCACTTGAGCATTTTATCAAACACTAGGTGTGCACTAAGGTTTCAAGGTCCTCCTATGGTGGATTCTTTCACCCCACTATTCAAAGTTCACCCAAAAAGAGCTCAACAATCTTCCCACTACCCTTGATGGTACATGCATGTAAAATAAACAACTCTCACACCCAAGAATTGCTTGGCTTACTATCTATTTTCAATTAAAATCACGAAATTGAGGGCTATGGAGTAGAACCTGATCTCTAGGATGAAGACCTAGTGAATTCTTCTTGCAAATTCTTCAACTTTGAGCTAGAATTGATGAATGATGAGCTTAGGAACTTCACCTCTCACTCTATGGCACGCCCCCTCTCTAGAATATATGTTTTCCCTTTTAAAATTATCCCCAAGGCTGTTTTATAAGAATGGGGTCGGGTTCAAAAATTAGAAAAAATGAAGCCCCGATGCAGGTCTGCGGTCGCATATGCGACCGCATAATGCTTCTGTGGTCCGTAAAATGGACCGCATAATGGCCCTCCGGAACTGGGCACCCCTGCCTCACTCTACGACTGGTCTGTGATCCGCACACCTGTTCTGCATTCGCATAATGCGCCACAGAATGATCCTTCAGAATGTTTTTGTATTGGATATACGAGGGGTTATGCTGCTCGCAATAATGGACCACATAATGGTCCAAATAATTTGTCCAAATTTCTGCCTTGATCTGCGGCAGATATGCGGTCCGCGGATCAGTTTTGCAATCGCAAAATGGACCTTAGAAATGCCCTGTATTTCCAAAAATTTTCTTCAACTCCCCAATGCACTGATCAACCCAAAAAATTCGAACAATGAAACCCCGGGTCTTGGGTAAAATTTTATGGGGCCTTACATTCTCCCCCACTTAAGATCATTCGTCCTCGAATGAGGGCCAAAATCCGCCATTAGAAACCAATTTAATTCAGCTGCTATAACACACCAACAGTTCCAACTTTTGACTAACTTCCCAAATTTCCAAAACTTTTGCCAGAGTTTCCCCTGTAACTAGGCCTATCCACCTGTCAGAGAATCCCAGAAACCAACCCTAACAACATATACATGAACCAACTATGCAGTATATCATAGAAACAATGGCAACCATGGCCTTACGAGCAGTATATCACCAAAAGGGAACACCCTTAACATCAACTGTACAACGATACATGATTCATAAAAGGTAAACTCTTTAACATTTTTACATAACACAACTTTATAAATACATGGTTATTCAAACAAATGAGGGTATTTCTTCTTCATTTCTTCCTCGGCCTCCCAGGTGGCCTCTTCAACCTACTGGTTCCGCCATAGTACTTTTACGGAGGCAATCTCTTTGTTCCTCAACTTTCGAACTTGCCTATCAAGAATGGCAACTGGAATTTCTTCATAAGTCTATTCTTCATTAACCTCGATAGTCTCAATCGGAACAATAAGCGACGGATCTCCAACCACCTTTTTCAACATGGATACGTGGAACACCGGGTGCACTAAAGGCATATCTGGAGGTAGTTCTAGCCTATAAGCCACCTGACCAATCCTCTAAATAATTCTGTACGTCCCGACAAACCTTGGACTTAATTTCTCCTTCTTACCAAACCGCATTACCCCCTTCATGGGGGAAACCTTCAAGAATACCCATTCATCCTCTTGAAACTCCAAATCCCTACGACGTATATCCGAATAGGACTTCTGATGACTCTGGGCAGTTCTCAGCCATTCTGTAATAATCTTAACCTTCTCTATAGAATGATGCATGAGGTCTGGCCCTATCAACTCTGCTTCCCCAATCTCGAACCACCCAATGGGATATCTATATCTCCTACCATATAAAGCCTCGAACGGTGCCATCTGAATGCTAGCATGATAACTGTTATTGTAGGCAAACTCTATGAGTGGCAAATGATTATCCCAGCTACCCCTGAAGTCAAGAACACAAGCGCGCAATATATCCTCGAGCGTCTGAATAGTCCGCTCTGTCAACCCTTCAGTCTGTGGGTGAAAGGATGTACTAAGATTAACTTGAGTACCCAAATCTTGCTGAAACATCTTCCAAAAATTAGCCGTGAACTGTGCCCCTCGATCTGAGATAATAGAAACTGGAGTGCCATGCAACCTGACTATTTCCTTGATATACAGCTGAGCGTACTGTTCTGCTGTGTCGGTAGCCTTAACGAGTACGAAGTGTGCTGATATCGTGAGTCGGTCCACAATTACCCAAATCAAGTCGAACTTGCGAGGAGTGCGAGGTAGTCCTACCACAAAGTCCATATTGATCATCTCCTATTTCCACATTGGAATTTCTATGTTCTGTGCCAACCCACCGGGCCTTTGGTGCTCGGCCTTCACTTGCTGATAATTTGGACACCTTGCCACACAGTCCGCTACATTCCTCTTCATATCATTCCACCGGTAGACTTCCCTAAGATCATGATACATTTTTGCAGAGCCCGGGTGCACGGAATACCTAGAAGTGTGAGCCTAGGTCATGATTCTTTCCCGAAGACCATCTATATTTGGAACACATAGTCGCCCTAGGTACCTTAGTGTACCATCATCCACGCCAAGAGAAAAGGCCGTGGTCTTATGTTTATGAATTCCCTCCTTCAATTGTACCAACAATGGATCGTTGTACTGCTTCTCCTTGACTTCCACCACAAGCGACGATTCAACCCTATTTTGCACAATCACCCCTCCTTCACTGGATTTCGCAAGACGAACTCCCAAACTAGCCACCCGATGAACCTCCTTGGCCAACGGCCTTTGATATGCCACCAAATGAGCCAAACTACCCATAGATTTCCGGCTAAGAGCATCTGCCACAACATTAGCCTTCCCCGGATGATAAAGAATATCAATGTCATAATCTTTGAGTAACTCAAGCCATCTTCTCTGCCTCAGATTCAATTCCTTCTGTTTAAAAATATATTGAAGGCTCTTATGGTCCGTGAATATATCTACATGGACCACATACAAATAATGACGCCAAATATTCAACGCAAAGACCACCACTAAGTCATGTGTTGGATAATTCTTTTCATGATTCTTGAGTTGCCTATAAGCATAAGCTATTACCTTGCCATGTTGCATTAATACACACCCAAGTACGATTCTTGAAGCATCAAAATATGCCACAAACTCAGTTGTACCCTCTGGTAGGGTCAACACTGGTGCCGTAGTCAATCTTGATTTCAATTCCTGGAAGCTTCTTTCACAAGCATCTGACCATTGGAACTTAACTGCCTTCTGCGTCAATTTATTCAACGGAGAGGCAAGAGTAGATAACCCCTCCACAAATTTCCTGTAATATCCCATTAATCCCAAAAACTGCGAATCTCTGTTAGGGTAGTAGGTCAAGGCCAATTCTTCACCGCTGCAATCTTTTGAGGATCAACCTCAATTCTTTCTCTAGAGACGACATGACCCAAGAACATGACAGATTCAAGACAAAATTCACATTTTGAAAACTTCACATATAACTGGTGTTGATATAGAGTCTGCAAAACTGCACTGATATATTCGGCATGGTACTCCCGACTTCGCGAATATACAAGGACATCGTCAATAAACACTATCATGAATGAGTCAAGAAAAGGCTTGAAGACTCGATTCATAAGATCCATGAAAGCTGCCGGGGCATTTGTTAGCCCAAAAGACATTACCAAAAATTCAAAGTGCCCATACCGAGTCCTAAAAGCTATTTTCGGAATATCCTGCTCCATGATCTTCAATTGGTGATACCTGGATCTTAAATCGATCTTAGAGAAGTACTTAGCACCCAGCAATTGATCAAATAAGTAATCTATCCTTGGCAGTGGGTACTTATTTTTGATTGTAACCTTGTTGAGCTGCCGATAGTCAATACACATTCTTAGCGACCCATCCTTCTTTCTTACAAATAGAATCGGTGCGCCCCAAGGTGATACACTCGGCCAGATGAAACCCTTCTCTAACAAATCTTTCAATTGTTATCCATGCGGTGGTGATTAGAAATGTGGGCACAAGGTGCCGTGAGCATATGATTGTGGTTTCAGACTTGTGACTTGTGATTATGAGATGAGGTATCTCGGAGTAATTCATTGTGAGACTTGTGTTAGAACGGCTTGATTAGTTGATTGTCATTTTTTCCCTTATATGTTCTCGCTGGTACTTTAACAGTGTTCTTATTACTTTAATGTTTATATCATATGTTGATTCTTGTTGCCATTTACTGATTTCTCCTTTCACTATTAGCTTTATACTTTTATACTGCACATGTTATTTTGACTAGTAGGTGTCTTGACTTATACCTCGTCACTACTCCACCGAGGTTAGTCTTGATACTTACTAGGTACCGACTGTGGTGTACACATACTACACCTCTGCACATTTTTTTGTGCAGATCCAGGTATTGGTGATATGGGACTCAGGTAGAGTTAGATTATCTATTGCGAGGATTCAAGGTAGAGCTACTTGGTCGTCGCAGTCCCTTGGAGTCCTTTCCTATTATTTTACTGTCAGCTTGATATCCGAACAATTTTGTATTTCAATTTTTGAGATCTTTCCATGTATTCAGCTAGAGTTTGTGACTCTGTATTACCTAGTGTTGGGAGGTTGTAGTGATTATTTCCGTGTAGTCTTATTTCACATTTATTTAGATATTTATGTAAATCTCCAATTTAAAATATTATGGTTAAATTTGATTAATAATCGCTTACCCAATGTTTGTAGATGAAAATCCCCTCTCCAAATCACTTCCTACCAAGTCTAGGGTTCTAAAATGTAAGAAATGATACTAAATCCCGACTTTTCTAACCTTTTGTTCAGTTGCAGTTGTCGCAATTGCGACATGGGTTCGCAATTGCGAAGAAAAGCTCGCAATTGCAACACTGACAGGCTTATGGAATTTCTCGCAAATGCGACGATGGGGTCGCAAATGCGAACCCTGTTCCCCTCATAAAAATGACAAAGTTGTCGCAAATGTGAACCTAGCCCAGCCCCAAGTCACCTTCGCAATTGCGATGCCTGTGATCCTCAGCTAAGGTCTCATTTGCGACCTTGGTGTTCGCAAATGTGACACCAGCACACCAGATTTTATTTTTCAGTCCAAAACATTCCGAAACATGTCTGAAACTCATCCGAGCCCTCGAGGCTCCAAACAAACTATCAACACAAGTCTAAAAATATCATACGAACTCACTCACACGATCAAAATAATAAAATAACACATTGTACCTATTACTAGTCCCAAAATCACATTCCGAACCCGATAACCAAAAGTCAACCTACAGTCAAACTTCTAACTTCAAATTGCCAATTTTCGGCAAAACAATACAAATCAACATACGGACTTCTGAATTCGTTTTCGGGCGTACACCCAAGTACAAAATCACAATACAAATCTATCGTAGCCATAAAAATACCGTTGTGGGGTCGTTTTCACAAAAGTCAACCATTGATCAACATAAACAACTTAGGTTTCTAAGCAAAGAATCAAAGGGTCCAATTCAACCCGAAATCTTCCCGGATGAAACCAATCAACCCCGAAAGTCATAAAATCATAAACAAACATCTGTGAAGCATCAAAAGGGTAAATGGGGCACAATTACACAAACACAACCGGTCGGGTCGTTACATTCAATCTGAAAAATACAAACAGAAGTGCGAACCGCAAAAGAGAAGAAGGCAACCACAAAAGTAGAAAAAAACTTGCTAGTATTGAAGGAAAATTAGGCGGTCAACTCTGCGTGGTGCAGAAATCATTTTGTGAGCTGCATATAAATTATGCTAGAAGAAGTCAAGAAAAGAGAAAATCCATTTTGCAATGAGCTGGACTACTCTACAAACCACAAATCTTGTTTGCAGTCCAGATTATGAGCCACAGACTAGGCTCGACAACTCTAAATCCAGATCCAAAATAAAGTCTTCAATTCCTAGAGACATTATGCGAACTGCAAATCACTTATGCGGTTCATTCTGCCAGTGACAGACGATCACTTAAGTGAATTTTTTTTAGATTTTATTACATGTATTTTGGATTCTAAAAAGAACCTTTAGGGTTTTGTGGGTCATTCTTGTTCAGACATTTCCTCAAAAATTCATTATTTGTCATGCCTCAAACTTAGGGAGCAGACCGGTGCTCAACCGAGGTATCCCAGTCAAGCAAGCCTACTTAATGCCTACTACCCAATCTTGCCCATGAGTGATTCGAGAATAAACGACAAGAGATAGTCAATCAAGGGGATAAGATATACCACACAAATTTTACAATAATTAAAAGAGTTTCACTTGATAGATGAAAAAATAATTACAATCCTTAGATTACAATTAGAAATAAGTGACCAAAATAGCATTTTAAGGTTCCCTTCATACTAACATAACCCACAGTACATCTACGGAGCCTTTAATTAAAGATGAGAGTAATATGGAATTTGTTGGTGACAAGGCCCCGACTATACCTCAAAATGATAAACAAAAGACAATGCAACAAAAGGCCCCGATATGAGGTAGGGCTCACCAAGTCAGCTGAGAAGAGGGTACACCTATCAAGATCCTGCACCACCTGTTGCGGAACCACCTACATCAATTAAAGATGTAGTTCCCTTGACAAAAAGGACGTTAGTACATATGGAATAATACTAGTATGTAAGCTAAGTAGCCTCACATGGAATGGATTTTTGATATAGGAAGAGAGAAAAATTAGAATAGTGGGGGAAAAATAATAATATTTAAATGCCAGGTTAAAACACAATCAACCTTTGAGTGAGCATTTATATTTTTAGTTGGGAGATCATTAGTTACCGATACACCACCATGCACGTGGCATGGAGTTTGATCTCGGCTCGATCGACTAGACCGTCTCACCTATTGGTATGTGGATTGACATAGAAATACGAAACCACTACCATGTGCACAGCATGACATCCGATCTCCGTGTGATCGGCGAGGTCGTCTAACCATAATGTCGTGTGGGTCGACATGGTCTTTTCTAGCTATCAGTTCATCCCAATCAAAGGAAACAATCTCAGCGTAATGTAAAGAGGATCTTGTCCCTAAATCAACTCCTACACCGACACGTGTAGTTTCAGGCTTAGGCTTTTACAACCCACCCTTCCTCAGCGACCTAACAATACTCCCATATATATATATATATATACCCCTTGGTATCAGAGCCATGGGGGGAAGTAAGGATTATTATTCTGATTTTTAACTTGCTCTTATATGGTATTGATAGATCATTAAACTTAGATCTATAAATACATAACTTCTTTTATATATCTTTCTTAACTATTATACTTTTTTAAGAAGATCTCTTAAGGTTGGCACCGTGATCCTTCCAGATCTGCACTATAAGCAGTTTTCCTGAGAAATGTGAATATGATAATTCTTAGTTGGTTTGCAGATAGTTATTTATAACCTTTGAGTCATCCTAAACAAATTACTTTTAAAAAAATAATTAGGTTTAATTATTATATATATGAGAATACATGTATCCATAGATTTGATTTTTAGATCTAAATTTTCTATATAATATTGAATTAATAACTTGAATATTATCCTTATGGAACCCAATGGTCTCTTGAACCAAGCACAAGAGGCATTAAAGTTATTATTGTAATTTTCAATCTAATTACTTGCAGATCTAACTATGGCTTTCTTCCACCCTTTCTCTCCCCCTTCCAAAAATTCCTTCCTTTCTCCAACTTCCTCCTCATCCTTCTACAATCCTAAACTCAAAGAAGAAATTAGCTTTTCTGATTTGCAACAATCAATTGATGACTTTAAAATCCCTAAACATCCACAGTGTGTCATTTACAAATCTTCACAATGGCCTTTAACCAGTGATTACAATATTTCAACAATTGAGAAAATCATTCTTCTTGAATCATATCATGAAGAAATCTGACTTTTAAACTCTAAGTCTATAGAAACATATAGGCAAAAATACAACTATCTCCATTTTGGTTTATTACAAATTGTAGCTAGACCTCTGTCTAGAGAAGGTCTAGACACATCTCTACTCCTATGTCTGAGAGATTCTAGATTTCTAGACTTCAATGATTCCCTCCTAGGAATGGAAGACACATCTTGGTTCTTTAAGATTTTTCAAGGAGACAAAAGAAAAAATATCCAAAATATTCACTATGAGTCTTTAAACTTCATTAAAGAACAAATTAATTTCTTTGAATGGTTTGAAGCTTATGCTGAATATCACCAATTAGATTTTCCTTTTTCTAAGTCGGTTAATGTTTCAAAAGTTTGGAAAACTTCCACTGGAGAGGAAGTCACCTCTGAACTTCCTTCGGCACAAGGATTTTCAATAAATTATGAAAATACTTCAGTAGTGGCTAATCCTTTCAAGTTAAAAATTGATAATGAAGCTATTACAGGCAAAGATATTAAAAATATTTTTGAACAAAATAATTATACAAAAAAATATTTACAATCACTTGGTGAAATGACTACAAAACCACCTTCAGAATCTACTCGTCCTAAGCCAGCAAAAACCTCCACTTCTTCAGTCCCTTTAATTAAACCTTATGAATTCCTAGAACTTTCACTACTGAACTTCAGATTTACCAAGCTAAAGACTCTCCTCAACTTTCTGACCTTCAGCGTAGGATCCTAGAAACTAAAAAACCCTGATAGCTCAGGACACCCCAACTAACAATTCTACTATATAGGTTCTTCGAGAAGTAGATACTGACCAAGAAACCAATTCACAATCAGAGCAATTTCATAACGATCCTCCCCTCGAAATTTTCCCTGTTACAATAGGATCTTTTAACTGATGTCAACCTCAAAGACTTTATTATTCTAGAGCTACCCATCGTGATGTAGCCTTAGAAGAAAGACCCAATGTTATGCAAAATAATTATAATGACAATAATATCTATGAGTGAAACATAGATGGTTGTTCTAAAAACAACATTTTGGCTAAATTACAGCATATGACTATGGTTACCACTGTATACCGAACGTCACATAACTGTTATGACCAGCTTACTACCTATGTCTTAGTAGCAGGTTTTACAGGTCAACTTAGAAGATGGTGGGATATCCATCTTAGCGAGGAAAATAAGAACCAAATTCTCTTATGTGTCCGAGTTGATTCAACGGGTGAACCAATCCTCTAAGGATGGCCATACCATTCCCGATTCAACCAACACCCTAATATATACCATTATCAAAACATTCATAGGTAGTCCAGGTATCTTTAGGGAAAGATATTCTGAGATACTTAACAACCTTAAGTGTAAAACTCTTTATGATTTCAGATGGTAGAAAGATTCCTTTCTTACCCGAATCTACGAAAAACCAGATGGATACCTCCCATGTTGGAAAAAAAAATTCCTATATGACCTACCTAAGTCTCTTAGAGATTTAGTTAAAGAGGAACTCCAAAATCAACATACTAGTGATGTTATTCCTTACAAACAAATCACCTAAGGCCAACTTACCAGTCTCATTCAACATGTTGCTCTCAAAATCTGTCGTAATGATAAAATATTGAGATAATTAGCCAAAGATAGAACGCAGACTCGCCGATCTAGGTAGTTTTTGTGAACAATTTGGCTTACCTCCTTGTAGTAAAAAGCTTCATAAGAGACGAACACCTAAAGTTAAGGAGATTACAAAATATAGATCTTCTGCACCCAAGTTTAGGAAGACCAAACCTTTTCCCCCTAAATCCAAAACCTTTCCTAGTAAACCTAAAACATCAACTTTCCAAACTCTCAATTCTGGCAAATGTTTCAAGTGCAACAAACCAGGGCATATCACCAAATACTGGAAGTTGTCTATCAAGGTTGAAAATCTTGATTTAGATGAGTCCGTTCTTAACTAGATCGAATAACTTTTATTAAAAGATGGTGACACTTTTGATGTTGTTGATGATGAACTCGAACAACAATTTAACTAACTCGAAGATGACGATACATAACCTCATCTTCATCTCAGTCTAGTCAAGAAGACAAAAATATCCAACCTTAGATTAATGTTCTCTCCAAAGAATATGATTTTCTTCTTGAAATAATAAGCAATCTTCAAGACTCTGAACAAAAGAAGCATTATCTCGAGCAGTTCAAATGAACTATAGATAAACCTTCTACATCTTCCTCTAGTGTCTTTTCCAATCATCCTCAAGTTGCGAATACCTACAATATTACTGATATCCTTAGTTGATTCCCTTCACAGAAGTCTAAGATAGTAGCTATCCAAGATCTCCAAACTAAGATAGCACTCCTTAAGGAAGAAATTCGAGAAATTAAGGCTAGACAAGAACTGGACCATCTTGTTCTCCAACAACTCTCTACCAAATATGAAGAGCCCAAACTAGCTGAAACTAAACCAGCTGACTAAGATATTTTCATCAATCACCTCTCCAGAATATCCATACGAAAATGGCATATGAGAGTCATCCTAATTGTCAATAAATCCTTTACCTTAGATATCATTGACTTATTTAATATATGTGCAAATCTCAACTATATACAAAAAGGACTCATTCCAACCAAATTCTTTGAAAAAAACAAAGAAAGCCTTAGAGCTGCCAATAACGAAAAATTAGGAATTTGCTTCAAACTCTCCAATGTTGAAGTTAGAACCTCTCTAGAAAATTCACCTTTAGTCTCAAGTTCCTTTCTATTAGTAAAAGACCTTAGTAATCAAATTATATTAGGTACTTCATTCATCGAGGAGCTCATACCTGTTATGGTAACAAAACAAGGAATTCTAATCGAACGTATAAGAAGTGGAACCTTTCTTCCTTTTGATAGAACTCCTATTACAAAGTTCTTATCTACCATACAATGTAAGAAAGCACATATCAATTTTTTCAAAGAAGAAGTAGTGTTCGAAAGGTTACAACAGCAACTTCGAGAATCTTCTCTCCAATCCAAGATAAAAACTTTAAAAACCAAAATCCAAGAAGAACTTTGTGTTGATTTACCTACAGCCTTCTGGAATCACAAAAAACACATTGTTAGGCTTCCTTACGAACCTGACTTTGATGAAAAAACGATCCCCACTAAAGCTCGTCCTATCCAGATGAATCGCGGGCTGACCATTCATTGTCAAAAAGAAATCGATGATCTTCTTGATAAACACATCATCTCTCCAAGAAATTCTCCTTGGAGTTGTGCTACCTTTTACGTCAATAAAAACTCTAAGATTGAATGAGGTGTCCCTTGATTAGTCATCAATTATAAACCTTTGAACAAAGCACTCCGCTGGATTAGTGTAACAACCCGGTCGGTCATTTTGAGTATTCTAGCCTCGTTCCCCCTATTTATTGCTTATTATATGTTTTTTTGTTATTATGTGACTTGCCTAGGTGTTTGGTTTGGTCCTGGCGATGTTTCGGAATAAATTGGGACACTTAATCCCAAGGGGAAGCTTAAGTTGAAAGAGTTGACCGGATACTGACTTATGTATAAAAAACTCTAAAAAACTCTGAGCGATGCCGCGTTCGCGAAGAAGAAAGAGGAGGCTTGGGAAACCCACGCGGTTGTTCTTCGTAATCGCGAGAGGGAGTCCGCGATCGCATAGGTTTGAGTTTCTACGTATCGCATTCGTAACTGGGGTCCCACGTTCGCATAGGTCATTTTTGAGGGCAACATTTTTTGTTCTTCGCGATCGCAAAGAGGAACAACTGGGCAGACTATTTAATTTCAAAAACAAGGGTTAGAGTATTATTCCACATTTGGACTTTAAGAGCTCGGATTGAGGCGATTCTTTAAGGGAATTTCAAGGAGTTTATTGGGGTAAGTGATTCTAATTCGGATTTGGTTAATATACACGAATCTATTATTGTTTTTACCATTTAATTAGTGTTTTGGGTTAGAAAAATTGGGAAAAATTGTAGAAACTTCATAAACTATATTTTGAGGATTTGAAAGGCGATTTGAGGTCGGAATTGGATAATTTTGACATGGTTGGACTCTTTATCGAATGGGTGTTCGGATTTTATAAATTTGTCAGATTTCGAGATGTGGGCCCGGGGTTGACTTTTTGGGTTGACGTTTTTACTTTGGTTAAAGAACTTAGCTTTTTCATATGGAATCGATTATTGTAGCTTGTATTGATTGTATTAAGTTGTTTGTGTCTAGATTCAAGTCGTTCGGAGGCTGATTCATGAGGTAATGGCTTGTTGGAGTTGTGATTTGCGCGGTTTGAGGTAAGTAACACTTCTAAACTTCGTACTGAAGGTATGAATCCCTGAAATATATGTTATGTGGTTGGTGTTGAGGTGACACACATGCTAGGTGACATGCGTGTGGGTGTGCACCGTGGAAATTGTGACTCGGTTGATTCCATGGTACCGTGTAGTGATCAAACCTTATTGCTATTCATGTAATCCCTACGTATTAGAGTAATTGAGTTGCGATCCATATTAGAAATCATGTTTAGACTATATGCTTATTCAATTGGGACCCACTGAGGTCATTTATGCTATTGAATTATTTTCTTAAACTGCAATTATACACTCATTCGCATATCATATCTAAGTCTCTGTTATCATTTATTGTTACATCATGTTATTATTGCTTGGGCTGATTGGCATGAGATATGTGAGCCCGAGAGACTGGAGAGATTGATGACTGAGTTGGGGCCTGAGGGCCGGATTGTGAGTGATATATATGGGATCGGGTTGCACGCCGCAATAGGTTTTACTGATTCATGATGGGATCGGGCTGCACGCCGCAACATATTTTATTGATTCATGATGGGATCGGACTGCACGCCGCAGTAGGCCATGTTGGCTGATATTAGCGCTTGGGTAGGATCTGCCCCTTCGGAGTTTGATATACCAGCAGTGAGCGCAGGTACCGTACAGTGCTAAGTGATTGAGAGTGATGAGTGGGGAGTGTGAGACAGTGAGATTGAGTACTCTTAGAGTGTGAGTACATGAGTTTATCACTATGATGCATTACATGTGACATGCACATTTGACATATAGACATAGAGATGTAACATTCCTCATATCAGTTATACTTGGCATATTTTATCAGTATTGGGCTTAAACTATTACATTTAATAGCATGTCTACATTTCTGCACTGTGTACGAATTGATTATGGAATTTCTTTGAGTTATTACTGTCATTTTCCTATTATATTTGTATTGTTATTATCTGGATTTGGACTGTACCTTTCTGAGCTCGTCACTGCTTTCAGCCCAAGGTTAGTCCTGTTACTTATTGAGTATATTGGGTCGGTTGTACTCATACTACACTATGTACTTCGTATGCAAATCCAGGTACATCTGGACCAAGTGGTTGCTAGACTCGGAGCAGTATCTGCCATGAGACATTTGAGGTAGCTGCTTTGATTCCCGTAGACCTCGAATCTATTTCTTTTCAATCTTATTCTGCACTATTCTATCTTTCAGACAGTTGTATTATAGATTTAGATTGTGTTGACACTTAGTAGCTCATGTACTCGGTAACATCCGATTTTTGGGGGACTTTGTTGTTGTGTCGCAGTTGTCTTACCAGTTATATATGAGATTTTTCATTGTTAAACTTATTACATTATGCTTTCATTTTTAAATGCGTAGTATTTTTGTGATTGTCAGCCTGCCTAATACTGTGATGGACACCATCATGACATGTTAAGATTTTGGTCGTGACAAATTGGTATCAGAACCTAGGTTACATAGGTCTCACGAGTCATGAGCAGATTTAGTAGAGTCTTGTAGATCGGTACAGTGACATCTGTACTTATCTTTGAGAGCCTACCGAATCATTAGGAAACTTCACTTTCTTGTATTCTTGTCGTGCGGATTTGTTAATTCCGGAAACTAAACTTCTATTATTTTATTCTCTCACAGATGCAGAGGACAAGTGCGACTAGATCGGGGGGACGGCCACCAGTACCACCAGCTAGGGCCACGAAAGGCCGGGGCCGTGGTAGAGGCCGAGGTGCAGCTCGTACAGCAGCTAGAGCAGCATTCATGTAGCCACTAGTTGCTCCAGGTCAGGAGAAAATACCAGATGTGGTTGAGCCGGTAGGACCACCAACACATAAGTTGAATTCAAATTTCCTATAACTCAGTTCTATAGCACGATTTAGATTTCAAAGAAGGGTAACCAACTCCTAAATGCCCTGTAGTGCCCTGCTTATATAATGTGGTGCACAACACATCTATAAACAAGACTCTACTAGACACGGCTTGTAGACTCCCTAGGATAGAACTGCTCTGATACCAAGTTTGTCACGCCCCGAACCTAGGAGCGAGACAAGCACCCGGTGCCTCACCTAACCTGGCATACCAAATTGCGACTAAGGGACTCTGAACACATAATGTCATACTTTGGCCATGGGGCCACCTTGCAAGACAATTTGCGAAGCAAAATGTAAAACTGAATGGAAACTAGCGCTAACTAAACATCAATATAAAGCTAGGCTGAAAAGGCCGTCATAGCTACTACAGCTGACAAACCACCAAATTATACATACCAGGCCTACAAACCCAACATACTGCACTAACCAACAGGATATGTCTACAAGCCTCTACTGATAGATGTACTATGATCGGAACAGGGCCCCGACCTACCCATAACATATATACAGATATACATAAGATGTACACAACACTCTAGACCTGGCAACTCCGAAAGACGTGGAGCTTACCGATCAGGCTGAACTCGGGAAACACCTACTGAGGAGATCTACTCATCTGTCTATCTGAACCTGCATGCATGAAATGCAGCGTCCACGAAAAAGGGACGTCAGTACGAAATAATGTACCGAGTATGTAAGGCAATAACATAACTGAAAATTGAAACTGAACTGATAATATAATAACTGGAAGTAACTGGGAGTCAAAGATGATCTGGAGATATACTTACCTGCTGATACTGACTCAACTCCTTCAATATAGTAAGTAAAATAATTGTACGGCCTTATAAGGCTCGGTATATATAACTGCTCTGCCATAGTAGGCTCGCTCATAGGTGCTCGGCCATACTAGGCTATGTATCTCGACCATGCTGGGCTCGCTCATAGGCGCTCGGCCACAGTAGGCTCGGTATATAACTTTCCATCTGATCAGAGGTTGCCCAATAGGGGCCTGCCCATCGATTATAGCTCGATGGTAATGAAAATACTGTAATACTGTATATATAGGCTTGCTGCTCTCTTGACTGGAAGAAGACAATACTAAAATTGAATATATAGTCTCGATAAGGAATAATATTGTAACTTATGAGACTAGAATAGTGTGAATAAATTCATGAATATGAACTTCTCTTTTTGTCTCATTACTAACACATGTAGCTACGAGATCATGCCAAAATGAAGGAAGGCTTAGCCTTAACATACCTTATCACAATCTTTCCAATCACCAAGTTGAACTCACCTCTTCGCACCTTAATCTACAAGAATGATAATAATACTATCGTTAAGTTACGAAAGGTACAACTATCGCACAACGAACGACAAACCTATTTTGTATTAAAACGGGCAGCATCTCCCCTATAATCCTTACTTCCTCCAAATTCAAGATAACACCAAAAATACAAGAACAGAACAATAACAACATATATACATCATTTTCCAGCCCTATATACACCATCAAATACTACAAAACAGCCCAACACACCCCAATCTCTTCGTACACAAAACGACCACTGTAGTAGTGTCAAACGACCCGAAAATGTTATGACGAACGACCAGCCAACCACCCTACATTTATATGGTGTTTATAAACCCCCTTCCTCCTCCAAAACTCCACAAAATAGTAGTAAAACACGCAGCCCAATAGCAACACAAAACAGTCCACAAAACAGTCCGCTACAAGTGAATAACTCAAACTCACGGCTTCCGATCACCGTCCCGTGAGTTCTTACAAGTATAGAACGACTTACCATGAATTTACAGAAGAAAAATTGGATGAAAGAGAGAAGTAAACTCACCTTATTTGTTGGATAACTCAGCTCTTATCTTGGTTCTTCAAACTCTAGGTTTTACCTCCAATTGGAACTTGAAAGGGAGAGAAAATCAATTAGGGTTTGTGGAAAATGTTTGGGAGGATTCTTTGCAGAGCTTATGTCTGGTTATTATGCTCTATTTTAAGTCTAATATATGAAGAAAATAGGCCCTTAAAAGGCCTCTTTGGACGACCCGAAATGGCCCATTTTTTTGCGCTCTCATTTAAGCAAGTAGGTGACACACCTACTTGTCACCTAGCAACTTGCGCAGTATCGCACAAATGCCCATATCTTTCTACTCCAATGTCGTATTGACAAACGGTTTAATGCGTTAAAAAATAGACTCATAGATCTTTAATTTGATGGGTGGAACACCCCATAACTCTAAGTATATTGGTAGAAAATTGCAGTTACATTTGACCCAAAGTTTCAGTAAAACTTATGAATGTAACTTGTGATGACTTTCATCGACTTTTGTTCCACAACTCTCTTGACTTCAAAACATAACACACGGATGTCATACGACTAATATAAATCATAACATAATCTCCTTATCATGTTAATCACCCTAGTCTCACCCCAAAGGTATATGTTATAACATTCCCAACTTGTCGACTTTCGACGAAACATTATTTTCTTCAATTGCTTTATCTTCTGAACCGTCCAACCCTCTTTGTACTTGTTGTTCATGATCTTCAATATTTGTAACCTCAGAGGTAACATGATTAAATTAATTTATATACTTTTAAATATTATCTCATTTTTGGTCCTACATTAGTTTGCTTACGATGCATTTTTATGTACGAAAATATAGGGTGTAACATCATTCCCCCCTTGGAAACATTCGTCCTCAAATGTTTACTCTTAGAGACTTTGGAAACTTTTGCCAGAGTATCCTTCGTACACTAGGTTAAAACCAACCTGTACGTAGCCAGAAAACATACTATGCATGCCACACATGGCCAATGTTTATAAATAGAAACACATTGCCTCACCAACCGTAAATCATAAATACTAAAAGTGAAAAATAAAAGCTTACCTGCTGACCTGCTAGCCTGAATAGAGCTGTGTTGTAGCATCCCATCTCGAGCCATATCTTCAGTTTGAAATAGGTGGGGGTATTTAGACTTCATTTCTTCCTCCGATTCCCACGTCATCTCTTCTACATTCTTGCTCCTCCATAAAACCTTTACGGAAGCTACCTCCTTATTTCGTAGATTGTGGATTTGTTCGGTCTAGGATGGCAACTGGAATTTCCTCGTATGACAAGTCCTCTGTAATCTGTACATCATCCGTGGGCACCACTCGGGTAGGATCGCCAATGCACTTCCGTAGCATAGATACGTGAAAAATCGGATGGACAGACTCCAATTCTGAGGGCAACTCTAACTCATAAGCTACTTGGCCCACTCTCCGAATGATCCTATAAGGCCCAATATACCGTGGGCTAAGCTTGCCTTTCTTGCTAAACCTCATCACGCCCTTCATAGGTGATACCTTTAAGAATACCCAGTCATTAATCCTGAACTCTAAGTCTCGTCGCCGCATGTCAGAATATGACTTCTGACGACTCTGAGCTGTTAACAGTCGCTCCCGGATAAGCTTTACTTTCTCTATGGCCTGTTGAACCAGGTCTGGCCCATATAACCCAGATTCCCCAACATCAAACCACCCTATAGGAGATCTGCACTTACGCCCATACAAAGCCTCGTACGGAGCCATCTGAATACTGGAGTGGTAACTGTTATTATATGCAAACTCGACAAGAGGTAGATGTTCATCCCAACTTCTTTTAAAATCCAACACACATACTCGTAACATATCCTCGAGCGTCTGAATTGTGCGCTCGGCTTGTCCATCAGTCTGTGGATGAAAAGCTGTGCTGAGATTCACCTGAGTCCCTAGACCTCTCTGAAATGACCTCCAAAAATGTGCTGTAAACTGAGCCCCACGGTCAGATATAATAGAAACTGGTACTCCGTGTAGCCGCACTATCTCCTTAATATATAACTTTGCATAATCTTCTGCTGTATATGTAGATCTGATCGGTAGGAAGTGAGCTGATTTCGTGAGCCTATCGACTATCACCCATATGGAATCGAACTTACGATTAGAACGAGGTAAACCCGTGATAAAGTCCATGTTTATCGCCTCCCATTTCCATGTCGGGATCTCTATAGTCTGCATTAGCCCTCCAGGCTTCTGGTGCTCTATCTTCACTTGCTGGCAACTAGTACATTGGGCGACAAACTCAGCAATGTTCTTCTTCATATCATTCCACCAGTACACATCCTTAATGTCATGATACATCTTCGTCGACCCAGGATGGATGGAATACCATGAATAATGTGCCTCTAACATAATCCTGTCTCGTAGCCCTGCTACATTTGGAACACACAAACGACCCCTATATCTGAGAACCCCATCTCACTTTAGCTCTAACAGTGGCTTCTTCTGCTGCGGAACTCGCTCTCTCAGCTCGACCAACTCTGGGTCCTCGTACTGCCTTTCCTTGACTTCCGCTATGAGGGATGATTTTGTAGTGTTTTGGAGTACAACTCCACCATCCTCAGAATCTACTAACCGAACCCCCAACGAAGACAATTGATGAATCTCTCTAGCTAATTGTCTTTTCTTGGGCTCTACATGTGCTAAGCTACCCATAGATCGGCGACTTAAGGCATCTACTACAACATTAGCTTTCCCTGGATGGTAGAGAATGTTAACATCGTAATCTTTCAATAACTCAAGCCATCGCCTCTGTCGCAAATTCAACTCTTTCTGCTTGAAGATATATTGTAGGCTTTTATGATCAGTAAATACATCAACATGAACACCATATAAATAATGCCGCCATATCTTAAGTGCATGGACAACCGCAGCTAACTCGAGGTCGTGGGTCGGATAATTCCTCTCGTGCTTCCTCAACTGCCTTGAAGCATACGCAATTACCTTCCCATGTTGCATCAGGACACATCCTAACCCGACACCTGATGCATCACAATACATGGCATAACCCTCTAGACCCTCTAGAAGTGTTAGAACTGGAGCTGAGGTCAACCTGTTCTTAAGCTCTTGGAAACTCCACTCACAAACCTCTGTCCCATGAAACTTAGTTTCTTTCTGTGTCAACTTCTTCAATGGTGCCGAAAGGGAAGAAAAACCCTCTACGAACCTCCGATAGTATCCTGCTAAGCCTAGAAAGCTACGAACCTCTGTCGGAGTGGTAGGTCTAGGCCAAGATTTCATGGCCTCAATCTTCTGAGTGTCCACCTTTATCCCTTCTTCTGATACAATATGCCCCAAGAATGCTACAGACTTCAACCAGAACTCACATTTAGAAAACTTAGCATACAACTTACGATCACGGAGGGTTTGGAGTACCGCTCGCAGGTGGTCCGCATGCTCATCCTCTGAACGGGAATAAACCAGAATATCATCAATAAATACTATCACGAACAGATCTAAAAATGGTCGGAATAGGCTATTCATCAAGTCCACAAATACAGCGGGTGCATTAGTCAACCCGAAGGACATGACAAGGAACTCGAAGTGGCCATATCGGGTCCTGAAGGCTGTCTTCGGAATATCTTTTTCCCGAACTCTAACTTGGTGGTACCCCGACCTCAAATCTATCTTTGAAAAGCATCTAGCCCCCTGCAACTGATCAAACAAGTCATCGATCCTTGGAAGTGGATACTTATTCTTAATAGTTACCTTGTTCAGCTGCCTATAATCGATACACATCCTCAGCGAGTCGTCTTTCTTCCGCATAAATAGTACTGGTGCACCCCAAGGTGAGGTACTGGGCCTGATGTAACCTTTCTCCAACAAATCTTTTAACTGCTCCTTCAACTCCTTCAATTCGCCAAGTGCAATTCTATACGGAGGGACGGATATTGGTTGAGTTCCTGGAAGCAAATCGATGCTAAAATCAATCTCTCGCTCTGGAGGAATACCTGGAAGCTCATCTGGAAACACATCTGCATACTCTTTGACTACGGGAATAGACTAAAGTGTAGGTATCTCAGCATCTGCATCTCTAACTCGCACAATATGATAAATGCACCCTTTTGCGATCATTTTCCTCGCCTTCAGATAGGAAATAAACCTACCTCTGGGTGTTGGTGTATTACCTACCCATTCAAGGACTGGCTCACCCGGAAAATGAAATCTGGCTGCCTTTGCTCGGCAATCAACTGTACCATAGCAAGCTGCCAACCAGTCCATGCCCATGATAGCATCAAAATCCATCATCTCTAGCTCAACTAGGTCAGCTGAGGTCTGACGACTACAAATTGTCACCGTACAACCTCGGTAAACCCGTCTAGCAATAATCGATTCTCCGACCGGTGTAGATACCGCAAAAGGATCACTTAGTATTTCAGGCACTATACCAAACTTCCTCGCGACAAATGGGGTAATATACGATAAAGTAGATCCTGGGTCTATCAAAGCATAAGCATCGTGAGAGCAAATGGTTAATATACCTGTCACAACATCTGGTGAAGACTCCTGGTCCTGTCGACCCGCTAAAGCATAGATACGGTTCTGATTACCACTTGAACTGGAACCTCTACCTCTGCCCCGACCTCTACCAGCCGAAGACTGAGACTCGCGCCCTGAAGGATGCACAGACATAGATGATCCTGTTGCTGAACTCGCTGGTTGTGCCATTCCCCCCGAATCTCTATTTGGGCAATCCCGCATCATATGCCCTGGACGCCCACATGTATAACAAGCATCAGAACCTGCTCGGCATTGGCCCAAGTATCCTCTACCACCGATGTCACACCATGGAGGAAATGACCATGTCTGCGCAGATCCTCGCTGTCGCTGCAAACCCGACGCCCATGAGCTCTCACCTGGTCCTGACTGAGTATAGCGGTCATACCTGTAACCCTGTAACTGAGGTGGCGGAGGCCTAGGTGGCCGTCCGAAGTACTGGGTCCTATAACTACCCTGATATTTCTCCTGAGACCTGGGAAATCTCATCCTCTTACGTTGCCCTTGCTCAGCCCTCTCTGTACCCTGCTGCCGATGCCTACCCCTTTCTATATTCTGGGCGAATGCCTGAATCCGGGAGATATCCATACTATCCTGCAATGCAGCGGTGGCACATGCCTCGGTTAACTCTGGGGCTAACCCTGCTATAAACCTGTGAATCCTTTCCCGCATAGTAGCAACTATGGATGGTGCATATCTGGCCAATGAGTCAAAACGGAGACTATACTCTCGAACACTCATATTACCCTGCTTAAGGGTTAGAAACTGATCAACTCAAGCCTGTCGGATCTCCCGTGGTAAGTACTGGTCAAGGAAGCTGAAAAATTCTCCTAAATAGCTGGAGGTGCATCACGTCCCCTGGACCTCTCCCATCCCTCGTACCAAAGGATGGCTATATCTCGGAGTCGAAAAGCTGCTAGCTCAACTGCCTCTTTCTCCGTGGCATGCATAACACGAAAGATCCTGTGAAGCTGATCTATGAAATCCTGTGGGTCCTCCCTCTGATCTGTTCCCATGAACTCTGGGGACTCAAAGCAATAAACTCTCGGACCCTTGAACTCCCAGACCCCTCAGAAGTTCCTGCACTAGCTGATGCCCTAGCCTGTTGCTGGGTAGCTACCAACTGTGTCGACAAATGCACTGCACTCCTCAAATCCTGATCTGATGGAAGTGGAGGGGGAACTGGATGTGCGGTTTCCCTAGGAATCTCTGTAGTTGGTAGAGGAGCCGGTAATGGCTGAGTAGGGGTCTCACCTTGAGCCTCAGACTGGGCCCCATCTACTGGGGGTACCCTGCTGGTCCCATCACCTACTGCTGTATCTCTCGTTTGGCTAGCCGTAGTCTTCCTAGTCACCGTCATCTGTGCATGCAAACACCAACACATAAGTTTAATTCAAATTTCCTATAACTCAGTTCTGTAGCACGATTTAGATTTCAAAGAAGGGTAACCAACTCCTAAATGCCCTGTAGTGCCCTGCTTATATAATGTGGTGCACAACACATCTATAAACAAGACTCTACTAGACACGGCTTGTAGACTCCCTAGGATAGAACTGCTCTGATACCAAGTTTGTCACGCCCCGAACCTAGGAGCGAGACAAGCACCCGGTGCCTCACCTAACCTGGCGTACCAAATTGCGACTAAGGGACTCTGAACACATAATGTCATATTTTGGCCATGGGGCCACCTTGCAAGACAATTTGCGAAGCAAAATGTAAAACTGAATGGAAACTAGCGCTAACTAAACATCAATATAAAGCTAGGCTGAAAAGGCCGTCATAGCTACTACAGCTGACAAACCACCAAATTATACATACCAGGCCTACAAACCCAACATACTGCACTAACCAACATGATATGTCTACAAGCCTCTACTGATAGATGTACTATGATCGGAACAGGGCCCCGACCTACCCATAACATATATACAGATATACATAAGATGTACACAACACTCTAGACCTGGCAACTCCGAAAGACGTGGAGCTTACCGATCAGGCTGAACTCGGGAAACACCTACTGAGGAGATCTACTCGTCTGTCTATCTGAACCTGCATGCATGAAATGCAGCATCCCCGGAAAAGGGACGTCAGTACGAAATAATGTACCGAGTATGTAAGGCAATAACATAACTAAAAATCAAAACTGAACTGATAATATAATAACTGGAAGTAACTGGGAGTCAAAGATGATCTGGAGATATACTTACCTGCTGATACTGACTCAACTCCTTCAATATAGTAAGTAAAATAATTGTACGGCCTTATAAGGCTCGGTATATATAACTGCTCTGCCATAGTAGGCTCGCTCATAGGCGCTCGGCCATACTAGGCTATGTATCTCAACCATGCTGGGCTCGCTCATAGGCGCTCGGCCACAGTAGGCTCGGTATATAACTTTCCATCTGATCAGAGGTTGCCCAATAGGGGCCTTCCCATCGATTATAGCTCGATGGTAATGAAAATACTGTAATACTATATATATAGGCTTGCTGCTCTCTTGACTGGAAGAAGACAATACTAAAATTGAATATATAGTCTCGATAAGGAATAATATTGTAACTTATGAGACTAGAATAGTGTGAATAAATTCATGAATATGAACTTCTCTTTTGTCTCATTACTAACACATGTAGCTACGAGATCATGCCAAAATAAAGGAAGGCTTAGCCTTAACATACCTTATCACAATCTTTCCAATCACCAAGTTGAACTCACCTCTTCACACCTTAATCTACAAGAATGATAATAATACTATCGTTAAGTTACGAAAGGTACAACTATCGCACAACGAACGACAAACCTATTTTGTATTAAAACGGGCAGCATCTCCCCTATAATCCTTACTTCCTCCAAATTCAAGATAATACCAAAAATACAAGAACAGAACAATAACAACATATATACATCATTTTCCAGCCCTATATACACCATCAAATACTACAAAACAGCCCAACACACCCCAATCTCTTCGTACACAAAACGACCACCGTAGTAGTGTCAAACGACCCGAAAATGTTATGACGAACGACCAGCCAACCACCCTATATTTATATGGTGTTTATAAACCCCCTTCCTCCTCCAAAACTCCACAAAATAGTAGTAAAACACGCAGCCCAACAGCAACACAAAACAGTCCACAAAACAGTCCGCTACAAGTTAATAACTCGAACTCACGGCTTCCGATCACCGTCCCGTGAGTTCTTACAAGTATAGAACGACTTACCATGAATTTACAGAAGAAAAATTGGATGAAAGAGAGAATTAAACTCACCTTATTTGTTGGATAACTCAGCTCTTATCTTGGTTCTTCAAACTCTAGGTTTTACCTCCAATTGGAACTTGAAAGGGAGAGAAAATCAATTAGGGTTTGTGGGAACTTTTTGGGAGGATTCTTTGCAGAGCTTATGTCTGGTTATTATGCTCTATTTTAAGTCTAATATATGAAGAAAATAGGCCCTTAAAAGGCCTCTTTGGACGACCCGAAATGGCCCATTTTTTTGGGCTCTCATTTAAGCAAGTAGGTGACACACCTACTTGTCACCTAGCAGCTTGCGCAGTATCGCACAAATGCCCATATCTTTCTACTCCAATGTTGTATTGACAAACGGTTTAATGCGTTGGAAAATAGACTCATAGATCTTTAATTTGATGGGTGGAACACCCCATAACTCTAAGTATATTGGGAGAAAATTGCAGTTACATTTGACCAAAAGTTTCAGTAAAACTTATGAATGTAACTTGTGATGACTTTCATCGACTTTTGTTCCACAACTCTCTTGACTTCAAAACATAACACACGGATGTCATACGACTAATATAAATCATAACATAATCTCCTTATCATGTTAATCACCCTAGTCTCACCCCAAAGATATATGTTATAACATTCCCAACTTGTCGACTTTCGACGAAATATTATTTTCTTCAATTGCTTTATCTTCTGAACCGTCCAACCCTCTTTGTACTTGTTGTTCATGATCTTCAATATTTGTAACCTTAGAGGTAACATGATTAAATTAATTTATATACTTTTAAATATTATCTCATTTTTGGTCCTACATTAGTTTGCTTACGATGCATTTTTATGTACGAAAATATAGGGTGTAACACAATTGCAGTTACACAGGCCCAGGTGGGTCCACCTATGAGTGGCGAGGAGCAGAAGAGGCTAAAGCGATTTGGGAGGCTCAGGCCTCCAGCATTCAGTGGGGCTGAGTTAGAAGATGCTCAGGATTTCTTAGACAGGAGTCAGCGGATTCTTCGCACGGCAGGTATTCTGGAGACTAGTGGAGTCTTATTTACTACTTTTTAGCTGTCGGGGGAAGCCTTTAGATGGTAGGAGGCTTATGAGTTGAGCAGGCCAGCCGGCGCCGCACCACTTACGTGGCATGAGTTCTCAGTTCTCTTCTTAGAGAAGTTTGTTCCACGGACCCGTATGGAGGAGTTGCGTAGGGTGTTTGAGCAGCTACGCCAAGAGAGTATGTTAGTAACCCAGTATGAGATGAGATTTTCAGAGTTGGCTCGTCACGCGATCTGGTTGGTTCCAAAAGAGAGAGAGAGAGGATTGGGAGGTTCATTGATGGCCTCAACTATGGACTGCATTTCGTCATGACTCGGGAGATTGCCTCAGGTACTATGTTCGATGAGGTGGTTGATATAGTTAGGCGTCTAGAGCAGGTTCATAGTCAGGAGTGTAAGGAGAGGGAGGCTAAGAGGCCTCGTGGTTAGGGTGGTTTCAGCGGTGTTTCTTCTGGAGAACAGTCCCATCACAGCAGGGGTCCTCCTTATAGGCCTGCTCAATGGCTCGTACGGTTTATCGTGGTGCATCAGCTAGCCATGGTTCATACAGTGCTAGTCAGGGTCAGTCATCTATCTGTGCCCTCCCAGATCAGAGTTCATCTCGTGCTCCATCAGTTCAGGGTTCATTTGTACCAGGTCATTCTAGTTGTTATTTTGGTTCTTGGGGTCTGATTCAGTACCACCCACCGTTGTCAGAGCGGGGTTGCTTTGAGTGTGGAGAGTTTGGTCATGTGAAGAGGCATTGTCCCCGTCTTTTGGGAGGTCCAATTCAGTTGAGGGGTCAAGCTATGACTTCCGCACCAGTTACTTTACCACCCGCTCATCCAGCTCGGGGTGGGGCTTAGGCAGCTAGAGGTCGCCCTAGAGGGGGAGGTCGATCAGGTGGAGGTCAAGCTCGATGTTATGCTTTTCCTGCCAGGCCAGAGGCCCTTGCTTTAGACGCAGTGATCACAGGTATTGTCACGCCCCGAATCTGGGGGCGAGACTGGCACCCGGTGCTACACTTAACATAGCATACCAACTTGCGACTGAGGGACTCTAAAAATAAAATGTCATACTTTTGCCATGGGCCACATTGCAAGACAATTTGGAAGAAAAATATAAAACAGAACGGAAACTAGCTTTGACTAAACATCAATTTAAAGATGGGCCGACAAGGACGTCATAACTACTGCAACTGACAAACCAACAAAATATACATACAAAGCCTATAAGCCCAACATATTGCACTAACTGACAGGATATGTATACAAGCCTCTACTGATGGATGTACTGTGATCAGAACAGGGCCCCGACCTACCAAAAACATATACACACAATATGTACACAAAACCCTAGACCCAAAAACTTTGAAGGACGTGGAGCTTACCGATCAGGCTAAACTCGGGCAACCGTAAATCATAAATACTGAAAGTCAAAAAAATAAGAGCTTACCTGATGACCTACTAGCCTGAATAGAGTTGTGCTGTAGCATCTCATCTCGAGCCATATCTTCAGTTTGAAATAGGTGGGGATATTTAGACTTCATTTCTTCCTCCGCTTCCCACGTCATCTCTTCCTCGTTCTTGCTTCTCCATAAAACCTTCACGGAGGCTACCTCCTTATTTCGTAGCTTACAGATTTGTCAGTCTAGGATGGCAACTGGAATTTCCTCATATGACAAGTCTTCCATAATCTGTACATCATATGTGGGCACCACTCGGGTAGGATCGCCAATGCACTTTCGTAACATAGATACGTGAAAAATTGGATGGACATACTCCAATTCCGAGGGCAATTCTAACTCATAAGCTACTTGGCCCACTCTCTGAATGATCCTATAAGGCCTAATATACCGTGGGCTAAGCTTGCCTTTCTTGCCAAACCTCATCACGCCATTCATAGGTTACACCATTAAGAATACCCAGTCACTAACCCCAAACTCTAAGTCTCGTCGCCGCACATTAGAATATGACTTCTGATGACTCTGGATCATCAACAGCCGCTCCCGGATAAGCTTTACTTTCTCTACGGCCTGCCTAACCAGATCTGGCCCATGTAACCCAGATTCTCCAACATCAAACCACCCTATAGGAGATCTGCACTTACGCCCATACAAAGCCTTATACGGAGCCATCTTGATACTGGAGTGGTAACTGTTATTATATGCAAACTCAATAAGAGGTAGATGTTCATCCCAACTCCTTTAATATAGTAAGTAAAATAAATGCCCGGCCCTATAAGGCTCGGTACGTGTAACTGCTCAGCCGTAGTAGGCTCGTTCATAGGCGCTCGGCCATACTAGGCTCTGTATCTCGGCCATCCCGGGCTCGCTCATAGGCGCTCGGCCACAGTAAGCTCGGTATATAACTTACCATCTGATCAGAGGTTTCCCAATAGGGGCCTGCCTACCGATTATAGCTCGATGGTGGTGAAAATACTATAATATTGTATATATATAGACCCTCTGCTCTCTTAACTGGATGAAGACAATACTCAATTGAATATAAAGTCCCGATAAGGGAGAATATTATAACTTATGAGACTAGGATAATGTATATAAATTCGGTAGTATGAACTTCTCTTTATGCCTCGTTATCAAACACATGTAGTTACGAGATCATGTCAAAATAAAGAAAGGGCTTAGCCTTAACATACCTTATCACAATCATTCCAATCACCAAGTTGAACTCGCCTCTTCGCACCTTAATCTACAACAACGATAATAATACTATCATTAAGTTATGAAATGTACAACTATCTCATAATGAATGACACGCTTATTTTGTATTAAAACGGGCAGCATCTCCCCTATAATCCTTCCTCCAAATTCAAGATAACACCAACAACACAAGAACACAACGATAACAAATACATTATTTTCCAACCTTATATACACCACAAAATACTACAAAATAGCCTAACACACCCCAATCTCTTCATACACAAAACTACCATCATAGTAGTTCAAACAGCCTGAAGATATTATGACGAACGGCCAGCCCACCACCCTGAATTTATGTGGTGTTTCTCCACACCCTTACTCCTCCAAAACTCCACAAAACATTAGTAAAACATGCATCCCAACAGCAACACAATACAGTCCATAAAACAATCCGCTACAAATGAATAACTCAAACTCACGGCTTCCAATCACCGTCCCATGAGTTCTTACAAATATAGAATGACTTACCATGCATTTACAGCAGACAAAATGGATTAAAGAGAGCAGTAAACTTACCTTATTTGTTGGATAACTCAGCTCCTAACTTGGTTCTTCAAACTCTAGGTTTTACCTCCAATTAGAACTTGAAAGGGAGAGAAAATCAATTAGGGTTTGTGGGCAATATTTGGGAGGAGTTTTGCAGAGCTTATGTCTGGTTATTATGCCCTATTATCAGTCTAATATATGAATGAAATAGGACTTTAAAAGGCCTCTTTGGACGATCCGAACTGGCCCATTTTTGGACTCACATTTAAGCAAGTAGGTGACATACCTACTTGTCACCTAGCAGCTTGCACAGTCTCACAAAAATGCATATATCTCTCTACTCCGATGTCGTATTGACAAACGGTTCAATGAGTTAGAAACTAGACTCATAGAATTCAATTTGATGGGTGTAACACCCCATAACTCTAAGTATATTGGGAGAAAATTGTAGTTACATTTGACCCAAAGTTTCAATAAAACTTATGAACGTAACTTGTGATGACTTTTATCGACTTTTGTTCCAAAACTCGCTTGACTTCAAAACATAACACACGACTATCATACGACTAATATAACTAATAACATAACATCCGTATCATGTTAAGAACCCTAGTCTCACCCCAAAAGTACATGTTATAACATTCCCAACTTGTCGACTTTTGACGAAACATTATTTTCTTCAATTCCTTTAGCTTCTGAACCTTCCAACCCTCTTTGTACTTGTTGTTCATGATCTTCACCATTTGTTACCTCCGAGGTAACATGATAACTTACTTTATATACTTCCAAAGATGATCTCATTTTTGGTCTTACATTAGTTTGCTTACGTTGCACTTTTATGTACGAAAATATAGGGTGTAACATCATTCCCCCCTTGGGAACATTCGTCCTCGAATGTTTATTCTTAGAGACTTTGGAAACTTTTTGCCAGAGTATCCTCCGTACACTAGACTAAAACCAACTTGCACGCAGCTAGAAAACATACTATGCATGCCACACATGGCCAATGTCTATAAATAGCAACACTTTGCCTCACACAACCGTAAATCATAAATACTGAAAGTCAAAAAAATAAGAGCTTACCTGATGACCTACTAGCCTGAATAGAGTTGTGCTGTAGCATCTCATCTCGAGCCATATCTTCAGTTTGAAATAGGTGGGGATATTTTGACTTCATTTCTTCCTCCGCTTCCCACGTCATCTCTTCCTCGTTCTTGCTTCTCCATAAAACTTTCACGGAGGCTACCTCCTTATTTTGTAGCTTACAGATTTGTCAGTCTAGGATGGCAACTGGAATTTCCTCGTATGACAAGTCTTCCATAATCTGTACATCATCTGTGGGAACCACTCGAGTAGGATCGCCAATGCACTTTCGTAACATAGATACCTGAAAAATTGGATGGACATACTCCAATTCCGAGGGCAATTCTAACTCATAAGCTACTTGGCACACTCTCCGAATGATCCTATAAGGCCCAATATACTGTGGGCTAAGCTTGCCTTTCTTGCCAAACCTCATCACGCCATTCATAGGTTACACCATTAAGAATACCCAGTCACTAACCCCGAACTCTAAGTCTCGTCGCCGCACGTTAGAATATGACTTTTGATGACTCTGGATCATCAACAGCCGCTCCCGAATAAGCTTTACTTTCTCTACGGCCTGCCTAACCAGGTCTGGCCCATGTAACCCAGATTCTCCAACATCAAACCACCCTATAGGAGATCTGCACTTACGCCCATACAAAGCCTCATACGGAGCCATCTTAATACTGGAGTGGTAACTGTTATTATATGCAAACTCAATAAGAGGTAGATGTTCATCCCAACTTCTTTTAAAATCCAACACACATGCTCGTAACATATCCTTGAGCGTCTGAATTGTGCTCTCGGCTTGTCCATCAGTCTGTGGATGAAAAGTTGTGCTGAGATTCACTTGAGTCCCTAGACCTCTCTAAAATGACCTCCAAAAATGTGCTGTAAACTAGGCCACACGGTCAGATATAATAGATACTGGTACTCTGTGTAGCCACACTATCTCCTTAATATATAACTTTGCATAATCTTCGGTTGTATATGTAGATCTGACTAGTTGGAAATGGGTTGATTTCATGAGCCTATCAACTATCACCCATATAGAATCGAACTTATGATAAGAACGAGGCAAACTTGTGATGAAGTCCATGTTTATTGCCTCTCATTTCCACGTCAGGATCTCTATAGTCTGCATTAGCCCTCCAAGCTTCTGATGCTCTACCTTCACCTGCTGGCAACTAGGACACTGGGCGACAAACTCAGCAATGTTCTTCTTCATATTGTTCCACCAGTACACATCCTTAATGTCATGATACATCTTCGTCGACCCAGGATGAATGGAGTACCACGAATAATGTGCCTCTAACATAACCCTGTCTTGTAGCCCTGCTACATCTGGAACACACAGACGATCCCTATATCTAAGAACCCCATCTCCCTTGAGCTCTAACGATAGCTTCTTCTGCTATGGAACTCGCTCTCTCAACTCGACCAACTCCGGGTCCTCGTACTGCCTTTCCTTGACTTCAGCTATGAGAGATGATTTTGCAGTGTTTTGGATTACAACTCCACCATCGTCACAATCTACTAACCAAACCCCCAAACAAGCCAATTGATGAATCTCTCTAGATAATTGTCTTTTCTCAGCCTCTACATGTGCTAAGTTACCCATAGATCGGCGACTTAAGGCATCTGCTACAACATTAGCTTTCCTTGGATGGTAGAGAATGTTAGCATCATTATCTTTCAATAACTCTAGCCATCGCCTCTGTCAAAAATTCAACTCTTTTTGCTTGAAGATATATTGCAGGCTTTTATGATCTGTAAATATATCCACATGAACACCATACAAATAATTTCGTCATATCTTAAGTGCATGTACAACTGCAGCTAACTCGAGGTTGTGGGTCGGATAATTCATCTCGTGCTTCCTCAACTGCCATGAATCATACACAATCACCTTCCCATGTTGCATCAGGACACATCCTAACCCGACACCTAAGGCATCACAATACACGGCATAACCCTCTGGACCCTCTGGAAGTGTTAGAACTGGCGCTGAGGTCAACCTGTTCTTAAGCTCTTGGAAACTCCACTCGCAAGCCTCTATCCACTGAAACTTAGTTGCATTCTGCGTCAACTTCGTCAATTGTTCTGAAAGGGAAGAAAAACCCTCTACGAACCTCCGGTAGTATCCTGCTAAGCCTAGAAAGCTACGAACCTCTGTCGGAGTGGTAGGTCTAGTACAGGATTTCACTGCCTCAATCTTCTGAGTGTCTACCTTTATACCTTCATCGGATACAATATGCCCCAAGAGTGCTACAGACTTCAACCAGAACTCACATTTAGAAAACTTAGCATACAACTTTTGATCACGGAGAGTTTGGAGTACCGCTTGCAGGTGGTCCGCATGCTCATCCTCTGAATGTAAATAAACCAAAATATCATCAATAAATACTATCACGAACATATCTAAAAATGGCCAGAATAGGCTATTCACCAAGTCCATAAATACGGCGGGTGCATTCGTCAACCCGAAGGATATGACAAGGAACTTGAAGTGGCCATATCGGGTCCTAAAGGCTGTCTTCGAAATATCTTTCTCCTGAACTCTGACCTGGTGGTATCCCGACCTCAAATCTATCTTTGAAAAGAATCTATCCCCCTGCAACTGATCAAACAAGTCATCAATCCTTGGAAGTGGATACTTATTCTTAATAGTTACCTTATTCAGCTGCCTATAATCGATACACATCCTTAGCGAGCCGTCTTTCTTCCGCACAAATAGTACTGGTGCACCCCAAGGTAAGGTATTGGGTCTGATGAAACCTTTCTCCAGCAAATCCTTTAACAGCTCCTTCAACTCCTTCAATTTGGCAGGTGCCATTCTATATGGAGGGATGGATATTGGTTGAGTTCCCGGAAGCATATCGATGCTAAAATCAATCTCTCGCTCTGGAGGAATACCTAGAAGCTCATCTGGAAACACATCTGCGTACTCTTTGACTACTGGAATAGACTGAAGTGTAGGTATCTCAGCATTTGCATCTCTAACTCACACAATATGATAAATGCACCCTTTTGCGATCCTTTTCCTCGCCTTCATATAGGAAATAAACGTACCTCTGGGTGTCGCTGTATTACCTAAACATTCAAGGACTGGCTCACCTGAAAAATGAAATCCGGTTGCCCTTGCTCGGCAATCAACTATGGCATAGCAAGCTGCCAACCAGTCCATGCCCATGATAGCATCAAAATCCATCATCTCTAGCTCAACTAGGTCGGCTGAGGTCCGTCGACTACAAACTGTCACCGTACAACCTCGGTAAACCCATCTAGCAATAATCGGTTCTCCGACCGGTATAGATACTGCAAAAGGATCACTTAGTATTTCATGCACTATACCAAACTTCCCCGCGACAATGGGGTAATATACGATAAAGTAGATCCTGGATCTATCAGGGCATAAGCATCATGAGAGAAAATAGTTAATATACCTGTCACAACGTCTGGTGAAGACTCCTAGTCCTGTCAACCCACAAAAGCATAGATACGGTTCTCATTACTACCTGAACTGGAACCTCTACCAGCCGAAGACGGAGACTCGTGCCCTGAAGGATGCACAGACATAGATTATCCTGTTGTTGAACTCGCTGGTTGTGCCATACCCCCAGAATCTCTATTTGGGCAATCTCACATCATATGCCCTGGACGCCCAAATGTATAACAAGCATCAGAACCTTCTCGGCATTGGCCCAAGTGTCCTCTACCACAGATGTCACACCGTGGAGGAAATGACCAGGTCTGCGTAGATCCTCGCTGTCGCTGCAAACCCGACGCCCGTGAGCTCTCACCTGGTCCTGACTGAGTATAGCGGTCATACCTGTAACCCTGTAACTGAGGTGGTGGAGGCCTAGGTGGCCGTCCGAAGTATTGGGGCCTATATTTACCCTGAGACTGCTCCTGAGACCTGAGAAATCTCATCCTCTTACGCTGCCCTTGCTCAGTCCTCTATGTACCTTGCTGCTGATACCTACCCCTTTCTATATTTTGGGCGAATGCCTGAATCCGGGAGATATCCATACTATCCTGCAATACAGCGGTGGCACATCCTGCGGCCAACCCTACTATAAACCTGTGGATCCTGTACCGCATAGTAGCAACTATGGATGGTGCATATCTGGCCAATGAGTCAAAATGGAGACTATACTCTCGAACACTCATATTGCCTTGCTTGAGGGCTAGAAACTGATCGACCCAAGCCTGTCGGATCTCCTGCGGTAAGTACTGGTCAAGGAAGGCATCTGAAAAATTCTCCCAAATAGTTGGAGGTGCATCACGTCCCCTGGACCTCTTCCATCCCTCGTACCAAAGGATGGCTATATCTCGGAATCGAAAAGCTGCTAGCTCAACTGCCTCTTTCTCCTTGGCATGCATAACCCGAAAGATCCTGTGAAGTTGATCTATGAAAAACTGTGGGTCCTCCCTCTGATCTGTCCCCGTGAACTCTGCGGGAGTCAAAGCAATAAACTCTCGAACCCTTGAACTCCCAGACCCTTTAAAAGATCCTGCACTAGCTGATGCCCTAGCCTGTTACTAGGTAGCTAACAACTGTGTCAACAAATACACTGCACTTCTCAAGTCCTAATCTGATGGAAGTGGAGGGGGAACTAGATATGTGGTATCCCTAGGAATCTCCTCAGGTGGTGGAGGAGCCGGTAATAGCTAAGTAGGGTTCTCTCCCTAGGCCTCAGACTGGGCCCCATCTACTGGGAGTACCCTGCTGGTCCCCTCACCTGCTGCTGTATCTCTCCTCTAGCTAGCCGTAGTCTTCCTAGTCACCGTCATCTATGTATGCAAACACCAACACGTAAGTTTAACTCAAATTTCCTATAACTCAGTTCTGCAGCACGATTTAGATTTGGAAGAAGGGTAACCAAATCCTAAATGCCCTGTAGTTCCCTGCTTATATAATGTGGTGCACAACACATCTATAAACAGCTTGTAGGCTCCCTAGGACAAAATTCCTCTGATACCAAGGTTGTCACACCCCGAATTTGGGGGCGAGACCGGCACCCGGTGCCTCACTTAACATAGCATACCAACATGCGACTGAGGAACTCTGAACATAAAATGTCATACTTTGGCAATGGGTCCACATTGCAAGACAATTTACGAAGCAAAATATAAAACAGAACGAAAACTAGCTTTGACTAAACATCAATATAAAGATGGGCAGACAATGATGTCATAACTACTACAGCTGACAAACCAACAAAATATACATACAAAGCCTACAAGCCCAACATGCTGCACTAACTGACATGATATATTTACAAGCCTCTACTGATGGATGTAATGTGATCGGAACCGGGCCCCGACCTACCCATAACATATATACATAATATGTACACAAAACCCTAGACCCGACAACTCAGAAGGACGTGGAGCTTACCGATCAGGCTGAACTCGGGCAACACCTACTGAGGAGGTCTACCCGTCTATCTATATGAACCTGCAAGCATGAAATGCAGCGTCCCCAGAAAAGGGACGTCAGTACAAAGAAATGTACCGAGTATGTAAGGCAATAAAATAACTTAAAGCTGAAACTGAACTGATAATATAATAACTGAATGTAACTAAGAGTCAAAGATGATCTAAAGATATACTTACCTGCTGATACTGACTCTACTCCTTCAATATAGTAAGTAAAATAAATGTTCGGGCCCTATAAGGCTCGGTACGTATAACTGCTCGGCCGTAGTAGGCTCGCTCATAGGCGCTCGGCCATACTAGGCTCTGTATCTCGGCCATCCTGGACTCGCTCATAGGCGCTCGGCCACAGTAGTCTCGATATATAACTTACCATCTGATCAGAGGTTGTCCAATAGGGGCCTGCCTATCGATTATAGCTCGATGGTGGTGAAAATACTAAAATATTGTATATATATAGACCCCCTGCTCTCTTGACTGGAATAAGACAATACTCAATTCAATATAAAGTCCCGATAAGGGAGAATACTATAACTTATGAGACTAGGATAATGTATATAAATTCGGAAGTATGAACTTCTCTTTATGCCTCGTTATCAAACACATGTAGTTACGAGATCATGCCAAAATGAAGGAAGGGCTAAGCCTTAACATACCTTATCAAAATATTTCCAATCACCAAGTTGAACTACCCTCTTCGCACCTTAATCTATAACAACGATAATAATACTATCATTAAGTTACGAAAGGAACAAATATCGCATAATGAACGACAAGCTTATTTTGTATTAAAACGGGCAGCATCTCCCCTATAATCCTTACTTCCTCCAAATTCAAGATAACACCAACAACACAAGAACACAATGATAAAAACATATATACATTATTTTTCAACCTTATATACACCACAAAATACTACAAAACAGCCCAACACACCCCAATCTCTTCATACACAAAACGACCACCGTAGTAGTGTCAAACAGCCAAAAAAATTTATAACGAACGACCAGCCCACCACCCTGAATTTATGTGGTATTTATCCACACCCTTCCTCCTCCAAAACTCCACAAAACAGTAGTAAAACATGCAGCCCAACTGCAACACAAAACAGTCCACAAAACTGTCCGCTACAAGTGAATAACTCAAACTCACGGCTTCCGATCACCGTCCCGTGAGTTCTTATAAATATAGAACGACTTACCATGCATTTACAGCAGACAAAAATGGACAAAATAGAGCATTAAACTTACCTTATTTGTTGGATAACTCAGCTCCTATCTTGGTTCTTCAAACTCTAGGTTTTACCTCCAATTAGAACTTGAAAGGGAGAGAAAATCAATTAGGGTTTGTGGGCAATTTTTGGGAGGATTTTTGCAGAGCTTATGTCTGGTTATTATGCCCTATTATCAGTCTAATATATGAAGGAAATATTCCTTTAAAAGGCCTCTTTGGATGACCCGAACTTGCCCATTTTCGGACTCTCATTTAAGCAAGTAGGTGACACACATACTTGTCACCTAGCAGCTTGCATAGTCTCACAAAAGCGCATATATATCTCTACTCTGATGTTGTATTGACAAACGGTTCGATGCGTTAGAAGATAGACTCATAGATCTTCAATTTTATGGGTGGAACACCCCATAACTATAAGTATATTAGGAGAAACTCGCAGTTACATTTAATCCAAAGTTTTAATAAAACTTATGAATGTAACTTGTGATGACTTTCATCGACTTTTGTTCCACAACTCGCTTGACTTCAAAACATAACACACGACTATCATACGACTAACATAACTCATAACATAACCTCCTTATCATGTTAAGCACTCTAGTCTTACCCCAAAAGTACATGTTATAACATTCTCAACTTGTCGACTTTCGACGAAACATTATTTTCTTCAATTCCTTTAGCTTCTGAACCTTCCAACGCTTTTTGTACTTGTTGTTCATGATCATCACCATTTATAACCTCCGAGGTAACATGATAACTTACTTTATATACTTCCAAAGATTATCTCATTTTTGGTCTTACATTTGTTTGCTTACGACACACTTTTACGTACGAAAATATAGGGTGTAACAGGTATTGTCTCTGTATGCCACATGGATGCTTCCATATTATTTGACCCTTTTCCACTTATTCATATGTATCATTGTATTTTTCTTGTTATTTAGATATGCCCTGTGAGTCCTTAGTTTTGCCTGTTCATGTATCTATGCAAGTGGGTAATTCTATTATTGTGGACTGTATATATCGATTATGTGTGGTGACCATTGGGGATTGGAGATAAGAGTTGATCTCTTATTTCTTAGTATGGTTGATTTTGACGTGATTCAGGGCATGGATTGGTTGTCCCCATGACATGCTATTCTGGATTGTCACGCTAAGACCGTGACGTTGATGATGCCGGGGTTACCTAGGGTCAAGTGGAGAGGTTCATCTGGACTATGTTCCCAGTAAGGTGATTTTATATTTGAAGGCCCAATGGATGGTTGGGAAGGTCTCCTACCATTGATTTTGTTCGGGTAGTGCGAGACTTTCCGGATGTGTTTCCTGTAGACCTGTCAGGCATGCCACCCGACAGAGACATTGATTTTTGTATTGACTTGGTGCAAGGCACTTATCCCATTTCTATCTCTCCGTATCATATGGCACCGGCATAGTTGAAGGAATTGAAAGAGCACCTTCAGGAGCTTCTTGATATGAGGTTTATTAGGCCTAGTGTGTCGCCTTGGGGTGCACCAGTTTTGTTTGTGAAGAAGAAGGATGGTACTATGCAGATGTGCATTGACTATAGGCAGTTGAACAAAGTTACAATTAAGAACAAGTATCCTTTGCAACACATTAATGACTTATTTGACTAGTTTCAGGAAGCTAGAGTGTTCTCTATGATTGATTTGAGGTCTGGGTATCACCAGTTGAAGATTCGGGACTCTGATATTCTGAAGACCGCATTCAGAACCCGCTATGGTCACTATGAGTTCCTTGTGATACCTTTTGGGCTGACCAATGCCCCATCAACATTCATGCATCTGATGAACAGCGTATTCCAGCCATATCTTGATTCGTTTGTCATAGTATTTATTGATAATATCCTGGTGTACTATCGTACCCAGGAGGAGCATGCATATCATCTGGGGATTGTACTACAGACGTTGAGGGAGGAGAAGCTTTATGATAAGCTCTCTAAGTGTGAGTTTTGGCTCAATTCAGTGGTGTTCTTGGGGCACGTGTTGTCCAGCGAGGGGATCAAGGTAGATCCGAAGAAGATTGAGGTGGTTCAGAGTTGTCCTAGACCGTCTTCAGCTACTGCGATTCGGAGTTTTCTTGGCTTGGTTGGATATTATCGTCGCTTCGTGGAGGGTTTCAGGTCCATTGCAGTGCCTTTGACTAGGTTGACCCAAAAGGTGCTCCATTCAGGTGGTCTGATGAGTGTGAGAAGAGCTTTCAGAAGCTCAAGACTGCCTTGACCATAGCCAAAATTCTAGTTTTGCCTTTAGTATCGGGTTCTTATACAATGTATTGTGATGCCTCTCGAATTGGTATTGGGTGTGTCTTGATACAAGAGGGTAGAGTGATTGCTTATATTTCATGCTAGTTCAAGCCTCATGAGAAGAACTGTCATGCCCCGAACCTGGGGGGCAAGACTGGAACCCGGTGCCTCACCTAACCTTGCGTACCAACTTGCGACTAAGGAACTCTGAACATGTGATATCATACTTTAGCCATGGGCCACATTGCAAGACAACGGCGAATGCTGAATAAACATCAATATAAAGCTGGCCGACAAGTTCGTCATAACTACTACAGCTGGCAAACCAACAAAATATACATAAAAGGCCTACCAGCTCAACATACTGTACTAACTGACAGGATATGTCTACAAGCCTCTACTGGTGGATATACTGTGATCGAAATAACTCCCCGACCTACTCATAACATATATACATATATACACAAGATGTACATAAATCTCTAGACCCGGCAACTCTGAAAGGCATGGAGCTTACCGATCAAGCTGAACTCCGGCAACACTTAATGAGGAGGTCTACCCGTCTGTCTGTCTGAACCTGCATGCATGAAATGCAGCGCCCCCAGAAAAGGAACGTCAGTACGAAATAATGTACCGAGTATGTAAGGTAATATACTGAAAGCTGAAACTGAACTGATAATATAATAAGTGAAAGCAACTAGAAGTCAAAGATAATCTGAAGGTATGCTTACCTGCTGTTACTGACTCAACTCCTTCAATATAGTAAGTAAAATAGTTGTTCGGCCCAATATAGTAAGTAAAATAGCTGTCCGGCCCTATAAGGCTCGGTATATATATATAACTGCTCTGCCGTAGTAGGCTCGCTCATAGGCACTCGGCCATACTAGGCTCTGTATCTCGGCCAACTGGGCTCGCTTATAGGCACTCGGCCACAGTAGGCTCAGTATATAACTTACCATCTGATCGGAGGTTGCCTAATAGGGGCCTACCAATCGATTATAATTCAATGGTAATAAAAATATTATAATACTGTATATATAGGCTCTATACTCTCTTGACTGGAATAAGACAATACTCAATTAAATATGAAATCCCGATAAGGAGAATGTTGTAACTTAAAAAACTAGAAAAATATACATAAATTCCGGGATAGGGATTTTTCTTTATGCTTCATTATCAAACTCGTGTAATTACGAGATCATGCAAAATGAAGGAAGAGATTAGCCTTAACATATCTGGAGTAGGAAAAAATCCGTATGATGTTCTTGGAAAAGGTCGCACCGTACTCCTTTAGAACCGCAAAATTTTACGTTGCTAATAATTTTCGTTGGATTACTTTTGGTTGCACGAATTTACGTTTCCTTATGGGAAATTGATAAGAACTTACGTTGAACTCTCACATCTGATTGTAATGTTTTGTTGGCATTGAAATTATTAGAGTTTGAGAATGAAATATGGTTTGTATTTAAAATCCTAGAATGAGGTGTCTTGAAATCACTATACTATGCTGCCACCTATTCACAAATGACCAAGAGTCATTTGTTTGATTATGGTCTTGCTGCCACGTTTTTTTGGGGGTTAAGCTTATCTTATAATTTATTAATTAATTAGGTATTATCCCGCTACCCGATAATTAACCAATTACCCACATAATTAAGAATTATCTCAAATTACTTAAAATTTTACTTATTTTTAATATACTTTATACATCATACTATCACGGTCATATGGTACCTTATATGGTACTAGTCCATATATATCGGGTATTATAGCTCGAACCGTATTTTATCCCAAATCGACAACCTTCAACGAAACTCATTTTCTTTAATTCGTATACCCTTTCCTTTATGGCACTTACTTATTGCTTGTTATAAATAGCATAAATATGCTAACCTCAAGATAATCTCATCCCCGAATCTATGTCAATTAACTGAAGACGAAACTTTAACGTATGAAAAATGCGGGATGTAACATCTCATTTCCAAGCTTTCATCAATTTACTTATAGCGTATTTTCATGTGCGAAAACATGGGGCGTAACAAGAACTACCCCGTTCATGATTTAGAGTTGGCAGCCATCGTTCGTGCGTTGAAGATTTGGAGACATTATCTCTACAGCGTGTCTTGTGAGGTATTTAAGGATCATCGGAGTCTTCAGCACTTATTCAAGCATAAGGATCTAAATTTGAGGTAGAGGAGATAATTGGAGTTGTTAAAAGACTATGATATTACCATTTTATATCATCCCGGAAAGGCCAATGTAGTGGCCGATGCCTTGAGTATAAAGGCATTGAGTATGGGTAGCATTACATATATTCATGTTGGTGAGCGACCGCTTGCATCAGATATTCAGGCCTTGGCCAATCAGTTCATGAGGTTAGATGTTTCGAAACCTAGTCAGGTTCTAGCTTGCGTGGTTTCTCGTTCTTCTTTATATGATCGCATCAGAGAGCATTAGTATGACAACCCACATTTGCTTGTCCTTAAGGAAATGATTCAGCACGGTGATGCCAAGGGGGTTTCTATTGGAGATGATTGGGTGTTGCGGATGCAAGGTCGGATTTGTGTGCCCAATGTGGATGGGTTACGTGAGTTGATTCTTAAGGAGACCCACTGTTCGTGGTATTCAATTCATCCAGGTGCCACGAAGATGTATCAGGACTTGAGGTAGCACTATTGGTGGAGGAGAATGAAGAAGGATATAGTGGAGTTTGTAGCTCGGTGCTTGAACTATTAGCAGGTGAAGTACGAGCATCAGAGGCCGGGCAGTTTGCTTCAGAGGCTTGAGATTCCTGAGTGAAAATGGGAGTGTATCACCATGAACTTTGTACTTAGGCTCCCAAGGACTTTGAAAGAATTTGATGCCATTTGGGTAATTGTAGACCGGTTGACTAAGTTCGTGCACTTCATTCCAGTTGGGACTACCTATTCTTCGGAGCAGTTGTCTGAGATCTATATCTGCGAGATTGTTCGCCTTCACGGTTTGTCGGTGTTCATTATTTTAGATCGGGGTACACAGTTCACATCGCAGTTTTGTAGAGTAGTGCAGAGAGAGTTGGTCACAAGGGTTGAGTTGAGTACAACATTCCACCCTCAGATGGACGTACAGTCCGAGCGCACCATTCAGATATTGGAGAATATGCTATGCGCTTGTGTCTTGGATTTTGGGGGTTCTTGGCATCAGTTTCTACCGCTTGCAGAGTTTGCCTACAACAACATATACCAATCGAGTATTCAGATGGCTTCGTATGAGGCCTTGTATGGGAGGCGGTGTCGGTCTCTGGTTGGTTGGTTTGAGCCGGGTGAGGCTAGGCTATTGGGTACTGACTTGGTTCAGGATTCTTTGGAAAAGGTTAAGTTGATTCCGGATCAGCTTCGTATGGCACAACCTAGTCAGAAGATTCACGCCGATCTGAAAGTTCATGATGTTTCTTACATGGTGAGAGAGAAGGTATTGCTCAGAGTTTCATCCATGAAGGGTGTTATCAGATTCGGGAAGAAGGGCAAGTTCAGCCCTCGGTATATTGGCCCTTTTGAGGTGCTTGAGAGGATTGGAGAGGTGGCTTACAAGCTTGCATTGCCACCTAGTCTATCGAGTGTTAACCAAATGTTTCATGTTTCCATGCTCCGAAAGTATTTCGGTGATCCGTCTCATGTTTCGGACTTCAGCACGGTTCAGTTAGATGGGGACTTGACCTATGATGTGGAGCCGGTGGCCATTTTGGATCAGTAGGTTCGAAAGTTGAGATCAATGAATATAGCTTCACTGACAGTACAGTGGAGAGGTCAGTCAGTCGAGGAGGCTACTTGGGAGACCGAGCGAGATATGCGGAGCAACTATCCACACTTATTTGAGACTCCAGGTATGATTCTAGACCCGTTCGAGGACGAACATTTGTTTATGAGGGGAGAATGTAACGACCAGGCCGGTCGTTTTGAGTATTATAGACCTATTCCCCCCATTTATTGCTTATTATATGTTCGTTTGTTGTCATGTGACATGCCGGGGTGGTTAGTTTGGTTCCGGGGATGTTTCAGAATGAATTGTAACACTTAGTCCTAAGGTTGGAAGCATAAGTTGAAAGAGTTGACCGGATGTTGACTTATGAGTAAACGATTCCGGAATGGAGTTTTGATGGTTCTGATAGCTTTGTATGGTGATTTTGGACTTAGGATTATGTCCGTATTTTGATTTGGGGGTCTGTAGGTTGTTTGGCTTGAATTGGCGAAAGTTGAAAAGTTGAATGTTTGGAAAGTTGAGAAGTTTGACCGAGAGTTGACTTTGTTGTTACCAGGCTCAGATTTTTGTTCTGAGAGATGGAATAGGTCCATTGTGTCATTTTTGACTTGTTTGAAAGATTTGAGGTCAATCGAAGTTGATATGGCGTGTTTCGGCATTGGTTTTAGAAGTTGGAAATGCAATAGTTTATTGGGCTTGAAATTGGAGTGCGCTTTGTGTTTTTGATGTTGTTTGATGTGATTTGAGGCTTCGACTAAGTTCATACGATGTTTTAGGATGTGTTTGTATGTTTGGATGCGGTCCCGGGGGCCTCGGGTGACATTCGAATCGATTTCGAATTGAGTTTAGCCTTATGGGATTGATGATGTTTTAGGTATCTGGTTTCCTCTTATGCGATCGCATGAAGGGGGCCGCGATCGCGATGGGTTAAGTCTGACAAGTGCAAAATTGTTCTCCGCGTTCACGAGAATCGATCCACGATTATGAAGCTTGGGGAGTCAGTGCTACGCGAACGCGTGAGAGGTGTCGCATTCGCGAAGAAGGAAGAGGAGGCCTGGGAAGCCCACACGGTTGTTCTTCGCGATCGTGAGAGGGAGTCAGTGATCGCGTAGGTTTGGATTTTATGTGCATCACATTCGCGGCTGGGGTCCCGCATTCGCGTAGGTCATTTTTTAGGGCAACATTTTTTGTTCTTCGTGATCACGGGGGACTTTCCGCAATCGCGAAGAGGAACAACTGGGCAGACTATTTAATTTTTAAAATGAGGGTTAGAGTATTACTCCACATTTGGACTTTGGGAGCTCGGATTGAGGCGATACTTGAAGGGATTTTCAAGGAGTTTATTGGGGTAAGTGATTCTAACTTGGATTTGGTTAATATACATGAATCTATCATTGTTTTTACCATTTAATTAGTGTTTTGGGTTTGAAAATTTGGGAAAAATAATAGATACTTCATAAACTATATTTTGCGGATTTGAAAGGCGATTTGAGGTCGGAAATGGATGATTTTGATATGGTTGGACTCGTTATCGAATGGGTGTTCAGATTTTATAAATTTTGTCAGATTCCGAGATGTGGGCTCGGGGTTGACTTTTTGACTTTGGTTAATGAACTTAGCTTTATCGTATGGAATCGATTCCTATAGCTTGTATTGATTGTATTAAGTTGTTTACGGCTAGATTTGAGTTGTTCGGAGTCCGATTCGCGAGGCAATGGATTGTTGGAGTTGTGATTTGGCTATTTGAGGTAAGTAACACTTCTAAACTTTGTACAAATGGTATGAATCCCTGAAATACATGTTATATGCATGGTGTTGAGGTGACACACATGATAGGTGACGGGCGTGTAGGCTTGCACCGTGGAAATTGTTACTCGGTTGATTCAGTGGTACCGTGTAGTGATCAAACCTTATTACTATTCACATAATCCCTACGTGTTAGAGTAATTGAGCTGCTATCCATGTTAGAAATAATGTTTAGGCTATATGCTTATCCCATTTGGACCCGCTAAGGTCAATTATGCTGTTGAATTATTTTGCTTAAACTACAATTATACACTCAATCATATTCATCATTTGCATATCATATCTCAGTCTCTAGTCATTTATTGTTACATCATGTTATCATTGTTTGGGCTGATTGGCACGAGATTTATGAGCCCGAGACACTGGAGGGACTGATGACTGAGTTGGGGCCTGAGGGCCGGATTGTGAGTGATATTTATGGGATCGGGCTGCACGTCGCAGTAGGTTTTACTAATTCATGATGGGATCGGATTGCATGCCGCAGAAGGTCTTATTGATTTATGATGGGATCGGGTTGCACACCGCAGAAGACCATGTTAGCTGATATTAGCGCTTGGGCAGGATCCGCCCCTCCGGAGTCTAACATACCAGCAGTGAGTGCAGGTACCGTACAGTGCTGAGTGACTGAGAGAGATGAGTGGGAGTGTGAGACAATGAGATTGAGTACTCAGAGAATGTGAGTACATGAGTTTATCAGTGTGATGCATTATATGTGACATGCACATTTGACATGTAGACATAGAGATGTAACATTTCTCATATCAGTTATACTTGGTATATTTTATCGGTGTTGGTCTTAAATTGTTATACTTAATAGCATGTTTACATTTCTGCACTGTGTACGAATTGATTATGGAATATTTTTGAGTTATTACTTTCATTTCCTTGTTATATCTCTACTGTTATTATCTGGATTTCGATTGTACCTTTCTTAGCTCGTCACTGCTTTCCAAGGTTAGTCATGTTACTTATTGAGCAGATTGGGTCGGTTGTACTCATACTACACTCTGCACTTCATGTACAGATCCAGGTACATCTGGACCCGGTGGTTGCTAGACTCGGAGCAGTATCTGCTACGAGACATTTGAGGTAGCTGCTTTGACGCTCGCAGACCTCGACTCTCCTTCTTTTGAGTTTTATTTTGTACTGTTCTATCTTTGAGACAACTATATTAGAGATTTAGACTGCGTTGACACTTAGTAGCTCATGTACTCGGTGACACCCTGATTTTGGGGGATTTTGTAGTTGAGTCGCAGTTGTCTTACCAGTTATTTATGAGATTTTTCACTGTTAAACTTATTACATCATGCTTTCATTTTTAAATGCATAGTATTTTTTATGATTGTCGTCTTGCCTAGTACTATGATAGGCTCAATCATGACATGTTGAGATTTGGGTCGTGACAATTAGGTACCCTATTCCAAACAAAAAAGATTTACTTCAGCAGCTTTATGCTGCAACTAACTTTTCAAAAATTGATTTAAAATCAGAATTTTGGGAAATTCAAATAGATCCCAAGGAGCGATATAAAACTGCTTTTATGGCACCATTTGGGCAATATGAATGGAGTGTAATTCCATTTGGTTTAAAAAATGCTCCTTCCGAATTTCAAAGGATACTGAATGATATTTTTAATCTTTTTCCAAAATTTATTATTATTTATATTGATGATGTTTTAGTATTTTCTACTAGCATATATTATTAAACATCTAAAGGTTTTCTTTAATGTAATCAAAGAAAATGGATTAGTTTTATAAAAAAGTAAATAAAGTTTTTTTCAAATCAACACCCGATTTCTTGGGCACAAAATCCAGCAGCGAACCCTTGTCCCTACTCAAAGATCCATACAATTAGTCGACAAGTTTTCTGACCAAATCTTAGATAAAACCCAACTTCAAAGATTTTTAGGATTTGTTAATTATGTGTCAAATTTCATTCCAAGCCTTAGCAATTTTCTAAAACCTCTCCACGATAGTTGAAAAAACCTCCGCCTCCGTGGACTTCTGGACATCTATCCACACCAATACTATCAAAGAAATCAAATTGAAAGTCAAGGACTTTCCTTGCTTGTCTCTCCATGATTCTTCTGCACTCAAAATAGTTGAAACTGATGCATTAGACATCGGTTATTTTAAAGTAAAAAAAAAAAAGAAGATGGCAAGGAACATCAGACTACGCCATGAGCGGAGTTCCCCAAGATTATCTTCTAGAAAATACAAAGCCCATTCCAATTTTCAGTCCAAAGAAATGGGAAGACTTAGTTGAGGAAGAAGAATCTCAACAAGCACAAACTCCACTAGCCCAGACCATGTCTTCTCCTTGGTCGGATGAAGAATTCATGCATTGGCGCCAATTCATCGGATTCAAAGATCAAATGACCATGCCTGACCTTTTTAGAAAACAATTGAGAGATTAGTATCAATTGTATCAAAATTATTGTTCCAATGTGGCGGCACGAAACCACGCATCTTCTTCCAACCTCAAGGCGGCTCAAAGCCACACGGCCCCCTCAGATCCTGTAGTTGATAAAAGCACCACACAAAAATCAGTGGAGGCTAAAAGCCTCATTACACGCACTAAATGTCTATCCAACATCCCATAAAATACAAACATGATGTATTCGGCACCCAATCAGGCACTTTCTTCACCAGTGCCACAACCTATTTCTTCAAGCAAAGGCTCCTCCTCCGAGGAACCCACTTACATTAAGAATGAAAGTGTCTACCCACTTATTCAAATTGAACCAGAATTCTGATATTCCAACCCTCAAGAGGTAGCTAAAAAAATACTTATCCCTTCAACTAATGTCATACAAAAACTCCCAACCATACCCAAAAATACTATGAGTTCATTCTCACAGATACCAGATCCTACTTGTTTAAACCCCGCAAAGATAAGCAGACCCAGTCATATAACACACATACTACGGTGTGGATTAACAAAATAATCTCACCAATAGAATGGGAACCCATCTATCCAAATACAAAAGACTTTCTCAACCTTTTGATCCGCAGTTTTATAATTATTATGACAACCAGGCAATGTGGATGAATGCTTTCACCTTCGAAAACCAACTTGAAAAATATTCATGGTTTATCCTCTGGAATAAACAATTAACCTCTGAATTCCCTCGATGATTTATGCATCAATGGTGGCCTGCTTATGGTCATGAGGCTGAAATTCTTCCTTCGCTAGTAAAAGCAGGATATGACTATTTTTGCCACAGGTTTTCTAGCGAGCAACAATACCCATACTCCTTCAATTTTCTCATGGATTTCACATCCCGTGGATCTACTCCTAGAAGCTTTTCTTAAACAAGCCAGAAGGACACAAAGGTTTACCGTGGTTAGCCCTACAAGGCCACTACAAGTGGTACAAAAATTGGGATCCGTCTGAAGCATATGTTCCAGCAAAAGACAAATGGGTTTTGGCTAATTCAAAATATCTAGCCATAACGGATGCTGCCCAAATTTCATTTTTACTGTAAAAATCCATTGCAGTTGCACAACTAGCTAGTTCCAGCAGCAAGCTTGATTTTATCCAACAAATAGAAACAATTCTTGAACAAATCAAGACAAAACTTCCAAGTCAACAATGTCGAGCATCTTCGTCTGAAAAATCATCATCAGAAGAAGAAGAAGACCCCAATTTAATTTTCTCAGAAATTAATCAGGGATTACATCACTATGACAACATATTGACATCACAGCTAAAATCATCCATGGCATCAGCAAGCACTTACTCCTAGTGACATCATCAATGACATTATGAAATTAGGAAACACTATATAATTTTTAATTTTTGGCGATAAATAGTCCCCCCTCCCCCCCCCCCCTTCAGTTGTAAAACACACTACATTACACTACCACTTGAGAAAGAATTCTCTCCCTCTCTCTAGAATTGGTTAGAGCTCTCCCTCTAGCATACTATTATAAGTTTTTGACTTGTAATATCAATTTTTCAGTTTGAATAACAATCAAGTTTATATTTATATTATTCTTACATTATGGTTGGCTAATCCACCTAATTTATTTTGTTGCATTTATTTATATGGCCGGCTCTGTCACCTTGTTTAAATTTTGCACTCTAACTGTATCTTCAACATGTTTAATTTTCTTATTGTTACTTGCTTCATTTCATTACTTTTATTTTATTTTTTCCCTAAATCTTTTAGGGGCTTCGCTTCCGGTCTCCTTGGTGTATATATATATATATATATATATATATATTTATTTACCTCATAGCTTTCATAAAATCTTTCAATTCTTCGGTACTCTTGGCCATACATGATATTCTTCATTCCTGGCACGATGGCCGCATCACATATTACATGCTTTTATTCCATTACTTATTGTGGATCATCATAAAATATTTAAGACATTTAAAACAATCGAGAAAAATCATAGTTTCAACTCATAAGTATGTAAGAACTCAAAACACATTGAAAATACTTACGAAAGGAGAGCATAGTGATTTGCAATTGAAACATGAATTCAAATCATAAGCATTAGATACAACAACTATATTTAAAAAATTTTCCCAAAGGGGAGCATCATATAATAGGGGAAATTTGAGCATGACTCGATTACATAAGTATTTGGTAAATCAATCGTTAGAAACAATTCAGAACAATAGGAATAGGAGCTTAAACAAACCACGTTTGGAACTTTCAAGGAACTTATAGATTCTGATTCTATAGAAGGAGTTTAGCCAACATATCTTAATTAAGCTTCCTTAGGATTACTATAATGTTCCACTACTCCTACCAACTTCAATCTATAGAAACATAATCAAACCGAACCATTATTAGAAAGGTTTTCATAATCTAGGTCATATAGGAATTTTAACAAACACATAGTGTGCATATTGAACCACAACTCCCTACAACGGGATTTCTTCGGCCCACAATCAATCTCCAAGTCAATATTTCACTAACAATAGTTCAACAACCTAATACCATCTTCATCGGCACATGCATGCTCAACTCTTAACTCCTAACTGAAGAATCACATCTACTATCCTCCACATACACCCAAATTTGAAATTAAGGGCTTATGGCTTCTGATCACCATCCCATAAGTTCCAACATTATAAATTCTTACTTAAACCATTACAAAGATTTGCATCAGAGCTTAGAGGAGAAATCTTACGCGGTTAGTTGAAGGCCTTATGAGTGACTTCCTTGAATCTTCAAGAAATGAGCAAGAATTGAAGAGCAAATGGTTAGGAGCTTTTCTCTCTCTCTCTCTCTCTCTCTCTCTCTCTCTCTCTCTCTCTCTAAATTTCTCTCTTCTCTTCAAATGATCTGATTATTTCTTCTAAAATGGCCCCTTAAGTCTTTTTATTTAAAATCGGGTAACATTTTCCAAAAATAACCCCTAATGTCAAAACTGCAGTCGCAGAATGCGGTCTGCGAAATGGTCTCCAAAATCTAGTTTGGGTCTTGTCAGGTCCGCGATGGATCCGCGATTCACAAAATGGTTCTACGATCGTATACTGGACCGCGAAATCTCCCTTGAAAAATTCTCATGCGGATTATGCGACTGATATGCAGTCCGCAGAACTTTTCTGTGGTCCCACATTGGACCGCGAAATGACCCTTAGAAATTGAGTTGCTTCTGACTGTTCTGCAATAATTTCACAGTCAGCGGGACAGATCTGCGATCGCATAATGGACCGTAGAATTGCCATTTTCTAAAAATGTTTCCTACCAACTCCACAATGTATTGCACAGTCCAAAAATCCTTATCTACAACCTTCCAACATATTAGATTACCTTGGCACCATAAAACCTTAAATCCTCGGCGAACTTTTACAGGGCCTTACAATATTATTCTCTCTAGTTGTTGAAGCTTTTAAGATAAGAATATTCCATCTTTTTGTCATCATCCTCTTCATTGATTTGTAATATTTGATGTCTCTCTTTAATCTTTGTACTTTTCGTTCATCCAAAATCCCAACAAAAAGGTCATGATGGCGCCTAACTCACTTTCTAGGCTAAGCCAATATTTAACAACAATAAAAAAAAAGAACCAAATCTAAATAGTTAACAACATGATATAATAAAGAAAGACTAAAAGCTCCAAAATTACCAAATATGTATAAAATTAGTACACTGTCTAAACAAGTCCCACCAGACTGGTAGCATTACGTTCATAAGCTCCAAGGAATACTAAATACAAAGGTTGAAAGGAATATAATATTGTCTGATACAAGTAGATAGTAATAGAGATAATGAAAGTGACTCCAAATTTTGCAAAGGATGCGCAGTACTACCACGAGTCTCCTGATATGTCCAAGTTAAGAGCCTCTTGGGATTCCACGGGGACCAATGCCTGAAGTGCATAAGTGTAGTATGAGTATGTAACGACCTGGCTGGTCGTTCTGGGTATTGTAGCCCCATTCCCCCATTTATTATTTATTCTATGTTCATATGTGCTTATGTGAGTTGTCGGGGTGGCTAGTTTGGTTCCGGGAATGTTTCGAAATGAATTAGGACACTTAGTCCCAAGGTTGTAAGCTTAAGTTGAAAGAGTTGATCGGATGTTAACTTATGAATAAACGACTCTGGAATGGAGTTTTGATGGTTCTGATAGCTTTGTATGGTAATTTTGGACTTAGAAGTATGTTTGGATTTTGATTTGGAGGTCTGTAGGTGGTTTTGGCTTAAATTGATGAAAGTTGGAAAGTTGAAGGTTTGGAAACAAGAGAAGTTTGACCGAGATATGACTTTGTTGATAACGGGCTAGGATTTTGGTTCTGGGAGTTGGAATAGGCCTGTTGTGTCATCTATGACTTGTGTGCAAAATTTTAGGTCAATCGGAGTTGGTTTGGTGTGTTTCGGCATTGGTTTTAGAAATTGGAAGTTCACTAGTTCATTAGGCTCGAATTGAGGTGTGATTCCTAATTTTGATGTTGTTTGATGAGATTTGAGGCTTGAATTGAACTTGTAGGACTGCTGTTATGTCTGGTTCTAGTTTCCTTAAACGCGATCGCGAAGAAAGGTTTGCGATCGCGAAGGGTTGTTTGGTGACTAGTAAACATTATCCTACGTATTCGCGAGAACTGGGACGCGTTTGCGAAGGGTTCTGAGAGTTTTACATTGCAAACGCGTGTTGAGGGTCGCGTTCGTGGTGAAGGGAGGTCAGGCCCAAGGTGGCAGAGGATTTGCTCAATGCGATCGCGTGGCTAGGGCCGCAATCGCGAAGAGATGTGTTCTTAGTCATCGCGTTCGCAAATGGTGTGTCGTGTTCGCGAAAAGGATTTTGGAAGCTGAGTTTATTTGTGCTTCGCGAACGCGAGGCTATTTCCGCATTTGAGAAGAAGGGACAACTGGGCAGACTATTAAAAGTTCAAAACGAGGGTTAGAGTATTATTTCATATTTTGACTTGGGGAGCTCGGCTAAGGGTGGTTTATGAGAGAGATTTCACTACAAATCAAGAGGTAAGCTATTTTTGATCACTTTTGTCCAATAATATTGAATACCCATTGATTTATATACCTAGATTTTGTGTTTTTAAGGTGAAATTTGGGGGATTTTGGACTAGGGATTAGAGAGTAAGATTTAGAGGTTTGAGGGTCAATTTGTGGTCAGAATTGGATTATTTTGGTATGGTTGGACTCGTTATTGAATGGGTGTTCGGATTTTGTGAATTTTGTAGGGTTCTGAGGCATAGGCCTGGGGTTGACTTTTTGAATTTGGTTAAAGAATTTAGCTTTATCGTGTGAGATCAATTCCTATAGGTTGTACTGATTATATTAAGTTGATTGTGACTAGATTCGAGTCGTTCAGAGGCCGATTCGTGAGGCAAGGTTTTGTTGGAGCGTTGAGTTGCGTACTTTAAGGTAAGTAACACTTCTAAACTTAGTACTGAGAGTATGAATCCCTGGAATACGTGTTATATTGTTGGTGTTGGGGTGACGCACTGATAGGTGATGGGCGTGTGGGCGTGCACTGTGGTAATTATGACTCGGTCAATTCTATGGTATTGTGTAGTTATCTAACCTTTATTCTATCCATGTAATTCCTACGTTCTAGAATAATTGAGCTATGATCCATGTAGAAATCATGTTTAGGCTATGTGCTTATTGCTTTGGGTCCCACTAAGGTCATTTCTGCTGTTGAGTTATTTGCTTAAGTTGCAATTATGTACTCAATGATATTCATTTATTTGCATATCATATCTCAGTCTCTATTATCATTTACTATTACATCATGTTATCATTGTTCAGGCTGAGTGGTATGAGATTTGTGGTCGCATAATGGACCGTAGAATTGCCATTTTTTGCAAATTTTTCCTACCAACTCCACAATGCATTGCACAGTCCAAAAATCCTTATCTACAACCTTCCAACACATTAGCTTACCTTGGCACCATAAAAACATAAATCCTTGGCGAACTTTCACGGGGCCTTACAATATTATACTCTCTAGTTGTTGAAGCTTTTAAGATAAGAATATTCCATCTTTTTGTCATCATCTTCTTCATTGATTTGTAATATTTGATGTCTCACTTTAATCTTTGTACTTTTTGTTCATCTGAAATCCGAACTAAAGGATCGTGATGGCGCCTAACCCACTTTCTAGGCAAGCTAATATTTAACAACAATAAAAAAGAACCAAATCTATACAGTTAACAACATGATATAATAAAGAAAGACTAAAAGTTCCGAAATTACAAAATAGGTATAAAATCAGTACACTGTCTAAACAAGTCCCCCAGACTGGTACCATTACGTGGATAAGCTCCAAGGAATACTAAATACAAAGGCTGAAAGGAATATAATATTGTCTGATACAAGTAGATAGTAATAGAGATAATGAAGGTGACTCCAAATTTTGCAAAGAATGCACAGTACTACCTCGAGTCTCCTGATATGTCTAAGTTAAGCGCCTCTTGGGACTCCATTGGGACCAATGCCTGAAGTGCATAAGTGTAGTATGAGTATGTAATGACCCGGCTAGTCATTTTAGGTATTGTAGCCCCGTTCCCCTATTTATAATTTATTCTATGCTCATATGTGCTTATGTGACTTGCTGGGGTAGTTGGTTTGATTTCGGGGATGTTTCGGAATAAATTGGGACACTTAGTCCCAAGGTTGGAAGCTTAAGTTGAAAGAGTTGATCAGATGTTGACTTATGAGTAAATGACTCAGGAATGAAGTTTTGATGGTTCTAATAGCTTTGAATGGTAATTTTAGACTTAGGAGTATGTTCAGATTTTGATTTGGAGGTCCGTAGGTTGTTTGGCTTGAATTGACGAAAGTTGAAAAGTTGAAGGTTTGGAAAAAAGAGAAGTTTGACCGAGAGTTGACTTTGTAGATACCGAGCTCAAATTTTAGTTCTGGGAGTTGGAATAGGCCTGTTGTGTCATCTATGACTTGTGTGCAAAATTTTAGGTCAATCTGAGTTGGTTTGGTGTGTTTCGGCATTGGTTTTAGAAATTGGAAGTTCACTAGTTCATTAGGCTTGAATTGGGGTGTGATTCATGTTTTCGATGTTGTTTTATAAGATTTGAGGCTTCGACTAAGATCGTATGATGTTTTAGGATGTGTTAGTATGTTTTGATGGGGTCCTGAGGGCCTCGGGTGTACTTTAGATCATGTTATAGCTCATTTTGGACTTGTAGGACTGCTGTTATGTCTTTTTCTGCTTTCCTTATACGCGATCGCGAAGGAAGGTTCGTGATCGCGAAGGGTTGTTTGGTGACTAGTAAAAATTTTCCTACGCATTCGCGAGAATTGGGACGCATTCGCGAAGGGTTTTGAGAGCTTATGTAACAACCCGGTCCGTCGTTTTGAGAATTTAAGTCTCGTCCGGAGTCATAAGGCCCTGAGCAGCTTCATATTATGTCTATTGACTTGCGTATGTGGTTGAATTCAGTTACCGGATGATTCAGAGTGATTTGGGACACTTAGTCCCTAAAACAAAAGCTTAAGTCTTAGGATTTTTTACCGTAGTCGAAACTATGTGAAGACGACTCCGAAATGGAGTTCCGTTGATTCCATTAGCTCCGTTGGGTGATTTTGGACTTAGGAGCGTGTCCGGACTGTAAATCCGAGGTCTGTAGCTGATTTAGGCTTAAATTGGCGAAAGTCGATTTTTTAGAGATTTGGACCGGAAGTGAACTTTTTGATATCGGGGTCAGAATGTGATTCCGAGAGTTGGAACAGCTCCCTTATGTTATTTGGGACTTGCCTGCAAAATTTGACATCATTCCGGGTTGATTTGATAGGTTTCGGCACGAGTTTTAGAAGTTGAAAGATTTGAAATTTATAAGTTCGATTCATGGTGCGATTCGTGGTTTCGACGTTGTTTGATGTGACTTTAAGGCTCGACTAAGTTCGTATAGTGTATTAGGATTGGTTGGTATGTTTGGTTGAGGTCCCGGGGACCTCGGGTGAGTTTCGGGTGCTTAACGGATTAAAAGTTTGATTTGTGTTACTGCTAAGTCTTCAGGCTTCTGGTATTTTTGCACCTGCGAAGAAGAGACCGCAGGTGCGATAGCGCACGTGCGGAGAGGCAAGCGCAGAAGCGGAAAAATGGAGGAGTGCCAGGGGTCGCAAGTGCGAGGAAAATTCCGCATCTGCGATGCCCGCAGATACGAAGATTGAGGCGCAGGTGCGAGAAGAGCTGGACTCGACAGTCTCCGCAGGTGCGGAGAAATTGTGCGCATCAGCGGCTCCGCAGAAGTGGATTTTTGGCGCGCAGAAGCGAGAGAAAGCGCTGGTGCGGTTGGACATGTGCACCTGCGGTCGCGCAGATTTGGCTAATTATGCGCAGGTGCGGTCACGCCTGGGCAGAAAAGAGAAATCCGATGGTTTGGTTTCGTTCTTCGTTTTTGGACTTGAGAGCTCGGAATTTGGCTATTTTTCAAGGTATTTTCAAAGGAAGCTTTGGGGTAATGATTCCTAACTCGTTTTTGGTTGTATTGCATTAATCTATAGTTATTTTCTCCATTTAGTTTCAGATTTTTGGGGTTGAAATTGGAAAAAATTGGAAGAACTTCTTCGATAAAGATTTCGAGTTTTGAAAGGGAATTTGTGGTCGGATTTGAGTAATTCTTATATGGTTGGACACGTGAGTGAATGGGTGTTCATATTTTATGATTTTTACCCGATTCCGAGACGTGGGCTCGGGTTGACATTTTAGGGAGAATTTCAGAATTTTTATTAAATATTGATTTCATTGATTAGATAAGTCTATTATTATTGTATCCATGTTATGCAATTGTGTTTTGCTATATTTTGGGCCATTCGGAGTCGGATAATTGAGGAAAAGGGCATTCTTATGGAGTGTTTGAGCTTGGTTCGAGGTAAGTATCTTGCCTAAACTTGTGTGGGGGATTTTTCCCTTAGGATTTGAGTCTTCTATGTTGATTGTAGCCCGTGTGCACGAGGTGACGAGTGCGCGCACAGACTTATTTGTGGAAAGTTGGCCTTTTAGGATATTTAGGTCATTATATTCACTGAGTATGAAGTTGTTCTTGATATGATTAAGTTCCTATTTACTAGTTTCGCCTCTACATACTTTAATTAAAATTAATTGCTTTCAGGATTCACTCTTATTGCATATTTGACTTTTATTTGACTTAACTGAAGATTTTACCTCCTCTATTGTCATGCTATATTTTCATAACTGCTTATCTTTATTTGAAATTATTATCATATCATCTTATAATTTGTTCAGTCTTAATTGAGGTTATGATTATCTTTCCGTTGCTTATCCTTAAATTAAATTGTTGAAAATCCTTAGTAATTTCTCAACCTTAAAAGAAGTTTTAGATATCCTATATCTTAGTCGACTTGTTTTATTTGGAATTATTTGACTCGTGTTAGTTTCCCTGTTGTTGAAATGTATATTGTGGGATCGTTGATACACATTAGTTTCCCTTTGTTGAGTTGTTCTCTTTACGCCTAGCATTATTTATTGTGGTTATTCTTTGTGATTTGGTCCCTCATTTTCCTTTGATTTTTAAAGTTCTTGAGTTGATTTACTTGTCGTACTTTATATTATTGCCATTGTTGTTGTTGTATTTGTTATTATTGTGATATGATTAAGTTCCTATTTACTAGTTTCGCCTCTACATACTTTAATTAAAATTAATTGCATTCAGGATTCACTCTTATTGCATATTTGACTTTTATTTGACTTAACTGAAGATTTTACCTCCTCTATTGTCATGCTATATTTTCATAATTTCTTATCTTTATTTGAAATTATTATCGTATCATCTTATAATTTGTTCTATCTTAATTGAGGTTATGATTATCTTTCCGCTGCTTATCCTTAAATTAAATTGTTGAAAATCCTTAGTAATTTCTCAACCTTAAAAGAAGTTTTAGATATCCTATATCTTAGTCGACTTATTTTATTTGGAATTATTTGACTCGTGTTATTTTCCCTGTTGTTGAAATGTATATTGTGGGATCTTTGATACACATTAGTTTCACTTTGTTGAGTTGGCCTATATCCAGGTACTTGTTCGTTAGCTAGCTGTGTGGATTGTTGCCGTAGAGACTCAAGGTAAACCTGTTGCTGCGTTCGCAGGCTTCGGAGTCACCTTCCAGTTTTCGTTTTGCACTGTTTATACTTATTTCTAGACAGTTGTATTTAGAAGTTTTCTAGCAAAACTCTGTAGAGCTTATGACTTGTACTACCGGTTTTGAGAATTTTAAGAGATTCTAATTAAATAATATTTTTGTTTTAATTATTGTTAGGCTTACCTAGTCCCTAAGACTAGGTGCCATCATGATACCCAACAGAGGGAAAATTGGGTCGTGACAGCTTTACATCACGAATGCGTGTTGAGGGTCGCGCTCGCGGTGAAGGGAGGTCAGGCCCAAGGTGGCAGGTGATTTGTTCCACGTGATCGCATGGCCAGGGCCGCAATCGCGAAGAGATGTGTTCTTAATCATTGCGTTCGCAAATTGTGTGTCGTGTTTGCGAAGAGGATTTTGGAAGCTCAGTTTATTTGTGCTTCGCGAATGTGAGGCTATTTCCGCGTTTGCGAAGAAAGGACAACTGGGCAGACTGTTAAAAGTTCAAAACGAGGGTTAGAGTATTATTTCATATTTTGACTTGTGGAGATCGGCTAGGGGTGGTATTTGAGAGTGATTTCACTACAAATCAAGAGGTAAGCTATTTTTGATCACTTTTGGCCAATAATATTGAATACCTATTGATTTATATACCTAGATTATGTGTGTTTAAGGTGAAATATGGGGGATTTTGTACTAGGGATTAGAGAGTAAGATTTGGAGGTTTGAGGGTGAATTTGTGGTCGGAATTGGATGATTTTGGTATGGTTGAACTCGTTATTGAATGGGTGTTAGGATTTTGTGAATTTTGTAGGGTTCTGGGGTGTGGGGCCGAGGTTGACTTTTTGAATTTGGTTAAAGAATTTAGCTTTATCGTATCGGATCAATTCCTATAGTTTGTATTGATTATATTAAGTTGTTTGTGACTAGATTCGAGTCGTTCAGAGGCCGATTCGTAAGGCAAGGGTTTGTTGGAGCATTGAGTTGCGCGCTTTGAGGTACATAACACTTCTAAACTCGGTACTTAGAGTATGAATCCCTAGAATACGTGTTATATGGTTGGTATTGGGGTGACGCACTGCTAGGTGACGGGCGTATAAGCGTGCATTGTGGTAATTATGACTCGGTCAATTCTATGGTACTGTGTAGTTATCTAATATTGTTTCTATCCATGTAATTCCTACGTTCAAGAATAATTGAGCTGTGATCCATGTAGAAATCATGTTTAGGCTATGTGCTTATTCCGTTGGGTCCCGCTAAGGTCATTTCTGCTGTTGAGTTATTTGCTTAAGTTGCAATTATGTACTCAATCATATTCATTTATTTGCATATCATATCTCAGTCTCTATTATCATTTACTGTTACATCATGTTATCACTGTTCGGGCTGAGTGGTATGAGATTTGTGTGTCCGTGAGACTGCAGAGATTGATGACTGAGTTGGGGCCTCAGAGCCGGATTGTGAGTGATATTTATGAGATCGGGTTGCACGTCGAAACAAGCCTTATTGGCTCATTTATGGGATCGGGTTGCACACTGCAATATGCTTTATTGACTTATTATGGGATCGGGTTGCACACTGCAATAGGCCATGTTGGCTTTATATTAGCGCTTGGGCAGGATCCACCCCTCCGGAGTCTGATATACCAGCAGTAAGCGCAGGTACTGTAAGGTGCTGAGTGATTATGTATGATAAGTGGGAGTTTGAGACAGGCAGATTGAGTACTCTGAGTGCGTGAGTACTTGAGATTATCACTATGATGCATTACATTTGACATGCATATTTGACATGTAGGCATAGAGATGTAACATTCTTCATGCTAGTTGTACTTGGCATATTTTTATCAGTGTTGAGCTTAAGTTGTTGAACTTGAAAGCATGCCTAAAGTTTTGTACCATGTACGAGCTGAATATGGAAGTTCTCTGAGTTATTATTGTCATTATCTTGTTATATCTATGTTGTCATTATTTTGATTTGGACTGTGTCGTTCTGAGCTCGTCACTGCTTTCAGCCCAAGGTTAGTCCTGTTACTTATTAAGTACATTGGGTCGATTGTACTCATACTATATTATACACTTTGTGTGCAGATCCAGGTACATCTAGATGTGGTGATTGTTAGATCTAGTGTTAGTACTTGCTCGGAGACCTTGAGGTAGCTTCTATGATGCCCGCAGACCTTGACTCTCCTTCATTTCAGTGTATTTCAGTATTGTTCTATTTTTTCAGATAGTTGTGCTAGAGCTTTAGACTATGTTGACATTAATAGCTCATGTACTCGGTGACACCAGGATTTTGGGATTTGTTGTATTTGAGTTGCCGTTGTTTTTATCAGTTATTTATGAGATTTTTCACTGTTGAACTTATTAAATCATGTTTTAATTCAAATGCGTAGTTGTTATGTGATCGTCGGGGCCAATCATTATTGGATTCATACCCTCAGTACCAAGTTTAGAAGTGTTACTTACCTCAAAGTGCGCAACTCAATGCTCCAACAAACCCTTGCCTCGCGAATCGGCCTCTGAACGACTCGAATCTAGTCCCAAAGAGCTTAATATAATCAATACAAGCTATAGGAATCGATCCCATATGATAAAGCTAAGTTCTTTGACCAAAATCAAAAAGTCAACCCAAAAAAGCGAACCCCAGGACCACGCCTCAGAACTCGACAAAATTCACATAATTCGAACACCCATTCAATAATGAGTCCAACGATACCAAAATCATCCAATTCCGACCACAAATCGACCCTCAAACCCCCAAATCTTATCGGTAGTCCAAAATCCCCCAAATTTCACCTTAAAAACACATAATCTAGGTGTAGAAGTTAATATCTGGGCCAAAGCCTCCTGAAAGCCTGGAATCACAATGGGCACAGCTGGTGCCTGAGCTGGTCCCACTGGCTCAACCACATCTGGTATCTGCTCCCGAGCTGGAGCAACTGGTGGCTCCATAGGTGCTGCTCTAGATGCAGTACGAGCTGCACCTCAGCCTCTACCGCGGCCCCGGCCTCTCGCGACCCTACTTGGTGGTACTGGTGGCCGTCCGCCCGATCCGATCACACGTGTCCTCACCATTTGTGAGAAAATAGAATAATAGATGTTTAGTCTCCGAAATCAACAAATTTGCACGACAAGAATACAAGAAAGTGAAGTTTCCTAATGATTCGATAGACTCTCGAAGATAAGTACAGATGTCTCCGTCCCGATCCGCAAGACTCTACTAAACATGCTCATGACTCGTGAGGCCTAAGTAACCTAGTGCTCTGATACCAACTTGTCACGACCCAAAATTCTAACATGTCATGATGGCACCTAACACATTATTAGGAAAGCCGATAATCACATAAAAACTACGCATTTGAATTAAAACATGATTTAATAAGTACAACAGTGGAAAATCTCATAAATAACTAATATAAACAACTTAACTCAACTACAACAAATCCCAAAATCCTGGTGTCACTGAGTACATGAGATACTAATGTCAACATAGTATAAAACTCTCGTACAAGTTTATGAGAAAATAGAACAGTACTTAAATAAAATGAAAGGAAGGAGAGTCAAGGTCTGCGGGCGTCATAGCAGCTACCTCAAGGTCTCTGAGCAGGTACTAACACCAGATCTAGCAATCATCGCGTCCAGATGTACCTAGATCTGCACACGAAGTATAGAGTGTAGTATAAGTACAACCGACCCAATGTACTCAATAAGTAATAGGACTAACCTTGGGCTGAAAGCAGTGATGATCTTATAAAGATACAGCCCGAATCAAAATAATGACAACACATATATAACAAGATAATGATAGTAATAACTTAGAGAACTTCCATATTCAGCTCGTACACGATACAGAAATTTAGGCATGCTTTCAAGTTCAACAACTTAAGCTTAACACTAATAAAAATGTGCCAAGTACAGCTAGCACGAGGAATGTTACATCTTTATGCCTACATGTCAAATATGCATGTCAAATGTAATGCATCACAGTGATAATCTCAAGTACTCACGCGCTCAGAATACTCAATTTGCCTGTCTCAAACTCCCACTTATCACACACAATCACTCAGCATTGTACGGTACCTGCACTCACTACTGGTATGTCAGACTCCGGAGGGGTGGATCCTGCCCAAGCGCTAATATAAAGCCAACATGGCATGTTGTGGCGTGCAGCCCGATCCCATAATAAGTTAATAAAGCCTGCGGCAGCGTGCAGCCCGATCCCATAAATATCACTCACAATCCGGCTCCTAGGCCCCCAACTCAGTCATCAATCTCTCCAGTCTCACGGGCTCACAAATCTCATACCACTCAACCCGAACAATGATAATATGATGTAACAATAAATGATAACAGAGACTGAGATATGATATGAAAATGAATGAATATGACTGAGTACATAATCGCAACTTAAGAAAATAACTCAACAGCAAAAAATGACCTCAGTGGGTCCCAATAGAATAAGCACATAGCCTAAATATGATTTCTACATGGATCACAGCTCAATTATTCTAACACATAGGAATTACCTGGATAGAAACAAGTTTATATAACTACCCAGTACCAAGAATTTACCGAGTCATAATTACCACGGTACACGCCCACACGCCCCTCAACTAGCATGTGCGTCACCCTAACACCAACCATATAATACGTATTCAAGGGATTCATACCCTCAATACCAAGTTTAGAAGTGTTACTTACCTCAAAGTGCGCAACTCAAAGCTCCAACAAACCCTTGCCTCGCGAATCGGCGTCTGAACGACTCAAATCTAGTCACAAACAACTTATAAGTGATACAAGCTATATGAATCGATCCCATATGATAAACCTAACTTCTTTAACAAAATTCAAAAAGTCAACCCCAGGCTCATGCCTCGAAACCCGACAAAATTCACAAAATCCGAACACCTATTCAATAACGAGTCCAACCATACCAAAATCATCAAATTCCGACCATAAATCGACCCTCTAACCCCCAAAAATCAGCTGCCAAAATTCTCTTCGCGAACGCAATACACCAGTCGCGAACGCGATGACTAAGAACACATCTCTTCGTGATCACGGCCCTGGCCACGCAATCACGTTGAACAAATCACCTGGCGCACTGGGCCTGACCTCCCTTCTTCACGAACGCGACCCTCTACACGCATTCGCGATGCACAACTCTAAGAACCATTCGCGAATGCGTCCCAGTTCTCGCGAATGCATAAGACATATTTCACCAGTCACCAAACAACCCTTCGCGATAGCGGACCTTCCCTTGCGATCACGTATAAGGAAACCAGAACCAGACATAACAACAGTCCTACAAGTCCAAAATGAGCTGAACATGATCTGAATCACACCCGAAGCCCCTAGGACCCCATACAAACATGCCAACACATCCTAAAACATCATACAAACTTAGTCGAAGCCGCAAATCACATAAAACAACATCAAAAACACGAATCGCACCCCAATTCAAGCCTAATGAATTATTGAACTTTCAACTTCTAAAACCAATGCCGAAACACACCAAACAAACTCCGATTGACCTTATATTTTGCACATAAGTCATAAATGACATAACGAGCCTATTCCAACTCCCAAAACTTAAATCCGAGCCCGGTATTAACAAAGTCAACTTTCGGTCAAACTTCTCAACTTTCCAAACCTTCAACTTTTCAACTTTCACCAATTCAAGCCAAAATGACCCACGGACCTCCAAATCAAAATTCGGAAATACTCCTAAGTCAAAAATCACCATATGAATCTATCGAAACCATCAAAACTCAATTCCGGAGTCGTTTACTCATAAGTCAATATCCGGTCAACTCTTTCAACTTAAACTTCCAACCTTGGGACTAAGTGTCCCAATTCATTTCAAAACATCCCCGAAACCAAACCAACCACCCTGGCAAGTCACATAACCACATATGAACATAGAATAAGCAATAAATGGAGGAAGGGGGATACAATACTCAAAAAGATCGGTCGGGTCGTTACAGAGTACAACCGACCCCTTGTACTCAATAGGTATCAGCCCAAACCTCGACGAGGTAGTGACGAGGCTAAGACAAAACACCTACTTATTAACATGTGCATTTAATAACAAGATAAATAATAGGATAGACAACAATGATAAATACGAGAAATAATAAAAATAGTTAACTAAAAGAATTAATGATCATGTTACTCAAATATCACAACCAAGCCTTTCTAAACAACTCAATCCAAGAGGAAGAAATGATCCACGAAAACAACAAAGTCAAATCCAGGAATCTGCATAATAAGAGAAATGAGTAAGAGATATTATATCAATAGCACGACATTCACCCTTCGTGCATTTACCTCACATCCTCACTAGTACGAAAACACCCTTCGTGCATATATTTAACACTCTTATTCACCAAGTACAGAAATACATTTCGTGCAATAACAATAATAATGTCAAGAAGCAAGGAAACACCCTTCGTGCATAAATCACTCTTCCTCACAAGCATGGAATTACCCTTCGTACAATCAAATCTTCCTCACCAAGCATTTATAAAACAATATCAAACAAAGTAGGAGGTGTAAATAACATCAAGAAGAGTGATTAAGCATAACACACCACGTGAGAAATAATCATAAACTTTGCACCAATAAGCAAAACAACATCTCAAGGACTATAGTGTCCAAATATCTCATCAAAGCGTTAAACATAGCTACTAACATGTGTGTGAATAATCAAGTAGTTTCATGAACTATTATAGCATAATAAAATATTATATGAAGCATACAAGACATGAATAGGCTAATTCTACCCGCATGTTTTAACCGTAACAAATGTATATACACATGTTACCTTGCATATACGTTTCCCCAATACATATAACATGTTGAAAATAAAACATGTTACAACCTAATTCCCTCAAATCAAGTTTAAACAAGACATTTACCTCTTTACAAAACAAATCAACTATCCTATACAACTTTCCCTTTAGCACAAGCCTGCAAACAACTCAAATCTTGCCAAATATTACTCAAATAAGTCAAAATAAGCTTTAGAAACTATCTCAGTATCAAAAAGGTTTGACCTTTATCATATTTGGAAAGGTCACAAAAAGCCAAATCGAGCCCACTTGGTCGAAATCCATAATTAAGACTAAATCCCGATTACCCATTCTTCCCCGAGTAAAAATATGCGATTTGTATCAAAATCGCACCTCAAATCGAGGTCCAAATCCACAAAATTAGCTCCCTTAAATTTTACCCCAAAAATCTCAATTTCTACACTTAAAATTCCTAGATTTAAGGGAACAAATCTATGGAAATAAATCAAAACTAAGCTAAAATTACCAACCTTAGAAGTTGGAATAAAAATCCTCAAAAGGAATCTCTTCAATCCATGGTCTAGGTCTCTAAAATGGAGAAAAGTGGTGAAATCCTGACTGTCAGAACTATTTATAACTAGGAGAAAATCCTTCTTCGCATTCGCGAAGGCCAAAGGTCACAGACCATCGCGTTCGTGAAGGTAGCCTCGCATTAGCAAAGACCAGTCCCCCCAGGACTTCGCGTTTGCGGTTCCCCTGTCGTATTGACAATGCACAATGTCTCCTTGCCCTAACCTCTTCTACATGATCGCTAAACCAAATCGTGGAGAGCGATCTCTCCCCCACACTAGAATACACTACGTGATTGTAAGACAATGCGATCACGAAGAACAACCTTCCCCAGCCCCAAGCCTCTTAGGCGATCGTGTTACAATAAGGCTTAAAATAGTGTGAAACCACCAGAAAACTCATCCGAGCACCAGAGACCCAGTCCAAACATCCTAACAAGTATATAAACCTAACACGAACTCGGTTGAAAGATCAAAACATGAAAAACAACATCAACACTAAGAATCAAGCATCAAAACTCAAAGATTTCAAATGTTCATAAGCTCAAATTTCCAACTTTCAACTATAAGTGCTAAAACGGTTTCGGGTCACCCGGGACCCAAACCAAAAGTACTTACAAGTTCAAATTCATCATACTAATCAATCGGAATCGTCAAAATGTTGATCTGAGGTCGTTCACCAAGAAGGTTGACCATGGTCAACTCTAACTGCATTTAAGCTTTGGAATTAGAATTTCTCTTTCAAAACTCATAAACTTTTCGAAAATTGAAATGAACCCTACGCACAAGTATTAAATCATCAAATGAATCTATTTAAGGTCTTAAATCATGAAACGGAAAGCTATAACTCAAAACAATCTATCAGATCGTTACATCTTTCCCCTCTAAAAGAAATGTTTGCCCTTGAATGGACAGAGGAATTACCTGAACTAGCAAAAATATGCGGATATATACTCCTCAGTCGGATTCCCTTTCCAATGCACTTTCACGGAAGGAATTTCCTTATATCTCAATTTTTTGAACCTGCCAATTTATAATAGCTACTAGCTCTTCTTCGTAAGTCAAATTCTCATCAAGCTGCACTGTGCTGAAGTACAATACATTTGACTTTTCTTCATGATACTTCTGGAGCTTAGAAACATGAAATATCGAATGAACTCTCAAAAGACTAAGAGGCAAAGAAAGCCTATAAGCAACCTCCTTGATTCTCTCTAACACGTCAAACGGGCCAATGCACCTCAGGCTCAACTTTCCCTTCTTCCCAAATCTCATCACACTATTCGTAGGCGAAACTTTTCAAAAGTACCTTCTTGCCCTCTATGAAAGCGACATCACGAACCTTTTTGTATGCTCTCTTCTGCCTACTTTGTGATGTCCGAAGACGTTTTTGAATAAACTTTACCTTATCTAAGGCATCACGGAACAAATCTGTACCCAATATCCTAGCCTCACCAGGCTCGAATTACCCAATAATAGAATGATATTACCTACCAAATAAATCCTCAAACAGTGCCATATGAATGCTGGACTATTAGTTTTTTCTGTAGAAAACTCCGCCACTAGTAGTGTCACGCCCCAAACTTGGGGAGGCATGGCTGGCAACCGGTGCCATATTTGGCCCGAGTGTACCAATCTGTAACTGTAAACTTTGGAGGGGTAACCCTCAACTTAGGCCGATGAGGCCATATTCTGAATCATCTGAAAATATCGTCTCTCTCAACTGATATACAAAATATACAGGACTCGTCTACAAACATCTAGTGATAGCTGAACTCTATCATGGTCGAGACAGGGCCTCGACCTACCCATCAAACCTGTATATATAAAATGGACTCTAAGGTCTAGACTTGGTAACTCCGAGGAAGTGGAGCTTACCAACCGAGATGATGTTTGACTTTGTCTACTGGGAAGGTCTATCCAATTGTTTATCAGAACCTGCAGGCATGAAATGCAGCATCCCCAACAAAAGGGACGTCAGTACGAAATAATGTACCGAGTATGTAAGGCAATAGAATAACTGAAAGCTGAAACTGAACTGATAATATAATGATTGAAAGTAACTGGGAGTCAAAGATGATCTGAAGATATGCTTACCTACTGATACTGACTGAACTCTCTCAATATAGTAAGTAAAATAGCTGCACGGCTCTATAAGGCTCGGTACGTATAACTGCTCTGTCGTAGTAGGCTCGCTCATAGGCGCTCAGCCATACTAGGCTCTGTATCTCGGCCATTTTGGGCTCGCTCATAGGCGCTCGGCCATATTAGGCTCAGTATTTAACTTACCATCTGATTAGAGAATGCCCAATAGAGGCCTACCTACCGATTATAACTCGATAGTGGTGAAAATACTGTAATACTGTATATATATATATATATATATAAATATATATATATATATATATATATATATATATATATATATATATATATAGACCCTCTGCTCTCTTGACTGAAGAAGACAATACTTAACTGAATATAAAGTCCCGATAATGAAGAATACTGTAACTTATGAGACTAGGATAATGTACATAAATTCAGGAATACGAACTTCTCTTTATGTATCGTTATCAAACGCATTTAGTTACAAGATCATGCCAAAATGAAGGAAAGGTTTAGCCTTAATATACCTTATTACAATTTTTCCAATAACCACATTAAACCCGTCTCGTTTCACCTTAATATACAAAAACGATAACAATACTATCATTAAGTTATGGAAGGTACAACTATCGCACAATGAACGACAAGCTTATTTTATAATAAAACGGGCAGCATCTCCCCTATAATCTTTACTTCCTCCCAATTCGACCTAACACCAACAACAACAAGAACACAATAATTACAACATGTATACATCATTTTACAACCTTATATCCATCACAAAATACAACAAAACAGCCCACACACCCCAGTCAGTTCATACACAAAACGACAACCCTAGTAGTGTCAAATAACCAGAAAATGTAACAACGAATGACCAGCCAACTACCCTGCCATTATGTGGTGTTTCTCCACACCCTTTCTCCTCCCAAACTCCATAAAAACAGTAGCAAAAGACACAACCCAATACCAACATGAAAGAAGCCTACAAAACAGTCCTAATCAGTTCAACAACTCAAAACTAATTTTTTAGTTTACTAAAACACATTTCGACTTGTCTTTTCTTTCAAATTGAGAAAAACAACCAACAATACATAATTAAGCCTCTTATCCTATAAACCATCCATGAATTCAACTTAAAAATAAGTTCACAACCAGCCAACAGTGACGCAACAACAAATAACATACCGCTCTTTCGAAACTCGCAAGGTCTAGTCTTTACGATCGAGTTACAACTCGAATAAGCATAGATAATGGAAAGATAAGCATAAATTTACCTTTGACTGAGTAGAACCCACGAAACCTAGTCCTTATTCATCCAAATCAGTCCCCCAATGCAGCTACAAGAATGAGAAAGAGAAACTAGCAAGTTGTCTGGGGTTTTCGCCACTAGAATTACATCGTATCACCCGAAATTACCTAGGGTTTGTGTGGGATTTTTGGAGAGGAATTGTAGGGGTTCAATCTGATTTTGTTGGTCTGAGAAATGAGTTAATACGTCCTTAAAAGTCCCTTCTTGGTCGACTTTAGGAGCTTTTAATTGAGTCCTCTCCTTTTGGCAAGTAGGTGATGCACCTACTTGTCACCTACCAGTCTGCGCAGTCTTGCAAAAATGTTAATATCTCTTTACTCCAATTTTTTATCATTGAACGGTTTAATCAATTGAAAACTAGACTCGTAGATCTTCAATTTGGTAGGTAGATCATCCCGTAATTCTAAGTACATTGGGAGAAATGCTCAGCTACATTTGACCTAATTTGCAGCATATTTATGAATGTAACTTGTGATGATATTTGCCAACTTTTGTTCCACAACTCGCTTGGCTTCAAAACATAACACACGACTATCATAAGACTAAAATAACTCCTAACATAACCTCCTTATCATTTTGAGCACCCTAATCTCACCCCAAAAGTACATGTTATAACATTCCCAACTTGTCGACTTTCGATGAAACTTATTTTCTTCAATTCGTTTAGCTTCTAAGCCTTCCAACCGTCTTGGTACTTGCAGTTCATGATCTTAAATATTTGTAACCTCCAATTTAACATGATTAACTTATTTTATGTACTTTCAAATATGATCTCATTTCTGAGCTTACATCAATTGACTACGACGTACTCTCACGTACGAAAATACGGGGTGTAACATCTTTCCCCCCTTTGGAACATTCTTCCTCGAATGTTGACTGATGCACTTATCAGTCTCATAACCTATAGCTCTTACGAATACTTTAGGATTGTCCTTGTCATCTAGGCAACTATTCTCTAAATAAATCCAAAGCCCAGGGCATTCCCCCCTTTAGGCCACTTTCTCGTACCACGACTTGTGGTCGGAATTATTCCAATCTCATTATTGTTGCTACTTTCTTTCGTGCAGTCTGTACGACTCTCTCCCTGTATGTGCGCCTATGCGACTCTTCTCTCTTTTTTCCTCCAGCTATTATCCAATATCTAGGCCTCACTTTGTGAACATATAAATAACTATGACAAGTTGTCCCTCTAGGCATCTATAGGTGTACTGCAGTCCTTCGCTTGGAACTTTGTCGAACTTACGACTAATTCTATATCTTGTTTCATAGCCTCAGTTATCTATCCTTATGGATTTACTGCATCTAGGGTGGTCAGACTATACCATAACACTTACTTTGATTTATTATTACCGAGGTTTGCTACCCAACTCCAAGTTACTCTCTCGTTGCTTATCCTATATGTATAAATCTAAGTCCTTTAATACTTCCTCATTACTGTTCATCCTAAGAATAACAACCTAATCTCATCTCATACTTTTGAACTTTTATCCAGCTATTGTTGATTCACCTTAATGTTGATCTATAATCTACCACTGATAACTTGAAACCTCTTACGTAATACATTGTCACTAGGGCTCACATCTCATCGAGGAACATCTGAAGTTATTTGCCTGATCTACCTAGGGACGATACTATACTTCAATAACCGTATTTCATAGCATCCCAACGTGATTCATCTTATGGGGGTATTCTAATCCTGTGCAATTCATGAAATCCCTTTTCTTTAAATCATTACTCAATCAAAGGCCTAAACGTCATTCTCTTATCATTTATCACAATTACACTCTCATTCTACTACCAAGGCAGCATTCCATCTTTTCTATTTACGCTACTCGCAACCTTTCTTTAAATTGCTAGAACCATAGATTTTCTTATGTTATTCTGGAACCTCAAGTGAGACATCACGTCATCTCTATCTCTTCTTTACTCTCTTAACTAGACCTCTCGGTACCTGAAAACCATACGCTGGAAGATATGCTAATGACAACACTACTATCATTTCTGGATACGAAATCACAGCACTTCTAGTCCTCTATCTGAAATCTGGACTATTCATAACCTTCTACACCTAAGTATCTCATACCTTCTTTACCTTTACCTTTCTTATCTTTAAATATCACATCATTTCTTCTGTCACTTTCATAACCTCCCTTCCACATAGGTGGAATTCACATCCACACCTTAAAGCTCTACTATAATACTTGCACCTCTGATGCATACACAATCCGGCGGTAGCTTCATACGAACTTCTTATGAGGCTGGTACTCTTCTAACTGGCTTTATCGTAGAGCCGTTATAGAATATGGTCATTGTACTATCTCTCTGGTACCTCTGATATTAGGAGTGATTCTGCAATGTTCTGAATCACGATTTCTATAATCATCGGGGTCTAATAATCAGACTCATGATTCACTTAGCTGATGTAACTCTTTAGTTTCCTCTTCTATCTAAGCCTTTAAATAGGCTTAAGCTATCTTCTGATGTGCGACTCAGGGTATTAGTTATTACTTTAGCCCTTCGTGGATGCTATAGAACATCCATGATATAACCTTCTAACAATTCAAGCTTTTGTCTATGACGTGGACTCAATTCTTTCTTTCAACTTATACCGGAGTCTCCTATAGCTGTATCAGTGTCAACATATATGCTGCATGGATAACACTCCAAAATCTTAAGTGTGTTCATAATGTAACTAACTCAGGGTCATATATCAAATAATTCCTTTCGTGCCTTCTCAGCTTTCGTTAAAAGTAAGCAATTACTTTTTCTGGTCGTTCTGCCACTTGTTGCATGAATACTTGGCTTATCTTAGTGCCCACATATATTGGAATTTTGTGCAACTCATATGATCTCGAATATTACTTTTGATTTTACTTCCCGTTCATTGGTCACGATAGGTGCCACTTTATTATGGAGTGCAGACAATGTTGTAATGAAACTGTAGTTCCAACATCGTTTCTTCTTTAGGTAATTATACTTATCTTGAAGCCTTTTTCCTTATTTCCTCAGCTAGTCTTTCATTATAGTACTTAGGGGAGACCCTCTAACTCTTGTAAAGTTGCGAGCTTATTACATCGTATACTCTGCAGAATTTTTGATGTTCTTACTCGCCTATAATTATCCTTAGTTACTTAACATTTGTGCTTGTAGGGTTGCTTCCGAACTGAAATTTTGATTGTCTCCCCAGTGGCACTCTTTCTTGTTTCCGTAACACTTATACGGTACCTTTAACTACCCCAACTCATATCTGAATATTTCTCAAGGATTACGATGTTGTATCTGTGAGACTAAATGTTTCCTATGTTGGGTTTCACTACGTTTATTTTGCATGATCTACTGATTTATCTGAGACATCTTGTCTAGCCATAACTAGGCTCTTTCTGAATCAACTACTAACTACTCATTGATCCATTCTCATATCTATATTCCGCGTAATCTCTCTTAGGTTATGTCCTTTGTCTTAAGTTACCCCTCGCACTAGATTTTTATGTATCAAGTGTTCATTCATACTTATTTATAGATACTATCCTGGCCGGGACCTCTCCTCGACATCGTGCTTGCATAGTGTTTTGGAGTCGTAACATATCTGTATGATCTGAATAAATGCAATCGCATTCCTTTCGCCTTTTTATCGCATTCTTCCTTTATTATTCCATAGTTGCCTGAACCACTTAACTCTGACTTAATACCATATCACCCCATCTTCCCCCCTTTAGGGGAATACTAGCATTTAATGCTATAAAGATTTACCTACAAATATTTGACCTCTTTATCTTCGGCATCTTTTCACGTCTTCACTGACTCTTACTCGTCTTGCGGTAACCCTTCTCTACCAGGGATAAGTAAATCTCTTACGCGCGAGGGTGACACCTAGTGTAACTAGCACACTTAGTTCCTTAAGTTTAACTCTGGTCACAATGCTTGCTTTAGGGAAGCGTCTTCCTGAATGACCTTCAAAGGTTATTCTTCCGTTGTCCATTCTATCATTTCCAAAAAGCAATCTCTGAAATTCTCACGATGTCGACTATTATCAAATCATTTGGTCTCTAAATCATGTTCGCTTTTTTCTTGTTTACTAGCCCATACTAATTTCTTTTACTCCGGGGTCTAACTTAGCCTTCTAGTAATCATGTTGGAGTCGCCAACTCATTTTCTCGAAATAAGGATATGACTTCATGGCTTATACTCCTTTATTGTCTCAAGGCATGTCACCTCTTGTCTTTTCCTTCACTTGACCATAGACTAGGTCATCCTACCATATTTTGATTTACTGTTATCACTCATTTATCATACCTTACTCATAATGCTTCATTTACTCTTTTCTTATTCTCTTGTTAATATCTCTGCCTATTACCTTATTCTGAAAACTTCAACAAAATGTTCTTTCACTTTTCTCTCCCCTTGCTCCATCTCACTGGTTCTTCGGGTCGCCTAATATTCTCTTTTTACTAGGGGCGGGATTCATACTAAGGTCATTATTTATCTCTTCTAGGATTCCACTACATGTCTTCTAATATTTATGAATGTTCTAGTACTCTTATCTGACTGTACTATTCTAGAGTGCACCATCGGGTATGCACGATCTAATAGGGCCTCAAACAGGGCCATGTCCTCAAGAATTCTCTCTCTACTAATGCCCTTACCTGCTGCTGTTTTAGCCCTCTCGCTAGCTATAAATTTTCTAATTGAAAGCATCTCTATATCATTAGCAAACATAAGTCTTGGCTCGAACTCTTATGACTTAGCTCTATAGCACGATTTGGATTTAAAAGAAGGGTAACAGACTCCTAAATGCCTTGTAGCTTCTTGTTTATATAATGTGGTGCACAACATATCTATAAACAAGGCTCTACTAGACATGGCTTGTAGACTCCCTAGGATAGAACTACTCTGATACTAAGTTTGTCACACCCCAAACCTGGGGAGGCGTGGCCGGAGCGTACCACTTTGTAACTGTGAACTTTGGAGGGGTAACCCTAAACTTAGGCCGATGAGGCCATATTCTGAATCATCTGATAATATCGCCTCTCTCATTTGAGGGGTAAACATACCCAAAAGCTCATATATATGTACAACTGTGCAGGTAGATGAGGCCGCCATGAACATCTACTAATATACAAAATATACAGGACTCGTCTACAAGCCTTTAGTGATAGCTGAACTCTATCATGGTCGGGGCAGGGCCTCGACCTACCCATCAAACCTGTATATATAAAATGGACTCCAAGGTCTACACCTGGTAACTTCGAGGAAGTGGAGCTTACCAACCAAGCTGATGTTTGACTTTGTCTACATGGAAGGTCTATCCAGCTGTCTATTAGGACCTGCAGAGATGAAATGCAGCGTCCCCATTAAAAGGGACGTCAGTATGAAATAATGTACCGAGTATGTAAGGCAACAAAATAACTAAAAGCTGAAACTGAACTGATAATATAATGACTGAAAGTAACTGGGAGTCAAAGATGATCCGAATATATGCTTACCTACTGATACTGACTGGACTCTCTCAATATAGTAAGTAAAATAGTTGTCCGGCCCTATAAGGCTCGGTACGTATAACTGCTCTGCTGTAGTAGGCTCACTCATAGGTGCTCGTCCATACTAGGCTCTATATCTCGGCCATTCTGGGCTCGCTCATAGGCGCTCGACCATAGTAGGCTCAGTATATAACTTACCATCTGATCAGAGGTTGCCTAATAGGGGCCTGGCCACCGATTATAGCTCGATGGTGGTAAAAATATTGTAATATTTTGTGTGTGTGTGTGTGTGTGTGTGTATGTGTGTGTGTGTGTATATATATATATATATATATATATATATATATATATATATATATATATATATATATATATATATATATATATATATATAGAGAGAGAGAGAGATGACTGGAAGAAGATAATACTTAACTGAATATAAAGTACCGATAAGGGAGAATACTGTAACTTATGAGATAGGATAATGTACATAAATTCAGGAGTACGAACTTCTCTTTATGTCTCGTTATCAAACGCATTTATTTACGAGATCATGCCAAAATGAAAGAGAGGTTTAGCCTTAACATACCTTATTACAATCTTTCCAATAACCACGTTAAACTCGTCGCGTTGCACCTTAATCTACAATAACGATAATGATACTATCATCAAGTTATGGAAGGTACAACTATCGCACAACGAATGACAAGCTTATTTTATAATAAAATGGGCAACATCTCCCCAATAATCTTTACTTCCTACCAATTCGACCTAACACCAACAACAACAAGAACACAATAATAACAAAATGCATACATCATTTTCCAACCTTATATCCATCACAAAATACCACATAACAGCCCACACACCCCAATCAGTTTATACACAAAACGACAACCCTAGTAGTGTCAAACAACCCGAAAATGTAACGACGAACGACCAGCCAACCACCCTGCCATTATGTGGTGTTTCTCCACACCCTTTTCTACTCCCAAACTCCATAAAACAGTAGCAAAAGAGACAACCCAACACCAACATGATACAACCTACAAAACGGTCCCACGAGTTCAACAACTCAAAACTGATTTTTCAGTTTACTAAAACATGTTTCGACTTGTCTTTTCTTTCAAATTGAGCAAAACAACCAACTATACATAATTAAGCCTCTTATCCTATAAACCAGCCATGAATTAAACTTAAAAATAAGTTCACACCCAGCCAACATTGATGCCACAACAAACATCATACCACTCTTTCGAAACTCGCTAGGTCTAGTCTTTACGATCGAGTTACAACTCGTACAAACATAGATAATGGAAAGAGAAGCATAAATTTACCTTGGACTGAGTATAACCCACGAAAACTAGTCCTTATTCATCCAAAATCAGTCCCCCAATGCAGCTACAAGAAAGAGAAAGAGAAACTAGCAAGCTGTCTGGGGTTTTCGCCACTAGAATCACATCGTATCACCCGAAATTACCTAGGTTTTGTGTGGGATTTTTGGAGAGGAGTTGTAGGGTTCAATCTGATTTTGTTGGTCTGAGAAATGAGTTAATAAGTACTTAAAAGTCCCCTCTTGGCCGACTTTAGGAGTTTTTAATTGAGGCCTCTCCTTTTGGTAAGTAGGTGATGCACCTACTTGTCACCTACCAGTCTGCACAGTCTAGCAAAAACGCAAATATCTCTTTACTCCAATGTTGTATCAATGAACGCTGTAATCCGTTGTAAACTAGACTCGTAGAACTTCAATTTTGTATGTAGATCATCCCGTAATTCCAAGTATATTGGAAGCAATGCTCAGCTATATTTGACCTAATCTTCAGCATATTTATGAATATAACTTGTGATAATCTTTGTCAACTTTTGTTTCACAACTCGCTTGACTTCAAAACATAACACATGACTATCATAAGACTAAAATAACTCATAACATAACCTTCTTATCATTTTGAGTACCCTAATCTCACCCCAAAAGTACATGTTATAACATTCCCAACTTGTCGACTTTTGATGAAACTTATTTTCTTCAATTTGTTTAGCTTCTAAGCCTTCTAACCATCTTGGTACTTGCAGTTCATTATCTTAAATATTTGTAACCTCCAAGTTAACATGATTAACTTATTTTATGTACTTTCAAAGATGATCTCATTTCTGAGCTTACATCAATTGACTTACAACGTACTCTCACGTACGAAAATATGGGGTGTAACAAGTAGAAACTAATCCTAATGGCCTTTAAAATCAATAACACTTTTTCTTAACATATCTTCAAGGATTTGAATAGTCTTCTCGGGCTGGTTATCCGTCTATGGGTGAAATGTTGTGCTGAGCTCCACCTGCTTGCCCAACTCTCACTTTAAAACTATACAAAAGTGCGATGTGAACTGAGTACCATGTTCCAAAATTATAGAAATGGGCATACCATGCAAACAAACAATCTCTCTGATGTAGATCTGAGCCAATCTCTTTGAAATGTAAGAAATCATCACCAGAATAAAATGCACGTGATAACAACAAGGTCGGGAATCCAAACTAGAGTAAGAATTTGAGAAGTAAATACGGAAGTAATAACAATAAGGAATTAAACGACTAGAATTAAAGTGCAGAAAATAAAGGATATGGGAAAATTCAGGAAAAGAATTATGAGAACTTCCAAGAACGCAAGTTCTATAGCCTTGAAAAGATCCAGGCAACACCGTTTTTGATTTATTGAAGTAATCAAACGTCTTTACTTAAAAACAAATCAAAAACAATAGATTCGGATCTTAACTACTTTACGAGTAACTTGAGAAAATAATTAATAACTAGTATTAATCGCCTTCTAAGAATACCACAAAGGAATCAATGATATCACAATAAAGAAGTTATCTTTACTACCTTGAACTATGAACTAATAAAGGTTGAAAGATAAATCTCAAAGCATAAGTAACAAAGGTTCAATAGAACTCTCAAACTATAATATTATTAATCAATAATCAAGTTCCTCAATGAATGAAAAGAACTCCTATTTATAGGAGTAAAAAGTCCTTAAAAATAGGTAGGGTGGCTGCCAAGGCATAAAAGAAACCCTAAAAGATTATTCTAGAATCATAAAATAAAACTCTAACTTGGAGGCTAAGTTAAAGACTAGAAAACCTAATAAAAACTAACAAAAATAAGAGGGTGGGCGGCCAAATCCCTTTGGGGCAGATTTGGGCCTTAAAACTACTACTTTGGATCATTGGTTTGGAATCCAATTGGGCTACTTTTGAAATACCCCCTTTTGGACCTCTTTTAAGCTCATATTCACCTATTCTATAAGAAGGTCCAGCTTGTAAGCATTGTCTCCAATCCTTTCAAGGACTTGAAATGGGCCATCTCCTCTAGGATGAAACTTTGACTTCCTTTTGGAAGAAAATCTCCCCTTTCTAAAGTGAACCCAAACTAAATCTTTAGGTTTAAAAACAACTTGTTTTCGACCCTCATTCTTTCTCAAGGTAGTTTGCTCATTTTTCTTCTCAATTTCAAGCATTCTTTGCTGATAAATTTTTTTCATCATCTCAGCCTTTGTCCTACCATCAAGATTAGCAATATCATTAGTAGGTAATGGTAATAAATCAAAGGGAGTAAAGGGATTAAAACTATAAATAACCTCAAAAGGAGACACACCTGTAGAAGAATAGATTATTCTATTGTAAGAAAATTCAATCACAGGTAAGTGATTTTCCCAAGAAGTTAATTTACCTTTCAAAATAGCCCTCAACATGTTTCCTAAGGTTCTATTAACTACTTCAGTTTGTCCATCAGTTTGTGGGTGACAAGAAGTAGAAAACAATAATTTAGTGCCTAACTTCCCCCAAAATACACGCCAAAAGTGGCTCAAAAACTTAGCATCCCTATCACTAACAATAGTTCTAGGTATACCATGCAATTTGACAACTTCTTTTACAAAAAGATCAGCAACATGTGAAGCATCATTAGTCTTTAAACAAGGAATAAAATGAGCCATTTTGGAGAACCTATCTACCACAACAAATATATTATCCTTACCACACGTTGTTCTAGGCAAACGTAACACAAAATTCATAGAAAGATCAAGCCAAGGAAAAGTAGGAATAGGTAATGGCGTGTAAAGATCATGTGGTAACACTTTAGATTTAGCTTGTTTACATTTCAAACATTGTGCGCACACTCTTTCAATATATTTTGATACACGCCGGATTACCATGCTTAATGAGGATGATTTCCAAGTTAATAGCATAGCATTTGAGTGCTTTAAAGGAGTCAAGATCAAGAAGGCTATATTTGTAATTTAGCTATTTAGGCTAGACTTAGCCTCCTTTACTAGCTAAGGGTATTTTAGTTATTTAGCCTAAATAACACTCTAGTATAAATAGTCATTCCTCTCATTTTGAAAGGGAGCTTTTGATGGTGTATTGATAAATAAAGACCAAACTTTGAGAGGTTTAGGGTATCTTTTATTTCTCTTTATTTATTATATTTTCTAGATTATCTATGTTAGGTTTATCATGCATGAGTTCATGTTCATCCTCTTGGGATTATCTTTTGTATTTGAATGTTAATTCATTGTTCTAGTTGATATATCTTTCAGGGTCTTTGAATTGTATTCTTTACTTAGCTTAATTCGTATTAGTTGTTCTTGTTCTTCCTAGATTAGTGTTTATTATAAGAACTTAAGGAGTCTATCTAGTTCATAGTTAGGTTGTTGTCTTTCTCTATTTTAAACCCTAATCTCGTATCTTATTGATTCCGTGTATTTTTGCATTTTCAATATGATTCCGTATCATCTTTGTATTAGAGCGAAGGTTAAAGATTGTTCAATCAATCCTTGGGTCATTGTTCTGTTATCATCAATCTGAAAATCAAAAATTACTAAAAATAGCAGGTTACTGTTCATCTGTGACTGAAATACAAATCGTATCTCCTTGTTCTTCTATGTTTGTTTCCAAAATAGAAATACAAAAGATTATCTCCCTCAATTTTGATTCTGAAACTTCTGAATTTCTTCACTATCTGAGATTGAATCACTTATTTGAGCTGAAATTCGAAGTTGGTTTGAGAATTGAAACCTAAATCGACCAACAGCAGAAATCGAAATTTGGAGGATTTGCTCCGAATCGAAATTTTGAGCTCGAAATCGATTGGGTGAGTTCTAATCTTGTTGGTACATCTTGATTGAGGTGAAATCTGATGAATTAGGGCCGATTTGATCTGAATCTCTAGGTTTGGGTTCAAAATATTTCGAAGCTGCTTCAGTGGAGAAGACGGCCTAGGGTTCATCGATTTAGTGAGCCTTGTTCCAAATTGATTTAGGAGCTTTGTTCGAGCTGTTGTTGGGAGTTTGTAATCCAAATTTGAGCTCCATTGGTGAAGGTTTGGGTCAGTGACGAATCGAAAATGCTGTGGCGGAATTCGACAAAATTGCAGCTGTGTTCTTCATCCGCTAGGAGTCGTTTGCTACTGATTTGTCGCCTCGAACATCAATTCATCGTCACACACAGGTTTGGTACTTCTAAGATCAACCTTGCTTCATTTTCTGAAAATTCATTCATCGCAACATTCAGTTTTGATTCCTTGAGAATAAGCACTGAATTTTTACTCGATTGTCTGAGTTGATTGAGTCTGAATTCGTTAGTCGACTCGAAGTTGTTATTAGTTTGAAATATTGTATGAAGTTCTGGTTTATGAATTCAGTTGAGAATTTTGATTGAGTTTCAAAGTGTTAACTGAAAGATCTCATTGATAGCTTGGTCGAGGTTCTGTATTTGCTCTTGTTGTTGGTAGTTGCGCATGAGTTTCTGAATTCTATTGGAGCAAAGCTTATGAAAATTGAAAAAAAATTGATAAACAATTGAGCAGATTTCAAATAGCTACAGCTTAGTTCTTCAATCCAGATTGTTTTACTGAGCTTCAGTTGCCAAGTTTTCTAATTTCAAGCTCCTTGAAACTTAAAGAGGAGTGAACAGATTTTCTTTAAGCATCAGCTCGACACTGCCCAGTTTTCTTAGCCAAAGTGGGATTGATTGTTGCTGTTGCTAGCTCTAGAATTGGGTTGGAATTTGAATCTAAGTGTTGAATTGAGATTGGTTACAATTCTTGTGCACTTTTGGACAGTTTTCTGCACTTTTTGAGCCAAGTTTAGCTTCAGTTTACTGCAGCTTTATAGCCTGTTTGGCCAAGCTTCTTTCGAGGCAAAAGCGCTTTTTTTTGGGTCAAAAGTGTTTTTTTTTCTAAAATTAAGGTGTTTGGCCAAGCTTTTGAAAGGAAAAAAAAGTGATTTTGAGGTGAAGCAGAAGCAGTTTTGTAGAAGCAGAAAAAAGTAGTTTCTCTCCAAAAGCACTTTTGAGAAAAATACACTTACAAGCAGGTTTTTAAAGCTTGGCCAAACACTAATTGCTGCTCAGAAGTACTTTTCAAATTAATTAGCCAAACACAAATTGCTTCTCACCAAAAGTACTATTGAGAAAAGCACTTTTGAGAAAAAACACTTCTCAAAATAAACTGATTTTTGCAGCTGGGCCAAACAGGCTATTAGACTTTCTACTGTTTGATTTGTTTTTCAGAAGTTCTTCCCTACTGAACTTCTACAGTTTGGTAAACTGCTTAGCTGCTGTGAAATTGGTTGACGTTAGCTGATTTGAGTTTGATCAACTATTTGAAATCTGCTAATTTGAGGTTGGATGTTTTGGAGTTTAGTTTGGACTTGAGTTTGGCAGAGGAAGCTCAACAGTTTGAGAATTCATTTGTGAGGACTAAACATTAAATGTTGTTGCTTACAAAAATCTTGTGATAGCACCTGCAGTTCTGCCAGATTTTGTTAATTTGTCCAAGATTAATTCTGCAGCAGATTTTCAGTTTCTCCATTGTTTAGTTGCTAAAAATCTGAGTTGCTACCCAGTTCTGCACTAGTAGTACTCTGCAAATTATGTGTTGTTTAAGCTGATTGTCTGCACTGGTTAGGTTTCTGACATGGCTGCTAAAGTTTAAATCCTTGGACTGTTTTAGGGTGTTATTGACTGAGAAAAAAACCAGAAGAATTTTCAGGCATTCCAGCTGCAGTTTGAACTAAATCTGCAGTATTTGAACTTGTGTTTGAAGCAGAAAACCAGTTGATCTTTGGGGATTGAAAATCTGTGAATTGAAGAGGCCTATAGCTGCTGTTAAGTTGAATTGCAAACTGCAGGTTGTAGTTCCCTGCTGCTACAGTTTGGCTGCAATTGTGAACATCTTCAGTAGCTTGCAGTCACTGATGAACTTTGCATTTGAGCTACAACTTGGAGTCTTTTTACAGAATTGTGAAGAAGATTGCTCAGGAGATCACCAACAGTCTGCAACCTTGTCAGTTATTGTGAGGCTGTCCAGAATTGCAGATTTGACCAGTCCTTACCTATGTGGCCATTCTTTGCAAATCCGACCAATTTTACAAAACTAGCCAGTTTTTGAGAATATGACCAAAATTTGGATAAGTGTCTAGTTTTGTAGTTTCTTTTCTTTTATTTCTTTTCAATTTGTAGGAAACTCAACTCTTAACAAGATTAACTTGATATTAGTTCATATTGAGTTTATTTCTAGTTTCTTTGTGTGCTTTTGTCACGACCCAGCCTAGGCCCGCGATGGATAACCGATACTAAGTGTCGATCATCACTAAACTTGTTGATAATCTAATAATCATAAATATAAACGGATAAACTGAACAAGCATAAGCATAGCTGATAAGAACTGTACAATCTGGAAAGCTGACAAGGCTAACACAAGCTGACATATAAAAATGTATTAACTGCACAGGTGCATATCTACAGGCCTCTAGGAGTGCTGAACTGAAAAAGTACTAGACGGAACAGGGCCCCGTCATACCCAAACTAGCTGACTGTACACATACCAAAAGATAAGTAATTCCGGGAGTAAGCGAGGTGACTCCAACAACTGGTGGATGGCCTATTGATGTGGCTCAAACGTTGATCTATCTGTACCTACGCGACATGAAACGCAATGCCCCGGAAGGGACGTGAGTACGATATGTACAAAGTATGTAGGGTGGAAATCTTAATATAAGCTTAATATAACTGGTGTTATGGTCTATCCCCCCCCCCCCCCCCGTATAATCAATTGGCCTCGCTGGCAGTATATAATCAATAGGCCTCGCTGGTATTATGGGCTATATCCCTCCAGCATAATCAACGTAAGCATGTATGAGGCATAACACATGTGGCAACATCATATGGACTCAAGAGATCATGAAGGAAACCATAAACGGAATAATAAACGTAATCTGACGCTTGTCGTTCATAAGTTGGACGGAGGTGCCTATCCCTATTTTAGGGAGAAACTGAACATGTACAAGAGATACCAAGGTTAATTAACTCATTAGGATCCCTTTATAATCAATTTAGAACCAAGAAACTCAAGATTTGTCCAACTCTTTGAATTTCCAAAATTTTTGGCAGAGTTTCACCTAAAACTGGATGATCCCCAAAAATAATAGCAAGCACCACAATATACACGGGAATGGATACCCGACCAAGATGATAACATCAAACTAATGGAGATCCAGTTATCCACAATAGTGTCAAACGATCGACAAAACGGAATTGTGAATGTAATGTCGACTCAGAGTGACTAACTTGTGACATGAAAGTCTAAATATGATTTAGGAATAATCTAAGCATCAAAAAATGACAATTAAGCTTATATAATCTTAAATGAAGATATTAGGATCATATGGGAGTTAGGTATACATAAAAACATCAAAGGAACGAAACAAACGGAATTCCGGATGGCATAGGCCAAATTGGCGATTTGCCCTTTTGTTTTTGTTGTGTTTTGAAGCTCCAACCGAAACTATTTTCTTCCATAATTCACATATGGAATTGAATAATATACAAGGATACAATACATGCTGATATTTTTCTTAAAAAAACCTTAAAAGATCAAGAAGAAAGGCTAGAACATAGCTAAACCAAATCATGCCGAAAACAAAATGAAAATCCTACATACCTCTTGTGTTCTTGCTTCCAAACCTTGTTCCCTTTGATACACACCCTTACTTATGCTTTTATAGATAAAATACAGAGGTGACAAGCTTCCTTAGCCATAAAGCTCTTTCCAAACCTCGAGATATAAGGATAAAGGTAGATGGCAAAGTCTTACCTATGTCGTAAGGATCGCGTTGATGTGTTCACGTCTTGATTTTGAGTTGTGGATGATGGAATTGCTTCAAAGCCCTAAGGATGTGTTTAGGAGGTATATAGAGAGTTTTTTGGTCTGATTTGGATCGAAATAAGCCTTATAGATGAAGGCTACAACTTTATATATATCAAGATAATCCTCAACCGACCTTGTGGGTCCCAAAGGGAACTGCTTGCGCAGTCTCGCGAAAATGCGAATATCTCTCCACTCCGACGTTATATCGACGAACGGTTTAATGCATTGGAAGTTAGACTCTTAGATCTTCAATTTGGTGGGTGGATCACCCCGAAATTCGGATTAATTGAGAGAAAAGATGAGTAACATTAGACCTAAATTTTATATAAAATTATGAACGTAACTTGCGACAACTTTTGTCGACTTTTGTTTCATAACTCGTTTGACTTCAAAACTGAACACACGACTAAAATACCTCATAAAATCACCTCCTTATCATGTTAAGCACCCGAGTATCACCCCAAAAGTACGGGTGATAACATTCTCAACTTGCCGACTTTCAACAAAAAGTTATTTTCTTCGATTCGCTTAGCTTCTAAACCTTCCAACCCTCTTGGTACTTGCAGTTCATAATCTTAAATATTTGTTACCTCTAAGGTAACATTTTTAACTTACTTTATGTACTTCCAAAGATGATCTCCTTTCCGAGCTTACATCAACTGACTTACGATGTACTTTTATATACAAAAACATGAGGTGTAACATCATTCCCCCATTTGGAATATTCGTCCTCGAATGTTGACTGGTGCGCTTATCAGTCTCATAACCTATAGCTCTTACGAATACTTTTATACTGTCCTTGCCATCTAGGCAACTATTTTGCGAATAAATTCAAAGGCCAGGGCATTTCCCCCTTTAGGCCTCTTTCTCATACCACGACCTATAGTCGGAATTCTTCCAATCTCGTAACTGTTGCTACCTTCTGTCATGCAGCATGTACGATTATGTCCTTGTACGCGCTATGCGACTCTTCTCTCCTTTTTTTCCTCTCGCTTTGTGAATATATACAGAACTCTAGGTATCTATAGGTGTATTGAAGTTCTTACCTTGGTACTTTGTCGAACTTACGACTATTGCCACATTTTGTTTCATAGCCTATGTTATCTATCCTTATGGCTTTACTGCATCTAGGTAGGTCATACTATACCATAACACTTACTTCGGTTTATTATTACCGAGGTATGCTACCCAACTTCAGGTTACTCTCTCGCAACTTATCTTTATCCTGTATGTATAAATCTAAGTCCTTTAATGCTTCTCATTCTGTTCATCTTAAGAATGACAGCCTAATCTCATCTCATACTTTTGAACTTTTATCCAGCTATTGTTGATTCACCTTAATGTTGATCTATAATCTACCACTGATAACTTGAAACCTCTTACGTAATACATTGTCACTAGGGCTCACATCTCATCGAGGAACATCTGAAGTTATTTGCCTGATCTACCTAGGGACGATACTATACTTCAATAACCGTATTTCATAGCATCTCAATGTGATTCATCTTGGGGGTATTCTAATCCCGTGCAATTCATGAAATCCCTTCTCTTTGAATCATTATTCAATAGAAGTCTTAAACGTCCTCATTCTATCATTTACCACAATTACACTCTTATTCTATTACTAGGGCAACATTCCATCTCTTCTAAATGCTCCTAGTCTTAAACTCCTCTGAGTTCATTCAGGCTATACTGAGCTTTCTATAACTTACGGAAATCATTTGCTCTATTGTTTTGATGTGCTCAATCCTGAGGCCTACCTATTCTCATCACCTCCCCACTCACCTATTCTTATCCTTACTCCGGTCTACCTAAAACCTTGTCGCTCTACCATACTTTAGTTTGCGACCTACACGTATTTATTCTTACTACTCGCAACCTTCATTTTACTTGCTAGTGCCATAGATTTCCTTTTGTTATTCTAGAACCTCAAGCGAGACATCACGTTGCCTCTAACTTTAACTTGATGGTAGCCTGATCTCAAGTCTATCTTCGAGAAGCACTAGGCATCCTGAAGCTGGTCGAACAAGTCATCAATTCTAGGAAGGGGATATTTGTTCTTGATCGTGACCTTGTTCAGCTGTTTATAATCTGTACACATACATAGGGGCCATCTTTTTTTTTCACAAATAAGACTAGTACTCCCCAAGGAGAAGTGTTAGTATAATAAATCCCGTATCTAATATATCTTTCAACTGCTTCTTAAGTTCCTTTAATTCAGCCGGTGTCATCTAGTAAGGAGGAATAGATATTGGTTGCATACCCAAAACTATATCAATGGGAAAGTCAATTCCCCGATCTGGAGGAAGACCTAGAAGCTCATCTGGATATACGTCAGGAAACTCATTTACTATTGGAATTGATTCAAGGGTTGGCATTCCCTTCTCTATGTCTCGAACATGAACTATATGATATAAGCATCACTTGGCGATCATCTTCCTTATCTTAAGGTACGAAATAAATCTACCTTTTTGGCGATGCGGAAAAACCTTTCCATTCTATAACTGACCCTTATGGAAAATTGAACTAGGCCATCTTCACTCTACAGTCAACATTAGCATAGCAAGAAGACAACCAATCCATACCAAGTATAACATCAAAGTCAACCATTTCTAACTCAATCAAGTAAGTTTTAGTACTGTGGTCGCCAATCACAACCGTGCAACCTCTAAAAATACGCCTAGCTACTACTGAATCACCAACTATGGTGGCTACCTCAAAAGGTTTAATGGCTTCTTGTCCTATCCCTAACTTAGTAGCAACAATGGGAGTAACATATGATAGTGTAGAACCAGGATCTATCAATACATACCATTATGACAATTCACTGATAAAGTACCTGAAACCACGTTTGGTGAAACCTCTAGGTCATGACGACCAACCAGAGCGTATGTACGATTCTGGAGACCGCCTATAGTAGGAGCTCTGCCTCGGCCTCTACCACGGCCCGCTGGTGTCTGAGGAACTTGCCCTTGCGGGCGTGCTGGTGCTAAAGAAGCTGCAACTAATCTCGCTAGCTGAGCTGCACCACTACCACCCCTAGATGGGTAATCTCTCATAAAATGGCATGACTCGCCACAAACATAACATGCATCTACACCCAACTGGCATCAATCCAAGTGGCGTCTACCACAGTCAGAACCACCCTGACAAGCTCTAGACTGTGGGGGTCGATCAGATCTCGGCCCTTGAAATCGTGAAGGAATACTAGCTGCTAGTTGCCTAACACTCTGCTATCTACGAGCACCAGATGTCTCACTAAACGAACCTGAAAATTTGCCTCTCTTGCTTGAGCCTCTATCTCTGTCATCCCTCTACTTCTGTTTCCTTTCCTCAAGTGCTAAGGCGAATGCCTGAATACGTGCAATGTCCACACTCGACTGCATAGATACGGTCATACACTCATTTACTAAGTGAGGACCAAGTCCCGTTACATACCTGTGTCCCTTGTCCTCTATGTCTGATACAACTACGAGAGCAAACCTCGCCAAAGAATTAAAGCGGAGGTTGTATTCTACAACACTCATACCCCATGTCTCAGTGTCAGGAACCGATCTAACCATCCTCTACGTGTCTCTGTAGGTAAGTAATGGACAAGGAATGCCTATGAGAACTCTCGCCATGAAGCTAAAGCAGCATTTGCTCCCCCAGACATCTCCCGAGTGGTATACCAACCTGTTGCTAGATCCTGTAATCTATATTATTCTAATTCAACTAGCTCTCTATCTATGGCATGCATAACTCTAAGGGCTTTTGCTACTCTATCTAGGAAATCCTGGGGATCCTCTGCTGTACTAAATCCCGTGAAAACTTGAGGCTCAAATCTGAGGAAATCACGAATCCTAGAACCCGTATCGTCACTCTGAGGACATGTATGCTGCTGTTTGGCCTAAGTAGCTGCAATGCTAGTCAACAATCTGACGACCTCCCTCATGTCATCATGCTGAGGAGCCAAAGGTGCGGTAGCTGGATCACCCCTAACCTCTCCCTGAACAGACAGAGTATGTGAAGCTCCGGATGGAACCTCATGTCTGGACTCCTCATGCTCATATAACTTAGAGGATACTCTGCTATTACCCTGGACGGTAACAGCTTTGCCCTTCTGGTCAGCTGTGAGTCTCTTCGGCGGCATCGCTACCTATAAAACATTTTGTCAGAAGGGTGAATTCTTATAACATAGCTCTATCGCACGATTTAGAGAAGAAGGAAGGACAACCATCTTATAATGCCATATAGCCTCATGTTTATAAGTGTGGTGCACAACACATCCATAAAAAAGACTTTACTAGACACGACATGTAGACACCCTAGGACTGAACTGCTCTAATACTATGTTTGTCACGAATCAGCCTAGGGCCGCGATGGATAACCGACACTATATGTCGATCATCACTAAACTTGCTAATAATCTACGAATCATGAATATAAACGGATAAATTGAACAAGCATAAGCATAGCTTATAAAAACTATACAATCTAGAAAGCTGAAAAGGCTAACACAAGCTAACATATAAAAACATACTAACTGCACAAGTGCATATCTACAAGCCTCTAGTAGTGCTGATATGTACAAAGTATGTAGGGTGGAAATCTTAATATAAGCTGAAAGGTAAACAAGAGTATGCACTAGAAACTGATCTGGAACTGAACCGAAGTTTAAGCTGAAGTTGTGCTGAAACTAAACAATTATCTGAACTGGTACCCATCTGGTGTTATGGGCTATATCCCTCTAATCAGGTAACCATAAAACTGAACTAGCATCATGTATAGTCATGCAATGCAAACTGTAGCTATATACATGTATATAACATGTCTGACTGGTGTTATGGGCTATATCCCCCCAGCAAGTAAATATAAAATCAACAGGTTCGACTGGTGTTATGGGCTATCTCCCCCAACATATAATCAATAGGCCTTGATGGCGTTATGGGCTATCTCCCCCCAGCATATAATCACTAGGCCTTGCTGGTGTTATGGGCTATATCCCTCCAGCATAATCAATGTAAGCATGTATGAGGCATAACACATGTGGCAACATCATATGGACTCAAGAAATCATGAAGGAAACTATAAATGAAATCACAAACGTAATCTGACGCTCGTCGTCCATAAGTTGGACGGAGGAGCCTATCCCTATTTTAAGGAGAAACTGAGCATGTACATTAGATACTAAGGTTAATTAACTCATTATGATCCCTCTATAATAAATTTAGAACCAAGGAACTAAAGATTTGTCCAACTCTTTGAATTTCCAAAAATTTCGGCAGAGTTTCTCCTAAAATTGGATGATCCCCAAAAATAACAGCAAGCACCACAATATACACAGGAATGGATACCTGACCAATATGATAACATCAAACTAAAGGAGATCCAGTCATCCACAATAGTGTCAAGTGATCGACAAAACAGAATTGTGTATGTAATGTCGACTCATAGTGACTAACTTGTGACATGAAAGTCTAAATATGATTTAGGAATAATCTAAGCATCAACACATGACAATTAAGCTTATATAATCATAAATGAAGATATTATGATCATATGGGGGTTATGTATATATTTAAAACATCAAAGGAACGGAACAAACAGAAGTCCGGATGGCATAGGCCAAATTGGCGATTTGCCCTTTTGTTTTTTTTGTGTTTTGAAGTTCCAACCTAAACTATTTTCTTCCATAATTCACATATGGAATTGAATAATATACAATGATACAATACATGTTGATATTGCCCTTGAAAAACCCTTAAAATATTAAGAAGAAAGGCTAGAACATAGCTAAACCAAATCATGCCGAAAACGAAACGAAAACCCTACATACCTCTTATGTTCTTGCTTCCAAACCTTGTTCCCTTTGATCCACACCCTTACTTATACTTGTATAGATAAAATACATAGGTGACAAGCTTCCTTATCCATGAAGCTCTTTCCAAACCTCGGGATATAAGGATAAAGGGGGATGGCAAAGTCTTACCTATGTTGTAAGGATTGCGTTGATGTGTTTGCGTTTTGATTTTGAGTTGCGGATAATGGAATTGCTTCAAAACCCTAAGGATGTATTTAGGAGGTCTATAGAGAGTTTTTAGGTCTGATTTGGGTTGAAATGAGCCTTAGAGACGAAGTCTACCACTTTATATATCAAGATAAATCTCAACCGACCTTGTGGGTCCTAAAGGGAGCTCCTTGCGCAGTCTCGCGAAAGTGCGAATATCTCTCACTCTGACGTCCTATCAACGAACGGTTTAATGCATTAGAAACTAGACTCATAGATATTTAATTTGGTGGGTGGATCACCCCTAAATTCCGATTACATTGAGAGATAAGATCAGTAACATTAGACCTAAATTTTAAATAAAATTATGAATGTAACTTGCGACAACTTTTGTCGACTTTTGTTTCATAACTCGTTTGACTTAAAAAATTAACACAAGACTAAAATACCTCATAACATCACCTCCTTATCATGTTTAGCACCCTAGTATCACCCCAAAAGTACGGGTTATAACATTCTCAACTTGCCGACTTTCAACAAAAAGTTATTTTCTTCGATTCGTTTAGCTTCTAAACCTTCCAACCATCTTGGTACTTGCAGTTCATGATCTTAAATATTTGTTACCTCCAAGGTAACGTGATTAACTTACTTTATATACTTTCAAAGATGATCTCATTTTCGAGCTTACATCAATTGACTTACGACGTACTTTTATGTACGAAAACATGGGGTGTAACAACTTTATTTTATTTCGTACCATTTCTTTCATGCTTTTCTCTTTATTGTCATTGTGAATTATTTGGCTCATGTCCATTTTATTTTAATTGTACTTTCTTTGGTGTCACATAAATTCCATTATGAACCGATACTTGATTCCCTATTTAGATTGATTTTAAAATATTGGTTGTGAAGAGAACTTTTAGATACCCTTGTGTGGACAAAGGCTAGAGTGGTGAGTTCAACTAAGAGAGATCACAAAAGCCTTTAACCTGTGAGGTTAAACATTAGTGTTGAGTGACATATGTATTGAGTGATACACTAAGGGAGTGAGTTGTGAGGTCCTATTTTTACTAACCGACTTTCTTGCTTTATGTTTTCTTTTGTAGATACAAGGAGTCATAAGGGAGGTACGGATGGTTATGTGGGTTCTTCTTATGAAACTAGTTGTTCTTCTTCAAGTGTTGAAATCTTTTATGATGAAAGTGGAAGAAAGATAAATTTGAGGCATTATGTAGCGAATGTAGAAGGCTATGAGGGTTGTTTGGTTGCTATAAGTAATCACTATGCAACAAACCTTATTGCTTCTTCCTTTGTTGAATGGTTGGGATTGAGTTGTATTCCAACAGAGTCGCCTTATAAATTTCGGGTGAGTGGATTGATAGAGGTGTGATGGTTACTATAACCAAAGGAGACTTCAAAGAAGTGGTATGGTGTGATATATATCCTATGAAGTATTGCCATGTACGATTGGAAAATCCTTGGTTTCTTGATCATTATCTTCCGATTGATGTAGAATGGAATAGGTATATGGTTGATATAAATGGAAGGGGGCATTCCTCCATTCCTAGATACTTTGAGAATAAGTTGTTGGCAAGGCAAGATATTGAAAGTGGAGTTTGGAGTGCAAATCAATTCATAAGTCCTTCTCCTAGTCCAAGTGGAGCTTATGATGTTTATACCATGCCAAGCCAAATTATATCTTTTGATACTTGTTACAGTGCACCTTACACGTATCCACTACCCTACTACCAACACTAACTACAACCCTCAACTGCACTTCAACCACCATAAGTACATCAACTATAACCTTATCAACCTTCACCACAACCTAGACAACCACTAACTCTACCTCCACAATATATGCCTCAAACACCACCAAGGAGAGACAATCTCCCTCCTCCACCACCCATACTACCTCAAGAGCCTCGAATGATTAACAACCCACTTTTCCAACATGATCATGAGACCACCTTGAATTAGTTGGACGACATCCAACAAGTTTCTAATGGAGAATATAGGAGGAATGAAGATATGTTGGTGAGAAAGGCTTTGTCTACTTCTATGGAGGAAGAAGTGGAAAATACACAAAGGCATAATATCTTTTACACTAGATGTTTGATTTTGGATAGGATGTGCACTTTGGTAGTTGATGGAGCAAGTTGTGACAATTTGGTGAGTGCTACCTTAGTGAAAGAGTTAAAGTTGAAAACCTTCTATCATCCTAGACCTTGTAAGTTGCAATGGTTGAATGCTTGTGGAGAACTTAAAGTGAACAAAGTAGTGAAGAATTCTTTCATGATTGGGGATTTTAAGGATGAAGTAATTTGTGTGGTCGTGCCACTACATGCTTGCCATATTATCCTTGGGTGACCTTGGTTGTATGATAGAGATATTTTGCATCAACGAAGGAAGAATTACTATTCTCTTGAGTGGAAAGGCAAGTTGGTGACATTTGAACCATTGGAACCAAGTGAAGTATTGAAAGAGCAACTGAATTTGAAAACATCCTTGAAAAATACAAAGAGATAAAGTCATGATGAGAGATAAAATATAGAGAGAAGTGAGGGAGAAAAAAGTGACAACTTTAGAGTGAAAAAAGGAGAGAACGTGTGGAGTGAAATGAGTGAGTTGTCACAAGGAAAGAGTGAAAATATTGAAAATAAAATGAGAGAAGATAAAGAGGAAAAACAAAAAAAGAGTGAGGATTTTCCTTATTCTAATGCTACTAATCTTTCTTCTTTCTCTAGTTGTTTTATATCTTGTGTAGGGACTTTGGGAGAAGAGCCATCAAATGAAGTTCAACCTACTTTGATTAGGTTGAAAGAAGATCAATCTACCTTTTAAAGATCACTTATGAAATTCATTGAGCAAGTTCAAGGTAAAGAGAATACTTTAGAAGAGCTTCAAGGTAAAATAGCTTATCCTTATACTCTCGGTACTTTAGTTGATTGTGGTGATAATTTAAATTTGATAGATAGTTATGTTATTGATGAGTTTGGTATTTCTTTATCTTGTGATGAGAAAAATAATTATAGCTTGCAACTAGTTAAGAGTTCTTGTGCATTATTAGATGATTCTAGTTCTTTGTTTCATGACTCTTTAGCTAGTGATGATGTTGAGTTTTATGATAGCCCACCTTTATGGGATGATGAATTTGATGATTCTTTTGACTCTACTTTAACTATGTTGGAATAAGGTTTTAAACTTTATGTAGAAATGAGTCACGAAGAATGTGTTGATGAATTCTTTGATTCTATTTCCATTCCTTTGAAAGAAAGATTCAATTTTTATGACGAAATGGAAAAATTTGAATGTGGTGATTTGGTTGAGAGTAAAAAGGAAAATATAGTTTTTTTATGCTTGTACTAGTATTAATTGCTTTACTTATTCAATTCCTACTTTTGAAAGAATACTCTCCTTCGATTTTGCTAATGCTTCTATGAGAAAAGGTAAGAATATTTCTTTTAGTGTTTTGAATGATCATTTTGAGAAAAAAGAACCTAACTTTATTGATTATTTTGTGCAGGTTCAACAAGAGAAAGTTGCTAAGGGTAAGGAAAGCCTTGAACTAACACTTTGGCATATTATTTGTCAAGAGCTTTTTCTTTTGCCCAAAAGCAAGAATGATATGTACATGTGGCTTATGTTTATCTTGTGTTTATCTAAGGCCATTGAGGTAGAGATTCGTAACATTGAGTATTTTGATATTCTTTATATGATGATTCATGATGTTGGCCTATCTCTTAAGTTGCCATGTGAAGTTTTTGTTGGAACGTATGTGGATACTCGGGGATTAAAATTTATTTTTGACCCCGGAGCTATTTCTTATTATGGTAAAGTGTCTTTCTTTGGATTAGAGAGTATGTGTTTTATTGTTTCTTATGAAACTTGGTACCATAAAAGTGTGCACTTTGTTGAGAATTTTACAAGATTGTGATTTTGTTGGAAGCATGAAACTTTACACTCTCTTGATTCTTCTCATGGGTATTATTTTCCTTATAGTCAATTTTGTGTCATTTGTGTTAAAGAAGTATTCTTTCTAGATTATGACACTTGGCTATATCATAAGAGTGTTACTTTTGAGTGCAACATTGAGCACTTTGATCTTTTAGCTTGGACATACAATCTTTTGATTGTAATTGGCTTGGTACTTATGTTTGCCCCTTTCTTGGTTTTGCAAGATCCAAATTCGAGGACAAATTTCTTTCGGGAGGGGAGGGGGTTGGGGGAGGAGGATGGATACATGCTGGATTACCATGCATAACGAGGATGATTTCCAAGTCAACATCATAGCATTGGAGTGATTTAAAGGAGTCAAGATCAAGAAGGCTATATTTGCAATTTAGCTATTTAGGCTATACATAGCTTCCTTTACTAGCTACGCGTATTTTGGTTATTTAGCCTAAATAACAATCTAGTATAAATAGTCCTTCCTCTCATTTTGAAAGGGAGCTTTTGATGGTGGATTGATAAATAAAGATCAAAACTTGAGAGGTTTAGGGTATCTTTTATTTCTCTTTATATACCATATTTTCTATATTATCTATGTTAGGTTTATCATGTATGAGTTCATGTTCATACTCTTGGATTATCTTTTGTATTTGAATGTTAATTCATTGTATTAGTTGATATATCTTGGATTATATTTTGTACTAGTTGTTCTTGTTCTTCCTAGATTAGTGTTTATTATAGGAATTCAAGGGGTCTAACTAGTTCATAGTTATGTTCTTGTCTTTCTCTATTTATACCCTAATCTCCTATCTTTTTGATTCCGTGTATTTTTGCATTATCCATATTTTCGATACGATTCCGTATCATCTTTTCTCTATGCCAGGCAAAACGAAATTTTAAAGCAAGTATGTCTAGTGTCTTTGGGACTCCAAAGTGACCTATATGCCCTCCACAATGTGCTTCCCTTACAAATACTTCACGTAAAGAGCAATTAGGGATACACAACGTTTTTTTCCTTAAAAAGAAATCTATCTTGAAGATTAAACCTCTCAAAAGGACCCAACTTACAATCTGCAAAAATCTTTCCAAAATCAACATCACTAGCATAAAGCCCCTTTATTTGATCAAAACCCATCAATTTAGAAGTCAGAGTAGAAACTAAGACATACCTTCTTTAAAGTGCATCAACAACAATATTCTCTTTCCCTTGTTTGTAAGAAATTACATAAGAAAAAGTTTTAATGAATTCAACCCACTTAGCATGCCTCCTACTAAGCTTGCCTTGACTCTTCAAGTATTTCAAGGATTCATGGTATGTTTTAATGACAAATTCGCTTGACCACAAGTGATGTTTCCATGTGGCTAAAGCCCTTACCAAAGCATATAGATCTTTGTCATAAGTGGAATAGTTCAATGTGGCTTCACCCAACTTCTCACAAAGTAGGCAATAGGTTTAGAATCTTGCATCAAAACAACACTTATTCCTTTGCTAGAAGCATCACATTCAATTTCAAAAGATTTAAAAAAATCAGGCAGTTGTAACAAGGGAGCAGAACATAACTTTTCTTTCAACAAGTTAAAAGCATCATCTTGTTCTTTTCCCCATGTAAAAATCTTATCCTTTTTAATAACTTTAGTTAAAGGAGAAGCAATGGTGCTAAAGTCTCTCACAAATCTCATATAAAAACTAGCAAGTCTATGAAAACTCCTAACTTCAGTTACACTCTTAGGTTTAGGCCATTCCTTTATTGCTTTGATTTTCTCTTCGTCAACCCATACTCCTTTAGAACTAACTACAAAACCCAAGAAAATCACATAATCCACACAAAAAGTACACTTTTTAAGATAAGCAAATAAAAGTTGCTTTCTGAGAACTTCAAAAACTTGTTTTAGATATTCTACATGCTCTTCTAAAGTCTTATAAAAGATCAAGATATCATCAAAGTACACCACAATAAATTTTTCATGAAAATCCTTAAAGATATTATTCATTAATCTCATGAAAGTGCTAGGTGCATTAGTCAATCCAAAAGGCATAACTAACCACTCATAAAGCCCATATTTGGTCTTAAAAGCAGTTTTCCATTCATCTCCGAGATTCATTCGAATTTGATGGTAATCACGTTTTAGATCAATTTTAGAAAAGATTTTGGATCCATGTAATTGATACAACATGTCATCAAGACGAGGAATAGGATGGCGATACTTTACCGTTATCTTGTTGATTGCTCTACAATCTACACACATCCTCCAAGTTCCATCTTTTTTGGGTACCAATAGGACGGGAACAGAGCAAGGGCTCATGCTTTCTCTCACAAAGCCTTTCTCAAGGAACTCCTCAACTTGCCTTTGAAGCTATTTTGTCTCTTCTGCATTACTCCTATAAGCAGGTGTAATAATCCGACCGATCGTTTTGTATAATTTCACCACGTTACCTCTTTTGATATTTCACACATATGTGTTTATGATTTTATGACTTGCGGGGTTGGTTAGTTTCATTCCAGAATGCTTTCGGGTTGATTCAGACCCTTTGATTCTTGACTTAGAAGCCTAAGGTAGAAATGTTGACCAAACTTTGACTTTTGTGAAAACGATCCCATAACGGTATTTTGATGACTTCAATAGCTTTGAGTCTGTCACGCCCCAACCTCGGAAAGCGCGACCGGCGCTTAACCGAGTGAACCCGGCAGAGCAAGCCTATTAGATACTTTCTACCCAATTAACCCATGATCAAGAAGAGACATGATTTCATTAATTATACAGTAGGAATCTCATTCATACAATCCAAAATCATCTCATTAGTCATTACGCCTTTAAGTCTCAAAATACACATTTCTTATAGTTCGGGTGGAAACAGTGATCAAACACAACATAACTTGTTTAACATTCCCAACACCCATATACAACCCACATAGTGTCTACGGAGCCTCTAAAGATACAAAAGAGAGTAAAGATGGTGCCGGCAACAAGGCCCCGGCTATAACTCAAAAGTGACCATAATATAAACAAAAGGTACAATATATGACCCCGGAATGAATTGGGGCTCACCGAGTCCGCTGAGAAGAGGATGCAGCACTATCTGTGATCAGCATTGTCTGCTATGTAACCACCTGCATCCATTTAAAGATGCAGCGCCCCCGGCAAAAGGGACATTAGTACCGTCGAATAGCACTAGTATGTATAGCTAAACACCAACTCAATAGAATGAATAGTAATACAAGAGGAACAGTCAAAAATTCAATAAGAGCTTTCAAATAATATTAAAACATCAATTTAAAGGTCACATAAGTTTTCAAGTCAACTTTCACGTTATTAGGTTGGGTGATCTTTAGTGCCGATATTCCACAATTCACAATGCCTCCTTATTCTTACACGGAGTCCGATCTCGACCCGATCGGCTAGGTCGTCTCATTTGAGACATCAACCATAGCCATAATTTTAATTATCATTTCCACCACATTACCACCATGTGTGTGGCTTGGCGTCCGATCACGGCCCGATCGTCTAGGCCGTCTTGCCCAAGACGTTACCATTTTCAGTCAACCATCTCATATCATACTTCTTTCATATCTTTCAATTCATTGGCATTAGTGATCAGGATTACAAAGTCATTCTTGGCACTTGGCCGTATTTTATTATCATCATCAACAACAATAAGGCTTCCCTTATAGGACATTAAATTCACATATGAGCAATTTGGGAATCTTAGGCACATAGAGGCTTTTCATACAAATTGGGCATAACAACCTTTTTTTTGATCTTGACATATAGTCTTAATATTTCTAACACATATTCCACATTTTTGAACACATTTTCAATAACAAGATAACATGATGAAGCATTTAGAATAAATATTGAACTTACATCCTTCAACACAAACACGTTAGAAATCGCCAATTCTATAATGATCAAGGGCTTACTCCAATTACACGAACACCGTGAGATTCGATTCTAAGAAGAAGGGGGTTTAGCCAAAATACCTCAATTGAGCTTCTTAAAGCTCTAAGATGTTCCGGAATATTAGCTACTTCAATCTATTTTAGCAATATAACAAAATTGAACTAAAATTAGGAAGATGAACATGGTTTTAGCTCATTTGAGCATATTATCAAACACTAAGTGTGCATCAATGTTTTAAGCCCCTTTTTGTGGAAGATTCCATCTTTCCCTAACCCATTCTCTATCATGTTTAGCGCCCAATCTTCCCACATACCTTAGGAACACATGCATGCAAAGTAAGCACCCTCATCCCCATGAATTACCTTACTAATGGCCCATTCTAGTCCATTTTGAAATTAAGAGTTTGGGTGATAGAGTCTTACCTCTTAGGAAGAAGACCTAGGTGCCTCTCTTGATAATCTTCAAGGTTTTAGGTGAGAGTTGAAGAACAATGTGATGAAGATCACTTCTCCCTCTAGGACCCTCTCTCTCACTTTAAAATTATCAGAAAATATGATCAAAATGGTCCATGGGGTGTGTTTTAACGGAATTGGGTCAGTTTTAAAAACCCCAAAATTGAAGCTTCGGAACAGGTTCTGCGGTCGCATATTCGACCGCATAGTGATTATGCGGTCCGCAAAATGACCGCGAAAATGGGGGCAAGAACATGAAAGGAACTGGTCTGGTCTGCGGTCACTATGCGGCCCGCAGACCTGTTTTGCGGTCGTATAATGCACCGCAGAATGGTTCTGCGGTCGCATAGTGCACCGCAGAACTTCCCTTCGAAAAATCCCAAGGAAGGATATGCGACAAGAATGCGGCCCGTAAAACGGTTATGCGGTCACATAATGGACGCGAAATTGGGCATATAAAATGCACCAAAAATCTGTCCCACTCTGCGACTTCTGCGGCCGCAGAATCGGCCGCAAAAATGCGTACTTCTGCCCAACATTTTCCTTCAACTCCCAGCGCACTGTTCAATCCAAAAAGTCCAAACCGCGGTGAGCTTGCGAGCCGCAAAGAATTTCTACTATTATTAACCTCTACGCCTACCTTGGCATCACAGAACCTGGGGTTTTAGGAAAGATTTTACGTAGCCTTACAGTATCATGATTTTGGACTTGGGCGTATGCCCGAAATTGATTTTGGAAGTCCGTAGGTTGATTTATGTTGTTTTGCCAAAATTTGGCAATTTGAAGTTGAATAATTTTACCATAGGTTGACTTTTAGGTATCGAGATTGGAATTTGATTTTGGGACTTGGAATATGTCTTTTATTATATTTAGAACTTGTCTACAAAATTTGGTACCATTTGGAGTGGATTTGATAGGATTCGGACGTTTAGTTGTAATTGTAGAGATTCTTGAACTTTACTTTGAAATTCATGTGTTTTAGTGTTCAATTCATAGTTTTAGATGTTATTTTTGTGTTTTGATCACGCGAGCGAGTTCGTATGATATTTTTAGACTTGTGTGGGTGTTTGGTTTGGAACCCCGAAGGCTCGGATGAGTTCAGACATGTTTCAGAAGGTTTTGAGATGAAAATGAAACATCTGGTGTCTGGTACCTCTAGTGTCGCATTTGCAAACACCAGGTTTGCAATCACGAGCTTAGCAGGGAGGGCCTCAAGTATCACAATTGCAAAGAAGTTCAGGTAGAGGGCTAGTTCGCATTTGCGATAAAATAGTCTCATTTGCGATGGAGACAGTCTTTGCAAATGTGAAGCCAGAGTCTTATTTGCGACCTCCGCATAGGACTAACAATGGCCGCATTTGCGAGGAATACTTCGGAATTGTGAGGGTTCACAATTGCGACACTTGCAGCTGGATAAAAGGGCTAGAAGGATTTTTCAACATAGTGTAACACTCCGTAAATCCAGATTAGTTGTGGATGCGTTAAATGAGTATTAATGTGACCTTTTAGACATGTGAAATCCTATCTGGATGAGTATGGGTGAAAACCGTTATTTTGGAATCAAGACCGATAGTGAGGAGCATAAATATTCGATAGAATCGACTATGTTTATGGGAGGTACATCTTATAGCCTTAGGCAGTGCAAGGCCATAAAAACTCACTGACAGTGCCTTGCACTATCCAGGGCATCAACCTCAGCGTCTCAGACAGTGCAAGGCACTGTAGTTTTGGCGCCTCTGATGGCTCCTTGAACAGTATTTTGGTGCCCCTGACGATGCCCCGCGCCGACGATGTTTACCCGAGCTACTTTTATTTTCCTCCTCAATTTTGGGACGTGTTCACATATTTAAAAGCCCTACCTCGTTCCCTCACACACCAAATACAAACAACTACTCTAGAAAGGGAAGCTCTCAAGAACCTAACTTCCCCAAGGTCCCTCCATCATCCAAGGTAAGTTCTAATGATGATTCTAAGTTAATTTCAATTCTCCAACACCTTATTAACATGGGTAAATCCTTCCACTCATTAGATATTCGATCAAGACATCATTGTTGAGAAAGGAAACCCTAGAACTCGAATTCAAGAGGAGTGAACTTCAAAAAGGTAATGCTTCTACTCCCTAATCATTTATAACGATGAATTGATGAATTTTTGGGAGAATAGTAAATGGATTTGATAAAGAGAACCATAAGAACTATTCTAGGGTTTTGGATTATTGAATTATGATTGTTGTAAACATTTGGGTGATGAGAAATGGTGTTAGTTACATCTATTTGGGATTGTAGAATCACCTAGAAGTAGTAGAATGAGAACTTGGTGAAGAAAATACCAATTACTAAGGGCTATGAGTTTACACCCATAAGGTGTTTGATAAAATTCCTAAGTTACTAAAACAGGAGAATTAGTGCTAATATTGGTTCCTCTTGATATATATATTGACGTAGATTATCATTGAAAGAGGCGATGAACATCATGATACTCTTAAAAAGGGCCAGAGCTAAGGTATGTGAGCTAACTCTCTTTACGTTTGGGAATGTTTATGATTCTCCTTGCGTCCCATTCTTTATATGACTGCTACGAGTTTCTTCAGAAAGTAATTATGTCGTAGTCCCGTGAATAGTTGTAGAACTTCTATTCTCTAGATGGCATAGTTTCATAATAGTTCAATATCCTATGAGTTCCAGTTATGAAAAATCAATTTATTATGAATATATGTCTTAGTCTAGTTCTATTCAGCATTCCAGTATTATGTAACTAACTCAGTATAGTTTAGCATGTTAGTATCATATATTGCAGTATGATTCTCAGTTCCTAATTCTAAATTCCTGAATGTTGAACACCTGTATTTGGGTCTGAGGCCGCAGTTTATGCATTATGTATCTTTGTGCCTGAGGCCAGTTTATGCTTGCTTTTTTGGGCCTGAGGCCGCAATTATGTATACGTATACTTGGGCCCAAGGCCACAGCTTGTGCATATATATATATATTGGGCCTGAGGCCGCAGTTTAATATTTAGACGAACATGTGGTTCATCATTCAGAAGAGGGAGTATTCATATCCTTACTTCCTTTGTTCTGTTCAGTTATCAGTTTTAGTAGTTATCATTTCAGTTATGTTATCAGTTCTCAGTTATCAACTCAGTTTCAGTTTCAGCATTTGCAGTTCTTTCTTTCAGTTGCTTTACATATCAGTGCAATTCAAATGTACTGACGTCCCTTGCCCGGGGCCTGCATCTAACGATACAGGCAATGATTTACAAGTTGACAATTCAGAGCGCTAGAATTCTCGTACTAGCTATTGGTTGAGCCCCAGTTCTTTCGGGGCATTATCATTACTTTATGGTCTTCCAGTATTTACAGGCAGTTAGCGTTTTCAGTATTTCATTAGAGGCTTCGTAGACTAGAGTAACAGTTAGACAGAGTCACAAGCTTTTCATGTTAAGCAATGTTGACTACAGATATGTTTCAGACTTGTATTAGTGTTTCCATACTTTGATTTATATCATTTAGTTTTTTAGTATATCAGCATGTGTTAGTTTATCTTTCGCATTCAGGATATTATGATATCACATGTTGATTCAACCAACTAGTTGGTTAACTCGGTCACATGTAGTCAGGCACCGAATGTCATGTTACGTCCAGGCCCAGCTTCGGGGCGTAACAAAGCTTGGTATCATAGCACTAGGTTCAAGAGTCCTAGGGAGTCTATGAAACCGTGTCCAGTAGAGTTTCCTTTATGTGTGTGTGTCGGCCACGCATATAAATGGTTAACTACTAAGACATTCAGGATTGTCTCATTTCTTTCTACTCTAGATCGTTCCATGAAGCTTAGAGCAATAGGTAACCTTCTCTTCTTATCGAATTCCAGATGTATCAAATGCCCAAGCGGTGGGTAGGAAAACCCAAGGTCCTAGAGAGGATGATTTCCCATTGGGGTATAATTTTGGAGTACAAGTTGGTAACAAATGAGACTTAAGAGGATGTTGAAATTGGGATGCAATGGATAGCAGTACATATTAGAGCATAACCTTATCAGAAAGTACAAAAGCGGTAATTATGTTTTAAAGTTATTAGTTTACCTCAGTTACCAATTATACAGTCTTTCATTTAGTAGGTTTATGGTTATTCAGTATGCCAGTTATCAGTTATTCAGTTACCAGATCTCCAATTTTTAGTGAATTCAAATTCTGGTGACTTGTGAGTATAACAGTGATGCCTATCGGTGCTAAACGAAAATGTAACTAATGGTGACTATAGCAAATTCTTCGCATGTTTTAGGTCCGGATTAAGACCCAAGACTCGCCAAATTGTGTAGGAAGTGATTTATGAGATGACGGTATCTCTGAAGAACAAGTTTATGTATGGTAGTATATCCGTATATGTTTTACCTCACGGAATAATTTTATTTTAATTCTTAGAAATGGAGCCACAAGTTGGATGATGATAGTTCAAATGTTAGACCCCACAGTGTAACAGGTTAAGAATTTAATAGTGGCGGGCATAGAATTGATCACTATAGTTTTGAACAGAAAAGAGCCTAAGGGCAAATCCTAGGAGTCAGAAATGTTTGTTATTTCCAAAGATGTGTTTTTCGACTCATGCATGAGACTAAGAAATATGATGTACGAAATGAGAACCAAGAGCCACCGATATTCAATTTCAGGGAATGATTTTAAGTTATTCAGATTTATTCGTATTAGAACTAGAAAGTACCACGCTAATAAGTTACTATAAAAAGCAGCTATTATCGTGAGATAAAGAATATGACAGTTCCCCTTAGGTTATGTGACTAAGTGTTTACCCCGAATATTTATAGTCTGATATGGTTTTGAAGGGCATAGAAAGTTTGGTGTTAGATATTCCAAATTCGTTTAAGACAAATGAAATTTCCCTAAGTGTGATTCATGTACATAGTTCGAAAAAAAGGATAGTATGCAACCGCAAAATAGGGTCGGATGGTGAGGGAAGTTAGGCATAACCTTATGCTTCACTTTAGTTATACAAAGAAGAACAAGAAAATATGATGCAAGCAGATGGTTAGTAAAACAATAGTAAGTAAGTTTTGAGTAGATATAGTGAATTAGCAATTTCAGCAAAGCTAGTAGAGGTATGATTTGATTTACTTTGCCAGGTTAACACTAGTGAGTGAGAAACAGTTTGAAACACCGAATGCATGTTAGAACCCAAAGTGTTTAAGTTTAAACTCGAAGTACAGTGACAGTGGAACAAAAATCAGTTAGGCAGTAAGAGAGCAAACTATAGAAGAATAGCCTTTGACAGTTATCGAAAAGGGGTTTCCCCCAAGATTGTCAGTGTGAGCAGAGTTAAATTATTAAGATAGTGCATGATAGTTGTAAATACATTAGCATTCCGTTTATGTGAATAGTTTAGTTTTTCCTAGTAAGAAAGATTGCTCAGAAGTAAGTTGAAAGATGAGTCATCATTGAAGTAAAGTGCAAAGAATTGCAGAAGGTAAGGAAAGTAGTACGGATCCCAACAAAATGGAAGGATCCGCTAGTACAAGACCTTAACCTTTGGTCTAAGGGGAAGATGTGAAACTCGTCAGTAAGTCCAGATTGAGATTTGAAACCCGCATAGTTATTATGGGATATAAAAACTATAAAATCATGCCCAGTTAGCATCACGAGGGTAGTGCCATTTCATGAGACTCTAATCTTCGGTGTACTAGTCAAAGACTTAGCTTACAACAATACTATAACATTTTCAGGAAGTAGCTTAAAAAGATAATCCAGTATGGGAAGTACAGGTCATGATTGAGGTAGACAAGATGACTATGGTGAAAGAAGTTCACTGCTTAGTCAAGCTAGGAGTTTGACTTTCGGACTTTGAAGGTGATGAAGTTGTTTTCCAGAACAGGACTTGTTCCTCCTTAGTAGCCGAAGTGAAGTATAAACAGTTTGATGATCCCTACTTGTTGTAGCTAAAAGAGGGGATTCACAAGCATAAGACGATAGCTTTTGAACAAAGGGGGAGATGATGGTACTTTTAGGTATAGTGTGTTCCAAACATAGATGAACATAGAGACAGAGAATCATGTTAGAATCCCATAATTCCAGGCATTATATCCACCCAGGTTTCCCAGAGATGTATCATGATCTCAAGGAGAACTATTGGTGGAACGACATGAAAAGGAATGTCGTAGAATTTGTGGCCAAGTATCTGAATTGTCAGCAAGTGAAAGTCGAGCAGCAGAAAACCAAGTGTTTATCTCAAAACACATATCCTTTACTGGAGATTGTAAATATGGAGTTTAAAATAGGATTATCTCGCTCATTTTGGAATCATTATTTGATTGGGCGAGTGTACATTGACTTTTCAAGTTAGTGCACTTTTTGCCAGTAAAGACTACATATTCAGCAGAAGATTAAGCTAAGCTGTACATTCAAGAGATCGTCCAATTGCACGGGACTCCGTTGTCCATCATTTCAGATTGTGGTGCTCAATTTTACAACAAACTTTTAGAAGTCTTTTCAGAAAGGATTAGGCATAAGAGTAAACCTCAACATAGTTTTTCATCTTCAGATAGATGGCTAGGAAGATTGCACTATTCAGAAACTTAAGGATATGTCCTTGATTTTAAAGGTATTTGGGATGATCTCATACCTCTCATTGAGTTTGCTTATAATAACAACTACCATTGTAGTATCAAAATGGCACCGCACGAAGCTTTGTATGGGCGATGTGTAGATCGCCAATTGGTATGTTCCAAGTTGGCAAAACAGAGTTGTTGGGACCAGATTTGGTCTAGTATTTCACGTGTCATGTTATAAAATTCTTGACATTTCAGTACTAAGATACTCATGTTAGTCCAGTACTAAGATATTCATACCAGCTTAGTACTCAGATATTGATGTCAGTTAAGTGCTCAGATATTCATGTCAGTTCAGTACTCAATTATTCGTGTCATTTTAGTATTCATATATCCATGTTTGTTCAGTATTCACGTGTCCACGACAGAGCAACATTCACGTATATGTTTCATGTTATGCGTATTATGATGCCCTATGAAGCTAGTGTTATGCTCTATTAGCTGGCAGGTATTTTGGAGAAATGTCGAAGGTAGCTATCCTTCTCATTCAAAACTTATATTATAATCTCCATGTCATTCGGTATTCAGTCAGCTTAGTGTTTGTCGGTTTAGTAGCCATTCAGTTCAGTAGCTATTCAGTTCAGTGTCTCAGCACATCGGTAATCATGTATTCATTCAGTTTAGTATGCGTGTGTTCATGGCGGTTCAGCTTTCACATGTTTCCCTCAGTCATGTTAATGTCCAGAGTTAGCTGTCGTTATAATAAGGACAATCATTCGAGGACGAATGATCCCAATGGGGAGATAATGTAACACTCCGTAACTTTGGATTAGTTGTGGATGCATTAAATGAGTATTAATGTGGCCTTTTAGACATGTGAAATCATATCTGGATGAGTATGGGTGGAAACTGTTGTTCTAGAATCAAGACCGATAGTGAGGTGCATAAACATTCGATAGAATCGACTAAGTTTATGGGAGGTATGTCTTATATCCTTAGATAGTGCAAGGCCATGAAAACTTACGGCCATAGACAGTACTAGGCCATAAAATCTCACGGCCACAGACAACGCAAGGCACTGTCCAGGGCATTAACATCAGCGCTCCTGACAGTGCAAGGCACTGTCCAGGTCATCAATCTCAGCGCCCCAGACAGTGCAAGGCACTATAGCTTTTGCGCCTCTGATGGCGCCTTGCACAGTAATTTTGGTGCCCCTGACAATGCCCCGCGCCGACGATGTTTACCCGAGCTACTTTTATTTTCCTCCTAAATTTGGGACGTGTTCACTTATTTAAAAGCCCTACCTTGTTCCCTCACACTCCAAACACGAAAACCTACTCTAGAAAGGGAAGCTCTCAAGAACTTAACTTCACCAAGGTCCCTCCATCATCCAAGGTAAGTTTTAACGATGATTCTAAGTTAATTTCAATTCTCCAACACCTTATTAACATGGGTAAATCCTTCCAGTCATTATATATTCGGTCGAGACACCATTGTTGAGAAAGGAAACCCTAGAACTCGAATTCAAGAGGAGTGAACTTGGAAAAGGTAATGCTTCTACTCCTTAATCATTTATAACTATGAATTGATGAGTTTTTGGGAGAATAGTAAATGGATTTGATAAAGAGAACCATAAGAACTATGTTAGGGTTTTGTGTTTTTTGAATTATGATTGTTGTAAACATTCGGGTGATGAGAAATTGTGTCAGTTACATCTATTTGGGATTGTAGAATCACCTAGAAGTAGTAGAATGATAACCTAGAGAAGAAAAGACCAATTACTAAGGGCTATGAGGCTTTACACCCATAAGGTGTTTGATAAAATTCCTAAGTTACTAAAACAGGAGAATTAGTGCTAATATTGGTTCCTCTTGATATATATATATATATTGATGTAGATTATCATTGAAAGAGGCGACGAACATCATGATACTCTTAAAAAGGGCCAGAGCTAAGGTATGTGAGGCTAAATCTCTTTATGTTTGGGAATGTTTATGATTCTCCCTACGTCCCATTCTTTATGACTGTTACGAGTTTCCTCAGAACGTAATTATGCCTTAATCTAGTGAATAGTTGTAGAACTTCTATTCTCTAGATGGAATAGTTTCATAATCGTTCAATATCCTATGAGTTCCAGTTATGGCAAATCAATTTATTATGAATACACGTCTCAGTCTAGTTCTATTTAGCATTCCAGTGTCATGTAACTCAGTATAGTTCAGTATTTTAGTATCATATATTGCAGTATGATTCTCAGTTCCTAATTCTAAATTCCTGAATGTTGAACACCTGTATTTGGGCTTGAGACCGCAGTTTATGCTTTATGCATCGTTGGGCCTGAGAGGCCTGAGACCGCAGTTATATATACGTATACTTGGGCCCGAGGCTGCAGTTTGTGCACATATATATTGGGCCTGAGGCCGCAGTTTACTATTCAAATAAACAGGTGGTTCATCAATGAGAAGAGGGAGTATTCATATCCTTAATTCCTTTGATCAGTTCAGTTATCAGTTTCTGTAGTTATCATTTCAGTTTGATGTTATCAGTTCTCAGTTATCAACTCAGTTTCAGTTTCAGCATTTACAATTATTTCTTTCAGTTGATTTATATACCAATGCAATTCAAATGCAGTGACATCCCTTTTGCCCGGGGCCTGCATCTTACGATGCAGGCAATGATTTACAAGTTGACGATTCAGAGCGCTAGGATTCTCGTACCAGCTATTGGGTGAGCCCCAGTTCTTTTGGGGCATTATCATTACTTTATAGTCTTCCAGTATTTACAGATAGTTGGCGTTTTCAGTATTTCATTAGAGGCTTCATAGACTAGAGTAACAATAAGACAGAGTCACAAGATTTTCATGTTAAGCAATGTTGACTACAGATATGCTTCAGACTTGTATTAGTGTTTCCACACTTTGATTTACATCATTCAGACTTTTAGTATATCAGCATGTGTTAGTTTATCTTCCGCATTAAGTATGTTATGTTATCACATGTTGATTCAGCCAGCTAGTAAGTTCTCTCGGTCACATGTAGTCAGGCATCGAGTGTAGTGTTACGTCTAGGCCCAGGTTCGGGGCGTGACAAAGCTTGGTATCAGAGCACTAGGTTCAAGAGTCATAGAAAGTCTATGAAGCCATGTCCAGTAGAGTTTCCTTTATATGTGTGTGTCGGCCACGCATATAAATGGTTAACTACCAAGACATTCAGGATTGTCTCATTTCTTTCTACTCGAGATTGTTCCATGAAGCTTAGAGCAATAGGTAACCTTCTCTTCTTATCGAATTCCAGATGTATCAAATGCTTAAGCGGCGGGTAGGAAAACCCAAGGTCCTAGAGAGGATGATTTCCCATTGGGGTATAATTATGGAGTATAGGTTGGTGACAAATGAAACTTGAGAGGATGTTGAAAGTGGGATGCAATGGATAGCAGTACATATTAGAGCATAACCTTATCGGAAAGTACAAAAGCAGTTATTATGTTTTAAAGTTATCAGTTTACCTCAGTTACCAGTTATACAGTCTTTCATTTAGTAGGTTTATGGGTATTCAGTATGCCAGTTATCAGTTATTCAGTTACTAGATCTCCAATTTTCAGTGAATTCAAATTCTGGTGACTTGTGAATATAACAGTGATGCCTATCGGTGCTAAACGAAAATGCAACTAATGGTGACTATAGAAAATTCTTCGCATGTTTTAGGTCCGGATTAAGACCCAAGACTCGCAAGATTGTGTAGGAAGTGATTTATGAGATGATGGTATCTCTGGAGGACAAGTTTATGTATGGTAGAATAACCGTATGTGTTTTACCTCACGGAACAGTTTTATTTTAATTCTTAGAAATGGAGCCACAAGTTGGATGATGATAGTTCAGATGTCAGACCCCACAGTGTAACAGGTTAAGAATTTAATCGTGGCGGGCATAGAATTGATCACTATAGTTTTGAACAGAAAAGAGCCTAAGGGCAAATCCTAGGAGTCAGAAATGTTTGTTATTTCCAAAGATGTGTTTTTCGACTCATGCATGAGACTAAGAAATATGATGTTCGAAATGAGAACCAAGAGCCACCAATATTGAATTTCAGGGAATGATTTTAAGTTATTCAGATTTATTCATATTAGAACTAGAAAATACCACGTTAGTAAGTTACTATAAGAAGCAACTATTATCGTAAGACAAAGAATATGACAGTTCCCCTTAGGTTATGTGACTAAATGCTTATAGTCTGATATGGTTTTGAAGTGTATAGAAATATTAGTGTTAGATATTCCAAATTCATTTAAGATAAATGAAATTTCCCTAAGTGTGATCCATGTACATAGTTTGAAAAAAAGGATAGTATGCGACCGCAAAATAGGGTCAGATGGTGAGGGAAGTTAGGCATAACCTTATGCTTTACTTTAGTATTCAAAGCAGAACAAGAGAATATGATGCTAGCAGGTGGCAAGTAAAACAATAGTAAGTTTTGAGTAGATACAGTGAATTAGCAATTTTAGCAGAGCTAGTAGAGGTACGATATGATTTTACTTTGCCAGGTTAACACTAGTGAGTGAGAAACAGTTTGAAACACCGAATGCATGTTAGAACCCAAAGTGTTTAAGTTTAAACTCGAAGTACAGTGACAGTGGAACAAAAATCAGTTAGGCAGTAAGAGAGTAAACTACAGAAGAATATCCTTTGGCAGTTATCAAAAAGGGGTTTTCCCCAAGATTGTCAGTGTGAGCAGAGTTAAATTATTAAGATTGTGCATGATAGTTGTGAATACATTAGCATTCCGTTTATGTGAATAGTTTAGTTATTCCTAGTAAGAAAGATTGCTCAGAAGTATGTTGGAAGATGAGTCATCATTGAAGTAAAGTGCAAAGAATTGTAGAAGGTAAGGAAAGTTGTACCGATCCTAATAAAAAAAAGATACGCAAGTACAAGACCTTAACCTTTGGTCTAAGAGGAAGATGTGAAACTCGTCAGTAAGTCCAGATTGAGATTTGAAACCCGCATAGTTATTATGGGATATAAAAACTATAAAATCATGCCCAGTTAGCATCACGAGGGTAGTGCCATTTCATGAGACTCTAATCTTCGGTGTACTAGTCAAAGACTTAGCTTACAACAATACTATAAACATTTTCAGGAAGTAGCTTAAAAAGATAATCCAGTATGGGAAGTACAGGTCATGATTGAGGTAGACAAGATGACTATGGTGAAAGAAGTTCACTGCTTAGTCAAGCTAGGAGTTTGACTTTTGGACTTTGAAGGTGGTGGAGTTGTTTTCCAGAACATGACTTGTTCCTCCTTAGTAGCCGAAGTGAAGTATAAACAGTTTGATGATCCCTACTTGTTGTAGCTAAAAGAGGGGATTCACAAGCATAAGACGATGGCTTTTGAACAAAGGGGGAGATGATGGTACTTTGAGGAATAGTGTGTTCCAAACATAGATGAACTTAGAGACAGAGAATCATGTTAGAATCCCATAATTCCAGGAATTCTATCCACCCAGGTTTCCCAGAGATGTATCATGATCTCAAGGAGATCTATTGGTAGAATGACATGAAAAGGAATGTCACAGAATTTGTGGCCAAGTATCTGAATTGTCAGCAAATGAAAGTCGAGCAGCAGAAAACCAAGTGTTTATCTCAAAACACATATCCTTTACTGGAGATTGTAAATATGGAGTTTAAAAAAGGATTATCGTGCTCATTTTGGAATCATGATTTGATTGGGTGAGTGTACATTGACTTTTCAAGTTAGTGCACTTCTTGCCAGTAAAGACCACATATTCAGTAGAAGATTAAGCTAAGCTGTACATTTAAGAGATCGTCCAATTGCACGGGACTCCGTTGTCCATCATTTCAGATTGTGGTGCTCAATTTTACAACAAACTTTTAGAAGTCCTTTTAGAAAGGATTAGGCACAAGAGTAAACCTCAACATAGTTTTTCATCTTCAGATAGATGGCTAGGAAGATTGCACTATTCAAAAACTTGAGGATATGTCCTTGATTTTAAAGGTATTTGGGATGATCTCATACCTCTCATTGAGTTTGCTCATAATAACAACTACCATTGTAGTAACAAAATGGCACCGCCCAAAGCTTTGTATGGGCGAAGGTGTAGATCGCCAATTGGTATGTTCGAAGTTGGCAAAACAGAGTTGTTGGGACCAGATTTGTTCTATCAGGCTATGGAAAAAGTCAAGTTTATTTAAGAGCATTTGAAGACGGCTCAGAGTCGCCAAAAGTCCTATTTGGACGTACAGCATAGAGACCTAGAGTTTGAAGTTGATGATTGGGTGTTTCTGAAAGTTTGGCCTATGAAAGGAGTTATAAGATTTGGGAAGAAAGGAAAGCTCAGTCCCAAACATATCGGGATTTATAGGAACCTACGAAGGGTCAGGCAAGTAGCTTATGAGTTAGAGTTTCCACTAGAATTGGCGTCTGTACACCTAGTATTTCACGTGTCATGTTATAAAATTCTTGACATTTTAGTACTAAGATACTCATGTCATTCCAGTACTCAGATATTTATACCAACGTAGTACTCAGATATTGATGTCAGTTAAGTGCTCAGATATTCATGCCAGTTTAGTACTCAATTATTCGTGCCAGTTCAGTATTCATATATCCATGTTTGTTCAGTATTCACGTGTCCATGGCAGAGCAACACTCACGTATATGTGTCATGTTATGCATATTATGATGCCCTATGAAGCTAGTGTTATGATCTATTAGCTGGAATGTATTTTGGAGAAATGTCGAAGGTAGTTATCCTTCTCATTCCGAACTTATATCATAATCTCCATGCCATTCGGTATTCAGTCAGCTCAGTGTTCTGTTAGTTCAGTAGCCATTCAGTTCAGTAGCTATTCAGTTCAGTGTCTCAGCACATCAGTAATCATGTATTCATTCAGTTTAGTATGCGTGTGTTCATGGCGGTTCAGATTTCACATGTTTCCCTCAGTCATGTTAATGTCCAGAGTTAGCTGTCGTTATAATAAGGACAATCATTCGAGGACGAATGATCCCAATGGGGAGATAATGTAACACTCCGTAAATCCGGATTAGTTATGGATGCATTAAATGAGTATTAATGTGACCTTTAAGACATGTGAAATCCTATCTAGATGAGTATGGGTGGAAACTGTTGTTCTAGAATCAAGACCGATAGTGAGGTGCATAAATATTCGATAGAATCGACTAAGTTTATGGGAGGTATGTCTTATATCCTTAGATAGTGCAAGGCCATGAAAACTCACGGCCATATACAGTGCTAGGCCATAAAATCTCACGGCCACAGACAGCGCAAGGCATAGTCCAGGGCATTACCATCAGCGCTCCTGACAGTGCAAGGCACTATCCAGGTCATCAACCTCAGCGCCCTAGACAGTGCAAGGCACTGTAGCTTTAGTGCCTCTGATGGCGCCTTGCACAGTAATTTTGGTGCCCCTGACGATGCCCCGCGCCGATGATGTTTACCCGAGCCACTTTTATTTTTCTCCTCAATTTTGGGATGTGTTCACTTATTTAAAAGCCCTACCTCATTCCCCCACACCCAAATACGAAAACATACTCTAGAAAGGGAAGCTCTCAAGAACCTAACTTCCCCAAGGTCCCTCCATCTTCCAAGGTAAGTTCTAACGATGATTCTAAGTTAATTTCAATTGTCCAACACCTTATTAACATGGGTAAGTCCTTCCACTCATTAGATATTCGGTCGAGATACCATTATTGAGAAAGGAAACCCTAGAACTCGAATTCAAGAGGAGTGAACTTCGAAAAGGTAATGCTTCTACTCCCTAATAATTTATAACTATGAATTGAAGAGTTTTTGGGAGAATAGTAAATGGGTTTGATAAAGAGAACCATAAGAACTATGCTAGGGTTTTGGATTGTTGAATTATGTTTGTTGTAAACATTTGGGTGATGCGAAATGGTGTTAGTTACATCTATTTGGGATTATATAATCACCTAGAAGTAGTAGAATGGTAACTTGGTGAAGAAAATACCAATTACTAAGTGTTATGAGGCTTTACACCCATAAGGTGTTTGATAAAATTCCTAAGTTACTAAAACAGGAGAATTAGTGCTAATATTGGTTCCTCTTGATATATATATTGACGTAGATTATCATTGAAAGAGGCGACGAACATCGTGATACTCTTAAAAAGGGCCAGAGCTAAGGTATGTGAGGCTAACTCTCTTTACGTTTGGGAATGTTTATGATTTTTCCTACGTCCCATTCTTTATGATTGTTACGAGTTTCCTCAGAAAGTAATTATGCCTTAGTCCCGTGAATAGTTGTAGAACTTATATTCTCTAGATGAAATAGTTTCATAATCGTTCAATATCCTATGAGTTCCAGTTATGACAAATCAATTTATTATGAATACATGTCTCAGTCTAGTTCTATTAAGCATTCTAGTATCATGTAACTCAGTATAGTTCAGTATTTTGGTATTATATATTGCAGTATCATTCTCAGTTCCTAATTCTAAATTCCTGAATGTTGAACACATGTATTGGTGCCTGAGGCCGCAGTTTATGCTTTATGCATCTTTGGGCCTGAGGCCACAGTTTATGCTTTATGCATTTTTGGGCTTGAGGCCTTAGTTATGTATATGTATACTTGGTACCTAGGCCGCAGCTTGTGCATATATATATTGGGCCTGAGGCCGCAGTTTAATATTCAGATAAGCAGGTAGTTCATCATTCAGAAGAGGGAGTATTCATATCCTTACTTCCTTTGTTCCATTCAGTTATCAGTTTCAGTAGTTATCATTTCAGTTTTCTGTTATTAGTTCTCAGTTATCAGCTCAGTTTCAATTTCAGCATTTACAGTTCTTTCTTTCAGTTGCTTTACATACCAGTGCAATTCAAATGTTCTAACGTCCCTTTTGCCCGGGGCTTACATCTCACGATGCAGGCAATGATTTACAGGTTGATGATTAAGAGCGCTAGGATTCTCGTACTAGCTATTGGGTGAGCCCCAGTTCTTTTGGGGCATTATCATTACTTTATAGTCTTCCAGTATTTACAGACAGTTGGCGTTTTCAGTGTTTCATTAGAGGCTTCATAGACTAGAGTAACAGCTAGACATAGTCACAAGCTTTTCATGTTAAGCAATGTTGACTACATATATGTTTCAGACTTGTATTAGTGTTTCCACACTTTGATTTATATCATTCAGACTTTCAGTATATCAGCATGTGTTAGTTTATCTTCCGCATTTAGTATGTTACGATATCACACGTTGATTCAGCCAGTCAGTTGGTTCGCTCGGTCACATGTAGTCAGGCACCAGTGTCGTGTTACGTTCAGGCCCAAGTTCGGGACGTGACACCTAGACTCGGTAGGAGGCGATTGGAGAGGGAATTTTCATCTACAAACTTTGGATAAGTAATTCTAACCTATTTCTAATCATATTCTATCAATATATCTTAGATTTTAACATCAAATTCATGTTAATCAAAGTGAAAATTTTTGTTAATTTGTCAAGTTTTGAAAAATAAGAATTTGAGTTTTGACAGTCGATTTGGACTCGAATTTTTAAACTAATCACATATATGAACTCGTGGGGTCATGGGTAGTCGGAATCTAACATTGGACCCGGGTTTTGACCGCACGAGCCCCGGGTTGACTTTTGTTGACTTTTTGGGAAAAGTGAAAAGATCATGGCTTTATCTATTGTAGTTGATTTTTCTTGCATTGTTTGATGATATTAAGTCGATTTTGGTTAGCTTTGAGACATGTGGAGATGAATTTTAGAGGAAAAGCTATTTTAGAGAGTTGAATTGGCCTAGTTGAGGTAAGTATCTTGCCTAACTTTGTGTGGGACAACTACCCCACAGAATTGGGATTGATTGTTTCATTAGTGCTATGTGAAAGCTATGCACACATGGTAACGAGTGGGTAAATGGGTTGTATGTGGTATTTGACCGGTTTAGGCTACTTAGACTCTTTCCATGCTAAAATTGAAATGTCATATCATGTTCTAAATTCTCATAGTCAATTTACTCTTACTTGTGTTAGTCTATTCGTACATGCTTTAAATGACTTTATTATTACTTGTTCACATCTTACTTGATATTTTTATCTTATGCTTTAGTTGAACTCGTTGCCTCTCTCATTGTTACATGTTATCTCTTTCATTGTTGATTTATCAATATTTGAAGTTATTGTTACATGTTATCCCTTTTATTGTTGATTATCATTATTCGAAGTCATTGTTACACGTTATCTCTTTCATTGTTGATTGTTTTTATTGAATTCATCGGTATAAGTTATCTCTTCTATTGTGAGTTATTCTTATTTAGTATCGTGGTTACACGTTATCTTTCTCATTGTTGAGTTGTTGGTGTAGTGAAAGACGTATCACATTGAGGCGAAGTGTTAATTTTTGAGACATATTTCTTGTTGAAAATTTTTATATTGTTATTGTGATATGAAATTGACATGCATGCGGCGGTATAAGATAGGGGTTAATGTGTATGTGGTGGTATAAGGTGGGACTTATATATGTGTTGCTTGTAAGGAAATTAGGTGAAGCCACGCGACGTCATAAGGTGGGCCAAAGTGCGTGTAGCTATTTCGGAAAAAATAGTTTTTAAAACTATTTAAATGTAAGGCTCACGCGGCGGTATAAGGAAAGATTGTGATTGAGATTGTCAATTGTGAATACGAGACGGTACCTCGGTTGTGATTCTTGACTTATACGAGGCGGTACCTTGGTTGTGATTCCTATTATACACGAGGCGGTACCTCATTGTGATTTTTGTTGTTTATCTCGTGTTGGAAAGAGTTATTTGGTGGGAACACTTCTTGTTGTTTTGTTCTTCATTATTCTATCAGTTATTGCCCATATATGAACATTGTGGTTCTTTTCAATTGCTTCCCTTATGTTATCTCTATGCTTACAATCCTTTCATTAGTCTATGTTATTAACTTGCTTCATATTACTTATTACTCTACTTTCCATTACTTCTTGTTATTACATTTTCATTCTGTTTGTTATATCCTAGTAGGTGTCTTGACCTGGCCTCGTCACTACTCTACCGAGGTTAGGCTTGATACTTACTGGGTACCATTGTGGTGTACTCATACTATGCTTCTGCACATCTTTTTGTGTAGATCCAGGTACGTCTGCCTATGCCAGACGCTAGAGTTGATTTGAGTTGCTGCTTTTGGAGACTTTAAGGTTTACCTGCTCCACGTCCGCAGGACTCGAAGTCCCCTTCTATCTTAGACATCCCACTGCTTCTTCCTTGTTTCAAACAGTATTGTAGTTCGAGACTTGTAGTACCATCTTGTAGAGCTTATGACTCAGTTCCACCGGTTTTTCGAAAGTGTTTGTTGAGATTCTATTTCAGAAGATTATATGAGTTTATTAGACTTGTTTTAGAATTTCTGTTAATTATTTCTGCAAATTATTATTAAATGTTAGGGTTACCTAGTTGTAGAGACTAGGTGCAATCACGATATCCTATGGAGGGAAATGGGGTCGTGACAAGTTGGTATTAGAGCTCTAGGTTCATAGGTGTTACAAGTCATAAGCAGGTTTAGCAGAGTCTTGCGCATCGGTACGGAGACGTCTTTACTTATCTTTGAGAGGCTATGAAATTGTTAGGAAAACTTCACTTCTTTGATTCCTTATTGTGCGGATTGGTTTACTTCAAAAATTGAATCTTTGACTTTCTATTCTCTCATAGATGGTGAGGACACGCACTGCTGGATCTGACGATCAGACACCCGCACCTCGTGCTAGAGCCGCGAGAGACCGGGGTCGGGGCAGAGGCCGAGGAGGGGCACGTGGTGAAGCTAGAGCATATGCCCAAGCTGCGACAGAGGAGACACTAGTCGCTTCAGTTGGGGGACAAGAACCCGAGGCACCTGTTGCCATCCCTGCACTTCAGGAGACCATGGCATAGTTCTTGAGCATGTTTGGTACCTTAGCTCAGGCGGGGTTGATTCCACTTACACCAGCCACATCTCAGGCTGGGGTAGGAGCTCAGACTCCCCTGGCCTCTACTCCAGAGTAGAGGGTCCATGTTGATCAGGTCCCAGAGGTTATACCCATATAGCCTGTTGTTCTGGTCCGTCTCGAGGTTAGGGTAGCACCATCTGAGGAGGAGCAGCTTAGACTTGAGAGGCTCAAGAAGTATCACCCTCCTACTTTTAGTGGTTTGGCTTAAGAGGATGCACATGGTTTTCTAGAGGAGTGCCACCGTATTCTCCGCACCATGGGTATTCTGGAGACGAGCGGGGTTGCTTTCACCACTTTCCAGCTATCCGGAGCCGCATATCAGTGGTGGGGGTGTACGAGGAGGGTAGCCCAGCCGATGCAGCTTCACTTACATGGACTCAATTTTAGGAGTTGTTCTTGAGAGAGTTTTTTCCTCAAACACTTCGGGATGCATGGCGCGCGGAGCTTGAGCAGCTACGCCAAGATACTATGACAGTGTTAGAGTATGTTGTCTGATTCAATGATTTATCCAGACATGCAACTGCCTTGGTTTCTACAATCAGAGAGTGTGTCCATCAATTTTGTCGAGGAGCTCAACTATGGTATTAGGCTCAGCATGGCTCGAGAGTTTGAGACAGATATCCCATATCAGCATGTGGTAGATATTGCACGGAGGTTGGAGGGTATGCGGGCCCGTGAAAGAGAGGACAGGGAGGCCAAAAGGCCTTGAAGTACTGGAGGGTTTAGTAGTGGTCACGCTACAGCTACAGCCCATCATAGTAGAAGCTATGTGAGCGGTCCAGTTCACTCAGCGCTTCCAGCTTCAAGTGGTGCTCTGGCTATTCCGAGGTCTCAGGTTGCACACTTTGCTCAGCCACTTTCTAGTGCACTTCCTGCACGAGGTGCCTTCAGCGGTCAGTCCAACCGACTGGGCACGAGCCAGTCCCAGCAACCACGCCCATAAAGAGCTTGCTTTGAGTGTGGTGATACCCGTCAGATGGTTAGAGACTGCCCTAGGTTCAGGAAGGGTACACCTCCACAGACTACTCAGGCTCCATAGTTTCTGTCAGATCCACAGACTTCTTAGGCCATGGTTGTTTCCCCAATTGCCGCTCCACTCGCACAGCCAGCTAGGGCTTGGGGACGGGTGGGTAGAGGTCGCCCTAGAGGAGGAGGCCAAGCCAGATTCTATACTTTTCTGGGTAGGACGGAGACAGTCGCTTCATACGCAGTCATTACATGTATGGTTTCGGTTTGCCATAGAGATGCATTAGTCTTATTTGATCCAGGATCTACTTATTCATATATGTCATCTTACATTGCTCCGTATTTGGATACATCGTGATTCTTTGAGTTCTCTTGTTTATGTGTCCACGCCTGTGGGAGATTCTATTGTTGTGCACCATGTGTATCGGTCGTGTTTAGTTATTTTTGGTGGTTTTGAGACCAGAGTTAATCTATTGTTACTTAGTATGGTAAACTTTGATGTTATCTTGGGCATGGACTGGTTGTCACCCTATCATGCTATTCTGGATTGTCACGCTAAGACTGTAACATTGGCCATGCCAAGTTTTCCATGGTTAGAGTGGAGAGGTGCATTGGATTATGTTCCTAGTAGGGTTGTGTCAATCTAAAGGCTCAGCGGATGTTTGAGAAGGGGTGTGATTCTTATCTAGCCTTTCTGAGAGATGTCAGTGCTCATACTCCTACCGTTGAGTCAGTTCCGGTAGTGAGAGACTTCCCAGATGTATTTCCAGCAGATCTTCTAGGCATGCCGCTCAATAGGGATATTGATTTTGGTATTGACTTGTTGCTGGGCACTCAACCCATTTCTATTCTTCCATATCATATGGCCTCGATGGAGTTGAAGGAGCTAAAGGAGCAGTTGCAAGAGTTGCTTGATAAGGGTTTCATTCGACCTAGAATGTCGCAGTGGGGTGCACCAGTCTTGTTTGTGAAGAAGAAGGATGGTTATATGCGCATGTGTATTGCTTATCGGCAGTTGAACAAGGTTACAATGAAGAACATGTATCCATTACCACGCATTGTTGACTTATTTTATCAACTACAGGGTGCCAGAGTGCTCTCAATGATTGATTTGCAGTCAGGTTATCATCAGCTAAAGATTCGGGATTCGGATATCCCGAAGGCTGCCTTTAGCACTCGGTATGGTCACTACAAGTTCCTTGTTATGTCATTTGGGTTGACCAATGCCCCAGAAGAATTTATGCACTTGATGAACAGTGTATTCCATCCATATTTTGATTCATTCATCATTGTGTTTATTAACGACATCTTGGTGTACTCCTGCAGCCGGGAAGCTCATGAGCAGCACCTGAGGATCGTGCTTCAGACCTTGAGAGAAAAGGAGTTGTATGGGAAATTCTTGAAATGTGAATTCTGGCTTGATTCGGTTGCATTTTTGGGTCATGTGGTGTCGAGTGAAGGGATCAAGGTATATCCGCAAAAGATTGAAGTAGTTCAGAGTTGGCCTAGACCATCTTCAGCTACTGAGATTCGGAGTTTCCTTGGTTTGGCCGGGTATTATCATCGTTTTGTGGAGGGTTTCTCATCTATTGCTTCACCTATGACCAGATTGTCCTAGAAGGGTACTCCTTTCAGATGGTCAGAGGAGTGTGAGGTGAGCTTTCAAAAGCTCAAGACTACTTTGACTACAGCCCTAGTGTTGGTGTTGCCTACGGGTTCGGGGTCTTACACTGTGTATTGTGATGTGTCACGTGTTGGCCTTGGCGCAGTGTTGATGCAAGACGATAGGGTGATTTCCTACGCGTCTCAGTAGCTGAAGACCCATGAGAAGAACTATCACGTCCACGACTTGGAATTTGCAGTTAGTGTTCATACATTGAAGATCTGGCGGCATTATTTGTACGGTGTCCCTTGTGAGGTCTTTACCGGCCACCGGAATCTACAGCATATGTTCAAACAAAAATATCTTAACTTGCAACAGTGGAGATGGTTAGAGTTTCTTAAAGACTAAGATATAACCATTCTATATAATCCCGGGAAGGCCAATTTGGTGGCCGATGCCTTGAGTCAAAATGCGGAGAGCTTGAGTAGTTTAGCATATCTTACGTGGCGGTATAAGGAAAGATTATGATTGAGATTGTGAATTGTGAATACGAGGCGGTACCTCGATTGTGATTCTTGATTTATACGAGGTGGTACCTCGGTTGTGATTCTTGATTTATACGAGGAGGTACCTCGGTTGTGATTCCTATTGTACACGAGGCGGTACCTCGGTTGTGATTCCTATTGTACACGAGGCGGTACCTCGTTGTGATTTTTGTTGTTTATCTCGTGTTGTAAAGAGTTATTTGGTGGGAACACTTCTTGTTGTTTTGTTCTTCATTGTTCTATTAGTTATTGCCCGTATATGAACATTGTGGTTCTTTTCAATTGCTTCCTTTAAGTTATCTCTATGCTTACAATCCTTTCGTTAGTCTATGTTATTAACTTGCTTCGTATTACTTATTGCTCCGCTTTCCGTTACTTCTTGTTATTACATTTTCATTCTGTTTATTATATCCTAGTAGGAGTCTTGACCTAGCCTCATCACTACTCTACCGAGGTTAGGCTTGATACTTACTGGGTACCGTTATGGTGTACACATACTATACTTCTGCACATCTTTTTGTGTAGATCCAGGTACGTCTGCCCGTGCCGGATGCTAGAATTGATTTGAGTTTCTGCTTTTGGAGACTTCGAGGTATACCTGCTCCATGTCCGCAGGCCTCGGAGTCCCTTTCTGTCTTAGACATCTCACTGTTTCTTTCTTGTTTCAAACAGTATTGTTGTTCGGGACTTGTAGTACTCTCTTGTAGAGCTTATGACTCAGTTCCACCGGTTTTGGGAAAGTGTTTGTTGAGTTTCTATTTCGAAAGATTATATGAGTTTATTAGACTTGTTTTAGCATTTCTGTTAATTATTTCTATCAAATTATTATTAAATGTTAGGTTTACCTAGTCGTAGAGATTAGGTGCCATCACAACATCCTACGGAGAGAAATGGGGTCATGACAGCAGGCCTATTTGAGATTTGTGATCTAGAAACAAAATCAATTTGATGCTCAATGCCACGCAAAGGTGGCAATCCATTAGGAATATCTTCAAGAAAGACATCTTCAAAATCCTGCAAAAGAAAAGAAATACTACTTGGCAAAGAAAAAGTTAGTAACTCAGAATTAATCAAAGCTTCTTTGTAAGTAAGTACTATTATGGGCAACCCCTCTTTTCTTGCATTTAAACACTCTTTGGCCTTAATATATAAACTCTCTTTTTTCCTTTCCTTAGCCTCTTTCCTATCACCAAGACTTTCTATTTTTTCACTCAAACCCCTTTTTATCTCTTCTCTCAAATTGCTGCCCTCTCTGTCTCTTTCTCTTGGCCATCTCTTTTTTTTCTAACTCTTGTCCTCCTTTCTTTCTTTTCTTTTCCCTCAAGCTCACTTTTTATCCCTCCCCTTAGTTTTCCCATTGTTTCCCTTAATATCTTTTGATCTTCAAACACTTGAGAAGGAGATAAAGGTGCAAGAGTAAATTTCCTGCCATTAAGCTCAAAAGAATATCTATTCTTCCTTCCATCATAAAAAACATTCCTATCATACTGCCAAGGACGACCTAGTAAGATATGACAAGCTTGTATAAGGATTATGTCACAAAGAATATCATCCTCATATCTACCAACATTGAATGAAATCATGCATTGTTTGTTCACTTTTAGTTCACCACTATCATTTAACCATTGGAGTCTATAAGGAGTAGGGTGTTTTATGCATACAAGTCCTAATTTTTCTACAAAGTATGAACTCACCACATTAGAACAACTACCACTATCAATGATCATAGAACAAGTTTTTCCCTTCATCCCACACCTAGTATGGAATATATTCTCCCTTTGTTCTTCACTATTGCTTCCCAAATTGATAGTCATAATCCTCCTAACTACCCCAATCATGTCGTCATTAAAAGGTAGTACTACTTTATCTTCATCTTCACTCATACCTCTCTCCTCTTCCTAACATTTTTTACTCTCGTATTATCCACTCAAAATCTTCCTAGCCACCCCAATCATACCAGTATGAGGTAGTTTTATATCGTCTTCATCACTCATATCTCCCTCTTCTTCTTCTCCCTCAATTTTTTCACTCTCATATCCTCCATCTTCTCTAAGAATGATGTTTCTTCTACTTGAACATCCATGCATCATATGTCCCCTTCCTTTACATTTATGACATATGAATAGAACTAGAAGGTGAAGAAGATTTAGGGTTAAAGGTTTTACCTCCCTCTTTGTTCTCAAATTTACCTTTACCCTTGTCTTCTTGAGATCTAGAAGAACTCTTCATCCCTTGATTCGGCCATGGCTTCTTGGAGATGGTGTTTGACCGACCTTTCCATGGTCTAGTTTGCTTTCTTTTATTTTGCTTTTCTACATTTACAGACAAATCAACTAACTCATATATTGTTACATATTGTTATAATTCTACTATATCAGCTATTTCTTTATTTAAACTATTTAAAAACCTAGCCATTGTATCATCTTCTTCCTCCATACAATTAGCTTGGATCATAGCCATATCCATAGCCTTAAAGTATTCATCCACTGACATGGACCCTTGCTTCAAAGTTTGAAGACATTGTTGTAGCTCTCTTTGAAAGTGTGATGGCACAAATCTCTTCCTCATCACCCTTTTCATCTCAACCCAAGTAGCAATTGGTGCTTGTCCTTCTTGCAATCTGTCCCTAGTAAACCTTTTCCACCAAATAGCAGCATAGTCAGAAAACTCAACAACAGCAAGTTTAACCTTCTTACCCTCAGAGTAGTTGTGGCAGTCAAAGATGGCTTCCACCTTTCTCTCCCAATCAAGGTACAAGTCTGGATCCCTTGTTCCCTTGAAAGATGACATCTTCATCTTTATACTACTTATATTATCATATTCTACTCTACCTCTTTGTCCTATCCTATCTCTTTCCACCCTATCAAAATCAATATCATTAAAATCATCTATAGGATTTTCTTGATTTGCAATGGGAGCAAGGGTACATTTCTCCTAGCTTGGGGCCTAACATTATTTCCCCTCCTAAGTTCAGCTATTGTATCATTTTGCTCAGTAATGGTGTCCCTCATCTCTTGGAATTGCAAATTCCACCTTTCGAATTATTGATGCATAGCTTGCAAGGTAAAATAATTTATTGCTTTGATTTCGGCTTCTTGGAAAACCCTTCGTTTATCATCACTACTTGTATGCGACATCTTAAATAAAATAATTAAACTGTATCACACAAATTGGCTTTTCCCTCAATTGTTCTCACACACACTTGCCTTTTTTCCTCTCGAAATAACCTTTGAAAAAATACTTTGTAGAAGTATAGTTAAACCCAACTCGTATGAAGTTATTAGTAGTAAAATGTTGATTTTTGGGGAACGAATGAAAGAAAAATCAAATCCTAGAACTAGTAGGCTCGGTTGAAATAAGACACGAACAAAAAGGAAAGGATTATATATTTAGATCAGAAAGAATAAGAAAAATTAATTTTTTTTTCTTATATATGAAATCTAGGATCCCCTCTTCTTGGTCCTTTGTTAATTTTTGGAAAATAATTAAATACAAAAGAAATTTCTTGGAGAGCAAGCAATTTTTTTAACTGATTTTCTTTTCTTTTTTTGCCTTTTTTGTTTAAAAAAAAAATTTCAAGTTACTATTCACGATGCTACAATAACGTTTTTTTTTCTTTTTTTTTTGCTCTTAGTATTCAATAAATCCCAAGAATTATCAACAATGAAATCTTGATAGAACCACTCTGATACCACTTGATAACAACAAGGTCGGAAATCCAAACTAGAATAAGAATTTGAGAAGTAAATGCGGAAGCAATAACAATAAGGAATTAAACGACTAGAATTAAAGTGCATAAAAAAGGATATGGAAAAATTCAGAGAAAGAATTCTGAGAACTTCCAAGAACGCAAGTTCTATAGCCTTGACAAGATCCAAACAATAACGTTTTTGATTTATTGAAGAAATCAAACGCTTTTACTTTAAAACAAATCGAAACAATAGATTCAGATCTTGAACGCTTTACCAGTAACTTGAGACAACAATTAATAACTTGTATTAATCACCTTCTAAGAATACCACAAAGGAATCAATGATATCACAATAAAGAAGTTATCTTACTACCTTGAACTATGAACTAGTAAAGGTTAAAAGATAAATCTCAAAGTATAAGTAACAAAGGTTCAATAGAACTCTCAAAGTATAATATTATTAATCAATAATCAAGTTCCACAATGAATGAAAAGAACTCCTATTTATAGAAGTAAAAAGACCTAAAAACTAGGTAGGGTGGCTGCCAAGGCATAAAAGAAACCCTAAAAGATTATTCTAGAATCATAAAATAAAACTCTAACTTGGAGGCTAAGCTAAAGACTAGAAAACATAATAAAATCTAACAAAAATAAGAGGGTGGGTGGCCAAATCCCTTTAGGGCATATTTGGGCCTTAAAACTACTAGTTTGGGTCATTGGTTTGGACTCCAATTGGACTCGTTTTGAAATACCCCCTTTGGACCTCTTTTAAGCTCATTTTGAGCTCTTCTAGGTGCCCTTTTGTTGGACTTCAAGTGCTGATTTTTGTAACGACCCGCCCGGTCATTTTGAATATTTTAGACTTGTTCCCCTATTTATTGCCTTATCTATGTTATATCGTGGTTATGTGACTTGACGGGGTGATCGGTTCGGTTTCGGGTGAGGTTTGGAGTGAATTGCGATACTTAGTCCCAAAGTTGGAAGCTTAAGTTGAAAGAGTTGACCGGAGTTTGACATTTGTGTAGACGACTCCGGAATAGAGTTTTTATAGTTCTGATAGCTTCGTACGGTGATTTTGGACTTAGGCATATGTTTGGATATTGATCTGGAGGTTCGTAGGTCATTTTGGCTTGAATTGCTGAAAGTTGGAAAGTTGAAGGTTTGGAAGATTGAGAAGTTTGACAAAGAGTTGACTTATTGATATCGGGACCGTATTTTGGTTTCGGATGTTGTAATAGGTCTGTTGTGTCATTTGTGACTTGTGTGCAAAATTTGAGGTCATTTGGAGTTGGTTTGGTATGTTTCGGCATTAGTTTTAGAAGTTCGAATTCATTAGGCTTGAATCGATGTACGATTTGTGGTTTTGGTGTTGTTTGATGTGATTTGAGGCTTCGAGCGAGTTCATATCGTGTTTTAGGACTTGTTGGTATGTTCGGACAGGGTCCCGGGGGCCCCGGGTGTGTTTCGGATTGAATTCGGAACATTTGTTCATGTATTGAGATTGCTGGTTTTCAGCAAAGCTCAACCAAAGCTTCATCTTCCAAGACAGCTCTCAAAGAAAAGCTAAAACAAGCCTTATAAAACATAGATAACTATGAAGAAAGCCAGATCATGCAATTGATTGAAGACGCTACTTCTACAGGAGAAAGCAGTAACGGAGACATGTGCGACCCAAAGGGAATAGCTTTGGCGTACATAGACCCCAATTACGACTAAGAAATCTGCATCAACCATGACCGAGAAGTCTGCATCAAGAAAGGAATCTTATCCTTTTTACTGTTCACTTTTAGAAAGAAAATAACTTTTACTGTTTACTTTTTGAAAAGCCGGACCATCTATTATTGATTGTCGACCACCTTTGTTTGTCGAACAAATCAAGCCACACATTTGTACGCCTAAGATTAAAGGCATTTTCATTCAGTCTATATAAGACCCCATTTCCCATTGTAAGAGGCATCGAAAAATTTACCAATTTTCGAAAACCTCTCTCCCTCTGTATTCTCTTAAATACCGCTGCTATGTTTTAATATTGATTGAATAAACTCTTGTAAGTTTTAAAGGGCTTTTCTTACTGTCTTTAATTATTTTAATACTGCACTTCGTTCTGTCTCTACTTGGTATCAGAGCCATGTTGGCAGTATGCGTACTTAGTATGAGCAGCTAAGTATATATACTGTCTAGGTCATGGCAAAATTACTTTCAATAATGATATTTTAAACTTTATTTATGCTCTTATCTACCTTTTATACTATTCTTTAAACTCTTGTTCTTAAGATGCTTCTAAGTTATGTATGAGGTATTTATTTTCTCTATAAGTATGAGGTAACCGATTAATATCCGGTTCAGACGTTGGCTAGCCTGAAAGAAATAGGTCGTTGTTGCCGAGGTAGGCGTTTAGACCTTGCTAGGTTATTCCTATCACTAAGATGACTTTAGAGAAAACAGATGTAAATCCAAGAGGACCCTTTTAAGAAGCTGCTAGATCTAAGAGGTTAAGGTACAGTATCTGATAGACATTTGTATATTTACTGTTTATTTATACCTATTGAATAGTTATTTTAGCCCTATAAGCCCCTAGAAGGTATTCTCATATCATGAATTCAAATCAGCATGTTTTGAATAGTGTTAATTTATCTTCTGCAGCAACTAAGATTGCTAAATTAGAAACTGATTTACAAAATTAGAACATCCCCAATGAACCTTTTAAAAAGATTTATGAATTAGAAAATTTCAGTTTCATTAAGAAGCATAACATCAAGACCTGTGAGTCCACTATTGCTATTAATAATTTATTAGAAATTATTAGATTGCTTTCAGAGCAAGATTTGAATAGATATAGACGTCAATTCAATTACTTGCATATTGGTCTGGTTCAGATTGCTGTCAAACCTCTCTTTAGAAAAGGTTTAGACGTACCCATCTGCGTCCTTCTAAGAGATGCTCATCTCTTGAACTTCGACGACTCTCTCTTAGGAGTCCTTCAAAGTAACCTAACCAATGGCCAGGTATACTTTAATTGCTATCCCAACTTCTCGGTAGATATCAATGACCTTAATGTCATGGATACATTGACCTTAAACGTCAAAACCAAGAACATGAATAGCAAAGTTAATACTCGTGAAGTAGATATCATTCATAGAGTCTATTATAGACTTATGGACACTACTCTTGCACCTAGAGCTCGAGTAGAAAGTGTCAAAGGAGTCACCATGCTTATGGAGGCAAATACTGATCATAACACAGTATTTGTTCCTAGACTCCTTAACTAGAATGATATACTCACAAGTGATGAATGGCACTTTGATGCCATAACTCAACCTTCTACTTCGAATCTTGAAAGATCTCAAATTGAACAGGTGATTCAATTTCCTGATGGGTCTATAGATCTCAAATTCTTAGGTACAAGTTCTAATCTTTCGAGCAGAACTAGTTCCTTTAGAAGAAGGTCTAATGTCCCTTTCGTACCTTCTTCTTCTAAACCCTCGGAGGAAAGCGTAACTGAAAACACAACTTCTATTCCATTTACTAGTAATGACAAAGGGCTTTTCTTACTGTCTTTAATTATTTTAATACTGCACTTCGTTCCGTCTCTACTTGGTAAATTTTTCGATGCCGCTTACAACGGGAAAGTGGGTCTTATATAGACTGAATGAAAATGCCTTTAATCTTAGGCATACAAATGTGTGGCTTGATTTGTTCGACAAACAAAGGTGGTCGACAATCAATAATGGGTGGTCCGGCTTTTCAAAAAGTAAACAGTAAAAGTTGTTTTCTTTCTAAAAGTGAACAGTAAAAAGGATAAGATTCCTTTCTTGATGCAGACTTCTCGGTCGTGGTTGATGCAGACTTCTTAGTCGTAATTGGGGTCCATGTACGCCAAAGCTATTCCCTTTGGGTCGCACATGTCTCCGTTACTGCTTTCTCTTGTAGAAGCAGCATCTTCAATCAATTGCATGATCTGGCTTTCTTCATAGTTATCTATGTTTTGTAAGGCTTGTTTTAGCTTTTCTTTGAGAGCTGTCTTGGAAGATGAAGCTTTGGTTGAGCTTTGCTGGATGTTCTTTAGAACTTTGAGGACTTGTTGTTTAGGAGTCCACCCTTTGATCTTGACTTCTTTTGACAAATATTTGATTCTATCAAATTCTGCCTTAGTAAAGTTCCAACTGATAATGAAGGAAATTCGTTTTTGGATAAAATATTTACACATTTTAATGTGCTCAGGTAAAGTAGAGATGGCTTCTTTGGTCTGAAAATCATCAAACCTGCTGAGGAATTGTTGTGGGAGGATTTCTTTATTTCCTCCGAATAGGTTCCACCACTCGTAGAACCACCTGGGAATTGTAGCCTTAGTGACTTCTAGGCTATATTTGACAAACCAAGTATGTCCTGGTCTATGATATAGGAAATTGAACCAAGCAACTTTGTAGTCATGCCAGTTGTAAGTTTGGGGATGATGCGTCATGGTTAGTGCTACTGGTGTGTGCAAATAATCTACAAACCACTCAAAAGGTGATAGAATTTTCTTTATAGTAATCCTAGAGTAATTAATAAAACCCGGTCTATTATCGCACAAAGTATGTTCTACTTTAATGGAGTCTGTGTCGATGAGAATAGCTTCGTAGAACCTTCTTGTCTTGTATGGACTATCAGTATCCACATAATTAAAATCCGTAAAGCATGGTTTGATAAGGTCTTCTAGTCTGAGACCTTCATATTCCTTGTCTAGAGCTAATATGGGTAATACCTGAATGGTTATATAATCAAATTTCTCTTCTTTGTGAAGATCTTCTGATGCCTTCTTTGCTGAAGGGTTGACTGCTTTTGCGAAAGTTTCTGGAACTTTCATGGCGTAGCTTTCCTAGGTCTGAACTAAGGAGCTAGAGGCTGATCCTTTTTCAAAAGGTTTATTAGGTTGAGGGTTGGTAAGTTTCTCTTAGGGAACTGGAAGGGGTGCTGGTAATTTTGGATATTCAGCTAGAGCTGTATATCGGTTCTGAAAAGAAAGTTGTGGCCTTTGAGGGGCTGTTGATTTACTGGGAGTAATTGGAAGAGGAACAAATGGTCTAGCCATTTGAGGTTTAGTGATTTCCTTTCCTTTGGAAGGGGTGTTAGGCTTGAATGGCCTCATTTTTTCCCTGTAAAAATTCTCTTGTTAGAAAATCAGGTAAAGAATTATTTTCTCTTTTAATGAAATCAATTTTAAAATCAAAGCTAGATAGTAGAGCTTGCCATCTAGCAAATATCTGTTTTGAAACAAGATTTTTGACATCTTTTTGAAGAATTTCTTTAGCAGACTTACAATCTACTCTTACTAAAAATTCTTTGTTAATAAGATTATCTTGAAATTTAGTAATACATAGTGCTATAAACAAGACTTCTTTCTTAACAGTAGAATAGTTTTTCTGAGCGAAATTCCAGATTCCTGAAGTAAAACGAACCAGTTGTTCAGAGGACTCAGTGGAAATCTGTTGTTTAAGAATACCTCCGTAACCTATGTCTGAAGCGTCTGTCTCAACAATCATAGAGGCTTCTGGGTTAGGGATTCTTAAGCAGGGAAGGTTTTGTACTAAACCTTTGACTCGGATGACAGACTGCGTTTGTTCTGAGCTCCAAGGGACTAGATTCTTCCTAAGTCATTTGTAAAGAGGTTCACAGACCTGTCTAATGTTTGGGATAAAATCAGCAACGTAGTTGAGACTTCCTAAGAATCTCTGGAGCTGAGTCTTATCAGTAATCTCATTAGGAAATTTGGATGAGAACTCAATGGCTCTACAAATGGGTTTGTAAGATCCTTGGTATGGGTCATGACCTAACAATCTAATGGATGTTTGGAAGAGTTTAATCTTCTGGGCACTAACTACCAATCCATTTCTCTTAACAACTTTGAGAAAAGTGTTGAGATGCTTAAAATGAGAATCTATGTTTTCAGAGAAGATAAGAACATCATCTATGTAAACAATAGACATATAACTGTAATCGTTAAAGATGGAGTTCATGATGTTCTGGAACTCAGATGGGGCATTTTTGAGCCCAAATGGCATTACATTCCTTTCGTATTGACCGAAAAGAACATTAAAAGCCGTTTTGTATCTGTCTTTCTCGGCTACTTGAATTTGCCAGAAACCAGATTTCATATCGAACTTACTATAAATATTGGCTTTGTAAGTTCTTTTCAAGAGATCCCTTTTGTTAGGAATGGGATATCTAATCCATTTAAGAACAGCATTCAAGGGTTTATAGTTTATAACTAATCTTGGAGCACCTCTTTCCTTTTCTGCACTTTTGTTAACATAAAACGCAGAACAACTCCAATGAGATTTAGAGGGACGGATAATATTATTTTTAAGAAGATTTGAAATCTCAGTTTTGCAAGCTTCCATCATTTCATGATTCATTTGAATAGGTCTCGCTTTGGTAGAGATGACCTGTTCATTGAATCCTTCAATGTAAGGAAGTTCGACTAAATGTTTTTTTCTTTCCCAAAAAGCGTTAGGAAAATCAGATCATATTTCTTGTTCAAAATTGTTTTGAAAATTGGCTATTTTAGTAACCATCTCCGGGGTTTTTAAAATCTGCTCGATTTTCTTAACTTTTATTTCATCCTTTAAAAAGGTTATATGCTGAGACAATTTGTTTATACGGAAAACAATGTTTTTTCTAATAAAATTACTTTCATTTTGTGAAAGAGTTTTAACAAAAGGAAAATGTAATTCTTTTCCTAATATGTGCGTAGAAATACCGTCTAAGCCAGTAATGAAAGATTTTATCTGAGTGATAAAAGGAATTCCTAAGATGATATCTTCATTAATATCCTCAGTAATAACAAAATCATTTGTTAAACAAATACTATTGTTACAGATATGAGCTTTGGAAAGCTTGTAGTTAATACGAAGTTATTCTCCTGTTGCGGAGTATAGTTTAGAAGTACTTTTTTCTAAATATTGGGTAGGAACAATACCTTTCATGATACAGTTACGATCTGCACCACTGTCAAGTAAAGCAATTTTGTTAATAACAAAGCTTTTGCTAACAACTATTTTAATGGGAATATGATGACTCTGAGGTTTAATACTAGTGATAACCGTAAGACCGGGCGTTTGGGAAGATGAAGTCTTATCTTGAGTAAGACGAAGATTGGTGGAGTTACCATTTTCTGAATGATACTCACTTTCATGAAGTTCAGGTTCTTCTTCGTTTTCAGACTTATGTTCATAAGTCCTAGCTTGTTTAAGAACCTGTTCTGTAAGGACATCGAGTTCGACTTTTCCAAGTCTAGATTTAATATTTTTAATCTCTTCTTTGAGTTCTAAGACTTCATGTCTTAAGTCAGAGATTGAGGGTTCAGCAGGTTTATCAAAGCGAGACATGACATGCTTCATGCTGAATGGTTCAACAATCGGGCTTGGTTTTGACCTATCCTCTTGATGAGCAAGGATGAGATTCTTGAGTTCTATCAAATATCGTTTCCTAGTTTCATCATCGTTGATGTGTTGTGTTATATCGTAAAGAGCTTCTTTGGAGCTATAAGAAAGAACCTTAATGGAGACTGGAGTAGTGTCACAGGTATAGAAGGCTCCAGAATAGTGGCATTCAATGCCAGATTGGCTTGAATCAGAATTATAAGCGACATTGATATTCTCTTCATCACTATATTCATCTGATGAGTAATAAGGAGAAGAATCAGTATTATCTTCTTCAAAGATGGAGAAGACTTCCTTTTTGGTATCTTCATTAATCTCTAGAAGATTGATTTTCTTCTTCTTTTTGTCAGATTTGCATTCATTGGCTCTATGACCTATTTTGCCGTAGTTCCAACATACATCTTTATTTTAAGAAGATTTTGAAGATCTTCTAAATTTGGATTTCTTCCTAGGATGACCTTCGGAATTTCTACGAGATTTGCTACGATGAATCTTTCTGGAAGATTTATAGGGTTTGTTCTTTCTAGAAGAGTGAGTGGAGGGGGCAACAATGTTGGTGTAACCGAAGTCTTGGCAGAAACTGCCTAATTTTCTTCTAGAGGAGTGTTGCTCTTTTTTGAGCTGATTTTTTAGCTTGATGTATGTGCAGAGTTCAAGACCTACAATATTGATGATACTGACAAGGTCTCCATAGGTCATTTGATGGTAAGGGATTTTACCATCACAACGATCTTGGATCTTAGTTCGGACCTTGCTTGCGAACAGTGGGGGAAGACCGCTAATGAAACGTTCTTTCCAGAAGTCTAGATGACAGTCAGGTCTAATCATGACCTTGCTGATAAATTGGTTTTTATACCAGATAAAGTCATCTAAAGATGGGCAAGATAGGTTGTTTAGGATTTGTAAACTTCTATCTTGGAAGAGTTTAGGTTCTTCAATGAAGTGTTTTGCAATTTAGTAGAGAAGTGTAGTGCAAGCATCTTCTCTAGTTATTTGAGAAGTAGTTTCCATGCCACCCTCAGTTTTGACTACAGTTTCAATGGCTGTAGCAGAGTAGATGGCTTGTCTAACATCTTCGGTGAAATAATTATCCCGCCAATGTTTTAACATACCAGTGAATACAGCTACAATCATAGAGGCAACCTTTTTATCAGAAGAACCTCTTATCTTGTAAGCCGTGATGCAAACACCTATTTCATGGAGTTTATGGTATACTTGATGCTCTTCTAAAGCATCTATATTCCATTCGATTATGCTTCTTCCTTCATGAGATGTAGAGGCAAGAAAATGATTTTCCTCATACTGAATGTCAGGAAATGAAGGACGCTTGTGATAATTTTTGAAGTTATGATGGCGTTCTTCTGAGAGTTTTTGAAGAAGAGCTTCCTTTTCTTGGATAGTGAGAATATTCCCTTATTTAGGAATTTCTTTCGAAATACTGAAACTAGCCAATTGATTGTTAATTTTCTCAAGAATGTCTCCTGAAACATCAAAAGTATCATTGAGTTTTGGGTACTTGTCTTTGGAGAACTCAGTGATTTTGAAACCTGGGTTAGGTTTAATACTCTGACTAGTGCTGGGCTATGAAAGGGTAGGCTTTCCACTGAATAGAGATTTTTCTTTGAAGTCTTCTATTTGTTTAGAGACAACATGAAGGAGTTAATTGGTATAATTGTTTTGTTCAATGACTCGATCGATATCTGAACAAATAGCCATACTATTAGGTTTCTCGCTTTTGGTTTTGAAAGGAGAGGCAGAGACTACAGTATTGGCTACTGGGATTTTTATTCCTTCTAGAGGAGGAGTAACAGACTCAACAACTTTGTTGTTAGCAGTGTACCATTTATTGATAAGAACATGTAAACAATCCTTTTGGTTTTCAAATTTACCGGATATTTCGAACCATCTGAAGAAATCAATTTCACATCTCATTCTCTTCATGTCCGACATCCAGCAATCTCTGAAGTTTTCTCTTCGCTTAAGAGAATAAGTGGCAACATACCATTTTCTTTTTGGTATATTATTAGGATGGGTCCAGAGACGATTGATGATTTCTGGATCTGGAGTGTAAGGGTCACCAGACTTAATCGTCTTAAGGAATTCAGGAACATCTTCCTGAGGAGGATACATATCGCTAGGGGTTGGACTAGCAGGATGATTTTTATAATAAACTTTTGGGACTGTATGGGAGAAATCTACTCCCGTAACTTTCCCTTTGTCATTACCAGTAACTGGAACAGAAGTTGTGTTTTCAGTTACGCTTTCCTCCGGGGGTTTAGAAGAAGAAGGTACGGCAGGGACAGTAGACCTTTTTCTAAAGGAACTAGTTTTGCTCGAAAGATTAGAACTTGCACCTAAGAATTTAAGATCTATAGACCTATCAGGAAATTGAATCACCTGTTCAATTTGAGATCTTTCAAGATTCAAAGTAGAAAGTTGAGTTATGGCATCGAAGTGCCATTCATCACTTGTGAGTATATCATTCCAGCTAAGGAGTCTAGGAACAAATATTGTGCTATGATCAGTATTTGCCTCCATAAGCATGGTGACTCCTTTGACACTTTCTACTCGAGCTCTAGGTACAAGAGTAGTGTCCATAAGTCTATAATAGACTCTATGAATGATAGCTACTTCATGAGTATTAACTTTGCTATTCATGTTCTTAGTTTTGACGTTTAAGGTCAAAGTATCCATGACATTAGGGTCATTGATATCTACCGAGCTATTATAGACTTATGGACACTACTCTTGCACCTAGAGCTCGAGTAGAAAGTGTCAAAGGAGTCACCATGCTTATGGAGGCAAATACTGATCATAACACAGTATTTGTTCCTAGACTCCTTAACTGGAATGATATACTCACAAGTGATGAATGGCACTTCGATGCCATAACTCAACCTTCTACTTCGAATCTTGAAAGATCTCAAATTGAATAGGTGATTCAATTTCCTGATAGGTCTATAGATCTCAAATTCTTAGGTGCAAGTTCTAATCTTTCGAGCAGAACTAGTTCCTTTAGAAGAAGGTCTACTATCCCTTCCGTACCTTCTTCTTCTAAACCCCCGGAGGAAAGCATAACTGAAAACACAACTTCTGTTCCAGTTACTGGTAATGACAAAGGGAAAGTTACGGGAGTAGATTTCTCCCATACAGTCCCAAAAGTTTATTACCAAAATCATCCTGCTAGTCCAACCCCTAGCGATATGTTTCCTCCTCAGGAAGATGTTCCTGAATTCCTTAAGACGATTAAGTCTGGTGACCCTTACACTCCATATCCAGAAATCATCAATCGTCTCTGGACCCATCCTGATAATATACCAAAAAGAAAATGGTATGTTGCCACTTATTCTCTTAAGCAAAGAGAAAACTTCAGAGATTGCTGGATGTCGGACATGTAGAGAATGAGATGTGAAATTGATTTCTTCAGATGGTTCGAAATATACGGTAAATTTGAAAACCAAAAGGATTGTTTACAGGTCCTTATCAATAAATGGTACACTGCTAACAACAAAGTTGTTGAGTCTGTTACTCCTCCTCTAGAAGGAATAAAAATCCCAGTAGCCAATACTGTAGTCTCTGCCTCTTCTTTCAAAACCAAAAGCGAGAAACCTAATAGTATGGCTGTTTGTTCAGATATCGATTGAGTCATTGAACAAAACAATTATACCAATCAACTACTTCATGTTGTCTCTAAACAAATAGAATACTCTAAAGAAAAATCTCTATTCAGTGGAAAGCCTACCCTTTCACAGCCCAGCACTAGTCGGAGTATTGAACCTAACCCAAGTTTCAAAACCACTAAGTTCTCCAAAGACAAATACCCAAAACTCAATGATACTTTTGATGTTTCAGGAGACATTCTTGAGAAAATCAGCAATCAACTGGCTAGCTTCAATATTTCCAAAGAAATTCCTAAAGAAGGGAATATTCTCACTATCCAAGAAAAGGAAGCTCTTCTTCAAAAACTCTCAGAAGAACGCCATCATTAACTTCAAAAATTATCACAAGCGTCCTTCATTTCCTGACATTCAGTATGAGGAAAATTATTTTCTTGCCTCTACATCTCATGAAGGAAGAAGCATAATAGAATGGAATATAGATGCTTTAGCAGAGCATCAAATATACCATAAACTCCATGAAATGGGTGTTTGCATCACGGCTTACAAGATAAGAGGTTCCTCTGATAAAAAGTCAGCCTCTATGATTGTAGCTGGTTTCACTGGTATGTTAAAACATTGGTGGGATAATTATTTCACCGAAGATGTTAGACAAGCCATGTACTCTGCTACAGCCATTGAAACTGTAGTCAAAACTGAGGGTGGCATGGAAACTACTTCTCAAATAACTAGAGAAGATGCTTGCGCTACACTTCTCTACGAAATTGCAAAACACTTCATTGGAGAACCCAAACTCTTCCAAGATAGAAGTTTACAAATCCTAAACAATCTATCTTGCCCATCTTTAGATGACTTTATCTGGTATAAAAACCAATTTATCAGCAAGGTCATGATTAGACCTGACTGTCATCTAGACTTCTGGAAAGAACGTTTCATTAGCGGTCTTCCCCCACTGTTCACAAGCAAGGTCCGAACTAAGATTCAAGATCGTTGTGATGGTAAAATCCCTTACCATCATTTGACCTATGGAGACCTTGTCAGTATTATCAACGTTGTAGGTCTTGAACTCTGCACAGACATCAAGCTTAAAAATCAGCTCAAAAAAGAGCAACACTCCTCTAGAAGAGAATTAGGAAGTTTCTGCCAAGACTTCGGTTACACCAACATTGTTTCCCCCTCCACATCCTTCTAGAAAGAACAAACCCTATAAATCTTCCAGAATGATTCATCGTAGCAAATCTCGTAGAAATTCCGAAGGTCATCCTAGGAAGAAATCCAAATTTAGAAGATCTTCAAAATCCTCTAAAACCAAAGATGTATGTTGGAACTGCGACAAAACAGGTCATAGAACCAATGAATGCAAATCTGACAAAAAGAAGAAGAAAATCAATCTTCTAGAGATTAATGAAGATACCAAAAAGGAACTCTTCTCCATCTTAGAAGAAGATAATACTGATTCTTCTCCTTATTACTCATCATATGAATATAGTGACGAAGAGAATATCAATGTCATTTATAATTCTGATTCAAGCCAATCTGGCACGAAATGCCATTGTTCTAGAGCCTTCTGTACCTGTGACACTACTCCAGTCTCCATTAAGGTTCTTTCTGATAGCTCCAAAAAAGCTCTTTACGATGTAATACAACACATCAACGATGATGAAACTAGGAAACGATATTTGATAGAACTCAAGAATCTCATCCTTGCTCATCAAGAGGATAGGTCAAAACCAAGCCCGATTGTTGAATCATTCAGCATGAAGCAAATCTTGTCTCGCTTTGATAAACCTGCTGAACCCTCAATCTCTGACTTAAGACATGAAGTCTTAGAATTCAAAGAAGAGATTAAAAATATTAAATCTAGACTTGGAAAAGTCGAACTCGATGTCCTTACAGAACATGTTCTTAAACAAGCTAGGACTTATGAACATAAGTCCGAAAACGAAGAAGAACCTGAACTTCATGAAAGTGAGTATCATTCAGAAAATGGTAACTCCACCAATCTTCGTCTTACTCAAGATAAGACTTCATCTTCCCAAACGCCCGGTCTTACGGTTATCACTAGTATTAAACCTCAGAGTCATCATATTCCCATTAAAATAGTTGTTAGCAAAAGCTTTGTTATTAACAAAATTGCTTTACTTGACAGTGGTGCAGATCGTAACTGTATCATGAAAGGTATTATTCCTACCCAATATTTAGAAAAAAGTACTTCTAAACTATACTCCGCAACAGGAGAACAGCTTCGTATTAACTACAAGCTTTCTAAAGCTCATATCTGTAACAATAGTATTTGTTTAACAAATGATTTTGTTATTACTGAGGATATTAATGAAGATATCATCTTAGAAATTCCTTTTATCACTCAGATAAAACCTTTCATTACTGGCTTAGACGGTATTTCTACACACATATTAGGAAAAGAATTACATTTTCCTTTTGTTAAAACTCTTTCACAAGATGAAAGTAATTTTATTAGAAAAAATACTGTTTTTCGTATAAACAAACTGTCTCAGCATGTAACCTTGTTAATAACAAAGTTTTTGCTAATAACAATTTTAATGGGAATATAATAACTCTGAGGTTTAATACTAGTAATAACCATAAGACCGGGAGTTTGGGAAGATGAAGTCTTATCTTGGATAAGTCGAACTTGATGTCCTTACAGAACAGGTTCTTAAACAAGCTAGGACTTATGAACATAAGTCCGAAAATGAAGAAGAGCCAGAACTTCATGAAAGTTATACCAAGTAGAGACGGAACGAAGTGCAGTATTAAACAATTAAAAGTAGTAAGAAAAGTCCTTAAAAACATACAAGAGTTTTATTCAATCAATATTAAAACATAGCAGCGGAATTTAAGAGAATACAGAGGGGGAGAGGTTTTTGAAAATTTGTAAATTTTTCGAAGCCTCTTACAATGGGAAATGGGGTCTTATATAGACCGAATGAAAATGCCTTTAATCTTAGGCGTACAAATGTGTGGCTTGATTTGTTCGACAAACAAAGGTGGTCGACAATCAATAATGGATGGTCCGGCTTTTCAAAAAGTAAACAGTAAAAGTTGTTTTCTTTCTAAAAGTGAACAGTAAAAAGGATAAGATTCCTTTCTTGATGCAGACTTCTCGGTCGTGGTTGATGCAGACTTCTTAGTCGTAATTGGGGTCCATGTAAGCCAAAGCTATTCCCTTTGGGTCGCATATGTCTCCGTTACTGCTTTCTCTTGTAGAAGCAGCATCTTCAATCAATTGCATGATCTGGCTTTCTTCATAGTTATCTATGTTTTGTAAGGCTTGTTTTAGCTTTTCTTTGAGAGCTGTCTTGGAAGATGAAGCTTTGGTTGAGCTTTGCTGGATGTTCTTTAGAACTTTGAGGACTTGTTGTTTAGGAGTCCACCCTTTGATCTTGACTTCTTTGGACAAATATTTGATTCTATCAAATTCTGCCTTAGTAAAGTTCCAACTGATAATGAAGGAAATTCGTTTTTGGATAAAATATTTACACATTTTAATGTGCTCAGGTAAAGTAGAGATGACTTCTTTGGTCTGAAATCATCAAACCTGTTGAGAAATTGTTGTGGGAGGATTTCTTTGTTTCTTCCGAATAGGTTCCACCACTCGTAGAACCACCTGGGAATTGTAGCCTTAGTGACTTCTAGGCTATATTTGACAAACCAAGTATGTCCTGGTCTATGATATAGGAAATTGAACCAAGCAGCTTTGTAGTCATGCCAGTTGTAAGTTTGGGGACGATGCGTCATGGTTATTGCTACTGGTGTGTGCAAATAATCTTCAAACCACTCAAAAGGTGATAGAATTTTCTTTATAGTAATCCTAGAGTAATTAATAAACCTCGGTCTATTATCGCACAAAGTATGTTCTACTTCAATGGAGTCTGTGTCGATGAGAATAGCTTCGTAGAACCTTCTTATCTTGTATGGACTATCAGTATCCACATAATTAAAATCCGTAAAGCATGGTTTGATAAGGTCTTCTAGTCTGAGACCTTCATATTCCTTGTCTAGAGCTAATATGGGTAATACCTGAATGGTTATATAATCAAATTTCTCTTCTTTGTGAAGATCTTCTGATGCCTTCTTTGCTGAAGGGTTGACTGCTTCTGCGAAAGTTTCTGGAACTTTCATGGCGTAGCTTTCCTAGGTCTGAACTAAGGAGCTAGAGGCTGATCCTTTTTCAAAAGGTTTATTAGGTTGAGGGTTGGTAAGTTTCTCTGAGGGAACTGGAAGGGGTGCTGGTAATTTTGGATATTCAGCTAGATCTGTATATCGGTTCTGAAAAGAAAGTTGTGGCCTTTGAGGGGCTGTTGATTTACTGGGAGTAATTGGAAGAGGAACAAATGGTCTAGCCATTTGAGGTTTAGTGATTTCCTTTCCTTTGGAAGGGGTGTTAGGCTTGAAGGGCCTCATTTTTTCCCTGTAAAAATTCTCTTGTTAGAAAATCAGGTAAAGAATTATTTTCTCTTTTAATGAAATCAATTTTAAAATCAAAGCTAGATAGTAGAGCTTGCCATCTAGCAAATATCTGTTTTGAAACAAGATTTTTGATATCTTTTTGAAGAATTTCTTTAGCAGACTTACAATCTACTCTTACTAAAAATTCTTTGTTAATAAGATTATCTTGAAATTTAGTAATACATAGTGCTATAAACAAGACTTCTTTCTTAACAGTAGAATAGTTTTTCTGAGCGAAATTCCAGATTCCTGAAGTAAAACGAACCAGTTGTTCAGAGGACTCAGTGGAAATCTGTTGTTTAAGAATACCTCCGTAACCTATGTCTGAAGCGTCTGTCTCAACAATCATAGAGGCTTCTAGGTTAGGGATTCTTAAGCAGGGAAGGTTTTGTACTAAACCTTTGACTCGGATGACAGGCTGCGTTTGTTCTGAGCTCCAAGGGACTGGATTCTTCCTAAGTCATTTGTAAAGAGGTTCACAGACCTGTCTAATATTTGGGATAAAATCAGCAACGTAGTTGAGACTTCCTAAGAATCTCTGGAGCTGAGTCTTATCAATAATCGCATTAGAAAATTTGGATGAGAACTCAATGGCTCTACAAATGGGTTTGTAAGATCCTTGGTATAGGTCATGACATAAGAATCTAATGGATGTTTGGAAGAGTTTAATATTCTGGGCACTAACTACCAATCCATTTCTCTTAACAACTTTGAGAAAAGTATTGAGATGCTTAAAATGAGAATCTATGTTTTCAGAGAAGATAAGAACATCATCTATGTAAACAATAGACATATAACTGTAATCGTTAAAGATGGAGTTCATGATGTTCTGGAACTCAGATGGGGCATTTTTGAGCCCAAATGGCATTACATTCCATTCGTATTGACCGAAAAAAATATTAAAAGCCATTTTGTATCTGTCTTTCTCGGATACTTGAATTTGCCAGAAACCAGATTTCATATCGAACTTACTATAAACATTGGCTTTGTAAGTTCTTTTCAAGAGATCCCTTTTGTTAGGAATGGGATATCTAATCCATTTAAGGACAACATTCAAGGGTTTATAGTTTATAACTAATCTTGGAGCACCTCTTTCCTTTTCTGCACTTTTGTTAACATAAAACGCAGAACAACTCCAAGGAGATTTAGAGGGGCGGTTAATATTATTTTTAAGAAGATTTGAAATATTAGTTTTGCAAGTTTCCATCATTTCATGATTCATTTGAATAGGTCTCGCTTTGGTAGAGATGACATGTTCATTGAATCTTTCAATGTAAGGAAGTTCGACTATATGCTTTTCCGGGGTTTTTAAAATCTGTTCGATTTTCTTAACTTTTATTTCATCCTTTAAAAAGGTTACATGCTGAGACAGTTTGTTTATACGAAAAATAGTGTTTTTTCTAATAAAATTACTTTCATCTTGTGAAAGAGTTTTAACAAAAGGAAAATGTAATTTTTTTCCTAATATGTGTGTAGATATACCGTCTAAGCCAGTAATGAAAGGTTTTATCCGAGTGATAAAAGGAATTCCTAAGATGATATCTTCATTAATATCCTCAGTAATAACAAAATCATTTGTTAAACAAATACTATTGTTACAGATATGAGCTTTGGAAAGCTTGTAGTTAATACGAAGTTGTTCTCCTGTTGCGGAGTATAGTTTAGAAGTACTTTTTTCTAAATATTGGGTTAGAACAATACCTTTCATGATACAGTTACGATCTGCACCACTGTCAAGTAAAGCAATTTTGTTAATAACAAAGTTTTTGCTAATAACTATTTTAATGGGAATATGATAACTCTGAGGTTTAATACTAGTAATAACCGTAAGACCGGGAGTTTTGGAAGATGAAGTCTTATCTTGAGTAAGACGAAGATTGGTGGAGTTATCATTTTCTGAATGATACTCACTTTTATGAAGTTCAGGCTCTTCTTCATTTTCGGACTTATGTTCATAAGTCCTAGCTTGTTTAAGAACCTGTTCTATAAGGACAACAAGTTCAACTTTTCCAAGTCTAGATTTAATATTTTTAATCTCTTCTTTGAGTTCTGAGACTTTATGTCTTAAGTCAGAGATTGATGGTTCAGCAGGTTTATCAAAGCGAGACATGACTTGCTTCATGCTAAATGGTTCAACAATTGACCTTGGTTTTGGTCCGTCATCTTGATGAGCAAGGATGAGATTCTTGAGTTCTATCAAATATCGTTTCCTAGTTTCATCATCGTTGATGTGTTGTATTACATCGTAAAGAGATTCTTTGGAGCTATCAGAAAGAACCTTAATGGAGACTGGAGTATTGTCACAGGTACAGAAGGCTCCAGAATAGTGGCATTCAGTGCCAGATTGGTTTGAATCAGAATTATAAGCGACGTTAATATTCTCTTCGTCACTATATTCATCAGATGAGTAATAAGGAGAAGAATCAGTATTATCTTCTTCGAAGATGGAGAAGAGTTCCTTTTTGGTATCTTCATTAATTTCTAAAAGATTGATTTTCTTTTTCTTCCTGGCAGATTTGCATTCATTGGCTCTATGACCTGTTTTGCCACAGTTCCAACATACATCTTTGTTTTTAGAAGATTTTGATGGTCTTCTAAATTTAGATTTCTTCCTAGGATGACCTTCGAAATTTCTACGAGATTTGCTACGATGAATCTTTCTCGAAGATTTATAAGGTTTGTTCTTTTTAGAAGAGTGAGTGGAGGGGGCAACAAAGTTGGTGTAACCTAAGTCTTGACAGAAACTTCCTAATTCTCTTCTAGAGGAGTGTTGCTCTTTTTTGAGCTGATTTTTTAGCTTGATGTATGTGCAGAGTTCATGACCTATAACGTTGATGATACTGACAAGGTCTCCATAGGTCATTTGATGGTAAGGGATTTTACCACCACAACGATCTTGGATCTTCGTTCGGACCTTGCTTGCGAACAGTGGGGGAAGACCGCTAATGAAACGTTCTTTCCAGAAGTTTAGATGATAGTCAGGTCTAATCATGACCTTGCTGATGAATTGGTTTTTATACCAGATAAAGTCATCTAAAGATGGGCAAGATAGATTGTTTAGGATTTGTAAACTTCTATCTTGGAAGAGTTTGGGTTCTCCAATGAAGTGTTTTGTAATTTGGTAGAGAAGTGTAGCGCAAGCGTCTTCTCTAGTTATTTGAGAAGTAGTTTCCATACCACCCTCAGTTTTGACTACAGTTTCAATGGCTGTAGCAGAGTACATGGCTTGTCTAACATCTTCGGTGAAATAATTATCCCACCAATGTTTTAACATACCAGTGAAACCAGCTACAATCATAGAGGCTGACTTTTTATCAGAGGAACCTCTTATCTTGTAAGCCGTGATGCAAACACCCATTTCATGGAGTTTATGGTATATTTGATGCTCTGCTAAAGCATCTATATTCCATTCTATTATGCTTCTTCCTTCATGAGATGTAGAGGCAAGAAAATGATTTTCCTCATACTGAATGTCAGGAAATGAAGGACGCTTGTGATAATTTTTGAAGTTATGATGGCGTTCTTCTGAGAGTTTTTGAAGAAGAGCTTCCTTTTCTTGGATAGTGAGAATATTCCCTTCTTTAGGAATTTCTTTGGAAATATTGAAGCTAGCCAGTTGATTGCTGATTTTCTCAAGAATGTCTCCTGAAACATCAAAAGTATCATTGAGTTTTGGGTATTTGTCTTTGGAGAACTCAGTGGTTTTGAAACCTGGGTTAGGTTCAATACTCCGACTAGTACTGGGCTGTGAAAGGGTAGGCTTTCCACTGAATAGAGATTTTTCTTTGGAGTCTTCTATTTGTTTAGAGACAACATGAAGGAGTTGATTGGTATAATTGTTTTGTTCAATGACCATATCGATATCTGAACAAACAACCATACTATTAGGTTTGTCGCTTTTGGTTTTGAAAGGAGAGGCAGAGACTACAGTATTGGATACTGGGAGTTTTATTCCTTCTAGAGGAGGAGTAACAGACTCAACAACTTTGTTGTTAGCAGTGTACCATTTATTGATAAGGACCTGTAAACAATCCTTTTGGCTTTTAAATTTGCCGGATATTTCAAACCATCTGAAGAAATCGATTTCACATCTCATTCTTTTCATGTCCGACAACCAGCAATCTCTAAAGTTTTCTCTTTGCTTAAGAGAATAAGTGGCAACATACCATTTTCTCTTTGGTATATTATCAGGCTGGGTCCAGAGACGATTGATGATTTCTGGATCTGGAGTGTAAGGGTCACCAGACTTAATCGTCTTAAGGAATTCAGGAACATCTTCCTGAGGAGGACACATATCGCTAGGGGTTGGACTAGCGGGATGATTTTGGTAATAAATGTTTGGGACTGTATGGGAGAAATCTACTCCCGTAACTTTCCCTTTGTCGTTACCAATAATTGGAACGGAAGTTGCATTTTCAGTTACGCTTTCCTCCGGGGGTTTGAAGAAGAAGGTACGGAAGGGACATTAGACCTTCTTCTAAAGGAACTAGTTCTGCTCGAAAGATTAGAACTTGTACCTAAGAATTTGAGATCTATAGATCCATTAGAAAATTGAATCACCTGTTCGATTTGAGATCTTTCAAGAAGAAGGTACGGAAGGGACATTAGACTTTAATTATGCTTATATCTATCTTTTATACTATTCTTTAGAATCTTGTTCTTATAACGCCTTTCTAAGTTATGTATGAGGTATTTATTTTCTCTACAAGTATGAGGTAACCGATTAATATCCGGTTCAGACGTTGGCTAGCCTGAAAGAAATAGGTCGTTGTTGCCGAGGTAGGCGTTTAGACCTTGCTAGGTGATCCTATCACTAAGATGACTTTAGAGAAAACAGATGTAAATCCAAGAGGACCCTTTTAAGAAGCTGCTAGATCTAAGAGGTTAAGGTACAGTATCTGATAGACATTTGCATATTTACTGTTTATTTATACGTATTGAATAGTTATTTTAGCCCTATAAGCCCTGGACTGTATTCTCATATCATGAATTCAAATCAGCATGTTTTGAATAGTGTTAATGTATCTTCTGCAGCAACTAAGATTGCTAAATTAGAAACTGATTTATAAAATTGGAACATCCCCAATGAACCTTTTAAAAAGATTTATGAATTAGAAAATTTCAGTTTCATTAAGAAGCATACCATCAAGACCTGCAAGTCCACTATTGCTATTAATAATTCATTAGAAATTATTAGATTGCTTTCAGAGCAAGATTTGAATAGATATAGACGTCAATTCAATTTCTTGCATATTGGTCTGGTTCAGATTGCTGCCAAACCTCTCTTTAGAAAAGGTTTAGGCATACCCATCTGCGTCCTTCTAAGAGATGCTCGTCTCTTGAACTTCGACGACTCTCTCTTAGAAGTCCTTCAAAGTAACCTAGCCAATGGCCCGGTATACTTTAATTGCTATCCCAACTTAAGAGACGAGAATCTCTTAGAAGGACGCAGATGGGTACGTCTAAACCTTTTCTAAAGAGAGGTTTGACAGCAATCTGAACTAGACCAATATACAAGTAATTGAATTGACGTCTATATCTATTCAAATCTTGCTCTGAAAGCAATCTAATAATTTCTAATGAATTATTAATAGCAATAGTAGACTCACAAGTCTTGATGTTATGCTTCTTAATGAAACTGAAATTTCCTAATTCATAAATCTTTTTAAAAGGTTCATTGGGTATGTTCCAATTTTGTAAATCAGTTTCTAATTTAGCAATCTTAGTTGCTGCAGAAGATACATTAACACTCTTCAAAACATGCTAATTTGAATTCATGATATGAGAATACAGTCCAGGGCTTATAGGGCTAAAATAACTATTCAATACGTATAAATAAACAGTAAATATGCAAATGTCTATCAGATACTGTACCTTAACCTCTTAGATCTAGCAGCTTCTTAAAAGGACCCTCTTGGATTTACATCTGTTTTCTCTAAAGTCATCTTAGCGACGGGATCACCTAGCAAGGTCTAAATGCCTACTTGGTATCAGAGCCATGTTGGCAGTATACGTACTTAGTATGAGCAGCTAAGTATATATACTGTCTAGGGCATGGCAAAATTACTTTCAATAATGGTATTTTAAACTTTAATTATGCTTATATCTATCTTTTATACTGTTCTTTAGAATCTTGTTCTTATAACGCTTCTTAAATATGTACGGCATTACATTCCATTCGTATTGACCGAAAGGAACATTAAAAGCCGTTTTGTATCTGTCTTTCTCGGCTACTTGAATTTGCCAGAAACCAAATTTCATATCGAACTTACTATAAACATTGGCTTTGTAAGTTCTTTTCAAGAGATCCCTTTTGTTAGGAAAGGGATATCTAATCCATTTAAGGACAGCATTCAAGGGTTTATAGTTTATAACTAATCTTGGAGCACCTCTTTCCTTTTCTGCACTTTTGTTAATATAAAACGCAGAACAACTCCAAGAAGATTTAGAGGGGCGGATAATATTATTTTTAAGAAGATTTGAAATCTCAGTTTTGCAAGTTTCCATCATTTCATGATTCATATGAATAGGTCTCGCTTTGGTAGAGATAACATGTTCATTGAATCCTTCAATGTAAGAAAGTTCGACTATATGCTTTTTTCTTTCCCAAAAATTGTTAGGAAAATCAGAGCATATTTCTTGTTCAAAATTGTTTTGAAGATTGGTTATTTTAGTAACCATCTCCGAGGTTTTTAAAATCTGCTCGATTTTCTTAACTTTTATTTCATCCTTTAAAAAGGTTACATGCTGAGACAGTTTGTTTATACGAAAAACAGTGTTTTTTCTAATAAAATTACTTTCATCTTGTGAAAGAGTTTTAACAAAAGGAAAATGTAATTCTTTTCCTAATATGTGTGTAGAAATACCGTCTAAGCCAGTAATGAAAGATTTTATCTGAGTGATAAAAGGAATTTCTAAGATGATATCTTCATTAATATCCTCAGTAATAACAAAATTATTTGTTAAACAAATACTATTGTTACAGATATGAGCTTTGGAAAGCTTGTAGTTAATACGAAGTTGTTCTCCTGTTTCGGAGTATAGTTTAGAAGTACTTTTTTCTAAATATTGGGTAGGAACAATACCTTTCATGATATAGTTACGATCTGCACCACTGTCAAGTAAAGCAATTTTGTTAATAACAAAGTTTTTGCTAATAACAATTTTAATGGGAATATGATAACTCTGAGTTTTAATACTAGTAATAACCGTAAGACCGGGAGTTTAGGAAGATGAAGTCTTATCTTGAGTAAGACGAAGATTGGTGGAGTTATCATTTTCTGAATGATACTCACTTTCATGAAGTTCAGGCTCTTCTTCATTTTCGGACTTATGTTCATAAGTCCTAGCTTGTTTAAGAACCTGTTCTGTAAGGACATCAAGTTCGACTTTTCCAAGTCTAGATTTAATATTTTTAATCTCTTCTTTGAGTTCTGAGACTTCATGACTTAAGTGAGAGATTGATGGTTCATTAGGTTTATCAAAGCGAGACATGAATTGCTTCATACTATATGGTTCAACAATTGACCTTGGTTTTGGTCCGTCATCTTGATGAGCAAGGATGAGATTCTTGAGTTCTATCAAATATCGTTTCCTAGTTTCATGATCGTTTATGTGTTGTATTACATCGTAAAGAGCTTCTTTGGAGCTATCAGAAAGAATCTTAATGGAGACTGGAGTAGTGTCACAGGTACAGAAGGCTCCAGAACAGTGGCATTCAGTGCCAGATTAGCTTGAATCAGAATTATAAGCGACGTTAATATTCTCTTCCTCACTATATTCATCTGATGAGTAATAAGGAGAAGAATCAGTATTATCTTCTTCTAAGATGGAGAAGAGTTCCTTTTTTGTATCTTCATTAATTTCTAGAATATTGATTTTCTTCTTCTTCTTCCTGTCAGATTTGCATTCATTGGCTCTATGACCTGTTTTGCCACAGTTCCAACATACATCTTTATTTTTAGAAGATTTTAAAGGTCTTTTAAATTTAGATTTCTTCCTAGGATGACCTTCGGAATTTCTACGAGATTTGCTATGATGAATCTTTGTGGAAGATTTATAAGGTTTGTTCTTTCAAGAAGAGTGAGTGGAGGGGGCAACAATGTTGGTGTAACCGAAGTCTTGATAGAAACTTCCTAATTCTCTTCTAGAGGAGTGTTGCTCTTTTTTGAGCTGATTTTTTAGCTTGATGTCTGTGCAGAGTTCAAGACCTACAACGTTGATGATACTGACAAGGTCTCCATAGGTCATTTGATGGTAAGGGATTTTACCATCACAACGATCTTGGATCATCGTTCGGACCTTGCTTGCGAATAAGTGTTGCCCATTTATTTGCCTCTTCACTCGCCCTATGTGCAATACTTTTAACTTTTGATGTTGAATTCTACCCATAAAGCAAGTGGGAGTCAAAAGTTAAAAGACCACCCAAAAAGTGTCATATTTATGCAATTTTTTGATTTGTGAACTTCACCCAAAGCACTCCTACCGGTTATCTTTTAGGAAATTTTATCTCTTATAACAAACTATTACACCCTATTTATTATAATCCAAAATAATTTTAAAATATTATTACTTATAGCTACCTTTTCTATTTTATAGTAAAGTAGGTATTTATTTATACCTAATATTGAGGCATGAAATACACCAATTATGTTCTTTCTCTATCTCTCTCTTCGAGCAAAAAGAAATAAATCTTGCTAGAATCGTCGTCGAGCAAAGAGAATGAGAGATCTATTATCAAGTTTCTACTCTCCAGATCCTAATTCTACTTCTTCAACGCTGCCGATCAATGCTTCTTCTAATCGTCATCGGTGTCAAAATCGTCGGCGTCATCATCCACTATTGGCTCATCCTCTTAGGTGAACAGATCTGGCCATGGCTATGCCAGAGAAGATTTGAGGGCCGGGTTTTGGTTTGTCTCTATTTTTAGTTTTAATACAATGTATACAGTATTTTGCTTGGCCGGAAAATGCCACCTCCGGCGAACTTTCTTCTCTTCTTTGCTATTTAGTCACATATAGTGATACAAATACATTATATTCTTGTCATGCCCCAACTTCGGGGAGCGTGACCGGCGCTCAACAGAGTTACCCCGGTCGAGCAAGCCTGCACAGTGCCGTCTACCCAACTCACCCATGAATAAAGAGAAGAATACATTTCATTAATTAACACCAAGAGGGTTCATGAACAACACTAATTCCATCACCATTAAAGGACTTGGAAATACAACATGAATATGATGAATCATGGTAGCCATCATAGGGCTTAGATATCCATAAAAGTCAAAACAGATTTATTAAGGACTTCCAATAACACTTATAAATTTCAAGTCGGGAATCCTCTACAACTACCTTTATACAGAGCGGTTTTGCCGCCTCACCCCAATGTATGCGGGTGGAGGTGCAATCACAATACCAAAAACTCTACACAAAAGTGGCCCCGCCGCCTCACCCCAATGTATGCGGGTGGAGGTGTATTCACAATACCACAACTATACACAAAGAGGCCACGCCGCCTCACCCCAACGTATGCGGATGGAGGTGTAATCACGATACCACAGCTCTACACAAAGCAGCCACGCCGCCTCACCCCCAACGTATGCGGATGGAGGTGTAATCACAATGCCACAGCTCGAGTTCCCAAAATGATAATAATATGTACAAAAGAGTTCCCTTCTAATCAACTGTTTGGTACCTTTGGCCTTAGCAAGTGTAAATTCATAAAGTTTCATCATATAAGAAATAAGTGTTTAATCACATTGATTTCATACAAGATCTTCTTCCCAAAGGGGTATAACATGATTAAGTCAAAAATAGAGAATCATTAATACACGAGGGTTCTAACACGTTATGCCAATTGGGCCTCAATTCTACTAGTTTGAATACCCCATATCAATAGCGTTTCAAGTTCGACTACACATGATAGAATTTTATAAGGATTTAGGAATTCCGATACTAGAATAAGAGTTTGGCCTTCATACCTCGAAAGAGCTTTTCGTAGTGCCACAATAATGTCCCAACACTCATAACGATGCCAATCTATAGAGTAGGGGAGAATTACAAGCATGATTAGAGAAATTTGTATGGCAAGGGCTGTCACAACTATGACCAAACCTTTTCCTCAACTAATTCAACAACAAAACCACCCAAGATTGTTCAACAACTTTCCCACAATCCCTATTGGCTCATGCATGTGATAAATCTACCCTTATCACTCATAATCAACCCCAAACCCGAAATTGAAGAATTGGGGAAAGAGATTCTTACCTCTTTGAATCCCTAGCAAGTTCCTTTCGATGAAATCCCAAGGTTCGATCAAGGTAGAGTAATGAAATCCTTAACCCTCCCTTTCCTCTCTCTAGAATAGTTCTCTCCTCTCTCTAAAATGACCAGTGATCCCCCAAAAATGAACCCTTAGGCTAGATGAACGAAATGGGGGTCGGGTCAAAAATTAGAAAAAAAGAAACCCGAAGCATTTCTGCGGTCGCATATGCGACCGCATAATACTTCTGCGGTCTGCAAAATGGACAGCATAATGGCCCTCCAAAACTGGGCATTTCTGCTTCACTCTGCGACAGGTCTGCGGTCCGCAGACTAATTCTGCGGTTGCATAATGGACCGCAAAACCTCCTTCCAAAATTTCTCATGTTGATTCTGCGATAGGATCTGCGGCCCGCAAAATGGTTCTACGGCCACATAATGGTCCTCAAAATTTAGCTCAAGTTTCTGCTTCACTCTGCGGCCGATCTGCGGCCCGCAGAGTGATTCTGCGGTCGCATAGTGGACCGGAGAAATGCTATAGTCTGTAACACGATTCCTTCAACTCCCCGACGTATTGAACAACCCAAAAGTCCGTACTTCAAATACATTAGCCTACTCCAGCACCACAAAAACCTCGGATTCTAGGTGAAGTTTTTTGGGGGCCTTACAATTCTATACAAATACACTCAAATATATTGTATTTTTGTATAAATATATTATTTTTTCGCATGTATTTATGTATTACGAACGTCTGTATTTTTTTAATACAGCCAGATATCACCATATTTTGTGATTTTTTATTTTTTTGAATATAGTCCAATTGAATACGGTGAATTAAATACAATGTATAATTGTATTTTTAGGTGGATTACCTCACTGTATTCATGAATACAGTATCGCGAATACAAAAAATATAGTCGCACAGCTGGACTCCCCTATATTTTAGGCAAAATCCGCTACTGTATTCATGAATACAGTAGCGCGAATACATCGAATACAGTCGTGTAATAACTACATAGTAGTTATAGAAAGTAATTATGTATATGATAGCTATAGGAAGTTGATAGCCACTAAACAATACTCCCTACGGTCCACAATAAGTGATTTTTTGGCCTTTTTTTTGTGTTCCAAATTTTCTGATTTTTTTCAGATTTCAAGAATGAATTAATTATTTTTTCCTAAATTGCCCTTAGAGTAAATAGTGTTGGAGTATGTGTTAGGAGTATTTATGCGAAAAGATAGTAAAGGTTAATATGGTTAATTTCATTACTAATTAATGTTAAAAGATAAATTTCTTAATATGTGAAAATAACAAAAAAAAAGTCACTTATTGTGGATGGGATGGAGTAGCGGTTTGTGATACATTTAAAATACGGCAAAGGGCCAAATATACCCATGTATTTTTAAAAATAGTATAAAAATATCCCTCGTTATACTATTGGGTCATATATACCCCTCCCGTCATACTTTGGAACAAATATACCCTTATTTTGGATGGAGTGCCATGTGGCAGCATCAGATGGAAACGACCCATTTTTTTTTTACCCGATCCATTTTAAAAAACCCACCACCTGACCCGTTTTAAAATTCAGTTTTTTCAGTTTTTTTAAAGCATATATTTTGTAAAAACTGGATTTTGTTTTTAGAAAAACTGAAAAAAAGGAATTTGCAAAATATATATTTTTAAGTTTTTTCAGTTTTTTTAAAGTATTTTTTTTGTAAAAACTGAAAAAAAAAATATATTTTGTAAAAACTGAAAAATAAATATGTTGTAAAAACTGAAAGAAAAAAAAATAAATTTGCAAAATATATATTTTTCGGTTTTTTCAGTTTTTTAAAGTATTTTGTTTTGTAAAAACTGAAGAAAAAAAAGATTTTGCAAAATATTTTCTTTTTTTTAAACTAATGCATATGTAGTTCACTGCTTTAGGAGAGTTTTTTTTTCCAGTTTTTACAAAAAGAATACTTTAAAAAACTGAAAAAATTTAAAAATATATATTTTGTAAATTTTTTTTTTCTTCCAATTTTTACAAAAACAAAAAAATCCAGTTTTTACAAAATATATGCTTTAACTTTTTTCAGTTTTTTTAAAGTATTCTTTTTGTAAAAACTGAAGAAAAAAAAACTCTCCTAGAGCAGTGGACTAAATATGCATTAGTTTAAAAAAAAAATATTTTGCAAAATCTTTTTTTTTCTTTAGTTTTTATAATACAAAATACTTTAAAAAACTCAAAAAACTGAAAAATATATATTTTGCAATTTTTTTTTTCTTTTAGTTTTTACAACATATATATTTTTCAGTTTTGTTTTTCAGTTTTTACAAAAAATATTTTTTTTAGTTTTTACAAAAAAAAATACTTAAAAAAAACTGAAAAGACTTAAAAATATATATTTTGTAATTTTTTTTTTCCAGTTTTTACAAAAAATAAAATTTCAGTTTTTACAAAATATATGCTTTAAAAAAATTGAATTTTAAAACGGGTCGGGTGGTGAGTTTTTTTAAACGGATCGGGTAAAAAAAAAATCGTTTTCATCTGATGCTGTCACATGACACTCCATCCAAAATTAGATATATTTATTTTAAAATATGACGAGAGGGGTATATATGACCCAATAGTATAACAAGGACATTCTTATACCATTTTACAAAAGGATAGTATTTGGCCTTTGCCGTTTATAGTAATTTGGTCCATCGTTTTCCTTACTGACCAAGAAAAGAAGGTTTAAAAGCCCAAACCCGATAGGAAGAAGGTCTTCAATTGCTGCTATCCCTATTCTTCTTCTTCTTCAGTCCCAAAATCAATTAGTCCGCACAACGCAAATCTACAGAAGTTCAATCGGGAAAAATGGCGTCAGCTGATGTGGAGAAGAGCAAGAGGGAGATTGAGAGAGAGGAGAGCTGTTCGGCAAAAGCAACGAAGCAGGGGGAAGGGCTGAGACAGTACTATATGCAGCACATCCACGATCTCCAGCTCCAAGTCCGCCAAAAGACTCATAATCTCAATCGCCTTGAAGCCCAGCGTAACGAGCTCAATTCTAAAGGTCTGATCTAAATCTCGAAACCCTAACTTTAGCAAAACTTTGACTTCGGTTATTTTATCTTGAAACCCTAGACTTAACCAGTTTCTGACATATATAAATACTGCCTTTTCGTGTTGTTTATTGTCGAGTTTTTGAGTTTCATCAAACCTTAGTGTAAGATATTAAACTTTAGTAACTCGGGAATTGACTGAATAACAAATTGAAGGTTAAAGGGTTCTATTTTTGTAATTGAAACTATATGATGTGCACTCACCATAATACTTGTTATTTGATTATGATAGTCCAACATGACTAGTGAGTAGAGATCCATTCCTCCACTGTGGTGTTAGTTTAAGATTTGGTAACTTAAATATGTTAAAAATTGATGTAAGGTGTAGAGACTCAAAATCTCTCTGCCTCTTTTGTGAGGTTAAGGGGTTGGGCAAATCTCTCTTGTGGGAAAAGATTTCATGAAAAGATGTATGCTTTAACTTCTGTATAGCATATGAGTTTGGTTTAACATGATGAAGGGTATTCTCGCGCAACTATTCTGTTCTTGGTTAATCATTGGGAAGAATATAGGATAAGATCATCTATTATTGAAAGTATGGAGCTCTCGTGGTGTCTGAGCAATGAGCTAGGTGTATGTGGAAATTTCTTTTCTCCAGCTGTGGAATCTTGTCAGAGGACTTGCAATGGAAGAGCTTAAAACATAGCTATCAACTGATGCAAGTGCATATGATTCCGGAATGTGTGGATTTTAAGCACTAAGATACTTATAATTCGAAATCTTAAAATACTTGTCCTCTTGGATTCACTAGTCTTTTATATTCTATATTCAAACCTAAACACATAGAGAGATGGAGAGAGGGAGGGATAGAGAAAGTTCCTGGGGAGGGGTTGTAATGGTTGGGCTTTCTGAAATTTTTAGCCTTTCTTGAATAGGTCTTGGTGTTTTTCTCGCATTTGTTCTACTTTTGTTAAGGAATGTACTGAAATTGTCTTGATGACCCATGGTATTTTCTAATTTTTTGTTGTTGTAATTTCAATCATGTATAGACTTATAAAATTGTTCTCTTGTATGGCTATTTTCAGTGAGAATGCTCAAAGAGGAATTACAATTGCTTCAGGAGCCTGGATCATATGTTGGTGAAGTTGTTAAAGTAATGGGGAAGTCAAAGGTTCTTGTTAAAGTATGTGTATCTACATCTTCTTAATCGTCATTAAATTTCTTATTAAATCTTCCTACCATCTTTAAGTTAAAGTATAAGAGCAAAAAGCAGGTCTCATGTGGTCACCAGGCTTAAAAAAGGAAATTAAGTTGAATCAGTCGTATATGCTGCAATAAGATCATGTACTTTCAGCTCGCGTCCTTGGTTGATGGCTTACTTTGCTCATCCTCTTCAGTTGTATGCCTTCCGTGTTAAGGACCCCATTAGACTCTCATTTACTGTTTTGCCCTTGTCTTATTAATTTTGCACTTTCATTTTATGGTGTCTGTGAATTTGGACTCCTTACATCATAAAGATGCTCTATGTGTTGACATTTATGATGTCAATTTCCATTTTATCCTTCTTTAGCATGTCATGGGTTCAAACTTTGTCTTATACTATGAGGAAAGCATTTCTATTAGATTTTCAGCAGTAAGTGATACAATGAATTCATGTGGATCATATTGTTTTGAATTTTGCAAAGATTTTCTAGTACAAATCATTTGAACCACGGCATCCCTTACTGTATTTCTAGTTTATTCAGTAGTCTTTTTTTCTCATCTTTGTGCTATACTCTAGGTTCATCCTGAAGGCAAATATGTTGTTGATATTGACAAAAGTATTGACATTACGAAGATCACTCCATCAACTAGAGTTGCCCTGCGCAATGATAGCTATGTCCTCCATCTAATTTTACCTAGCAAAGTAGATCCATTAGTCAACCTCATGAAAGTTGAGAAAGTGCCAGATTCCACTTATGACATGATTGGTGGTCTCGACCAGCAGATCAAAGAGATTAAAGAGGTACTTATCTTCTCTATTACTTTTTTCTGTTTGGTGGTTTTCTTGATCTTTCTTGTTAACTAAGTCTTTGATTTTTTACAAAGTAATTATATGATGTCTTCAATTTTGTGGTCTATTATGCATTAGGTTATTGAGCTTCCCATTAAGCATCCTGAGTTGTTTGAGTCTCTTGGAATAGCTCAACCGAAGGTATATATATTCGACTTTATGAAGTTCTTCTTCAGTTAATTTTTCAGCGTTGGTAACCATATAAGTAATTGGACTCCTCCTTTATAAATGACAGGGAGTGCTGCTCTATGGGCCTCCAGGAACCGGGAAAACATTGTTGGCGAGGGCAGTTGCACATCACACTGATTGTACCTTCATTAGGGTCTCTGGTTCCGAACTAGTGCAGAAATATATTGGAGAAGGTTCTCGGATGGTGAGAGAGCTTTTTGTTATGGCCAGGTTAGCTCTTAATTTTGAGAATCCGACAGTTACGTATTTCTGATCTTATCACCTTAAATTCAAATCTTAAGCCATTTCTTGGTCACTGGGCTGAGCTGCTAAGTTCAAAGAGCTTCTTGAATTGGGTCATGTGTTTTGTTTCCGGAGGGAGGGAGTATAGACTCATAAGCCACTGACTACAGATCTACTGTTCTCTTAATTGTAATGTCATTAGGTAATTTTTGCTCTGTGAATCAGAAGATGTGGAGTTAAACCTTTTATAACATTTTGTTGTGTCTTGAACTGTGTATATCTTCACAAATAAAAAACCATAAAACCGTGATATTGAACTTTATATTTTCCTACGCTAAATAGTCTCTCAAAAGTATTTAAAAAGCGTTTAAGCTGAGCTGATATGGATTGTCTCAAGCTATTCACAAGAGTTCTAGCCTACCGGTCATGTTTCTATTTGATATAACCATCTGTATCTAGAATCCACTGACCCGATTAATCAGATTGGCACCGTGTAGGGCCCATATAAGGGGGAAATGTGTCCTTCCAGGGTTTCTCCATCTGCAGGGCTTGAGCCCAAGACCCCTCTGGTTAAGGGTGGAAAGATCCCACTCATTCCACTAGATCTAATGTTCTCTTAATTGTAATGTCATTAGGTAAGGTAATTTTGCTCTATGAATCTGAATTCGTGGAGTTAAATCTTTTGTAGCATTTTGTTGCCTCTTGAACGGTGTATATCTTCAAAAAAACCATGGTTAAACTTTGTATTTTCTAGCCTACCAGTCATGTTTCTTGTTGGTATAACCATATGGTATCTGGAATCCACTATCCACTGAACCGACTACTCTAGATTGATGCTGTTTGGGGCCCATGTAAGGGGGAAATGCTTCCTTTCTGTGGTTTCTCCGTTCCGATAGCTTAAACCGAAGATCTAGTGTTCTCTTAATTGTAATGTCGTTAGGTAATTTTGCTCTATGAATCAGAATTCGTGGAGTTAAATAGTTAAATCTCTTTTAACATTTTGTTGTTTGTTGAAAAGTGTATATCCCTCCCCCCCCCCCCCCCCAAAAAAAAAAAAACACCAAAAAAATGATCATAAAACCATGATTTATACTTTGTATTTCATATGCTAAAAAGTCTCAAAAAGTATTTAAAAATGTTTAAATCTAAGTTGATATTGATTGTCCCTAGCTATTCACAGATTTCTAGCCTGCCTGGTATCCAGAATCCACTATTCATTGACCCGTCTAATCTAGATTGGCACCACGTAGGGCCCATGTAAGGGGAAAATGCTTCCTCCAAGGGTTTCAACATTCCAGGGGCTTGAACCCAAAAGTTGAGGGATGAGGTCCTTATGTAAGGGTTGAGGGATTCCATCCATCCCACCATGCCCCTTGGTTACCAGTCACGTTGGAGATCAGTAAACCTAATTTTTGACATTTTTGTGATAACCTAAACCTATTTATAGAGAACATATCTTGTACGCAATAAAGTTCTACTTGGGGAGCCCGGGGGGGGGGGGTTACTTGACTGGCCGTTGCCTGCAAATATTTCCCCTTTTTAAATGTGATCTATTAGCATGTTTCAATTTGTTTCTCTTTTATGCTAATATCTTCAGGGAACATGCTCCTTCCATCATTTTTATGGATGAGATAGACAGCATTGGATCTGCTAGGATGGAATCAGGGAGTGGCAATGGTGATAGCGAAGTGCAGAGGACAATGCTCGAACTTCTGAATCAGCTTGATGGATTTGAGGCATCAAACAAAATTAAGGCAATTTCAGCGTGCTGTCTCAGTTATATATTGCTTGGTTTATAATAACTAGATTAAAGTGAGTGGATTGGAGCTGAGACAGGTTTTACTTTTGCTTCAGGTTCTAATGGCCACAAACCGTATAGATATTCTAGATCAAGCACTCCTTAGACCAGGAAGGATTGACAGAAAGATTGAATTTCCAAATCCAAATGAAGAGGTATGGTGCTTCATATAGTTTTTAATGTGGTTGAGAATTAAGATGATCAATTACCTTTTACATTTCCTGGGTCCCTCATTTTAATTGCTTGTGCTTGTTGATGCCGAATGTACTGGGAAATATTAGTACATGTAAAGGTAGTTTTTTTGTTTGAGTAGACACAAAAATATCTATGCTTGTCATCTCTCTCTCCTTCTTCATTTGAGTGATCTGGTAAAATTTGAAATCTTGCTTTATGCTTTTAGTTATCATTTTAGAATGCGCTGATGATTTGTCCAAATCAACTTATCATTTGATCACTGTGCAGTCTCGACAGGACATTTTGAAGATTCATTCGAGGAAGATGAACTTGATGCGAGGGATTGATTTGAAGAAGATTGCTGAGAAGATGAATGGTGCTTCTGGGGCTGAACTTAAGGTGTGGTTATAGAATGCACTTTTCGCTATACTATAGCAAATCAAATTCTTGATTGCTGATGGCCTATTTAGGTTATCAGTTAAAACTTCTGATCTAGTATGTGATCAGCTAGACACTGAGTGCTGCATGAATTGACGCAAATCAAAATGTATTTCTTGCTAGGTTATATTTTTTTCTTGCTCATAATCTATTCCTTCTTTATCTATTTGCAGGCTGTATGTACAGAAGCAGGGATGTTTGCTCTAAGGGAGAGAAGGGTGCACGTGACTCAAGAAGATTTTGAGATGGCTGTCGCCAAAGTAATGAAGAAAGAGACAGAGAAGAACATGTCACTGCGAAAGCTGTGGAAGTAGATGATGACCAACACGAATGACATTATCTAGTTGTGGACATTAGACGCATAAACACTTTGCTCAATTGATCGTCTATAGTTACAGTACCTGTAACTTATTGTCCTTGGATCTTTTATTTTGCTCAAGGCGCTTAAGACTTCCTTCAGTATTTTCATGGGACTCAGTAAAGTCGTTTCGTATCTTTGGCTGTTTTCTCAGGTGTAGCTGTAATTCAAAATTATTAAATTCAGAAAATTCCTAGTGTTTGTTCGCACAACTTCAGTATTTGCCGCTCCTTGGTTCTGTGTTGCATTTTGTTAGTTGACTTTGGTATCCTTGATTGCTGGGCCATATTTCCACCCTTCCAGGGAAAGTGTTTTTTTTTGTTTTGGGGGGGGGGGGGTTGCTTTTCTCCAAAGCTAAGGTGTTGGTCAAGTTTTTAGAAGAGAAAAAAAAGTGCTTTTGAGTAGAAGCAAAAACAGTTTTTGAGAAGCATTAGAGTAGTTTTTTTCTAGAAGCACTTTTTAGAAAAACACTTACAAGTACTTTTTAAAAGTTTGGCCTGGCCTAACATGAATTGGTGCCCTTTTCAAATTAACTAGTTACTTCTTATAAAAAGTATTTTTTTGAAACACTTTTGAGGCAATACTTTTTAAAATAAGGTAATTTTAGAATATGGGTAAACGTGTTATTATAGCTTGTTTGGCCAAGCTTCTTAAAGGCCGAAAATATTTTTTTTCTTCAAAAAATGTGCTTTTTATCAAATTTGAAGCGTTTAGCCGACCTTTTAGAAGAAAGAAAAAAGTACTTTTGAGTAGAAGCATAAATTTTGGAGACGCAGAAATAAATAGCTTTTTCTTAAAAATATTTTTTTAAAAAGCACTTTTGAGAAAAAAAATACACTTGGCACTTTTTAAAAGCTTGGTCAAACAATAATTGCTGCTCAGAAGTGCTTTTCAAATTAATTAGCAAATACAAACTGTTTCTCATCAAAAATACTTTTGAGAAAAAATATTTCTCAAAATAAACTGGTTTTTAGAAGCTTGGCCGCACAGGCTATTAGTCTCTGAAACCCTAAACCTAGATAAGAACCTTAAAACCAGATAATGCAAGTGTGAGTGGAGTATACTAGCTTTGTTTTAATATGGATCAGTTGACTTTAGATAGGGGAAAGTGCCAAAAATACCATTGAACTATTTATGCCATGTATTTGCTTTTGGGTATAAATCTATCTTTTTCGTTAAAAAAGTGGCTCCTATTTGACTCTCTATAACTCGCATAAAATAATATTTTTTGCTGGCTTGGAAATTAAGTTTGAAAAAAAACAAAAAACAAAAAACCCCTCAAGAATCTCTCTTTTCAATTAACAAAAACTCAAAACAATCACATTGAATCAATCTTTTAACAACTAAGTTGCTTGCACTAATGATTTCCAAATCACTCTTTTTACCTCTACCTCTTTTGTTGTATAATTTATAATTTTTCTGGGTGCTTCATCTATGGACAAATATAGCCCACCCAAAGATCAAAAGATTTACAAAGATGATGATGATGATAATAATAAGAAGTTCTTAGTTTAGAGTTTGTTCCTTTTTATTAAGGTTTTTTAATATTCGTAGTATTTTGAAATTGGAAGTAATATTTATACTAACAATTATCAAATATAGGAATTATACGAGGAGTAATCAAAGAAGAAATACATTTGCATCAGGTCTTGCAAGTATCAAATTACTCCATCCCAAAATTAAAGAAATTGGATCCTTCGCTCAACGAAACTCGCCGCATTTCACCGGAAACCTCCGATGTTGGTCTTGTTTTCCCTTGCATGCCAGTTCTTTTCTCTTTTTTTTTGGAACCCCATGTAGGTCCGGTTTTTCGATGGCAATGATGAGTTCTATTTTAAATTAGGTAAAGAGATTGACTTGAGTTATTTTGTGAATTTAAAAATGGGTGATCAGTGCAAGCATGTTAACCGTTAAAAGATCATTTCAATGTGCTTCTTTTGAGTTTATGCTGATTGAAGAGATAGATTAATGAGAGATTTTCTTTTTTGGTATTTTTTCAATCTTAATTTGCAAGTCAGCAAAAAATATATATTTTATGTGAGTTGTGGAGTCTATAACGGGGAGGGACAAATATGAGCCACTTTTCTAATAGCAAGGGTTAGTTAGTACCCACAAGTAAACAGAAGGCATTGCTCTATTTTTAATAGTTTAAGCATATTTTTGGGCCTCTTCCCTTTTGGATAAAATAGGCAAATAATCATTTTCTGATTGTTCATTAAGGATTAGACACAGTTTCAAAAGTAAATAAAATTTTGCCTCTGCTGCCAACAATGTTTATGCTAATGCTTTTGGAGGAAGTGGATGCTGCAATGTTGGAAGACTAATTCAAAGTTAAAGTAGGAAACCAAAATTATTTATAATTTGATATTTGCAAGTTTATTTAATTTTTTGTCTAATTAAGATTTGTAATCGAAATTATATAGAAATAGATTTTTTTTGTTTTTAGTTAAAATAGGTTTCACACTATTATAAATAGGGTTTTGCTAGTTTATTTCATGAGCAGAGAATTGTAGAGATTATTAAGAGATTTCGAATATAATATTTTACTTTATATTGGTATCAGAGTCAACAATCTCTACCACCAAGTGATGTGAGCTATTATTTTGGTATGACATCAAATACATTTTCTTTGGCTTCTTCTCCCATGTTCACATGAGATAATTATCAATTACGGGCTGTGAAGATGAAGGCATATTTACAATCTTTTGATCTATGGAAAGTAGTTGAAAAATATGGTGAAGTACCGCCATTGCCGGCCAATCCAACTTTAGCGCAAATCAAGAACCACAATGAGAAAAGAGTCAAAAAGTTCAAAGCAATAAATGCTTTGTATTTCTCTGTTTCGGAAATAATTTTCACAAAAATTATGGCGTGTGAAACTTCAAAGGAAATATGGGATTTTCTACAAAATGAATACTTGGGCAATGGTCAATCAAGATTGATGCAAGTTTTTGATCTTAAAAGAGAATTTGAGATTCAAGAGATGAAAGAATTGGAATGGATAAAGATTATGTCGATAGACTCATATCAATTGCCAATAAAATTAGACTATTCGGTGAAAGTTTTTCAGACAACGGAATTGTTGAAAAAGTTATCGTGAGCTTGCCTAATAAATTCGAATATAAGATTTCTTCAATTGAGGATTCTAAAAAATTTCGGTTAATGATTTAGTCAATGTATTGCAAGCTGTTGAGCAAAGGAGGGCAATATAAAATAAAAAATTAACTGAAGAAGCCTTTGTTGCGAAGATACCAAGCGAATCAACCAAAAAAGAGAAGTTTCTATCTTGCAGTATATGCAAAACAAATAATCATGCTGGGGACTTCTAGTATAAAGATAATATGCTCAAGTATTTTAATTGAAAAAGAATTAGACACAAGATTTCAAATTTAAAGAGGTGCAAACAAATATGGCACAAGAGTAAGAAAGTCTTTTCTAAAAGATAAAGAGATTTATAAAAAAAAAGACTTTGGAAGGTTAGAGAGAAGATACTCTAACAATTAAAAGTTGAAGAAAAATACTTCAACAGTTGAAGGTTGATGAGAAGTGCATCAAAAATTAGAAGTTGGAGAGAAGTGCTCCAATACACACAAAAAAAAGGTTGGGATTTCGAGATAAGTGCTCTAACAATTGAATGTTAAATAGAAGTGCTTCCACAAAAATTGTAAGTTGGTGAGAAGGTCTTCAACAAAAATTGTAAGCTGGTGAGAAGTGTATCAACACGTAAAAGATTGGAGAAAAGTGCTCAAATAAAATAAAAGGCGTATACAACTTTGAATTACGAGAGAATATTGAAAAACTAATTCATAGTTGGAGTAGAAATTTAAAATTGTTTATGATTTAATATTTTCAAGTTTATTTAATTCTCGTCTAATGAGAATTTGTAATCAGAGTTATATAGGAACATGTCTTTCTGTTTCTAGTAAATACGTTTTGTACTATTGTAAATAAAAGTGTTGATGTACTCAAAGAGATGGAAGCAGATTAGTGATGCAAATAGACTCAATACTACTTTCTTGCTTCTGTTCTTCATCTCATTATTAAATGGTCTATCTCTACCATGTTAACTGGATTGGAACATGTGGGACGATTACTATTGGTGATGAAAGCGATTTACAATTTTTTGTAACTTTGAACTGGAAGCGTATTTAGATATTTATGTATGATTAAGACTCAACATATACATCAATCCGACATCATCCAGGTATCCAACAATGTACTAATAAGTCCCATGCATATATAAAATACATGAATGTGTATATATTGCTAATATGCATGCATCCTCGTGCCCGAAACAATAATCGCACGGCATAAACCGCGTGCTATAGCAATATCAATCCGCTCGTGATGTCCAAATGTGCCATAATCATATCAATCAGTATCAAGATCCTATCTTCAAGGATGTATGCATATGCTTTAAGAAATAATCAATAAGATACACAAGGACATAATAAATAAAAATATGAATATGTGTTAATGATATAAAGTATGACTATGGCTAAATCAAGTATATTAATAATCTCAAAAATAGCCCATCATGCCCAAATAAGCATCACAAGCCTAAATACGATCTCCAACATGAATAAGAAAGCTCAAGTAGTCATACAAACAATTTAAATCATATCACAAGTAAGCATACATAAATAAGCCTAAAATTTACCCCCAAGCATGTATAACTTTAATGCCCCATGCGCTCGTCAGCTCGTATATACGTGTAATGATCCATATGTAGTTTTGAGTACTAGCTCCCTTTTCTGTATTTCGAGACTTTTCATAGATCAATTTGATGATTTTTAACTTGCGTGCGTAGTCGTGTTGATTTTCGGAAAGTTTATATATGAAATTTTAAAGAAAATATGATTTTGACTTTAAATGTAGCTAGAGTTTACCATGGTCAACGTTCTCAGTAAATGACTTTGGGTCGGTGCTTTGACAATTCCAGTAGGTTAGTATGATAATTTTTGACTTGTACGCATGTTTGTTCGGGGTCCCGAGTGACCCAAGGCCGTTTCAGCACATTATGTAAAAAGTTGGAAAGATGAGTTTTGAACTTGAAATCTTGAGTTTTAATGATCGATTGTTGATATTTGATGTTATTTTGATGCTTTGAGCTTGCGAACAAGTTTGTATGATGCTATTACACTTGTGTGGATGTCCGGATTGGAGTTCGAAGGGCTCGGGTGAGTTTCGGATGCGTTGCAAACTGATTTTTGGCTTAACATGAATGATGGTGTTAAATACCTACAGGTCTCGCATTTGCGAAGACCTGTTCGCAAATGCGAGCCTTGCATTTACGATATCAGGCTCGCATTTGCGATATGGGACTGGGGACTGGTACTTCGCTTTTGCAAAGAAATGGTCGCATTTGTGATGTGGGGGTGTATCGCATCTGCGACGGTAGTGTCACATTTGCGACTAGGGGCTGGGCTGGACAGCTTCGCAAATGCAAAGCTTTGACCGCATTTATGATGGATGGGTGCTTTGCAAATGCAAGGTTTTTGTCGCATTTTCAATATCAGACAGGCTCAGGCACTGATCGCATTTTCAAACATCGCAATTGCGAACAAGATGTCGCAATTGCGATACCTGCAACTAGGTAAAATGTGAAAATTTCGGGACTTAGCTCATTTTACACCATTTTTGAACCCTAGACTGCATAGAAGAGATTTTTGGAGAGCAATTTCTTTTCAACTTCATAGGTTAGTAATTTTAACTTATTTTCATTCAATTTCCATTATATTTTCATGAATATCATCATCAAATTTAGGATAACTTTTTTTTTTTGACGTATCTCTTCTGCTTCTGTTACTACTGCTACTCAATTTTTTCAATAAATACAATATGGATTTTTCAACAGGGAAGATCTCTATTTCCAAAAGATGCAAAAAACAGAAAGATATCCTCACTTTGCTCTACACAATAAGATATACTGTAGGATACAAATGTGGATACAATAGCAAATGTACTTCTACAAATACATCAACAGAGCTACATTTTACAGGAAGATCAAGCTTTACTGTTTCCGCACAACAACTGTCAACTGCTTCTGTTATTTCAAAGGTATTAACTGTTTGTTTTTTATCGAATCAATATCCAGTGATATTAGCATGTTACCATGCTCATTCTAGGTGTTGTTCGAGAGATTACAACAAATATACTTCAACAAGGTAGCTTTCAGTATACAACAGGTGCACACAATTGGAAGATATCACTACACTGTTCCGCAACTTCATGAGACTATTCTGCTGTAGTTGTTCACATAAGTATAAGGCTGCACATATGATCAGCCTCATAGTTTATGAATTGGTAGTGTTGAAATGTCAAATAAAGTATATCTATTCACATGAAATGCTACAAAAACTGCTGCTTGAATCTGTTCTTGTTTACTACAGTATAGTGTTTTATCATTGTCTAGTGGTATTAGTGTGCATGCATGCTCAATCTGGAGATAAGAGAACACTATATTGTCCTCATATTTTAAGCATGCAATACTGTCTCTTTTGTGTATTCATCAGCTGCATGTACAACCCTCATTGAAGATCCATTGAATCAACACTGTTGCGAAGTAATGCACACCCAAAATGAAGATGTCCAAACTGATCTGCTTTACAACTAATGGATTTATTCATACCTGTTCCTTTAGATTGCAACAAATGGTGCCGAGTGAGAGTTTCGTAGGTGCTACAAGGAATTGTTTGCAACTGGAATGTGAATTCATTATCGTCGGCAACAATTGGATGTTTCAAATTAATAGCTTTGTACTTTTCAATTTTTTATTATGCTACTGCTACAATGTATTTGGTAGCAATAGCCATTAACTTTCTTTGTTTCTTTATTTCGTTTACTTGAACATTGTGTAACATTATCCAACTTTTTTGGTAACTTTTATATATATATATATATATATATATATATATATATATATATATATATATATATATATATATATATATATATATATATATAAAAGAGCTACTAGGTGAATAACCTAGTAGAATATTTGTAAAAAAAAATTAGTATTTTTCGAGTAGAAATTGGGGGTTTTGGGTAAAATTTAGAGATTTTATAAAATTGAGATTTAGACCTCAAGTTGAGGTTGGATTTCGAAATAAATCACATATCCGGGCTCGAGGGTGAATGGCTAATGGGGATTTGGTCTTAATTTCGGATTCAACCACGTGGGCCCGGGTTAACTTTTTGTTGACTCTTTCAATTATGTTAAAAATTGAACCTTTATCGTACCTGGGTAGTTTCTAAAGCTTGTTTTGACTTGGTTGAACAAGAATTAACTAGATTCGGGTGATTTGGAGGTTTGTTCTAAAGGAAAAGCCGTGTTGGATTGTTGTCTTTATTCCAGAAATAGGTAAGTGTCGTTGTTAACATTGATTCAAAGGATTTAGTACTTGATTAGTCTATTTGCTACATGACTTATGTGTTGGAACGACGTATATGCAAGGTGACGAGTGTATATGCATTGTCATGGGTTTAAGCATGCAGGTTGGGCTACTTAATTGCATGTCTTTAATTGTATCTTGTCTTCATTTATTCCATGTTTTTACTTGTTACGTGCTTTACTTGCTACATGTCTTTACTTGTTAATTACGTGACTCCACTTGTTACATGTCTCTATTTGCTACATGCTCTTATCTATCAATGCCCTTATTTGTATGCCTTTACTTGTTATATGCGTTTACATGCTATTAGGTAGATGCTTCTACATGTCTCATGCCTTTACTTGCTTGATTGCTTTTATTTGTTTCCTATTTCACTCTACTATGTTATATTGGAGAATTTACATGTTTTAGTTCCCTTTTTGTGTCACCTTGTGAGACGTTTTAATTTATTGTTAATATATATATATATATATATATATATATATATATATATATATATATATATATATATGTCAATCAAACAAAATATTAGTATACATATATATGGATCGATTTGTTGTCATGCCCTGACCTCGGGGAGCGCGACTAGCGCTCAACCGAGATTGTCACACCCCGAACCTAGGAGCGAGACAAGCACCCGGTGCCTCACCTAACCTGGCGTACCAAATTGCGACTAAGGGACTCTGAACATATAATGTCATTCTTTGGCCATGGGGCCACCTTGCAAGACAATTTGCGAAGCAAAATATAAAACTGAATGGAAACTAGTGCTAACTAAACATCAATATAAAGTTAGGCCGAAAAGGCCGTCATAGCTACTACAGCTGACAAACCACCAAATTATACATACCAGGCCTACAAACCCAACATACTGCACTAACCAACAGGATATGTCTACAAGCCTCTACTGATAGATATATTGTGATCGGAACAGGGCCCCGACCTACCCATAATATATATACATACACACAGAAGATGTACACGAAAACCTAGACCCGATAACTCCAAAGGATGTGGAGCTTACCGATCAGGCTGAACTCTGGAAACACCTACTGAGGAGGTATACTCGTCTGTCTATCTGAACTTGCATGCATGAAATGCATCGTCCCCGGAAAAGGGACGTCAATACAAAATAATGTACCGAGTATATAAGGCGATAACATAACTGAAAGTTGAAACTGAACTGATAATATAATAACTGAAAATAATTGGGAGTCAAAGATGATCTGGAGATATACTTACCGGTTGATACTGACTCAACTCCTTCAATATAGTAAGTAAAATAATTGTACGGCCTTATAAGGCTCGGTATATATAACTGCTCTGCCATAATAGTCTCGCTCATAGGCGCTCGGCCATACTAGGCTATGTATCTCGACCATGCTGGGCTCGCTCATAGGCACTCGGCTACAGTAGGCTCGGTATATAACTTTCCATCTGATCAGAGGTTGCCCAATAGGGGCCTGCCCATCGATTATAGCTCGATGGTAGTGAAAATACTGTAATACTGTATATATAGACTTGCTGCTCTCTTGACTGGAAGAAGACAATACTAAAATTGAATATAGAGTCTCGATAAGGAATAATATTGTAACTTATGAGACTAGAATAGTGTGAATAAATTCATGAATATGAACTTCTCTTTTGTCTCATTACTAACACATGTAGCTACGAGATCATACTAAAATGAAGGAAGGCTTAGCCTTAACATACCTTATCACAATCTTTCCAATCATCAAGTTGAACTCACCTCTTCTCACCTTAATCTACAAGAATGATAATAATACTATCGTTAAGTTACGAAAGGTACAACTATCGCACAACGAACGACAAACTTATTTTGTATTAAACGGGCATCATCTCCCCTATAATCCTTACTTCCTCCAAATTCAAGATAACACCAACAATACAAGAACAGAACAATAAAAACATATATACATCATTTTCCAGCCCTATATACACCATCAAATACTACAAAACAGCCCAACACACCCCAATCTCTTCATACACAAAACGACCACCGTAGTAGTATCAAACGACCCGAAAATGTTATGACGAACGACCAGCCAACCACCCTACATTTATATGGTGTTTATAAACCCCCTTCCTCCTCCAAAACTCCACAAAATAGTAGTAAAACACGCAGCCCAAGAGAAACACAAAACAGTCCACAAAACAGTCCGCTACAAGTGAATAACTCGAACTCACGGCTTCCGATCACCGTCCCGTGAGTTCTTACAAGTATAGAACGACTTACCATGAATATACAGAAGAAAAATTGGATGAAAGAGAGAAGTAAACTCACCTTATTTGTTGGATAACTCAGCTCTTATCTTGGTTCTTCAAACTCTAGGTTTTACCTCCAATTGGAACTTGAAAGGGAGAGAAAATCAATTAGGGTTTGTGGGAAATTTTTGGGAGGATTCTTTGCAGAGCTTATATCTGGTTATTATGCTCTATTTTAAGTCTAATATATGAAGAAAATAGGCCCTTAAAAGGCCTCTTTGGACGACCCGAAATGGCCCATTTTTGGGCTTTCATTTAAGCAAGTAGGTGACACACCTACTTGTCACCTAGCAGCTTGCGCAGTATCTCACAAATGCCCATATCTTTCTACTCCAATGTCGTATTGACAAACGGTTTAATGCGTTGGGAAATAGACTCATAGATCTTTAATTGGATGGGTGGAACACCCCATAACTCTAAGTATATTGCTAGAAAATCGCAGTTACATTTGACCCAAAGTTTCAGTAAAACTTATGAATGTAACTTGTGATGACTTTCATCGACTTTTGTTCCACAACTCTCTTGACTTCAAAACATAACACACGGATGTCATACGACTAATATAAATCATAACATAATCTCCTTATCATGTTAATCACCCTAGTCTCACCCCAAAGGTACATGTTATAACATTTCCAACTTGTCAACTTTCGACGAAACATTATTTTATTTAATTGCTTTAGCTTCTGAACTGTCCAACCCTATTTGTACTTGTTGTTCATGATCTTCAATATTTGTAACCTCAGAGGTAACATGATTAACTTACTTTATATACTTTTAAATATTATCTCATTTTTGGTCCTACATTAGTTTGCTTACGACGCATTTTTACGTACGAAAATATAGGGTGTAACATCACTCCCTCCTTGGGAACATTCTTCCTCGAATGTTTACTCTTAGAGACTTTGGAAAATTTTGCCAAAGTATCCTTCGTACACTAGGTTAAAACCAACCTGCACGTAGCCAGAAACATACTATGCATGCCACACATGGCCAATCTTTATAAATAGCAGCAATTTGCCTCACCGACCGTAAATCATAAATATTGAAAGTGAAAAATAAAAGCTTGCCTGATGACCTGCTAGCCTACATAGAGCTATGTTGTAGCGTCCCATCTCGAACCATATCTTCAGTTTGAAATAGGTGGGGGTATTTAGACTTCATTTCTTCCTCCGATTCCCACGTCATCTCTTCTACATTCTTGCTCCTCCATAAAACCTTTACGGAAGCTACCTCCTTATTTCGTAGATTGCGGATTTGTCGGTCTAGGATGGCAACTGGAATTTCCTCGTATGACAAGTCCTCTGTAATCTGTACATCATCCGTGGGCACCACTCAGGTAGGATTGCCAATGCACTTTCGTAGCATAGATACGTGAAAAACCGGATGGACAGACTCCAATTCTGAGGGCAACTCTAACTCATAAGCTACTTGGCCCACTCTCCGAATGATCCTATAAGGCCCAATATACCGTGGGCTAAGCTTGCCTTTCTTGCCAAACCTCATCACGCCCTTCATAGGTGATACCTTTAAGAATACCCAGTCATTAATCCTGAACTCTAAGTCTCGTCGCCGCACATCAGAATATGACTTCTGACGACTCTGAGCTGTCAACAGTCGCTCCCGGATAAGCTTTACTTTCTCTATGGCTTGCTGAACCAGGTCTGGCCCATGTAACCCAGATTCTCCAACATCAAACCACCCTATAGGAGATCTGCACTTACGCCCATACAAAGCCTCGTACGGAGCCATTTGGATACTGGAGTGGTAACTGTTATTATATGCAAACTCGATAAGAGGTAGATGTTCATCCCAACTTCTTTTAAAATCCAACACACATACTCGTAACATATCCTCGAGCGTCTGAATTGTGCGCTCGGCTTGTCCATCAGTCTGTGGATGAAAAGCTGTGCTGAGATTCACCTGAGTCCCTAGACCTCTCTAAAATGACCTCCAAAAATGTGCTGTAAACGGAGCCCCACGGTCAGATATAATAGAAACCGGTACTCCGTGTAGCCGCACTATCTCCTTAATATATAACTTTGCATAATCTTCTGTTGTATATGTAGATCTGACCGGTAGGAAGTGAGCTGATTTCGTGAGCCTATCGACTATCACCCATATGGAATCGAACTTACGATTAGAATGAGGTAAACCCATGATAAAGTCCATGTTTATCGCCTCCCATTTCCATGTCGGGATCTCTATAGTCTGCATTAGCCCTCCGGGCTTCTGGTGCTCTACCTTCACTTGCTGGCAACTAGTACATTGGGCGACAAACTCAGCAATGTTCTTCTTCATATCGTTCCACCAGTACACATCCTTAATGTCATGATACATCTTCGTCGATCCAGGATGGATGGAATACCATGAATAATGTGCCTCTGACATAATCCTGTCTCGTAGCCCTGCTACATCTGGAACACACAAACGACCCCTGTATCTGAGAACCCCATCTCCCTTGAGCTCTAACAATGGCTTCTTCTGCTGCGAAACTCGCTCTCTCAACTCGACCAACTCTGGGTCCTCGTACTGCCTTTCCTTGACTTCAGCTATGAGGGATGATTTTGCAGTGTTTTGGAGTACAACTCCACCATCCTCAGAATCTACTAACCGAACCCCCAACGAAGACAATTGATGAACCTCTCTAGCTAATTGTCTTTTCTCGGGATCTACATGTGCTAAGCTACCCATAGATCGACGACTTAATGCATCTGCTACAACATTAGCTTTCCCTGGATGGTAGAGAATGTTAACATCGTAATCTTTCAATAACTCAAGCCATCACCTCTGTCGTAAATTCAACTCTTTCTGCTTGAAGATATATTGTAGGCTTTTATGATTAGTAAATACATCAACATGAACATCATATAAATAATGCCGCCATATCTTAAGTGCATGGACAACCGCAGCTAACTCGAGGTCGTGGGTCGGATAATTCCTCTCGTGCTTCCTCAACTGCCTTGAAGCATATGCAATTACCTTCCCATGTTGCATCAGGACACATCCTAACCCGTCACCTGATGCATCACAATACACGGCATAACCCTCTAGACCCTCTGGAAGTGTTAGAACTGGAGCTGAGGTCAACCTGTTCTTAAGCTCTTGGAAACTCCGCTCACAAGCTTCTGTCCATTGAAACTTAGTTTCTTTCTGTGTCAACTTCGTCAATGGTGCCGAAAGGGAAGAAAAACCCTCTACGAACCTCCGATAGTATCCTGCTAAGCCTAGAAAGCTACGAACCTCTGTCGGAGTGGTAGGTCTAGGCCAAGATTTCACGGCCTCAATCTTCTGAGTGTCCACCTTTATCCCTTCATCTGATACAATATGCCCTAAGAATGCTACAGACTTCAACCAGAACTCACATTTAGAAAACTTAGCATACAACTTACGATCACGGAGGGTTTGGAGTACCGCTCGCAGGTGGTCCGCATGCTCATCCTCTGAACGGGAATAAACCAGAATATCATCAATAAATACTATCACGAACAGATCTAAAAATGGCCAGAATAGGCTATTCATCAAGTCCATAAATACAGCGGGTGCATTAGTCAACCCGAAGGACATGACAAGGAACTCGAAGTGGCCATATCGGGTCCTGAAAGGCTATCTTCGGAATATCTTTTTCCCGAACTCTGACCTGGTGGTACCCCGACCTCAAATCTATCTTTGAAAAGCATCTAGCCCCCTGCAACTGATCAAACAAGCCATCGATCCTTGGAAGTGGATACTTATTCTTAATAGTTACCTTGTTCAGCTGCCTATAATCGATACACATCCTCAGCGAGCCATCTTTCTTCCGCACAAATAGTACTGGTGCACCCCAAGGTGAGGTACTGGGCCTGATGTAACCTTTCTCCAGCAAATCTTTTAACTGCTCCTTCAACTCCTTCAATTTGCCAGGTGCCATTCTATACGGAGGGACGGATATTGGTTGAGTTCCTGGAAGCAAATCGATGCTAAAATCAATCTCTCGCTCTGGAGGAATACCTGGAAGCTCATCTGGAAACACATCTGCATACTCTTTGATTACGGGAATAGACTGAAGTGTAGGTATCTCAACATCTGCATCTCTAACTCGCACAATATGATAAATGCACCCTTTTGCGATCATTTTCCTCGCCTTCAGATAGGAAATAAACCTACCTCTGGGTGTTGGTGTATTACCTACCCATTCAAGGACTGGCTCACCCAGAAAATGAAATCTGGCTGCCTTTGCTCGGCAATCAACTATGGAATAGCTAGCTGCCAACCAGTCCATGCCCATGATAGCATCAAAATCCATCATCTCTAGCTCAACTAGGTCAGCTGAGGTCTGACGACTACAAATTGTCACCGTACAACCTCGGTAAACCCGTTTAGCAATAATCGATTCTCCGACCGGTGTAGATACCGCAAAAGGATCACTTAGTATTTCAGGCACTATACCAAACTTCCTCGCGACAAATGGGGTAATATACGATAAAGTAGATCCTGGGTCTATCAAAGCATAAGCATCGTGAGAGCAAATGGTTAATATACCTGTCACAACGTCTGGTGAAGACTCCTGGTCCTGTTGACCCGCTAAAGCATAGATACGGTTCTGATTACCACTTGAACTGGAACCTCTACCTCTGCCCCGACCTCTACCAGTCGAAGACTGAGACTTGCGCCCTGAAGGATGCACAGACATAGATGATCCTGTTGCTGAACTCGCTGGTTGTGCCATTCCCCCGGAATCTCTATTTGGGCAATCTCGCATCATATGCTCCGGATGCCCACATGTATAACAAGCATCAGAACCTGCTCGGCATTGGTCCAAGTGTCCTTTACCACATATGTCACACCGCGGAGGAAATGACCATGTCTGCGCAGAACCTCGCTGTCGCTGCAAACCCGATGCCCGTGAGCTCTCACCCGGTCCTGACTGTATATAGCGGTCATACCTGTAACCCTATAACTAAGGTGGCGGCGGCCTAGGTGGCCGTCCGAAGTACTGGGTCCTATAACTACCCTGAGATTGCTCCTGAGACCTGGGAAATCTCATCCTCTTACGTTGCCCTTGCTCAGCCCTCTCTGTACCCTGCTGCCGACGCCTACCCCTTTCTATATTCTGGGTGAATGCCTGAATCCGGGAGATATCCATACTATCCTGCAATGCAGCGGTGGCACATGCCTCGGTTAACTCTGGGGCTAACCCTGCTATAAACCTGTGAATCCTGTCCCGCATAGTAGCAACTATGGATGGTGCATATCTGGCCAATGAGTCAAAACAGAGACTATACTCTCGAACACTCATATTACCCTACTTGAGGGCTAGAAACTGATCGACTCGAGCCTGTCAGATCTCCCGTGGTAAGTACTGGTCAAGGAAGGCATCTGAAAAATTCTCCCAAATAGCTGGAGGTGCATCACGTCCCCTGAACCTCTCCCATCCCTCATACCAAAGGATGGCTATATCTCGGAGTCGAAAAGCTGCTAGCTCAACTGCCTCTTTCTCCGTGGCATGCATAACACGAAAGATCCTATGAAGCTGATCTATGAAATCCTGCGGGTCCTCCCTCTGATCTGTCCCCGTGAACTCTGGGGGACTCAAAGCAATAAACTCTCGGACCCTTGAACTCCCAGACCCCTCAGAAGTTCCTGCACTAGCTGATGCCCTAGCCTGTTACTGGGTAGCTACCAACTGTGTCAACAAATGCACCGCACTCCTTAAGTCCTGATCTGATGGAAGTGGAGGGGGAACTGGATGTGTGGTTTCCCTAGGAATCTCTGTAGTTGGTGGAGGAGCCGGTAATGGCTGAGTAGGGGTCTCACCTTGAGCCTCAGACTGGGCCCCATCTACTGGGGGTACCCTGCTGGTCCCCTCACCAACTGCTGTATCTCTCCTCTGGCTAGCCGTAGTCTTCCTAGTCACCGTCATCTGTGCATGCAAACACCAACACATAAGTTTAATTCAAATTTCCTATAACTCAGTTCTGTAGCACGATTTAGATTTCAAAGAAGGGTAACCAACTCCTAAATGCCCTGTAGTGCCCTGCTTATATAATGTGGTGCACAACACATCTATAAACAAGACCCTACTAGACACGGCTTGTAGACTCCCTAGGACAGAATTTCTCTGATACCAAGTTTGTCACACCCCGAACCTAGGAGCGAGACAAGCACCCGGTGCCTCACCTAACCTGGTGTACCAAATTGCGACTAAGAGACTCTGAACATATAATGTCATACTTTGGCCATGGGGCCACCTTGCAAGACAATTTGCGAAGCAAAATATAAAACTGAATGGAAACTAGCGCTAACTAAACATCAATATAAAGCTAGGCCGAAAAGGCCGTCATAGCTACTACAGCTGACAAACCACCAAATTATACATACCAGGCCTACAAACCCAACATACTGCACTAACCAACAGGATATGTCTACAAGCCTCTACTGATAGATATATTATGATCGGAACAGGGCCCCGACCTGCCCATAATATATATACATACACATAGAAGATGTACACGAAAACCTAGACCCGATAACTCCAAAGGATGTGGAGCTTACCGATCAGGCTGAACTTTGGAAACACCTACTGAGGAGGTATACCCGTCTGTCTATCTGAACCTGCATGCATGAAATGCAGCATCCCCGGAAAAGGGACGTCAGTACAAAATAATGTACCGAGTATATAAGGCGATAACATAAGTGAAAGTTGAAACTGAACTGATAATATAATAACTGAAAATAATTGGGAGTCAAAGATGATCTGGAGATATACTTACCGGTTGATACTGACTCAACTCCTTCAATATAGTAAGTAAAATCATTGTACGGCCTTATAAGGCTCGGTATATATAACTACTCTGCCGTAATAGTCTCGCTCATAGGCGCTCGGCCATACTAGGCTATGTATCTCGACCATGCTGGGCTCGCTCATAGGTGCTCGGCCACAGTAGGCTCGGTATATAACTTTCCATCTGATCAGAGGTTGCCCAATAGGGGCCTGCCCATCGATTATAGCTCGATGGTAATGAAAATACTGTAATACTGTATATATAGGCTTGCTGCTCTCTTGACTGGAAGAAGACAATACTAAAATTGAATATAGAGTCTCGATAAGGAATAATATTGTAACTTATGAGACTAGAATAGTGTGAATAAATTCATGAATATGAACTTCTCTTTTTGTCTCATTACTAACACATGTAGCTACGAGATCATGCCAAAATGAAGGAAGGCTTAGCCTTAACATACCTTATCACAATCTTTCCAATCACCAAGTTGAACTCACCTCTTCGCACCTTAATCTACAAGAATGATAATAATATTATCGTTAAGTTACGAAAGGTACAACTATCGCACAACGAACGACAAACTTATTTTGTATTAAAACGGGCAGCATCTCCCCTATAATCCTTACTTCCTCAAAATTCAAGATAACACCAACAATACAAGAACAAAATAATAAAAACATATATACATCATTTTCCAGCCCTATATACACCATCAAATACTACAAAACAGCCCAACACACCCCAATCTCTTCATACACAAAATGACCACCGTAGTAGTGTCAAACGACCCGAAAATGTTATGACGAACGACCAGCCAACCACCCTACATTTATATGGTGTTTATAAACCCCCTTCCTCCTCCAAAACTCCACAAAACAGTAGTAAAACACGCAGCCCAACAGCAACACAAAACAGTCCACAAAACAGTCCGCTACAAGTGAATAACTCGAACTCACGGCTTCCGATCACCGTCCCGTGAGTTCTTACAAGTATAGAACGACTTACCATGAATTTAAAGAAGAAAAATTGGATGAAAGAGAGAAGTAAACTCACCTTATTTGTTGGATAACTCAGCTCTTATCTTGGTTCTTCAAACTCTAGGTTTTACCTCCAATTAGAACTTGAAAGGGAGAGAAAATCAATTATGGTTTGTGGGAAATTTTTGGGAGGATTCTTTGCAGAGCTTATGTCTGGTTATTATGCTCTATTTTAAGTCTAATATATGAAGAAAATAGGCCCTTAAAAGGCCTCTTTGGACGACCCGAAATGGCCCATTTTTGGGCTTTCATTTAAGCAAGTAGGTGACACACCTACTTGTCACCTAGCAGCTTGCGCAGTATCTCACAAATGCCCATATCTTTCTACTCCAATGTCGTATTGACAAACGGTTTAATGAGTTGGAAAATAGACTCATAGATCTTTAATTGGATGGGTGGAACACCCCATAACTCTAAGTATATTGCTAGAAAATCGCAGTTACATTTGACCCAAAGTTTCAGTAAAACTTATGAATGTAACTTGTGATGACTTTCATCGACTTTTGTTCCACAACTCTCTTGACTTCAAAACATAACACACGGATGTCATACGACTAATATAAATCATAACATAATCTCCTTATCATGTTAATCACCCTAGTCTCACCCCAAAGGTACATGTTATAACATTTCCAACTTGTTGACTTTCGACGAAACATTATTTTATTTAATTGCTTTAGCTTCTGAACTGTCCAACCCTCTTTGTACTTGTTTTTCATGATCTTCAATATTTGTAACCTCAGAGGTAACATGATTAACTTACTTTATATACTTTTAAATATTATCTCATTTTTGGTCCTACATTAGTTTGCTTACGACGCATTTTTACGTACGAAAATATAGGGTGTAACAGAGATACCCCAGTTAAGCAAGCCTGTTAGATGCCTTCTACCCAACCTTGCCCATTAACAATATAATAATCAATACAAGTGATAGACATGAGAAGAGTTAAGTTCTCCACATTCTTTTTTCATTACTAAAGGATATTCATTTATGATTTTCAAAATATTACAAGTTTATAGATATGATGAAAAACATGTTTGCCCCAATACCAACACTTACTAGTTTAATTCCCAATATCAAACACCACCCACAACCTGTCTACGGAGCCTCTAAGTACTACAAAAGAGTAGTATGGAAGTGCCGGCGACAAGGCCCTGGCTATACCTCAAAACATAAAGTACAACGTCAAATAACATGAAGCCCAGAACATAGCAGGCCTCACCAAAATCTGCTGAATAGAGAGTAACCGCTAACGAGGATCAAAACCGCCCGCTGCCGAACCACCTGCATCCATTGATAATGCAGTGCCCCCGGCAAAAGGGATATTAGTACATATGGAATAGTACTAGTATGTAAAGCTAAATGTCCTCTTTTAAAATAGAATGCCAATATAAGAAGGGGAAAACCATAGAAACAGCAAGTCACCATCAACAATATCCAAGTGCCCAGTTAAAACATAACAATTTTCAAAATACAAAAATAATATATATTTTTGGTTGGGAGATCATTAGCACCGATTACCACCGTGTTTTTAGCACGGAGTCCGATCACGCCCGATCGGCTAGGCCATCTCTCCACGAACAATGTGGTTTGACATGTGATGCGAAAAAAGGTGTTACCAAGAGTAGTACCACCATGTGCGCAACATGGCGCCCGATCTCCACCCGATCGGCTAGGCCGTCTTCCCACATTTGCCGTGTGAGTTGACTTTCCAATTCATAGCTAATATCAATCTCATCCCAATTAAGGGGAATAATCACAATCACATCAATATTTCAATCTCATCTCAAATAAGGGGAATAATCACAATCCACCCCTACACCGGCACGTGTAATTTCGGGTGTGGGCCTTAAGACCCACCCTTCCTTGGTTTGCTAATGATACTCCCGAAAACCTTTTTTTGTTTTTGCACACAAGGAACACAAAAGTACAAATATATTTTATGTTCACCTCTTAACCTTTCACACTATATATATAGCTTCGTTAGTACTTTCTGTCACGCCCCGAACCTAGGAGCGAGACAAGCACCCGGTGCCTCACCTAACCTGGCGTACCAAATTGCGACTAAGGGACTCTGAACACATAATGTCATACTTTGGCCATGGGGCCACCTTGCAAGACAATTTGCGAAGCAAAATATAAAACTGAATGAAAACTAGCGCTAACTAAACATCAATATAAAGCTAGGCTGAAAAGGCCGTCATAGCTACTACAGCTGACAAACCACCAAATTATACATACCAGGCCTACAAACCCAACATACTGCACTAACCAACAGGATATGTCTACAAGCCTCTACTGATAGATGTACTATGATCGGAACAGGGCCCCGACCTACCCATAACATATATACAGATATACATAAGATGTACACAACACTCTAGACCTGGCAACTCCGAAAGGCGTGGAGCTTACCGATCAGGCTGAACTCGGGAAACACCTACTGAGGAGATCTACTCGTCTGTCTATCTGAACCTGCATGCATGAAATGCAGCGTCCTTGGAAAAGGGTCGTCAGTACGAAATAATGTACCGAGTATGTAAGGCAATAACATAACTGAAAATCGAAACTGAACTGATAATATAATAACTGGAAGTAACTGGGAGTCAAAGATGATCTGGAGATATACTTACCTGCTGATACTGACTCAACTCCTTCAATGTAGTAAGTAAAATAATTGTACGGCCTTATAAGGCTCGGTATATATAACTGCTGTGCCATAGTAGGCTCGCTCATAGGCGCTCGGCCATACTAGGCTATGTATATCGACCATGCTGGGCTCGCTCATAGGTGCTCGGCCACAGTAGGCTCGGTATATAACTTTTCATCTGATCAGATGTTGCCCAATAGGGGCCTGCCCATCGATTATAGCTCGATGGTAATGAAAATACTGTAATACTGTATATATAGGCTTGCTACTCTCTTGAGTGGAAGAAGACAATACTAAAATTGAATATAGAGTCTTGATAAGGAATAATATTGTAACTTATGAGACTAGAATAGTGTGAATAAATTCATGAATATGAACTTCTCTTTTGTCTCATTACTAACACATGTAGCTACGAGATCATGCCAAAATGAAGGAAGGCTTAGCCTTAACATACCTTATCACAATCTTTTTAATCACCAAGTTGAACTCACCTCTTTGCACCTTAATCTACAAGAACGATAATAATACTATCGTTAAGTTACGAAAGGTACAACTATCGCACAACGAACGACAAACTTATTTTGTATTAAAACGGGCAGCATCTCCCCTATAATCCTTACTTCCTCCAAATTCAAGATAACCCAACAATACAAGAACAGAACAATAACAAAATATATATACATCATTTTCCAGTCCTATATACACCATCAAATACTACAAAACAGCCCAACACACCCCAATCTCTTCGTACACAAAACGACCATCGTAGTAGTGTCAAACGACCCGAAAATGTTATGACGAACGACCAGCCAACCACCCTACATTTATATGGTGTTTATAAACCCCCTTCCTCCTCCAAAACTCCACAAAATAGTAGTAAAACACGCAGCCCAACAGCAACACAAAACAGTCCACAAAACAGTCCGCTACAAGTGAATAACTTGAACTCACGGCTTCCGATCACCGTCCCGTGAGTTCTTACAAGTATAGAACGACTTACCATGAATTTACAGAAGAAAAATTGGATGAAAGAGAGAAGTAAACTCACCTTATTTGTTGGATAACTCAGCTCTTCTCTTGGTTCTTCAAACTCTAGGTTTTACCTCCAATTGGAACTTGAAAGGGAGAGAAAATCAATTAGGGTTTGTGGGAAATTTTTGGGAGGATTCTTTGCAGAGATTATGTCTGGTTATTATGCTCTATTTTAAGTCTAATATATGAAGAAAATAGGCCCTTAAAAGGCCTCTTTGGCCGACCCGAAATGGCCCATTTTTGGGCTTTCATTTAAGCAAGTAGGTGACACACCTACTTGTCACCTAGCAGCTTGCGCAGTATCGCACAAATGCCCATATCTTTCTACTCCAATGTCGTATTGACAAACGGTTTAATGCGTTGGAAAATAGACTCATAGATCTTTAATTTTACGGGTGGAACACCCCATAACTCTAAGTATATTGGGAGAAAATCGCAGTTACATTTGACCCAAAATTTCAGTAAAACTTATGAGTGTAACTTGTGATGACTTTCATCGACTTTTGTTCCACAACTCGCTTGACATTAAAACATAACACACGGATGTCATACGACTAATATAAATCATAACATAATCTCCTTATCATGTTAATCACCCTAGTCTCACCCCAAAGGTACATGTTATAACATTCCCAACTTGTCGACTTTCGACGAAACATTGTTTTATTTAATTGCTTTAGCTTCTGAACTGTCCAACCCTCTTTCTACTTGTTGTTCATGAACTTTAATATTTGTAACCTCAGAGGTAACATGATTAACTTACTTTATATACTTTTAAATATTATCTCATTTTTGGTCCTACATTAGTTTGCTTACGATGCATTTTTACGTATGAAAATATAGGGTGTAACATCACTCCCCCCTTGGGAACATTCGTCCTCGAATGTTTACTCTTAGAGACTTTGGAAAATTTTGCCAAAGTATCCTTCGTACACTAGGTTAAAACCAACCTGCACGTAGCCAGAAACATACTATGCATGCCACACATGGCCAATCTTTATAAATAGCAGCAATTTGCCTCACCGACCGTAAATCATAAATATTGAAAGTGAAAAATAAAAGCTTGCCTGATGACCTGCTAGCCTACATAGAGCTATGTTGTAGCGTCCCATCTCGAACCATATCTTCAGTTTGAAATAGGTGGGGGTATTTAGACTTCATTTCTTCCTCCGATTCCCACGTCATCTCTTCTACATTCTTGCTCCTCCATAAAACCTTTACGGAAGCTACCTCCTTATTTCGTAGATTGCGGATTTGTCGGTCTAGGATGGCAACTGGAATTTCCTCGTATGACAAGTCCTCTGTAATCTGTACATCATCCGTGGGCACCACTTGGGTAGGATCGCCAAGGCACTTCCGTAGCATAGATACGTGAAAAACCGGATGGACAGACTCCAATTCTGAGGGCAACTCTAACTCATAAGCTACTTGGCCCACTCTCCGAATGATCCTATAAGGCCCAATATACCGTGGGCTAAGCTTGCCTTTCTTGCCAAACCTCATCACGCCCTTCATAGGTGATACCTTTAAGAATACCCAGTCATTAATCCTGAACTCTAAGTCTCATCGCCGCACGTGAGAATATGACTTCTGACGACTCTGAGCTGTCAACAGTCACTCCCGGATAAGCTTTACTTTCTCTATGGCCTGTTGAACCAGGTCTGGCCCATATAACCCAGATTCCCCAACATCAAACCACCCTATAGGAGATCTGCACTTACGCCCATACAAAGCCTCGTACGGAGCCATCTGAATACTGGAGTGGTAACTGTTATTATATGCAAACTCGACAAGAGGTAGATGTTCATCCCAACTTCTTTTAAAATCCAATACATACTCGTAACATATCCTCGAGCGTCTGAATTGTGCGCTCGACTTGTCCATCAGTCTGTGGATGAAAAGCTGTGCTGAGGTTCACCTGAGTCCCTAGACCTCTCTGAAATGACCTCCAAAAATGTGCTGTAAACTGAGCCCCATGGTCAGATATAATAGAAACTGGTACTCTGTGTAGCCGCACTATCTCCTTAATATATAACTTGGCATAATCTTCTGCTGTATATGTAGATCTGACCGGTAGGAAGTGAGCTGATTTCGTGAGCCTATCGACTATCACCCATATGGAATCGAACTTACGATTAGAACGAGATAAACCCGTGATAAAGTCCATGTTTATCGCCTCCCATTTCCATGTCGGGATCTCTATAGTCTGCATTAGCCCTCCAGGCTTCTGGTGCTCTATCTTCACTTGCTGGAAACTAGTACATTGGGCGACAAACTCAACAATGTTCTTCTTCATATCATTCCACCAGTACACATCCTTAATGTCATGATACATCTTCGTCGACCCAGGATGGATGGAATACCATGAATAATGTGCCTCTGACATAATCCTATCTCGTAGCCCTGCTACATCTGGAACACACAAACGACCCCTATATCTGAGAACCCCATCTCCCTTTAGCTCTAACAGTGGCTTCTTCTGCTACAGAGCTCGCTCTCTCAGCTCGACCAACTCTGGGTCCTCGTACTGCCTTTCCTTGACTTCCGCTATGAGGGATGATTTTGTAGTGTTTTGGAGTACAACTCCACCATCCTCAGAATCTACTAACCGAACCCCCAACGAAGACAATTGATGAACCTCTCTAGCTAATTGTCTTTTCTCGGGATCTACATGTGCTAAGCTACCCATAGATCGACGACTTAATGCATCTGCTACAACATTAGCTTTCCCTGGATGGTAGAGAATGTTAACATCGTAATCTTTCAATAACTCAAGCCATCACCTCTGTCGCAAATTCAACTCTTTCTGCTTGAAGATATATTGTAGGCTTTTATGATCAGTAAATATATCAACATGAACACCATATAAATAATGCCGCCATATCTTAAGTGCATGGACAACCGCAGCTAACTCGAGGTCATGGGTCGGATAATTCCTCTCGTGCTTCCTCAACTGCCTTGAAGCATACGCAATTACCTTCCCATGTTGCATCAGGACACATCCTAACCCGTCACCTGATGCATCACAATACACGGCATAACCCTCTAGACCCTCTGGAAGTGTTAGAACTGGAGCTGAGGTCAACCTGTTCTTAAGCTCTTGGAAACTCCGCTCACAAGCCTCTGTCCATTGAAACTTAGTTTCTTTCTGTGTCAACTTCGTCAATGGTGCCAAAAGGGAAGAAAAACCCTCTACGAACCTCCGATAGTATCCTGCTAAGCCTAGAAAGCTACGAACCTTTGTCGGAGTGGTAGGTCTAGGCCAATATTTCACGGCCTCAATCTTCTGAGTGTCCACCTTTATCCCTTCATCTGATACAATATGCCCCAAGAATGCTACAGACTTCAACCAGAACTCACATTTAGAAAACTTAGCATACAACTTACGATCACGGAGGGTTTGGAGTACCGCTCGCAGGTGGTCCGCATGCTCATCCTCTGAGCGGGAATAAACCAGAATATCATCAATAAATACTATCACGAACAGATCTAAAAATGGCCGGAATAGGCTATTCATCAAGTCCATAAATACAGCGGGTGCATTAGTCAACCCGAAGGACATGACAAGGAACTCGAAGTGGCCGTATCGGGTCCTGAAGGCTGTCTTCGGAATATCTTTTTCCCGAACTCTGACCTGGTGGTACCCCGACCTCAAATCTATCTTTGAAAAGCATCTAGCCCCTGCAACTGATCAAACAAGTCATCGATCCTTGGAAGTGGATACTTATTCTTAATAGTTACCTTGTTCAGCTGCCTATAATCGATACTCATCCTCAGCGAGCCGTCTTTCTTCCGCACAAATAGTCCTGGTGCACCCCAAGGTGAGGTACTGGGCCTGATGTAACCTTTCTCCAGCAAATCTTTTAATTGCTCCTTCAACTCCTTCAATTCGCCAGGTGCCATTCTATACGAAGGGACGGATATTAGTTGAGTTCCTGGAAGCAAATCGATGCTAAAATCAATCTCTCGCTCTGGAGGAATACCTGGAAGCTCATCTGGAAACACATCTGCTTACTCTTTGACTACGGGAATAGACTGAAGTGTAGGTATCTCAGCATCTGCATCTCTAACTCGCACAATATGATAAATGCACCCTTTTGCGATCATTTTCCTCGCCTTCAGATAGGAAATAAACCTACCTCTGGGTGTTGGTGTATTACCTACCCATTCAAGGACTGGCTCACCCGGAAAATGAAATCTGGCTGCCTTTGCTCGGCAATCAACTGTGGCATAGCAAGCTGCCAACCAGTCCATGCCCATGATAGCATCAAAATCCATCATCTCTAGCTCAACTAGGTCAGCTGAGGTCTGACGACTACAAATTGTCACCGTACAACCTCGGTAAACCCGTCTAGCAATAATCGATTCTCCGACCGGTGTAGATACTGCAAAAGGATCACTTAGTATTTCAGGCACTATACCAAAATTCCTCGCGACAAATGGGGTAATATACGATAAAGTAGATCCTGGGTCTATCAAAGCATAAGCATCGTGAGAGCAAATGGTTAATATACCTGTCACAACGTCTGGTGAAGACTCCTGGTCCTGTCGACCCGCTAAAGCATAGATACGGTTCTGATTACCACTTGAACTGGAACCTCTACCTCTGCCCCGACCTCTACCAGCCGAAGACTGAGACTCGCGCCCTGAAGGATGCACTGACATAGATGATCCTGTTGCTGAACTCGCTGGTTGTGCCATTCCCCCCGAATATCTATTTGGGCAATCTCGCATCATATGCCCTGGACGCCCACATGTATAACAAGCATCAGAACTTGCTCGGCATTGGTCCAAGTGTCCTCTACCACAGATGTCACACTGTGGAGGAAATGACCATGTCTACGCAGATCCTCGCTGTTGCTGCAAACCCGACGCCCGTGAGCTCTCACCTGGTCCTGACTTAGTATAATGGTTATACCTGTAACCCTGTAACTAAGGTAGCAGAGGCCTAGGTGGCCGTCCGAAGTACTGGGTCCTATAACTACCCTGATATTGCTCTTGAGACCTGGGAAATCTCATCCTCTTACGTTACCCTTGCTCAGCCCTCTCTGTACCCTGCTGCCAACGCCTACCCCTTTCTATATTCTGGGCGAATGCCTGAATCCGGGAGATATCCATACTATCCTGCAATGCAGCGGTGGCACATGCCTCGGTTAACTTAGCACCGATTAGCACCGATCATTAGCACCGATTACCACTGTATTTTTAGCACGGAGTCCGATCACGCCCGATCGGCTAGGCTATCTCTCCACGAACAATGTGGTTTGACATGTGATGCGAAAAAAGGTGTTACCAAGAGTAGTACCACCATGTGCGTAACATGGCGCCCGATCTCCACCCGATCGGCTAGGCCGTCTTCCCACATTTGCCGTGTGAGTTGACTTTCCAATTCATAGCTAATATCAATCTCATCCCAATTAAGGGGAATAATCACAATCACATCAATATTTCAATCTCATCTCAAATAAGGGGAATAATCACAATCCACCCCTACACCGGCACGTGTAATTTCGGGTGTGGGCCTTATGACCCACCCTTCCTTGGTTTGCTAATGATACTCCCGAAAACCTTTTTTTTGTTTTTGCACACAAGGAACACAAAAGTACAAATATATTTTATGTTCACCTCTTAACCTTTCACACTATATATATAGCTTCGTTAGTACTTTCTGTCACGCCCCGAACCTAGGAGCGAGACAAGCACCCGGTGCCTCACCTAACCTGGCGTACCAAATTGCGACTAAGGGACTCTGAACACATAATGTCATACTTTGGCCATGGGGCCACCTTGCAAGACAATTTGCGAAGCAAAATATAAAACTGAATGGAAACTAGCGCTAACTAAACATCAATATAAAGCTAGGCTGAAAAGGCCGTCATAGCTACTACAGCTGACAAACCACCAAATTATACATACCAGGCCTACAAACCCAACATACTGCACTAACCAACAGGATATGTCTACAAGCCTCTACTGATAGATGTACTATGATCGGAACAGGGCCCCGACCTACCCATAACATATATACAGATATACATAAGATGTAGACAACACTCTAGACCTGGCAACTCCGAAAGGCGTGGAGCTTACCGATCAGGCTGAACTCGGGAAACACCTACTAAGGAGATCTACTCGTCTGTCTATCTGAACCTGCATGCATGAAATGCAGCGTCCCCGGAAAAGGGACGTCAGTACGAAATAATGTACCGAGTATGTAAGGCAATAACATAACTGAAAATCGAAACTGAACTGATAATATAATAACTGGAAGTAACTGGGAGTCAAAGATGATCTGGAGATATACTTACCTGCTGATACTGACTCAACTCCTTCAATGTAGTAAGTAAAATAATTGTACGGCCTTATAAGGCTCGGTATATATAACTGCTGTGCCATAGTAGGCTCGCTCATAGGTGCTCGGCCATACTAGGCTATGTATCTCGACCATGCTGGGCTCGCTCATAGGCGCTCGGCCACAGTAGGCTCGGTATATAACTTTCCATCTGATCAGATGTTGCCCAATAGGGGCCTGCCCATCGATTATAGCTCGATGGTAATGAAAATACTGTAATACTGTATATATAGGCTTGCTGCTCTCTTGATTGGAAGAAGACAATACTAAAATTGAATATAGAGTCTTGATAAGGAATAATATTGTAACTTATGAGACTAGAATAGTGTGAATAAATTCATGAATATGAACTTCTCTTTTGTCTCATTACTAACACATGTAGCTACGAGATCATGCCAAAATGAAGGAAGGCTTAGCCTTAACATACCTTATCACAATCTTTCCAATCACCAAGTTGAACTCACCTCTTTGCACCTTAATCTACAAGAACGATAATAATACTATCGTTAAGTTACGAAAGGTACAACTATCGCACAACGAACGACAAACTTATTTTGTATTAAAACGGGCAGCATCTCCCCTATAATCCTTACTTCCTCCAAATTCAAGATAACCCAACAATACAAGAACAGAACAATAACAACATATATACATCATTTTCCAGTCCTATATACACCATCAAATACTACAAAACAGCCCAACACACCCCAATCTCTTCGTACACAAAACGACCACCGTAGTAGTGTCAAACGACCCGAAAATGTTATGACGAATGACCAGCCAACCACCCTACATTTATATGGTGTTTATAAACCCCCTTCCTCCTCCAAAACTCCACAAAATAGTAGTAAAACACGCAGCCCAACAGCAACACAAAACAGTCTACAAAACAGTCCGCTACAAGTGAATAACTCGAACTCACGGCTTCCGATCACCGTCCCGTGAGTTCTTACAAGTATAGAACGACTTAGCATGAATTTACAGAAGAAAAATTGGATGAAAGAGAGAAGTAAACTCACCTTATTTGTTGGATAACTCAGCTCTTATCTTGGTTCTTCAAACTCTAGGTTTTACCTCCAATTGGAACTTGAAAGGGAGAGAAAATCAATTAGGGTTTGTGGGAAATTTTTGGGAGGATTCTTTGCAGAGCTTATGTCTGGTTATTATGCTCTATTTTAAGTCTAATATATAAAGAAAATAGGCCCTTAAAAGGCCTCTTTGGACGACCCGAAATGGCCCATTTTTGGACTTTCATTTAAGCAAGTAGGTGACACACCTACTTGTCACCTAGCAGCTTGCGCAGTATCGCACAAATGCCCATATCTTTCTACTCCAATGTCGTATTGACAAACGGTTTAATGCGTTGGAAAATAGACTCATAGATCTTTAATTTGATGGGTGGAACACCCCATAACTCTAAGTATATTGGGAGAAAATCGCAGTTACATTTGACCCAAAATTTCAGTAAAACTTATGAGTGTAACTTGTGATGACTTTCATCGACTTTTGTTCCACAACTCGCTTGACATTAAAACATAACACACGGATGTCATACAACTAATATAAATCATAACATAATCTCCTTATCATGTTAATCACCCTAGTCTCACCCCAAAGGTACATGTTATAACATTCCCAACTTGTCGACTTTCGACGAAACATTGTTTTATTTAATTGCTTTAGCTTCTGAACTGTCCAACCCTCTTTCTACTTGTTGTTCATGATCTTCAATATTTGTAACCTCAGAGGTAACATGATTAACTTACTTTATATACTTTTAAATATTATCTCATTTTTGGTCCTACATTAGTTTGCTTACGACGCATTTTTACGTACGAAAATATAGGGTGTAACACTTTCAACCATTCACAACATCATTATTTCCTTGGCTCTCTTGGCCATACTCATGATTTTTCATTCATGGCACGGTGGCCATATCTCATATTCCACACTTTCATTTCTTTACTTTCATGGATCATTATCATAAATATCAACAAATAGAATAATCTGGAAATCACAATTTTAGGTTTATTAGCAATGAAGACTTTAAACACAATGGATTTCTTTCCAAGAAATGGAGTAAAATTATTGGCAATCGAAGCACAGTTAAAATCATAAACGTGTAACACATCATTTGTTCTTGAAATACTTTTCCCCAAAAAGGGCAATACACAATTTCAACTCATGAAGATATAAGAGCTCAAAACACATTGAAAATACCTACAAAGCATAACATTAGTTAAAACAGCCACATTTGGGCATGACTTGGATACATAAGCTTTTAGGCAAATCTATTTTCGAAGTCAGTTTGGAACAGTTGAATCAAGGCTTATTTCATAATCTTTCTCACATCATTTCATTTCCTCGGCACCATTGACCACAAGTATAACCTTCATTCTTGTCACGTTGGCCATACTTTATATCTCCAACCCACTTATTTCACTTTCAGGCATCCTTATAGATTATCAACAAGGCATTTCAAATCAAGACTTTAGGTACGCATATAAGCAATTGGAGTTTTAGACGCATGGAGTATTATTTCCAAGTTAAGCATAATGGACTTTCATTTGAAACATGACTCAAAGCCATAACATTTTAATACACATATCATTCTTGAACATATTCCCGAAGGATAACATAATGTGATAGGAACATTTGGAAGATATTTTGAATACATAAATTCTCGACACTTTGCTTACTCGGGATAATCAAATTTATTGGGAACAACTCGGAACATGGGAATAAGTGATCCAACCATACTTGAAACTTACGGGAACATCATGGAATTCAATTCTAAGAGAGTAGTTTAGCCAACATACCTTGTTTGAGATTTCCCTAAGTTACTACAATGTCCCAACACTTCTAGAAATAACAATTTATAGGAAGATAGCAAAAATTGGATAATAATTAGAAGGATTCTCATGGTGTAACTCTCTTAGGAATTTTGTCAAACACCTAGTATGCAAAATAGACTATAAAGCTCTACAATGGTAATCCCTTCCTCCCTCAACCAATTTCAACAAGAAACTAACCAAAATGGTCCATTAATCGCACATACTACAACCTATTGTCACATGCATGGCCTATTTCCAACCCCCACAATATACTTGAACTCATAACCTCTTGCATGGAAGCTTAAGAGTAGGACTTAACCGGATAGATGATAATCTAATGATTGGCTTCCTTGATTCTTAAAGATAGGTGCAAGAATGAGTGATTAGAATGTCAGGTTTCCTTCTTCTCTCTCTAAAATACTGTTACCTCTCTCAAAAATCATCAGACATTTGCTTCAAAATGAGCCCCTAAGGCTATTTATCAAAATGGGGTCGGGTTATAAAAATAAAAAAATGGATCCTCCGAAATCAGGTCTGCGGTCGCGGAATGGACCGCATATCAGATATGCGGCCCGCAAAATGGGTCGCAAAAATAATGCCAAGAACTGGGCTGGTATGGACCAGTCTGCGACAGGTCTGCAGTCCGCAGACCACTTATGCGGCCGCAGAGTGGACCGCAGAATCATCCAACAAATTATTTCATGCCAAATCTGCGATGAAAAATGTGAACCGCGAAATGGATATGCGATCACAGAATGGACCGCAAAACGACCTTCAAAATTCAACCATTTTTCTGCTCAACTCTGCGATGGGTATGCGGCCCGCAGAATGGATCTGCGGTCGCAAATCTAACAGCATAATTGGCCCTTCAGCAAAAAGTTTCCACCAATACCTCAATTCATTCTTCTACCCAAAAAGTCCGTACATCCGTACACATCACCCTACCTCGGCACCACAAAACTTGAATCCCTTGGCGAAATTTTACGGGGCCTTACATTTGCACGCCGCAAAAATAATAATAATAATAATAATAATAAGAATAATAATATTATTATTATTATTATTATTATATGGGGATCGGGGTGCACGCCACAATGGTATTCGTTAATATATGTGGATCGGATTGCGCGCCGCAACTGAGAGGTTGTATTGTGGTTATTGTTGTTTGTTAGTTTCCGCTACCGTGTTATGTTGTAAGTCTGCTAAGTGATGATATTCTGGGCCCTGTCATTTATTTCTTATTCCCGTTATCATGTTGTTATTCATTTCTCTACTTCATTTTTCCTTTTCTGCTTATTACTCGTACATGTTTTTAATGAGTGTCTTGTCATAGCCTCGTCACTACTTAATCGAGGTTAGGCTCAGCACTTACTGAGTGTATGTGGCCGGTTGTACTCATACTACACTTCTGCACTTCTTGTGCAGATCCCGATTTTGGTCCCAACAACATTTAACGATGATTTCTCGGACCCTTCCTTTTAGGAGACTTGAGGTAGAGCTGCATGACGTTCATAAACTGTAAAGTCCCCTTCCTATCCTTATTTCTATTTACCTTGTATCATACAGTTTTGTATTTTATTTTAAACTTTATTTGTAGTATTCTAGTAGTTCATGTACTTGTGACACTAGTTACTGGAAAAAGTCTTAGACAACGATAATTTTGAGAATTTGCATTCCGTTAAGCTATTTGAAGTCTTGAGCAGCATCGTATGAGGTATTATAACTTATGTGAATCGTTGGTTTTGGGTTTCAGGTGATCCGGAGTTGATTTGGAAGAATGAATTTCATGTTTGAAGTTTTAAGTCGAAAGAGTTGACTAAGTTTGACTTTTGAGTATTTGACTTTGGATCGGAGTTTAGATGTTTCCGTTAGTCCGGATGGTGATTTTGGACTTGGGAGTATGTCCGAATTTGCATTTGGATATTTCTAGAAGGGTTCGACACTAATTGGCGAAAGTTAGAAATTTGAAGGTTTGGAATGTTTATAAGTTTGACTGAGAGTTGACTTTGATGATATCGAATTCAGATTGTGGTTCAGGGAATTGGAATAGTTTCGTTATGTCATTTGGGACATGTGCGCAAAATTTGAGTTCATTCCTAGTTGATTTGCTATGATTCGACACGAGTTTTGAAAGTTAAAAGTTCAAAAGTTTATTAAGTTCGATTTGAGGCACGATTCGTGATTTTGATGTTGTTATGCATGATTTGAGGCCCCGAGTAGGTCCGTGTTATGTTATGAGACTTTTTGGAATATTCGGACGGGGTTCGAGGGCCTCGGGCGTGTTTCGAATTGATTTCGGACCATTTTTCTTCATTTTGGCATTGTTGGTTTCTACTGATGTCTGGTGCACCAAACGTTCTTCGCGATCGCAAAGATAGGGATGCGATCGCATAGGGGAAAAATATGGAGTTGAGTATTTCTTCTTCACGTTCGCGTAGGTTATTGTAGATTGAGCATCGCGTTCGCGCAAGTGTGCACGTGTTCACATTGTAGAGCTGAGCTGGGAAGGTCTTCATGGCTTCTTCATCGCGTTCGCGAGCCTAGGGTCGTATTTTTGTAGAGACTTTTCGAGGCTGAGCAGTTTGTGCTTCGCGATCGCGAAGCTTGTTCGGCGATCGCGTAGTGCATTTTCAGGGGCATTGCATTTTCTTCTTCGTGATCGCAATAGTATTTCCTCGATCGCGATTCATTGATTCGTCCAGTGATTATAAAGTACTCTATTTCGGAGGTTTCGACCATTTTTGCATATTTGGAGCTTTGGAGCTCGGATTGAGATGAGTTTTGAAGCGATTTTCACCATATGGATTGGGGTAAGTGTTCTCTAATCATTTTTGATCATATTTCATGAATCTTTCTCAGTTTTTGGCATATGATTGAGGATTTCAAGAGAGAAATTGAGGGTTTTTTGTCTAAAGTTTCATAGAGTGAATTTTTGAGTTTTGAACATCGATTCAGAGTCGGATTTGAGTGAAACTAGTATGGTTGGACTCGTAATTGAATGGGTTGTCGGATTTTGTGAGTTTTTTCGGGTTTTGAGGTGCGTACCCCAGTTTGACCTTTTGGTTGATTTTGGGCTTTTGATTAAAAATTCGACCTTTATCATTTCAAATTGCTTCCTTAGGCATTATTTGATGTATTTGAGTTGCTTTTGGCTAGTTTTGAGCCATTCGGAGGTCGGTACGTGCGGGATGGTGTTTCTAGAGTATTGTTTGGCTTGCTCGGTATTGGATTCGGCTTGTTCGAGGTAAGTAACACTTCTAAAATTGGTGCTGAGGGTATGAACCCCTGAATGTACGTGTTATGTGTTGGTGTTGAGGTGACACGCATGCTAGGTGACGGGCGTGTAGGCGTGCACCATTTGAATTATGACTCGATTGATTCTGTGGTACTATGTAGTGACCTAATCTTGTTTCTATTCATGAAATTTCTACGTGCTAGAGTGATTGAGCTATGATCCATGTTAGAAACCATGCCTAGGCTATATGCTTATCTTTTTGGGGTCCATTGAGGTCATTTCTGCTGTTGAGTTATTTGCTTACATTGCAATTACATACTCAGTCATACTCATTCATTTGCATATCATATCTCAGTCTCTGTTTCCATTTATTGATACATTATATCATCATTTTTGGGTTGATTTTCATGACATTGTGAGCCCGAGCAACTGGAGAGATTGATGACTAAGTTGAGGCCTGAGAGACGGATTGTGAGTGATATTGATGGGATCGGACTGCACGCCGCAACGGGTACTGTACAGTGCTGAGTGACTCAGTGTGTTGAGTGATTGAGCGTGATAAGTGGGAGTGTGAGACAGTGATATTGAGTACTCTGAGAGTGTGAGTGCATCAGTTCATCACTGTGATGCATTGCATTGACATGTATACTTGACACAAAGGCATAGAGATACATTCCCTCATGTTAGACGGTTTTGTGAAATTTATGACTTCACATGTACATTGGCGTGTAGGCATAGAGATGTACTTCCTCATGCTATCTGCGATCTGAAACATCTTATCTATTGTTGAAAGTTATTGGGAAAAATCATAGATTTCTGACTTACTCATATTTTGGTTATTTTGGTGAAGGATTTGGGTTTTACTGTTATATTTTAAAAGCATGACTATTTTCCGTAACTGTGAACGACTTGAGCATCATATCTCTGAGTTATTTTATCACGCACCGAACCTGGGGGACGAGACCGGCACCCGGTGCCTCACCTATCCTTGCATATCAACTTGCGACTAAGGGACTCTGAACATATAATGTCACACCTTTGCCATGGGCCACGATAATTTGCGAACGCTGACTAGACATCAATATAAAGCTGGGCCGACAAGGCCGTCATAACTACTACAGCTGACAAACCAATAAAATATACATACAAGGCCTATAAGCCCAACATACTGCACTAACTAACATGATATGTCTACAAGCCTCTACTGATGGATATACTGTGATCGGGATAGGGCCCCGACCTACTCATAACATATATACATATATACACAAGATGTACATAAATATCTAGACACGACAACTTCGAAGGGCATGGAGCTTACCGATCAAACTGAACTCAGGCAACACCTAATGAAGAGGTCTACCCGTCTGTCTGACTGAACCTGCACGCATGAAATGCAGCGTCCCCAGAAAAGGGATGTCTGTACGAAATAATGTACCGAGTATATAAGGCAATATACTGAAAGATGAATCTGAACTGATAGTATAATAACTGAAAGTAACTGGGAGTCAAAGTTAATATGAAGATAGGCTTACCTGCTGATACTGATTCAACTCTCTCAATATAGTAAGTAAAATAGCCGTCCGACCCTATAAGGCTCGGTATATATATAACTGCTCTGCTGTAGTAGGCTCGCTCATAGGCGCTCGGCCATACTAGGCTCTGTATCTCGGCCAACTGGGCTCGCTCATAGGCGCTCAGCCACAGTAGGCTCGGTATATAACTTACCATCTGATCAGAGGTTGCCCAATAGGGCCTGCCCATCGATTATAGCTCGATGGTAATGAAACTACTGTAATACTGTATATATAGGCTCTCTAATCTCTTGACTAGAAAAAGACAATACTCAATTAAATATGAAGTCCTGATAAGGAGAATACTGTAATTTATGAGACTAGGATAATGTATATAAATTCGGGAGTATGAACTTCTCTGTATGCCTCATTATCAAACACATCTAATTACGAGATCATGCCAAAATGAAGGAAGGGCTTAGACTTAACATACCTAAGTCGATTCTCTTGACAATCCCTTTAACACCCGTTAATTGCGACAACACGTAATGCGGATCGAAGTAGGGAAAAATCCGTATGATATTCTTGAGAAAGATTGCACCGTACTTCCTTAAAATTACAAATCCCGTTGCTATTACGTAGTATAACTTCGTATGAATTTCTTGGCTGGAGATCCGTCACTTTTTAGATTAGATTAAGCTCCTCTCTTTTGTGAAGTAACTCACGTTACTAACATTTTGTTTTGCTGAAGCAATGTATATTGCTATGGAGATCATTACTTGGAGATGGAAGGAGGTGAGCATCTCTTATTTTGTGAATTTTTGATCAAAATCTTACATATCTTTTGTTGAATTTAAGAAGCCTTTTATGGCTTAGCTAAGAGGCCCTCTAAAGGTGCCACCTAGCAATTCAATTCAAGAGTCACTAATTGAATAGTGGCTGCCACGTTTTGGGCCTTTTAGGCCTTATCCCATAATCATAATTATTTACTAATCTTCTTGATTATCTTATTAATCTCTCATTGATCGATAATTACCCAATTATCCATATAATTAAGAATTCTCTCAAATTACTTTTAATTGATACTCACTTTTAACACACTTTTTACACCTTGCTATCATGGTCATGTGGTACCTTGTATGGTACTAGTTCATAAATACCGGATATTTTAGCTTGGGCCGTATTCTATCCCAAAATGTCAAACTTCGACGAAATTCATTTTCTTCGATTTGCTTACCCTCTCACCTTCACGAATTTGCTCATCACTTGTTTGAAATAGCATAATACTTATAATCCCAAAATAATCTCATTCCTGAACTTACGTCGATTAACTTACGACGAAACTTTAACGTACAAAAATGTGAAATGTAATATCTCATTTTCGATCTTTCATCAATTTACTTATGGCGTACTTTCACGTACGAAAACATGGGGTGTAACATATTTCTTGCACCACTTTTATTATTTTGCTATGAACTGTTGTTGGCTATTGGTGTTGGACTCTGAACTTTGTCCTAGCTCGTCACTACTTTCAACCTAAGGTTAGGTTTGTTACTTATTGAGTACATGAGGTCGGTTGTACTCATACTACACTTCTGCACCTTGCGTGCAAATTTTGGATGCTGATGTTGCTGTGCATGGCGGGAGCTGGAATTGAAGATGTACCTGCGTTCCTGTCATAACTGCCTCTTGTTCTTGGTAGCTTTAGCATTTTAAATATGTTCATGTATATTTCAAACAGATGATGTATTTGTTTCATATCAGCTTTGTAAACTCTAAATCTTAGAAGCTCATGATTTGTACTGCCAGTCCTTGGAAAACCTTCTATAAAAGTCTAGCAAGATTATCTTTATTTATCTCAGTAAATCTCTTTTGAATTGGATTGTTGCTAATTGGATTACCTAGCAGGTTGGGTTAGGTGCCATCATGACTAGTTGGATTTTGGGTTATGACAAGTTGTTATCAGAGCTCTAGGTTCATAGGTTTTACGAGTCATGAGCTAGTGTCTAGTAGATTCTTGCAGATCGGTATGATGACGTCCATACCTATCTTCGAGAGGCTACATGGCATTTAGGATAAACTTCCCATCTTTCTTTCCTTATCGTGCATAATTGATTAAGCTTGAAACATAACTCTTTGAATTCATTCCACACATTCGTGTGCGCATGTGAGCACTCGACATCAGCTGTGCATCGCCGGCTTGTGATTCCATGGATGAGGAGAGAGATGTGATTTTTTGTGTGCTGATGATGGGCTAGTCTGGAGGACTTGAGGCCGGGTTATGACTCTAGCTTAAGCATGAGGATTTTGGTTGGGTGAGCACGTACTTTTGGACTTATACATCCGTTAGCGTCCCTATGAGTGGAATTTATGACTCGATGAGTGGCTGGATGGCTATATGATGAGTATGATGTGACTGCGAGATGTGTCCAGATGGTTTGATTGTGAAAAGAATAATTTTCTTGAGATGTAAAGAAGACTATTGGGTGCTATATTGCTTTCTTGATGTGATGTATAGTCTCGAGTTATGAGTGTGTTGAAAGATTTTTCATGTTGTTAAATTGTGGAACGAAGTAGATTTTCATGTCTTGTTGATGAGTTCAGACTTAGGAAGATTAAGTGATTGAGTAGTAGTTGTGGCTGTGAAAGGTTATAGAGATATGTCATCTTGAGGCTAAGCATGTGGGTTATCACCTACGGGGTAATCTACGGATGTGTAATCCTTATGATATTGTGTGGAGGCTTTCTTTTCTATCAATGGATATAGGTGTTGCAATTTGAGTTTGGATTGGTTGAGAAAGTTAACCTAATCGTCATGAGGATGAATACAAGCTTAACAGATGATTTGAGGTATTACATGGTTTGTGTTACATGAGCTTATGAAGGATTTAGTTGAATCTCACTACGATATTATGGAAGTAATAGAGTATGGGCATTGTGAGTTATCGAGTGTTTTGGTCTATGGCTTTGAGCCAAGTGGGGGAGTCTGCTATTGCCGATTTGATTGCATGGTTATGTGTTGTACTGGCTTCGATTTGAGGCATACTTGTGAATCAGATATGACTTGCAGAGGTTAAGATCGAGGATGACTCGAGTAATGGAATTTCTGGATACGTGTTATGTTACACTTTATAGGTATACGGGAATCATGGAATTATTGAGTTGTTATTCGTGGAAGATATAATGCCCATGGAGTAGGAATTTGCTTGGTTGAATTAAGGCGAGGTTGCTTCTTTGGGTATTGTCGTGCTAATGGGGCACAGGTCGTTCGGCCCGTTTGGGTGGTGCAATTGAGTTTTGAGCAGAGTAGATGGCTCTCGAGAAGGTTTTAATGGATTCAAGATTTATATATAGCAATTGAGAATTTATTCAGGTTTGTATATGGTAAGAATCCGAGATTTGCGTCAGATAGTATCGGGACTCACCGGTATTTCTATATCATTATGGATTCTACATTTCAATATCAGGAAGGTGAAGGAAACAATTTTAGGTTCACATAAGGTCTCTTTGGAGTGGGTGTCTTGATTGTGGTACTTTGGGGGTGTTAAGAGGTAATACAACAGCTTATGTGCCTTAGAGAGGTGTGGTTTTATGCTAGGATCTTTGGTTGTGATCTTTGGGGGAGGATCATGGTGTTCTGGGAAGGAGAAGTGCTAACTTGAGGGTAATTTGGAAGAAACTCGGATAAATAGGACAACTTGGTAGTAGGTTGGATCAACTCGATAATGGATATGATCGATTCTTTGGGTACTTATGATGTGGTGAGTTCCTACAGGTTTTTTGTGGTAATACTCTTGGGTTTGGCGACCTGCGTGGCTTGGTTGCGTTAGAGAGATTCAGTTTCGATGGTTTGGTTATGTGCAAATAGGTTTCGGAGAGTTCTCGATGGTTTCTACCATTGTTTGAGATGGATATTTCCTACCGACATGAGGAGCATCTTTATCATAATGATTGTCTCCTGGATAGGATCAAGTGGCAGGTTTCTGACTGATCGGGTATGTATTCTGCTGGTGACTCAATGTTGATTATGAGATTCTTGTACTTTTCATATGATGGCATGATAGATGTGGTGTGTTGTGTGGGATTGAGATTTGCATGTGCAAGGTCACGATTCAGTTTCAAAAGGAAAGTCATGAGTTTATGCAACACAGACAATTTTAGATGTTGGCACCATTTGGTATTGCTTGAGAAGGGTGGGGGTGCGCGTTTCAGAAGGCGCACTCTATTTTGACTTACGAATGCTTTATTGGTATTGCGGTACTCGCATGGTTGATTGACTGTTGGTATACGGATTTTTTATGTGGCATGGAAGAAATTATAGGAGTGTTTCTTGTGAGGATAATTATGTACGATATGTGTGTTAGTCATTCGAGTGGCGGAGTTGGATCAGTTATGGTGATTCATGTGTTCTATGGATTTGGATACTGGGAGATCTCGGAAGCAGATTGTTTCAGGGTTGTGGACATTGTAGATGTGGCCAAAGTTAGCTAGATGGTAGTACGTGCTATGGTTATGTCATGGTGGACTTTTGGATGGCTATTTATCCATTTGGGGATGCTGGAGTTAATTTGGGGGCCCATTGGTAGTCCCAATGAGGATGTGTATTCTACACCGGGTCAGATTTGTTGACTCAGAACTGTTTGTGTTGAGGGGGTGGCATTCGGTTAGAGTTGAGCTTGTTTGTGGTCTGATATGTTCTATGAGTTACTCTTCTATGCTACGAGGGGATCTGATTTATTGGTTATGTGCACACATGGTGCGGTTCTATTTGGGTCTTGTAGCAGAATCCGAGCGAGATGGTGATTGGGGTATGGAATGGTTGATTGCGCCTTGGTTATGGTCTTTCCGGGCTGTGGTATATTGTGTTATTTGCTTCTCCGTGGTTATGGTCATGCAGTTTGGGTACTTGACGTCAATTGCACGTGGTTGTTAATTTTGAGCATTAGGACTTGAGGTATTTCATGTGGACCAGTGTTTGGATGGGGTCACGCATTGCAGCGGAGTTATGTTAAGATATAATCCTTTGTGATGGATTCATGTTTTTTGGTTCTATGGTGTGTGATGGGTTTTTAGCATTGCGTTGTGGTGGTACTTGCTGAGCTTGCGGGACGATTCTCCCATTTGAGTCATTTTCCATGTTTGAGTATACTTGAATTATTGTGTATTGGTGCACGGATTGCACGATTTGTGGCGTGAGGTCGTATTGGTGCGGCATGTCAGTGAAGTGGCTGTATTTGATGAGATGGGGTCATGGGACCTAGAATGGGTACTATCGGATTTGATTACAATATGTATGGAGGATCAATTTTAGAAGTTGGCTTTGGTTCTTGTCGAACGAGAGAGAGCTCCATGACTTGTTGATCTGATGAGTGGTTATGAGTTTCTGTGTGTTTCTTTCATCATCAGTAGTGTACAAAGGTTTTACAATGAGGTTTTGTTTGATATGAGGGTTGTTACCGGTACCAGTGTGTTTTGAGCAGCTACTGTGGTCAAAAGTTATTGCTGTGAGCATCTGAGTTATGTGGTACATCATGTGGCAGCATCTTGGGTTATGATTATGAATTGATACAGCTTGTTCAGACTTATACAGTGTGTAGATGCGAGATTCGGGTCTTGTAAGGAATTCCGGATGTTGGAAATTGGGGTCTAAGGCTTACGGGCTAAGGTTGAAGTAATGATCTTCCATTATGATGTGTTGTCATGCTTATATGAAATAGGGTGACATGGGATCACCCTTGGGTATGTTCATGGTAAAGCTACACGGTGATTTGATGGCTTTGGAATGACTCTCGGCATGTTCGAGGATGAACGTATGTTTAAATGGGGGAGAATGTAACGACCCAGCCGATCGTTTTGAGCATTTGCATTCCATTCAGCTATTTGAAGTCTTGAGCAACATCGTATGAGGTATTATGACTTGTGTGAATAGTCGGGTTTGGTTTTTAGGTGATCCAGAGTTGATTTGGAAGAATAAATTTCATGTTTGAAGCTTTAAGTTGGAAGAGTTGACCAAGTTTTGATTTTTGAGTATTTGACTCCAGATCGAAGTTTTGATGGTTCTGTTAGATTTGGATGGTGATTTTGGACTCGGGCGTATGCCCGTATCTGCATTTGGATATTTCTTAAAGGTTTCGGCACTAATTGGCGAAAGTTGGAAATTTGAGGGTTTGAAATGTTCATAAGTTTGACCGAGAGTTGATTTTTATGATATCAGATTCAGATTGTGGTTTCAGGAATTCGAATAGCTTCTTTATGTCATTTGGGACTTGTGCGCAAAATTTGAGTTAATTCCAAGTTGATTTGATATGATTCGGCACGAGTTTTGGAAGTTGAAAGTTCATTAAGTTTGATTTGAGGTGTGATTCGTGATTTTGATGTTGTTATGCATGATTTGAGGCCTCAAGTAGGTCCGTGTTATGTTATGAGACTTTTTGGAATATTCAGATGGGGTCCCGAGAGCCTCGGGCGTATTTCAGATTATTTCAGACCATTTTTCTTCATTTTGGCATTGCTGGTTTTTGCTGATGTCTGGTGCACTAAACATTCTTCGCGATCGCGAAGATAGGGATGCAATCGTGTAGGGGAAAAATATGGAGCTGAGTATTTCTTCTTCGCGTTCGTGAATATTGGTCCGAGTTTGCGTAGGTTACTGCAGATTGAGCATCGCGTTCGCGCAAGTGTGCACGCGTTCGCATTGTAGAGCTGAGCTGGGTAGGTCTTCATGGCTTCTTCGTCGTGTTCGCGAGCCTGGGGCCGCGTTTGCGTAGAGACTTTTTGAGGCTGAGCAGTTTGTGCTTCGCGATCGCGTAGTGCATTTTCAGGGGCAGTGCATCTTTTTCTTCGCGATCGCGATCGTATTTCCGTGATCACGATTCATCGATTCGTCTGGTGATTATAAAGTACTCTATTTCGGAGGTTTCAACCATTTTTGCATATTTGGAGCTCGGATTGAGACAATATTTGAAACGATTTTCACTAAATGGATTGGGGTAAGTGTTCTCTACTCATTTTTGATTATATTTCATGAATCTATCTTCATTTTGGGCATTTAATTGAGGATTTCAAGAGAGAAATTGGGATTTTGGTCTAAAGTTTCATAGAGTGAATTTTTGAGTTTTGAACATCGATTCGGAGTCGAATTTGAGTGAAACTAGTATTGTTAGACTCGTAATTGAATGAGTTGTCGAATTTTGGGAGTTTTGTTGGGTTCCGAGGTGCGAGCCCAGGTTTGACTTTTTGGTTGACTTTTGGCTTTTGATTAAAGATTCGACCATTATCATTTGGAATTGCTTCCTTAGGCATTATTTGATATATTTGAGTTGCTTTTGGCTAGTTTTGAGCCGTTTGGAGGTCGGTACGCGCGGGATGGTGTTTCCAGAGTATTGTTTGGCTTGCTCGGTATTGGATTCGGCTTGTTCGAGGTAAGTAACACTTCTAAACTTGGTGCTGAGGGTATGAACCCCTGAATGTACGTGTTATGTGTTGGTGTTGAGGTGACGCGCATGCCAGGTGATGGGCATGTGGGCGTGCACCATGTGAATTATGACTCGATTGATTCTGTGGTACTGTGTAGTAACCTAATCTTGTTTCTATTCATGAAATTTCTACGTGCTAGAGTAATTGAGTTGTGATCCATGTTAGAAACTATGTCTAGGCTATATGCTTATCCTTTTGGGACCCATTGAGGTCATTTCTGCTATTGAGTTATTTGCTTACATTGCAATTACATACTCAATCATACTCATTCATTTGCATATCATATCTCAGTGTCTGTTGCCATTTATTGATACATTATATCATCATTTTGGGCTGATTTTCATGACATTGTTAGCCTGAGAGACTGGAGAGATTGATGACTGAGTTGAGGCCTGAAAGCTGGATTGTGAGTGATATTGATGGGATCGGGCTGAACGCTATAGCAGGTCATATTGATATTGATGGGATCGGGCTGCACGCCGCAACATGTATTATTGATTCACGATGGGATCGGCCTGCGCGCCGCATCAGGATTTATTAGTGCTTGGGCTGGATCTGCCCCTCCGGAGTATGCACACCCATAGTGAGTGTAGTTGCTATTGATTCATGATGGGATCGGGCTGCACGCCGTAGCAGGTACTGTACAGTGCTGAGTGAACGAGTGTGTTGGGTGATTAAGCGTGATGAGTGGGAGTGTGAGATAGTGAAATTAAGTACTCTGAGAGTGTGAGTACATAAGTTCATCACGGTGATGCATTGCATTGACATGTATACTTGACACACAAGCATAGAGATGCAATCCCTCATGTTACACGATTTTGTGACATTTATGACTTCACATGCACATTGGCATGTAGGCATAGAGACATACTTCCTCATGCTATCTGCGATCTGAAACATCTTATTTGTTGCTGAATATTTTTGGAAAAAATCATAGATTTCTGACTTACTCATATTTTGGTTATTTCGGTGAAGGATTTGGGTTTTATTGTTACATTTTAAAAGCATGACTATTTTCCATAACTGTGAACGAGCTGAGCATCATATCTCTGAGTTATTTCTTATACCACTTTTATTATTTTGTTATGAACTATTGTTGGCTATTGGTGTTGGACTCTGAACTTTGTCCCAGCTCGTCACTACTTTTAATCTAAGGTTAGGTTTGTTACTTATTGAGTACATGTGGTCAGTTGTACTCATACTACACTTCTGCACCTTGCGTGCAGAGTTTGGATGCTGATGTTGCTGTGCATGGCGGGAGCTGGAATTGAAGATGTACCTACATTTCTGTCATAGCTGCCTCTTGTTCTTAGTAGCTTTAGTATTTTAAATTTGTTCATGTATATTTCAAACAGATGATGTATTTGTTTCATATCAACTTTGCAAACTCTAAATCTTAGAAGCTCATGATTTGTACTACCAGTCCTTGAGAAATTCCTTGTATAAAAGTTCAGTTATATTATCTTTATTTCTCTTAGTAAATCTCTTTTGAATTGGATTGTTGCTAATTGGATTACCTAGCGAGTTGGGTTAGGTGCTATCACGACTAGTTGGATTTTGGGTCGTGAGAAAAGTGATCTAGTATTTAGAACAATTCATCTTACCACCGTAAGTTGAGTTTTAAAGGTTGAAGAATAAATCCAAGAGTAACTACACATAAGAGTGCAAGAAGAATCTCACAATTTTTATTGATAATAGTCTGCAATAATATAAGTCTAAATATAAAGAAGACACCCATTATATAGGTAGGAGGGGGTCACGAAATTAATGCTAAAAAATAAGAAAATAAAGTCCTAAACTACTTTGGACAACAAGTCCAACTACCTTAGGAAAAGAAAAAACACCAGGAAACAAAAACCAAGTCAATCTTGGAAAGCAACTCCAACAATCTTAGGAAAAAGGAAAACATAACCTTAACTACCTAGGAAAACAATAAATCTAATACCAAAATATATAGAAATAAGTTAAAATCAATCTAGGATAGGATCTTGAAAGTCCCAAACCAATCTTGATTAGGATCTTGGAAATCTTGGAAATCTTTAAGGCAACTTGCAAGCAATTTGGCGCCAACTTGAACTTAACTTCTAGCGTGCCTATTGTAACATTGTTGGGCACAATGTAAGTCCTTTTTATTTTATAAATATGTGGCTTCATGTAATACTTATTATGCTGCAAGTAGGGGTCCAAGACTTATTGGGTCCAAAAGTGGACTGATTAGGACATTCTTCAAAGGATGTCTCTTGGGATCCAATACTCTTCTTTTTGGACATAAATTTGGACCATAAAAGAACTTCATTATTTTCACTTGAAGTCTAATGACCTTGTTTTGCAACTCTTTAGCTTGAGATCTTGTTAAAGGCCTTCTTTGAGATTCCAAAGCATCATCCCTGTCCTTGAATTGAGTTGAGCTTCCTAGGATGCTGTCAGAACACGAGATTCGTCCGCAGCTGATCAGGAGCTAGAGCCCCAGGTTGAAACCCCTACTAGGGGGAGGGTGTAAGGCCCCGTAAAATTTCACCTAAAACCCAAGGCTCCGTGGTGACGATGGCACCGTTTGAGGCTTTATGTGGTAGGAGATGTAGATCTCCCATTGGGTGGTTCGAGATTGGGAAAGTGAAGTTGATAGGGTAAGACCTCATGTATCAGGCTATGGAAAAAGTTAAGATCATTAAGGAGCGGTTGAAAACTGCTCAGAGTCATCAAAAGTCCTATTCGGACGTGAATCGCAGGGATTTGGAGTTTAAAGAAGATGATTGGGTATTCTTGAAGGTTTCCCCCATGAAGGGTATAATGCGGTTTGGTAAGAAAGGGAAATTGAGTCCGAGGTATGTCGGGCCGTACAGAATCGTTCAGAGGATTGGTCAGGTGGCGTACAAGCTTGAACTACCACCTGAGATGTCATTAGTGTACCCGGTATTCCATGTGTCTATGTTGAAGAAGGTAGTTGGAGATCTGTCAGTTATTGTGCCAGTAGACACTATTGAGGTTAATGAAGAATTGACCTATGAAGAAATTCCAGTTGCCATTCTTGATAGGCAAGTCTGAAAGCTAAGAAATAAAGAGATTGCCATCGTGAAATTGTTATGGCAAAACCAGTAGGTTGAAGAGGCCACCTGGGAGGCCGAGGAAGAAATAAAAAAGAAGTACCCTTATTTGTTTGAATAGCTATGTAATAGTTTCGATGAAATTACTTCCTATGAACTATGTATCACTTGTACAGTTTATGCTCAGGATATTTCCTTTCTAGTAATATATTGCTTATGAGGCCACGGTTGGTGTTATTTCATATTATGTTGCATCGTTGGATTATGTACATGCTGTTAGGATTGGTTTCTGGGATTCTATGACAGGTGGATAGGCCCAGTTACAAGGGAAAATTTGCCGAAATTTTTGGGAATTTGGGGAGTTGGTCAAATTCGGACTACTAGTGTGTGAAGTAACAACTGGATCATGTTGAGTACTAATGACGGATTTAAACCCTCATTCGAGGATGAATGATCTTAAGTGGGGGAGGATGTAAGGTCCCGTAAAATTTCACCTAAAATCCGAGGTTCCGTGGTGGCGAGGTAGGCTAATATGTTTGGTACAGAATTTTTGGGTCGAACAGTGCGCTAGGGAGTTAAAGGAAAATATTGGCAGAAAAAGACATTTCTGCGGCCCACTATGCGGCTGCAGAATAACTCTGTGGGCCGCAGAATGGCCGCAGAGTGAAGCAGAAACTTGAGAAAAATTTGTGGGCCATTATGCGGTCTATTATACGGCCGAAGAATTACTTTGCGGGCCACAGATTGCATCGCAGGATCGACATGAGGAATTTTGGGAAGATATTCTGCGGTCCTCTTTGCGACCGCAGAATCGATATGCAGACCACAAAACGGCCGCATACCCAGGTTGCGGTGCCCAGTTCCGAAGGGCCATTTCACGGACCGCAGAAGCATTATGCGGTCGCATATGCGACCGCAGATTCTTATTCGGAGCTTTTTTTTTTTTTTTGTTTTTATAACCCGACCCCATTTCATTATATAGACTCTATGGACCATTTCTTAAGTAAGAACGTGACATTTTGAGAGTGAGAAAGTTCTCTAGAGAGGGAGAGAGTTCCTTAACCAATTGTTCCTCAATTCTTACTCAAATCTTGGAAGATTAACAAGGAAAACACACTAGGCCTTCATCCTAGAGGTAATATTCTACACCCTAACCCTCAATTTCGAAATTTAACTAAAAATAGGTAATTAGTAAGGCAATTCTTGGGTGTGGGAGTTGTTTAGTTTTACATGCATGTACTATCATGGGTTGGGGGAAGAATGTTGAGCTAAATTGGGTAGACTTTGGGTAGTGGGGGTAAAAGAATCCACCATGGGAGGACCTTGAAATCATAATACCCACCTAATGTTTGATAAAATGCTCAAATGAGCTGGAACCATAAACTCTCTCCTAATTTGTGTTCAATTTTGCTATATTTCAATATAGATCGAAGAAGCTAAGAATTACGGAACATTGTAGCAATTTAAAAAGGCTCGAAGCAAGGTATGCTGGCTAAACCCTTCTATTAGAATTGAACCTCACAATGTCCTTGTAAGTCTCGTGATGCCCTTATAAATTGAATTTTTTGTCAAATAAGCCTTGTGTCGAAATAATTACGCGTTCAATAGGTATTCCAAAGATTCTTGTTATGTTGAGGTAATGTTTGAGAATGTGGTTTAAGTATGGGCTGTGTGTTACTTTGTTATGATTTAAAAGCGTGAATTTTTATGAAAGCTATCATGTCAATTGTGTAAGAAGTCATATGTGCCTTAGACCCTAATTTGCTCAAGTATGCGATTAAAGTCTTAATTTGAAAGGCCTTGTTGTTGATTATCCATGATAATGATTGAAAATGGAATAGTGAGCTGAATTATGAAGTACGGCCAATGTGCCATGAATGTTATTGCGTTATGGCCAATGATGTCAATAAAATGAATGATATGTAAAATAATATGAATTGAGAGGTAAATACTTTTAATAACAAATGCTTTGGGAGTATCGATTAGCCATCGAGGAAGGGTAGGTCGAAACAACCTAGCCCCGAAACTACACGTGCCGGTGCAGGCGTGATTGAGGGGTAAATCCCTGTGTTAGTGTGATGAGACTCTTTCCCCTTATATGGGATGAGATTGGTATGTTGAGATGTTTTCCCCTTAAATGGTATGAGATTATTGCTAGCTAGATGTGATGTAATGTCTACCCACACGTTATTATGGTGAGATGGCTTAGCCGATCGGGCTAAGATCGGACGCCATACCGCGTACATGGTGTTTTCGTGAGTGTATGTCTTGCGGTGAGAAGGCTTAGCCGGTCGGGCTGAGATCAGACTCTGTGCTAAAACACGGTGGTATATCGGTGCTAAAGATCTCCCAACTTAAATTACCGAAACCTACTTGAAATTTATGTTTCCCCTAATGTGACACTTTGATACCGTTTGAGTCTCCTATTGATATCATGTTTTATTCTCCGTTTACTATTGCTCGTTCTATTGAGAGGGTGTTTAGTTTTACATACTAGTACTATTCCATATGTACTAACATCCCTTTTGCTGGTTGCACTGCATCTTTAATGGATGCAGGTGGTTCCATAGCAGGTATTATTGATCAGTGTTAGCAGCACACCCTCTCCTCAGCTGATTTGGTGAGCCCCACTTCATTTCAGGGTCCTGTATCTTCTATCCTTTATACATAGCATTTTGAGGTATAGCCGGGGCCTTTTTGCCGACACTGTCATAACACTCTTTTGTTCCTGTTAGAGGCTCCGTAGACATAGTGTGGGTTGTGTCTGTTTGGGGAAGTTTAAACTAAAAATGTTGTAATTTTATCATCTGTTCCACCTTAACTATGATTGTACAATATACTATTTTGAAAACTTGTTAATGACGTAACTAATGGGAATGAACCAGTGTTGTTAACGTGACTTCTTATTGACTTATTAATGAACTGTATTCTTCTCTTTATTTGTGGGTGAGTTGGGTAGACGGCACTATGCAGGCTTGCTCGACCGAGGTAACTCTGTTGAGCGCCAGTCGCGCTCCCCGATGTCAGGGCGTGACAAACTTAATACCAGAGCCTACAGTTTTAAAGTATCCTAGAATGTCTCGGAGTCGTGTCTAGTAGAGTCCTTCTTATCGGTGTGTTGTCGACCACATCTATAATTAGGAGGCTACTTGGGCATTTAGGAATAATACCCTTCTTTGATATTCTAGATTGTGCGATAAAGCTGATTGTAAGATTGTTCCTCCTTAAACTCGCGCATTGCTCTAATTTTTAGTATATGGCGCCTAGGAAGAAAGAAAGAACTGGCCAAGGAGCTAATGCCACCCCAAGAGTCGCAGTTGACCCTTTACTTGATAATGCGGGTGAACACCCGAGGGGTGAGAATATTCCCCTGACTACTACACTGCCTGATTCCACTACACCTGGTCAGACCGCACCAGTTCTTGCACCTACTGAGGGTGCAACGATCCCTCCAACTGATATTCCAACTCTACCTCCAGCCCCAGCTTCCGGTCCCGGTGTATCCAATAGGGATCTTAGGGGATCCATACAGATGTTGGCTCAAATAGTGGCTTCCCAGGCCTAGAGATCAGATGCTGCACCCACTTCTTCTAGTCAGCCAGGGGATTCCACTAGTTCCAGGGTAAACAGATTTCTCCAGTTGGTCCAGTTGGACCCTCCAGTGTTCACAAGTACTGATCCTGAGGAGGACCCCCCGGGATTTTATTGACGAGATGCACAAGACCCTCCGAGTTATGCGTGCTACTGAGACGGAGGGAGCAGAGTTGGCCTCCTACCGCCTTAAATGGGTGGTCTATTCTTGGTTTGAAATGTGGGAGGATTCCCGTGAGGAGGGAAGGCCTCCGATGAGATGGAGTGAGTTCGCCGGTACTTTTATTGATAATTTCTTGCCTGCCGAGACTAAGGCAGCCAGTGCCGCCGAGTTTGAGAACCTGAAACAGGGGAGAATGAGTGTGTGGGAGTATCATATGAGATTAGCGCACCTGTCCAATTATGCCATCTACATGTTGCCTACTATGGAGGCTAGAGTGCGCCAGTTTGTGCAGGGCCTTAGCCCCTTGGTTATTAATGAGGCCGCTACATCTGCCTTGAACTCTGATATGAACTATGGTAAGATGGTGGCATTTTCTCAAGCCACAGAGACCCACAAACTGAAGAATAGAATGAAGAGAGAGAGAGAGAGAGTAGCAATAGGTCCCGGTCAGCGAGCAACTTCAGTGGTACTTCTGGTGGTGGTGGTGGTGGTGGTGGTAGGACAACTTTCAGGGGAGGATCATCAGGGCCGTCCTAATCTTTTGCTCAGTCTTCAGTCAGTGCACCGCCATCGAGGTATAGTCAGTAGTAGGGGAACCATTTTAGGCCCAGCTAGGGCAATAGGGGATCCTACCAGTAGGGTCGGTCTGGTGGGAGATTTCAGCAGCAGCGGAGGCCCCCATGCCATAGGTGCGGGAAGATGCACTTTGGGACCTGCTACATGGACCAGCCCATATGCTACGGGTGTGGTAAGAGGGGTCACATTTAGAGGGATTGCCGTTCGTCTCACCAAAGCATGGGCAGAGGTACAGCACAACCGGCCAGTTATGTAGCTACTACATCCGCAGCACCTCCTCCAGCTCGAGGCACCCCAGCACCCGCAGGGCGTGGTGCAGCTAGGGGTGGCGTACATAGTTCGAGAGGACCTAGCTGTTTCTATGCTATGAGGGGTCGCCAGAGTTTAGAGGCTTCTCCAGATATTGTCATAGGTATATTGACTATCCAATCTCATGATGTGTATGCTCTCATTGATCCCGGTTCCACTTTGTCCTATATTACTCCCTTTGTTGCTATGGAATTTGGGATAGAACCGGAACAACTCCATGAGCCATTCTCTCTATCTACTCTGGTTGGTGAATCTATTATGGCCGCGCGGGTTTATAGGGATTGTGTTGTCACAGTACGTGGTCGAGACACCATGGCCGATCTCATTAAATTGGGGATGGTCGATTTTGATGTAATAATGGGGATGGACTGGCTTTATTTATGTTTTGCCAAGCTTGATTGTTGAACCAGAACCGTTAGGTTTGAATTTCCAATTGAGTCAGTGATTGAATGGAAGGGGGATAATGTGGTGCCGAAGGGTAGGTTTATTGCTTACGTTAAGGCCACAAAGATTATTAACAAAGGGTGTATCTACCATTATGTCTGGGTTACGGACACCGATGTTGAGGCACCTACACTTGAGTCTTTGTCTGTTGTGAATGAATTTTCGGAGGTCTTTCTGGATGAGCTCCCTGGGATCTCGCCAGACAGGGAGATTGATTTTGGGATTAATGTGATGCCAGGCACGCATCCTATATCTATTCCACCCTACAGAATGGCACCGACAGAATTGAAAGAGCTAAAAGAACAATTGAAAGATTTGTTAGAGAATGGTTTCATCCGGCCGAGTGTGTCGCCTTGGGGCACACCAGTTCTATTCGTAAGAAAGAAGGATGGTCGCTAAGAATGTGTATAGACTATCGGCAGCTCAACAAGGTTACAATAAAAAATAAGTACCCACTACCAAGGATATATAACTTGTTTGATCAATTGTAGGGTGCTAAGTACTTCTCCAAGATCAATTTAAGATCTGGGTATCACCAATTGAAGATCAAGGAGTAGGATATTCCGAAAACAGCTTTCAGGACCCGGTATGGGCACTTTGAATTTCTAGTAATGTCTTTCGGGCTAACAAATGCCCCCACAGCTTTCATGGATCTCATGAATCGGGTCTTCAAACCTTTCCTCTACTCCTTCGTGATAGTGTTTATTGACAATATTCTTGTTTATTCGCGGAGTGAGGATGACTATGCCGATCATCTCAGGGTAGTTTTGGAGGTCCTGTATCAACACCAATTATATGCGAAGTTTTCAAAATGTGAATTTTGGCTTGAATCTGTTACGCTCTTAGGTCATGTTGTCTCTAGAGAAGGAATTGAGGTTGACCCCCAGAAAATTCCAGCCGTGAAGAATTGGCCTAGACCTACTACTCCAACAGAGATTCGCAATTTCCTGGGCTTAGCTGGATATTAATCAAAATTTGTGGAGGGGTTCTCTACTCTTGCCTCTCCGTTGATTAAATTGATGTAGAAAGCGGTTAAATTCCAATGGTCAGATACTTGTGAAAGGAGCTTCCAAGAGTTGAAGTCAAGATTAACTACGACACCGGTGTTGACTCTACCAGAGGATACAAACGGATTTGTGGTATATTGCGATGCTTCAAGGATCAGACTTGGGTGTGTATTAATGCAACATGGCAAGGTGATAGCGTATGCTTCTAGGCAACTCAAGAATCATGAAAATAACTATTCAACACATGACTTAGAGCTTGCAGTGGTGGTCTTTGCGTTGAAGATTTGGCATCATTATTTGTATGGGGTGTGTGTGGATGTATTCATGGACCATAAGAGCCTTCAATATAATTTCAAATAGAAGGAATTGAATTTGAGGTATCATCAGAGATCGGTAGGATGACGATCCGTATTTACTTGTCCTTAGAGACACAGTGCGGGACGGTGGTGCCAAGCAAGTTACTGTTGGAGATGATAGAGTTTTGAGGATGCAGGGTTGTATTTGTGTGCCTAATGTGGATGGACTTCATGAGTTGATCCTTGAGGAGTCCCACAGTTCCCAGTATTCTATTCATCCGGGTGCCGCCAAGATGTATCAGGACTTGAGGCAGCATTATTGGTGGAGGCGAATGAAGAAGGACATAGTTGCCTATGTAGCTCGGTGCCTAAATTGCCAGCAGGTAAAGTGTGAGCATTAGAGACTTGGTGGTTTGCTTCAGAGGTTAGATATTCCTGAGTGGAAGTGGGAGCGTATCACTATGGATTTTGTTGTTGGACTCCCATGGACTCAGAGAAAGTTCGATGCAGTTTGGGTTATTGTGGACAGGCTGACTAAGTCAGCGCATTTCATTCCTGTGGAAGTTACCTATTCCTTAGAGCGGTTAGCAGAGATTTATATTCGGGAGATCGTCCGTCTTCATGGTGTGCCCGTGTCTATCATTTCTGATCGAGGTACGCAGTTTACCTCACACTTTTGGAGGGTAGTACAACGTGAGTTAGGTACGCGGGTTGAGTTGAGCACAACATTTCATCCTCAGATGGACGGGTAATTCGAGAGTACTATTCAGATCATGGAGGATATGCTATACGCTTGTGTTATAGACTTCGGAGGATCGTGGGATCAGTTCTTGCCCCTTGTAGTGTTCGCCTACAATAACAGCTACCAGTCGAGCATTCAGATGGCTCCCTATGAGGCATTATATGGTAGGCGGTGTCGGTCGCCAGTTGGATGGTTCGAGCCGGGAGAGGCTCGGTTGTTGGGCACAGACTTAGTACAGGATGCCTTAGATAAGGTCAAGATTATTCAGGATAGACTTCGCACAGCTCAGTCTAGGCAGAAGAGTTATGCCAACCGTAGAGTTCGTGATAGTGCATTCATGGTCGGAGAGAGAGTGTCACTTCGGGTATCACCCATGAAGGGTGTAATGAGGTTCAGAAAGAAGGGCAAGTTAAGCCCTAGGTATATCGGACCTTTTGAGATTATGGAGAGAGTGGGAGAGGTGGCTTACAGGGTTGCGTTGCCACCTAGTTTAGCAGCTGTTCATCCGGTATTCCATGTGTCCATGCTTCGAAAGTATCACGGCGATCCGTCCCATGTGTTAGATTTCAGCTTTGTCCAGTTGGACAAGGATTTGACTTACGAGGAGGAGCCGGTGGCAATTCTAGCCCGACAAGTTCGCCAGTTGAGATCAAAGAGTTACTCTTCAGTTCGAGTGCAGTGGAGAGGTCAGCCTATTGAGGCAGCTACTTGGGAGTCCGAGTCCGATATGCGGAGTAGATATCCCCACCTTTTCACCAGCCCAAGTACTTTTCTATATCCATTCGAGGACGAACGGTTGTTTTAGAGGTGGAGAATGTGATGACCCAAAAGGTTATCTTATGTTTTAGAACTCGAATCTGCGCTTTGAAACCTTAAAAATCTCATTTTTACCCTCCTCGATTTGTGTGCACAGTCCGGGCAGGTTTCCGGAAAGCTTTTATGCTGAAAACTAATGAAAATAAGAATTTTTGCCTTAAAAGTTAATTTTAGTTGACTTCGGTCAACATTTTTGGTAAACAGGCCCGGATCCGTGCTTTGACGGTCCTGGTAGGTCCGTATCGAATTATGAGACCTGGGAGTATGCCCAGAATCGAATTCGGAGGTCCCTAGCTTGAGTTATGAATTTTTGATGAAAATTAAAAGTTTGGAAATTATTTATTTTTTTGAATTGATTGATATTTGGCATTGTTAGTATCGGGTCCGTATTTATGTTCCGGAGCCCGGTACAGGTTCATTATGATATTTAAGACCTGTCTGTGAAATTTGGTGAGAAACGGAGTTGATTTGACATGATTCGGACGTCCAGTTGAGAAAATAAAAATTTTAAAGTGTTCTTGAGAATGTCATTTGATTTGGTCCTAAATTCGTAGTTCTAGGTTTTATTTTGGCGATTTGATCACGCGAGCAAGTTCGTATGATGCTTTTAGACTTGCGTGCATGTTTGGTTTGGAGCCCCGAGGGCTCGGGTGCCATTCGGACGATGCGCGAGTTGAGTTCAAACCTCAATAAGGCTGCTGGTGCACCAAATCTGGTGTGCCCGCACCTGCGAGCCTTTGGTCGCAGGTGCGAGCGATAGCCCCGCAGGTGTGACCCTGGCCTGGAGTTCATTTTTCCGCAGATGCGAACTTCTCTCCACAGGAGCAGCACCGCAGAAGCGGAACCCTTTTCACAGGTGCGCCCCCAGTTGGCCTAGTCCTTTTCCGCAGAAGCACACGTCCTGTCCGCACGTGCGGATGCGCAGGTGCGACCAAAGCACCGCAGGTGTGAAGGTCGCTGGGCAGTGAATTCATTTAATTCAGCCTCCAGCCATTTTTCTTCTCGTTTCAAAAGGATAAGAGGCCTAGGGCGATTTTTCAAAAATATTGTCTTCCCCAAATCATAGGTAAGTGTTCCTTAACTCGTTTCTTTCAATCTTTTACTTCATTTTACACGAATTCAACCTAAAATCTAGAGTTTTCATGATAGAATTAGGGGTTAGGGTAGAAACTAGGAATTTCAGGAATTTGGGGATTTAGGCCTCGATTTGCGGTAGGATTCCAAAACCAATTATATATTCGGTCTCGTGGGTGAATGGGTAAATGGATTTTGGTCCGAACCTCGGGTTTTGACCAAGCGGGCCCGGGGTCGATTTTCGACTTTTTGGAGGAAAATTTGGGAAATCTGTAATTATTAATTAAAGTTGATTCCTTTAGCAGTGTTTGATATTATTGAGTCATTTTTGAATAGATACGAGTGGTTTGGAGGTGAATCCCAAAGGAAAAGCCATGATTGAGCATTTAGTGGCCTTCAGAGCGAGGTAAGTGTCGTGTCTAACTTTGACTTGAGGGAATAGGTATTATGTGTTCATTTGCTACATGTTTGGTTGTTAAATACGATGTATAGGTGAGGTGACGAGCATCTATGCGTCGTTGTCGGGTCATAACATGCGAGTGAAATTCTATTCTTGTCTATTTTGTAGCCTAAAATTCTACTATCCATGCTTAGCGGGTTATTTAAAATGTTGGGTGACTCATATCTGGTTTCACTGAGATTTGGTAACTTTCGAATATTTATTCAAGGTTGAGATTACATTGTGCTATTGATTATGGGTAAAATACTGGTTTCTTTGTGATACTCTTATCTATCCGTTGTTATTGACTATGTGATTGGTGAGGAGGAGTGTAAAGCACGAAGGGTGATGCCGTGCATGCATTAATTATATTGTGAGGAAGAGTGTAAAGCACGAAGGGTGATGCCGTGTATATTATGAGAGGTTTAAAGCACGAAGGGTGATGCCGTGTATATTATGAGAGGTTTAATGTACGAAGGGTGATGTCGTGCTGTTCTATTTATTTATTTGGTGAGGTTGAGAGTAAAAGCACGAAGGGTGATGCCGTGCAGTTTTCCTTACTGTTTTAATTGCTCAATTTGTTTAAGGATTTCGGTTTAATTCTATCTTTTCATTATTCTCACTCTTTATGTTGTATTCCCCCCCTGTATGTTTCCTTTCCATTATTTCTATGTTATTTCTTTATTTACTGTTGTTGCCACTAGCAGGATTATATTGTTCAAGTTATATGTGGGTGTCTTGTCCTAGCCTCGTCACTACTTCGCCGAGGTTAGGCTCGACACTTACCAGTACATAGGGTCAGTTGTACTGATGCTGAACTCTGCACTTTCTGTGCATATTTTGATACCGGCTCAGGTTGATCGAGATTTGCTACTGGTACGCTGTCCGGACACTCAAGGTAGATCTGTCGGCGTTCACAGACCTTGAAGTCCCCGTCTATCTTTTATGTCCTACTGTTTTCATTCATTCAGACTGTTGTATTTCTTTCAGACTATTACTTGTAGTAAATTCTAGAATGCTCGTGAATTGTGATTCCAGATCCGGGTGGTAGTAATTAATACAGTTTTATGATATTTCGCACTTATTATATTTCATCTTAGTTAATTATTGTTATTTATTGAATAGAAATAATGAATTTGTTTAATGATTTTCTAACATTGGCTTGCCTAGCAAGTGAAATGCTAGGCGCCATCACGGTCCCGTCGGTGGGAAATTTCGGGTCGTGACACTTCATTTCTTGGAAAGAAATCTATTGTGCTTAAATTCTTTATTTCTAATGAACTTAAAGTTGTGATTTCCGAAATATTATATAGGTTGATATTTATGATGACGATCCATGAAAGGAAAGAATGAAAGTGTGGAATATGAAATACGACCACCGTGCCATGAATAAAGAATCTTGTGAATGGCCAAAAGAGCCAAGGAAATATTGTTGTTGTGATTGGTGGAAAATACTAGTGAAGATTTATACAATGTGAAAGATGATGAGGTAAATACATTTGTATCTATGTTACCTTTGTATGCAAAAAAAAACAAAAATAATATTTTTGGGAGTATCATTAGCAAACCGAGGAGGGGTGGGTTGTAACAACCCAAACCTAAAACTACACGTGTCGGTGTAGGAGTAGATTATGATTATTCCCCTTATTTGGGATGTGATTGATGGGTTGATATTATTTCCTTTAATTGGGATGAAACTGATAATAGTTGTGAATTGGAAAAGTCAACCCACACGACATATGTGGGAAGGCGGCCTAGCTGATCGGGTGGAGATCGGATGCCATGTTGCGCAAATGGTGGTACTACTCTTGGTAACACCTTTTTTCGTATCACATGTCAAACCACATTGTTCGTGGGGAGATGGCCTAGCCGATCGGGCGTGATCGGACTCTGTGCTAAAAACACGATGGTATATCGGTGATAATGATCTCCCAACCAAAAATATATATTAATTTTGTATTTTGAAAATTGTTATGTTTTAACTGGACATTTGGATATGGTTGATTGTTACTTGCTGTTCTATGGATTTCCCCTTTCTTGTATGGGCATTCTATTTTGAAAGAGGACATTTAGCTTTACATACTAGTACTATTCCATATGTACTAATATCCCTTTTACCGGGGGCGCTGCATCTTCAATGGATGCAGGTGGTTCATCAGCGGGCAACTTTGGTCCTCGTTAGCAGTTACACCCTATTCAGCAGGTTTTGGTGAGCCCTACTATATTCCGGGCCTGATGTCATCTGATGCTGTACTTTGTATTTTGAGGTATAGCCGGAGCCTTGTTGCCTGCACTTCCATACTACTCTCTCCAAACCAAACATCCACATAAGTCTAAAAATATCATACGAACTCGCTCGCGTGATCAAAACACAAAAATAACACATGAAACTATGAATCAAATACTAAAATGAATAAGTTTCAAAGTAAAGTTCAAGAACTACTAGAATTGCAACTAAGTGTCCGAATCCTATCAATTCATCTCCAAATGATACCAAATTTTGCAGACAAGTTCTAAATAGCATAATGAAACTATTCCAAGTCCAAAAATCACATTCCGGGCTCGATAGTTAAAAGTCAACCTATGGTCAAACTTTTCAACTTCAAATTACCAAATTTCGGCAAAACAACACAAATCAACATACAGACTTCCGAATTGAATTCATGGCATATGCCCAAGTCCAAAATTACAATATGAAGCTATTGGAGCCATCAAAAATATCGTTTTGGGGTCTTTTTCACAAAAGTCAAAGTTTGGTCAACATTTCTAATTTAAGCTTCTAAGTCAAGAATCAAAGGGTCCAAAACAACATGAAATCTTCCCGGAATGAAACTAACCAATCCCGTAAGTCATAAAACCATAAACACACATGTGTGAAGCATCAAAAGGGTAAACAGGATGCAATTAGATAAAACGACCGGTCAGGTCGTCATAATTCCCAAGACTTCTTGGACCGTCGCCATGAGATATTGTGCAACATGGGGGATGTGGAGTCCAACAAAGTTGCTTTTTCCATATTTTAGATGCATGATTCTGCCAAGAGGTGATGGCAAGTGTACGAGCAGCGCAGGCCATCAGGCTCACCTCCTCTCACATGAACTCAGTTTTTGCAATTGTTCTTGGAGAATTTTAATTCCTTCACTTAGAGAGAGGTGTTGCACAGTCAGTTTGAGCGCCTTTAGTAGGTTAGCATTACCGTTACTCAGTATGAGACTAGATTTGTGGATTTATCATTCCATGCAACTATCCTGATCCCTACTGAGAGGGAAAATGTTTCAGAGGTTCATTGATGGCCTTACATATGGCATCTGACTTCAGATGGACAGAGAGACCGCGTTTGAGATTTCTTTTACTTGGGTAATGGAGATTGCCAGGAGGATCGAGTGTATCAGAGTCCAGGCTAGGGAGATGACCTCTGATAAGAGGACCCAACATTTTGGAGGATTCAGTGGCGCCTCATCTGGAAGTAGGGGTTCCTCTGATAGAGGCCATCCTATCAGGCCAGTTTAGTGGGCTCTACAGGTCATGCATGTTACCTTAGGCAATCGTAGTGCTTATGGACCTCGATTCGAGCGGCTAGCATCAGTGTACCTTTCACTCCCATTAGTGCACCATCGATTCGGAGCTATTACAGTGGTTATTCGAGTCGCTTGGGTAAGACTCAGATTCAGCAGCCACACTAGCCTAGAAGATGCTTTAAGTGTGGAGATGCGTGTCATATCAAGAAGTATTGTCCTAAATTTTAGAGCAGTATGCCACAGTAGTGTACTCGTACCATGATTCCGGCACAGGTAGCTCCACCACTTGCTCAGCCAGCTAGAGGCGGGGGTCAGGTAGCCCGAGGTAGGGGTCAGTCAGTTAGAGGTTGAGGCAGGTCAGTGAGAGCTTGTTCTAAAGGTGGAGGACAGGTTGGTAGGGCTCAGCTCCGTTGTTATGCATTTTCAGCTAGACTTGAGGTGGAGTCATCCGATGAAGTTATTATAGGTATTATTTCAGTCTTTTATAGAGATGCTTAGGTGTTGTTTGATTCGGGTTCTACATATTCTTATATGTCTTCATACTTTTGCCGTATTTGAGTATGCCTCGTGATTCTCTTGATGTTCCTATTTCTGTGCCTACACCGGTTGGTAAATATATAGTAGTTGATCAGGTGTATCGGTCTTGTGTTGTTACTATTAACGGATTTGATATTGTAGTTGATTTATTGTTGAATATGGTGGATTTTGAGGTTATTCTTGGTATGGATTGGTTGTCCCCGCATCATGCTATCTTGGATTGTCATGCCAAGACTGTGACTTTGGCCATGCCGGAGTTTCCTAGATTAGAGTGGATAAGGACTCGCGGTCACTCCACTATCAGGGTGGTTTTGTATTTGAAGGCTCAGTGTATTGCTATATACAAGTGATACGGAATCATATCTAAAATACGGATAATGCAAAAATACACTGAATCAAAAAGGGATAGAAGATTAGGGTTCAAAATAGAGAAGGACAAGAACCTAACTATGAACTAGTTAGACCCTTTGAATTCCTATAATAAACACTAATCTTGGAAGAATAAGAACAACTCGTACGGATTAAGTTAAGCATAGAATGCAATTCAAAGCCCATAGAAAATATATCAACTAGAATAATGAATTAACATTCAAATACAAAGATAATCCAAGAGTATGAACATGAACTCATACATGATAAACCTAACATAGATAATCTAGAAAACATGGTAAATAAAGAGAAATAAAAGATACCCTAAATCTCTCAAGGTTTAGTCTTTAATTAACAATCCATCATCAAAAGCTTCCTTTCAAAATGAGAGGAAGGACTATTTATACTAGAGTGCTATTTAGGATAAATAACCAAAATTCCCTTAGCTAGTAAAGGAAGTTAAGTTTAGCCTGAAAAAAGGGGTAGTCCGGTGCACTAAGCTCCTGCTATGCGTGGGGTCCGGGGAAGGGACGAACCACAAGGAAGTTAAGTCTAGCCTAAATAGCTAAATTGCAAATATATCCTTCTTGATCTTGACTCCTTTAAAGTACTCCAATGCTATGAGGTTGACTAAGAAATCATCCTTGTTAAGCGTGCTCATCCGGCTTGTATCATCCTCCCCCCTTTGAAAGAAATTCGTCCTCGAATATGGACTTTGCAAAACTAAGAAAGGGGCAAACATAAGTACTAATCCAATCACAATCAAATCATCGTATGTCCAAATTGAAAGATCAAAGTGCTCAACCTTGCACTCAAAAGTAACACTCTTATGATATAGCCAAGTGTCATAATCTATAAAGAACACATTTTCAACACAAATGACACAAACTTGACTATAAGGACAGTAATATCTATGAGAAGAATCAAGAGAGTAGAAAGTCCCATGCTTCCAACAAACCACAATCTTGTAAAATGCTCAATGTACATACTTTTATGGTATAACCAAGTGTCATAAGAAACAATAAAAAGCATATTCTCCAATCCACAGAAAGACACTTTACCATAATAAGAAACAACTCCGGGGTTAAAAATAAAATTTAATCCCCAAGTATCCACATACTTTCCAACAACAACTTCACATGGCAACTTAAGAGATAGGCCAACATCATGAATCATCATATAAAGAATATCAAAATACTCAAAGTTACTAATCTCTACCTCAATGGCCTTAGATAAACAAAAGATATGCATAAGCCAAATGTGCATACCATTCTTGCTTTTGGAAAAAAAAAGCTCTTGACAAATAATATGCCAAAGTTTTAGTTCAAGGATTTCCTTACCCTTAGAAACTTTCTCTTGTTGAACCTTCACAAAATAATCAATAAAGTTAGGTTCTTTTTGCTCACAGTGATCATTGAAAACACCACAAGAAATATTCTTACCTTTTCTCATAGAAGTATTAACAAAATCCAACGAGAATGTTCTTTAAAAAGTAGGAATAAGATAAGTAAAGCAATTAATATTAGTGCTAGCATCAAAAACTTTACTTTACTTTTTACTCTCAACCAAACCACCACATTCAAATTTGCCCATGTCATCATAAAAATTGAATTTTTCTTCCAAAGGAATGGAACTAGAATCAAAGAATACATCAACACATTCTTCTTGACTCGTTTCTTCATAAAGTTTAAAACTTTATTCCCACAAAGTTAAAGTAGATTCAAAAGAATCATCACATATATCATCCCATATAGGTGGACTATCATAAGACTCAACATTACTCACATCACTAGCTAAAGAGTCATTAAACAAAGAGCTAGAATCATCCAACAATACACAAGAACTCTTAACTAGTTTCAAGCCACCATTATCTTTCACATCACAAGATAAAGAAATATCAAATTCATCAATGTCATAGTTATCTTTCAAATTCAAAGTGTTACCACAATCAACTAATGTAGTAAGAGTAGAAGGATAAGCTATATTACCTTGAATCATTTCTAAAGTATTCTCTTTACCTTGAACTTGCTCAATGGATTCCATAAGTTCTCCTGAAAAGGTAGATTGATCTTCTTTCAAGATCTTCAAAGTGGATTGAACTTCACTTGATGGATCCTCTCCAAAAGTCCCTACACAAGATACAAAACAACTAGAGAAAGAAGAAAGGTTAGTGGCATTAGAACAAGGAAAAACCTCGCTCTCCTTTTGTTTTCCCTCTTTCTTTTCTCTCATTTTCTTTTCAAGCTCTTCACTCTTTTCTTGTGACAACCCCCTCATTTCACTCAACACTTCCTCTCATTTTTCCACTCTACAATTGTTACTTTTGTCTCCCTCACTTCTCTCATTCTTTTGTCTCTAATCCTTACTTAAACTCATTTGGCCTATGCCCCTTTGGTACACTTCATCCCTCCAATATTCTTCATTGACAACTTGTTGGATGTCATCCAACTCATTCAAGGTGTCCTTTTGATCATGTTATAAAAGTGGGTTGTTCATCATCCAAGGCCCATGACAAGTTACTTGTGGTCTAGGTAGTGGTGAAGTTTGATAAGGTTGTAGTTGAGGTACTTGTGGTGGTTGATGTGTGGTTGGGGTTGTATTTGGTGTTAGTAGTGGGGTGGTGGATGAGTGTAAGGTGCATTATAACAAGTATCAAAAGGCATAATTTGGCTTGGAATGGTATAAGCATCATAAACTCCACTTGGACTAGGAGAATGACTAATGAATTGATTTGCACTTCAAACTTCACTTTCAATATCTTGCCTTGCAACAACTTATCCTCAAAGCATTAAGGAATAAAGGAATGCCCCCTTCCATTTAAACTAACCACATACCTATTCCATTCTACATCAATCTGAAGATTATGATCAATAAACCAAGGCTTCCCCAATCGTACATGGCAATACTTCATAGGATATACATCATACAAAACCACTTCTTTAAAGTCTCCTTTGGTTATAGTAACCATCACACCTATATCAACCCACTCACCCCGAAATTTATAAGATGACTCCCTTGGAATACAACTCAATCCCAACCATTCAATAAAGGAAGAAGCAATAAAGTTGGCCGCATAGTGATTACTTATAGCAACCAAACAACCCTCATAGCCTTCTACATTCGCTACATAATGCCTCAAATTTATCTTTCCCCCACTTTAATCATAAAAGATTTCAACACTTGGAGAAGCATAATTAGTTTCATAAGAAGAACCCACATAACTATCCATACCTCCCTTATGACTCCTTGTACCTACAAAACAAAACTTAAAGCAAGAAAGTTAGTTAGCCAAAAATAGGACCTCACAATTCACTCCCTTAGTGCATCACTCAATATATATCACTCAACACTCGTGTTTACACTCAAAGGTCAAAAGCTTTTGTGACCTCGCTCAATTGAACTCACCACTCAAGCCTTTTTCCACAGTATGGTATCTAAAAATTCTCTTCTCAACCAACGTTATCAAATCAATCCAAGTAGGCAATTAAGTATTGGTTCGAAATGGAATGTATGTGACACCAAAGAAAGCACAATTAAAAGCTAACGAACTTGAGCCAAATGATTCACAACGAAATTAAAAGAGAAAAGCATGAAAGAAATGGCACGAAATAAAATAAAGCATACAAAGAAAACAGAATTAAACTCAATATGAACTAATACCAAGTTAATCTAGTTTACTACAAATTGGAAAGAAAGAAAAGAAAATAACTACAAAAGTAGACACTTTACAAAATTTTGGTCATATTTGCCAAATGAGCTATTTTTGTAAAACTGGTCGGATTTGCAATGATTGGGAAAGGTTGCAAGGCTGGACAGATCTGCAAAATGTTGGACTATTTCCAATTCTCTTCAACAACTGAAACAACTGATACCAACTTGTCACGACCCCAATTTCCTTCCGTAGGATGTCGTGATAGCACCTAGTCTCTAAGACTAGGTAAGCCTAACACTTACTGATTTAATAACAAATTTTAACTAAATAACTATTAAGCATGAAACAGAAATTTCTATAATAAGCCAACAATCCAAGGTAGATACATAACATCCCAAAACCGGTAGTACAAGTCATAAGCTCTACTGAGTTTACTAGAAAATTTCTAAGTACAAATATTCCGGAATAGAAATAAACTGTACAAAATAAACTTTAGAAGGTGACTCCGAGGCCTGCGAACGAGACGACAGGTATACCTTGAAGTCTCCACAACAATATCTGATCAACTACCTAACGATCAACAAACTCCGAAGTACCTAGATCTACACAAAAAATATGCAGAAAGTATAGCATGATTACATCACAGCGGTATCCGGTAAGTATCAAGACTAACCTCGGTGGAGTAGTGACGAGGAATAGTCAAGACACCTACTAGACGTAATAACATGTACAAGTATGAATGCGAAACTAATAGGGAACAATATCAATATAAAGCTAAGCATGGTAGAAACGACAACCAATACTGGCAATAGAAAACTAGAAGAAACAATTAGCAACAAGGAACAAATAGATAATAACGCCGCAAAATAAGTTGAATATAGTTAAAGTCCGATGAAACCAAGCAAGGAGAAATAGGTAACAACCCAATAAACAATCGCTTTCACACAAGATTTATACAAGAAGTTTTCCGAAGTGCTACACCTCATAACCACAATTCGCGGGGTCCCAAGTCACGAACCCTAATCAATTGGCATCTTGTGCCCACATAATTTACAACTGCATAGACAACTCACGTGCTACATGGACAACTCACGTGTCAATGCCATTAGTACCTCATATCTTCACGGACAACTCACGTGCTAAGAGAGTGACAATATCTCATATCCGCACGGACAACTCACATGCTATCAACAAAAAAAACCTCACAACCTCACAGACAACTCACGTGCCAACAACAGAAATATCTCATATCCGCACAGATAGCTCACGTGCCATTAGTACTACTTTCATACAGAAGGCAAGTATACGAGAATACATGTAAATGATCAATAAACATCAGGGTTCATCTTCTTAAAATAATATTAGTGAATAATTACGTGTATGCTTGTGCTAGTGTTCTATCCCAACTCGAGTCATCAAATAAGAGCAGAGACAACAAATGGCACATAGTACACAACACAACAAAACATAAAATGCATGACTCACGCAAGGTAGGCACACCACTACACAAATGTCATCAATAACAATGCCCCAAGGCCAACATAAGTCATCATAAATCAACCCCGACATAGCCCCCCATGTCTCTCCACATGTGTAACAATAAAGTAAATGCCCGCCTTATCACGCCCCGACCTTGGGGAGCGCGACCGACGCTCGACCGAGAAATCCCAATCAAACAAGCCTAGTTGATGCCGTCTACCCAACCTTACCCATGAACAATTTAAGAATCAGTAACAAGAAATAGATATGAGAAGAGTAAGGTGTACCACATCCTTTATCCATTAATTATAGAAGCTTCATTTACAATTTCCAAAATATTACAAGTTCATATATACTAGGGAAAAATATGTTTAACAAATACTAGCATTTCTAGTTCATTAGCCCAAATCGAACACCACCCACAACATGTCCACGGAGCCTCTAAGTATAACAGAAGAGTAGTATGAAAGTGCCGGTGACAAGGCCCTGGCTATACCTTAAAAAATAATGTACAATGTCAAGCGACATAAAGCCCCAGAATAGATTAGGGCTAACCAAAATCAGCCGAGTAGAGAGTAACTGCTAACGAAGATAAAAGCCGCCTGCTGAGGAACCAACGCATCCATTAAAGATGTAGTGCCCCCGGCAAAAGGAGCGTTAGTACATATGGAATAATACTAGTATGTAAAGCTAAATACCCTCTGATGAAATAGAATGTCAATATAAAAAGGGAATAATCATGAAAGCAACAAGGAAGAGCCAATGATATCCAAATGCCAAGTTAAAATATAACAATTTTCAAAATAAGAAATTTACATTTTTGGTTGGGAGATCATTAGCCTCCGATCATCACACCATACACAAGACATGGAGTCCGATCACAAACTCGATCGACTGATCTATCTCTCCACGAATCAATGTGGATTGACATGGTGATGCGAATGAAATATAATAGTAAGAATGAGGAACCACCATGCACATGACATGGCATCCGATCACCAGCCGATCGGCTAGGTTGTCTCCCCACATATGCCGTGTGAGTCGACATCCAATCCAATGTTAGCAACAATCTCATACCAACTAAGGGGAATAATCTCAACACATCAATCTCATCCCAATTAAGGGAAATAATCTCAATTATCTCCTACACTAGCACATGTAGTTGCGGGTGTGGGCCGTTACAACCCACCGTTCCTCGGCTAGCTAATGATACTCCCAATAATATTTTTTTTTTGTATACAAAGGAAATAGAAACATAAATGCATTCATCTCATAACTTTTCATACCATATATAGCTTCATTAGCACTTTTAACCACTCACAACATCATTATTTTATTGGCTCTCTTGGCCATACATAGAATTCTTCATTCATGGCACGATGGCCTTTTTTTTTTTTTTTTATTTTACATTTTCATTTCTTTACTTTCCAGAATCGTTATCATAAACCTCAACATATAGAATATTCCGGAAATCATAACTTTAAGTTCATTAGGAATGAAGGCTTTACACACAATGGATTTCTTTCCAAAGAATAGAGCAAATGACTGGTAATCGAAGCACAAGTCATGGTCATAAACAAGTAATACACCATTTATTCTTAAAATACTTTTCTCAATGGGCAATACACAGTTTCAACTCATGAGTATGTAAGATCTCAGAACATATTGGAAATACTTACAAAGGAGAGCATGGTGATTTACGATTGAAACATGGATTCAAATCATATGCATTAGTTACAACAACCATATTTAAACATTTTCCCACTAAGTGGAGATTAATATGATAAGGGAAATATGAACATGGCTCGAGTTCATAAGCATTTAGGAAAATCAATTATCAAAAGCAATCCGGAATAGTAGCAACAAGAGTTTGAACAAACCACATTTGGAACTCACGAGGAACTCATGGATTCTGATTCTAGAAAGAGAGTTTAGCTAACATACCTTGATTCAGCTCTTTAGTGATATTAAAACCTCCCACTGCCCTTAAGACTTCAATCTACATCAACATAATTCAATTGGACCAATATTAGTAAAAATTTCTAGAATTTAGGTTATTTAGAAATTTTATCAAACACCTAGAGTGCATAGCATTCTACTACCTCTAATATTGGTGTTGCTTTATCCAACAATCACTCCTTCCCACCAACGAGAGATACTACTACATCCTTTGTCTACAAACTGCCTTCTTTAGCACCATTACAATCATCAATGAACTCACATCCACCCAATAATTTAGGTTAAGCACTTATGGCTTCCAATCACCATCCCATAAGTGCAAATACTTATTTGTTGCTCGTATATTCACTAAAACTCAATGCATGTAGGTTTTAGGGTGAAGGATTACCTCCTATAGCCCAAATCTTGAAAGCCAACGTTTGCAGTGTTCTTTGGATTTTGAAGAAATCCTATGGAATCCCAGGAAAAATCCTATTGTAACTGGTGATTGCGAAGTGAAATCATCATAAAACACTCTTAAAAACTCACCTTAAGTGTGTATTGGAATCCTTGGCCGGATGGGTGATGGGGCGAAATGCCATACCCTTGAAATCCTTTTATTTTTCTCTCTCCCCGCTCATGTACTTTTATATTGCAGAGGACCTAGCGACGGGTGCGCGGCACGCGGCGCGCGCGCAATATGAGTTGTCCCTGCTCAGGCAACATTTCCTAGCACACGCTGAGCATGCATTACATACTAAATGTGCTGGTTTATTCCTTGCAAACTTTGTTTTCCTTTCATGCGCAGAGCGCGCGTTAGTGCCTAAATGCGCTATTTTTGCCAATTTCAACCAACTTTTCAAACTTTATGTTTTTACTCCCTTTTGATAATTTGACTCTCCCAACCACCTCAACTTGAACTATACATACATTACCATGTTCCAATCACCATTATCCCCTAGTGTGGGTCCGCCCGAACTCCAAAATTGACTTTATTAATCTCTTAAACTTACATAAATAGCCCGAGTTAACTATGCAAATTTACGGGGCTTTACATCCTCCCTTACTTAGTATCATTCGTCCTCGAATGAGGGTCAAAGTCTGCCATAGACACCCATAGTGACTCAACTCTTCATTCACACCCCAGACATTCCAATTTGACTAACTCCCTAATTTCCAAAAATTTTGGTAGAGTCTCCCATGTATTCTGGCCTATCCACCTGTCAAAGAGCCCTAGAAACCAATCCTAACCACATATTCATCTCCCAATGACGTAACATAGCATGTGAACAAAACCAAAGACAACCTCATAATCATCATATTACCCAAAGGAGCATCTTCGCATAAAATGTACAAGCTTGAACATAATTCATAGAAAGTAGACTCCTAACATTCTTTGTAAGACATAACAATATGGTTACACAACAAGTGTTGATATTTCTTCTTCATCTCTTCCTCGGCCTCCCAAGTGGCCCCTTCCACTTGTTGGTTTTGCCATAGCACTTTCACGGAGGTAATCTCTTTATACCTCAACTATTGGACTTTTCTATCAAGAATGGCAACCAGGATCTCCTCGTAAGTCATTTCTTTATTAAACTCAATAGTGTCTACCGGAATAATGAGTGGTGAATTCCCAAATCACTTGGTTCAACTGGGACACATGAAACATGGGATGAATGGAGGACAATGATTATGGAAATCAAGCTCATAGGCTACTTGGCCTATTTTATTCAAGATTCTACAAGGCCCAATGTGCACTGCACTCAATTTACCTTTATACAAAAATCACATAACGTCTTCATGGAGAAAATCCTAAAAACACGCATTCACTTCCTCCCACTCCAAATCTCAGTGACGAATATCCAAATTGGACATTTGGCGATTCTCAGCCTCCTCCAATTTATTCTACGGTGTGTTTGAATGAATATGACCATAGAGTTTCCTACCCAATGTGCTTGATCATGGAATGATACTTCTTCTTTTGACATGTTTGAACCTATAACCCTAGCAAGTTTTTGATGCAAATAGGAATGGTAGGGTACGAGATTGAGCTGGAATAATTTAAGAATCCACCAATGTGCAGAGCAGAGGCATTTCTAGAAGTTATATACTAAGAGGTATGAAGGTTACTACCAATAGCACTAGTATGGTTGATCATTGTGACACATCATTGATTAGATTGACTGAGACCTAGAGTTAACTAGTACATATTGATAATCTGGGAACCATGTACATGATCTTAAGATGTAAAAGAAGCAAGTTGTGTAGCTATGTGATATATAGGAGGCATGTCTGGGAGGATAAAGACGTTAGTATCAGTTATTCTTGGAAGACGATTAGTTATGAAAGCGATAGTAGCAATTATTTTATGCCTTATGTGCCTTGTTCGACAATGGTAAGTCTTAAGGAGAAATAGCAAAGTACGTGACACCAGGTGCCTCCTTGAGTGTATGGAAAATCAATTTGAATTCGGAATGGGATGATCTTTGCACCATGAATACGATAGGTTTCTCACAAATGTACTAAACCGCGTTTTGACCTAGCGGGATTTTGACATAAGGAATCTATGCTCTAAGCCTGTGAGTTTGAAAGTAAAGAGGTTGAGCACTTTGAGGTTATCACCCTAGGAAATTAACCCTCCCAATAGACGGTCCTATACGGAAGGACTAGCAATATGATAGACTTGTCCATCAAACTAATATGTTCATGATATGTGCCCAAACCTGGAACATCCACCTGAATTGGGGAAGGAAAGGTTGTGGTAAGGCTATTTAAGTTCAACCACACACGAATGAAGCCATGCATCTAGGATATATTAATATTGGGGTGGAATCATGCATGGGTTGGAGAGGTTCTAATGGTTAATATGATGCTCTGGGGAGAAAGGCAAATGATAAACCCTTGTCCACCTAAGGATGTGGAAAGGTAAATGATAAACCCCTGTCCACCCAAGGATGTGGAATGTTAAGGATAGTAAATTCTCCACATATGACAATGTTCATGACATGGCAAATGATCCTAGAAGCGGAGTGTTAAAGATAGTGGAACCCAGGGAAATATTGTAGAGTAAATGGGGAAGGTTTGCGAGTGTTTGTAATGAGCCCACAATAGGTTTGTGACTTGGCAAGTACCTAGATGCCAAGGAGAGACATGACATGCAAGAGAAACATATGTGATGCTATAGTAACCCTAAAAGTGCATTTGGACGTGATAGAGATCCCCTTAAGAATCCTACAATAAGGGGAGTGTTAAAGCGACTCATGGAAGGACGCGCTCTCTCATGGTTATCCCAACAAGTGTCGGGAGACTAGCGCATTGATTTTACTAACTAAGGAACATAGTAAGAACATGTTGCAGAGGTGGAAAGAGAGAATGAACACTTGTTATGAACTGGACAAAATAACTCTCAAACTACAATACAAGGCCACATCATGGGCAGCAACAATACTAGGAACGAGGTGAGTTACTTACTGAGGAATGATCTAGGTGGACTAAAAGTTATACTGATATGGGCAAACAAAAGATCTTCATATGACGAATCAGTGAGGATCTAAAATTTCGGAGAAACCTTATGCGGACAAGTGACCCTTTCGATTGACATGTACACATATGATAGGTGCTAAGATATGCTCTTATGTTACTATATAGTGAAAAGGGTTCATGATAATGTTCACAAAGGGAGTAAAGTGATTGCTCAGACCACATGAGCCACATACACAGGAGAGAGAGGGTGGCTCAAGAAAGATCTCAACACAATGTTGCTTTACATTAGATTCGATGCCATTTAGGTATATATTATGATAGGCGTGCACAAGTGAGCAAATGTTATCTACTTGAATCAGAAGGTTCTATAAGAAATTCATCAGGTATAGCCTTTGTTGAGAATTTCAGGAATCAAGTGGGAAGTATTAACCTAGAGTTATAACTCAATTCAAGGAAATCATTATAGAACTCAATTCCTCAAGAGGTTGTATGTAAGAGAATTGTGGTAAAGAGGCTTCATGAATAATGCATCTCATTCAAAAAGTAGGTACATGCAATGTTATGTGATTCAGTGTCTTGTTAAGACTATATTTAAGTTGGCTCTTCAATATAGATGTACATATATGAAAAGGAAAATTATGTGGTGTTCATAGTATTGTACTAAGGATTGACTTACTTGGTGACTTTAGGTTGCCAGGGCAGTGCCTTAACTGATGCCCCTCGGCTCCACACCCATAACATGCATTGGTATAATAGTGGCATACCTCGAATTACATCTCCTACACTTCCCGCAACGAGGATGAGGTCCGCTAAGCTGACTCGCCCCACTGACCTGATTTTTACCCTTTTTTCATATATCATAAGCATCCCCCTATCCTTCCTCCAGGCCCCCAAGGCAGGAGTAACAATCTCTGTACCGATTTGTTGTGTGGGACTTTGGAATTTCCCAAGCCTACCACCCCTAAAACTCTCCTGAGCATTCTTTCGACACGACGCCAAATATTCCCTCCCGCATGGCGGGCGGACTGGGCTGGGTGTGCCCAACCTAGGGCATTTGTTCTACTTGTGCTCCCTCTTTCCATAACTATAACATATTTCAAGAATCATCCAACATATCCCCAAGTGGCGCTTCTTACAAATCGAACAATTCGGCTAATGGGTACAAACAACCCACTTTTGTTTCCTAGGTGCTCGCACCACATGATCCGGTGGCGTGGTGACATAAAAGGAAACAAGGGCATTTCCCCTAGAAACTAATTCTTCCAATCCCTCCACGGCTCGAACCATTCTCCCAACAAACTCTTGTGCAATCTCCCCCAGATTTAATAACGGGGTCACTCCCTCTCACTGCTTCGAACTCAAAGTCTACTCATCTGGAAAAGGAGACATGATGAGGAAATTAGCTTCCTATCTTGAGCTCTATCGCACGATCTAGAGTATCAAAGAAGGGTGACATTCCTAAATGTCCAAGTAGCCTCCTAGTTATAGATGTGGTCGACAACACACCGATAAGAAGGACTCTACTAGACATGGCTCCGAGACATCCAAGGATACTTTAAAATCTTAGGCTCTGATACAAAGCTTGTCACGCCCCGACATTGGGAAGCACGATCGGTGCTCGATCGAGACGTCCTATTCAAGCCAGCCTAGTTGATGCCTTCTACCCAACCTTACACATGAACAATTTAATAATCAATAACAAGAAATAGATATGAGAAAAGTAAGGTGTACCGCATCCTTTATCCATTACTTATAGAAGCTTCATTTACAATTTCCAATATATTACAAGTTCATAGTTATGAGGGAATAACATGTTTGACAAATACAAGTATTTCTAGTTCATTACCCCAAATCAAACACCACCCACAACATGTCTACGGAGCCTCTAAGTATAACAGAAGAGTAGTATGAAATTGCCGGTGACAAGGCCCCAGATATACCTCAAAACACAATGTACAATGTCAAGCCACATAAAGCCTCAGAATAGAGTAGGGCTCACCAAAATCAGCTAAGTAGAGGGTAACCGCTAACGAGGATCAAAGTCTCCTGCTCAGGAACCACCTGCATCCATTAAAGATGCAGCGCCTCCGGCAAAATGAGCATTAGTACATATGGAATAGTAATAATATGTAAAGCTAAATACCCTCTCATGAAATAGAATGCCAACATAAAAAAGGAATAATCATGAAAGCAACAAGGAAAAACCAATGATATCCAAATGCCAAGTTAAAACATAACAATTTTCAAAATAAGAAATTTACATTTTTTGTTGGGAGATCATTAGCCTCCTATCATCACACCATACATGAGGCATGGAGTCTGATCACAAACTCGATCGACTGAGCCATCTCTCCACAAATCAATGTGGTTTGACATGGTGATATGAATGAAATATGATAGCTAGAAGGAGGAACCACCATGCGCGAGACATGGCATCCCATCACCACCCGATCGGCTAGGTCGTCTCTCCACATATGCCGTGTGAGTCGACATCCAATCCAAGGCCATCAACAATCTCATCCCAATTAAGGGGAATAATCTCAACACATAAATCTCATCCCAATTAAGGGAAATAATCTCAATCATCTTCTACACTGGTACGTGTAGTTTCAGGTGTGGGCCGTTACAACCCACCCTTCCTCGACTCGCTAATAATACTCCCAAAAATACTTATTTTTGTATGTAAAGGAACTAGAAACATAAACTCATTCATCTCATAACCTTTCATACCATCTATAGCTTCATTAGCACATTTAACAACTCACAACATCATTATTTCATTGGCTCTCTTGGCCATACATAAAGTTCTTCATTCATGGCACGATGGCCGTATTTCATAATTAACACTTTTATTTCATTACTTTCAAAGATCGTTATCATAAAAATCAACATATAGAATATTCCGAAAATCATAACTTTAAGTTCATTAGCAATGAAAGCTTTACACACAATGGATTTCTTTCCAAAGAATGGAGCAAAATGACTGGCAATCGAAGCACAAGTTAAGATCATAAACGAGTAATACACCATTTATTCTTGAAATACTTTTCCCAAAGAGAAATGCACAGTTTTAACTCATGAGTATGCAAGATCTCAGAACACATTGGAAATACTTACAAAGGAGAGCATGGTGATTTACGATTGAAACATGGATTCAAATCATATGCATTAATTTCAACAACCATATTTAAACATTTTCCCACTAAGGGGAGATTAATATGATAAGGGAAATATGAACATGGCTCAAGTTCATAGGCATTTAGGAAAATCAATTATCGGAAGCAATTCGGAATAGTAGGAACAGGAGTTTGAACAAACCACATTTGGAACTTACGAGGAACTCATGGATTCCGATTCTAGAAAGGGAGTTTAGCTAACATACCTTGATTCAGCTCTTTAGTGATATTAAAACCTCCCACTACTCTTATAACTTCAATCTACATCAACATAATTTAATTGGACCAATATTAGTAAAACTTTCCAGATTTTAGGTTATTTAGGAATTTTATCAAACATAGCATTCTACTACCTATAGTAATGGTGTTTCTTCATCCAACAATATCTCCTTCCCACCAACAAGAGATAATACAACATACTTTGTGTACAAACAACCTTCTTTGGCACCCTTACAATCATCAATGAACTCACATCCACCCAATTTTACTAATTAGCTCATTACAAAATCTCTACAACACCCAATAATCTAGGTTAAGCACTTATGGCTTCCAATCACCATCCCATAAGTGAAAATACTTATTTCTTGCTCATATATTCACTAACAATCCATGCATGTAGGTTTTGGGGTGAAGGATTATCTCCTATAGCCAAAATCTTTAAAGCCAACCTCTCGGGTGTTCATGGGATTTTGAAGAAATCCTATGGAATTCAAGCCAAAACCCTCTTGTAACTAGTGATTGAGAAGTGAAATCATCATAAAACACTCTTAAAAACTAACCTTAAATGTTTATTGGAAGCCTTGGTCGGATGGGTGATGGAGAGAAAAGCCCTAGCCTTGAAATCCTTTTATTTTCTCTTTCCCCGTTCATGTACTTTTATATTGCAGAGGACCTCGCGGCGCGCGCGAAACGTGAGCTATCACTGCTCAAGAAATATTTCGTAGCGCACGCTGAGCGTGCGTTACAGACTAAATTTGCTGGTTTATTCCTTGCAAACTCTGTTTTCCTTTCATGCGCTGAGCGCACGTTAGTGCCTAAATGCGCTATTTTTGCTAATTTCAACCAACTTTTCAAACTTTATGTTTCTACTCCCTTTTGATATTTTGACACTCCCAACCACCTCAACTTGAACTATACATACATTACCATGTTCTAATCACCACTATCCCCTAATGTGGGTCCGCACGAACTACGAGATTGACTCTATTACTCTCTTAAACTTACATAAATAGCCCAAGTCAACTATACAAATTTATCGGGCTTTACACGCCTGGTCTCGCCAAATTCGCATAATAATATTCCCGCCTTGTCTTGCCACATGCGCAAATCCACATATATATAGCCCGTCTTATCATGTTGCATATACAGATATCAGTAATAACAATAGCATGGACAACTCACATATGAACACCCTTACAATCCTCTCAACAATATCACGTGATCCAAAAATATAACAACACAATATAACAACTCGCACCACATGTGACCATATGCCACAACATTTCTTAAAACAATTCCAAAATCACAACCATACATAGCCCTCGGATCAACAACACGGAGTGTAATAACAACAACAATAACACGAGAGTACGACAAGTAAATCAGCACAAGAATTACAAACAACAAAGAAACGGAAGGACAAGCTCACAATGAATGGTATGACAAGTAATGATGGTTTCAAATAAGAATAACTCAAGAATAGGAGACATAACATGTAACAATATTCCAAGTAAGAGTAACCCAACAATAGGAGAGATAACATATAATAATGATTCCAAATAAGTACAACTCAATAATAAGAAATATGACATAAAACAATGACTTCAAATAAGAATAAGTCAACAATGGAGGAGATATCAATAACTTCAATTAAGGATAATCAACTACGGTAGAGATAACATGGCAATAAAAGAGGTAACAACTTCAATTTAGGCATACAAAAGTATATTTGGCAATAAAGGGTAGAGCATGAACCAATCAACTTCAAATAAGATACGTAAGGATAAATTTAGCAATGGAGGATTTAACATGATAAGACAACTTCATTTTAATGTATATAAGAACCTAAGAGTCTAAGCCGGTCAAATTTCCACATATAAGCCGTGTACACACTCGTCATCCCGTGTACACACTCGTCACCCCGTGTACATGTATTTCATGTAGTTCAAATAGTGCAACCAAACCAAGCCTTATAGGATAGTTCCCCACAAGACGTTAGGCAAGATACTTACCTCAAAAGCCCTCGATCAATACTCAAAAATAGCTTTTTCCATTACAATTCACCTCCGCTCGGTACAAATCTATCCAAAATCGACTTAATAAAGTTAAATATTGTAAGAGAAATATTCCAATAAATATAGCTATAATCTTTACACAATTCCTCAAAAGTCAAAATTCGGGTCCAATGGTAGATTTCGACTACCCATGACCCCACGAGTTCATGTATGTGATTAGTTTTAAAATTTGAGTCCAAATCGACTCTCAAAACTCCAATTCTTATATTTCCAAAAACTTGACAAAGTTTCACAAATTTTCATTTTGATTCACATGATTTTGATGTTAAAATTTAAGATATATTGATAGAATATGATTATAAATAGATTAGAATCACTTACCCAAAGTTTTGTAGATGAAAATCTCTCTTCAAAATTGCCTCCTATCGAGTCTAGGTTTCCAAAATATGAAAATGAGGCTAAACATCTCGCCCCTCAGCTGTTTGTCCGGTCGCATGTGTCGTAAATGTGACCTAGGGTTCGCAAATGCGAGGAAATTATCGCAAAAGCGAAACCCTTCCCATCCCTGTTGTCATCGCAAATGCGATGTAAAGTTCGCAATTGCAAACATGGGACATTTCGCAAATGCGACCATAGAGATCGCAAATGCGAACCAGCTAACCCAGGCAACCCCCTCGCAACTATGAACATTGGTTTCGCAAATGCGATCCTAGAAGACTACATCTAACATCGCAATTGCGATCCAAAACTCGCAAATGCAAGACCTGAGGCATCTGATCACACCAACAATTTCCAATCTCTTCCAAACATTCCAAAACGTGTTCGAAACTCACCCGAGCCCTCGGGCCTCCAAACCAAAAATCAACACAAGTCTAAAAACATAACACGAACTCGTTCGCACGATCAAATCATCAAAATTACATCCGAAACCACGAATCGGACCTCTAAAACACATAAAATCGACATGAAACTCAAGAACTTCTAAAATCACAACCGCGCGTCTGATTCCTATCAAATCAACTCGGAATGACGCCAAACTTTGCGGACAAGTTCCAAATGACGAAACAGACCTATTACAAGTTGCGAAACAGAAATCCGAACATGATCGCTATGAAGTTAACCTACGGTCAAACTTCTAAAAATTCTAAGCCTTTTATTTGCCAACTTCCGGCAAAATAACATAAATCAACTTACGGACCTCCGAATTCTATTCCGGACATACGCTCAAGTTCAAAATCACGATATGAACGTATCAGAGCCATCAAAACACCGTTCCGAGGTCGTTTTCACAAAATTCAAACCTCTGTCAACATTTTCAACTTAATCTTCAAATGTGAGAATCACTCATCAATATTCATCCCTAAATAACTGAAATTCAAATCCGACCATGCACGCAAGTCATAATACACAATGTGAAGTCATTCAAATCCCTAAACCACTGAACGGATCGCTAAATCCCAAAACGACCAGTGATCCTCTTAAACAAATGTTCGTCCTCGAACGTGTCAAGAATCTTTCCCAAGCCATCAAATCACTGTATAAACTCACCTTGCACATACTCACGGGTGATCCCACCTCACCCAAAACCACATAAAATCGACAACATCATATCAATCGAATGTTTTTCCTTCTACTCATGCTGAAAAGCCTTAGAGTTAGATTTCCACAACTAACAAGTGTCCTATTATCACACAAGCATACCATAAAATTCTCAACCAGCTACACAACTCATGCATACACCAACAAGGTATAGCCACACGACATAACACATCATCCATATGCCCATTGAAATAACTCTGACAACAATAACTGCCCATTACCAAGCCCGGTACCGACAAACATACCCATATCGACTAGAACCATGTTCCAAACCTTCACAACACTGGAAATAATGCAAGAACATGCGAGACCCATAACTACTCATCCGATCAACAAGACACATAGAACACCACACGGGTACATATATCATAATCCAAACCCAACAAGCACAACTCAAATATGATTGAATATGAAAAGAGGAACACATGAGAGAACCGTCAAACAAGCCAAAAAGGCACAACTCCCCACCGATACCATACTGTGGATCCAATCCACAAGGAAGAAGAAAGACACATGCAACAACCACAACAAATCTAACCTTAATATGACCTCACCGCGACATATAGCCCAGCACAAACACACCTATCTACCAAGAACACATGGTCCCCATCCTCTACTCGGAATCACGAGTAGGGTAAACATCTAAACAACTAAACTATTCTACTAACTCAGCCTCGTAGAACCAGAACCACAAAACGTAATAACTTCCCATACCTGTAGAGCACCTAAACCATAAGTCGGGCCAAACCATTTGGAGATCACATCAAATCCTACCGTATTTAACTAATAGAAAGTCCACCCAAGTCTCATGACCTACCATAGCAACCGAACCAGAATGATAGACACGAGCATTATAATAAAATTCTCAACTGGCGTGAACATATAAACAAAGTACAAGAATCACAAAACACAACCATATCTGAAGCAAGGTATAATGAATCTTACCAATAAATGGGACCAGATCGAAGTAACACAATGCATCTCTATACTCAACTGAAACCATACTTGTAAGGGCATCATCTGGTGCATCAGCCTCTGCCCAACCAGGAAGAGCATAACAATGGGCCCGACCTCCCCCTCTACGGTGACCTCTACCCGCCTAACCTCCACCCCTAGCTGGCGGTGTATGTATAGCAGCAACTAGAGTAGAACTCATAGCTTGAATACCAAGCTTTGACACAACTATCCGGATTTTGGGACAATCTCTTACCATGTGGCTAGTATCTCCATACTCAAAGAAATCTCTCCGCTGACGTGGCTATGGAAGCTATCCGGTACGGGTACTTTGGGACCCATAGATATCTAAAACACCGCGTGAATCCTGAAGTGCAAACTAAACTGGGTGACCCGCAAAACCTCTACCATGACGTACCCTGCCTCCAAAATAGGGATCGGTAGACCTTTGCGGTCCATGAGGCCCCTTAGCCTCCTTGCCCTCTCTCTCTTGTCCTTGCATGCCCTCTAATCGGCGAATGATCTCTACCACCTGCTGAAATGGAACATCTATCTCCAACTCCTGAGCCATGCTGAATCAGATACCATAACTGAGCCCCTCAATTAACTTGTGGACTCACTCTCTAACTGTAGAAACCAAAGCAGGTGCATGCCTGGAAAAATCACTGAATCTAACAGCATACTCTGACATAATATCCTGGCACAGCTGCTCGAACTCCGCGCGCCATGAATCCGGAAGGGTCTGGGGAACAAACTCTCTCAAGAACATCTCTAAAAACTGAGTCCATGAAAGTGAAGCTGCATCGGTTGGGCTACCTTCCTTGTAAGCCCGCTACCACTGATACGCTGCTCCCAACATGTGGAATGTAGTAAAATCAACCCCGCTCATTTCCAGAATACCCATGGTGTAGAGAATACGATGACACTTCTCTAGAAAACCATGTGCATACTCTGAAGCTAAGCCACTAAAAGTAGGAGGATGATACTACTTGAATCTCTCAAGTCTCTGTAGCGCCTCCTCAGATGCCCCTGGCCTGACCTCAGGCTAAATCGGAATAACAGGCTGTGCTGGCATGACACCTGAAACCTGGCCAATATGGACTTGCTGCTCTGGAGTATGGGCGGCGGGAGTTTGAGCTCCTCCCATGGTCTGTGAAGTAGCTGGTGCAACCAGAATTAATCACACCTGAGCCAATGTACCAAACATGCTCAGGAATTGCGCTAAAGTCTCTTGTAGTCCCGGGGTAGCAACGGGCGCCTCCGGTGCCTGTCCCCTAATCGGAGCTACTGGGGGCTCCTCAGCTGCTGCTCTGGCAGGTGCTCTAGCTGTAGCACGTGCTCCTCCTCGGCCTCTGCCTCTACCCCAACCCTTAGCAGCACAGGCTCTGGGGGAAGCGTCATCAGTAACTATAGCTCGTGTTCTCACCATCTGTGAGAGAATAGAATGAGAAAGGCTCAAACTCCGAAATCAATAAACTCGCATGATATGAATGAAATAAGTAAGTTTCCTAATAATTCCATAGCCTCTCGAAGATAAGTACAACCGTCTCCATACTGATCCGCAAGACTCTACTAAGCTCGCCTATGAATCATAACACCTATGAACCTAGAGCTCTGATACCAACTTGTCACGACCCCAATTTCCCTCCGTAAGATGTCGTGATGGCACCTAGTCTCTAAGACTAGGTAAGCCTAATATGCACAAAGTATAGCATGAGTACACCTAACCTCAGTGAAGTAGTGACGAGGAACAGTCAAGACACCTACTAGACATAATAACATGTACAAGTATGAATGTGAAACTAATAGGGAACAATATCAATATAAAGCTAAGCATGGTAGAAATGACAACCAATACTCGTAATAGAAAACTAGAAGCAACAATTAGCAACAAGGAACAAATAGATAATAACGCCGAAGAATAAGCTGAATACAATTAAAGTCCGGTGAAACCAAGTAAGGAGAAACAGTAACAACCCAATAAACAACCTCTTTCACACAAATTTTATACAAGAATTTTCCCGAGGTGTTACACATCATAACCACAATTCGCGGGTTCCAAGTCACGAACCCTAATCACTTGGCATCCTGTGCCCACATAATTCACAATCGCACGGACAAGTCACGTGCTACACGGACAACTCACGTGTCAATACCATTAGTACCTCATATCTGCACGGATAACTCACGTGCCAAGAGAGTGACAATATCTCATATCCGCACGGACAAGTCACGTGCTAGCAACAACAATACCTCATAACTGCACGGACAACTCACGTGCCAACAACAAAAATATCTCATATCCGCACGGACATCTCACGTGCCATTACTACAACTTTCACACAGAAGGCAAGTATACGAGAATACATATAAATGGTCAATAAACATTAGAATTCATCTTCTTAAACAGATATGAGTGAATAATTACGTGTATGCTTGTGCAAGTGTTCTATCCCAACTCGAGTCATCAAATAAGAGCAGAGACAATGAATGGCACATAGGAAACAACACAAAAAACGTAAAATGCATGACTCACACAAGGTAGGTGTCACACATCCTTTTTCCGAAGATAAGGAGTTTTTCTAATTAAAGTGACATTATTTGAAATGGGATGATTTTATTTTTATTTTTAGAGTCGCCACTCGGAATTATTTAATTAACGGTATTTCGAATCACCAAATTTAGAATCTCAATTCAAGGAAGTTTGACTCTATTTATGATCCACGAATACAGAAGACCGGGTAAGGAATTTTGTTAACACGGGAGAAGGTGTGAGACACTTCCGGATTTCGTGGTTTTAGCACTGTCGCCTAACAAATTATACTTAGTTTGATTAGTCTGAATTATATACGTCTTAAGGCCTTTTATGCATTTTTAAACCTTTACCGCCTTTGATATACATTTTAGGCGCTCATGGAATTTATTTAAACAAGTCACGATATCGCGCACTTGTTATTTTCGTACACATCGCAAATCACGTCACGTAAAATAATACCTGTGATTCATACCATGTTTATTTTAATTATTTGAAGTTGGAGTCAAGTCGCGTGAACGCGCACTTGAGTTTGGAGTTTTGTATCATGGCTATGCCACATGAACCATATCCATAGTCACAATGATTTATTAATAAACGCGCCTAAAGCAAACTATACGAATGTTCATAAGTGATTATCTCCCTAAGTTTGGGATGGATGTGAAGGTCATCAGTTATGGATTTATTTTGTGCAAGAATTGGAATTGGTTTTGGTGATGATATAATCCAACTACTCTTCAACGTACGCATGTATGAAGCACAAATGTATCTCAAATGATATACAAAAATACAAATCAACATCAAAATGAGTTTACAAATCCAGCATTTGCTTATCTTAAAGATGTGTTTAATAGTTAGTACAACCAAAGCCCTATATGAACATTACAGTAACAACTACTTCCAAGAAAAATCGCTCCAGCTCAATGTTCCTACTGTTTCGCATACACTCGTCTTCAACCACTGTGTTTGGATTCAAGCTTTAACGAATTACTTGACCCTCCTAATGATTCAGATGTGATTCATAAAAACTATATTTTATAGACTCAACTTAAAGCTCGTAGTAATGAAATCACAGTTTTCTTACTGCTCGGAGTCTATCTATATTCAATATTTCATGCAAACTTTAATTTAAAAGAACAGGAGAACAAATTCAAATATCAATCGGTAAATCCCTAAATAGAACAACATGTATCTAATGAAACAAAATATAATTATATGTGAATTTGTAAAATACATATGAGAATTATACACATCAATTCATATAATGTAACAGCAGAATAGATAATATCAGTAATCAACAAACACTAAGTAACAAACATTTCAATAAACTTTTCAGCTTGTATGTATTAAATTTTGAGCACACACTAAGTGAGAGATTAAAGGAATACCTAAAATGCAGAATCACAATGAGAATGCCAATAAAGGCTAGATGATAAATGTAAGAAACTCAGCAGCGCAGATCCAACAGAATCAACACACAACAACCACAAATTTGAGCTTTGACAGCTTGTAGAAATCCAAGAAGAAAAGAAATTGAGCTTTGAAATCAATTCTTTTCAAATCTCCATTAAAAATTCCAGTTTTTCTTTCTGTTTTTTTAGCTTTTGATTTTCATATATGGGTTTTGGTATTTTCTAGTTTCTACTAGATGGCCTAGGTGTGTGTGAGAATGAGGAGTGAATGAGAGCGGAAAAGATGAATCTCTTATCTGAGTGGTAAGAGATATATATTATGTACGAGGGATCATATGAGAGAGTGAGAATTGTGTGTATGAGGGTGGGTGCAGATGAGAGAGTGAAGGACAGGGGGCAGCTAGGGTTTGGTCATTTAGAGAGGGGGTCCGTTGTTCTTGGATTGGAGGGGATTGAGGTTGTTTTAGTGAGTGGGGAAGGGATAACGACGTTGTTCCTGGGATGAACGGCGTCGTTTGGGAGCTGAGCTAGGCGGGTCGGGTAGACAGGGGTTGGCTGGGGCGGATTTGGCAAAGACTGGGCCTAAGTGTTGGCCCAGTTCCGATTTTGAGCTCAAACAAACCTTCTCCTTTCTCTTTTCTTTTTCCATTTTAGCCACTAATTAACTAATATAATATTGAAAACTTGAATTACACAATTAACCTATTACATGAATTATCTAACAATTAAACTAATTAATTTGTGGATTAACCAACTTAATTAATTTGAACCTAAAATGCAAAACAAACTAAAGTATTTTTGTATTTTAATCATGTATTTATGCCCTTAAAACTACGAATAAAAATCTAAAAATGCAAAGATAAATAATAAAATATCTTTGATGGTTTTAAAATATTCCTAATGATGCAAATGATCTATTAATAAAATAAAATGCAATCAAGCACACAAATAAAATTCCTATAATATTTGTGTAAACAATTCATAAACAAACCCTAGCCGCCGAAAAATGCTCTCTACATAGGCGACAAACAAGAACAGTAACTAAACAGACAAAAATGGTAGCGTCTCCTTCGTCCGGTGGTGAAAAGCCACCAGACCAAACCCAACAAATGCGTAACAACACTGCGCACAAACCCAGGTAGGCACATCATTTTTTTCCCATCTGCTGAAGAAATCAACAATGGCGGAAATGGATGCTCACCAAAAAATCACCATGAGATAGCAAATATACACTGCAATGTCACTGCGTCAAAACAACTTATTGAAAGCCATGGAGATTACTCAACACATCATTTACAATCAACCCACAAAGTCTCAGACCACATCACAACAGGAAACTTCGATTCAGAACAGGGGAACAATGACGACAAACAGTGGCTGGTCTCGAATGGAGCTACAGATGACCAAGTTTGTCAAAACCAATGCCAATCCGCTACAATTGATCTGGATATTGATCCCAACCCCTCAAACAACAACTACGATGAGCAATTCGTTACAAAATGGCAGAACCCAGTATGCGCAGAATCTCATATGCCATCTGTTCGATGAAATGCCAAGGTCAGTTTTGATGTCAATTTTAATGAATAGATGAATGGTTGTGCTTCATAAAGTCATATTGAGCTTAGTCGTCATGACAATTCAATAGAACAAATACAAAAAGAGGTTGACAAAAAATCGACACCTACAGCAGCAACCACATTGCTAGCACATGTTGCCCCTGCTAATACTAATGTGCAAGCTGTGATTGAATTGGATAGAAAAGATTCAATGCCAGTTGGTGGAATTCATCGGAATGTTCAATTTCAATTGCATGTTGATAACCTTTCTGCGCGACTAAATATTGCCCCTAATGCTGTGATGTTAAATGACTGTAATGTTCCTGCCCATTCAATTGGACAAGGATCATTTGAGCAGTCTCCTGATAAGAAAGACAAAGCTGTCAAATCAACTCCTACTGATCAGGTATATCCAACCCCTTCTTCAACAACATTAATTCATTCACGTAATGTCTCTGCAGCTCATCTGACCAAAGAAAACCAGTCTTTAACGGCAAATAGAGCTACCGAAGCACACCCTCAACTTGCTCAAATAACACCTCCATCAACCTTTCCTAAAATATCTACTAACTTTGACAAACTTCCATCTACTCAAAACCAAATGTTAGCTACAAGCCAGCACCAGAACACCAGCAAACCTAGCTTAAAGCCAAAAGAAACTACCCTTCAAGACAAACCACAAAATCAAGTAATCTCTTCAACACCTGAATACACAAACTCAAAGAACTCATCCAACTCAACTCAACTAAAAAACCCTAACACCTATAAACTACCAGCAGCTTTTAACCAAAATACCCAACCTCACCATATTATAATAGATTCCCATCCCAAGCTTATAGCTACGACTGCCCAGCAAAATAAAACTAGTAACTACCCTGCTCCTCCACCACCTACTATCACTCAATCTCTAGCTACAAAGTTAAGAGTTAGGCAAGTTTCAGAGATAACACCAATAGAGTTCACACCTCCCAGAATCACTACCAAACAGGGCCAACCAGTTGTTATTTTTACCAGGACACTTTATATGGTCACATTGGCTAACAGATGCCAATACACAACTGTGGGAAAATTCCTTAACATGATGCCTAGAATGAAAAAAATTAGGAGAAGCTTCATAGCACAAACAGAACTCAGAGGAGGAGTTAAAACAGCTCATTTCAATGCAAGAATAGTCTACATTGACTTAGACAATGAGTATGATAACACTACTGTTTGAACAAAATCATTCATGTTCATCCAAGGTCAAAGAATGGAATTACAAACTTGGACACCCAATTTCAATCCAAATGAGGATAATCCTATTATCCCTGTTTGGATAGCCATTCCAGAACTTCCATGGCATTTCTACTATAGGGAAGTACTATCATTACCTTTATCACCTATTGGTAAGGTACTCCATCTAGACTAGCTTCAATGCAAAAAACAAGGGGAAGTATTGCAAAAGTCAAGATGTAGGTGGATTTGACTAAGGAAAGGCCTCATCATGTTTGGCTGGGATTTGATGAAGATCAGGATGTGAATGGGGATGGACAGTGGCTGGAAGTAGTATATGAAGATCTACCATATTGCTGCTTACACTACAGACACTTGGGTCATGAAGAGTACAACTGCACTATCAGAAAAATGGAAGAACAAGAGAAGAAGAAAGCAGCAGCAACAACAACAACAACTCACACTGTTAATAATTACCTTACAAACAAGCTAGAGGGAACAACTGCAACAACACATGAGCAAATGGTTTAGGGATAACAAATGATCAGACTTCCAACCAAAAAATTAAGGAACAATGCAAAACTGAGGAGCAACACGGAAGAATAAATCACAAAGTAACTACGCAACAACCAAAAAAAGATAACCATTCCAACGATCAATGGAATCTCAAAAAATGAAGAATTTTAAGGGAATCAACCAGAAAAACAAGCAACAGAAATAGAAACAACCACAACAACAAGCTCTTGAGACACAATTATCTAGACCCTCCTGGCCCTCAGGTGTAATGAACAAATCACAATGTGCTCCACCAAAGCAACTGGAGACTGTACCAGAGGTCATTCAGAATACTGTTGATAGTGCTGATGCTTGTAGTAGAAGACAGATTAGTTCACATGAACCACCTAATGAGATAGGTCACTTTACTGGAATAACAGCTCCTCAGACAGTTCATGAGTCTGCTCAGGTAGGCGGTAACACTAGCATGGTAAACCTACTATCCACTGCTTCAAATCAGGCAAGCACACAGAAAAATAGGGATGCTGGAATTGTCAATAATGTGACTTCTGAATCTGATAGTGAGGGCAGGGACAAGTTCAAAAAAAAACAACAGAAGCATCAAATTTTGGAATATCCAGATAACCAACATATAAGAACTGCTGAAAAATCAAATTCCAATTCTAAAGATGCAGAGCTGACCATAAACTCTATCTCTACTAATACTAGGCAAAATACTTCAGGGACAAAAGCAAATACCATTGACTGGGTTCAAAGGATCTTTGTAATGCATAAGGAAATACTTAATGTGACCCTCAACCACTCATGTCAGGAAATACCATCTCAGCCATTTGTGGACTCACCTAACTCAAATGGAAAAACTACAGGCTCTATACAACTGGAGAGAGGTGAAGTAAGTTTAGAGGCACATACAAGACTAAGACTTGATGATCAAAGAGTTAATTCAATGCCAGCACAAGTTAATGCAGAGGTATCCAGGAAAGCTTTGGATAACAACAAAACTGGGGAACTAGTAGCCAATGTTGAAGGTGCAATGGTAATATTACCAGACAGGGAGCAGGTCAGTAATGCTGATGCAATTACAGATCACCAGATACTTAGGTTATTTTCTCAAAATGTATATGGGAAGGATCCAACAATTGTGTATGAGCAGATAGGGTCAGCCATGATTCCTAGGGAGTCAGCAACAATTGATACACTACCTATGGTAATTGCATCAACCACTGGATCTCCAATGTAGATTCAAATCAATATAGCACTACAATCTCCTGCTCAGATTATGCATGGCATTATTGCACACAAGGAACTTCCTTTCGAAATTCATAAAGCCTTGGGCACTAATGAACAACAAGAAGATAAAGGTGCTGATGATTCTATAGCTGGGAATTTCAAGTATGTGGCAAGGGAATGAGATTTGTCATCTATAACTGCAGCTAAACATGGTAAGAAAGGAAGGAAGCAAACTCATCACAAGGAAAAATAACCTCCAACAAGAATATTGCCCAAGAGAGCAGCCTCCACTACTAGATGATGATTAAGACACTCATATGGAACATAACGTCTGTTAAAACTCAGCAGGCCTTTCAGAGAGTTATCAACATGAAAAGGGAACATAGTTCTTTCATTATAGTGCTCATGGAGCCTTTCCAAAAGCAGAGGCTTATTCAGAACTATTGGAGGAGACTGGGCATGGAAGCAGCAATATCTAACATCAATGGCAAGATATGGCTATTTCTTGATGTTGTGGTCCAGTGGGATGTGGTGATTGACACTGACCAACAACTTACTATCATGGTTTATCATCAAGATATTGAGAAGCACATCATGATGACCTTTGTATATGCAAAATGTTTATCCATGGAAAGATTAGAATTGTGGGATAATCCACACTACCTTGCTAGAGACATGGAATTACCTTGGGTGGTTGGAGGGGACTTTAATGTGATTCTTAATGAAGAAGAGAAGATTGGTGGACTGCCAGTTTACCCTCCAAAATATGAAGATTTTGCCTTTTTTGTAAACTCCTGTGGTCTATTTGACATGGGGTACAAAGGAAGTCCATTCACATGGTGGAATGGGAAACCAAACTCAGAATGCATATTCAAAAGGTTGGATAGAAGTTTTGTTAATGTGCCATTCTAGACTTTATTCCCTAGTACAGAAGTGGAACACCACATCAGAACAGGTTTTGACCATGCACCACTACTGATGAGTAGTGGTAAGCAGACCACTCAAATTGCCAAACCTTTCAAATTTCTGAATTTCTAGACAAAACATGCCTCTTTTATGGAGGTAGTTAGACAGAATTGGCTGGCTGATATCACAGGTGACCCCTTATTGATGTTCAAACATAAACTAAAAAGAGTTAAGATTGCTCTTTCAAAATGGAGCAAGCTCACTTATGAGGATATCTTTAAACAAATAGCTTTAAGAGAAGATGTGGCCAGAGTAAAGGAAATGCTATTTGAAGAAGAACCAACAGTAGAGAATAGAATTGTACTTCAGAAAGCACAATCTGAGTTAAAGAGATATCTGATCATAGATGAGCAGTATTGGAAAGAAAAAGCAGCAATGTCCTGGTTTGTAGAAGGAGACAGAAATACTAGATTTTCCCACAAACATGTCAATGGTGAAAGGCAAAAGCTCCAACTGAAGAGAATCCAGAATCATGATGGTATTTGGATTGAGTCACAAGATCAGTTGGCTGATGCAGCAGTAGAATTTTACCAGAAGCAGTTTACACAAGAAGATGACTCTACATGCTCTAAGCTTCTAAACAATGTACCTCCAATGGTGTCTAGTGATCAGAACATAGAGCTTTGTAGAATTTCTACAATTGAGGAGGTAAAGGCAATAATATTTGCATTGAGTGGTGAGAGTGCAGGTGGTCCAGATGGTTTCACAGGCATTTTCTTTCAAGAAAGTTGGGATATAATAGGGGAAGAATACATGAGATGCTGAAACTGTTTTGTGGAGGAAGTCCTTTGCCTAAGTCTATAACGCACACAAACCTTGTCTTGCTGCCAAAAACAGTACAAGTTCAAACATTCACTAATCTCAGACATATAAGCGTAAGCAATTTTATAAATAAAGTGATATCTAGAGTAGTTCATGATAGGCTGGAAAAGATACTGCCTTCTGTGATCTCTTCCAACCAGTCAGGATTTGTCAAGGGAAGAAGTATATTTGAAAACATCTTATTAACTCAGGAGATTGTTACTGACATAAGGTTGAGGGGAAAACCTGCCAATGTAGTTATCAAACTTCACATGGCAAAGACATACGGTAGGGTCTCCTGGAAGTATTTAATGCATGTTTTGAGGAAAATGGGATTTGCAGAATGCTTCATCAACATGGTGTGGAATCTACTATTCAACAACTAGTATTTTGTTCTAATCAATGGTCAAGCTTCAGGTTTCTTTCACTCAATAAGAGGTGTTAAGCAAGGTGATCCTCTCTCCCCAGACCTGTTCATACTCTCTGCAGAGGTACTGTCTAGGTCTTTAAATAAGCTATTTGAATACCATAGATTCAAGGGCTTTGGCATGCCCAAATGGACTGATCCATTGAATTATTTAGCCTACGCAGATGACACTATAATCTTTGCTTCAGCTGATCCATACTCTTTAGAGAAGATTATAGAAGTCTTGTACAAGTACGAGCACACTTCTAGCCAAATAATCAACAATACAAAGAGTTCCTTTTATATACACTCTACTGTGTCTGCAAGTGTTACACCCCATATTTTCGTACGTAAAATTATGCCATAAGTAAATTGATAAAAGCTCAGAAATGAGATATTACATCTCACATGTTCGTACGTAATAACTTCGTCATAAGTTAATCGACGTAGACTCGGGGATGAGATTATTTTTGAGGTTATACACATTTATTCTACTTATAACACGCGATAAGTAAAGTGCCGTGAAGTTTAAAGGGTTAATGAAACAAAGATAATGAGTTTCGTTGAAAATTGTCGATTTGGAAAAAAAAATTGCCCGAGCTATAATATCCGGTATTTATGGATTAGTGCCATACAAGGTACTATGTGACCATGATAGTAAGATGTATAAGGTATGTTAAATGTGAGTAGTATTTTAAGTAATCTGAGATAATTCCAAATTATGTGGATAATTGGGCAATTATTGGTTAGTGGGAGATTAATAAATTATCAATAATTTGGATAACTTTAAGAGGGAAAAATGTGGTTGCCCCTCCCTTAATATTTAGATGACTCTTAAAGTCATACTATTATGTGGCAAAGTCTAAAACGTGAGTCACACATCCACTTTCAAGAAAAGAGTTACAAGTCCATTCTTAATACATTCATTTTTAAGAAAGCGATACATATCTTTCTAACCTATTAGAGAGTCTCAGCCAAGAACGTTACTATACAAATCACTTTCTAAGAACATAGCAATGTTAATTTATTTTCCAAATAGCAACATTGTTGCTAAGTTCTTAAGGAAAAGTTTCGGCCAAAATTTTCTTTGCATAGCAACGTGATTGCTTCGAGCTTTTCATACGATTTGCTCCGTGTTTTGTCGCAATTAATGTATGTTTGAGGATTGTCAAGAGAATCGACTCAAGTATGTTAAGGATATCCCTTATTTATTTTTCGCATGATCTATACGACACAAACGAAACGAGCAAATGCACAACTTCCATAAATTACTCTATTCGTAGAAATGCTAGAGATGTGTATATTCTTATTCTCCCATAAGTCTTATTATTCTATCGTCTTTTCATGGGTCTCAGAAAATACGTAAGTTGATAACGTCTATTTCATGATATTAATCAGAGGTATAATGGTCTTATGACATTCCGAAAGATTTTATTGACGTACTTATCATGCATTGCATTCATTTACATTGACCCATGACCAGATGGCATTATATACGCATATATATGTATAATATATGTATATGGGATATGAAAAAAGATATATATATATGTATATGGGATATGGAAAAAGGTTACGGCGTTATATACGCACCACCACCTGATCAGCTGGTATACGTTGATGATTTGCCTACAGTGGCCGAAATGATATAATGGGATACCCTCAGAGGCTTGATGATGTTATGAACGCATATACCAATGTATGGTATGACATTTATATGCATCTGCATGACATTATAAAAATGAAATGATTCACAGAGCTATGCAAACGTACATGTCGAGTCTGTTACTCCATGTTTCTCTCATGTCTATTATTTACTGATTTTTATTCCTTACATACTCAGTACATTATCTGTACTGACATTCCTTTTGCCTGGGGACGCTGCGTTTCATGCCCGCAGGTCTCGATAGACAGGTCGAGAGTCCTCCAAGTAGGCGATCAGCTCAGCGAAAGATGTTGGTGCACTCCATTTGTTCCGGAGTTACTTATGTGGTCAGTATGATTAGGACATGTACTGATTAGTATGGCGGGGCCCTGTCTCGACCTTTATGACATTTATGTACTCTTAGAGGCTTGTAGACATATGTCGTGTACGTGAAAGATTGTATGGCCTTGTCGGCCTATGTTTTGAATTTATAAATGATGATGTTGGCCTATTAGGCCCGTATGTCACATGTATATGATGATGTAATAAGAAAGATAAGTTACATTGGTACTCGGTTGAGTATGGTACCGAGTGCCTGTCGCAGCCCATCGACTTGGGCTGTGACAAAAGTGGTATCGGAGCAGTTCTGTCCTAGGGAGTCTACAAGCCGTGTCTAGTAGAGTCTTGTTTATGGGTGTGTCGTGCACCACACTTATAAGCAGGAGGATACAGGGCATTAAGGATTGTCACTCTTTCTTCTTACTCTAGATCGTGTGGTAGAGCTCAGTTGTGAGAACTCAATTTCCTAAACTCTATCTTATTCGTAATAGAACGATGCCTACATCCAGAAAGACAATTGGTAAGAGATATAGCTGTGGAAGAGTTGAGTTAGAGGAACTCAATTTTTGCATCATGCTTATGATGGATAAATATGAGGTATTCAGTAGATCATGTGTACACTAAGACGTGTAAGTCTCTTGATAAGGAACCTTAAGGCAAGAGTATTTATCCACCTTTATGGTGAAAGACAATGAGAGATTCAGAAGATAAATACAAGTTTCAAGAAGTAAAGGAAGCAAGATGAAAAAAGGGTACGAGGTATCCTGTTAATAAAGATTATCATTATTTACCATTCAGGAAGGGAGATATAAGCATTTTGAGTTACCTTCAACTGTGACAAATGTATGAACAATCGGCCACATCGATCTCAGTTATGCCCTATGGGAGCTAACAGACATAGTTTAAGAGAAGGACGAGTTATCAGGATCCGACTGGGGATAGAGTAACCCAAAATAGTTGATGGATTGGTAGAGTTAGTTGACATTTCCGAAGGATAGAGCAAACGTGGTAATGGAACTCCTTGTGAGACACCTCGATGGTGCACCCTAAAATAGTACAACTAGATATGAGTACTACAAAGATAAGCACTGGAAGCCTGAAAGGGATAAATATTACCTTAGTGTGGCTCCCATCCCTGGTAGAAAGAGAATGTTAGGCAATTCGAATAGCCAATCGATGAAGCAAGAGGGGCTAAAAGCAAAAGAATGTTTTGTTCGAGTTTTTATAATAAAGTGATAGACATAAATGTTAGCACAAAAATAAGAAGAGAGTTAATGGAGCAGTATGAGTAAAATGTGGTACATGGATGACAATGGTAGATCAAAAAAGTGATAGTATTACAGAGTCTATAGTCAAGTGAAGGGAAAAACGAGAGATGACAGGCCTTGAGACAACAAAAGAGTATAGGCAATAAAGTCATATCCTCACTTCGAAAAATAAGTTCGTGACTCCAACGCAACTACCGGAAGGAAAAGTTAGACCCCAGAATAATAGAAATCAGTATGAGCTGGTGAACAAGATAAACTAAACATGAATTAGGGACTGAGTGACTTGATAATAGTCAGCATCATGATAATTTCAGATGTGTGTTCCGACGATAATAGAATGGACAACAGAAGACGATTCATGAGAAATTCAGAAAATGGTCATTCAGGAAGACGCTTCCCTAAAGCAAGCAACATGAGCAAAGTTAAGCTTAAGGGATTGTATGTGCCAGTTGCACTAAGTGTCACCATTGCGAGTAAGCAAATTTGTTATTCTTGGTACACAGGATTGCCGCAAGGCGAGTAAGGGTCATTGATGTTGTGAAACGATGCCAAAGATGAAGAGGTAAAACATCTATAGGTAGATCCTCGTGGCTTCAGCTCTTAGTACTCCCCTATAGGGGGAATATGGAGTGATGTGGCATTAAATTGGAATTAAGTTGTTCTAGTGACTAAGGAATGGTAAAGGAAGAATGCGATAAAAAAGAGAGAGGAATGAGATGGCACTTATCCAGAATACTACGATATGCTACGATTCCAGAATACTGTGTAAGCACGTCGCCAAGGAGAGGAAGTAAGGGTTCCTACCCGAGCAGTTATTAATAAATAAGGAGCCAGTGCGAGACGTAAGTTAAGGCAAAGGAAATAACCCAAGAAAGATTACGCGGAATATTGAGATGAGAATGAGCCACCGAGTAGTTAGTAATTGATTAGGAAGAGCCTAGTTATGGCTAAACAGGAGGTTACAGGGGAGTCAGAAGATCGTGTAAGATAATCATAGTAAAACCCAATATAATGAATTCATCCTCGCAGTTATGACATCGTCATCATTGAGAAATATTTAGATAGGAGTTGGGGTAGTTAAAGGTACCATATGAGTGTTACGGAGAAAAAAGAGAGTGCCACTGGGAAGTCAGTCAAAATATCAAGTTCAGAAGCAACCCTACAAGAACAAGGAGGTGGAAGTAAGTAACTATGGATAATTATAGGAAAAGAAGGACATCAAAAGGTCCATCAAGTATACAATGTAATAAGCTCACAGCTTTACAAAAGTCAGAGGATCCTCCCTAAATACTACAATGAAAGACTAGTTGAGGAAGTAAGGAAGAAGGCTTCAACCTAAGCTCAGTAACCTAAGGAGGAAATGGTTGTGTAACAATAGTCTCACTACAAAATTGTATGCACTCCAAAAGAAAGTGGCACCTACCATGGCTAATGAGCGGGGAGTAAAACCAAAAGTAATATTCGAGACCATATGAGTTGCACAAAAAAGTTTCGGCATGCGTGAGAACTCAGATAAGCTAAGTATGCACGCAAAAAGGGGGCAAAAAGACCAGGTAAAGCAATTGCTTACATTTGAAGAAAGTTCAAATAGAACAAAAAGAATTATTCTATTAATGATCAGTCGTAAAAGACTCAGGTATGAGTTAAAAAAAGGATAGAGCCCGGGGCATAGACAAAGGATGGAATTGTTAGAAGATTGTGTCATGGATAGTCCATAGCGCCCATGAAAGGATAAAGTAATAACTAATCCCATGAGCCGCATATCAGAAGATAGTTTAAGCCTACATGAAGGGAAGGCTGATCAGAAGGAAGAGGAAACTAAAGAGTTACATCAACTCAGTAAATCAGGAGTCTGATAATTGGACCAAGAAAATTTTAGACCTCGTGATTGAGAACATTGCAGGATCACTCTTAAATACAAGAGAGATAGTACATTAACCATATTCTATAACGGATCTACGATAAAACCAGTTAGAAGGGTACCAACCTCATAAGAAGTTAGTATGAAGCTCTCACCGGATTGTGTGAGGAGGTGCAAGTATTATAATAGAGCTTCAAGTTGTGGATATGAATTATACCTATATGAAAGGGAGGTTATGAAAGAGATAGAAGACGTGATGCGAGATTTTAAGGTAAGTAAGGTAAAAGTGAACAACGTACAAGATACTTAAATGCAGAAGGTTGGGAATAGTCCGTACTGCGGATAGAAAGCTAAAAGGGTGGGGATTCAGTATCCAGGAATGATAGCGGCGTCGTTAGTGACAAAAGTGCTATTTCTAGGTATAGAGAGGTCCAGTTACGAGAGTAAAGAAGAGTTAGAAATGATGTGATGTCTCGCTTGATGTTCCAGAATAACGCAAGGGAATCTATGGTACAAGCAAGTTGAAGAAAGGTTGCGACTAGTATAAATGAATATGTGTAGGTCGCAAGCTAAAGTATGGTAGAGCGACAAGGTTTTGGAAAGACATGAGTAAGAATAAGGAATGGCAAGTGAGAAGGTTACGTGAATGGATAAGTTATCGGGATTAAGCCCATAAAGACAAAAGAGCTGATGGTTTCTCTAAGTTATAGAAAGTTCAGCCTGAATGAACTCAAATGAGTCTAAGACTAATAGCGTTTAAAAGAGATGGAATGTTGCCCTGGTAGTAAAATGAGGGTATACTTGTGATAAATGAAGGATGACGTTTGGATCTTCGATTGAGTGATGATTTGAAGGGATTTCATGAATTGTACATGATTAAAATACCCACGTAAGTGAGTCACATTGGGATGCTATAAAGTATGGTTATTGAAGTACAGTATCGCCCCTAGGTGGACCAATCTAATTAATCCAGATGTCCCCAATGAGACATGAGCCCTAGCGGCAGTGTTACATAAGAGATCAAGTTAACAGTGGCAGATGATAGATCAATATTAAGGTGAATCAACAATGAATGGACACAAGTCACAATGTATGAGGTGATATTAGGCCGTCATTCTTAAGATGAACAAGTAATGGGGAAGCATTAAAGGACTTAGATTTATACATATGGGATAAGTAACAAAAGTAACCTGGAGTTCGGTAACATACCTCAGTAACGATAAATCAAAGTAAGAGTTATGGTATAATATGACGTACCTAGATGTGGTAGAGTCATACGAACGGATAAGCGGACCTATGAAATAAGATATAACAATATTCGTAAGTTTAAAAAAAAGGGTACCGAGCAAAGAACTTCAAATATACCTATAGATGCCCAGAGGGACATCTTGTCAAGCTCTGTATATGTTTACAAAGTGAGGCCTAGAGATTGGCTAAAAGCAGGAAGGAATAGAAGAGAAGAGTCACAACACTTACAAAGTCAGAGTCATACAGGCTGCATGACAAGAGGTAGCAACAGTTACAAGATTGGAAAGATCTCGATCACAAGTCGTGGTATGAGAAAGAGGACTAAAGGGGGGAATACCCTAGACTTTGGATTTATTCAAAGAACAGTTGCATACATGGCTAGAGGAATATTAAACTATTCGCAAAAGCTATGGGTTATAAGAATAATAAGTGCATCAGTTAACATTCGACGACGAATGTTCCAAAGGGGAGAATGATGTTACACTCCATGTTTTCGTACATAAAAATATGTCATAAGTAAATTGATGAAAGCTCGGAAATGAGATATTACATCCCGCATTTTTGTACATAAAAGCTTTTTCGTAAATTAATCGACGTAGACTCAAGGATGAGATTATTTTTGAGGTTATAAGCATTTATGCTACTTATAACACGCGATAAGTAAAGTGCCATGAAGGTTAAAGTGTGAACGAATCAAAGATAATGAGTTTTGTTGAAGATTGTCGATTTGGAAAAATAAAATGGTCCGAGCTATAATACCTGGTATTTATGGATTAGTTCCATACAAGGTACTACGTGAACATGATAGTAAGATGTATAAAGTATGTTAAAAGTGAGTAGTATTTTAAATAATTTGAGATAATTCCTAATTATATGGATAATTGGGCAATTATTGGTTAGTGGGAGATTAATAAATTATCAATAATTTGGATAACTTTAAGAGGGCAAAACATGGCAGCCCCTCCCTTAATATTTAGATGACTCTTAAAGTCATACTATTATGTGGCAAAGTCTAAAATGCGAGTCATACATCCACTTTCAAGAAAAGAGTTACAAGTCCATTCATTTTTAAGAAAGCGATACATATCTTTCTAACCTATTAGAGAGTCTCAGCCAAGAACGTTACTATACAAATCACTTTCTAAGAACATAGCAATGTTAATTCATTTTCCAAATAGCAACATTGTTGCTAAGTTCTTAAGGAAAAGTTTCGGCCAAAATTTTCTTTGCATAGCAACGTGATTGCTTCGAGCTTTTCATACAATTTGCTCCGTGTTTTGTTGCAATTAACATGTGTTAGAGGATTGTCAAGAGAATAGACTCAGGTATGTTAAGGCTATTCCTTCTTTCTTTTTGGCATGATCTATACGACACAAACGAAACGAGCAAATGCACAACTTCCATAAATTACTCTATTCGTAGAAAGGCTAGAGATGTGTATATTATTATTCTCCTATAAGTCTTATTATTCTATTGTCTTTTCATGGGTCTCAGAAAATACGTAAGTTGATAACGTCTATTTCATGATATTAATCAGAGGCATGATGGTCTTATGACACTCCGAAAGATTTTATTGACGTACTTATCATGCATTGCATTTATTTACATTGACCCATGACCAGATGGCATTGTATACGCGTATATATGTATATTATATGTATATGGGATATGAAAAAAGGTTACGGCGTTATATACGCACCACCTGATCAGCTGGTATACGTTGATGATTTGCCCACAATGGCCAAAATGATATGATGGGATGCCCTCAGAGGCTTGATGATGTTATGAACACATATACCAATGCATGGTATGATATTTATACGCATATGCATGACATTATAAAAATGAAATGATTCACAGAGCTATGCAGACGTACATGTCGAGTCTTTTACTCCATCTTTCTCTCATGTCTATTATTTACTGATTTTCATTCCTTACATACTCGGTACATTGTCCATACTGACGTTCCTTTTGCCTGGGGATGCTGCGTTTCATGCCCATAAGTCTCGATAGACAGGTCGAGAGTCCTCCAAGTAGGCTATCAGCTCAGCAAAAAATGTTGGTGCACTCCATTTATGTCGAAGCTGCTTATGTCGTCAGTATGATTAGGACATGTACTGATTAGTATGGCGGGGCCCTGTCCCGACCTTTATGATATTTATGTACTCTTCGAGGCTTGTAGACATAGGTCGTGTACGTGAAAGATTGTACGGCCTTGTCGGCCTATGTTTTGAGTTTATAAATGATGATGTTGGCCTATTAGGCCCGTATGTCACGTGTATATGATGATGTAATAAGAAAGATATGTTACGTCGGTACTCGATTGAGTTAGGTATCGGGTGCCAATCGCAGCCTATCGGCTTGGGTCGTGACAGCAAGATTGTTCAACACTGTAGGTGCTATTACCAGATTCTCAAGTGGTGAGTTTCCATTCACTTATCTTGTCAGTCCAATATTATACAAAAGAAGAAGGAAGGATTATTACAATGGCTTGATTAAAAATGTGAAGGCAAAGCTGCACTCTTGGAAAGGGAAGCTACTGTCCTATGGGGGGAAAGCTACATTAATCACTAGTGTACTACAAAGCATGCCTACACACATCCTTTCTATCCTTGATCCACCCAACAATGTACTTGAACACCTTCATAAAACCTTTGCTAGGTTCTTTTGGAGTAACAAGGATGAAGATAGAAGTAGACATTAGGCAAAAAGGCAAAATTTTTGCCTACCAAAAGAAGAAGGGGGAGTAGGTTTTAAATCTCTGCATGATGTCTCTAGAGCTTTATTTGCCAAATTGTGGTGGAAGTTTAGGACATCAAAGTACTTATGGACTAATTTCATATGGAACAAATACTGTAAAAAGGAGCTGCCAACAGTGGTCAAATTTAGAGGGGGGTCTCATGTATGGAGGAAAATGTTAGAGGCCAGGGAAGAGGTGGAGCATGAAATATTATGGGAAAAGAAAAGGGGATCAACTAACGTTTGGCATGAGAATTGGACTGGACTAGGAGATTTGTACCATGTTATTCCAAGAGACTACCCAATCAATGAAGATATACAGGAAGTAGCTGACTTGAGAGTGGATGATGCATGGGAGCACCAACTCCTGGATCAGTCTTTTCCTATAGACATTGCTTAACATATCAGACAGGAAGTTCTATTACACACCAGTGATGATGGCTAGGATTTTCATAGATGGATGCCTACACCTTCAGGAAATTTTTCTGTTAGTAGTACTTGGAAAATTCTGAGGCATAGAGCACCTACTAATCCTGATTACAGTAAGATGTGGACTCAAGGTTTACCATTTAAAATCTCCTTCTTTCTATGGAGATTATGGAAATGGAAGATTCCCACATATGACTTGTGGAGGAGAAGTGGGTATATGATAGTGTCCAAGTGCTAGTGTTTCTTACAACCACAAGAAGACTCATTCCAGCATTTGTTCTTAAAGAGTGAAACTACAAACAAGGAATGGAAGACTCTCCTTCAGGCAGCAGGGTTGGTAGTAAATCTGATACAGGTTTATCTAGTAATAAGAGCATGGTGGAATTCACAATTTTGTCCTAAACTAAAGCCATTAATTCAAGTAGTTCTAGCGGTGAACACATGGGAACTTTGGAAGAGGATTAATACAATGAAATATGGAGGTGCAATATCCTACAATAGGGTATTTCATGAGGTGAACAAGAAACTACGTTACCTGGCAAGAGTGAGGTATCCATGGCTATAAGGAATCCCCCTTTTATGGCCAAAACTGATTAGATTCTTGGAGGATTATAAGCCATATGTTGTGACCAAGAAAGTGACACGGTAGCTTCCTTATGAAAGGTGGTTCAAGTGCAACACAGATGGTGCATCAAGAGGTAATCCTGGACATAGCTCATATGGCTTTTGTGTGCGAGATCATGTGGGTGATTTGGTTTTTGCTAAAGCAAGTGAAATAGAAGAGACAACCAATATAGTGGCAGAAGCAAAGGCTATTTGTGAGGGGTTAGAATACTGTGTTGAAAGGCAATTACATCCAATGATTATGGAGACTGATTCCTTGGCAATGAGGAAGATTATTGATGGGGAATGGGCAACTCCATGGTGTATAAGTGCTGACGTGAGGAAGCTCAAGCAGATAAAGAACAACTACAATGTTCTCTTTCAGCATGCACTAAGGGAAGGGAACACTGTTGCAGATTTTCTTGCTAACCTAGCTTTCTCTTTTGCAGGTACACTCAGATTTGAGTCGTTTCATGAATTGCCAATTGCGGCAAAAAATCTGATCAACATGGACAAATCACAAATTCCTAACCTTCGGATTAGGATTACAAAGAGAAGAGAACCTGATTGATGATCAAAACATATAATGCTTTGTGTCATACCCCAAACTCGGGGAGCGCGACCGACGCTCAACCAAGTGAACCTGGCCGAGCAAGCCTATTAGATTTCCTTCTACCCAAACTCATCCATGAATAAAGAGATTACATATTTTTGTTAATTAGACAATAAGGTGATCATGTCTGCAATACCAATTTCTTACCATTAATTACATCATTTTAGAGTCTCTAATTTCATACACATTTTCATGTTCTAACGTGGAACAAATTATTCAAACACAACATAACGTTGTTTGACTTCCCCATCACCAATATACAACCCACACTATATCTACTGAGCCTCTATAGATACAGAAGAGTATTATGATAATGTCGGCAACAAGGCCCCGGCTATACCTCAAACACAATACACAAGGAACAAAAGGTACACGACCTTGAAATGAAGTGAGGCTCACTAAGTCTGCTGGGAGGAGGGTGTACTGCTATCACTGATCAATATCTCCTGCTGTGGAACAACCTGCATCCATTGAAAATGCAGCGCACCCAGCAAAAGGGACGTTAGTACCTATGGAATAGTAATAGTATGAATGACAAAACACCCTCTTAATAGAATGATAAATAACATGAGCAAGTACAATCATAATATCAGTGGAAGCCTCAAACAACATCAAACCTCAAATAGGGATCCAGACAATATTCAAATAAGTTTCCATATTTTAAGTTGAGAGGTCTTTAGTACCAATATGCCACCATTCACGATACCAATATTCACCATACCAATACTACCGTACTTTTAGCACAGAGTCCGATCACGACCAGATCGACTAGGCCATCTCATTAGAGACTTCAACAACAATCATAATTTCTAACACAATCACCACCATGTGTGCAGCATGGCGTCCGATCAAAACCCGATCGGCTAGGCCGTCTCATTCGAGACATCAACCTTTTTATACCAATCATCTCATTTCATACTTCTTTCACATCTTTTCATATCATTGGCACTAGTGGCCACAATTATAAAATTATTCTTGGCACGTCGGCCGTATTTAGTATTCCATGCTCACCTTTTTCTCTTTCAAACATCATTATCATCATCAACAACAAGGCATTACAAATCAAAGTTTTTAATACATATGTGAGCAATTAAGAGTCTTAGGTACATAGAGCTGTTTCACAAAATTTGGAATAATAGCCTTCATTTGGACTTGACTTGAAGTCGCAACATTATTAATGCACAGCCCATACTTTGAACATATCCTCAAATGATAACATAACATGGTAAAAGCATTTTGGGATACATATTAACCATATATCTTTCAACACAAGCTTATTCGAAATAGCCACTTTCATAATGAACAATTCCGGACTTACATAAATTACATGAATACCGTGGGATTCAATTATAGGAGAGGAGTTTAGCCAACATACCTTAATGGAGCTTCATTAAACTCTAAAATATTTCGGAATTCTTAGAAACTTCAATCTATTTGAGAAATATAACAAATTGAACCGAAATTAGGAAGATGTTCATTGTTCTAGCTCATTTGAGCATTTTATCAAAAACTAGGTGTGCATTAAAGTTTCAAGGTTCTTTTATGGAGGATTCCATCATTCCACAACCCATTCTTTACCATTCTTAGCTCAACAATCTTCTTCTTACACCCTTTGATAATACATGCATGCAAGATGGACATCTCCCATGCCCAAATATTATCTTACTAATTACCCATTTCTAGTTAACTTTCGAAATTGAGGGTTAGGGTGTAGAATCTTACCTCTAGGATGAAGACCTTGTGAGTTTTCCTTGTGAATTTCCCTAAATCTTGAGCAAAGATTGATGAAAATTAGCCTAGGGTTTCCTCTCTCACTAAAACACTCTCATTTCTCTCTAAAACATCAGATTTTAGCTCAAAAATGGTCCATTGCGTCTATTTAACGAAGTAGGGTCGGGTTATAAAAATCCAAAAATGAAGCTCCGGAACAGGATCTACGGTCGCATATGCGATCGCAGAATTGATATGCGGTCCACCTATCGGCCACAAAATTTGGTGCCCAAAACTGGGGGGTTGCCTGCCTAGGTCTGTGGTTACTATGTGGTCCGCAGACCTGTTCTGCGATCGCATAATGAACCGCAGAACAGTTCTACAGTCGCATAGTCGACCGCAGAATGATATCCAAAACTGCCCATTCCTGCCTCACTCGGCAACCACTATGCGGTCCGCAGAGTGACTATGCGACCGCATATTGGGCCGCATAAATGCATTTTTTTGCCCATATTTTTCCGTTTCTAAAATCTTCAAACATGTAAGACTACTTCGGCACCACAAAACCTTAAATTCCTTATGCGAAATTTTACGTGGCCTTACACTTTGCCTCTTATTGACTCATATTTCTGCATTCCTAACAGGCAAGACAAGCATTTTAAGCCAAGCAGGCAAGAAAACCACAACTCTCCTCACTTCAGCACCACCAAATGCAACAGGCAATCAACATTCCTAAAATAGTCACCCACCAGTTTCTCACAACTCTAGATTCTTCAACAACATGTCATCATAAGCATACAACTGCTGCAACCAATGACCAACAACCTGCTCTTACACTACTGTCTTACTCATATTGTTATTAGCATTGTTAGCTGCCTTTGCATGTGAAATACCACATGCACTTCTTTGTAGGTTGTAGCTGATTGGTTGGTTATAGCTGCCTTGCCCAAACCCATAACAATGTATTTCAGCTAATGCTTCTTCATTGCTACTGGGCTTACATACCCCAGGAACTTCTTTGTAGGGTGTAGAAGATTGGTTGGATATAGCTGCCTTTGAGCAAACCAATAACTATGTATTGGAGCTACTGCTTCTCTATTGCTACTGGGCTTACATCCACCTCATGACCTTCAATATAACAAGCAGCCTACACTCACACAGATTTGCTTTTGCTGCTATGCTTAGGGTGGTATTGCATGGTTGTGTGATATCTAATTACTTCCCACTGGTATTAGCATGGCTTCATTCTCATTCTGGGGGTAGTGTGACAATATACAACAACAATATACAAACCTAGCAGCAGCCAAAGCCCTCTTACCTCACTTACATACCAAGCTTCTTCAATGCTCCCAGACCATTCAAGAACCTGGGAGCACAAACTCCCTTCCTAACTTGTTTGCTACATTTTGCAGGTTCCTGAGACAGGTTCAGCAAACTGAGGCAATGGCATGGACTAATCTTATACAAATACATTCTACAACTCTAGTCCAACATGCCAAATGTGAAGACATCCAATTTGTTACTGTTCAGTGTTTGATTTGTTCACGTATCAATTCCAAGTGGAATTTATTCCATAGATACGCTCACATTAATGAGGCATTTATCGTCATTTGAAGTATGGAATTACTCTCACATATTCACTGGAAGTATGGAATTACTCTTATTACGTGCACTGAACAACGCATGACAGTTTACTGACAATATGGAGATGTGTTATTTTCCAGTAGTATTAGCATTTTTTTAATGCTCATTCTGGGTATGGTTTATCAACACATTGGAAGCAACTGTTGTAATTATTCGGGCAACTGGAGATTGTTTCGAAATTAGCTGTTTGGTTGATTTTTACAACTACATGCAGAATTCGTGCACAGAAATATTATATATCAGTGTTCCATTTCAACTAATATTCTACAGTTCAACTTCTACCATCATGCACTGAACATATCCAAATTGTTCTGCTGTCCTTGCTATAGATTTACAAAGACCTATTCATTCGGATTGCAATACATGGCGCTTGCTTCTACTCATATTCAAATTCATCAAAACAATGGACTTTTCAAATATGGAAGATCAGTTCAGTTGATCCAGTATCAATCCACAGGGAATTGATTGGTGGGAGTTGGGAATTACAATACTGGCAACCCCCAGTACTTGTTGGTTTCTGCACCACCAAAATTTGAACAACTGAACTATTTTGTGCATATCAACTACTGCTGGTGTGAGTTTGATCCTTACATTTCTTAGGATTGCTTGCGTTGTCATTTCACAGATTAAGCGGATGCTATTCGTTTCACCTGGTCCAGTGCTCCAGTGTGGCTGCCACAACCTCAAACTCACCTGTGATCTACTAGCGATTGTTGCATAGGAGAACTTGGTCCAGTAGAACAACTGTTTGGAGCTGCGTCATTTTCCAGTTGTAGTCTCAATCAGTACTACTCATTCTGACAAGGAAGTATTAAATGCTTTTGTTCGGTATCAACACTACTGCTAAAATTCTAGAGCCCCAAAGTGAAGATGTCTGAACTGCTTTGCTGTACATCTTGTGGATTTATACATACATACTCCTTCGGATTGCAACAAATGGCGCCCGGTGAGAGCTTTGTCGGTGCTACAAGGAATTGTTTGCAACTGGTGTGTGAATTTCATTATTGTCGGCAACAATTGGATGTTTCAAATTTGTAGCTTAGTAATTTTCATCTATCTTTATGCTGCTGCTACATTGTATTTGGTAGCAATAGCCATTGGCTTTCTTTGTTTCATTTTTTTTATTTTACTTGAACATTGTGTAACTTTGACCCAGTTTGGGGCTTATATATATATATATATATATATATATATATATATATATCAGCTACTAGGGCAAATAGCCTAGTAGTATATTTGCTTAAAAACAATTCCTATAATTCTACAAAGCAATAAAAAATTATTTTGAGTATTTTTTACGAGTAATTTCATATATGGGAAAATATTACGTACTCACAACTGTCCCTCTTTGCTCGAGAACATGAAGATTTTTTGGGCAAAGATAAAGCGAGCAATCATGAGCAATTTTTTCCCATTTGAATACTCCACGTGAAGCATTTTTGAAAGAGTTTGACCGAACCTTGCTTTGGAGGTTGCCTACATATCCTTGGCTATAAAGGAATTATGTCAATGTAGTTTTGGAAGTTTTGGTAGCTGGGACTACCAAAGAGTTGTGATTTCACAGTTGTTACTGCTTGCTGAACTCCTTATTACACCAAAATCAAAATCAAAAAATAACTAAACAAGCCTATTAGCTACACGTTACAAGATTCATATCTATAAGTCTTCTGAAGCTTGATCTTGAGTTTTGACTGATTTGTCATGCAGACTTTTGATCTGAACCTTGATGCTTGCTGGCTGCAGGTGCTAGTTCATTCTTCTATGGCTTCTTCTGATGAAGACGGGAAATACAATGCCCGTGACTTCAGTCATGTCTTGGGCAATCTGCATCTTTTCATCAACTTATGTATTTTGGATTCACTTCTTCTTCTTTTTTTCTTTTCTTTATTCTAGATTGAGACTTCTTTTTTTGGTCATCTTGAACCCTGTGCCTCAAGTTAAAACTTGTTCAGAAACCAAAGCAAACGAACAAAAGTTTTCTGCACCAGTTTTTACTTGGAACATTTTGTGAGTTATTGTAACAAAAATTCTAACCTACTTCATTATTGAAAGAAATAAAGTGTCGGGAATGGTGTACCCTACATTGGTAAAGATATCATGGAGTGGTGTACCCTGCATTTAAGATCAATCAACTAGGGAGTGGTGCACCCTATGCTGGAAAACACAGATAGGGATTGATGTACGTATACCCTATATTTGGAATGATATCAGGGAATGGTGTACCCTGTATTTTAGCTCAATCAAACAGATATCAGGGAGTGGTGGACCCATCATTTAAGATCAATTGGTAATGATATCAGGGAGTGGTGTACCCTACGTTTAAGCTCAACTCAACTAGGGAGTGGTGTACCCTATGTTGGAAAAATACAGCTAGGGATTGGTGTACCCTATACTGGTAAGGAGACTAGGGAGTGGTGTACCCTATGTCTAAAATATTATCAACTAGGGAGTGGTGTACCCTATGTTGGGAAACACAACTAGGGACTGGTATACCCTATATTGGTAAAGAGACTAGGGAGTGGTGTACCCTCTGTCTAAAATATCATCAACAAGGGAGTGATGTACCCTATGTTGAAAAATACAACTAGGGATTGGTGTACCCTATACTGGTAAGGAGACTAGGGAGTGGTATACCCTATGTCCAAAATATCATCAACTAAGGAGTGATGTACCCTATGTTGGAAAACACAGCTAGGGATTGGTGTACCCTTTACTGGTAAGGAGACTAGGGAGTGGTGTACCCTATGTCTAAAATATCATCAACTAGGGAGTGGCATACCCTATGATGGAAAACATAGCTAGGGACTGGTGTACTCTATACTGGTAAGGAGACTAAGGAGTGATGTACCATATATCTAGGAATGATATTAGGGAGTGGTGTACCCTACATTCCAGCTCAATCAATAAAGATACCAGGGAGTGGTGTACCCTGCATTTAAGATCAATTAGTAATGATACCAAGGAGTGGTGTACCCTGCATTTAAGCTCAGTCATTTAGGAAGTGGTATACCCTATGTTGGAAAACATAGCTAGGAATTGGTGTACCCTATAATGGTAAGAAGACTAGGGAGTGGTGTACCCTATGTCTAGAATATCATCAACTAGGGAGTGGTGTAACCTATGTTGGAAAACACAGTTAGGGGTTGGTGTACCCTATATTGGTAAGGAGACTAGAGAGTGGTGTACCCTATGTCTAAAAGAATGATATCAGGGAGTGGTGTACCCTACACTTAAGCTCTATCAATAAAGTTATCATGGAGTGGAGTACCCTGCGTATAAGCTCAACTCAACTAGGGAGTGGTGTACCCTATGTTGGAAACACAACTAGGGATTGGTTTACCTTATACTGGTAAGGAGACTAGGGAGTGGTGTACCCTATGTCTAAAATATCAACTAGGAAATGGTGTACCCTAAGTTGGAAAATGGAGCTAGGGATTGGTGTACCCTATACTACCATGCTTTTGAATTTTTGATTTGATTTTTTTTCTTTTTCTCTTTTTTTATATAGAAAATGAGTAAAATGTAGGAAAGAATTTTGAGACTTCCCTTTTTGAGAGTTTTTGCTGTTGTGGAGCTATATTTAGTCTTTGTGCGATTTCATTTCATTATTTTTCCTTGTCACGCTCCGACCTCGGGGAACGCGACCGACGCTCAACCGAGATAGTCGAGAACTTCATTCAAGATTTCCCCAAAATATTACATTACACATTCATAGTTTAGAAGTGGAAACATATGATACAAATACAACATTTCTAATTTGACTTCCCAAAACAAAGTTACCACCCACTCTATGTCTATGGAGCCCTAATAGATACAAAAGGGTACCATGATGGTGCCAGCAGCAAGGCTCCGGCTATACCTCAAAAAAATATATACACAAAGGACAAGAGATACAAGACCCCAAAGTGAAATGAGGCTCACCAAGTCAGCTGAGGAGAGGGTGTGCTGCTATCACTGATCAATACCACCTGCTATGGAACAACCTGTATCCACTAAAGATGCAGCGCCCACGTCAAAGGGGACGTTAGTACATATGGAATAGTACTAGTATGTAAAACGAAACACTCTCTCAATAGAACGAGTAACCGTAAAAGGAGAAGGAAACATGAAATCAATAAGAGCCTCAAATAGTATCAAGGGGTCAAGTTAGGAGAAAAGTAAATTTTAATTTTTTTAAGTTGGGAGATATTTAGTACCGATATACCACCGTGCTTTTAGCACGTAGTCCGACTCACCACAATGCCATGTGGGTCGACATCACATCACATCTTGCTAGCAATAATCTCATCCCATTTGAGGGGAAATATCTAAACACATCATTCTCATCCCATATAAGGGGAAACAATCTCATCACAACAACACAGGGATTTACCCCTCAATCACTCCTACACCGGCACATGTAGTTTTGGGGTTAGGTTATTTCGACCTACCCTTCCTCGGTGTCTAAATGATAATTCCGAAGCATTTATTATTTAAGGGACTTACAACTCATTTAATAATGTTTCACACATCTTTCCATTTCATTGGCACTAGTGGCCGGAATTGTAATATCATTCTTAGCACGTCGGCCGTATTTTAAATTTCATACTCACCCCTATAACTCTCAAGCGTTACCATGGATTATTATCAATAAGAGAAATTTTAAATCAAGATTTTAAGTACACATATGGGCAAACAAGATTCTTAAGCACATTGAGTTTCTTTACCACGATTAGGCATGCTCGCTTGTAATTGAAACATGGTTTTTAAATCACAACACCTTTGATACATTGATCAAACAAGATTACATTCTCGGAGGGAATCATGATATGATAGGAACATTTAGAGTACATTTTGGGTACATACATCTTTCAACACAACACTCATTTTAAAATAATCAAATTTATTAGGAAGGACTCAGAAGACGAGATATAAGAAATTGAGCAAATCATGATCGCAACAAGAGTGGTTTAGCCAACATACATCACTTTGAGCTTCCTTAAATTACTACAATGTTTCGAAAATCTTAGCAACTTCGATCTATTTAGAAACATAACAAAATTGAACACAAATTAGTAGGGTATTCGTGGTTTCATCTCATTTGAGCATTTTATCAAACACTAGGTGGGCATTATGATTTCAAGGCCATCCTATGGAGGATTCCTTCATCGCACAACCCAAAGTCTACCCATTTGAGCTCGACAACCTTCCTACAAACCTTGATAGTACATGCATGCACAAATAACACTCTCACACCCAAGAATCACACTCCCCATTAACCATCTTCTACCCCAAATTCGAAATTGAAACTAGGATATGGAACCTTACCTCTTGGATGAAGAACTTGTGAGTTTTCCTTGTGAATTCTCCAACGTTTGAATAAGGATTGATGAGCAATTAGCTTAGGAACTCCCCTCTCACTCTAAAGCATTTCCTCGATCCAAAATATCAGATGTTTACCTAACAAATAGTCCTTAACGTCTATATATCGAAAAAGGGTCGAGTTATAAAATCCAAAAAATGGACCCTCCGAACACAGGTCTATGGTCGCAGAAAGCACCGTAGATCAGGTCTGCGGCGCGCAAAATGGACCGCAGAAACGGTACCAAAAACTAGGCTGGGCTGGAACAGTCTGCGACTAGGTCAGCTGCCCACATATCAATTATGCGGTCCCAGAATGGATTGCAGAATCACCCTCCGGAAATATTCATGCTGGTTCTGCTACGGATGTGTGGCCCGCAAAATAATTATGCGGTCGCATAGTTGACCGCAAAACAACCTCCAAAATTGGCCCATTTCTCTACTTCACTCTACGGCGGATCTGTAGGACCGCAGAAATGCCCTGTTCTGTGACAATATTTCTTCAACTCCCCGACGCTCTGTTCAACCCAAAAAGTTCGTACCGCAGCGAGCAAGCTCTCTTCGAAGATTTTCTACAACCCTCAAATACATTAGCCTACCTCGGCACCACAAAACCCCGGGTTTTAGGTGAAATTTTACAGGGCCTTACATCCTCCCCAGCTTAGGATCATTTGTCCTCGAATGAGGGTCAAGATCCGCCATTAGCATCCCATGTGACCCAACTATTACTTCACACACTAGCAATTCCAATTTTTGACTAATTACCTTAATTTTCAAAAGTTTTATCAGAGTCTCCCCTGTAATTGGACCTATCCACCTGCCAGAGAATCTCAAAACTAGTCCTAACAACATAACCATAACACAACGACGTAAAACAACATGGAAATAATACCGACCACAATGCCATAAACATTACATTACCAAGAAGGAGTATCCTTAACATAAACTGTACAGGGAAAACATAGTTTGTAGGAAGTTAGCTTTTAACATCATGGAAACAACTACATAGCTATTCAAACAAATGAGCATATTCTTCTTCATCTCTTTCTCGGCTTCCTAGGTGGCCTCTTCTACCTGTTGGTTTCGCCATAACACTTTTACGGAGGCAATCTCTTTGTTTATCAGCTTTCGGACTTGCCTATCAAGAATGACAACTGGAATTTCTTCATAAGTCAATTCCTCATTAACCTCTATAGTCTCAACTGAAACAATAAGCGACGTATCTCCAACCACCTTCTTCAACATGGATACATGAAACACCGGGTGCACTAAAGACATCTCTGGAGGTAGTTCAAGCCTGTAAGCCACCTGACCAATCCTCTGAATGATTCTGTATGGTCCAACATACCTCGGACTAATTTTCATTTCTTACCAACCGCATTATACCCTTCATGGGGGGAACCTTAAAGAATACCCAATCGTCCTCTTGGAACTCCAAATCCCTACGACGTACATCTGAATAGGACTTTTGAGGACTCTGGGCCGTTTTCAACCGTTCCTTAATGATCTTAACTTTCTCCATAGCTTGATGCACGAGGTCTGGCCCTATTCACTCCACTTCCCTAGTCTCAAACTACCCAATGGGAGATCTACATCTCCTACCATATAGAGCCTCGAACGATGCCATCTGAATGCTAGCATGATAAATGTTGTTGTAGGCAAATTCTATGAGTGGCAAATGATCATCCCAGCTACCCTTGAAGTCAAGAACACAAGCACGCAACATATTTTAAAGCGTCTGAATTATCTGCTCTGCTTGCCCGACGGTCTATGGATGAAATATCGTACTAAGATTCACTTGCGTACCCAATCCTTAATAAACTTTCTTCCAAAATTTAGCTGTGAATTATGCCCCTCGATCGGAGATAATAGAAACTGGAGTGCTATGTAATCTGATTGTTTCCTTAATATACAACTGAGCATACTAATCCGCCGTGTCAGTAGCCTTAACAGGTAAGAAGTGCGCTGATTTCGTGAGTCGATCTACAATCACCCAAATCAAGTCGAACCTTCGAGGAGTGCGAAGTAGTCCTACCATAAAGTCCATATTGACCATCTCCCATTTCCACTTCACAATTTTTATGTTCTACGCCAACCCAATAGGCCTTTGATGTTCGGCCTTCACTTGTTGACAATTTGGACATCTTTCCACAAAGTCCGCTACATTCCTCTTTATGTCATTCCACCAGTAGACTTCCTTAAGATCACGGTACATATTCGTAGAACCTGGGTGCACGGAATACCTGGAAATGTGAGCCTCGATCATGATTCTTTCCCGGAGACCATCTACATTTGGAACACATAATCACCCTTAGTACCTTAGCGTACCATCATCCATGCCAAGCGAAAAAGCCATAGTCTTATGTTTATGAATCGCTTACTTCAATTGTACCAACAATGGATCGTCATATTGCTTCTCCTTAACTTCCACAACAAGCGATGATTCAGCCCTATTTTGCACAACCACCCCTCCTTCACTAGAGTCCGCAAGACGAACTCCCATACTAGCTAATCGATGAACCTCCTTGGCCAACAACCATTGATATGCCTCTAAGTGAGCCAAACTACCCATATATTTCTAGCTAAGAGCATCCGCCACAACATTAGCCTTTCCCGGATGATAGAGAATATCGATGTCGTAGTCCTTGAGTAACTCAAGCGATCTTCTCTGCCTTAGATTCAATTCCTTCTTCTTGAAAATATATTGGAGGCTCTTATGGTCCGTGAATATATCCACATGGTCCCCATACAAATAATGAGATAAATCTTCAATGCAAAAACCACCACCGCAAGTTCTAAGTCATGCGTTGGATAGTGCTTCTCATGATTCTTGAGTTGCCTAGAGGCATAAGCGATCACCTTGCCATGTTGCATCAATACACACCCAAGTCCGATTATCGAAGCATCACAATATACCACAAACCCATCCGTGCCCTCCGGTAAGGTCAACACCGGTGCCGTAGACAATCATGATTTCAACTCTTGGAAGCTTTTTTCACAAGCATCTGACCATTGGAACTTAACCGCCTTCTGCGTCAATTTAGTCAATGGAGAGGAAGAGTGGAGAACCCCTCCACAAACTTTTTGTAATACCCGGCTAAGCCCAAGAAACTATGACCCAAGAATGTGACAGATTCAAGAAAATATTCGCACTTCGAAAACTTCGCATGAACTTGTGCTGATATAGAGTCTGCAAAACTGCCCTAAGATAATCGACATGGTCCTCTCAACTTCGTGAAGATACAAGAATATCGTCAAAGAATACTATCACAAAGGAGTCAAGAAAAATCTTGAAGACTCAATTCATAAGATCCATGAAAGATGTCGGGGCATTTGTTAGCCCAAAGGACATTACCAGAAATTTGAAGTGCCCATATAGGGTCGTGAAAGCTATTTTAGGAATATCTTGCTCCCTGACCTTCAACTGGTGATACCCTGATCTTAAGTCAATATTGGAGAAGTACCTAGCACCCTACAATTGGTCAAACAAGTCATCTATACTTGGCAATAGGTACTTATTCTTGATCTTAACCTTGTTGAGCTACCGATAGTCAATACACATTCTCAGTGACCCATTATTCTTCCTTACAAAGAGGACCGGTGCGCCCCAAGGCGACACACTCGGCCGGATGAAACCCTTCTCTAACAAATCATTCAACTACTCTTATAGCTCCTTCAATTCATCCGGTGCCATTTTGTATGGTGGAATAGATATAGGTTGTGTGCCTTGCATCATTTCAATCCCAAAATCAATCTCCCTGTCATGTGGGATCCCAGGTAGCTCATCTGGAAAGACCTCCAGAAATTCATTTACAACTGGTACAGACTCAAGTGTAGGTGCCTTTGCATCAGTGTCAATAACCCGTAGCAAATGGTAAATACACCCCTTGTTGATTATCTTCGTGGCCTTAAGGTAAGAAATAAACCTACCCTTCGGCACCACACCATCCCCCTTTAATTCGATAACTGGCTCATTCGGAAATTCAAACCTAACGGTTCTGGTTCGGCAATCAAGCTTGGAAAAATATGAATAAAGCCAGTCCATCCACATTATTACATCAAAATCAACCATCCCCAACTTAATGCGATCGGCCATGGTATCCCGACCATGCACTGTGACAACACAATGCCTATAAACCCGTGTGGCCATAATAGACTCACCAACTGGAGTAGATACAAAGAACGACTCATGAAGCTATTCCGATTCTATCCCAAATTCCATTGCAACATAAGGACTGACATAGGATAAAGTGGAACTAGGATCAATAAGATCATATACATCATGAGATTGGACAGTCAATATACCCGTGAATACATCTGGAGAAGCCTCTGAACTCTGGTGACCCCTCATAGCATAGAAACGTCTGGCCTCTCCTGAACTCTGTGCACCAACCCTAGCTGCACCACGCCCTGCGGGTGCTGGAGTGCCTCGAGCTGGAGGAGGTGCTGTTGATGTAGGGGTGCAGATCTGGCTGGGTGTGCCGTACCCCTACCCTGACTCTGGCGGGACGAACGACAATCCCTTTGAATGTGACCCATGATACCGCACCCGTAGCATATGGGCTGGTCCATAAAGCAGGCCCTGAAATGCATCTTCCCACACCTAAGGAATGGGGGCCTCTGTTACTGCTGGAATCTCCCTCTAGGCTGACCTTGTTGGTGGGGTCCCTTGTTGTCCTGACTAGGCCTGAAATGACTCCACTACTGCTAACGGGGCCCTGATGGCGATGCACTAACCGAAGACTGAGCAAAGGGCTGGGATGGCCTTGAAGACCCTCCCCCGAATGCTGTCCTATCACCACCACTACCGGAAGAACCACCAATGTTGCCCGCAGACCGGGCCCTGTTGCTAACCTCTCGCTCCATTTTATTCTTCAATTTGTGGGTCTACGTGGCTTGAGAAAATGCCACCATCTTCCCATAGTTCATATCAGAATTCAAGGCAGTTGTAGCATCCTCATTAATAACAAAGGGGATAAGGCCCTACACAAACCGGCGCACTCTTACCTTCATAGTGGGCAACATGTAGATGGCATACTTGGATAGGCGCGCGAACCTCATATGGTACTCCCACACACTCATGCTACCCTGCTTCAGGCTCTCAAACTCAGCAGCGTGGGCCGCCTTAGTCTCTGCAGGCAAGAAATGGTCAACGAAGGTGTCAGCAAATTAATTCCACCTCGCTGGAGGGCTCCCTTCCTCACGAGAGTCCTCCCACATCTCAAACCAAGAATAGGCCACCCCTTTCAGGCGGTAGGACGCCAACTCCACTCCCCCCATCTCAGTAGCACGCATAACTCATAGGGTCTTGTGCATCTCATCAATAAAGTCTTGGGGGTCCTCCTCAAGATCAGTACCCATGAACACCGGAGGATCCAGCTAAAGAAATATGTTCACTGTGGAACTAGCAGAATCCCCTTGCTAGCTGGAAGAAGCAGGTGCAACATTCGATCTCAGGGCTTGGGAAGCCACTGTCTGAGCCAACATTTGTATGGCTCCCTTAAGATCCCCATCAGAAACACCGTGATCAGAAGCTGGGGATGGAGGTGGAATAGTTGCACCCTTAGTAGGAGTAGGGATTGGTACAGTCGGAGTAGGAGTAGTAGAATCAGGCGGTGTAGTAGCTGGGGGAACATCCTTACCCCTCAGGTGCTCACCCGCATAATCGGGTATAGAATCTACTGCCACTCCTGGGGAGGTATTGGCTCCTTAGCCAATTCTTGCTTTCTTTCTAGGCGCCATATACTGAAAATTAGAGTAATTGCACGAGTTAGAGAAGGAACACTCTTATAATCAGCTCTATCGCATGATCTAGACCATCAAAGAAGGGTATTTTTCCTAAATGCCCTAGTAGCCTCATAATTATAGATGTGGTCGACAACACACCGATAAGAAGGATTCTACTAGACACGTCTCCGAGACACCCTAGGACACTTTAAAACCTTAGGCTCTGATACCAAGCTTGTCACGCCCCGACCTTAGGGAATGCGATCGACGCTCAACCGAGATAACTCGGCCAAGCAAGCCTGTACAATGCCTTCTATCCAGACTCACTCATGAATAAAGAGAAGGTATATTTCATTAATTAGACAATGAGAAGGTTACATGAACAATCCAAATTTCATTACCATTAGAACTTCATTCAAGATTTCCGCAAAATATTACATTACACGTTCATAGTTTAGAAGTGGAAACATATGATACAAATACAACATTTCTAATTTGACTTCCCAAAATAAAGGTACCAACCACGCTATGTCTATGGAGCCTCTAATAGATATAAAAGAGTAGCATGATGGTGTCGGCAACAAGGCTCCGGTTATACCTCAAAATAATATACACAAAGGACAGAGATACAAGACCCCGAAATGAAATGGGGCTCACCAAGTCAGTTGAGGAGAGGGTGTGCTGCTATCACTGATCAATACCACTTGCTATGGAACCACCTGCATCCATTAAAGATGCAACTCCCCTTGAAAAGGTGACGTTAGTATATATGAAATAGTACTAGTATGTAAAACTAAACACCCTCTCAATAGAATGAGTAACAGTAAAAGGAGAAGGAAATAGGAAATCAATAAGAGCCTCAAATAGTATCGAGGGGTCAAGTTAGGAGAAAAGTAAATATCAATATTTTTAAGTTGGGGGATATTTAGTACCGATATACCACCGTGCTTTTAGCCCGGAGTCCGATCTCAGCCCGATCGGCTAAGCCATCTCACCCCGAGATATCCACTCACAACACCACCATGTGCGCGGCATGGCATCCAATATCGGCTCGATCGGTTAAGCCGTCTCACCACAATGCCGTATGAGTCAACATCACATCACATTTTCCTAGAAGTAATCTCCTCCCATTTGAGGGGAAATATCTCAACACATCATTTTCATCCCATATAAGGGGAACAATCTCATCACATCAACACAGAGATTTATCTCTCAATCACTCCTACATCGGCACGTGTAGTTTCAGGGTTAGGTTATTTCGACCTACGCTTCCTCTGTGACTAAATGATACTCCCAAAGCATTTATTATTTAAAGGATTTACAACTCATTTCATAATCTTTCACACGTTTTTCAATTTCATTGGCACTAGCGGCCATAATTGTAATATCAGTCTTGGCACGTCAGCCGTATTTCATATTTCATACTCACCCCCTATAACTCTCAAGTGTTACCATGGATTATAATCAATAAGAGAATTTTTAAATCTAGACTTTAAGTACACATATGCCCGAACAAGAGTCTTAAGCACATTGAGTTTCTCTACCATGATTAGGCATGCTAGCTTGCAATTAAAACATGGTTTTTAAATCACAACACCTTTGATACATTGATCCTACTAGATTACATTCTCGGAGGGAATCATGATATGATAGGAACATTTGGAACACATTTTGGGAACAAACATCTTTCAACATAAGAAATTGAGCCAAGCATGATCGCAACTTACTAGGACATCATGGAAGTCGATTCTACAAGAGGTGTTCAGCCAACATACCTCGCTTTGAGCTTCCTTAAATTACTACAATGTTCAAGAAATCTTAGCAACTTCGATTTATTTAGAAACATAACAAAATTGAACACAAATTAGGAGGGTATTCGTGGTTTCAGCTCATTTGAGCATTTTACCAAACACTAGGTGGGCATTATGATTTCGAGGCCCTCCTATGGTGGATTCCTTCATCCCACAACCCAAAGTCTACCCATTTGATAGTACATGCATACATAAATAACACTCTCACACCCAAGAATCACACTCATTATTAACCATCTTCTACCCCAAATTCGAAATTGAAACTAGGATATGGAACCTTACCTATTAGATGAAGAACTTGTGAGTTTTCCTTGTGCATTCTCCAATGTTTGAGCAAGTATTGATGAGCTATTAGCTTAGGAACTCCCCTCTCACTCTAGAGCATTTCCTCACTCTAAAATATCATATCTTTACCTTACAAATGGTCCTTAACATCTATATATTGAAACAGGGTAGGGTCAAAAAACTAGAAAATGGACCCTCCGAACACAGGTCTACGGTCACAGAGTGGACCGTAGATCAGGACTGCAGTCCGCAAAATGGACCGCAGAAATGGTCCCTAAAATTGGGCTAGTCTGGACCCGTCTGCGGCCAAGTATGCAGCCAGGTCTGCGGCCCGCATATCAATTATGCGGCCGCAGAATGGACGGTAGAATATCCCTCCGGAAATCATCATGCTGGTTCTGTGACGGATATGCGGCACGCGAAATGATTATGCGGTCGCATAGTTGACCGCAAACACAACCTCCAAAATTGGCCCATTTTTCTGCTTCACTCCGCGGCGGATATTCGGTCTGCAAATCTGGACCGCAGAAATGCCCTGTTCTGCAACAATTTTTCTTCAACTCCCCGACACTCTGTATAACCCAAAAAGTCCGTACGGCGAGCAAGCTCTCTGTAAAGATTTTCTACAACCCTCAAATACATTAGCCAACCTTGGCACCACAAAACCCCGGGTTTTAGGTGAAATTTTACTGGGCCTTACATCCCCCCCTCGATTAGGAGCATTCGTCATCAAATGAGGGTCAAGATCCGCCATTAACATCCAATGTGACCCAACTGTTACTTCACACACATGCAGTTCCAAATTTTGACTAATTCCCTTAATTTTCAGAAATTTTGCCAAAGTCTCTCCTGTAATTGGGCCTATCCACCTTCCAGAGAATCTCAAAACTAGTCCTAACAGCATAACCATAACACAACGATGTAAAACAACATGGAAACAACACCGGTCATGATGTCATAAACATTATATTACCAAGAAGAAGTATCCTTAACATAAACTGTACAGGGAAAACATAGTTTGTAAGAAGTTAGCTTTTACCAACATGGACACAACTACATAGCTATTCAAACAAATGAGGATACTTCTTCTTCATCTCTTCCTCGGCTTCCCAAGTGGCCTCTTCGACCTGATGGTTTCACCATAACACCTTTACGGAGGCAATCTTTTCATTTCTCAGCTTTTTAACTTGCCTATCAAGAATGGCAACTAGAATCTCTTCATAAGTCAATTCTTTATTAACCTCTATAGTGTCAATCGGAACAATAAGCGACGGATCTCCAACCACCTTCTTCAACATGGATACATGAAATACCGGGTGCACTAAAGACATCTTTGGAGGTAGTTCAATCCTGTAAGCCACCTGACCAATCCTCTGAATGATTCTGTACGGTCCGACATACCTCAGACTCAATTTTCCTTTCTTACCAAACCGCATTATACCCTTCATGGGGGAAACCTTCAAGAATACTCAACCGTCCTCTAGGAACTCCAAATCCCTATGACGTACATCCGAATAGGACTTCTGATGACTATGGACAGTTTTCAACCATTCCACAATGATCTTAAACTTCTCCATAGCCTGATGCACGAGGTCTTGACCTATTAACTCCGCTTCCCCAGTCTCGAACCACCCAATGGGAGATCCACATCTCCTACCATATAGAGCCTCAAACGGTGCCATCTGAATTCTAGCATGATAACTGTTGTTGTAGGCAAATTCTATGAGTGGCAAATGATCATCCCAGCTACCCTTGAAGTCAAGAACACAAGCGTGAAACAAATCTTTAAGCGTCTGAATGGTCCGCTTTGCTTTCCTGTCGGTCTGTGGATGAAACTTTGTACTAAGATTTACCTGGGTACCCAATCCTTGCTGAAATGTCTTCCAAAAATTAGCTGTGAACTGTCCCCCTCAATCGGAGATAATAGAAACTAGAGTGCCATGTACTCTTATTATTTCCTTGATATAAAACTGAGCATACTGTTCCACCGTGTCAGTAGGCTTAACAGGTAAGAAGTGCGCTGATTTCGTGAGTCGATCCACAATCACCCAAATCGAGTCGAACCTTCGAGGAGTGCAAGGTAGTCCTACCATAAAGTCCATATTGACCATCTTCCATTTCCACATCGGAATTTCTATGTTCTGTGCCAACCCACCGGGCCTTTGATTTTCGTCCTTCACTTGTTGACAATTTGGACACATTGCCACAAAGTCCGGTGCATTTCTTTTCATCTCATTCCACCAGTAGACTTCCTTAAGATCATGGTACATCTTCGTAGAGCCTGGGTGCACGGAATACCTGGAAGTGTGAGCCTTGGTCATGATTCTTTCACAGAGACCATCTATATTTGGAACACATAATCGCCCTTGGTACCTTAGCGTACCATCATCTATGCCAAGAGAAAAAGCCATAGTCTTATGTTTCTGAATCCACTCCTTCAATTGTACCGACAATGGATCGTCGTATTGCTTCTTCTTGACTTTCACAACAAGCGATGATTCAGCCCTATTTTGCACTACTACCCCTCCTTCACTAGAGTCGGCGTGACGAACTCCCAAACTAGCTAATCGATAAACCTCCTTGGCCAATAGCCTTTGATATGTCTCCAAGAGAGCCAAACTACCTATAGATTTCTACAACCCTCAAATAATAGCGACCACAAAACCCCGGATTTTAGGTGAAATTTTACGAGGCCGTACAAATACATAAAACATACCAGATACGAATGAGATTAATTCTAGATGAATGGTACATCCCTCAATAATAGCGACCCGGTATAGATTACACATCCTTATTAGGCCTACCAATGAGCCCCCAAATCAATCTTGGTCATCCACAAATAGATAATTAACCCTCTGAAAGTCCACAATGACCTAACCATAACACATACTATCATCTGGCTGGATTTGACCACGAAACAATCTGCTTCTGAGAACTCCAATCTCCAAATTCATAGAACACATGAATCACCATAGCTGATCCCAACTCCAGCACTCAAATTTCTAACACATCTCTCATACACGATCATCTCGCGAGAAGTACTTCTATAATTCTTTCGTGCCACATAGCAAAAATCTGAATATCAACAGGCGATCAACCAGGCGAGTACCACAATACCAATGGAGTGACGTAAGTCAAAACTTAGTGCGCCTTCTGAATGTGCACTCTCCTCAGGCAATACCAAGCAGTAATATCACTCATCTAGTCATATTAAACCATCCATGTTGCCTACGAATTCATGACCTTCCCTTCAAAACTGAACCGTGACCTTGCACCTGCAAATCTCAATCCCACACAACACACCACATCTATTATGATATCATATGAAAAGCATGAGAATCTCATAATCAGCTCTGAGTCACCAGCAGAATACATACCCGATCAGTCAGAAACCTTCCATTTGATCCCATCTAGAAGAAAATCAAAACACACAACATGCTCCTCATTTCCCCTGTTTTGACAAAATTGACGGAATTACGCATGTCTGATTCTCACCAGATATGAGATATGTAGGCAACCTTCATCGGGTCTGGCCCTAATTTACAAAAAAAAAAATCCAAAAATATTTTTCTTTAATTCTTTCTTTGAGACATCAAATCAAGAAATTAAAAAAAGCAAAAAAAAAAAAAGAAAAAGAAAAAGAAAAAGGAAACAAAAATTTGAATTCCAAAAATATTTTTGTTTCTTCTTCGGTAATTTAAAAGAAAACTCATAAATCCAAAAATATTATCTTTCTTCTTTAAAAAGTTTTCTTTTCAAAAATTTCCAAAGAACAAATCAAAAATTACCAAAAAAATAAAATGAAAAAAAATATTTTCTTTCTTCTTTAGAAATCTTTCTTTCGTAAATTTCTTAAAAATTAAAAATTGAAGTCCAAAAATATTTTCGCTCTTCTTAAGAGATTTTCTTTCAAAAATTAAAAGAAAAGAAAAACTCAAAATATAAAAATATTTTCCTAGAAGACTTTAAAAAAAGAAAAAAGAGAGTTAGATTATTTTCTTTATCTCTGGTCTCCCTGAACAACGTCATGATCTGATTCATGCGGCGTCATGTTATGTAGGCAATCCTCATCGGATGCGATCATAACCTTAAATAATTTGAGGGAAAAACGAAGAAAAAAAAAATACTGAATAAAAAAACAAGGAAAAAGAGAAAAACAAAGAGTAAAAAAATAATAGAGAAAAGACAAAGAGTGACAAAACAAGAGGATAAAATCAAGAGTGAAGAGAGTGGTAAGACCGGAAGAGAGTGTTAGAACTAAAAGAGCGGGAAATGAAAAGAAAAGAAGTATAGAGTGAAAAAGGGTAATGAAAGGAGGGATGAAACATGCAACCGATAAAACACATGGTAAAAACGTTTAACTATTTAGGTGCATTGCACCCCAACATGTGATTTACTATCTGTTAAATGTCTCAAACTAACAAGGTTGTTTGTGTATGCCAATTAGCCAGGTTATGTTCAGGTGGTTGGTTTTATTGGTAATCTGGCTTCCCATCCATACTTCACAAGATCTAAAGGAAAGGGTCATATGGCCTCTGAAAGTCATCTACCAATCATCAATCTTGAGGATAGCCCAACACCGGCTATTCCACAACCAGAATTAGCAAATGCTGAAGAGAATAGAATGCTGCGTCTCCACATGTTGGAAATGTGGGACGCCTGGTCTAATGGTAGGGAACCGCTGAATGCAATCTCTAGGTTCCCTGAGTTGATCCCAAGGTCAGGTGGGGATACCAATGTCCTTGTGTCCAACCCGTTCATCCCATGTGGGTACCCTCTAATGCTGTATAACGGTCCTGGCATGCCTTCTGTGGTTTACCCCCAGGCACCGGTTTCAAAGGCACCGCCGACAATGTTCTCTGCAATACTAGTCTGCACCACTGCACAACCAACTATATCACGATCGTATGTTGAGCATCCAACATTCACTTTTCAGGGTCCACAATTTCAACAAGAAATAACATATGTGACCCCATACTCATTTACTCAACCTCCACAATATGACTTCTCGGTTGAGCAAGAAAAGTTGTCAAGAATCCCGAGCAAGAGAAAATGGCTAGGAAGATGAAGAGCTTGGGACAAAGCTTGAAAAACATGCAAGGCCTAAGCGGCCAAAAGAGTGTCGCGTACTCAAATATGTGTATGTTCCCTCATATGCTCTTGCCGGCAGTCTTTAAGACCCCTAAGTTTGAAAGATATGATAGGCATGGAGACCCGATCGCTCATCTGAAATGATATTGCAACCAGCTGAGGGGCGCTAGTGGGAACAAGGAGCTTTTAATTGCTTATTTTGGAGAAAGTCTTACGAGAATTGCTTTTGAGTGGTACATGGACCAAGAGATCACCCATTGACATGTGTGGGATAATATGGCCCGAGATTTTGTCTACCAGTTCCAATATAATGTGGACATCACTCCCAATAGAAACTCTTTGTCCAATTTGAAAAAAGAAAACCACAGAAAGTTTTCGTGAGTATGCAATCAGGTGGCGGGAGCAGGCTGCCAGGATAAAACCTCCAATGGATGAGGCAGAAATGGTTATGGTCTTCCTACAGGCCCAAGAGTCGGACTACCTCCAAAACATGATGTCTTCTATGGGGAAGCCGTTCACTGAGGGCATTAAAATTAGAAAGATGGTCCAAAATTGTTTCAAAATGGGCCAAATCTTAAGTCAAGCTGCCTTAAGTCAAGTATCAAGTTCGAGGGGGGCTCGCAGGTCATTCAACCAATCATATGTGCTTTCTAGAATCCCGCAACATTATTGCCCGCACCATGATGCTGCATACGCTATGGCACCGCTTCCCTATGCGGTGATGAACACGCAACCTTACATACGGCTGCAAAACTGGCCACAAAATCGAGCTTCACCTCCTAGAAATACCCGTCCATACCAAACTCCATATAATCCCCCAAAAAATGTTCCCAATTACAATCCCCATCCAAGAGAGCCTCTCAGAAGGAATCAGTTCACCCCTATTGGTGAATCATATTCATATTTTTTCCAAAAGCTAATCATGCTAGGTTTTCTGCAGCCAGTGGCCCCAAACCGGCCGAACTCTGAGTCCCCCTCGCACCCAGCTGATGCTAGATGTGAATACCACTCTGAAGTAGTGGGATATGATATTGAAGATTGTTGGACTGTCAAAAGAGCAGTGGAGGACCCCATCGAGGTCAAGTCAATAGTTCTTAGGGATGAAGAGCTCCCAATGTGACCAACAATCGCCATCGAGGTCGTCAATAGTTCTTAGGGATGAAGAGCTCCCAATGTGACCAACAATTGTTTGCCTACTCACAACAATGGGCCCGTCATTGGAATGATTTGTGATGATAGGTTATTTGATCCAGCATTGAAAGACATAGAACCATCGCCGCAACAGAAGAGGAACCTAAAAATGGGGGCCAAACCTGAGAAGCTCCTTGTCAGACGGGAATTTTGGTAGCCGGTCTTGCTGTCCTTTTTGCGTCCGAATTATTTTAGGGTGTAATCCGGATGTTTTAATTTATTATCTTACTTTCTACGTCCGAATTATTTCAGGGTGTGATCCGGATGCTCGAAGAGGGCAGCAATGACTGTAACAGTGCAGAAATTTGGCAGACAATCAGCTTCAAAACAGTGCAAAAATTTAGGGACTAAACTACAGATTTTCAAGGCTGTTAAAGTAGCTCAAAGCTGATCAATCACAACTGATTTTCCTGAAAAACTTTGCTTCTAACCTTGGCTAAGATATCAGTTTCAATTCAGCTCAAATACAATCTCAAATCCCAAACTCAACCTCAATGAAAGATCACCTTAAAATAGTCCAATTTCTCTAAAAAATAGCTGTTCTGTTTACAATGAATAGTTTACAGTGAATATTTATTTATACTTAATAGTTTACAATGAAAATTTTAAAAATATTTTCAATCAATAACACCTATTTTTACTAGATTAATTTAATATTAGTAATTTTAAAATTAACAATTCAATGTTATACTTATACCATGCTTACTATTTTTAGATTATTAAATAGTTTTATAAACATAACATAGGCTTTCTAATTGATTTAATGAATTATTCCTTAATTTCTAATTAATTTGATTACTATGTTAATAATTTGAAATTAATGTTATAATTTAGAAAACAAAGTATTTTATAAATAATTAATTACAATAGTTAGTAGTTTATATGATAAATATAATTTTACTACATTTTATTGAAAATAATTTAGTTAATTTAATTTAATTATAAAAGGGGTTAAAAAGCCAAAAGGCTACAATTGCAATCTTTTAAATAAAGACGAAATGGCTATCTTTTAAATTATTTTAGCCCAAATACCATGCCCAATTACCCCATCTGACCCAGTCAAAACGACCCTCTAATCTACTGTGGCGATCCGCGTTCCTCTCCCTAAGCCAATCAAAGCATGCCACGTCACTTGTCTCCCTTACTCACAAAGAAAGCACAATGGATCTCGACCGTTGATCTATCTCATCAACGGTCCTCGTTTAATACCCATTTTCTTATTATTCTTTAATCTTATTAAGACTTAATCTCCGCCATCATTTAAGCGAGATCCAATGGTTGCCCTTTTTAGGGATTAAAACATTTCTAAAATGCTTATCTACCCAAAATATCAAGGCCGTTGATCAAATGATCCAACGGCCCAGATTCAGTCTTGCATTTTTAACCCAGAGAATCCCCAAAACCCTAATTTATTCTTCCCCTGACCAAGACGCCCCTTCCCCATTTGCTCTCTACTCCCTCGCCTGCTCTCTCCCCATCTGTCATAATACCTTGCACAAATCCGTGCAAGGTCAACAAATCAACAACCAAAATCATTCCTTTTGTCTTCCCTAGCCGCGAATCTTGCCGATTTCTTCCCCGTTTTGTCACTTAATTTCAAAACGCCTAATATCTGGAACCCTAGCTTCAGAATGCAACTTCAAATCACTCAAATCCTCTTATGCTCCGTCAAATCGGAGCGTGCATAGAGTTCCCTTAGAGATTCATTATGAGGATTCTATACCCTGAGGTCAAACAGAGTGACCTCTAAGTTTTAGGTTTTGTCCAACGGTTCTCTAACTTCAATGATCGATTCCTCCTCTCAGGTAAAATTACTTCGTCATTTTCCCTCTAATTTAACCATTTTTGCTATCATCATCCATCCTTCGTCATCTTCCTCTACCGGGTTCAAATTTATGAAAACCCAAGGCTTTAATGGATACTATAAATAGATCCTTCAATGCTCTCACCTAGAACACCTAACACGAACACAACAAACAATACTAAGATATCATTTACAAAAGTTTTAGGTACCTTACTGATTTATGGTTCTTCTTTTCTGGTTTTGAGTTTTTTCATTGTTCAAAGATTGAATCTTTGTTTCCTGTACGGCTAAGCTAAATCCTTATTTGATTTGCTGCTCGAAAGGAGGTCAATGTACTTTGACCTTTTCTCTTTTGATTTTTTTATTTGAAATCATGACCACACTGTTGCTTTCTATTGATTGCCTCTATTTATGATGCTTGTTATCGGTTTATGATTGATTGTTCCTGCTCATAATGAGTTGCTATTGGTTTATGATTGACTGTTATGCTTTAATATTGTGTGTCTCAAATTAGTATTAATTATTTATTATGTGACCGTGATGAACATTGTTCTGAATTGAACAACCTAGACGATTAAGCTCCTATAATTATATAAAGATGCCTTAGTGACTTCCCATACTTGTTCTAACGTCAGACTTCTTTGATGTTATGCTATGGCCTTCGTGTCTACCACATCAATTCTGTATTGGTGTAATTTGTTGCTATGTACTTGAGGTTGTATACTTGATAAGCTTAAATGGAACACATATGAGTACTCAAGGTTCAATTCCAAGGCTGTCATTTAGTTGAAGTATGTCAGTTTAATTTCTTAGGTTGCCTTCTTTCTTCATATGAGTGTTTGCTGATTCTAAATAGATATTTAGACATTATTGTAAAGGTCTTTATATTTCTATAACTGTTGATCACATCTCTAAGTCTCTTTACAAAAGACAGTACCTTAAGGTAACTAGGCTAAACTCTAATCAACTTCTACAGCTATTCTTGTATGTGTTATGCCAATTGCTACTCATTCAACTCATGTTATCCCATATGAGTTGGGCTATAATTGTATCTGTCGTGACTGAGCATTAACCGTTATGTTGGTAGGCTGAATTGAACTTCACCATGTCTAGATCATCACCCATAACTTGTACAGCTGAACCAGATCTACTTAGTATAAAGTCTCCATTGTTGTGAGCTTCTTTAAAGATATTATTTACTTGACTTCATGATGTTTGAAACCCAACCATATTCGTAATGTTATAACCTTGATTAGAACATCTCATGTATGTACTTGAATTCCATCTCTTGAGAGTCCTGCACTCATTTTTGTTCTTCAGTGCCTATCTTTGTCCTTCATGTCTACATACATGTCTGCATTGTCTTTGAAACCTCACTAAGCTCTCCTAAATTGATTAGACTTAGCTTGTGAACTCTAAAAAGAATTACTTGTTTCTAATGCTTAGATATAACAACATGTTTTGTTCTTAATGAGATTAGTGTAAAGTTAAAACTCTCAGGAAGAAGTGACTATGTCATTGATTTTAAAGTTAACCAAGACTGATGGTTTGAGATTCTACTAAGTACTCTTAGGAGCTTTAATTGAATTTGTGAACGTGTGACCTTGTTAGTATCCTTAGAAGTTCTAATTGCAGCTTGCTAATTTGTGATCCCGTTAATGTTCCAAGAAGTTCTATTCTAGGTTGAGAATCTGTAACCCTGTTAGTGCTTTTAGAAACTCTGGTTGTAGCTTGGCATCTCTGGCAATACCTATAAAAGCCCTAACTGTGAATTGCTATTCTTAATCTCTGTCAATACTCTTTGAATGTTCTATCTGAAGTTATCAGCCTATGCCTCTTGATTGAGGCTACATATATGTATTTCTAATTGAAGTTGCTGATCTATGCCTATATTATCACTCTTTAGGATATACCAGCGGTAGTGTTTAACCTGTAATACGGTTAATACTCTTTGTAAGCTCTAATGGTAGCTTTTAATTTGCCCTCACCTAATGCTCATCAGTTGTTTAGTTGAAACTGTTAGTCCACATATTTGTTAACACTTTTTAGTATTGTTGACCTGTGTGTATTCTAGAGGGCAAGACTTAATTAAAACTCCATCGTTGGTTAGTATAAATGAAGGTTGTTAAGACAAAATATACTTATGTTCATAGACTGTTACAAACTTAGACTATATACTCTTCCTATCCTTAAAATATATGATTTCAGGTGTTTGATTCTTTAACAGTAATATGATAATGTCCCTGTCTCTATGTATGTTTGAAGCTGATTTCTTTTGAACCTACTTAACATGTAACTCATAGTGAATCATCCATTTAGCTTTGAAATATGGTTATGATAATGTAGACAGATTTTCTTGTAGTCTTATAATGTTCTGCTTTGACCATCATTGGAAAGGTATATACTTATGTCGTATGGTATTACTGTGGTGAATGGGATTTACATTGAAAGTGCCTCATTGGTACTTAAACCCATGGGGAAGAGTGACTATGAGTAGTCAGGGGTATTTGGGAGTAGAGTTTAGCTCTTGGTTGGGCTACTCTCTTTCACACAAGCACTGCCCTGGTCCTTGATGCCCATTGCGAACTTTGAAGTGTCAGGAATCCAAAGGGAGCCCTGCCCTTGAGTGGAACTCTACCTTTAGCCTCTAATACATTGACATTCATTACTCCTATTAGGTTTATTGTTTAATGACAATGTAAGGTTTTCAATGTGAATAACTTTACCATATGTGACCCCACATTGGTATAACTTTCATAATTGAAATTACTATTGGTTGATATTTGTACAAGTCATTTACTTATATATTTCATATATGATTGTATGTATAGAGTATTATATCTAATCACCTTCTCTCTCTTTTTGAACATGTACAACCATTGGGCCTAATAAGTTCTCAAAATAACTCAGGCCCAAATCTTGTACCCACGCATCTGAAAGTCTGAAGCCCACTCTTGTCTGTTCCTGCTGTTTGTTGGGCCTATCTCTTTCAGGCCCAAACCAGAGTCAATCCTTACCCTTTACTGCTTTATTATGTTATGTTATTCATATTCTCTCACATGTATATGACATTGCACTCATCATATCTGATTAAATATTTACTTTACCCTTTGAATCATGTAAGAACTTAGGCAAGCCCTGAAGGACATAGGATTAAAATAAACATTAGGCTTAATAATAATTAGTTTTCATTTGCTAATTATATACTGCTCATGCTATTAATCTCTTATGTTTTAATAACATTTCATGAAGACTTTAAAACCAAAAAATAGCTTAGCAAGGATAACAACCTCTCTTTTCTAAACCAAAAAATGGAATCCAAAGTCGGCTTTCTAAAACAAAGTGCTGCCGCCCAGCAAAAGATTTTTAAACAATTTCCTCAAGTCTAAGAATTAAGATTTTGAATGCCAAGGTACATCTTAGGCTCATTTTCTTACAACATCTTTATTTCATTAGAGTTACATGAATAGTCATATTCTTCAAATACAAAGTATTTTATAACTTAGCCCATTCTTACATGTTTCATAAATATAAACCATTATGCACATGTTTAAACTCTTTCAATTATACCAGCATTAATTTCAAAGACTCCTTTATAAACTTCTATAATTTCAAAACTACACATCTTCTTTCAAATAGCAAGTTCTAATATATACAAGCCATACCCCTTTAACACTAGCTAAGCAGAATACAAACAACTTATCCTTTTAATCTAGTCTAAGTCCTATGGAGCTACCTCAGGTAGATTTTATGGGGTTCCTAACACCTTCTCCTTAGAAGAATAAGAACACTTACCCACAATCTCACCAGTTAGAAGACTAATAAATAAATGACCTTAATAATTAAATAGGTACCCTACTATACCTTTAAATATTAGGCAGCGACTCTCTTTTATCATCAATAAAGGATTCACAAGTTGAATTTTGTTTTGACTCGTGCAAAATAGGGTACAACAATATGGTGACTCTGTTGGGGATTTCACACTTAGGTTCTGACCTTAGTAAATTAAGACTAGACCTGGAACTTAGTATTATTTGTACACTGCTTTAATTGTGTTTAATCCGCAATTATACGCTTACTGCCTTATTTTCTCATTTTTACGCCTGTCTGCTTATCTTAGACAATTATTGCTACATCACTATCTGTTACCGCTTTATAAATATTGTCATCACATTTCTTCCTATGGAGTCTTGGTTGTACACTATCACACACAATGACATGCGAGGGTTATTTTTACAACCATCCAAACCTGCTTTCGAAATTCTTTAGTTTCAAAGAATGGCTTTGTCAGGTCAACTGACATAGCTTCTCACAGTCTTCAGTCCAATTCAAAAATAGGAAACACTATACTCTATAAAACATAGGTCATATTGCATAAACCTTAGTTCAGTCAGTCCTCGGCATTGACACACGATTAGAAAAGCCACACTAATGTCAATGGGTCATGTACCCAACGACACAACTTTTGTGGAAAGACGAACAAACCATGACGAGACACTTAAGATCCAAAGAAAACACTTATCAAACCCTTTTCTTTACCCACTTCAAAAATAGAAATCAACCAAAACATCCTCAAGATCAATATGGTGATGGGAGAACCATACAAGCTAAAGAAATGGTGGAAGAATATCCACCGAGAACATGGAGACGAAATTAGGACACATCTAGGAGCACTGATTGCCTTACAAAACATCCAAGTTGACAAAGTTCTTACTCGCATGCTGATAGAGTTATGGGATCCGGCCGAGGTGGTGTTCGAGTTTGCCGATTGTGAGTTAGTACCAACGTTGGAAAAAGTTACCAGTTTCAAGGAGCTGCCATTTACTGGGAGGAAATTGATACCACCAGTCACCATGCCTGACTACAAGTTTCTTGATGCTCTGGGTCTAGCAAATAGTCAGGGTTTAAGAAGCATCAAGGATGGATGGGTAAGCCTGGACCAATTGTTCGACATGTTTGGACATCGTGAAAGCTATGAATGGTACTTGGGTGAATTTCAGTGTGATCGGGCAGCGTGGGAGAGTCTCCGACCCATAACCTTCTATGTGGCGATAGTAGGATTGTTGGTTTTCCCGCAAAGAAGAGGACAAATCAATATCAACTTGTTACCCGTGGTTCTAGTAACATTCCGAGGCAACCTCCAAGGCACTCTAGTACCCATGGTGTTAGTAGAGATTCTCAGGGCATTGTCCGCATGTTCCCGAGGATAAGATTTTTTCAAGGGATGCAATGTGCTATTTCAAATCTAGGCCACAGAGCATTTCTTTCAGTGAGAGGCCACAACTTACTACTTTGTGGGCGTAAGCAACATGATTAGAAGCCACAACGAGAGGATGAGGCATTGGGTCTCCCCGCACAGACAAGAAAAGGGGAGAGAGATAATAACCAACTTAAGTGGAGAATGGGTCAATTGGAAGCTGTCATGGCTAGGCGGAAGAGAAATCATAAGGACTCCTCAGAAATACATCATTGAGCTGATAGGACTTGAGGGCATCCAGCCATACTCACCCCTGCGGGTTCTCAGAAAGTTCGACTTGATTCAGGATGTGCCCCTCTGGATGAGGACATCATTGCATGAGGACGAATATAACAGGCAGATTCCAATACCAAGAATAAGAAGGCTTAAGAAAGAGTGGAATAGTCTGGTCACAATGCCAATGGGTCAAAACTCATGGTGTGCTTCAGAATATTATGTTTGGATCAATGAAGAAGATGAGGTAGCCCGACCGAGCATGGAAGGAATATCTTGGCTGGAGGACGCAATGGTGGCTTTGCAAATCTATCATGAGATCTTGCCATACTATCTTGTGACTACCTCCATGTACCACCAAGTCGTCCTAGGATCAATTGATCATATGGTGCCACCCGCCGAGGATGATGATCTAGTAGTGGAGTGTATCCAGATAGAGTCCGAACAGAACTGGAGGAAGATCCAGAGGAAGAATTTGAATTCGACGATGACAGAGAGGAATTTGAAGAAGATCCGGAGGAAGATCCATAAGAAGAAGAGGAAATAGGGAATGATTTCGGGGATGGTTACTAGTGATTTCCCCTCTTTTTCCACTTTATATATCTATCCCAAACTTTCTCATTTCCTTAAGGGCAAGTTTGTTTGAGCCCATGTAATTTTGTGAATGGTGGAAACAACGATATAACCTCCGCTCCCGCTTATCCTAATCCAAACCCTAGCAATAGAAACAAAATTTGCTTCGGATCTAAATGTGTCAAATTTAATTGTTTGTCAAATATTCGAGACTTAAGCCTACCTCCGGCAAAGAGAGGTCCCACGAATTTTAGGAGAATGCGCTTACCTGAATACATAAACTAACTTCCCTGTGTGCCTATTACTTGTGCAAGTGATGCAAGTGATGAAACTGACTTCTGTTCTTCTTCTTTTCTTTCTTTCTTTTCCTACTTTATTATTACTCCCCAAAGAAAAAGTTGGTTTGTGTTGACCCAAAACTGGCGGAACCACCATTCAACCTAAGATCAAAAGGGAAGATGTATGTGACAAATAACCCGACCGAACACACTCTGGTAATAGTCGATAGCCCAGGGCGATCGGGAGAGAATGACGATATGAGGAATGACGAACATGTGGCCAGGATGACCCATAAGATAGAATCTTTGAGGGAGGAAGTACTACATATCCGGGAATGGTCACATCTGGCCGTGACGACGCTCCAAGAACCACCCTACTTTCCTTCTCTAGATTCAATCCCCGACCACTTTCCCTTTACTACTCGCAAGACCAATAATACCCCAACTTCGGTCCCCACAACTCAGATTATACCTCTAGTAACCCCTGCAAACCCACCAATCCTCCCATACACACTCCTTACATACCAAATTAAGTTCAAATGTCACAAAACCCACAAATTACAACCAACACAGTTCACAACCCTCCTCGTGAGGGAGTCACCTTTACCACTAACCAAAATCGGCACATACCTGCGACACAAACCGCTACACATAAGCGATATGTTCCTCTCGTATATGCCATTTCAGAACCCACCTTCAAGGCGACTGTCACTGTCAGGATGCCTTATGAAATTTACCAATATGGTGAAATGGAGAGGGAAGCCAGGTATAAGGATGAGGAATCAGTGTCTGAGCAGTTACGAGCATTGAAAAATAAATAAAGAACCTTCAGGTCGCTCAAGGGAGCGAAAGTCTAGACTATGAGGATTTGTATATCCACCCTGATGTGGATATGCCGGCAGGGTACAAGCCTCTCAAGTTTGATAGCTTTTATGGGACAGGTGATCCCCATTCGCACTTGAGAGCCTACTGTTGCTGCACCCTATTTTGCACTAGTCAAGACAGGATTCAACTTGTGTTTCTCTGTTGTTGATGAAAGAGAGTCGCCACCTAATATTTAAAGGTATACTAGGGTATCTATTTAATTACTAAGTTATGTTCACTATAGGTCTGCAAACCGGTGAGCGTATGGGTAAGGATTTTTGTTCTTCTAAGGGGAAGGTGTTAGGCACCCCTTAAAATCTACCTGAGGTAGCTCCATAGTACTTAGACTAATTTTAAGAACTCAGTTATTTATACTATGCTTGATTGTTACTAAGGCAAGGCTCACTATATACTAAAGGGAATGTATATGTGTAAGACTTAATAAAGGTGTAGGATTACAAAAGAGTTATTTGAAGGTTAAGAGAGTTTGAAAGTGGTTTGAATTTAAAACTTGTAATTATTAAGTCAGGAAAGTAAGTACTTTGAAGAGTAGATTTTAGTGTAATTTTGAAAGATGTTTGTAGTAAAGTGATTTTTAAATGTACCTTGGTTTTTTCTTAAAATTCTGTAGAAGGCGAGTCTTTGAAAATTTATTTGGGTGATCGTTTGTTACTACCTTTTATGAAAATCTGGTTTCTTTTCTTGTTAGAGAAAATCAATAATTCTTTCCTAATTTTCTTTGAAAACGGGTTGCCGTTTTGATTAAGGACCTGAGCTTAAAAAAATCTTTATGAAAGGTGAGTATACAAGATAAGTAAATTATAAATTACAGAGGCGAAGATTAATTACTAGCTATTTCCTTTTAAGTCCTATATTAGTTAAGGTTTACCTATGTTTCATGTAATATAAAGTATAAAGATAAAGCACATAATCTAATATATGGGTGTCGAAAACATGAAAATAAAATGCGATAAGGCAACAAAGGCAATAAGAGAAAGATAATGAAGGCAGTAAACTAAGCTATGGAAATAATGAACAATAACGAAAGAAGTAGGGAGAGAAGACTGGACTTTGATGATTGGGCCTCAATAAGGTAGGCCCAAAAATTTGAGAGTTGCGGCTATGGCAAGACTGGACTCTTCAAAGATGCAATAAGACTGGTTTGAGCCTGGGTTTCCTAGGAACTCAGCATGCCCAAATGTATACATGCCCAAAAAGAAAGAAAGCCATTAGAAGTATATCCCATATTCTTAACATATTCAAAATATATATGACATGTATATAAACAATAATTGGAACAAGAAAATAATCAATACTGTGCGAAATTATATATTAATGTGATGGTTTTACTTAGCAAATAATTCACATTGAAAATCTTTCGTTGTCATTAAACGTTAAACCCCCAAAGAACTAAATGCGTCAATGAATTAAGGGCTAAGGAGGAAGCTCCACTCAAGGTCGATGCTCCCTTTGGATCCCCTGAAACTTCAAAGTTCCCAAGGAACTCCAGGCCCAGAGCAATGCTTGTTCCAAAGAGGGCAGCCCAACCATGAGTCGAACCCCACTCCCAAATACCCTTAAACACTAACAACATGTGTTCTTTACGGGTTTAAATGCCAATGAGGCCCTTCCAATATAAATTAAATTCTAAAGCATTACCTATCACAAAATATATACTTTCCCTCCTAACATAAGAGCATATAGTCTATATTGGATTTCCAAACAAACACATATCGCATGAATTCTAAAGATCTAACTCTGAAACACATACAAGTGAATATCAGAGATATCATAAATATATTACGAAGTCTAAATTTGGATTAAAGTAATACTCCAAGGAAAGGTAAACCTATACAACAACAACTCAACATATAGAGGTTTCCTAGTGTGAACTGATTGACTTTACTTTCAGCACATCCGTAGGTTGATACTACTATATTAACATTTTAAAGAGAATCAGCAATGAAAATTTAGGCAACACAATAATGACTAATCATTTTTCAGAGGCTGTCAATGACATCTAGGACATGATCAAGCCTTTCAGTAGGTGTGCAAGTTTACAGATTGTAACATAGAATCCCAAAGGTTTTCTACAGAATCATGCTCCTAATAGTGTTAGCTTAAAACAAACCATTAAGTTCAGATAGTATCTGCAAGGATCTTTATGAGACTTAGGGATCAGGCTTGGTTTTAAAGTTATCAAGAGAGCAAAGACTAGGGCAGTTCTGGACAAGATGTAAAATCAGGAACTAAGTAAGAACATGCAGTAGTTAATTAGCTACTTAAACATTTCAGTTCAGTAATGACCTTATGCAGATAAGGGAAATCCTACACATTTGTAGAATTAGATTAAGCAGAGGTTATAGATAAGGGAAAGACATTGCATCAGGACAAGTTCGACTCAAACTGAAGTCTGGGTTAGTACATAAATACAGAGATGACCATGCTTCCCTTTTTACAAGTTAGCACTTAGTTAGGGCAGTAACTAGGTCCCTTTAAAAGATAAAATGCATGCCAGCTTTTCAAAGATGAATGATGACCCTAAAGATAAGAGATAAGAGACATGATACCAAGTAAGCATGAAACTGAGGGTGTTGATTAATCAAGAAAACAGTTATGTTCAGTTTAACCAATTATCAGTCTTTACAACAAAGAGAAAGGAACAGAATCATGATCACACTATGAGGAAAGATGACATAACTTTAACAGGTGTGTGCAATAGGATTATTAGAAGAAGAAAGGAGAAGTTTTAGCTCAAACAAGATTAGGTTAATAGAATCAACAAAGAACTAAAATAAAATGAAAGACCATAGTAGCAGCTCAGAAATAGTCTAACAGACTTAAGCAGGGAAGATGACATATAAACACTTAGAGTTCTTGCTCAAGGTTTATAGGGATAGAGGATATAAACTTAACACCTTTAGATTCATTCAATCATAGTTATCAGAATATAAGTTCAACTTCAAAAAGCTCAGAAGCTATAGAGATGCAACAAGTAAGGATAAAGGTTACTGCAAGCTAATAAGAGCTATGAGGTTCATGTGAACATGAACATATAATAACTTAAACATGTAAACTATTGGAAACTCAGGAAACAAGATCAGCAAGAATCAATTATTTAGTTTAATCAACCATCATTTAAGGACTCATAGCAAGAAAACTAATCACAAGTAGCCATTAAACTAACAGAACAAAAGTATTAACGTATTAAACACCACAAAACAATTGTAATAAACAGAACCTAACTTAGCATGCTTGTAGCATTAAAAGAAAATGAACAAAAGAGAAGAGTGAGAGATGTGCTGACCTTTTAGAGAGCAGCAGACTAAAGGTTAGATCCTTTCAGTTGCTTAAGATCCCAGAAACCTCAAGTTTAGACCAGCGATATTACTCAGCAAAAAGAAGAGAAAAATAGTAAGAAACATAGGGCTTGGAATCCTAAAATTCTCAGTGTTTTTGTGTGTGTGTTTCTTTTCAGTATTAGGTGATTGGTTCGTAATTTTGTTGTGCGTTTGGTGATGTTAGGTGAGAGCATTAAAGACTTCTATTTATAGTGTCTATTGAAGGCTCTGAAGTTTCAGAGGATTCAAAATCGAGTAGTGGAAGATGACGATTTACCAGATGATGTGAGCACGATTGAGTGAAATTGAAAAAGAATAGAGGGAAAATCAGTAAGGATTTTTACCTGAGAGGAGAGAAGACGACCGTTTAAGGAAAGGACCTGTGGATAAAGCTTCAATGTCCAGAGGTCACTGTGTTTGACCTCTGGACCTCGAATAACCATGATTAAGCTCTGAGATATGCCCAGGCATGCTGTAGAATTAACAAAATAGAGGAGATTTTCGAGATTTGACCCTTACACGATTTGGTCTAGGGTTTTCGGATTTGGGGTTTTGAATATCTATCAATGAAAAATGAAAGAAAACAACCTTCATCATAACCTAGAGACAAAACGTGATCTCTGAGTTTGATTTGAAAGCCAAAGACGGAATGGTGTTTCGAGTTTGAGAGATTGAACTCTGGTGATACAGATTCAACGAATAAAAGGGGAAATAACAGCGGGATTCTAGCTAGGGAAGCAAGAAAGGGTGATTTCATGGTTGATTTGTTGACCTTGCACGGATTTGTGCAGGATTTTTGTGATTGATGGAGGCTGAAAGCCGAGAGAAAGAAGAGAGAAAAGGTAAAGGAGGCGACTGGGAGTTTGAGTGAAATGATAAGGGTTTGGGGGGGAATTTGGTTGGTAACTAGGTTAAAGTTGGGAGATCGAACTTGGGCCTTTGAATCATTAGATCAACTTTCCTGATAAATCAGTGATTAAAGATTTTTGGGGTTGAATTTCGTTGTCCGTTGGATTCCTGTAATCCAACGGTTTAGATTAAATGATCTGAGTGTTTAATAATTAAAGAGAAATGGAGCGAAAATTGCTAGCCATTGATCAAAAAATGAACGGCCCATATGACTTTCTGTTTGTTCTGTGAGTGAGAGAGGCGAATGGTGTGGCGTTCTCTCATTGGCTAAGAGAGCGTGTCACGGATCACCAAGGTGGCAAATGAGATTGGTGTTTGGACTGGGTTATTTCAGATTGGGCATTGTCTTTGGGCTAGAAATTATTTAAATAGTAGTCACTCTGTAATTAGTAAAGGAATTGCAATTGTAACATTTTAGTCTTTTACCCTTTTGAAATTAATTTAAATAAACTTAATTATTTTCAATATAATATAGTAAAAATTATAATTGTTAAATACTACTAATTATTTTAATTAATTTATTATTTGTAAAAATACTTCACGAGGACATTAATTTTGAATTATTGAAATAGTAAACTTATTAACTATTTTAAGAAGTAATTAGTTATAGTACTTACACATAGAAATTGTTTTAATAATCCTAAAATAGTAAATATATTTGTAATTACATAATACTAATACCAAATGATTAATTTTGAAACTATAACTGAATTAATTTGTGGAAATAGGTATTTATTGATAGAAAAATATTTTCAAAGCATTCATTGTAAATTTTTAAGTAAAAATAAATTAACTTTAAAAGGGAGGGTCAAAATTGGCCGTCAACAACTGCGACAAACTAGTTGGAGTAGGGTGTAACGAGAAGTTGAGAATGAAGCTGTTCATAAGGAGCCTGACAATGGAAGCACTCACTTGGTATACTCGCCAAGATACGCGAAACTAGAGGGCATGGCAGAATATGGCGGAGGATTTCATGAATCGCTTACGATTCAACACTGAAATTACTCCCGATAGATTTGCACTGGTAAACTTGCAGAAGAAGTCGTCCGAATCATTCCAAGAATATGCACATCGATGGAGATCAGAGACCGCTAGGGCACAACCTCCGTTGGACGTCATTAGGCTGACTAAGTATTTAATCAGGGCTCATGAAGGGATTTACCTTTAGAAAATGATGGGCATGATGGGGCAAAAATTCCGCGAACTTGTCAAAATAGGAGATTTCTTAGAAGAAAGTATAAAGTCCGGCAAAGTACAATCCATGGCCGCATTGCAAATAACTACCAAAGCAATCCAATCAGGATCAATAGGCAGCGAAAAGAAGAAAAAAGAGGAAGTATCAGAAATCATCCCCTATTACCAGTCCAATCCACATCATGGAAACACCTCTAACTCTCCAAACAACCATTCCCCACACCTACCTACTTATGCTCCAGTATACAATACACAACCATATTACAATCCCCAAACTCAATACAACCCGCCTCGAGCCTATAACAATCCAAACCCACCACGACTATATGCTCCAAATCAAACTACCACTCATCAAAATTGACCCACCTATGGACCTCGACCTCGCCCAAATTTTGAAGAGAGAGGTACCAGAAACTACACCCCGATTGTCGAACCCCTGGCTCAACTATTTGAAAGATTGAGGAGAGTAGTTTTGATACATCCGGTAGAAGGAAGGGTTCCTGAGATCCCACAAAATATTTTGATGCAACCAAACAGTGCGTGTACCACTCAAACGTATCGGGGCATGATACTGAAGATTGTTTCAGACTGAAAAATGAAATTGAGTCATTGATCAAAAGTGGAGCCATTCAATGTACCCCGGCTCCACCCAATATGAACCGCAACCCGCTGCCAAATCACCGAAATCAAGGGGCTAATATGATCACCGTGGATAAAGAATATGACTTGAAAGGAATCATTTTCACGATAGGAAATTCAAAGGCTGCAAGGGTCCCCCCCTCAAAGGACTATGATGATCACAATATAGTTGAAACCGACGGTGATGGTCCAGACATACCAGCAATAGCCCGCCGCTGCTACCAGGGATGAAGAGAATCGGGAATACAAGACAGTCCCGTAGACATATCAACAGAAACCGAAAGCCAAGATGAAAGATTGTGCAGTAGATCACGGTATGACCAGGCCGGGGAGGTGTTACGCTCTTGAGGATGTAAAATGAGGGAATCTAGAAAGGGAAAATTTAGAGAAGAAATATAAGAAATCCGGAGGCCACAGAATTCTGGAAGAAGATTTCAACCAAAGAATACTCCGTGGAGGAATAACTAAAGAAGACTCCGGCGCAAATATCAATCATGGATTTGCTGATGAGTTCTGACAGTCACAAAGACATTCAGAGGAAAGTGTTATGTGGGGTGAGCGTGCCAAGAAACAGTACCAGTGATGCATTGGCAATAACCATTGGGAAAATAGTTGAAGCAAATATGATCACTATATGAAGAGATGAACTTCCTATCGAAGGCGTGGGTCACAACAAAGCTTTACACATCACTATCAAATGTAGAGATAAGGTGGTGTCCCGAGTACTAGTTGATGGAGGGTCAGGAGTCAATATCTACCCGCTCTCTACTCTACAAGAGTTGGGTATCATAAGAGAAGTCAAGGAAACTCATGAGGGTAAGAGCTTTTGACGGGTCACAGAAAGACGTCATTAGGGAAATTTATTTGGCATTGCAAATTGGACCAATTGAGTTTCCCATACTATTCCAAGTGATGGATATTTCATCTTTAAACAACATATTGCTAGGAAGACCCTGGATACACATGGAAGGGGAAATCACATCTACCCTACAAAAGTGCATGATGTTTGAATGGGGTTGTCAAGAGATCGTAGTCCACGAAGAATGAAGCCAATCAACTTATTTGGAACATGCAGTCCCATTCATGGAAGAATTAGACGGGGTCGCTTTCCATGCAGCTGAGATCATGTAGACCACAAAAATAGAAGTTATTGAGAAAAACCTGACAATGCAGTCTCCATATAGATCAAAGATGGCCATGAGGGAAATGATGAAGTACAGATACAGAACAGGATCCGAGTTGGGAGCCCGATCATACAGGATAACAGAGCCGATTGAGCCGAACGGATAGAAAGGTAGAGCTGGCATAGGGTATCAGCCTCCAACTAGGAAGACTTGTACCGGTGGGTTCGGGAAAAAGGCTTTTGTTCGAGTGCGTGTTTTGAGTACGGGTCAGAGCTCAACATCTGACGACGACATCATTGATGGAATGGGAAGGTTGTTCATAACCATGATCGAGGAATGCTGTGAAAGAATTGATATCCAGACACCGACCATTCAGAATGCAAAACAAGGAGAGGACCTGCGGAATTGGAATGCTAGCCCGTCTTTGGTTCTCCCGGAATCTTGGTAGTGTGGATTGTAAAATTTTTGAAAAGCGCATGATCAATTGAGGCTTGAACCATGTCTCTACTTTTTTGTCATTTGCCTATTTGAATTCTTAGACATTCCTCTTTTGATGAAATAAAAAGAATTGCTTTCTTAAAATTATTGCAAATTTATTTATCGCTTCGTTATACTTAGTTTCCCTTTTTAGTAATCAAAATGATAAAGACCCATGTTTCGCGATTATGACATGTAGCGAAACCCTCGAGCACAGCGATCTAGATTACGAGGAATACGACAAAAGCATGATGCCAAATAATCTCCCACAAGAGATCGAACAACTGGAAAGCCAAAAAAAGCCTAACCTTGAAGAGACAGAAGTGATCAACCTGGGAAGCGAAGAAGACATAAAAGAAACTCGAATCAGCATCCATCTAGGAGCAGAGCAGAAGGAAGAATTGGTTGAGCTCCTTCGACAATACATCGATGTGTTCGGATGGTCATATAATGACATGCCTGGGTTAAGTACTGATATCTTTTTGCATTGATTGCCTACAAATCCTACTAGACCACCATTCAAACAAAAACATAGAAAATTCAAGCCAGATTTGAGTTTGAGGATAAAAAAAGAAGTAACTAAGCAAATAGAGGAGAATGTAGTGAGGGTCACCAACTATCCCACATGGTTGGCGAATATTGTCCCAATGCTCAAGAAGGATGGGAAGATCAGGATATGTGTGGATTATCGAGATCTCAAGAAAGCCAGCCCGAAAGACGCTTTTATCTTTACCAAATATTCATATCCTCATCGACAACTATGCAAAGCATGAACTGCAGTCATTCATGGATTGTTTCGCCGGGTACCACATGATCCTAATGCATGATGAAGATGTAGAAAAGGCAGCGTTCACTACACCTTGGGGAGTTTACTTCTACAGAGTCATGTGGTTCGGTCTCAAAAATGTTGGCGCTACTTACATGAGGGCCATAACAACCCTCTTTCATGATATAATTCACAAAGAGATCGAGGTATATGTGGATGACGTCATCATCAAGTCTCGGAAGAGTTTAGAACTTTTGGACATCCTGCGGAAGTTTTCCGAACGTCTGCAGAAGTATATTTTGAAGTTGAATCCTGCGAAATGCGCATTTGGGCCCCTGCTAAAAAATTGCTAGGTTTCATAGTAAGTAGAAAAGGGATAAAATTGGATCCTTCAAAGATCAAAGCTATTCAAGAGTTGCCACCGCCCAAGAGTAAGAAGGATGTGATGAGTTTCCTGGGTAGACTGAATTACATCAGCCGTTTCATAGCCCAGTCTACATTAATTTGTGAACCTATCTTCAAGATGCTGAAGAAGGATGCTGCCACAAAATGGAAAGAAGAGTGTAAAAAAGCCTTCAATAAAATTAAGGAGTATTTGTCAAATCCACCAGTATTGGTTCCTCCCGAGCCCGGGAAGCCACATTTTTTGTACATGTCGATCTTGGATAATGCATTTGGATGCGTGTTGGGACAACATGACAAAATCGGAAGAAATGAACAGGCCATCTACTACTTAAGCAAGAAGTTCACACCATGTGAGGACAAATACACCTTGATAGAGCGTAATTGCTTTTCTTTGACTTAGATCGCCCAAATATTGAGGCATTATATGTCAGCATACACCACACATTTGATATCTCGGCTCGACCCGCTCAAGTATATCTTTCAGAAGTCGATGGCTACAGGAAAACTAGCTAAATAGTAGATTCTTCTAAGCGAATTTGACATTGTGTGCATAACGCATAAAGCCATCAAAAGACAAGCTTTAGCTGACCACCTTGTAGAGAATCAAGTGGACAAGGATTATGAGCCGCTCACTACGTACTTTCCCAACGTGGAGGTATTGTTCGCCAGAGAAGATATTGCAGAGTCATACCTTGGATGGAGAATGTTCTTCGACGGAGTGGTAAATTTCAAAGGAGTGGGAATTGGGACAGTCCTAATTTCAAAATCAGGACAATACTACCCACTATCAGCATAGATAAGGTTCCCTTGTACCGATAATATGGCCCAGTACAAAGCATGCATCCTCGGGATCAGCATAGCAGTTGATATGAACATCAAAGAGCTTTTGGTCATAGAGGATTCTGATCTATTGATACATCACGTTCAAGGGGAATGGTCTACCAAGAATGTCAAGATCCTCCCATACATGCACTGTGTAAAAGAGTTATGCAAGAAGTTCACAAAGATCGAGTTCAAACATGTTCCCAGGATCCAGAACGAGTTTACTGATGCTCTTTCAACCCTATCATCCATGATTCAGCATCCAGATAAGAATTACATCGACCCTATCAAGGTAGAAATCAGAGATCAACATGCATACTGTTTCCATGTAGATGAAGAGCCAGATGGTAATCCGTGGTACCATGACATCAAAAGGCTCCTTGAAAAAAGAGAGTATCTAGATAGTGCTACTAAAAGTCAAAAGTGAGCGCTCAGAAGGTTGGCAAATCATGTTTTCCTTTACAGGGAAGTCATGTATAGGAGGACCCTAGACTAGGGACTATTAAGATGTGTAGATGTCGTTGATGCAACCCAATTATTATAAGAGATACATGCAGGAACATGAGGACCCCACATGTACGGCTTCACCTTAGCCAAGAAGATCATAAGAGCCAGATACTTTTGGATGAACATGGAAAGCGATAGTATCCGTTATGTGCAGAAGTGTCACGAGTGCCAGATCCACGGGGATTTCATCCGGGTAACACCTAATGAGTTGAATGTAATGGGTTCGTCTTGGCCGTTTGCCGCTTGGGGCATGGACGTGATTGGACCTATAGAGCCTGCCGCATCAAACGGGCACCGTTTAATTTTGGTAGCCATTGACTACTTAACCAAATGGGTTGAAGCATCTATGTACAAGGCCGTTACAAAGAAAGTAGTGGCAGATTTCATCCGTAACAACATCGTCTGCCGATTTGGGATACCCGAGTCAATCATCACTAACAACTCAACTAATCTCAACAGTGATCTCATGTGGGAAATTTACGAGAAGTTTAGAATTGTTCACTGCAACTCTACAACCTATAGACCACAAATGAATGGAGCAGTTGAAGATAACAGACAATCATAGACAATGGCATGAGAAGTTATCCTTCACCTTACTAGGTTATCGAACCACCATGAGGACGTCTATTGGGGAAACGCCATACATGTTGGTATATGGCACTGAAGTTGTGATACCAGTAGGGGTTGAGATACCATCCTTAAGAGTCATCCAAGAAGCCAAGTTAGATGATGCAGAATGGATACGGGTCAGGCAAGAGCAACTCTTGGATACGGGTGAAGCCTCGCCAGTTTATACCGGGGCAGTTGGTTTTGAAGAATATTCCCCCGCCAGGAAGAAGCCAAAAGAAAATTCGCACCAAATTTGCAAGGTCCTTATATGGTCCACCGAGTGTTGTCGGGAGGAGCCTTGATCTTGGCAGAGATGGATGGAAGAGTCAGCACGAAGCCTATCAACTCAGACTCAATCAAGAGATATTACGTTTGAAGATAATAAAGTTAGGGTTTGGCTGTAACAGAACTACACTCAATGTGACTTCCCACAACGGGATATGTAGGCAACCCACGTAGGGTTCAATTTCTCTCTCTCCCATTTCTTTTGTAATAGAAAATCCAAATATCATTTTGTATGTTACCCGAAACTATGCCACGACTTGATTTTCTCTGGAGGGAATATGCAAGGAATCCTCATTCGATTCAGTCATCTTTTGTAGCTGAACTACGTCCTGTACTAATTCCATTTGGATACGTAGGCAGTCTGAGTCAGACTCGACCATTTCATTCTCAATCTCATCATTTTTGCATCTGTTGGAATCAAACTACCTCTTGACCTGATTCCATTTGGATACGTAGGCTGCCTGAGTCAAGCTCGGTCATATTCATCATATTTTATATATCTTTATCCACAAACTACGTTCAGACCTGATTCTGTTTCGGATACATAGAAAACCATAAAGGGTTCGATCATAACCTTAGGAAAAACCTATGTAACACATTAGTTTAGATTAGGAAGCGATCGTAGCGGCAAGCAGCCACGTCGTCAAAAGCATCGTGAAAGATCGACATCAACGAGATGGAGTCTTCAAGAAACAACGCTCGCGTTTAAGGAACTTTCAAAACATGTCATAATCCGAAACAACGACATTCACTATAAAACAAAGTTTTTTCAAAAAGTGTTTTCTAAAAATATCATAATTTGTTCCACCTACTGAACTTTATGGTGTAACCTCATCAAGACCGGGAAAAATCTAGGACTACGTTCAACACAAACCAACGTCCCCTCCCCGCTAAGAATTTTCCTTTGAATGCAAGGCCAATAGGACATGAGGAAGTGCTGGAAATACAGTAGGGCAAATGATGGATCCGCTGCTCTCTCATGACTATCATCTCTCTTTCTCTACTCAAATTTTCCTTGAATAGCTAAAACTAACTCTTAAATCCTTTGAAGGTATTTTGGAACCAGGTCGCCGACGCAAATGAGGCATACTGTATATAGCGAGCCGTCTATTCAATTTAACAGAGCATGATTGTACAAAGCAAACCATCTGCTCAACCAATCAGAGCCCCTTGTACAAAATCAAGCCACTGGCTTCACCAATTGGAGCAATGTATATAGCAAATCGTTAGCTCAATCAATCAGAGTGCCCCGTACAAATCGAACATCAGCTTCGTCAATCGAAGCCTTATACTGCAAATTATTTGCTTTGCCAACAGGAGGAATTCGCATCGCCACTCCGCCACATCGGAGATCATAATTTATAGTTGCAAACCTCGTTGCCAACGTTCTGACAATCGATGGTCACAATTTAGCCTAGCAGTCAAGAGTATCTCTTGGGCATGCTCTTTTTCTTTTTTGTTATCTCAAATGTTTTGACATTTTGCTCTGATTATGTTTTTCTTCAAAGTCAGAAGCTCCTATCATGCAGAGATGCTTTATATTTCAGCATAATCACTCCCGTCATGCGGAGATAGTTTACATTTTAGTTCAACCTCTCCTACCAAGCGCAGATGCACCCTACAAGTCAATCACTCCTATCAAGTGGATATACTTTACATTTCATTGCAAACTTTCCCAGCAAGCAGAGATGCATTCCACATTAATCCCAACACGAGGAGACTCAAATGCTTCGACAGCTACAGAATGATACACAGCTCGACTAACAATCGAGTCAAATTCAAGTATCCCATCATCATGATCCCAAATAACAGCTAGCCGGCAGCCAGGCATTCTCATTCCTGCATCATTTGCATCACATCTTAACATATTTTGTATTGCAATATATAGGTATGTGTATGTTTCATTTTTGCAGGAACAAATAGCGCAACATGGAACTCCTTCTAAGTAGCAGACCAAATTATAACGCTATGAGGGACAACAAACTCATAAGCGGGCCAATGACCCAAATTCAAATATGATCAGTGGAACTCTAATTCTTCAAATCTTTCAAGTCAACAACAACAACAACATACCCAGTGTGGTCCCACAAGTAGGGTTTGGGGATGGTACAGTACTCAGACCTTACCCCTACCTTTAGTAAGGTAGAGAGGCTATATCCGGTAGACCCTCGGCTCAGGACGGGGAGAGGGGGAGGGAAAGAACAAGCAAACCGATCTAACAACAGAAGCAGAAATACAAAACTAGAAGTAGATAATGCAATCAAGAAGCCGAGAAACAAGACAACAACAAGTAGTAACAGAAGTCTATGGATACCAAAAAAACACAAAAGACACCGAGTGGTGTATCAAAGCTGCTTCTACAAACAAGGACAACACTCGACCACCTAACCCTTTACCTTTATTCTCAACCACCACATCTTCCTATCTATGGTCATGTCCTTAGTGAGCAGGAGCAACGCCATATCTTGCCTAATCACCTCTCCCCAATACTTCTTCTGCCTGCCTCTACCTCTCTGTTGGCCCTCCCATGCCAGCCTCTCACACCTCCTCACCGGAGCATCAGTGTCTCTACTCTTCACATGCCCGAATTATCTAACTCGCCTCCCGCATCTTTTCCTCCACATGGGCCACACCAATCTTGTCCCGGATAATTTCATTACTAATTTTATCTAACCTGGTATGCCCTCACATCCACCTCAACATCCTCATCTCAGCCACCTTCATCTTCTGAACATGGAATTTCTTGACTGGCCAACACTCCGCCCCATACAACATAGTCGGTCTGACCACCGCCCTATAGAACTTACTTTTAAGTATTTGTGGCATATTCTTGTCACACAAAACACTAGAGTGCCGCAAATTCAAAGCTATCATGAGTGCCAAATCTTCCGTCTCGCAGTATCGTCATAATACGATACTGGAGAAACTTATGTGAGCATCACTTCCTCAAAAGTCTTCACTCCAGAACTACATGAGGCCTGATCCTCGTTAAGCCCGAGGTCTGTAAGCAATTCAAAGCGTGATTTCGGCCCTAGCTCCCGAAAATTCCCCTGGAATCTTTCTTAACTCCTAGTCCTACAACTCATAATTTTCCATAAACCCAAATTCCATTCCCGCAATGTACGCCTAAAGTCGGGACAAAATTGGTTTTGGTTCAATTTCTTTGCCCGAAAACTCTTTCATCGTCTCCGGTCGAAGAGGGGCAACTGTTGACGGTCAATTTTGACCCTCCCTTTAATAAATTAATTTATTTTTATTTAATAGTTTACAATGAATATTTTTAAAATGTTTTCAATCAATTATGCCTATTTTTACAAGATTAATTTAGTATTAGTAATTTTGAAAATAATAATTTAATGCTATAATTATGCCACGCTTACTATTTTTAGATTATTAAATAATTTTATAAACAACACATAGGCTTTATAATTGATTTAATGAATTATTCTTTACTTTAAAATTAATTAGATTACTGTGTTAATAATTTTAAATTAATGTTATATTTTAGAAAATAAAGTATTTTATAAATAATTAATTACAATAGTTAGTAGTGTATATGATAATTATAATTTTACTACATTTTATTGAAAGTAATTAAGTTTTTTTAATTTAATTATAAAAGTGATTAAAAAACCAAAGGCTACAATTGAAATCTTTTAATTAAAGACGAAATGGCTATCTTTTAAATCATTTTAGCCCAAATACCTAGACCAATTACCCCATCTGACCCAGTCCAAACGACCCTCTAATCCGCAGTGGCGATCCCGGTCCCTCTCCCTAAGCCAATCAAAGCTTGCCACATCACTTGTCTCCCTCACTCACAAAGAAAGAACAATGGATCTTGACCGTTGATCTATCTCATCAATGGTCCGCGTTTAATCCTTATTTTCTTATTATTCTTTAATCTTATTAAGACTTAATCTCCGTCGTCAAATCAGAGAGATCCAACGGTTGCCCTTTTTAGGGATTAAAAAATTTCTAAAATCCTTATCTCCCGAAAATATCTGGGTCGTTGATCAAATGATCCAACGACTCGGTTTCAGTCTTGCGTTTTTAACCCAGAGAAACCCCAAAACCCTAATTCATTCTTCCCTTGATCAAGCCGCCCATCCCCTTTTGCTCTCTACTCCCGTGCCTGCTCTCGCCCCATCAGTCACAAACCCTTGCATAAATCCGTGCAAGGTCAACAAATCAACAACCAAATCATCCCTAGCCGCTAATCCCCGCTGATTTCTTCCCCGTTTCGTCACTTAATTTAAATACACCTAAAATTTGGAACCCTAGATTAAGAATGCAACTTCAAATCGCTTAAATCCTCTTATGCTCTGTCAAATCGGCGCATACATGGAGTATCCTTAGAGATTCATTATGAGGAATCTTTACCCATAGGTCAACCGTAGTGACCTCTGGGTTTTATGTTATGTCCGACGATTCTCTGCCTTCAATGGTCGATTCCCCATCTCAGGTATAACTACTTCATCATTTTCCCTCTGTTTTCCTCTGATTTCACCATCTTTTCTATCATCATCCATCCTTCGTCATCTTCCACTACCGAGTTTGAATTTGAGAAAACCTAAGCTTTAATGGCCACTATAAATAGAGCCTTCAATGCTCTCATCTAGAACACCTAACATGAACACAACAGACAATACTAAGATTTCATTTACAAAAGTTTTAGGTTCCATACTGATTTCTGGTTCTTCTTTCTGGTTCTGAGTTTTTTCACTGTTCAAAGTTTTAATCTTTATTTCATGTACGGCTAAGAAAAATCCTTGTTTGGTTTGCTGGTTGAAAGGAGGGCAGTGTACTTTGACCTTTTCTCTTTTGATTATTTTATTTTAAATCGTAACCACACTGTTTCTTTCTATTGATTGCCTCTGTTTATGATGCTTGTTATCAATTTATGATTGATTGTTCCTTCTCATAGTGAGTTGTTATTGGTTTATGATTAAAGTTTATGCTTTGATATTGTGTGTGTCAAATTAGTATTAAATGTTTATTATGTGACAGTGATGAACATTGTTCTGAATTGAAAAACCTATATGATTAAGCTCCTATATTTAGCTAGAGATGCCTTATGACTTCCCATACTTATTCTGACTTCATACTTCTTTGATGTTCTGCTATGGCCTTCATGTCTACCACATCAATTTTGTTTTGGTGTAGTTTGTTGCTCTGTACTTGAGGTTGTATACTTGGCAAGCTAAATTGAAACATATATGAGTACTTAAGGTTTAATTCCAAGGTTGTCATTTAGTTGAAGTATGTCAGTTTAATTCCTTAGGTTGCCTTCTTTCTTCATATGGGTGTTTGCTGATTCTAAAGTGTTTTTGAGACATTATTGTAAAGGTATTTATATTTCTATAACTATTGATCACTTCTGTAAGTCTTATTGCATAAGACAGCACCACAAGGCAACTGGGCTAAACTCTAATGAAATTCTGCACCTATTCTTGTATGTGTTCTACCAATTGCTACTCATTCAGCTCATGTTATCACATAGGAGTAGGGCTATAATTGCATCTGTTGTGATTGAGCATTAACTGTTATGTTGGTAGGCTGAATAGAACTTTACCATGTCTAGATCGTCACCAATAACCTGTACAGCTAAACCAGATCTACTAATTTTAAATTCTCCATTGTTCTGAGTCCTTTAATGATATTATTGACTTGACTTCATGATATTTGAAACCCAAACCTGTTTGTAATGTTATAACCTTGATTAGAACATCTCATGTATGTACTTGAATGCTATCTCTTGAGAGTCCTACACTCATTTTGTGCTTCAGTGCCTCTGTCTGTCCTTCATGTCTACATACATGCCTGCATTGTCTTTGAAACCTCACTAAGCTCCCCTAAATGGATTAGACTTAGCTTGTGAACTCTAAAGAGAATTACTTATTGCTACTGCTTAGATATAACAACATATTTTGTTCTTATTGAGATAGATTAGTGTGAGTTAATTAGGAAGAAGTGACTATGTCATTGATTTTAAAGTTAAGCAAGACTAATTGTAGCTTGCTAAATTGTAATCCTGTTAATATTCCTAGAAGTTCTATTTTAGGTTGAGAATCTGTAACCCTGTTAGTGCTTTTAGAAACTCTGGTTGTAGTCTGGCCTCTCTGGTAATACCCGTAAGAGCCCTAACTGTGAATTGTTGTTCTGAATCTTTTTCAATAATCTTTGAATGTTCTATCTGAAGTTATCAGCATGTGCCTTTTAATTGAGGCTACAGATATGTATTTATAATTGAAGTTGCTGATCTATGCCGGTATTAGCACTCTTTAGGAAATACCAGCGGTAGTGTTGAACCTGTAATGCTGTTAATACTTTTGTAAGCTCTAATTGTAGCTTTTAATTTGCACTCACCTAATGCTCATCAGATGTTTACTTGAAACTGTTAGTCCACATATTTGTTAACACTTTTTAGAACTGTTGACTTGTATATGCTAGAGGGCAAAACTTAAGTTAAAATCAATCATTGGTTAGTATAAATGAAGGCTGTTAAGACAAAATGTACATGTATTCATAGACTGTTGCAGACTTGGACTATATAGTCCTTAAGATATATGATTTCAGGTGTTTGATTCTTTAACAGTAATATGATGTCCCCGCCTCTATGTATGTTTGAAGTTTATTTATTTTGAACCTTCTTAACATGTTACTCATAGTGCATTATCCATTTAGCTTTGAAATATGGTTATGATAATGTAGACAGATTATCTTGCAGTCTTATAATGTTCTGCTTTGACCATCATTGGAAAGGTGTATACTTTTGTGGTATGGTATTATTGTGGTGATTGGTCTTTACATTGAAAGTGACTCATTGGCACTTAAACACGTGGGGAAGAGTGAGTGTGAGTTATTAGGGGTATTTGGGAATAGAGTTTAGCTCTTTGTTGGGCTACTCTCCTTGACACAAGCACTGCCCTGGGCCTTGAGACCCTTGGGTACTTTGAAGTGTCAGGGAGCCTTGACCTTGAGTGGAACTCTACCCTTAGTCTCTAATCCATTGACATTCATTACTCCTTTTAGGTTTAGTGGTTAATGACATTGAAAGGTTTTCAATGTGAATCAGTTTACCATATGTGACCCCACATTAGTATAACTTTCATAATTCAAATGACTATTGGTTGATATTTATTCAAGTCATTTACTTATATATTTCATATATGATTGTATGCATATAGTATTATATCTAATGACCTTCTCTCTCTTTTTTAACATGTACAACCATTGGCCCTGTTGAGTACTCAAAAAAACTCAGGCCAAAATCTTGTACCCGCGCATCTAAAAGTCTGAAGCCCACTGCTCCTGCTATTTGAGATGTTCCCAGATAGTATCCGGAGGTCGAAAAATATGATTCATTATGAGTTTAATCTTAATGTCTCTTGCATTGCACTTATATACATATGTATCTATTTTACTTTACTGAGTCATGCTATATCGGCCGGGGTACGGTGCCTATTGTACAACCCCTGATCAGTTGGGTATGATGAAACGTGACATGTGATATGAGGCTATCGAGTCCTCTTGAGGCCGACTACGCTGAGTCTTGTTGAGGCCGGGTACGACCGAGTCCTCTATGAGGTCAGGTACGGAGTGATGTGATATGAGATATTACTGATCCCTTGTGTGGTCAGGTACGACCGAGTCCTTTTGAGACAGGGTACACCATGTTCTATTGAGACTGGGTACAACCGAGATCTCTTGAGGCCAGGTATTATATATGATATGATATGCCCCAAAGAGCGATGAAATAATACTATAATATTTAATGCACAACCACAAGGAGTGGCCTCACTTTTTACAAAACTTGCATACATTTGAGATTCATGGTTTCCGTAGTGTGCGTCCCTGGAGGCCTTTCTTCGATATTCAGGTTGAAGTTGTGTACTCATACTTCTTATGTTATGTCTTCAATTTACATGTATATTATCACCTTTATATACTCGGTACTTCTTTTGTACTCATGCTCCTTTCTTTTGGGAGCTGTGTTCATGCCCACAGGTACAGATAGGCCCGATGATGTCCCTTCCTGGTAGGGTGCTCATTTCAGTAGTTGGTTGTCGCACTCTACTTCTTCGGAGTAGTTGTTCAGAAGTTAATAGGTACTGAAGTGTATGTTCCAGTCATTATGGGTATGGTGGGGCCCTGTGCTAACCAAGTTGTGTTTATAAATATATTTGGAACTCATAGAGGCTTGCAAACTAGTGTTCGGATTTATGTAAGGGTTGGTTATGACCTTGTTGGCAACGATTGTGAATATGTATAAATTGTTAATGTCTCTTACAAAGTTAGTTGTGTATATTTTAATTTTGGTATTACACTTGGAGGCCTTATTGGCCCAGATTCCATGTTGAAGGGGTCTAAGAATAGACGTTGGTTCGCATTGGCCTTTGGGCATCGTGTTCCGTTCACACCTCCCAAGGTTGGGGTGTGACTGTTACACCCTATGTTTTCGGACGTAAAAGTACGTCGTAAGTCAGTTGATGTAAGCTTGGAAATGAGATCATCTTTGAAAGTACATAAAGTGAGTCATGTTACCTTGGAGGTTACAAATATTTAAGATCATGAACTGCAAGTACCAAGAGGGTTGGAAGGTCTAGAAGCTAAACGAATCGGAAAACAATAAGTTTCGTCAAATGTCAGCAAGTTGGGAATGTTATAAGCTGTAATTTTGAGGTGAGACTAAGGTGCTTAACATGATAAGAAGGTATTAAGAGGAATTTTAGCTGTATGATAGTCGTGTGTTAAGTTTTGAAGTCAAGCGAGTTGTGAAACAAAGGTCGACGAAAGTCGTCATAAGTTATGTTCATAAATTGTACTGAAGTTTGGGTCTAATTTCACTGAGTTTTTCTACCAATATTCTTAGAGTTAGGGGGTATCCACCTAAAATATTGAATATTTACAAGTCTAGTTTTCAACACATTAAACTGTTTGCCGATACGATATCAGAGTAGAGAGATATTCACATTTTTGCAAGATTGTGCAAGCAGCTCCCTTTGGGACCCACAAGGTCGGTTGAGAATTATCTTGCTATAAAAAGTTGTGTCCTTCATCCCTAAGCCTTATTTTAGACCCAAATCAGACCTAAAACTCTATCTAGACCTCCTAAACATATCTTTAGGGTTTGGAAGCCAAATCAAAGGGGGATAAGGTAAAACAAGTGGATTCAAGCATTAAGAATCGGAACTACCCGATAGTTCGCCTCTTTCTCTCTTCGTGGCTCATTGAGGAAGGCATAGCAACGAAGTAAGCTCTGAAAATAAGGTATTTGTCTGATATAAGGTATGTTCTTCACCCATCTCCTTGGGTCGAGTCGTGTTTAGGCCATAGCAAGCCTAGATGTTGAAGGAAAACATGATAAACCTGAAGATGGAATTATGTTTGAGGTGTTGTGCATATGGGACTATTTTGGAAGGTTTTTAAACTAGGTTTCAGCTGGTTCTTGATGTAGTATCTTGGATGTGTTGTTGTTGGTGTTTGTTTTAATTTAAAGGAAGTGATATAGGTGCTGCCCAATTTTCTGAAAATCGTAGGTGTGTTGTTGTTGATTGTTGGGCTATTTGGGAGGCTTAATATGATTATTGTTGATGTTGTTTGGGCTTTTTGGTGATTGTTGTAACTTGTGGGAAGTCATATAAATATAGGGGAAGTGCTGCCCAATTTTCCGTAAGAGAGTTACTAGCTTAGAGATGTGTTTTGAGTTCTTCCATGGTATTAACGATAGTTCTAATACCTTGATATAGGTTGAAGTACTACGGGTAAGTGTTTATTGAGTCGTTATCAACAAAGGTATGTTAAGGCTAATCCTTCCTTCTTTTGGCATGATCCAAGTAACGAAACTTAAACGTAATGTTATTCCATAAATGGTTATACTCTTAGTAGTTAAGGATGTCTACGTTATTTATACATGTAAAATTTAATTCAAAGTATATCTAAGTATGTTCCTAAGTATCTATTGAGGCATACGATAAAGATGTTAATGTTCATAATGTAATGTTATATGCATCTTTATTTATCACCGAGCTAAGGCCCGTTGGGCAGTTATGCATCTTCATTAACCACCGAGCTACGGCAGGTTGGGCAGTTATGCATTTACCATCGCACTATGACTGGCCGGGCAATTACCACTGAGTAGTTGGGCTGTCATCTTACGATATTGATAATGGTCCCAAATATATGCATTAAATATATAGGGATAATTAGTATGCATACCATGGACCTTAGTGGCACTTCAGAGGTTCAAGTTGATTATTATATCTCTCTCATTAATGTTGAATTATTTTTATGTTTAATTTCTGCCTTACATACTCGGTACATTATTCGTACAGATGTCACGCCCCAAAACCGGGGAGCGCGACAGCTTTCAACCGAGTGAACCCGGCCGAGCAAGCCTATTAGATTTCCTTCTATCCAAACTCATCCATGAACAAATAAGATACACAATTTTGTTAATTAGACAATAAGAAAATCATGTCTGCAATACCAACTTCTTAACATAAGTTTCATCATTCTTAAAGACTCAAATGGACAAGTAATACAAGCACAACATAACTAGTTTGACTTTTCCAGCACCAATATACAACCCACACTATGTCTACGGAGCCTCTAATAGATACAAAAGAGTACTATGATAATACCGGCAACAAGGCCCCGGCTATACCTCAAACACAATGCACGAGGAACAAAAGATACATGACCCCGAAATGAAGTGGGGCTCACCAAGTCAGCTGGGAAGAGGATGTACCGCTATCACTAATCAATGTCTCCTGCTGTGGAACCACCTGCATCCATTGAAGATGCAGCGCCCCTGACAAAAGGGACGTTAGTACATATGGAATAGTACTTTGTATGAACGACAAAACACCCTCTCAATAGAATGATAAATAATACAAACAAGAATACCATAACATCAATGGAAGCCTTAAACAACATCAAACCTCAATTTAGGATCAAGACAGTGTTTAAATTAATTTCCATATTTTTAAGTGGGAGATTCTTAGTACCGATATACCATCGTTCACAATACCGTTATTCACAATAACAATACCACGGTACTCTTAGCATGGAGTCCGATCACGACCCTATCGGCTAGGCTATCTCATTAGAGACACGGAGTCCAACCATGACCCGATCGGCTAGGCTATCCATTAGGGACATCGATCAAAATCACCATTTCAATTACAATTTCCAGCATAATCACCACCATGTGTGCGGCATGGTCTCCGATCACGACTCGATCGACTAGGCTGTCCTATTCGAGACATCAACCTTTTTATATCAATCATCGCATTTCATACTTCTTTCACATCTTTTAATTTCATTGGCACTAATGGCCATAATTATAAAATTATTCTTGGCACGTTGGCCGTATTTAGTATTTCATGATTACCTTTTCACTTTCAAACATCAACATCATCATCACCAACAACAACAATTCAAATCAAGGTGTGTAGTACACCTGTGAGCAATTAAGAGTCTAAGGCACATAGAGATTCTTCACAAAATTTGGCATAATAGCCTTCATTTGAATTTGACTTGAAGTCGAACATTTTTAATGCACAACCCATATTTTTATCACATCCTCATCAATTGATAAGAAAACATGAATAAAGTATTTGGGATACTTATTGATCATATATCTTTCAACCAAATCTTACTCGGAATAGCCAATTTTATAATGAACTACTCGGGACTTACTTAAATTACATGAATGTTGTGGGATTCAATTCTAAGAGAAGAGTTTAGCCAACATACCTCAATGGAGCTTCCTTAAATTCTAAAATATTTCGGAATTCTTAGTAACTTCAATCTATTTTAAAAATATAACAAATTAAACCAAAATTAGGAAGATGATCATGGTTCTAGCTCATTTGAGCATTTTATCAAACACTAGGTGTGCATTAAGGTTTTAAAGTCCTTTTATGGAGGATTCCTTCATCCCACAACCCATTCTTCACCATTTTTAGCACAACAATCTTCCTACACCCTTTGATAACACATGCATGTAAGATGGACAACTCCCATGCCCAAAATTATCTTGCTAATTATCCAATTCTAAACAAAATTCGAAATTGAGGGTTAGGTGTAGAATCTTACCTTTAGGATGAAGACCTAGTGAGTTTTCCTTGTTAATCTTCCAAGATTCGAGCAAGAATTGAAGAACAAATTGTTGAAGAATACCTTCTCACTCTAGGGCACTCGCTCACTCTAAAAGTGTCAAATTTTAGCTCAAAAATGGCCCAAAACGTTTATTTAACGAAGTAGGGTGGGGTTATAAAAACCCAAAAATGAAGTTCCAGAACAGGGTATGCGGTCGCATATGCGACCGCAGAATGGATATGCTGTCCGCATATCAGCCGCACAGTGTGGTGCCAAAAACTGGAAAACTCTGCCTGGGTCTGCGGTAGTTATGCGGCCCGCAGACCTGTTCTGCGGCCCGCAGACCTGTTCTGCGGTCGCATAATACACCACAGAACTGGTCTGCGGTCGCATAATGCACTGCAGACTTTCGCCCAAACTGCCTCGCCCCTGCTTCATATTGCAACCATTATGCGGTCCGCAGAGTGATTCTGCGACCGCATAGTTGGCCGCAGAAATACATTTTTCTGCCCAAAAGTTTTCTCCACTTTCTAGTGCATTGTTCAACCCAAAAAGTCTGAGCCACGGCGAGCAAGCTCGCCATGATGAATTTCTACAATCCTCAAACACGTAAGCCTAGTCCGGCACCATGAAACAATATTTTTTCTTTGCGAAATTTTACGGGGCCTTACATTCTCCCCCACTTAGGATCATTCATCCTCTAATGAGGGTCAAAATCTGTTATTAGCATCAAATGTGGCCCAACTGTTAATTCACACTCACCAGTATTTTCAAAATTTTGCTAACTCCCTAAATTTCCAAAACTTTCGCTAGAGTCTCTCCTGTAACGGGGCCTATCCACCTGTCAAAGAATCCCAGAAACCAATCCTAACAAAGGTATTGTGAATACCCTAGGTTAATTCACAATCCTAACATGGCGATATATTACCAGGAAAGGAACAACCTTATCATAAAAGGTACAAATGATACATAATTCATAGAAAGTAACTCTTAGCATTTTCATAAAGCAAAACTCATAAATACATGGTTATTCAAACACATAAGGATACTTTTTCTTCATTTCTTCCTCGACCTCTTAAGTTGCCTCTTCAACCTGTTGGTTTCGCCATAGCACTTTCACGGATGCAATTTCTTTGTTTCTCAACTTTTGGACTTGCCAATCAATAATAGAAACTGGAATCTCTTTGTAAGTCAATTTCTCATTAACCTCAATAGTCTCAACCGGAACAATGAGTGTCGGGTCTCCAACTACTTTATTCAACATAGACACATGAAACATCGGGTGTACTAATGAAATCTCAGGTGGTAGCTCAAGCTTGTACGCCACCTCACCGATCCTCTGAATGATTTTGTACGGTCTGATCTACCTCGGACTCAATTTCCCTTTCTTACCAAATCGCATTACACCCTTCATGGGGGAAACCTTCAAGAATACCCAATCATCTTCTTTGAACTCCAAATCCTTACAACGAACATCCTAATAGGAATTCTCACAACTCTGAGTAGTCTTCAACCGCTCCTTAGTGATTTTAACTTTATCCATAGCCTGATGCACGAGGTCTGGACCTATCAACTCTGCTTCCCCAATTTCAAACCACCCAATGGGAGATCTACATCTCCTTCCATATAAAGCCTCAAACAGTGCCATCCGAATGCTAGCATGATAACTATTGTTGTAGGCAAACTCTATGAGTGACAAATGATCATCCCAACTACCTTTGAAGTCTAGAATACAAGCGCGCAACATATCCTCAAGCGTCTGAATAGTCCGCTCTACCTGCCCGTCAGTCTGCGGGTGAAAGGTTGTACTAAGATTTACTTGAGTACCCAAACCTTGCTTAAATTTCTTCCAAATATTAGCAGTGAATTGTGCTCCCCGATCAGAAATGATGGAAACTGGAGTCCCATGCGACTTGACTATTTGTTTGATATACAACTAAGCATACTATTCCGCTGTGTCGGTAGCCTTAACCGGTAAAAAATGTGCTGATTTCTTGAGTCGATCCACAATCACCCAAATCGAGTCAAACATACGAGGAGTGTGAGGTAGTCCTACCACAAAATCCATATTAATCATTTCCCATTTCGACATTGGAATTTCTATGTTCTGTGACAACCCACCGGCCCTTTGGTATTCGGACTTTACTTACTGGCAATTTGGACATCTCGCCACAAAGTCCGCTACATTTATCTTCATATCATTCGACCAATAGACTTCCTTAAGATCATGAAACATTTTTGTAGAACCCGGGTGTACGGAATACCTAGAAGTGTGAGCCTCTGTCATGATTCTTTCCCGGAGACCATCTACAATTGGAACACATAGATGCTCTTGGTAACTTAGTGTACCATCACCCATGCCAAGAGAAAAGGGCATGGTCTTATGTTTATGAATCCCGTCCTTCAATTGCACCAACAATGGATCGTTGTATTGTTTCTCTTTGACTTTCACAACAAGTGATGATGCAGCCCTATTTTGTACAATTACCCCTCCTTCATTAGAGTCCGCAAGACGAACTCCCAAACTAGCCAATCGGTGAACTTCCTTGGCCAATGGCCTTTGATATGCCTCCAAGTGTGCTAAAGTATCGATAGATTTTAGGCTAAGAGCATCTGCCACAACATTAACCTTCCTCGGATGATATAGAATATCAATGTCATAGTCCTTGAGTAACTCAAGCCATCTTCTCTGCCTCAGATTCAATTCCTTCCACTTGAAAATATATTGAAGGCTCTTATGGTCCGTGAATATATCCACATGGACCCCATATAAATAATGACGCCAAATTTTCAATGCAAATACAACCTCCGCAAGTTCTAAGTCATGTGTTGGATAGTTCTTGTCATGATTCCTGAGTTGCCTAGAGGCATAAGCTATCACCTTGCCATGTTGCATTAATACACACCCAAGACCAATTCTTGAAGCATCACAATATACCACAAATCCATCTGTACCCTCTGGTAAGGTCAACACCGGTGCCTTAGTCAATCTTGCTTTCAATTCGTGGAAACTCCTTTCACATGCATCTGACCATTGGAACTTAATTGCCTTCAAAAGAGGCAAGGGTTGAGAACCCTTCAACAAACTTTCTGTAATACCCCGCTAAGACTAAGAAACTATGAATCTCTATTGGAGTTGTAGGCCTCGGCCAATTCTTCACAGCTGCAATTTTCTGAGGATCAACCTTAATTCCTTCACTAGAGATGACATGAACTAAGAATGTGACATATTCAAGCCAAAATTCAAACTTTGAAAACTTTGCATATAACTTGTGTTGATATAGGGTTTGTAGAACAACCCTGAGATGATCAGCATGGTCCTCCCGATTGCGTGAATAAACAAGAATATTGTCAATGATCACTATCTCAAAGGAGTCAAGAAAAGGCTTGAAGACTCGATTCATAAGATCCATGAAAGCTGCTGGGGCATTTGTTAGCCCAAAAGACATTACCAAAAATTCAAAGTGCCCATATCGGGTTCTAAAAGCTGTTTCAGAACATCCTTCTCCCTGCTCTTCAATTGGTGATATCCGGATCTTAAATCGATCTTGGAGAAGTACCTAGCACCCTGCAATTGGTCAAACAAGTCATCTATCCTTGGCAGTGGGTACTTATTCTTGATTGTGACATTGTTAAGTTTCCGATATTCAATACACATTCTCAGTGATCCATCTTTCTTTCTTACAAAAAGGACTGGTGCGCCCCAAGACGACACACTTGGCCAGATGAAATCCTTTTCTAACAAATCTCTCAATTGCTCCTTTAGCTCCTTCAATTCTGCCGGTGCCATTTGTTAGGGTGGAGTAGATATAGGATGCGTGTCTGGCATCACATCAATCCCAAAATCAATCTCCCTGCCAGGTGGGATCCCAGGGAGTTCATCCGGAGAGACTCCCGGAAATTCATTCACAACAGGCACAGACTCAAGTGTAAGTGCCTCAGCATCGGTGTCCGTAACCCGGACCAAATGGTAAATACACCCCTTGTTGATCATTTTCGTGGCCTTAAGGTAAGAAATAAACCTACCCTTTGACACTACATCATCACCCTTCCACTCAATAACTGGGTCGTTTGGAAATTCGAATCTAACAGTCCTGGTTCGGCAATCAAGCTTGGCAAAACAAGAATAAAGCCAGTCCATTCCCATTATTAAATCAAAATAAACCATTCCCAATTCAATAAGATTGGCCATGGTGCCCCGACCATGCAACGTGACAACACAATCCCTATTAACCCGCGCGGCCAAATTAGACTCACCAACCGGCATAGATACATAGAACGACTCATGAAGTTGTTCCGGTTCTATCCCAAATTCAATAGCAACATAAGGTGTGACATATGACAAAGTGGAACCGGGATCAATAAGAGCATACACATCATGATATTGGACAGTCAATTTACTTGTGACAATATCTGGAGAAGCCTCTGAATTCTGGCAACCCCTTATAGCATAGAAACGACCGGATCCTCCCGAACTCTGTGCTCTACCCATAGCTGCACCATGCCCTGCGGGTGTTGGAGTGCCTCGAGTTGGAGGAGGTGTTGTGAATGTAGTAGCTGCAGAACTTGCTGGCTGTGCCATGCCCCTGCCCACACCCTGGCGGGACGAACGATAATCCCTCTGAATGTGACTCCTCAATCCGCATCTGTAGCATATGGGTAAGTCCATGTAGCATATTCCTAGGTACATCTTTCCACACCTAGGACATGGGGCCCTCCTCTGCTGCTGGAATCTACCGCCATGATGACCGTGCTGATAGGATTCCCTATTTCCCCGACTGAGCCTGAAACGGCTCCACTGTTGCTGCTGTCTGGGCCCTGATGGTGGTGCACTAGCCAAAGACGGAGCAAAGGACTAGGATGGCCCTAACGACCCTCCCCTAAATTCCGCAGACTGGCCTTATTGCTACCCTCTCGCTCCATTTTGTTCCTCAATTCGCGAGTCTTTGTTGCTTGAGCGAAAGCCACTATTTTTCCATAATTCATATCAGAATTCAAGGATACTGTAGTGTCCTCATTAATTACCTAGGGACTAAGGCCCTATACAAATCGGTGCACTCTAGCCTCCATAGTAGGCAACATGTAAATAGCATACTTAGACAGGTACGCAAATCTCATATGGTAATCCTACACACTCAGGCTACATTGCCTCGGGTTCTCAAACTCAGTAGCAGGGGATGCCTTAGTCTCGGCAGGTAAGAAATGATCAATGAAGGCATCGGCAAACTCACCCTACCTCGCCGGAGGGCTCCCTTCTTCACGGGACTCCTCCCATAGTTCAAACAAAAAATATGCCACCTCTTTCAGGCGGTAGGAGGCTAATTCCACTGCCTCCATCTCAGTAGAATGCATAACTCAAATATTCTTGTGCATCTCATCAATGAAGTCCCGGGGGTCCTCTTTTGGGTTAGTACCCATGAACACTGGAGGATCCAACTGGAGAAACCTGTTCAACCTGGAACTAGTAGAATCCCTTGGCTGACTGGAAGAAGTGGGTGTAACATTTGATCTTTGGGCCTGGGAAGCCACTATATGAGCCAACATCTGTACGGCTCCCCTAAGATCAACATCAGAAACACCAGAATCAGAAGCTGGAACTAGAGGTGGACTTGGTATATCAGTTGGAGGGACCGTTGCACCCTCAGTAGGTGTAGGAACAGGTGCGGTCTGATCAGTGTAGTAACCGGTAAAATATACTGACTCTTTAGGTTCTCACCCGCATCATCAAATATAGGATCAACTATCACTCCTGGGGTGACATTGGCTCTTTGGCTAGTTCTTGCCTTCTTCTTAGGTGCCATATACTAAAAGTTAAAGTAAAGCATGAGTTAAAGGAGGAACAGTCTTACATCCAGCTTTATCGCACGATCAAGAACATGAAAGAATGGTATTATTCCTAAATGTCCAAGTAGCATCCTAATTATATATGTGGTCGACAACACACCGATAAGAAGGACTCTACTAGACACGGCTCCGAGACATCCTAGGACACTTTAAAACCTTAGGCTTCGATACCAAGTTTGTCACGCCCCAAAACCGGGGAGCGTGACCGGCGCTCAACCGAGTGAACCCGGCCGAGCAAGCCTATTAGATTTCCTTCTACCCAAACTCATCCACGAATAAATAGGATACATATTTTCGTTAATTAGACAATAAGATGATCATGTCTGCAATACCAACTTCTTACCATAACTTTCATCATTTTTAAAGTCTCAAATGGACAAGTAATACAACCACAACATAACATAGTTTGACTTTCCCAGCACTAATACACAACCCACACTATGTTTACGGAGCCTCTAATAGATACAAAAGAGTACTATGATAACGCCGGCAACAAGGGCCCGATTATACCTCAAACATAATACACGAGGAACAAACGATACATGACCCCGAAATGAAGTGGGGCTCACCAATTCAGTTAGGAAGAGGATGTACCGCTATCACTGATCAATGTCTCCTGCTGTGGAACCACCTGCATCCATCGAAGATGCAGCGCCCCGGCAAAAGGGACGCTAGTACATATGGAATAGTACTAGTATGAATGACAAAACACCCTCTCAATAGAATGATAAATAATACAAACAAGAATACCATAATATCAATGGAAGCCTTAAACAACATCAAACCTCAATTTAGGATCAAGACAGTGTTCAAATTAATTTTCATATTTTTAAGTGAGAGATTCTTAGTACGGATATACTATCGTTTACAATACCAATTATTCACAATGCCAATACCACCGTACTCTTAGCACGGAGTCCGATCACGACCCGATCGGCTAGGCTATCTTATTAGAGACGTCAACCACAATCACTCTTAATATCAATACCGCTGTCTTTAACACATAGTCCGATCACGACCCAATCGGATAGGCTATCTATTAGGGACATCGACCACAATCACTATTTCAATTATAATTTCCAGCACAATATGCACCATGTGTACGACATGGTGTCCGATCACGGCCCGATCGGCTAGGATGTCCTATTCGAGACATCAACCTTTTTATATCAATCATCGCATTTCATACTTCTTTCACATCTTTTCATTTCATTGTCATTAATGGCTATAATTATAAAATCATTCTTGGCACGTTGGCAGTATTTATTATTTCATGCTCACCTTTTCAATTTCAAACATCAACATCATCATCACCAACACTAACAATTCAAATCAAGGTGTGCAGTACACCTGTGAGCAATTAAGAGTCTAAGGCACATAGAGATTCTTCACAAAATTTAGCATAATAGCCTTCGTCTGAATTTGACTTGAAGTCGAACATTTTTAATGCACAGCCCATATTTTTATCACATCCTCAATTGATAACATAACATGAATAAAGTATTTGGGATACTTATTGAACATATATCTTTCAACCTAATATTACTCGGAATAGCTAATTTTATAATAAACCACTCAGGACGTACATAAATTACATGAATCTCATGGGATTCAATTGTAAGAGAAGAGTTTAGCCAACATACCTCAATGGAGCTTCCTTAAACTCTAAAATTGTCACACCCCGAACCTGGGGGGGCGAGACCGGTACCCGGTGCCTCACCTATCCTTGCTTACCAACTTGCGACTAAGGGACTCTGAACATATGATGTCATACTTTGGCTATGGCCACATTGAAGGACAATTTGCGAAGCAAAATATAAAACTGAACGGAAGCTAACGCTGACTAAACATCAATATAAAGCTAGGCCGAAAAGTTCGTCATAACTACTATAGCTGACAAACCAACAGAATATACATGCAAGGCCTACAAGCCCAACATACTGCACTAACTGACAGGATATATTTATAAGCCTCTACTGATGGATGTACTGTGATCAGAACAGGGCCTCGACCTACTCATAATCTATATACATATATACACAAGATGTACACAAAACTCTAGACCCGGCAATTCCGAAGGACGTAGAGCTTACCGATAAAGCTGAACTCGGGAAACACCTACTGAGGAGGTCTACCCGTCTGTTTGTCTGAACCTGCACGCATGAAATGAAGCGTCCCCAGAAAGAGGGACGTCAGTACGAAATAACGTACCGAGTATGCAAGGCAATAAAATAACTGAAAGCTAAAACTAAACTGATAATATAATAACTGAAAGTAACTGGAGTCAAAGATGATCTGGAGATATACTTACCTGCTGATACTGATTCAACTCTCTCAGTATAGTAAATAAAATAGATGTCCGGCCCAATAAGGCTCAGAACGTGTAACTGCTCCGCCGTAGTAGGCTCGCTCATAGGCGCTTGGCCACAGTAGGCTCGGTATATAACTTACCATCTGATCAGATGTTGCCCAATAGGGGCCTGCCCACCGATTATAGCTCGATGGTGGGGAAAATACTGTAATACTGTATATATATAGACCCTCCGCTCTCTTGACTGGAAGAAGACAATACTCAATTGAATATGAAGTCCTGTTAAGGGAAAATACTGTAACTTATGAGACTAAGATAATGTATATAAATTCGGGAGTATGAACTTCTATTTATGCCTCATTATCAAACATATATAGTTACGATATCATGCCAAAATGAAGGAAGGGCTTAACCTTAACATACCTGGAGTAGGGAAAACTTCGTATGATATTCTTGGGAAAGATTGCACCGTACTCCCTTAGAATCGCAAAATTCCGTTGCTATTACACAGTAAAATTTCGTATGAAATCTTTTTTTAAAATCATTACTTTGCTTTGTTGCTCAAGAAATTCTCAAGCATCATCCCCTTTTCAATTAAATGAGTTCTACTAATATTCTAATAGTAGTAAAGAATAGGAAATAGTTTCACTTTGTCTCCGAAAGTGACATGATTACGTGGGACTTTTTGATCACACATGTGTTATACGTTTGATCAAAATGTTTTGTTAAGCCTCCAGCTAGCTAATCATAAGAGAACCCCTTCTTTAGGTGTATCCACGTCCACCTACTAAGTAGTGATTAGTCATTCTAGCTACTTACATGTGGATTAATGCCCACACAATTAAGAATTATCTCAAATTACTTAAAATACTACTCACTTTTAACACACTTTATACACCTTGCTATCATGGTCATATGGTACCTTGTATGGCACTAGTTCATATATACGGGGTATTTTAGCTTGGACCGTATTTTATCTAAAAATATCAAACTTCGACACAATTCATTTTCTTCGATTTGCTTACCCTCTCACCTTCCTGAATTTACTCATCCCTTGTTTGAAATAACATAATGTTTATAATCTCAAAATAATCTCATTCCCGAACTTACGTCGATTAACTTATGACGAAACTTTAACGTACGAAAATGCAGGATGTAACATCCTTCCCCCCTTAGAAACATTCGTCCTCGAATGTTTACTGTTAGATACTTTGGGAAAATTTTGTCAGAGTCTCCTCCGTACACTAGACTAAAACCAACCCGTACGCAGCCAAAAAACATACTATACATGCCATACATGGCCAATGTCTATAAATAGAAACACTTGGCCTCACATAGTTGTCCATCATAAATTCTGAATGTAAAAAATAAGAGCTTACCTGATGACCTACTGGCCTGACTAAAGCTGTTCTGAGGTATTCCACCTCGAGCCATATCTTCAGTTTGAAATAGGTGGGGGTATTTAGACTTCATTTCCTCCTCCTCTTCCCACGTCATCTCTTCCACATTCTTGCTTCTCCATTAAACCTTCACGGAGGCTACCTCCTTATTTCATAGCTTACAGATTTGTTGGTCTAGGATGGTAACTGGAATTTCCTCGTATGACAAGTCCTCCTTAATCTGTACACCATCTATGGGCACCACTCGGGTAGGATCGCCAATGCACTTCCGTAACATAGATATGTGTAAATCCGGATAGACAGACTCCAATTCCGAGGGCAATTCTAACTCATAAGCTACTTGGCCCACTCTCTGAATAATCCTATAAGGCCCAATATACCGTGGGCTAAGCTTGCCTTTCTTGACAAACCTCATCACACCCTTCATAGGAGACACCTTTAAGAATACCCAGTCATTAACCCCGAACTCTAAGTCTCGTCGCTGCAATGTCAAAATATGACTTCTAACGACTCTGGGATGTCAACAGTCACTCCCAGATAAGCTTTACTTTCTCTACGACTTACTGAACTAGGTCTGGCTCATGTAACCCAGATTCTCCAACATCAAACCACCCTATAGGAGATCTGCACTTACACCCATACAAAGCCTCGTACGGAGACATCTAGATACTGGAGTGGTAACTGTTATTATATGCAAACTCGATAAGAGGTAAATGTTCATCCCAAATTCTTTTAAAATCCAACACACATGCTTGTAACATATCCTTGAGCGTCTGAATTGTGTGCTCGGCTTGTCCATCAGTCTGTGGATGAAAAGTTGTGCTGAGATTCACCTAATTCCCTAGACCTCTCTGAAATGACCTCAAAAAATGTGCTGTAAACTGGGGCCCACGGTCAGATATAATAGATACTGGTACTCTGTGTACCGCATTATCTTCTTAATATATAACTTTGCATAATCTTCTGCTATATATGTAGATCTGACAACTAGGAAATGAGCTAATTTCATGAGCCTATCGACTATCACCCATATAGAATTGAACTTACGATGAGAACGATGTAAACCCGTGACAAAGTCCATGTTTATCGCCTCCCATTTCCATGTCGGGAGCTCTATAGTCTGCATTAGCCCTCCAGTCTTCTGGTGCTCTACCTTTACCTACTGGCAACTAGGACACATAGCGACAAACTCAGCAATGTTCTTCTTCGTATCGTTGCACCAGTACACATCCTTAATGTCATGGTTCATCTTCATCGACCAAGGATAAATGGAGTACCACGAATAATGTGCCTCTGACATAGTTTTGTCTCATAGCCCTGCTACACCTGGAACACACAGACGACCCCTATAACTGAGAACCCCATCTCCCTTGAGCTCTAACAATGGCTTCTTCTGCTGCGGAACTCGCTCTCTCAACTCGACCAACTCTGGGTCCTCATACTGCATCTCCTTTACTTTAGATATGAGAGATGATTTTGCAGTATTTTGGAATACAACTCCACCATCGCCAAAATCTACTAACCGACCCCCCAAACAAGCCAATTGATGAATGTCTCTATTTAATTATCTTTTCTCGACCTCTACATGTGCTAAGCTACCCATAGATCGACGACTTAAGGCATCTTCTACAACATTAGCTTTCCCTGGATGGTAGAGAATGTTAACATCGTAATCTTTCAATAACTCAAGCCATCGCCTCTGTCTCAAATTCAACTCTTTTTGCTTGAAGATATATTGCATGCTTTTATGATCTGTTAATACATCAACATGAACACCATATAAATAATGCTGCCATATCTTAAGTGCATGGACAACCGCAGCTAACTCGAGGTCGTGGGTCGGATAATTCCACTCGTGCATCCTTAACTGCCTTGAAGCATACGCAATTACCTTCCCATGTTGTATCAGGACACATCCTAACCCGACACTTGTAGCATCACAATACATGGCATAACAATCTGGACCCTCTAGAAGTCTTAGAACTGGTGTTGAGGTTAACCTCTTATTTAGCTCTTGGAAACTCTGCTCGCAAACCTCTGTCCACTGAAACTTAGTTGCTTTTTGCGTCAACTTCATCAATGGTGCCGAAAGGGAAGAAAAACCCTCTACGAACCTCCGGTAGTATCCTGCTAAGCGTAAAAAGCTATGAACCTCTGTCGGATTTGTAGGTCTAGGCTAGGATTTCACAACCTCAATCTTCTGAGTTTCTACCTTTATACCTCCATTGGTTACAATGTGCCCCAAGAATGCTACAGACTTCACCCAGAATTCACATTTAGAAAACATAGCATATAATTTACTGTCACGGAGAGTTTGGAGTACCGCTCGCAGGTGGCACGTGTAACTGCTCCGCAATAGTAGGCTCGCTCATAGGCCCGCCACAGTAGGCTCGGTATATAACTTACCATCTGATCAGAGGTTACCCAATAGGTGCCTCCCACCGATTATAGATAGATGGTGGGGAAAATACTGTAATACTCTATATATATAGACCCGATGGGCTGCGACAGGTACCCGGTACCTTACTCAACCGAGTACTGACGTAACATATCTTTCCTATTACATCATCATATACACGTGACATACGGGCCTAATAGGCCAATATTATCATTTATAAACTCGAAACATATGCCGACAAGGCCGCACAATCTTTCACGTACACGACATATGTCTACAAGACTCTAAGAGTACATGAATGTCATAAAGGTCGGGACAGGGCCCCGCCATACTAATCAGTACATGTCCTAATCATACTGACCACATAAGCAACTCCGAAACAAATGGAGTACACCAAGATCTTTCGCTGAGTTGATCGCCTACTTGGAGGACTCTCGACCTGTCTATCGAGACCTGCGGGCATGAAACACAGCATCCCCAGGCAAAAAGAATGTCAGTACAGATATTGTACTGTCACGCCCCGAGCTTGGGGGCGAGACCGGCACCCAGTGTCTCATTTATCCTTGCGTACCAACTTGCGACTCAGGAATTCTGGACATATAATGTCATACTTTGGCCAGGGACCACATTGCAAGACAATTTGCGAATCAAAATATAAAACTGAATAGAGACTAACGCTGAATAAATGTCAACATAAAGCTGGGCCGGCAAGGCCGTCATAAACTACAACTGACAAGCCAACAAAATATACATACAAGGCCTACAAGCCTAACATACTGCACTAACTGACGGGATATGTCTACAAGCCTCTACTGATAGATGTACTGTGATCGGAATAGGTTCCCGACCTACACATAACCTATCTACATATATACACAAGATTTACATAAAACATCATGACCCGGCAACTTCGAAGGACGGGGAGCTTACCGATAAAGCTGATCTCGGGAAACACCTACTGAGGAGGTCTACCCGTCTGTCTGTCTGAACCTGCACGCATAAAATGCAGCGCCCCCAGAAAGGGACGTCAATACGAAATAATGTATCGAGTATGTAATGCAATATACAGAAATCTGAAACTGAACTAATAATCTGAACATATGCTTACCTGCTGATACTGACTCAACTCTCTCAATATAGTAAGTAAAATAGTTGTCCGACCCTATAAGGCTCGGTATACATATATATATATATATAACTGCTCTGCCATAGTAGGCTCGCTCATAGGCGCTCGGCCATACTAGGCTCTGTATCTCGACCAACTGGGCTCGCTCACAGGCGCTCGGCCACAGTAGACTCGGTATATAACTTACCATCTGATCAGAAGTTGCCCAATAGGGACCTGCCCATCTATTATAGCTCGATGGTAATGAAAATACTGTAATACTGTATATATAGACTCTCTGCTCTCTTGAATGGAAGAAGAAAATACTCAATTGAATATTGTACTTATAAGACTAGGTGTAACTCTTTCTGGAAATGAGTCTACAAATCATGCCACGTTACCCTTTGAACTTGTTCAACATGATGTGAGGCCTTGGAAAAAATATTCATGTTACCCATATTGACTATTTATTCTTGAACTTAGTTTTTTTACGAAAATTTCCCGAATGATTTTCACTACTCAAATATGCACATACTAAGACCGCGAAGAACTTGTTACTTCCTAAACGACATGCAACTTCGCATGATGCCACAAATAATATAAAATGAGTAGAATATCATTGGATATGTATTTAATTAATTCAAACTCAAGATTAATCCCCAACTCCATATCAAACAAAAGTTGTGGTTTGAACTATTTACCTTATTAAATATACGTAAATTCCGGGACATGAATTTTATCTTTATACTTTATACCTCATTATCAAACTTGTGTAATTACGAGATCATGCCAAAATGAAGGAAAAGCTTAGCCTTAACATACATGTATTAGGGAAAAGTCCGTACTCCTTTAGAACCGCAAAACTTACGTTGTTAAGCTGCTAATAATTCTAGTTGGATTTTTGGTTGAAGAAATTCTCGTTGTTAATGTAGTGTTGTAGGAATTTTCGTAGGAATTATGTTTCTAACGTGCAAAAGCTCCATCTGATTGTAGTGTTGTTAGAATGAAGATACTAGACATGAAAAGTCTTGAAAATGAATCATGTTTTCCCCATATACATATAATATACATATATACGCGTATATAACGCCATCTGGTCATGGGTCAATGTATATGTATAAATGCATGAAGTGCATAAGAAATACGTTAATAATATTTTCTCGGAATGTCATAAAAATAATATGCCTGTCGGATAAATTTTATCAAATACGTATTTTTCTGCGACCCATGAACAGAAGATATAATAATAATTCACATGGGGAATCAAGAATATAGACACCCCTAATATTTCTATGAATAGAGTCGTTTATAGAAACTGTGCGTTTGCTCGTTTCTTTCAGTATCATTTGGGTCATGCCAAAAAGAAAGAAGGGATAGCCTTAACATACCTGGAGTAGGAAAAAATCTGTATGATATTCTTGGAAAAGGTTGCACCGTACTCCCTTTAAAATTGCAAAATCTTTGTTTCCCTACCGCTATTGAATTAATGGTACTTTAAGCTTTACTGACATAGATTCTTATTAGCTTGCTTTCCCGTTGAGTTCTTGAAATTTTTCCTCCAAGTAGCTTAGTGTATGTTTGTCCAGTTAATGGAAATGGCGTAGAAGCACAGATGGAAATGGCATGACTAGATTAAGGGCTACTGTTGTATGTAATAAAGGATCTTTTGGAAATTATAGAAAGCCGACTGTTGTATGTAATACAGGATCTTATGGAAATTATAAAAAGCCTACTGTTGTCATCCATGTTGACATCTTACTCATAATGCTTCATTAACTCTCTTATTATTTCCCCGCTAACATCTCTATCTATCACCTTATTCTGAAAACTTCAACAAGACATTCTCTTGCTTTTAGTTCCCCTTGCTCCTTCTACTGGCTTTCGGGTTGCATAACATTCTCTCTCTACTAGGGATAAGAGCCATACTAAGATAATATTTATCCTTTTCAGGCTTCCAGTGCTTATCTTTGTAGTACTCATATCTAGCTGTACTATTTTAGGGTGCACCATCGAGGTGTCTCACAAGGAGATCCATTACCACGTTTGCACTATCCTTCAGAAATGTTAACTAACTCTACCAATCCATCCACTATTTTGGGTTACTCTATCCCCAGCCGGATCCTGATAACCTGTCCTTCTCTTAAACTATGTCTGTTAGCTCCCATAGGGCATAACTGAGATCGGTGTGGCCAATTGTAAATACATCTGTCACTGTTGAAGGTAACTTAAAATTCTTATATCTCCCTTCCTGAATAATGATAATCTTTATTAACTGGGTACCTTGTACCCTTCTTCATCTTGCTTCTTGTACTCCTTGAAACTTGTATTTATCTTCTAAATCTCTCATTGTCTTTCACAATAAAGGTGGATAAATATTCTTGCCTTAAGGCTCCTTATCAAGAGGCTTACACGTCTTAGTACATACATGATCTGCTGAATACCTCATGTTTATCCATCATAAGCATGATGCAAAAATCAAGTCCCTCTGACTCAACTCTTCCACAGCTATATCTCTTACCAACCGTCTTTCTGAATGTAGGCATCGTTGTATTATGAATAGGATAGAGTTTAGGAAATTGAGTTCTTACTACTGAGCTCTACCACACGATCTAGAGTAAGAAGAAAGAGTGACAGTCCTAAATGCCCTATAGCTTCCTGCTTATAAGTGTGGTGCACAACACACTCATAAACAAGACTCTACTAGGCACGGCTTGTAGACTCCCTAGGTGCTCTGATACCACTTAGGGGCGATATTGTACTTCAATAATCATATTTTATAGCATCCCAATGTGATTCACCTTATATTTTTTAATTCCGTACAATCCATGAAATCCTCTTCAAGTCATTACTCAGTCGAAGGCCCAAACGTCATCCTTTATCTATCACAATCACACCCTATCCCACTACCAGTGCAGCATTCCATTTTTTTCTAGATATTATTAGTCTTAGACTCCTTTGAGTTCATTCAGGATATACTGAACTTCATATAACTTAGAGAAACCATTAGCTTTCTTGTTTTCATGGGCTTAATCCCGAGGACTTATCCATTCTCGTCACCTTCTCACTCGCCATTTCTCGTTCTTACTCTTGTCATAAAACTTTGTCGCTTTACTATACTTTATCTTTGGACCTATACACTATTCGCGGCCTTCCTTCAACTTGCTTGCACCATAGATTTCCTTATGTTATTCTGGAACAACAAGCGAGACATCACATCGTCTCTAACTCTTCTTTACTCTCCTGACTAGATCTCTCGTTACTTAGAAACCATAGGCTGGAAGGTACGCCACTGGCGACGCTGCAATTGAATCATAGTGCTTCTAGCGTTCTATCCCAAGCATGGACTATTCACGATCTTCTGCGTTTGAGTATCTTGTACGTTGTTCACCTTTACCTTACTTACCTTAAAATCTCGCATCATATCTTCAATCTCTTTCATGACCTCCCTTCCACATAGGTATAATTCACGTCAATAAGTTGAAGCTCTATTATAATACTTGCAGCTCTGGTGCATACACAATCCGGTGGGCGTTTCGTACTGACTTCTTATAAGGCTGGTACTTTTCTAACCAGCTTTATTGTAGGGCCGTTATAGAATATGATTGTTGTACTATCCTTCTAGTATCTCTGATATTAAGAGTGATCCTGTAATATTCTAAATCACAATTTCTATAATTTTCTGGGTCCAATAATCAGATTCTTGATTTACTTCGCTGATATAACTCTTTAGTTTCCTCCTTCTTCTAATCAGCCTTTATGTAGGCTTAAGCTACCTCCCGATCTGTGGTTCATGGTATTAGTTATTACGTTTAGACTTTCATGGGCGCTGAGGAATGTCCATGATATAATCCTTTAATAATATAATCATTCATCTATGACCTGGGCTCAATTCTTTCTTTTAACTTATATCGGAATCTTCTACGGCTATATATGCTGCATGTAGAAAAATTCCAAACCCTTAAGTGCGTTCATAACGTAACTAACTCTGGATCATGAATCGAATAATTCTTTTTGTTCCATCTCAGCTTTCTTCAAACGTAAGCAATTACTTTTCCTGGTCTTTCTGCCCACCTTTTGCGTGCATACTTAGCTTATCTTCGTGCCCATGCATATTGGAATTCCATACAACTTATATGATCTTGAATATCACTTCTGATTTTACTTCCCGTTCATTAGCCACATTAGATCAAAACAAAAATGGCAGTATTATAAAGTCAATAGTCAGGGGAAGGAAAATATGAGAGGTGACAGGCCTTGAGGCAACAAAAGAGTATAGGCCATAAAGTCATATCCTCACTTCGAAAAATAAGTTCGTGACTCCAACGCAACTACCGGAACTAAAAGTTAGACCCCAGAATAATAGAAATCAGTATGGGCTGGTGAACAAGATAAACTAAACATGAATTAGGGACTGAGTGACTTGATAATAGTTAGTATCACGAGAATCTCAGATTTGCATTCCGGCGATAATAGAATGGACAACAGAAGATGATTCATGAGAAATTCAGAAAATGGCCATTCAGTAAGACGCTTCCCTAAAGCAAGCAATATGAGAAAAGTTAAGCTTAAGGGATTGTATGAGCCAGTTGCACTAAGTTTCACCATTGTGTGTTATTTAGTCAGTATTCACAATTGTCTTGCAATGTGGCCCATGGCCAAAGTATGACATTATATGTTCAGAGTTCCTTAGTCTCTTAGAAAAATGGAGAAGTATGCAAATATTATGTACGAATGTGTGTAGTATTATCTTCTTCCAGTCAAGAAAGAAGATAATCTATATATATAGTATTATAGTATTTTCATTACCATTGAGCTATAATCGATGGGCATGCCCCTATTGGACAACCTCAGATCAGATGGTAAGTTATATACCGAGCCTACTGTGGCCGAGCGCCTATGAGCGAGCCCAGTTGGTCGATATACAGGGCCTAGTATGGCCGAGCGCCTATGAGCGAGCCTACTACGGCAGAGCAAATATATATATATACCGAGCCTTATAAGGCCGGACAATTATTTTACTTACTATATTGAGAGAGTTAAGTCAGTATCAGCAGGTGAGCATATCTTCAGATTTTATTTAACTCGCAGTTGCATTCAATTATTATATTATCAGTTTAGTTTCATCTTTCAGTATATTGCCTTATATACTAGGTATATTATTTCGTACTGACGTCCTTTTTTGGGGGTAGCTGCATTTCATGCGTGCAGGTTCAGATAGACAGACGAGTAGACCTCCTCAGTAGGTGTTGCGCGAGTTCACTTTTATCGGTAAGCTACCCTTTCTTTGGAGTTGTCGGGTCTAGAAGTTTTGTGTACATCTTATGTATATATGTAGATAGGTTATGGGTAGGTTGGGGCCCTGTTCCGATCATAGTACATCTATCAGTAGAGGCTTGTAGACCTGTCAACTGTCAGCTAGTGCAGTATGTGGGCTTATAGGCCCTGTACGTATATTTTGTTGGCTTTCCAGTTGTAGTAGTTTTGACGGCTTTGCTGGCCCAGCTTTATGTTGACATTTAGTCAGCGTTAGTCTCTATTCAGTTTTATATTTTGATTCGCAAATTGTCTTGTAATGTGGTCCCTGGCCAAAGTATGACATTATATGTCCAGAATTCCTGAGTCGCAAGTTGGTACGTAAGGATAGATGAGGCACCAGGTGCCGGTCTTGCCCCCAGGCTCGGGGCGTGACATGTACCGAGTATGCAAGGAATGAAAATCAGTAAATATTAGACATGAGAGAAACATGGAGTTAAAGACTCGACATGTACGTCTGCATAGCTCTATGAATCATTTTATTTTTAGAATGTCATGCATATGCGTATAAATGTCATGCCATGCATTGGTATATGCGTTCATAACATCATCAAGCCTCTGAGGGCATCTCATATCATTTCGGCCATTGTGGGTAAATCATCAACGTATACCAGCTGATCAAGTGGTGGTGCATATATAATGCCGTAGCCTTTTTTCATATCCCATATACATATAATATACATATATACGCGTATATAACGCCATCTGGTCATGGGTCAATGTAATTGAATGCAATGCATGATAAGTACGTCAATAAAATCATTCAAAGTGTTATAAGACCATAATGCCTCTGATTAATATCATGAAATAGACATTATCAACTTACGTATTTTCTGAGACCCATGAAAAGACTATAGAATAATAAGACTTATGGGAGAATAAGAATATACACATCACTAGCATTTCTACAAATAGAGTAATTTATGGAAGTTGTGCATTTGCTCGTTTCGTTTGTGTCGTATAGATCATGCCAAAAAGAAAGAAGGGATAGCCTTAACATACCTGAGTCGAATCTCTTGACAATCCTCTAACATACGTTAATTGCGACAAAACACAGAGCAAATCGTATGAAAAGCTCGAAGCAATCACGTTTTTATGCAAAGAAAATTTTGGCCGAAACGTTTCCTTAAGAACTTAGCAACAATGTTGCTATTTGGAAAATGAATTAACATTGCTATGTTCTTAGAAAGTGATTTGTATAGTAACGTTCTTGGCTGAGACTCTCTAAGAGGTTAGAAAGATATGTATCTCTTTCTTAAGAATGAATGTATTAAGAATGGAATTGTAACTCTTTTCTTGAAAATGGATGTGTGACTCATGTTTTAGACTTTGCCACATAATAGTATGAGTTTAAGAGTCACCTAAATATTAAGGGAGGGGCTGGCACGTTTTGCCCTCTTAAAGTTATCCAAATTATTGATAATTTATTAATCTCCCACTAATCAATAATTGCCCAATTATCCATATAATTAGGAATTATCTCAAATTACTTAAAATACTACTCACTTTTAACATATCTTATACATCTTACTATCATGGTCACGTAATACCTTGTATGGCACTAATCCATAAATACCATGTATTATAGTTCAGACCATTTTTATTTTCTTTCCAAATCGACAATCTTCAACGAACCTCATTATCTTTGATTCGTTCACCCTTTAACCATCACGGCACTTTACTTTTCGCATGTTATAAGTAGCATAAATGCTTATAACCTCAAAAATAATCTCATCCCCGAGTCTACGTCGATTAACCTACGGCGAAGCTTTTCCGTATGAAAATGCCGGATGTAATATCTCATTTCCGTGCTTTCATCAATTTAATTATGGTATATTTTTACGTATTAAAACATGGGGTGTAACAACATTCCCCCTTTCATTCGTCCTCGAATATTAACTGATGCACTTATCATTCTCATAACCCATAGCTTTTGCTAATACTTTAATATTCTTCTAGCCATGTAGGCAACTGTTCTTTGAATAAATCCAAAGTCTTGGGTATTCCCCCCTTTAGTCCTCTTTCTCATACCATGACTTGTGGTCGAGATCTTTCCAATCTCGTAATTGTTGCTACCTCCTGTCATGCAGCATGTATGACTCTGACTTTGTAAGTGTGCCTATACGACTCTTCTCTTCTTTTCCTTCCAGCTTTTAGCCAATCTCTAGGCCTCACTTTGTAAACATATACAGAGCTTGACAAGTTGTCCCTCGGGGCATCTATAGGTATACTTGAAGTTCTTTTCTCGGTACCCTTTTTTTTGAACTTACGAATATTGCTATATCTTATTTCGTAGGTCCGCTTATCCGTTCGTATGACTCTACCGCATCTAGGTAGGTCATACTATACTATAACTCTTACTTTGATTTATTGTTACTGAGCTATGTTACCGAACTCCAGGTTACTTACGTTACTTATCCCATATGTATAAATCTTTCGGAGTGTCATAAGACCATTATGACTCTGATTAATATCATGAAATAGACGTTATCAACTTACGTATTTTCTAAGACCCATGAATAGACGATAGAATAATAAGACTTATGGGAGAATAAGAATATACACATCTCTAGCATTTCTACGAATATAGTAATTTATGGAAGTTGTGCATTTGCTAGTTTCGTTTGTGTCGTATAGATCATACCAAAATGAAAGAAGGGATAGCCTTAACATACCTGAGTCGATTCTCTTTACAATCCTCTAACACATGTTAATTGCGATAAAACACGGAGCAAATCGTATGAAAAGCTCGAAGCAATCACGTTGCTATGCATAGAAAATTTTGGCCAAAACGTTTCCTTAAGAACTTAGCAACAATGTTGCTATTTGGAAAATGAATTAACATTGCTATGTTCTTAGAAAGTGATTTGTATAGTAACGTTCTTGGCTGACACTCTCTAAGAGGTTAGAAAGATATGTATCTCTTTCTTAAGAATGAATGTATTAAGAATGGACTTGTAACTCTTTTCTTGAAAGTGGATGTGTGACTCACGTTTTAGACTTTGCCACATAATAGTATGACTTTAAGAGTCATCTAAATATTAAGGAAGGGGCTGCCACGTTTTGCCCTCTTAAAGTTATGCAAATTATTGATAATTTACTAATCTCCCACTAACCAATAATTGCCCAATTATCCACGTAATTAGGAATTATCTCAAATTACTTAAAATACTACTCACTTTTAACATACCTTATACATCTTACTACCAGGGTCACGTAGTACCTTGTATGGCACTAATCCATAAATACCAGGTATTATAGCTCGGATCATTTTTTTTTCCTTTCCAAATCGACAATCTTCAACGAAACTCATTGCCTTCAATTCGTTCACCCTTTAACCTTCACGGCACTTTACTTATCGCGTGTTATAAGTAGTATAAATTCTTATAACCTGAAAAATGATCTCATCCCTAAGTCTACGTCGATTAACTTACGACGAAGCTTTTCCGTACGAAAATGCAGGATGTAATATCTCATTACCGAGCTTTCATCAATTTACTTATGGCATATATTTACGTATTAAAATATAGGGTGTAACATCATTCCCCCCTTTGGAACATTCGTCCTCGAATGTTAACTGATGTTTATCATTCTCATAACCCATAGCTTTTGCGAATACTTTAATATTCTTCTAGCCATGTAGGCGACTGTTCTTTCAATAAATCCAAAGTCTATGGTATTCCCCCCTTTAGTCCTCTTTCTCATACCACGACTTGTGGTCGAGATCTTCCCAATCTCATAATTGTTGCTACCTCCTGTCATATAGCTTGTATGACTCTGACTTTGTAAGTGCGCCTATGCGACTCTTCTCTTCTTTTTCTTCCAGCTCTTAGCCAATCTCTAGGCCTCACTTTGTAAACATATAAAGAGCTTGACAAGATGTCCCTCTGGGCATATATAGGTATACTGAAATTCTTTGCTTGGTACTTTGTTGAACTTACGAATATTGTTATATCCATTTATCCATCCGTATAAATGAATATTGCTCATAGATCCGTTTATCCATCCGTATGACTTTACTCTTACTTTGATTTATCATTATTGAGGTATGTTACCGAACTCCAGGTTACTTACGTTACTTATCCCATATGTATAAATCTAAGTCCTTTAATGCTTCCTCATTACTTGTTCATCTTAAGAATGACGGCCTAATCTCACCTCATACTTTGTGTCTTGTGTCCATCCATTGTTGATTCACCTCAATATTGATCTATCATCTGCCACTGCTAACTTGATCTCTTATGTAACATTGCCGCTAGGGCTCACGTCTCATTGGGGACATCTCTAGTAATTAGATTGGTCCACCTAGGGGCGATATTGTACTTCAATAACCATACTTTATAGCATCCCATTGTGACTCACCTACGTGGGTATTTTAATCCTGTACAATTCATGTAATCCTTTCAAATCATCACTCAATCGAAGGTCCAAACGTCATTCTTCATTTATCACAAGTATACCCTCATTTTACTAACAGGGCAACATTCCATCTCTTTTAAATGCTATTAGTCTTAGATTCCTTTGAGTTTATTCAGGCTAAACTTTCTATAACTTAGAGAAACCATCAGCTCTTTTGTCTTTATGGGCTTAATCCCGATAACTTATCCATTCACGTAACCTTCTCACTTGCCATTCCTTATTCTTACTCATGTCTTTCCAAAACCTTGTCGCTCTACCATACTTTAGCTTGTGACCTACACATATTCATTTATACTACTCGCAACCTTCCTTCAACTTGTTTGTACCATAGATTCCCTTGCGTTATTCTGGAACATCAAGCGAGATATCACATCGTTTCTAACTTTTGTCTACTCTCGTAACTGGACCTCTCGATACCTAGAAATAGAACTTTTGTCACTAACGACGACGCTATCATTCCTGAATACTGAATCCCCACTCTTGTAGCTTTCTATCCACAGTACGGACTATTCCAAATCTTCAGCATTTAAGTATCTCGTACATTGTTCACTTTTACCTTACTTACCTTAAAATCTCGCATCACGTCTTCTATCTCTTTCATAACCTCCCTTTCTAACTCATATCCACAACTTGAAGCTCTATTATAATACTTGCACCTCCTCACACAATCCGATGAGAGCTTCATATTGACTTCTTATGAGGTTGGTACCCTTCAAACTGGTTTTATCGTAGATCCGTTATAGAATATGGTTAATGTACTATCTCTCTTGTATTTAAGAGTGATCCTGCAATGTTCTCAATCACGAGGTCTAAAATTTTCTTGGTCCAATTATCAGACTCCTGATTTACTGAGTTGATGTAACTCTTTAGTTTCCTCTTCCTTCTGATCAACCTTCATGTAGGCTTAAACTATCTTCCGATATGCGGCTCCTGGGATTAGTTATTACTTTATCCTTTCATGGGCGCTATGGACTATCCATGACACAATCTTCTAACAATTCCATCCTTTGTCTATGCCCCGGGCTCTATCCTTTTTTAACTCATACCTGAGTCTTTTACGACTGATCATTAATAGAATAATTCTTTTTGTTCTATTTGAACTTTCTTCAAATGTAAGCAACTGCTTTACCTGGTCTTTTTGCCCCCTTCTTGCGTGCATACTTAGCTTATCTGAGTTCTCACGCGTGCCAAAATTGTTTTTTGTGCAACTCATAAGGTCTCGAATATTACTTTTGGTTTTACTCCCCGCTCATTAGCCATGGTAGGTGCCACTTTCTTTTGGAGTGCATACAATTTTGTAGTGAGACTATTTTTACACAACCATTTCCTCCTTAGGTTACTGAGCTTAGGTTGAAGCCTTCTTCCTTACTTCCTCAACTAGTATTTCATTATAGTATTTAGGGAGGATCCTCTGACTCTTGTAAAGCTGTGAGCTTATTACATTGTATAGTTGACGGACCTTTTGATATCCTTCCTTTCCTATAATTATCCATAGTTACTTACTTCCACCCCCTTGTTCTTGTAGGGTTGCTTCTGGACTTGATATTTTGACTGACTTCCTAGTGGCACTCTCTTTTATCTTTGTAACACTTACATGGTACCTTTAACTACCCCAACTCCTATCTAAATATTTCTCAATGATCACGATGTCATAATTGTGAGGCTGAATTCACTATTTTGGGTTTTACTATGTTTATCTTACACGATCTGCTGACTCGTCTGTAACCTCCTGTTTAGCCATAACTAGGCTCTTCCTGATCAATTACTAACTACTCGTTGGCTCATTCTCATCTCAATATTCCGCGTAATCTTTCTTGGGTTATTTCCTTGGACTTAACTTACGTCTCGCACTGGCTCCTTATTTATTAATAATAGCTCAGGCAGGAACCCTTACTTCCTCTCCTTGACGTCGTGCTTGCACAATATTCTGGAATCGTAGAATATCTGTAGGATTTGGATAAGTGCCATCTCATTTCTCTTTTATTTTTATCGCATTCTTCCTTTACCTTTCCATAGTCAGTAGAACAACTTAATTCCGATTTAATGCCATATCACTCCATATTCCCCCCTTTAGGGGAGTACTAAGAGCTGAAGCCACGCGGATCTACCTATAGATGTTTTACCTCTTCATCTTTGGCGTCGTTTCACAACATCAATGACCCTTACTCGCCTTGCGACAATCCTTCTGTAACCAGGATAACAAATTCCCTTACTCGCAATGGTGACACTTAGTGCAACTGGCACATATAATCCCGTAAGCTTAACTTTTCTCATATTTCTTGCTTTAGGGAAGCGTCTTCCTGAATGACCATTTTCTAAATTTCTCATGAATCGTCTTCTGTTGTCCATTCTATTATCGTCGAAACGCAAATCTGAAATTCTCATGATGCTGACTATTATCAACTCATTCAGTCCCTAATTCATGTTTAGTTTATCTTGTTCAACAGCCCATACTGATTTCTATTATTCTAGGGTCTAACGTTTCCTTCTGGTAGTTGCGTTGAAGTCACGAACTTATTTTTCGAAGTGAGGATATGACTTTATGGCCTATACTCTTTTGTTGTCTCATGGCCTATTACCTCTCGTTTTTCCCTTCACTTGACTATAGACTCTGTAATACTATCATTTTTTTGATCTACCGTTGTCATCCATGTACCACATTTTACTCATACTGCTCCATTAACACTCTTCTTATTTTCCTGCTAACATTTCTGTCTATCACTTTATTCTAAAAACTCGAACAAAACATTCTTTTGCTTTTAGCCCCTCTTGCTCCATCCATTGGCTCCTCGAATTGCCTAACATTCTCTTTCTACCAGGGATGGGAGCCACACTAAGGTAATATTTATTCCTTCCAGGCTTCCAGTGCTTATCTTTGTAGTACTCATATCTAGCTGTACTACTTTAGGGTGCACCATTGAGGTGTCTCACAAGGAGATCCATTACCACGTTTGCTCTATCCTTCGAAAACTTCAACTAACTCTACCAATCCATACACTATTTTTGGTTACTCTATTCCAAGCCAGATCCTGATAACTCGTCCTTCTCTTAAACTATGTCTGTTAGCTCCCATAGGGCATAACTAAGATCAATGTGGCCTATTGTTCATATATCTGTCACTGTTGAAGGTAACTCAAAATGCTTATATCTCCCTTACTGAATGGTAAATAATGATAATATTTATTAACTAGATACCTCGTACCCTTTTTCATCTTGCTTCTTTTACTTCTTGAAACTTGTATTTATCTTCTTAATCTCTTATTGTCTTTCACCATAAAGGTGGATAAATATTCTTGCCTTAAGGTTCCTTATCAAGAGGCTTACACGTCTTAGTGTACACATGATCTGCTGAATACCTCATATTTATCCATCATAAGTATGATGAAAAAATTGAGTTCCTCTGAATCAACTCTTCCACGGATATCTCTTACCAACCGTCTTTCTGGATGTAAGAATCGTTGAATTACGAATAAGATAGAGTTTAGGAAATTGAGTTCTTACAACTGAGCTCTACCACACGATCTAGAGTAAGAAGAAAGAGTGACAACCCTAAATACCCTATAGCCTCCTGATTATAATTGTGGTGCACGACACACCCATAAACAAGACTTTACTAGACACGGCTTGTAGACTCCCTAGGATAGAGTTGCTCTAATACCACTTTTGTCATGACCCAAGCCGATGGGCTACGACGGGCACCCGGTACCTTACTCAACCGAATACCGACATAACGTATCTTTCTTTTTACATCATCATATACACGTGACACACGTGCCTAATAGGCCAACATCATCATTTATAAACTTAAAACATAGGCTGACAAGGCCGTACAATCTTTCACGTACACGACATATGTCTACAAGCCTCTAAGAGTACATAAATGTCATAAAGGTCGGGACAGGACCCCGCCATACTAATCAGTACATGTCCTAATCATACTAACCACATAAGCAACTCCGGAATCAATGGAGTGCACCAACATCTTCCGCTGAGCTGATCTCCTACTTGGAGGACTCTTGACCTGTCTATCGAGACCTGCGGGCATGAAACACAGCATCCCCAGGCAAAAGGAACGTCCGTACAGATAATGTACCGAGTATGTAAGGAATGAAAATCAGTAAATAATAGACACGAGAGAAACATGGAGTAAAAGACTCGACATGTACGTCCGCATAGCTCTGTGAATCATTTCATTTTTATAATTCCATGCATATGCATATAAATGTCATACCATGCATTGGTATATGCGTTCATAACATCATCAAACCTCTGAGGGCATCCCATCATATCATTTCAACCACTGTGGGCAAATCATCAATGTATACTAGCTGATCAGGTGGTGGTACGTATATAACGCCGTAACCTTTTTCCATATCCCATATTTATATAATATACATATATACGTGTATATAATGCCATCTGGTCATTGGTAAATGTAAATGAATGCAATGCATGATAAGTACGTTAATAAAATCTTTCGGAGTGTCATAAGACCATTATGCCTCTGATTAATATAATGAAATAGACGTCTCTAGCATTTCTACGAATAGAGTAATTTATGGAATTTGTGCATTTGCTCGTTTCATTTGTGTAGTATAGATCATGCTAAAAAGAAAGAAGGGATAGCCTTAACATACCTGAGTCGATTCTCTTGACAATCCACTAACACATATTAATTGCGAAAAAACACGGAGCAAATCGTATGAAAAGCTCAAAGCAATCACGTTGCTATGCAAAGAAAATTTTGGCCAAAACTTTTCCATAAGAACTTAGCAACAATGTTGCTATTTGGAAAATGAATTAACATTGCTATGTTCTTAAAAAGTGATTGGTATTGTAACGTTCTTGGATGAGACTCTCTAAGAGGTTAGAAAGATATGTATCTCTTTCTTAAGAATGAATGTATTAAGAATGGACTTGTAACTCTTTTCTTGAAAGTGGATGTGTGAATCACGTTTTAGACTTTGCCACATAATAGTATGACTTTCAGAGTCATCTAAATATTAAGGGAGGGGCTGCCACGTTTTTCCCTCTTAAAGTTATCCAAATTATTGTTAATTTATTAATCTCCCACTAACCAATAATTGCCCAATTATCCACATAATTAGGAATTATCTCAGATTACTTAAAATACTACTCACTTTTAACATAACTTATACATCTTACTATCATGGTCACGTAGTACCTTGTATGGCACTAATCTATAAATACCAGGTATTATAGCTCGGACCATATTTATTTTCTTTCCAAATCGACAATCTTCAATGAAACTCATTATCTTTGATTCATTCACCCTTTAACCTCCACGGCACTTTACGTATCGCGTGTTATAAGTAGCATAAATGCTTATAACCTCAAAAATAATCTCATCCCCAAGTCTATGTCGATTAACTTACGACGAAACTTTTATGTACAAAAATGCGGGATCTAATATCTCATTTCTGAGCTTTCATCAATTTACTTATGGCATATTTTTACGTATTAAAACATGGGGTGTAATATCATTCCCTCTTTGGAACATTCGTCCTCAAATGTTAACTGATGCACTTATCATTCTCATAACCCATAGCTTTTGCGAATACTTTAATATTCTCCTAGCCATGTAGGCAACTGTTCTTTGAATAAATCCAAAGTCTAGGGTATTCCCCCTTTTAGTCCTCTTTCTCATACCACGACTTGTGGTCGAGATCTTTCCAATCTCGTAACTGTTGCTACCTCCTGTCATGTAGCCTGTAGGACTCTGACTTTGTAAGTGCGACTATGCGACTCTTCTCTTTTTTTCCTTCCAGCTTTTAGCAAATCTCTAGGCCTCACTTTGTAAACATATACATAGCTTGACAAGATATCCCTCTGGGCATCTATAGGTATACATGAAGTTCTTTGCTCGGTACCCTTTTGTTTGAACTTACGAATATTGCCATATCTTATTTCATAGGTCAGCTTATCCATTTGTATGACTCTACCGCATCTAGGTAGGTCATACTATATCATAACTCTTACTTTGATTTATCGTTACTGAAGTATGTTACCGAACTCTAGGTTACTTTCGTTACTAATCCCATATGTATAAATCTAAGTCCTTTAATGCTTCCTCATTACTTGTTCATCTTAAGAATGACGGCCTAATCTCACCTCATACTTTGTGACTTGTGTCCATCCATAGTTGATTCACCTTAATATTGATCTATCATCTGCCACTGCTAACTTGATCTCTTATGTAACACTGCCGCTAGGGCTCACGTCTCGTTGATTCCTCATTTATTTTTATCGCATTCTTCCTTTACCATTCCATAGTCACTAGAACCATTTAATTCGGATTTAATGCCACATCACTCCATATTCCCCCTTTTAGGGGAGTACTAAGAGCTGAAGGCACGAGGATCTACCTATAGATGTTTTACCTCTTCATCTTTGGCGTCGTTTCACAACATCAATGAAACTTACTCGCCTTGCGGCAATCCTTTGTACCGAGGATAACAAATTCCCTTACTCACAATGGTGACACTTAGTGCAACTGGCACATATAATCCCTTAAGCTTAACTTTCCTCTTATTGCTTGCTTTAGGGAAGCGTCTTCCTGAATGACCATTTTCTAAATTTCTCATGAATCATCTTCTGTTGTCCATTCTATTATCGTCGGAACACAAATCTGAAATTCTCATGATGCTGACTATTATCAACTCATTCAGTCCCTAATTCATGTTTAGTTTATCTTGTTCAATAGCCCATACTGATTTCTATTATTCTGGGGTCTAACGTTTCCTTCTGGTAGTTGCGTTGAAGTCACGAACTTATTTTTCGAAGTGAAGATATGACTTTATGGCCTATACTCTTTTTTTGTCTCATGGCCTATCACCTCTCGTTTTTCCTTTCACTTGACTATAGACTCTATAATACTATCATTTTTTTGATCTACCGTTGTCATCCATGTACCACATTTTACTCATACTGCTCCACTAACTCTCTTCTTATTTTTCTGCTAACATTTCTGTCTATCACTTTATTCTAAAAACTCGAACAAAACATTCTTTTGCTTTTAGCCCCTCTTTCTCCATTCATTGGCTCCTCGAATTGCCTAACATTCTCTTTCTACCAGGGATGGGAGCCACACTAAGGTAATATTTATTCCTTCCAGGCTTCCAGTGCTTGTCTTTGTAGTACTCATATCTAGTTGTACTATTTTAGGGTGCACCATCGAGGTGTCTCACAAGGAGATCCATTACCACGTTTACTCTATCCTTCGGAAACGTCAACTAACTCTACCAATCCATCCACTATTTTGGGTTACTCTATCCCCAGCCGGATCCTGATAACTCGTCCTTCTCTTAAACTATGTTTGTTAGCTCCCATAGGGCATAACTGAGATCGATGTGGCCGATTGTTCATACATCTGTCACTATTGAAGGTAACTCAAAATGCTTATATCCCCCTTCCTGAATGGTAAATAATGATAATCTTTATTAACTGGATACCTCGTACCCTTTTTCATCTTGCTTCTTTTACTTCTTGAAACATGTATTTATCTTCTGAATCTCTCATTGTCTTTCACCATAAAGGTGGATAAATATTCTTGCCTTAAGGTTCCTTATCAAGAGGCTTACACATCTTAGTGTACAAATGATCTGCTGAATACCTCATATTTATCCTTCATAAGTATGATACGAAAATTGAGTTCCTCTGACTCAACTCTTCCACAGCTATATCTCTTACCAACCGTCTTTCTAGATGTAGGCATCGTTGTATTACGAATAAGATAGAGTTTAGGAAATTGAGTTCTTACAAATGAGTTCTACCACACGATCTAGAGTAAGAAGAAAGATTGACAATCCTAAATACCCTATAACCTCCTACTTATAAGTGTGGTGCACGACACACCCATAAACAAGACTCTACTAAACACGGCTTGTAGACTCCCTAGGACAGAACTGCTCTGATACCACTTTTGTCACGACCCAAGCCGATGGGCTGCGATCGGCACCTAGTACCTTACTCAACCGAGTACCGACGTAACGTATCTTTCTTATTACATCATCATATACAAGTGACACACGGGCCTAATAGGCCAACATCATCATTTATAAACTCAAAACATAGGCTGACAAGTCCGTACAATCTTTCACATACATGACATATATCTACAAGCCTCTAAGTGTACATAAATGTCCTAAATATCGGGATAGGACCCCGCCATACTAATAAGTACATGTCCTAATCATGCTGACCACATAAGCAACTCTGGAACAAATGGTGTGCACCAACATCTTCCGCTGAGCTGATCGCCTACTTGGAGGACTCTTGACCTGTCTATCGAGACCTCCGGGCATGAAACACAACATCCCCAAGAAAAAGGAACGTCAGTATATATAATCTACCGAGTATGTAAGGAATAAAAATCAGTAAATAATAGACATGAGAGAAACATGGAGTAAAAGACTCGACATGTACGTCTGCATAGCTCAGTGAATCAATTCATTTTTATAATGCCATGCATATGCATATAAATGTCATACCATGCATTGGTATATCAATTCATAACATCATCAAGCCTCTGGGGGCATCCCATCATATCATTTCGGCCACTGTGGGAAAATCATCAACGTATACTAGCTGATCAGGTGGTGGTACGAATATAACGCCGTAACCTTTTTTCATATCCCATATACATATAATATACATATATACGCATATATAACGCTATCTGGTCATGGGTCAATGTAAATGAATGCAATGCATGATAAGTACGCCAATAAAATCTTTCGGAGTGTCATAAGACCATTATGCCTCTAATTAATATCATGAAATAGACGTTATCAACTTACGTATTTTCTAAGACCCGTGAAAAGACGATAGAATAATAATACTTATGGGAGAATAAGAATATACACATCTCTAGCATTTCTACGAATAGAGTAATTTATGGAAGTTGTGCATTTGCTCGTTTCGTTTGTGTCGTATAGATTATGCCAAAAAGAAAGAAGGGATAGCCTTAACATACCTGAGTCTATTCTCTTGACAATCCTCTAACACACATTAATTGCAACAAAACACGGAGCAAATATTATGAAAAGCTCGAAGCAATCACGTTGCTATGCAAAGAAAATTTTGGCCAAAACGTTTCCTTAAGAATTTAGCAACAATGTTGCTATTTTGTAAATGAATTAACATTGCTATGTTCTTAGAAAGTGATTTGTATAGTAACGTTCTTGGCTGAGACTCTCTAAGAAGTTAGAAAGATATGTATCTCTTTCTTAAGAATGAATGTATTAAGAATGGACTTGTAACTCTTTTCTTGAAAGTGGATGTGTGACTCACGTTTTAGACTTTGCCACATAATAGTATGACTTTAAGAGTCATCTAAATATTAAGGGAGGGGCTACCACGTTTTACCCTCTTAAAGTTATCCAAATTATTGATAATTTATTAATATCCCACTAACCAATAATTGCTCAATTATCCACATAATTAGGAATTATCTCATATTACTTAAAATACTACTCACTTTTAACATACCTTATACATCTTACTATCACGGTCACGTAGTACCCTGTATGACACCAATCTATAAATATCGGGTATTGAAGCTCGGACCATATTTTTTTTTCCAAATCGTCAATCTTCAACGAAACTCATTATCTTTGTTTGAAATAACATAATGCGTTTCCAAATCGTCAATCTTCAACGAAACTCATTATCTTTTTTTGAAATAACATAATGCGTATAATCTCAAAATAATCTCATTCCCGAACTTACGTCGATTAACTTACGACAAAACTTTAATGTACGAAAATGCGGGATGTAACAAAAATATTCCGGAATTCTTACCAACTTCAATGTTTTGTCGAAACATAACAAATTGAAACAAAATTAGGAAGATTATCATGGTTCTAGCTCATTTGAATATTTTATCAAAAACTAGGTGTGCATTCTTCACCATTTTTAGGACAACAATCTTCCTACACCCTTTAATAACACATGCATATAAGATAGACAACTCCCATGCCTAAACTTATCTTGCTAATTTCCCAATTCTAGACAAAATTCGAAATTGAAGGTTAGGGTGTAGAATCTTACCTTTAGGATGAAGACCTGGTGAGTTTTCCTTGTTAATCTTCCAAGATTCGAGCAAGAATTGAAGAACAAATTGTTGAAGAACACCTTCTCCCTCTAGGGCACTCTTTTACTCTAAAAGTGTTAGATTTTAGCTCAAAAATGGCCCAAAGCGTGTATTTAACGAAGTAGGGTGGGGTTATAAAAACCCAAAAATGAAGCTCCGGAACAGGGTATGCGGTCGCATATTCGACCGCAGAATGGATATGCGGTCCGCATATCGGCCGAACAGTTTGGTGCCAAAAACTGAAAATATCTGCATGGGTCTGCGATAGTTATGCGGCCCGCAGACCTGTTCTGCGGTCGCATAATGCACCACAGAACTGGTCCGCGGTCGCATAATGCACCACAGACTTTCGCCCAAACTGCCTCGCCACTTCATCATTCTGCAACTATTATACGGTCCGCAGAGTGATTCTACGACCGCATAGTGGTCCACAGAAATAGATTTTTCTGCCCAAATTTTTCCTCCACTTTCCAGTGCATTGTTCAACCCAAAAAGTCTGAGGCGCGGCGAGCAAGATCGCTACGAAGAATTTCTACAATCCTCAAATATGTAAGTGTAGTCTGGCACTATGAAATATTATTTTTCCTTTGAGAAATTTTACGGGGCCTTACAACAGACGTAATTTTTGTTATGGAAGCTGCATTCATGCCTCCGGGTGTAGGTAATCAGTTTGATGAGCCCTCATAGTAGACGAGGTTAGCATTCATCGAATGATCGATAAGACTCCGCTACATTCGGAGTAAAGCTGAGTCTATAAGACATCATGTCAGAGTTTTGCTATAAACTTATGGGTAGGCTAGGGCCCTGTCCCGACCATGTTTCATTGTCAAATACTCTTAGAGGCTTTGTAGACACATGTTCATTATGTACAGTATGTCAGAGGCCTTGACGGCCCATGTGTATTCATGTTTTGAGTACGATGGCTCGCTGATACAGCGTTTGCCCACTTACAATTATACATTACGAGTTACGGTCATGTTGGTCCATGATAGTTACAGAAAAAATGAGTTCAGCCAAGTCGGTCTATGTAGCTCCTTGTGGAATAGAATAACAATCAGAGTAACAAGGAAAATAAAGGGGTGAAACACCAAAATGAGGAACAACAGCAAAGCTTAAACCACAAGGCAACAAATCAACAACAACCAAGGGATAACCATTCCAGGGATCAATGGCATACTCAAAAGAAAAAACATTTCAGGGGTGTGAACCAAAGAATCAGGCAACAGAAATTCAAACATCCTGCAGAACATGTAATAGAGGCACAAATGACCAAAGCAGACAAGTCCTCAGCTAGAAAGTCTCAAACTGTCAGTCCGATTGTCCTAGAGCCTGTGGAAGATCCCAGTTCAAATCATAGAATCAATGATCCAGAGATTAATGGTGGAGAAGTGGCTTAGCAAGATACAAGTAAGATTGATCAAGAAGTTGAAATTGAATCTCCTGCGATTATTACCAAAGAACTGAATCATGGTAAAGAGCGATACCAAATGCAGCAAGAAATGGAATACAAAAACAATCAGACCAAACAGCTGGAGAACACTGTGGACTTGGGAAATCAGAATAATGAGCATTTCAGGATAAATGAAAATCTCAACTCATGCCCTAATTGTAATAGGAGTGCTAGGAACACTACTCCCACTGTTACTGGGATAAAAGGTGAGGCTACAAAGGAGAACACAATTGATTGGTTTCAAAGAAACTTTGGAAAACAAAAGGAAGTTATGACTGTTACTCTAAACCACTCAGGTCAAGAAATACCCTCGCATACTTTTGTGGCATCAACAGTCATAACCAGAGATGCTGCAGACATCGGGAGTGATGAAGATCAAGAGGCTGTACACAATTCAGAACCAAATGGAACTATTACCCTTGAAGATAAAAGTGCCAACACAATGCTAGAGCATGCAAACAAAACACATGCCATAGCTGAAGTGAACAACACCGATACAGGGCAGCTGTTACCATTTGATGAAGGTGTTGTGAGAGGTTTTTTTCCTAGAGGGTAGGGTACTGCTAATGCAGTAAAACTTTCAAAATATACAGTGAACTCAAACTTACAAAATGTAAGTGATAAGGACACCACAATAGGGAATGAACAAATGGGGATTGCTGTAGTTGAGAAGGTTTCAACAACAATTGCACCAGTGCCCATTGCATTAGCCTCAGCTACTGGATCTCCAATGCAGATCCAACTAAATATTCCATTGATACACCCAAATCAGGTACTACATGACCTCATCACACACAAGGAGCTACCTATTGAGGTTCATAATACTTTGTTGGATAAGCAACAATTAGAAGATGAAGCTAATGATGAAGCTACTGCTGGGAACTTTAAAGCTATTGCAAGGGAAGGAGATTTGTCACCTAGGCTTTCATCCATAAATGGAAAGAAAGGAAAGAAGAAAACACAGGCTAAGGAGACACTTTCACCTACAAGAATCTTGCCCAAGAGGGCAGCCTCAACAACTAGATGATGGTTAAAATATTGATATGGAATATAAGTTCTGTCAAGACTCATCAGGCCTTTTAAAGAGTTATCAACATGCAAAAGCAGCATAGATTTTTCATTGTAGCACTTTTGGAGCTTGTTCAAAAGCAAGGGTTGATTCACAACTACAGGAGAAGGCTGGGTATGGAAAATGCAATCTCAAATTTCAATGGAAAGATATGGTTATTTATTGATGCTATGATGGAGTGAGAGCTATTGATTGATACTGAGCAGCAGCTAACAATCAAAGTATTTCATCAAGATATTGGTAAGTATATCATGATGACTTTTGTATATGCAAAATGCTCATCAATGGAAAGATTAGAACTTTGGGATAATCTATATTACCTTGCTACTGATATGGAGTTACCCTGGTTGATTGGAGGAGATTTTCATGTTGTCCTTAATGAAGAGGAAAAAATAGGAGGATTGTCAATGTATCCAACATAGTATGAAGATTTTGCTTTCTGTGTCAATTCCTGTGGACTGTTTGATACTGGATACAAAGGTAGTCCTTTTACATGGTAGAATGGTAGATCCAATGCAGAATGCATATTCAAGAGACTGGATAGAATCTTTGTCAATCAACATTTCAATACAATATTCCCAACTATTGAAGTGGAGCATCTCATAAGGACTGGATCTGACCATGCACCATTGTAGATGAATTGTGGGGAAGATGCTGCTTGTTTTGTTAAACAATTTAAGTTTTTCAATTTCTGGACAACACATGACTCCTTCAGTGAGGTGGTAAAGCAGAATTTGGTGGCAGACTTTGTTGGTGACCCTTTTCTAATGTTCAACCAAAAGTTGAAGAGGGTGAAAACTACCCTATCACATTAGAGTAAACTTACTTATGGAGACATATTCAAGCAACTGTTCTACGGACTCCAGCCTATTTGACTTCTCTGATGTTGGTTGGATCACTGACCCAGATGACAGTCTCTCTCAACATGGTTTTTTCTCTTTACTATCGTGGTAATTTAGTAAGTTGGTGTTCTAAGAAGTAAAGGTTTGTCGCTCGCTCTAGTACTGGAGCTGAATATCGAGCTCTTTCATTTGCTACTACCGAAATTATTTGTGTCGAGAAACGTTTACATGAGGTACATGTGCCTCTTAAACTACATCTGATTCTACTATGCGACAACCTATGTGCTACTTTTTATCGATGCTAATCCCATTATTCATCAATGGCCGAATCACATTAAGCTTGATTATCATTTTGTATTGGAGAAAGTGGATAATAATTCACTTGTTGTTTTCTTTGTTAGTTCTAAAAATCAAATATTGAATATTTTTTACAAAAGCACTAGGAATAGCTCAATTCAATCTATTAAAATCCAAGCTACTTGTTCGACCCTCGCCATCCGCTTGCCGGGGTATTGACTCAGAATTCTTCTCACTTCAACAAACCAGTAGAAGCTTTATTTAACTACCAACAGATATTCCCTCTTATATTGAATCACCCATGTATTTCAAATTATTGTTATGATTTGTTGTATATCTTCAAATTCAAATCTAGAGAGATTATAGGACTCGTGTAACTGAATCGTTGTACATAACTAATATTTAAAGGATTCTTCCTCTCAACAGTAAAGTTAAACGAGAGTCTGCTCATTGGAGTTACTTTCAAATCATATCTTTACTTCCTTATAGATTGTGAATATAAAGTTTATGACTTGCAAGAACTGATGATTTAATCTTCTGGATATAAGCTAAAAATCTATACACCATATAAGCAAAGTTTACACACACAACTCCCTGATCTATTTAAAATAAAATTTTATTCAATTGTATAAATAAATATGTAATTGTTCCATAAAGGAATAATATAACAGAACATATGGTTTATAGTATATTCTAATAGATTCTAGGTGTAGTTCGGTACCTTGAACACCCATGTGTAAAATTTTAGACTTTACATTATTTGTACACAAGTTATGTTTACTTTTTTAGCTAAACAGAAAACTAGGGGGTTTCTTTTCATTCAAATAAAGAGGATCATCATTATACGCATCGTAGTTCTTTTTTTAATCAGAAACAATCTCCATCTTATTGCTTGTAATAAATAATAGTTCAACAAACCTGAGTGGGAGTATTGTGCTAGTCTTTGAGAGATTGGTATGCCAATCTCTTATCTAATATGTCTAACAAGCTATCAAAAGAATAAAAATCTTGCGCGGCTGTGCCTACTCATTACAGGGGATAAAATGAGAGTTATGCTGCCTTCAGTTGTTTGATTATGAAGATGCCATGCCCAGCCTATCAAACTTGAGTAGTGCTTTGACTGTCCTTTGTAACTTCTCAAACCCTGAAATCACAATGTGTTGCTAATGTGTGTGACTGAAATTTGCAAACATCTCTGCTACTTTGTTTGATTCCCTATAACAATGTTCAAACTTAACTTGTCTGTCATGTACAAGTAGATGGATCTCTTCTTATCACGAGCCGAAATTCCACCAAAGGTCGTGATGAATCCTAACCCGCTCACTAAGCAAGCCAACATAATAACAATCATAATTCTAGAGCAGATTAATCAAATGTTAACAAAATAGTCAATGATGAGAAACAGAATAATCTCAAGTCTCATAACATGGATAAATTATACAAGGCAAGGTCTAAACACGACCAAAACTGCCAATACCGTAAAAAATCCGGATGTTACAATCATCACAAGCATCTAACAAGAGTATGAAAAATCATCTGAATACACTGCCTGTCTGAATAGAATAGATAGACATAAGAGATAAGTAGGGAGGGGACTCTATATACTGCAAATCGATCAAGTAGAGCATCTCACCATGAAGTATCCACAAATCCTTCTACTGACCTAGGTGAATGCCACTCACACCAGCCTTAGAGCATGCACAAAATATCAAAAAGTATAGTATCAGCACAAGCCACGATACCTAGTAAGTAAATCACATCATCCTTCTTAATTGCCATGGTCTCACATTGTTACTCAACCGAACTTCTCATAATCTCAAATAGCACTAGTCATACTCGTTCAAAATTGCCCCAAATGCGTACTCATCCTTGTGATAGTCCTACCAACTTCCTCAAGCGATCTAACCTCATAGCGTAGTACATACATTCCACTGGATAAAAGAAAAACTCTTCATAGGAACCTCATAAGAACCGTACAACCTCAAATCCTAACGCAGAAAATAACCCATCTGCTTAACCTCAAATCGACAATTTTTTGTGATTTAACCATGGTCAAAACCATTATGTAATCAACTAATCTTCTCTAGTCTACACTCGTCATCAAGATATAAGAATCTATTTTATTCCACAAATGAACAACTGAAAGATCCACAAACACATCCACCTCTTAAGACTATACAACACACAGAGATGATAATCAAGTATTTATAGCCCTTCACATCCAAAGCAAATCCTTCTCGTCACATCCAAACCATCCAAGTGCAGTTCTTAGTCACATAGTTCTCATAACATAGCTATATTGCTACTCGCTGAGCCATCAACCCCACTTCTTGGGACAATACTGGATGTAAGAGTCCAAATGCACATACTCACACAATTGAATTTGTTGAGCGCAAGCTGCGTCTAAACTAGCCTCAAGTCCTCCACACTGGCCTACCTTCACAACATAGAAACACATCTCTCACCTCATCCACGACATCATAAGTCGTTAGTGCACAACTAATACAGAGTACTCCACATAACATATGTATTAAAGAGAAAGTAAGTGAAGATCTAGACTTCAAGATAAAACAAAGTCGCATGATAAGGATGAGAAAGAAAGAGAGGTTTTTCCTAGATGCCATATAGCCTCTCAAAGATAAGTATGGACGTCATCATACCGATCCGTAAGACACCACTAGAAACTCTCTCATGACTAGTAGACCTACCAACCTACAGCTCTGATACCAACTTGTCATGACCCTAGATCCCACCTAGTCGTGATGGCACCTAACCCCAACATGCTAGGTAAGCCAAACAATAAATAACAGAACTCAAATGTAAGATCATCAATACAATAAACAAGATGGCAGAAAAACCATACAAATATCCCAAGGATTGGTAGTACAATATGAGAGACTAAGAATAAGATTACCACTCTAATATGAAGAAAGTTTACATAATCTATTTAAAATTAACATAAACTGAAATATAAGTCCTAAATTACCATGAACAAGTGGTATTTTGTATCTGAAACATTGGTATATCCTTAATGCTAGCCTTCATCATCCACAACAGCTCAGCTCTGAAATCTGCACGCAAGGTGCAGAAGTGTAGTATGAGTACAACCGAACCCCTGTACTCAGTAAGTATCTTGACTAACCTCAGTGAAGTAGGGATAAGGGTTTTAAGTCAAATAATACTCATTTTACTTAACCTGTGCAGCTCAGTAGCATAAAATGAACACAACAACAATACCAAACTCTAAGCATAAATTAAAGATAAGGCTATCAGTGCATATAGAGATGATATGCACACACATTTACTAACGGTTTAGCATATTAAGAAGATGTGCATTTTATATCAGAACAACCTGTCAATAATTACATATATACAAGATATGCATGAATAAACAAGTCAAGTTACATAGATTGACATATAGAGAAGATATGTTCCGTGAATCATTTCATCAACCAAAGCAAAATATAGAGAAAATATGCATTTGTTATCAGATAACCCGTCAACAGTCGCATATAGAGAAGATATGCATGAATAAACAAGACATGTTACACAAATTGACATATAGAAAAGATATGTACTGTGAATCGTCTCATCAATCAAAGCAGCATATAGAGAAAATATGCATTTGTTATCAGATATCCCGTCAATGGTTGCATATAGAGAACATATGCATATAAGGCATATATATATATATATATATATATATATATATATATATATATATATATATATATTTTGTATCTAGCATATAGAGAAGACATGCGTAAAATATCAACTATGTATCAAAGGAGTTCACATATAGAGAAGATACGCAAAATCCAATCTGTAAGGCCCCGTAAAATTTCACCAAGAATTTAAATTTTTATGGTGCCAAGGTAAGGTAATGTGCCACAAACTGGATTTTTTGGATTATGCAATGAATCGTGGAGTTGGTAGAAGAATTTGCAGTAAACGATAATTCTGTGGTCCATTAGCTTATAGCGGATCTGTTCCGCTGACCATGAAATCACCATGGAATGAATTAGAACTAACTCAAATTTGAACACCATTTTTGTGGCCATTCTGCTGGCCACATAGCCATTATGCTGCCACGAAATTGCATCACTGGAATTGACAAGAACCACCCCAGAATTTGAAAACCATTTGTGGCCATTCTGTTAGCCGCATAACCATTCTGCTACCGCAAAATTGCATCACGGGAATTGACCAGAACTAACCCAGAATTTGAAAACCATTTTGCTCATGTACATATCAAATCTCGATTTCCAAATGCCCTTATTGTTGATAAACTATGACGATATTTAGAAGTGAAAGATGTGAGGGTGAGATATAAAATATGGCTATGGTTGTTGTAACTAGAGCGTATGATTTGAATTTGTGTATCAATCGTAAATCACCATGATTTCCCTTGTAAGCGTTTCCAATGTGTTTTGAGTTCTTTTTTACCCATGAGTTGAAATTGTGCATTTCCCTTTTTGAGAAATGTTTCAAAACGAAATGGTATATTACTCGTTTGTGATTTTTAACTTGTGTTGTGATGGCAAGTCATTTTTCTCCATACTTTGGGAAGAAATCTATTGTGTTTAAAGTCTTCATTGCTAATGAACTTAAATTTACGATTTTTCGGAATATTTTATATGTTTATGTTTATGATGATGCTCCTTGGAAGTAAAGAAATGAATGTGTGGAATATGAGATACGACCACCGTGCCATGAATGAAAAATCATATGTATGGCGAAGAGAGCCAATGAGATAATGATGTTGTGAGTGGTTGAAAATACTAATGAAGTGATTTGTGGTGTGAAAGGTTATGAGGTAAATGTATTTGTATTTCTGTTTCCTTTGTGTGCAAAACAAAAATATTATTTGGAGTATCATTATCAAACCGAGGAAGGGTGGGTTGTAACGGCCCATACCCGAAACTACACGATCTAGTGTAGGAGTGGATTGTGATTATTCCCCTTGATTGGTATGAGATTGATGTGTTGAAATTATTCCCCTTAATTGGGATGAGATTGATGTTAGCCTCGGATTGAAAGTCTACCCACATGACATATGTGGGAAGGCGGCCCAGCCGATCGGATGGAGATCGCACGCCATGTCACGCGCATGGTGGTTCCTACTCTTGGTAACACCATTTTTTTACATTACATGTCAATTTACATTGTTTGTGGAGAGATGGTCTAGCCGATCGGGTGTGATCAGACTCTGTGCTAAAAACAAAGTGGTATATCAGTGCTAATGATCTCTCAACCAAAAAAAAAATTATTATTTTCGTATTTTAAAAATTATTATGTTATAACTTTGCATTTGGATATCATTAATTGTTACTTGCTGCTTCCATGGTTTTCCCCTTCTTATATTGGCATTCTATTTCGAAAGAGGACATTTAGGTTCACATACTAGTACTATTCCACATGTACTAACGTCCCTTTTGCCAGGGGCGCTGCATCTTTAATGGATGCAGGTGGTTCCACAGCAGCAGCGTTGATCAGTGATAGCGATACACCCTCTTCCCAGCTGACTTGGCGAGCCCCACTTTATTTCGGGGTCTTGTATATTTTGCTCCATGTGTATTATATGTTTTGAGGTATAGCCGGGGCCTTATCGCCGACACTTCTATACTACTCTTCTATTGTACTTAGAGGCTCCGTAGACATGTTGGGGGTGGTGTTCGATGTTGGGTAATGAATTAGAAGTGTTGGTATTTGTGAAATATGTTTTCCCTCGTAATTATGAACTTGTAATATTTTGGAAATTGTAAAATGAATATCTTCTGATTAATGGAAAATGAATGTGAAATACTTTACTCTTCTCATGTCCATCTCTTGTTGCTGATTCTTATATTGTGGTATCCCTTTTCATTAGTAAGTTTGGGTAGAAGGTATCAAGGAAGCATGCTTGATCGGGGTATCTCGGTTGAGCGTCGGCCGTGCTCCCCGAGGTCGAGGCGTGACACAATCACTGATTAGTATTCCGTAATCCGCGTGTACATTATAAAGAGAAAACATGAGAGGACGCCCCTAGAGGTATGGATCCTTATCCACACGTTGTACGGACAACTCATGTGCAATAATCATGACATCCGTATGGACATATCACGTGCTATTACATATAAACCCGCATGGATCCCTCACGTGCTGTTATAACTCAACCTGCATAAACTACTCACGTGTTGTCAATCATGTCCATCACACAAAAAGCATATACAATAACACATGTATACGAACAACATATATCAAATCACATTCTCATGGACTAAGGAAAAATAGTAGGTTAAGGTGTATGCATGTGCAAAGTGTACGACTATAGCTCAAGTTAGGCGGGTATGCCATACAATAACGAGTATCATATTCTAATAGGATACCGAGTATCGTGCTTAATTTAGGCTAGTACACATGATCTCTAACATGATTCACAAAGTTAACGTAGTCATAGAAACATATAAAATATGATAGCAGGAAGCACAATATCCAAAACAAGCCATGATACAGCCTAAAGACTACCCCGAGCATGCGTAACCATGGCTGATGCATATATGCTCGTCACATCCATATACATCGCCCTCGCATGTAGCAAACAATATCATTTATTAGGAAAAATTTTCTCAAACCAAATCTAGGCAACACGCTTAGCTCATCTAAGCTACCCTTCAACCTCAAATAGCATCAAAACCTCGTTGTAACCCTCCAATCATGCAAATCCAAGCCAAACATCATCCAAGAAAGTCAAACAATGCTATAGGAAGCTATCCCAATCAATAAAGCTTCGATCGTTGATGAATTTTCAAAAAGTCAACAAAAGTCAACCCAAGCTGCGAAATCGAAGTTTGAACCCAATACCAAATCTCTATGGCCCATAACCTTTGGTGTCCAAATATATAATTAGTTTCCAAATCCATGTCCAAATCGGTGGTTAAATCCTCAAAATACACTCTCTTAAAGTGTAGTCAGAATCCCAAATTTCACTTTAAAATTCCATGATTTAGTTATAGAAATCCATGGGGATTCACCTGATATATGATCAAAATCAAGTAGAAATTACTTACCCTCAATATGTGGGTGAAATCCATCTCCGAAATTGCCTTGGTCCGCTCTCCAAGTCTCAAATATTTTGAAAATAAGCTCAAAATCCCGAAATTAGGAATTAAATACCCCAGTCATGCCTCCTTCTTCATAATCAATGTATCCAACCTCCCGTTCGTGATTCACAATGCCCTGCATAATTTTACCCTTCGCGATCGCGGCCAAGAAACTACGCGATCGTGATGAACAAACTTGCTCAACTCTATCAAGATAACCTAGAGTATAATGGCCATAACTTTCTTTAATAAACTATAAATTACAAATAGTTTACTTTTATGAAAACTAGACACAAAGGGCTACAACTTTTATTTTTTGAGCATCTCCAAATTCCTTATAGATTGTAAGATATATGCTCCCAAAGGCAATCTAGTGACAACAGAAATTTCTTCTATTCGATTACGAGCAGTCCCTCCACGAATGCGATTCACAAGAACAAAACTACAATTTACTCTTTGCGAACGCGGCCCAAATCTCCGCAATCACAATGTATACTCCTATAGTCCAAAACCAACAACTGAAAAGGGCCGAGAAATTATTCGAAACTACCCCGAAATTCACCCGAGCCCCTCGAGACCCGTCCAATCATACCAACAAGTACATGTACCTAATTGAAACTTATGCAGAGGCCCAATACACCACACATAACATCAAAACTGAGAATTGAAGATCAAATCATTATCTTAACTTTCAAACATTTTAACTTCGCCGAACGCATCCGAATCACACTTAGACATTCCGGATAACAACCAAACTTTGCACACAAGTTCCAATAAACTAAATGAACTTATCCAAGGTTCAAAACCACAATAGGAGTTTGATAACACCAAAGTCAACTCCCGGTCAAACCTATGAACTCTCCAATTACAAATTGCCAACTTTTGACAAATGAAGCTAAAAAATTCAAGGAACATCCAAATTCAAACCCCGAACATACGCCCAAGTCCAAAATTACCATATGAAACTATTGAAATAATCAAATCCAAATTCATCTCTTCCAGCTTAAAGATTTCAAATTGAGAATCTCTCTTCCAAACCAATCCCGAACCACTTGAAAATCTAAACTAGTCATACACACTTGTTAATGCATCATATGAAACTACTCAAGATCTTAAGCAACCAAATGAATGCTAAATCTCAAAACAACCGTTCGGGTCATTATAGTTGTATTCATAATACACTTCTGCACCTTGCGTACAGATATTGGAGCTGAGTTGTTGTGGAGTTCATGGGCGAGCATTGATGACACATCGGCATTCTAGTTATTAGCTGCCATTTGTTCGTGGTAGCCTAGCATATAGTTATCAGCTGCCATTTTATTCATATCAATAGTGTAATCCTAATATTAGTCGCTCATGGCTTGTACTACCAGTTATTGGGGATGGTTGTATTAATTTTTGCATTCTTATTTTATTGTTTATCCAATGATCTTCAGTTGGACCTATGTTTTTGTTAGTTGGCTTACCTAGCGAGTTGGGTCAGGTACTATCATGATCCCGGTGGGATTTGCATCGTGAGAAGTTGGTATCAGAGCTATAGGTTCATAGGTTCTACGAGGCAAGAGAAAATATCTAGTAGAGTCTTGCAGATTAGTATGACGTCCATATTTATCTTTGAAGCACTAATGGGTATCTAGGAAGCTTCTCTTTCTTTCTTTCCTTAACGTGCGACTTTATTTTTCTTTTTTTTTCCGATCGCATACAATGTTAAGAACTTGTTACCAGTTGGGCATCAGTGGATTGTGATGATTTCGTGGATGGGGTGCGAGATGTTTCCCCATGAGATGGGGTTAGGCTATCTAAAAGACTTGTGGTGAGGTATGGACAACTGCTTTGGCTGTAAGGCCTTGTAAAACTTCACCTAAAATCCGAGGTTTCGTGGTTCCAAGGTAGGCTAATGTAGTAGGTTAAGGTAGGCTAATGTATCCGAGGGCATTTCTGCGGTCCATTATGCGACCGCAGATCCGCCGCAGAGTGAAGCAAAGAAATGAGCCAATTTTGGAAGTTTTTTTGCGGTCAACTATGCGATCGCATAATCATTTCGCGGGCCGCACATCCTTTGCAGAACTAGCATGATGATTTTCGAAGGGAGATTCTGCGGCCCATTCTATGGTCGTACAATACTTTGGGTTGGCATAGAAAATAGAAATTCCGATATGGACATGGGAGATGATCAATATAGACTTCGTGGTAGGACTACCTAATACTCCTCAAAAGTTCGACTCAATTTGAGTGATTGTGGATTGACTCACGAAATCAGCACACTTCTTACCTATTAAGGCTACCGACACAGCGGAACAATATGCTTAGTTGTATATCAAGGAAATAGTCAGGCTGCATGGCACTCCAGTTTCTATTATCTCCGATCAATGGGCACAGTTCACAACAAATATTTTGAAGAAATTTCAGCAATGGTTGGGTACTTATGTGAATCTTAGTACAACCTTCCATCCACAGACCGACGAGCAAGTAGAGCGAACCATTCAGACGCTTGAGCATATGTTGCACGCTTGTGTTTTTGACTTCAAGGGCAGTTGGGATGATCATTTGCCACTCATAGAATTTGCCTACAAGAACAGTTATCATGCTAGCATTCATATGGCATAGTTCGAGGCTCTTTATGGCAGGAGATGTAGATCTCCCATTGGGGGGTTCGAGATTGGGGAAGCAGAGTTGATCGGTCCAGACCTTGTGCATCAGGATATGGAGATGGTTAAGATCATTAGGAATGGTTGAAAACTTCCCAGAGTCATCAGAAGTCCTATTCGAATGTATGTCGTAGGGATTTGGAGCTCCAAGAGGATGATTGGGTATTCTTGAAGGTTTTCCCCCGTGAACGATATAATGTGGTTTGATAAGAAAGGAAAATTTAGTGCAAGGTATGTCGGACCATACTAATACATTCAGAGGATTGGTCAGTTGGCTTATAGTCTTGAACTACCTCCAGAGATGTCTTTATTGCACCCGGTGTTTCATGTATCCATGTTGAAGAAGGTGGTTGGAGATCCGTCACTTATTGTTCTGGTTGAAACTATAAAGGTTAATGAGGAATTGACTTATGAAGAGATTCCAGTTGCCATTCTTGATAGGCAAGTCCGTAAGCTGAGAAACAAAGAGATTGCCTGTGTGAGAGTGTTATGGCGAAACCAAAAGGTCGAAGAGGCCACCTGGGAAGCCGAGGAAGAGATGAAGAAGAAGTATCCTCATTTGCTTGAAAAGCTATGTAGTTGTGTCAATGATGTTAAAAGCTAACTTTCTTCAAATTATGTTTCCCCTGTACAGTTTATGTTAAGGATACTCCATATTGGTAATGTAATGTTTATGGCATTGTGGCCGGTGTTGTTTCCATATTGTTTCATATTGTTGTGTTATGGTTATGCTGTTAGGACTAGTTTTGGGATTCTCTTGCAGGTGGATAGGCCCAATTACAGTGGAGACTCTGGCGAAAGTTTTGGAAATTTAGGGGGTTAGTCAAAATTTGGAACCGCTGGTGTGTGAAGTAACAGTTGGGTCATATTGGATCATAATGGTTGACCTTGACCCTCATTCGAGGACAAATGATCCAAAGCGGGGAAGGATGTAAGGCCCCGTAAAATATCACCTAAAATCTAGGGTTTCGTGGTGCCGAGGTGGGCTAATGTATTTGAGGGTTGTAGAAAATCTTCGTGGTGAGGTTGCTCGCCGCAGTACCGACTTTCTGGGTTGAAAAGAGCGTTGGGGAATTGAAGAAAAATATTTGCAGAACAAGGCGTTAATGCGGTCCATTATGCCACCGCAGATCCGTCGCAGAATGAAGTAGAGAAATGGGCCAATTTTGGAGGTTGTTTTGCGGTCAACTATATGATCGCATAATTGTTTCGCAGGCCGCACATCCGTCACAGAACCATGATGAAGATTTCCGTAGGGAGATTCTGCTGTCAATTTCGTGGCCGCGGACTGGACCAGACCAGCCTAGTTTTTGGGACCGTCTCTGCGGTCCATTTCGCGGGCTGCGGACCTGATATGCGGCGCACTCTGTGACCGCAGAGTTGAGTTCGGAGGGACCATTTTCTATTTTTTTAAAAACCCGATCCCATTTTTATAAAAAAACATTAGGGGTCATTTTAGACGGTTCAAACAGATATTTTAGAGAGAGGAAAGTGGTCTAGAGTGAGAAGAGGAATTCCTAAGCTATTTTTCATCAATCTTTGCTCATATCCGGAAGAATTCACAAGGATAACTCACAAGGTCTTCATCCAGGAGGTAAGATTCTAGCCCTTGCCCTCAATTTCGAAATTTGGGTTGGCAATAGGTAATGGGGAAGAAGGTTTTGAGAATAAGAGTTGTTATTTATGCATGCATGTACTAATAAAGGTGGTAGGGAGGTTGTCGAGTATTTGTGGGTGGCCTATTGAAGTGGGTTAAAATAATCCACTATAGGAGGTGTCACGCCCCGAACTCAGGGAGCGCGATCGGCGCTCAACCGAGTGACCTGGTCAAGCAAGTCTGTTAGATACTTTCTAGCCAAACTCACTTATGAATAAAGAGAATATATATTTTCGTTAATTAGATAATAAGTAGATCATGTATACAATACCAATTCATTACCATTAGTTACTTCATTTTAAAGTCTCAAATTACACACATTTTCATGGTCTAAAGTGGAACATGTAATTCAAACACAACATAACTTGTTTGACTTCCCAAACACTAATATACAATCCGCACTATGTCTACGGAGCCTCTAATAGATACAAAAGAGAACTATCATAGTGCCGGCAATAAGGCCCCTATACCTGAAACACAATACACAAGGAACAAAAGATACATGACCCCGAAATGAAGTGAGGCTCACCAAGTCAGCTGGGAAGAGGGTGTACTGCTATCACTGATCAATGTATCCTACTGTGGAACCACATGCATCCATTGAAGATGCAAAGCCCCCGACAAAAGCGACGTTAGTACATATGGAATAGTACTAGTATGAATGACAAAACATCCTCTCAATATAACAATTAATAATACAAGAAAGAACAATCATAATATCAGTGGAAGCCTCAAACAACATCAAACCTCAAGTTAGGACCAAGACATTGTTCAAATAAATTTCCATATCTTATGTTGGGAGATCTTTAGTACCAATATGCCACCGTTCACAATACCACCGTACTCTTAGCACGGAGTCCGATCACGATCCGATCGGCTAGGCCGTTTCATCGACATCAACCACAATCACAATTTCAATTACAATTTCCAGCACAATCACCACCATGTGTGCGGCATGGCGTCTGATCATGACCCGATCGGTTAGGCCGTCTCACACATCTTTTCATTTCATTGGCACTAGTGGCCACAATTATAAAATCATTCTTGGCACATCGACCATATTTAGTATTTCATGCTCACCTTTTTCACTTTTAAACATCATCATCATCATCAACAACAAGGCATTTTAAATCAAGGTTTTTAGTACACATGTGAGCAATTAAGAGTCTTAGGCACATAGAGATTTTTCACAAAATGTAGCATAATAGCTTTCATTTGAACTTGACTTGAAGCCGAAACATTTTTAATGCACAACCCATACTCTGAACACATTCTCAAATGATAATATAACATGATAAAAGCATTTGGGATACATATATAACATACATCTTTCAATACAAGCTTATTCGGAATAGCCAATTTTATAATAAACAACTCGGGACTTACATAAATTACATGAATACCGTGGGATTCAATTCTACGAGAGGCATTTCATCAGTCCCAATCTATTTAGAAGCATAACAAAATTGAATCATAATTAGGAAGATTTTTGTGGGTTCACCTCATTTAGGCATTTCATCAAATATTAGGTGTGCAAATTTGACTACAAAGTTCTTCTACAAGATTTCCTTCACTCCATAACCCATTCAATACCAAGAGTTTACTTATATTAGCTCAATTACTTTTCCACCATCCTTATATTTACATGCATGCATAAATAACAACTCTCATACCCATGAATCACACTTCCAATCTTCCATCTTCTGGCCAAACACGAAATGGAAGACTAGGGTTAAAACCTTTCTTCTTAGATAAAGACCTTGTAAGTTTTCCTTTTGAATTCTCCAAGTCTTGAGCAAGGATTCATGAACAATTAGCCTAGGGTTTCCTTCTCTCTCTAGAACACTCTGACTTCTCTCTAAAAATATCAGATTTTTGCCTTCAAAATGACCCCCAAAAGCCTTATATCAAAATAGGGTCGGATAAGAACATTTCCAAAAATGACCCCCGATGCAAATATGCGGTCGCATATGCGACCGCATAATGCTTTTACGGTCCGCAAAGTGGACCGCATAGTAACCCTCCGGAATATGGAAATCCTGTCTCACTCTGCGACCGGTCTGTGGTCGCATAATGCACCACAGAACTCCCCTACGGAAAATTTTATGTTGGATCTGTGATGGTTTGTGCGGTCCGCGAAATAATTATGCTGCCGCATAATGGTCCGAAATTACTCAAGTTTCTGATTCACTCTGTGACGCTTATGCGGCTCGCAAAACGGTTCTGCGGTCGTGAAACGGACTGCAGAATTGCCTTCTTTTGCCAAAAAATTTCATCAACAAATTAGTGCATTCTTCAACCCAAAAAGTCCGTACATCATCAATACATAAGTCTACTTCGGCACAACAAAACCCCGGGTTTTAGGTAAAGTTTTATGGGGCCTTACAGGAGGACCTTGAGACCTTAATGCATACTTAGTGCTTGATAAAATGCTCAAATGAGCTGAAACCCGAAGTATCTTCCTAATTATGGTTCAAATTTGTCATGTTTATAATAAATTGAAGTCACTAGGATTTTCTGAACATTGTAGTAATTTAAGGAAGCTCAAGCGTGGTATGTTGGCTAAACTCCTCTTGTAGAATTGATTTACATGATGTCCTCGTAAGTTGCGATTATGATTGACTCAATTTCTTATTTCTCATGTTCCGAGTCTTTCCTAATAGATTTGATTATTCTAATATAAGTGTTGTGTGGAAAGATGTATGTACTCAAAATGTGTTCCAAATATTCCTATCGTATCTTGATTCCCTCCGAGAATGCAATCTAGTATGATCAATGTACCAAAGGTGTTATGATTTAAAAGTCATGTTTCATTTGCAAGCTAACGTACCTAATTGTGGAAGAGAAACTCAATGTGCTTACAAAGGTCCCCTTTGTACGCTAGACTAGATGTCCGTGTCGTACGAGAAAACCAATGTCAAGAGCAATTGAGAGAACAGAAAAGAGAAGTGAGAATGAAAGAGAGCTTGATTGTATTAATGAAAGCTATTACAGAAAAGCAACACGGTGTCAGACGGGAGAGACACCAGTACATAGAATTGCTTGCTTGCTAGAAATTTTAGTTGCTTGATACCTCTTAATAATGCTTAAAAAGAATAAACCAAAGTTACATAACTTGACCTAAATAAGCAGTAGAAACACAATGAAAGAAAATACAGTTAAACTACTCTATATTTACAATGAAAAGGACTTAGTATTTTACAAGGTAGAAACAAGTTCGTTGGCAGCAACTTTGTCTTTAGCATCAGGGTATGCGCGCACAGCGTTGTCTGCGTGCGCGGCGCTATTGGCATCTGCCTGTGGCTGGGCCTTGGCGATGGCTATCGGTGGGGGCGACAGATGCACATGCGCGCTTGTCACTTTTAGCTGCCGAGACCACGGGACCGATCATGATGCTAGGCGTTGGGAGGCTTGGTAGGATGCCACAGCGCGCATCTAAAGAGTTATGGGGCATGGCTGGAAAGCCGCCAATGACATTCTCCCCCACCGGATTTGGCGACGTCCTCGGCGCCTTACTTGCAAGATAATTATCAATTAGGCTCTTTTACATTTTGAGGTTTGTTCCCCTCTCCCATGTATTTTCCACTGCATCATATCCCTGCCATTTCACCAAGAACTCTTGGTGATCTTTCCTTGAGGTGTGAATTACTCGATCATCAAAAATAGCTTCAGCACACTTTTTCCTGGTTGAATTGGGGCCTCGAATACTGGGTATTGTGAGTTGGCTCCATGAAGTATCCTTCATATCTTCCCGAAAAGGTTTCAGGATACTAACATGGAAAACAGGATGTATTTTCCACCAAGCTGGGGTATCCACCAGGTATGCAATTTTCCCAATGCGCCTTTCAATGGACAAGGGTCCAATATATTTTTGCAATAGGCGAGGGTCATGGACCCTGCAAACAAGTACCGCTTTGGGATTTTGACCATCACTTTTTCTCCTACTTGGTATTCAACAAAGCGACAAGTTTGATCAACATTCCTCTTCATCCACTTTTGGGCTTTGACAAGACAGCTCCGCACTATCTCCAAATTTCGCTTCCATTCTTTTGAGAAGCTACCAGCTCGAGGAGATTCTGACATGTTTAGTGTATTCACGGTGTGTGGGAGTATCAGTTTCTATATGATAACAATTTCAAAAGCACTTTTGTTAGTACTAGAGCTCTTTTGCGAATTGAAACACAGTTGAGCAGCATCCAGAAGCTTTACCCAGTTCTTCTGCGATCCGGTTACGAAGTGGCAGAGATATTCCTCCAGCATGCCATTGAAATGCTCCGTCTGACCATCAGATTGCGAATGAAAATTTGAGGTGTGACTCAATTTTGACCCGAGTCACTTAAAAAGTGGGGTCCAAAAGATGCTAGTGAAGCGTGAATCGCGATCACTAACGATGTCTTTAGGCAGGACCCAATATTTGACGACAAGAGAGAAGAAGAGTCGAGTTGTATGTTCTGCTGATATATATTGTGGGGCTGCTATAAAGGTAGCATACTTGGAAAACTGATCCACCACAACCAAGATAGTTGTGAGATCTCCGACCTTGGGCAATCCGGTGATGAAATCCAGGGAAACACTTTCCCAAGGACTTTTTGGGACAGCTAGTGGTTCCAAGAGTCCTGCTTGCGTCAAGCGGTCTGACTTATCATATTGAGCGATGTCATCGGCCATTCACATACTTAGCAACGTCATCGGCCATTTGAGGCCAATAATATGCACGGTAAAGTAATGATATGGTGCATTCCTCACTGGGATGACCGGCCCAAAAAGTATCGTGGCATTCCGCCTAAAGAGTCCTTAGTAGATCTCTTCCTTTAGGAATATAAAGTCGGTTCCCTTTCACTTTCAGAAAACCATCTTATGTATAGAATTGGCGAGTCTTACCATGTCCTACCAAATGAACCAAATACTGTGCGGCAGGGTCCTTGATGAGTAGATCCTGTATCTGGTCTTTTATGGTGGTGGCTACTTCGCTCCCCCTTAAGGTGGCGAGTAGGCACACCAATGCTAGATCAGCTCTCCGATTGAGCGCATCAACAACATGATTAGTCTTTCCACTTTGGTACTCCAGGTTGAAGTGAAATTCCGCTAGGAGTTCCTGCCACATGGCCTGTTGACCATTTAGCTTCGGCTGGGTCATGAAATGGGTAACAACCATATTGTCTATCTTGACCACGAACGGGGTTCCCAACAGATAGTGCCTTCAAAGGTATAAGCAATGAACGATAACTAATAATTCTTTCTCTGTATTCTTCAGCTTCCGGCTCTCGTACACTACGGGATGCCATTCTTGTAGAAAGACTCCACCAAGGGCATACTCGGAGTCATCCATTTGTACCTCGAATGGATTGGCCAAGTCCGGGAGGGCCAAGACGGGGCTACTAGACATAGCCACTTTCAATGCATTGAAGGCCTCCACTCGCTTCGGTCCCCAATCTCAAGGCATGACCTTCTTGAGAAGTTCTGTCAGTGACACTACGATGAGGGAGTAATTTTCACAAATCGCCGATAGAAGTTGCATATGCCAAGGAACGCCCTCAAGGCGTGGATATCCTTGGGCGGCAGCCAATCTGTGATAGCTTGAATCTTCTGCTGGTCCATTTGATATGCCCTTCCTCGATGACATGTCTGAGGAATCAATCCATTTTTTAGCAAAGGAGCACTTGGATATCTTTGCATATAATTCGGGCTCCCGCAATCAGCCTAGGACCTTTTGCAAGTGCTCCACGTGTTCTTCCAGTGTTTGGATATATACCACAATGTCATACAAGTAGACCACCATGAATTCGTCAATGTACTCTCAGAAGACTTGGTTCATCAGGGTGCAAAATGTGGCTGGAGTATTAGTCAAGCCGAATGGCATAACTAGGAAGTCGTACGATCCATATCTGGTCACACAGGTCGTCTTGCGTTCATCACCCTCCACAATTTGAACTTGCCAATAACGTATCTTCAGGTCTATTTTGGTGAACATTGTAGCACTACCTAGCTTATCGAACAAGTCTACCATTAGCGGAATAGGGTACTTGTTTTTCACAGTAATTTATTTTACATCACGATAATCCACACAGAGTCATAAGTTTCCATCTTGTTTCTTTTGGAAAAGCACAGGGGACCCATAGCATTTCCATCAATTGTCTCCAATGCTCGGTGAGTTTGGGTTGTGACATTTTGTACGCCGGCCGGGGGGGGGGGGGGGTTGCACCCGGCACTAACTCAATCTCATGGTCCACAGTGCGCCTAGGCGGGAGTCACTTTGGCATGTTTGCTGGCATGATGTCTTCAAATTGCAGTAGCAGCTCCTTCACGGGTGCAGGAATGGGACCCGAGGAGCATTCTATTTCTTCAATACAGAGAGTATCCAAGAACGTAGGTTCATGTCTTTTGACCCCCTTCTTCAACTACAAGGCCGAGATGTTTTTAGCAGCCATCTTTATGCGCAGGCACGGGATAATGCAGGGCTTGGCCCCGTTTGCTCCTATTATTAGTAACATGTCGGCATATGGTACAGGCATGGTGTTGGTTTGTCTGAGGAATTCCAACCCTACTATCAACTCGAAGTCATCTATGACACCACGCGCAGGTTGAATTTTCCTTCATAGGGGCCAAGCTTCACTGGTACTTCTTTGGCTATTCCACCCACTGGCTGAGGAGGTGAGTTGATAGCTTTTACATGACCTATGCCCTTTCCTACAACTAGACCAAGGCGCTCCACCTGATTTGAGGCTAAGTAGTTATGGGTAGCACCCGTGTCTATCATCACCCGAATGGGCTTGCCGTTCACCTTCATCTCGACGAACATTAAGGTCCTCTCTTGCTTAAGAGGAGTCTTCTCATCCACCTCCTTTTCCCCTTTCTTGGTGATTGGGCATGGGTCCTTCTTCTTACGGATACTAGCACTGATTCCCGCTAAGGCTTCAGAAATAGAGCCAACCATGGCATTGAATGCACCTACGGGTTCGGTCTGGTCAGCATCATCTGCGTCGTCATTTATCCCATCATCAAAAGCTTGATGGGCATTCATCTGTGCATAGGGACATTCATTATTCCAATTTGGCCGATGGCATCCCGAAGGGGGTTTCCTCCCCCGATCGTTGTTGTTAGATGTACTCCGATCTCCTCCACTTCTACTAGGGCCCCCAGTGCTAGGCTGGCCCCCTTTGTATCCCCCTCGGACAGGCTGTTGAGGCCTATCCTTCCGGGCTTCCACTTGATAGTCCCCTCGGCACTCCACTGCTTGGATCGCCTTGGGCAAAGTATCTACCCTTTGTCTTTGCAGCTCTATACGGGCATAAGGTTTCAACCCTTCTATGAAGGTGAAGCATTTATCTTTGTCCCCTATGTCTCGTATGTTCAGCATGAGTGCGCAAAATTCTCGCACGTAGTCCGGCGCTAATTTGGTCTGGCAGAGCTCCCGTAGCTTTCTCTTTGCATTGTACTCAACATTTTCGGGGAAGAATTGTGGGCGTATGGCTGCCTTCAATCCTACCCATGTCTCGAGAGTATCTTCACCGGCCTTGATGGCTTTGTACTTCATCCGCCACCAGAATTTTGCATCACCCTGATGGTACATGGCAGTAGTTGCTACCTTCTTAGCTTCTTCTAGGTCCCCGACAGCATCGAAGTACTGTTTGATGTCGAAGATGATGTTTTCCACTTCTTTGGCATTTCGAGCTCCACTGTATGGCTTTGGCTCAGGAATTTTTAGTTTTTGTGTCACAGGGGCGAGGTTCACAACACCCTAATTTGATTTCCGCCTCCTCGAAGCAGGCCTTGAAGCGCAGCATTAACAACATTGGGCTAGCTTGTCAGGTTGTCTATAGTTTATTGCATGGCAGTCACCATGTCTGCCTCTTGGGCCCTGTAGGTTAAATTCTCGGCACGCTCCTGTTGGTGGCCCTCGAATTTGCGAAAAATTTCGGCTGCCTCTATGGCTGCCATTTTCCAGTCTCCCTCAGAGTCGCAACTGATGTTTTCTATGTCAACTTCGGCTTGGAGCAATCTACGGTCTAGGTCGTCCAACCTTTGCACTATGTTGATTCTTAGTTAAGGTACCGTATCCACGATGGGTCGTAATACGTCAACCGTCTCTTCGAGGACCGCAATGCGGTCCCCATGATTCATCGTGTTCAGAAATGGTGGTAATGGCAATGCGTTTCCTCGTCTGATGTCGAGCTTAGGCTCTGATGCCAACTGTTATGTGGCGCCTTCCTAAAATTCCTTGGAAGGGCGACGTAAGGCTAAGCAATCGATGTCCATGCAGTTACTGTCTGCCAACAAAGGTCCCCTCCGTATGCTAGACTAGATTGTCACTGCCGTACGGGAAAACCAATGGCAAGAGCAATTGAAAGAACAGAAAAGAGAATTGAGAATGATAGAGAGCTTGATTGAATTGATGAAAGCTATTACAGAAAAGCAACACGGTGTCGCCGGGGGGGGGGGGAGGGGGAGACACCAGTACAGAGAATTGCTTGCTTCTAGAAAGTTTAATTTCTTGATCCCCTTTAATAATGCTGAAAAACAATAAACCAAAGTTACATAACTTGACCTAAATTAGTTGTAGAAGCACATTGAAAGAAAATGCAATAAAACTACTCTATATTTACAATGAAAAGGTCTTAGTCTTCTACAAGGTAGAAACAAGTCCGTTGGCAGCAACTTTGTCTTTAGCATCTGGGTTTGTGTGCGCGGCATTGTCTGTGCGCGCGTCGCTTTTGGCATCTGCCTGTGGCTGGGCACTAGCGATGGCTATCGGTGGGGCGACAGAGGCACATGCGCGCTTGTCACTTAGAGCTACCAAGACCACGGGGCCGACCGTGGTGTTGGGCATTGGGAGGCTTGCCAAGACACCAAGGGGCGCGTCTAAGGGGTCATGGGGCATGGCGGGAAAGCCGCCCATGACAGTACTAACGTCCCCTTTAGCAGGGGCGCGGCATTTTTAATGGATGCAGGTGGTTCCACAACAGGTGGTATTGATCAGTGATAGCAGTGCACCCTCTCCTCGGTTGACTTGGTGAGCCCCATTTCATTTCGGGATCTTGTATCTCTTGTACTCTATGTATATTGTTTTGAGGTATAGACGGAGCCTTGTGGCCAGCACCATCATGCTACTCTGTTGTATCTATCTGAGTCTCCGTAGACATAGCGTGGGTGGTACCTTTATTTTGGGAAGTCAAATTAGAAATGTTGTATTTGTATTATATGTTTCCACTTCTAAACTATGAATGTGTAATGTAATATTGGGAAAATCTTGAATGAAGTTCTAACGGTAATGAAATTTGGATTGTTCACGTAACCTTCTCATTGTCTAATTAATGAAAATATATCTTCTCTTTATTAATGGATGAGTTTGGGTAGAAGGCATTGTACATGCTTGCTTGGCCGGGTTATCTCGGTTGAGCGTCGGTCACGCTCCCCGAGGTCAGGGCGTGACATTAGCTCGGTGGATTCAGGTATGTAAGCATGTGAATTTGGAATCTTCTATCTAGTAGTATCCTTAGAAGTGGGAGTAATGGAACAGTGAGTGGTAAAATAGTTGTGTCTTCGCCGTTGGTTGCTTTGTAATTGAGTGGGTGCTTCTATAGCCTCGAAACAAAATATAGAAGATGTTTCCAAAGTGAAGTGGTAGGGTTAATGAGGCAACTTTGTAATACGTGTTATATGTCTAAGGACTACACTTAGAGGGTTTAGATGTGGTGAGAAGGATTTTCAAAGGGAATATGGACCCTTGATTATTATCTCAATGTGGAGTACAATCTTAAGGTAATGATGTATTGATGGACCTTTCAGTTGTTTATATCTTGTAGGTGGGGGTAGACTCGGAAGGATTAATTGATCACATAGAGGTTGTAACCATTGTAAGGTCATAGAAAGATATTGAATTGAGGATAAACATGTCTGTTATATCATGCGAGAAGGTTTGAGTTTGAATGGCTTGAATGTCATGACCCAAAATACACCTAGTCGTGATGGCACCTAACCCAACCCCCAGGAAAGCCAAGTAACAGTCAACACAATTCTAATGAAATTAATAAGAAATAAATAAGTCAAATAACTGAATTTTCATACAATAACCCAAGGATTGGTAGTACAGGTCATGAGCCACAAAGACATAGATTTACAAAGCTGGTATGAAAATAAATACAATGTCCGTCTGGAATATACATGAACAAATTACAAATCTAAAACTACCAAGAACAAGTGGTAGCTATATCCGGGAAGCAGGTACATCTTTAGTGTCAGCTCCCGTCATCCACAGCATGTCATCTCTAAGAATCTGCACGCAAGGTGCAAAAGTGTAATATGAGTATAACCGACCCCATGTATTCAGTAAGTGTCTTAACTAACCTGAGAGAAGTAGTGATGAGGACCATGGCCCAAATCAAATAACCCCACCGGATCAACCCGACCCAGTCCGCCCCATAACCCAAACTATGGTTAATCCCATGCCCCCATTTTCATTGTTTTACCCTAAAAACCCTAAAAGCTACCCGCCCCCCTCTTCTTCTTCTTCTCCAAAACCATCCCCCTCTTACAAAGAGGTGTGCACCATGTAATTTATGTGCTCAATACTCATACATGACTGTAACATGTGCCCAACATGATCCGATTCCATATCAAATTCCAAATAATATGTTCAAGAGAATCACTCAAGAATCAACTATATCAATGCTCAAGGAAACTTTCTTATTATGTCAATCTGGCACGCTACCAATAACTTAATAAAACATGAGATATCAACTCCACGTAGGTAAATCAATTTGACAACCAAATCATAAAATAAAAATAGAGGCATAAATTAGCATGTGAGAAACAACGCAACAAACCACGTAAAAATGCATGACATACATAAGAAGTCACAACCACATACAAGAATGTCACTCTCGTACCACCACACAAAGATAATCAATAAAATCAACCCCAGGCCATCATATAACATCCCCACAATGCCACCATTATTTTACCGCATGTGCACATAACAATAAAACCACCCTTATTTTGCCATATGCGCATATCGCCACCCTCATTTTGCCATATGGGCAACCCCATAACAATGGCACTCTTATTTCGCCCCATCAGTACAACAATAGACACAATCGAACGGCAAAGACCTCGTGCTGAAACACCCAACTACAATTGCACGACAATAAAATACACAAGGACATGATAGAAATAAAAATGCGGATAAGGCATGACTATGACTAAATCAATTATAGAAACCAAGTACATGTAGTCAAACAAAAGATCACATATGTATCACAGAGTGCACTCGTCTCAATCAAGGTACATCACAAGAACAAGTACGGATGTGTGTTCATAACCTACACGTATCTATCTCCGAGGCAAATATAGTATAAGTCTCAGGATTTTCTCATCGTGTTCAAAACATGGTACCAATAACCTCAATATTTCACTAGCCTTATTTATTGTGCTCACGTTATCAATTAATGGAACAATACATAGAATCAAGTAGAACATACAATCAAATAAAGCATAGAGTAAGCTAGAATTACCTCGATCATGAATACCAATGACACATGTATATACACTCGTCACCTCAGATATACATCACCCCCGCATGTAGCAAACAATATCAATTAGTAGGAAAATTTCCCTCAACCAAAGCTAGGCAAGAAACTTACCTCTAACAAGCCAAACCAATACTCTAAAATAGCCTTCTCGCGCGAATCAACCTCTGAACGGCTCGAACCTAGCAAAACGCAACTCAAGAATATCAAATAATGCCATATCGAATATTTAATCAAATACTCAAAGTCAACCAATAAGTCAACCCGGGACCACACCTCGGAACCCGACAAAACTGACGAATTCGACAAAACATTTGAATATAACTTAACTCAAATTCGACTCTGAATCTATGTTCAAATCTCAAATATTCATTTTAGAAAAGTTTTTTGACAAAAACCCCTAATTTATCTTTTAGATCATCACCCAATGCCAAAATCCAAGATAGAATCATGTAAAATAATCAAATCCGAGTCAAAAATACTTATCCTAAAACCAAGACGTGAAAATCCAATCCAAAATCGTCCAAATCCGAGCTCCCAAACTCAAAAAGGGTGATAAAAATAACTCAAAGTCCAAACAAAAGTACTTATAGATCTATTCCAGAGAAATTCATCGCGATCATGGAAATAGCTTCGCGATCGCGAAACACAAAATGCCAATACTAAAGGAATAACCTCCGCATTCGTGTCACAAGTACTGCAAACGCGATGCACAAATTAGCTAACCCTCTGCGATCACCAAGGCACCTCCACCAGCTCCGAGCTCTACAACGCGAACACGTATTCCCAGTCGCGAACGCAAAGAGTAAAGTACCAAGCCCATCAAACAACCTCCAGCTCACCTACCTCTTCCCGAACACGATTACTTGCTCTCTATCACGACACCTTACCGGACACTAACAAACCAGCAACAAAAAACCCATTTGAAATGATCCATAACCACCCCAAAACTCACCCGAGCCCCTCGAGACTCTGTACAAGCATACCAACAAGTCCCAAAAAATATCACAGACCTACTCGAGGCCTCAAATCCCACCGAACAACATCAAAACCACAAATCGCTTCTCAATTCGAGCGTAATGAACTAATTCAAGTTTCAAAATTCCAAACATACGCCGAACACGTCTAAACAACTCTGAATCACCTAAAAGTTTTCACACAAGTTCCAAAAAATATAATAGATCTAGTCCAATTCCTCGGAACAACAATCCAAACCCGATAACATTGAAGTCAACTCCCTGTCAATCCTATGAACTTTCTAAACCTTCAAATTGCAAAATTTTGCCAAATAGAGCCAAACCCTTCCAGAAATATCGAAATGTCAATCCGGGCATACGCCCAAGTCCAAAATTACCATCCGCACCTTATAGAGCCATCAAATTCGCGATCTGTGGTCAAATATACAAAGGTCAAACTTGGTTAACTCTTCCAACTTAAAGCTTTCTAGTTGAGAATCATTCATCCAAATCAATCCCGAAATACTCGAAAATCAAAACTGACAATACATGCAAGTCATAATATACCATATGAACATACTCATGACGTGAAACCACCATATTGAATGCAAATGCTTAAAACGATTGGTTGGGTCCTTGCCTTCTCCCCCACTTAAACATATGTTCATCCTCGAACGTGCCAAAAGTCATTCCAAAGCCATCAAACCACTATATAAACTCACCATACACCTACCCATGGGTTATCTTACGTCACCTCAATCCATATAAGCCCGACAACATATCCTAATTGATGATTCCCCCTCCAATCTTAGTCCATAAACCTTAGAACTCAATCTCCAACATCTGGAATTCATCATGAGACCCAATTCTCGCATCTATACATTGTATAAGTCTAACAAGTTGTATCAAGCCATAACCATAACTCAAGATATAATTACATGACACCATATAACGTAGATAATCAAAGCAATAACTTCTTACCAAAATAGCTACTCAATAACAAACTAGGTACCGGTAACTAACCTCATATCAAATAAAACCTTGTTCTAAACCTTCGTACACTGCCAATGATGAAGGAAACACGTAGAAACTCATAACCACTCATCAGATCAACAAGTCGTGGAGCTCTCTCGCCTGACAAGAAACATTGCCAAATTCTAAGCCGAATAGGGGCGTCGTTCTTCCAAACATACCTTAATCAAATTCGATAGCACTCATTCCAGGTCCCATAACCTCATATCATCTAGTACAAGCTGCTCGACTGACATGCAACACCAGCACTACCTTGAGCTACTTACAGTGCAATTTGTGCACCAAACAAGTAACAACTCGAATGTACCCAATGATGGAAAAAGAATCAAATGAGAGAACCGTCCTGCAAGCTTAACAGATACCACCACAAAGCCCAATGATATGAACTCATCACATAAAGGAGAAACAAAATGCACGAAATAAGCACAAAGGGTCATATCCCAACATAACTCTCCTGCAATGCGTGACTCAATCCAAACACCGATCCACCTGCAATACGTCGAGCCATGATGCTCACAATCAAAAATCATATGCATATCAACAAAAGAAACATGAAGCGCATGACCATTACCATGAATAAACTGATAGCACAATATACCACAAACAATAAGACCATAACCAGGGCGCAATCAACCATTCAATACTCAAAAAGCTATCTCGCTCGAATTCCACCATAAGGCCCAAGCAGAACTGTATCATGTATGTAAATAGTCAACGATCTCACAACCCATCGTAACATAGAAGAGTAACGCATGGACCATATTAGACACAAACAAGTTCAACTATAACCAAATGACACATCCCTTAACAATAGCCGTGCTAAGTAAACAAATCTGACCCAATGTAGAATACACATCCTCATTAGGCCTGCCAATGGCCTCCAAATCAAATTTGATCCTCCCAAAGTAGGTAGATAACCTCCAAAAAGTCCACAATAACCTATCCATAAAACATACGATCAGTTTTTAACTTCTTAACATACCTTCACCGTCTGCAACCGAGGAACAATCTTCCTCTAAGTACCATATCTGATCCCAACTTCACAACTCAAATAACAGACACATCTTTAAGGCATAATCATCTCGCAAGAAATACCCCCCCCCCAAAAAAAATCTCCCGCGCCCCGTAGCAAAATCCGAAAGTCAATAGTCAACAATGTGGCGGTTAGCGTAAGACTAGTCAAGTATCCTCAAGTCAAGGCACAATGCGCCATCTGAAATGTGCACCCTTCTTAGGTGATACCAGATAGTGCTACCATTCTTCTATGCATCTGAAACCGTCTATGCTATCTATAACTAATTACCTTCCCTTCAAAACTGGAACACAAACTTATACATGCAATTCTTAATCCTACACGTCACACCGCATCTATCATGCCATCATATGAAAACCTAAGAACCCCATTATCACTTTGGAATCACAAGTAGGATAGACACCCTATCAACCAGAAACCTTCCATGTGACCCCCATAGAGAAGAAACTCACAACACACAACAAAACTTCCTCATGCATGCAGAGTACGCTATCTGCAAGTCATGACCAAACCATCGCAAACTCTTCGGAATCCATTTGCACATAACCAAATCATTAGAACTAAATCCGTCTAAATCAACCAAGTCATATAGACTGCTATGAGCAAGAGAACTTCAACATGAAAATGCCTGCACTGAAGAATCCTTTAATGAATCTGAAGTTTTTTCTTTCACCTTTCTATTACCGCAATGTATAATCAATAATGATATAGAATTCTGCAAGTCTCGTCACCAACCAATGCAAGCCCCAAGTCCTAGCCAAACACAAATCCAAAAATCCTTAATTACCACATATGATTCCCGAGCCTATTGGAACCTTCTCGAAAGTCATTCACCTTGTTCTAATCCCCAATATGCACCGAACAACCCGTGCTCCACTAGCACATGGATATCTAAAATTAGCAACCAAGCAATTATTTTTTCTTGCACACTACATCCGCAATGAGTATCAAACCTAAATCATCCCAAGACCTCTATATTCTAATAAGGTGTTGTACGAACTTCATCCAACCGATCCCTTGCTCTAAATCATCCGCGATGAAATCTCTCTCAAATCATAGCCACTCCACAAGCTCATCCTACTCCGAGAGTTAATATTACGCCTGACTATGCAATACAATCGTGGATAGCAGACTACCCCACTTGGCTCGAAGCTATAGAACACATCATATGTAACTCATATCACCCTTCCTTTGTAGCTGCACCGGTCTCGCACTGTTAATCAGCTGAATACTTCATAAACACATGTGACTCTAGTCGTAAAACATTGCAAAGACTCAGCCAAGTGCATACTCACCCATGTGACAGTCAAGCCAACATTCCCAAGTGCTCTGAAATGATACTATACGTATTCCACTAAATAGAAGCCTCATACAAAATACACAACCTCAAATCCCACCGGCTAGCCTCAAATAAACATCTTCCCATGACCCTACCACGGTCACTACAACTAAGCAATCAATCCCAAGTCTGCACTCATCAACCAAATACAAGAATCCACTGCATCCCACAAAGGAACAACTGAAAAACTTACCACCACTTCCACTTCCGAGACTAGACGACATAATGCAATTATAATCAAGCATCCATAGACGTTCGTAGTCTATGCACAACACCACAACCCATCGGTACATAGCTTATACTGAGTGCGCAACATCACATATGAGTGAATGGAAGGAAATCTAAGGTATAAGCTTCAAGTTGAAACAATGTCGCATGACAAGGAAATGAATATGGGAAGTTTCATTGATGTCCTGTAGCCTCTCGAAGATATGTATGGACGTCATCATACCGATTTGAAAGACTCTACTAAACTTTCTCGTAACTCATCGAACTTATGAACCCATAGCTCTAATACCAACTTGTCACGACCCAAAATCAACAAAGGCATGATGGCACCTAACCAAAACTTATAGGTAATCCAAGTAACTGTCACACCCCAACCTTGGGAGGTGCGACCGGCACACGATGCCCCAAGGCTCATTCGAACAACCATCTCGATACTTAGACCTCTTCACATGGAATCTGGGCCAATAAGGCCTCCAAGTGTAATACCAAAATTAAAATATGCACAACTAATTATGAAAGAGACATTGACATTTTATACTTATTCATAACCGTTGCCAAGAAGGTCATAACCAACCCTTACATATATCTGAACACCAGTCTACAAGACTCTAAGAGTGCCAAAAATATTTTTAGACACAACTTGGCCGGGACAAGACCCCTACGTACCCAAAATGACTAGAACATACACTTCAGTACCTATCGACATCTAAAACAGCTACTTAGGAGAAGTGGAGTGAGACAACCAACTACTGAAATCAGCACCCTATGAGGGAGGGACGTCAACGGGCCTATTCGTACCTATGGGCATGACCACAACGCACAAAATAAAGGGCGCCAATATGGAAGATGTACTGAGTATGTAAAGATGATAATATACATGTATATTGAAGGCATAACATAAGAAGTATGTGCACACAACTTTAACCTGAATACCAAAGACAAGCATCCCGGGGTGCACAGTGTCCAACCATGAATCTCAAATGTATGAAAGTTTTGTAATATTGAGGCCACTCCTTGGGGATGTGCATTATATACATATTATAGTACTATTCTGCTGCTCTTTGGGGCATATCATATCATATATTTTAGTACCCAGCCTCAAGAGACCTCAGTTATACCCTCTCTCAATAGAACTCAGCATACCTCATCTCAAACGGACTCGGTCATACCCGACTACACAAGGGCTCGATAAAATCTTATATCACATCACTCCATACCCGGCCTCATAGAGGACTCGTGCATACCCGACCTCAGGAGACCTTAACTGTTCCTAGCCTCACTAGGATTCGGCGTAGTTGGCCTTAAGATGACTCGATAGCCTCACATCACACATCATGTTTCATCATACCCAACTGATTAGTGGTTGCACAATAGGTGTCATACCCGAACGACTATAACGAGGCTCGGTAAAATAAAATAGATACACATGTATATAAGTGTAATACAAGATCAATTTCAGGAGACATTAAGATTAAACTCAGAATGAATCATATTTTCCAATCTAAAGATACTATCTAGGAACACCTCAGACTTAAAAGAAACGCCACCAGCAAGGAATGTACAAGAACCAAAACAACATTATCAGGAAGGGCTTCGGACAATCCACTCTAACCACATAGAAGTTTTTCAGAAGGAAATGCTTATATGAAGTCATGCAAAGAAATAAATGTAACAATGCTTATAGTAAGTAACAACGAGTATTGATATATGCAACTAATACAGTCTACAGCTGGACAATGAACACAAAAGTCCTCAATTATCGGATACCTCCTCAAATGGAATACGTAATGGTCAATACCAAATCAATGTCACATCTTAAGTTAGGAAACTCATGAGTACACAGACTCCTTATCAAGCATTTCACATGATTCTTCCAAGGAGAGCGGCCCGATCCCATAAGAGAGTTTCATAGAACTGCCGAGGCGAACATCCTGATCCCATAAGAGCGTGATACATAATTCTACCGAGGCGAATGGCCTGATCCCATAAGAATGTGATACATGATACTACCGAGGCGAATGGCCCGATCCCATAAGTGTGTGTTATAATATCCTACCGAGGCGAATGACCCGATCCCATTAATACGCTCAAATTACACCTAAATGAAGGGTGTAAGGTGGCCGATGTCAAATGTAATAACCCAAATAGGTTGGGGTCGAATCCCACAGGGAATAGGTGCAAAAAGGTTACTTGAATAGTGTGAAACTTGACTTAAGTCGTAATCCTACTCCGGTAGCTTAAAAGAGAGCGTTGTAATTATGAGTTATCGAGAAAACTATTTTGTTATGGTATTGTAATCAAGTTGATTAAGGAAACCAAGGTTGTGTCCCCATCAATGGAATGTAATGCTATCGGTGTTAATATGATATATTCCTAATGGAAGGTCCTTTGATATGCAAATGGTTTCTAAATGACTACCCAATATTTTCCAATAGTTAAGTAGTATTTTCTCTTTATGATTTTCCCAAATATAAAAGAGTTACAATTAAGAACAACCAATTTATGCCAAATAGAACCCACTTATCCCTAAGCGATTCTATTAAACAAGGTTTAAAGCCTTGAGTTTTTGCTATTCAATTCTACCAAACCCTAACCCACTTTTCCAAGTAAAGATATAATGAAATGGCATTAGTCAGTGTTTACAACCACCAACATTAAATGAAGCATGATAAATGAATAAATGCCAACCAACCATTATATATATATTCAAAGGTAAACATCCATTAACATTACAGCCATTTAGGGCCCACAACCTTAGTATTTAAAACTAGCTATTCTGTTACAACCCAAATTCGCATATCATAGATCACGCCGTAAGGTAGTCGACGTAAATCCAAGAAGAGATTATCTTTGAGATGATAATAAGTTAATCATATTGGTCTTAAACGATACAAGGGTGTATAAGAGTGGTTAACAAGTATTTGAAGTTAAACGAATCAAGGATGTTGTAACCCGTATTTTCGGATAACACTAGAGGTGATTAATTGTCCCAAGAGGTAATGTTTTAATGTATTTAAATCATATAATATCCGTATCATAAGTCTTGAAGTCAAGCGAGTTATGAAACAAAAGTTGATAAAAGTTGTCGCAACTTAGGTTTATAATTTTACTTAAACTTTAGGTCAAATGTTATTGCATTTTTCACCAAATGTGCTTGGAATTAAGGGGTGATCTACCTATCAAATTGAAGATCTATGAGTCTAGTTTCCAACGCATTAAACCGTTCGTCGATACGATCTCGGAATAGAGAGATATTTGCGTTTTCGCGAGAGTGCGCCAAGCTGCTCTCTATGGGGCCCACAAAGGCGGTTTAAGACATTTGGACATATATAAGATAACTCAACCCCGTTTTAAGTCATTATTTTTCAGTATATTCAGACCTTATAACCCTAAAAACATTCTCTCAAGGTTCTCTCATGATCCAAGACCCAAACAAAGGGCAAACAACACAAATCAAATGTCGGGAATCCCGTGGTGCTAGTAAGTTTCTTATTTTTCTTGTTGTTGCTGATTTTTGTGTTGTTCCAGCACGTGTGGGAGGTTGTTTTAAGTGCTTTATTTTCTGTAAATACACCTTCAAGTTTTTAAAATCAACCCTAGGTGATTTCAAGTCTTCTAAAGTAATTCTAGTGCCGAAAAACCCGAATTAATTGCTAGTTTCGCTTCCTTGTTCTTGTGGCAGAATTGAAGGGATATTTCGTGGAAAATTAAGGTCAAATTGGAGTTGTTCTTTCTGTTTAAAGGTAAGGAACCTCTTACTCTATATATATTTAAGATTATCCAAGTTGCAGCTAAGTCGTTGAAGCTAGAACTTGTGAAATATATATCGAAAGGCTTGGTAGTAATGTTGTTGGTTGGTGGACTGTTTTGGAGGCTCAATATGATTATTAATGATGTTGTTTGGGCTGTTTGGTGATTGTATTGACTTGTGGGAAGTCATATAAATAGGGGAGGTGCTGTCCGTTTCATCATAAAATAGGTTGTGGTCGATACATAATAGTTACGACGCTTAAACGATAATGATAGTGTCATTTCTCTTATTGTAGACTAAGGAGTTGTGACATTTGTATAGCTTGAGGTTGGGCAGTATATACAAGGTATGTGAGGCTATCCCCTTCATTCTTTTGCACGACTCCAATTGTACATAATGTAATGAACGAGCTCCCAAAGATACTCTACTCTTAGAAGCTAGCAGTACTTACATTGCTGCCCTTCTTATGAAACGATTGATATTGATGTTACTTCTCTTATTCTTATATTATCAATGTTGTTGGTAGTTCCTGATTCTTATAAGATTCTTGATGAAGAGTTAATCCTAATAACGTGTACGAAGGATACCGACCTTACGTCACTCCGAAAGGTTCAAATTATGATTCCAACGAGTCCAGCATGCATCATATATATGTATCTATTTTACTCTACCGAGCCGCGCTATAGTCGGCCGGGTATGGCACCTATTGTGCAACCACTGATCAGTTGGGTTTTACCGAGCTCCACGTGGCCGGGTACGATTCTACCGAGCCCTATGATGGCCGGGTACATTTTACCGAGCCTATTATGGCCGGGTACGATATGATGATGATGATGCCCACAAAGGCATATGTTTTAAACGTTTATGTATATATATATATGTATGTATCATGTATTTCATGTCAGTAGCCCTCAGAGGTACCCAGATGTCACAGGTTGTATATTCTCTATTCGTGTTTACATTACTGTTCTTACTTATGCTTTCTTGCCTCACATACTCAGTACTTTATTCGTACTGACGTCCTTTTTATTTGTGGACGCTGCATGTCGTGCTGCAGGTCCTGATAGACAGGTAGACGTAGCTCCCCCACCACAGTAGGCTGTCCAGTTCAGCGGTTATTGGCGAGATCCCTTCTCCGGACTTGCCGTGGTCTTGGTATGCATTTTTGTTATAGACCTTATGGGTATGTCGGGGCCCTGTTCCGGCAATGTTGTAGCACTTATGTTCTTTTAGAGGCTCATAGACAGGTGTCGACTCATGGTAGCTCGTACCTTATATATAGTTTCTTGACAGTCTTGTCGTCCCATGTTATGTATGTTCATGACATTATCTTTCATTGTTGGATGTTCATGATCCATGTCTACCATTTATATTGATCTTGTCGGCCCTTAAAGATAATAAGGAAGGTTAGATAAAATGTACGTTGGTGCTCGGCAAGTATGGCCCGGGTGCTAGTCATGACCCTCCAGTTGGGTCGTGACAAACTTGGTATCAGAGCAAGTCTGTCCTAGGGGTTGTCTATGAGCCGTGTCTAGTAGAGTTTTGATTATGGATGTGTAGCGCGCCACATTTATAATCAGGAGGCTACGTGACATCTAGGGTTGTTACCTTCTTCCTGAATCTAGATCGTGCGTAGAGTTGAGTCGTAAGTGTTCATATCTAATATTCACCTTGTTTTCTTTTAGCGATGCCTTCGACTAGGAAGCAAGCGATTAGTAAACGGCTTGATACAGCTGTGGGAGAGGGTAACATTCAGGTGCCTCCATCCATAGCAGGCCAAAGTGAGCCTCAGAGTGAGATGCTGTCTCATACCTCTCTGTCTCCTCCAGAGGATATTAGGAGGCACCCAGTACATCCAGTTCCTCCGTCTGGCACTACAGACCACGATATGCGCAGTGCGGTGCAGTTGTTGACTAGCTTGGTAGCTGCTCAGGCTCAGAGGCAGAATACCGGTGCTACTGATAAACCGGTTAGTGCGAGAGTTCGTGATTTTATTAATCTAGACCCTCCAGTGTTTACCGGATCAGACCCCAAGGAGGACCCGCAAACATTTATTAATCAGGTTCATTGTACATTGTGGGTTATGCATGCTAGTGATACGGAGGCAGTAGAGTTGGCTTCTTATCAGTTACGAGATTTAGCGATTTTATAGTATGATAGTTGGGAGAGATTTAGGGGTCCAAATGCTCCTCCAGTCGTGTGGAAGGAATTTTCTGAGGCCTTTCTTCGTCACTACTTGCCAGCTGAGATACGACGAGCTAGAGCTGATAAGTTCTTGAACCTTCGACAGGGTAATATGAGTGTACGAGAGTATAGTATACAGTTTGATTCTTTAGCAAGGTATACTCCCCATATGGTGGCCGAGATGAGTGATAGGGTGCACCTGTTCGTGAACGGGTTGGGACCACATCTGATAAATGAGTGCACAACAGCCTCCTTGGTAGAGGTCATGGATATTTCCCGTATTCAGGCTTATGCCCAGACCCTTCAGGATCATAAGTTATATGCTAAGCTCTCTAAATGTAAATTCTTGCTGAACTCAGTAGCATTCCTTGGCCATGTGATATCTGATGAGGGTATTAGTGTCAACACTCAGAAGATCGATGCAGTGAAGAATTGGCCGAGACCTACAACACCGTCAGAAGTTCGCAGCTTCCTGGGGCTAACAGGATATTATAGGCGGTTTGTAGAAGGGTTTTCCTCTATATCAGCACCATTGACTAAGTTAACACAGAAAGCTACCAAGTTCCAGTGGTCTGATGCTTGTGAACATAGTTTTCAGGAGCTAAAGAATCGATTGACATCCGCGCCAGTGCTCACTCTCCCAGAAGGAGCAGAAGGTTATGTGGTATATTGTGATGCCTCAGGTATAGGTTTGGGGTGCGCATTGATGCAACGTGGGAAGGTGATTGCTTATGCATCAAGACAATTGAAGAAGCATGAAAAGAATTACCCGACTCATGATTTGGAATTGGCTGCAGTAATATATGCTTTGAAGATATGGCGGCACTACTTATACGGCGTCCATGTTGACATCTACACAGATCACAAGAGTTTACAATACATCTTCAAGCAGAAGGAGTTGAATTTGAGGCAGCGTAGGTGTCTTGAATTACTGAAAGACTACGACATCGAGATATTGCACCATCCTGGTAAAGCCAATGTTGTGGCAGACGCTCTCAGCCGTAAGTGAATGGGAAACCTAATACATATTGAGGCAGGTAGACAAGGGTTGACCAAAGAGCTTCACCTGCTGGCCAATATGAGAATCAGATTGTTGGACTCTGATGACGGAGGTGTTACTGTACAGAATACAGCAGAATCATCTTTGGTAGCCGAGGTAAAAGCACGGCAATATGAAGATCCTACCTTAGTAAGATTGAGAGAGGGAATTCAGCAGTGTAAGATTACAGCTTTCAAGATCGGAGGAGATGGGACACTGAGATACCAGGGCCGATTATGTGTACCTAGTGTGGCAGGGTTGCGAGAGAAGATTATGATTGAGATTCACCAGTCCCGATATTCTATCCATCCTGGCTCGACAAAGATGTATCATGACGTTAAGGAGCAGTATTGGTGGGATAACATGAAGAAGTCTATTGCAGAATTTGTAGCCTAGTGTCCTAATTGTCAACAAGTAAAGATCGAGCATCAGAAACCTAGTGGATTGATTCAGAATATAGAGATTCCGACCTGGAAATGGGAGGTGATTAATATGGACTTCATTATTGGATTACCTCGCTCTTATCATAAGTTTGACTCCATCTGGGTGATAGTTGATCGACTTACAAAATCTGCCCATTTTCTACCAGTTAAGACAACTTACACGGCTGAAGATTATGTGAAGTTGTATATCAAGGAGATTGTTAGGCTTCATGGTGTGCCGGTATCTATTATATCAGACCGAGGAGCTCAATTTACGGCTAACTTTTGGAGGTCTTTTCAGAAGGGTTTAGGCACACAAGTAAATCTCAGCACTGCATTCCATCCGCAGACTGACGGACAGGCTGAACGTACCATCCAGATGCTTGAAGATATGCTACGAGCATGTGTTCTAGATTTCAAGGGGAATTGGGATGACCATCTGGCACTTATAGAATTTGCCTACAATAATAGCTATCATTCCAGTATTAAAGTGGCCCCGTATGAGGCACTGTACGGGAGGAGATGTAGATCACCAGTTGGATGGTTCGAAGTCGGTGAGACAGAATTATATGGGCCAGATTTGATTCACCAAGCCATTGAGAAGGTGAAAGTGATACAAGAGCGACTGAGGACGGCACAAAGTAGGCAAAAGTCTTATTCCGACGTCCGACGTCATGATCTGGAATTTGAGGTTGGTGATTGGGTTTTCCTGAAAATCTCGCCGATGAAGGGTGTTATGCGTTTTGGGAAGAAGGGTAAGTTGAGTCCGCGGTATATTGGGCCGTACAAAATTCTTCGACGAATTGGACAGGTTGCTTACGAGTTAGAATTGCCATCTGAATTGGAATTTGTCCACCCGGTATTCCATGTATCTATGTTGAGGAAATGTATTGGAGACCCTTCTCGGGTCGTCCCTATCAAAGATGTACAAGTTACAAAGGATCTATCATATGATGAACTGCCAGTGGCTATATTAGATCGACAAGTCCGCAAGCTGAGAACAAAGGATGTAGCTTCCGTGAAAGTATTATGGAGGAACAAGAATATAGAAGAAATGACATGGGAAGCAGAAGAGGAGATGAAGTCTAAATACCCTTACCTATTCCAGAGTGAAGATAACGAGGATGCCGGGGGAAAGAAGGACGCATTATAAGGTGAAACGGCTCTATGAGGTAAGCAATAGCTTGTGAATACTCTTTTTTTTAATACAAAATGGTGATATGCAGATAATGTACATATCCATAATGCTTTGTATAGTCTTGTATGGCCATAGGTTGGGTTTAACTGCTTGCAAGTTTTGCTAGTGTCCATTTTATAACGGAAACTCAGCCGGAAATCTCCGTCGGAATCCACGATGAGTTAGACACCCCCATAAACCCTTACATTCGAGGACGAATGTTCCTAAGGGGGAGAGGATGTTACAACCCAAATTCGCATATCATAGATCACGCCGTAAGGTAGTCGACGTAAATCCAAGAAGAGATTATCTTTGAGATGATAATAAGTTAATCATATTGGTCTTAAACGATACAAGGGTGTATAAGAGTGGTTAACAAGTATTTGAAGTTAAACGAATCAAGGATGTTGTAACCCGTATTTTCGGATAACACTAGAGGTGATTAATTGTCCCAAGAGGTAATGTTTTAATGTATTTAAATCATATAATATCCGTATCATAAGTCTTGAAGTCAAGCGAGTTATGAAACAAAAGTTGATAAAAGTTGTCGCAACTTAGGTTTATAATTTTACTTAAACTTTAGGTCAAATGTTATTGCATTTTTCACCAAATGTGCTTGGAATTAAGGGGTGATCTACCTATCAAATTGAATATCTATGAGTCTAGTTTCCAACGCATTAAACCGTTCGTCGATACGATCTCGGAATAGAGAGATATTCGCGTTTTCGCGAGAGTGCGCCAAGCTGCTCTCTATGGGGCCCACAAAGGCGGTTTAAGACATTTGGACATATATAAGATAACTCAACCCCGTTTTAAGTCATTATTTTTCAGTATATTCAGACCTTATAACCCTAAAAACATTCTCTCAAGGTTCTCTCATGATCCAAGACCCAAACAAAGGGCAAACAACACAAATCAAATGTCGGGAATCCCGTGGTGCTAGTAAGTTTCTTATTTTTCTTGTTGTTGCTGATTTTTGTGTTGTTCCAGCACGTGTGGGAGGTTGTTTTAAGTGCTTTATTTTCTGTAAATACACCTTCAAGTTTTTAAAATCAACCCTAGGTGATTTCAAGTCTTCTAAAGTAATTCTAGTGCCGAAAAACCCGAATTAATTGCTAGTTTCGCTTCCTTGTTCTTGTGGCAGAATTGAAGGGATATTTCGTGGAAAATTAAGGTCAAATTGGAGTTGTTCTTTCTGTTTAAAGGTAAGGAACCTCTTACTCTATATATATTTAAGATTATCCAAGTTGCAGCTAAGTCGTTGAAGCTAGAACTTGTGAAATATATATCGAAAGGCTTGGTAGTAATGTTGTTGGTTGGTGGACTGTTTTGGAGGCTCAATATGATTATTAATGATGTTGTTTGGGCTGTTTGGTGATTGTATTGACTTGTGGGAAGTCATATAAATAGGGGAGGTGCTGTCCGTTTCATCATAAAATAGGTTGTGGTCGATACATAATAGTTACGACGCTTAAACGATAATGATAGTGTCATTTCTCTTATTGTAGACTAAGGAGTTGTGACATTTGTATAGCTTGAGGTTGGGCAGTATATACAAGGTATGTGAGGCTATCCCCTTCATTCTTTTGCACGACTCCAATTGTACATAATGTAATGAACGAGCTCCCAAAGATACTCTACTCTTAGAAGCTAGCAGTACTTACATTGCTGCCCTTCTTATGAAACGATTGATATTGATGTTACTTCTCTTATTCTTATATTATCAATGTTGTTGGTAGTTCCTGATTCTTATAAGATTCTTGATGAAGAGTTAATCCTAATAACGTGTACGAAGGATACCGACCTTACGTCACTCCGAAAGGTTCAAATTATGATTCCAACGAGTCCAGCATGCATCATATATATGTATCTATTTTACTCTACCGAGCCGCGCTATAGTCGGCCGGGTATGGCACCTATTGTGCAACCACTGATCAGTTGGGTTTTACCGAGCTCCACGTGGCCGGGTACGATTCTACCGAGCCCTATGATGGCCGGGTACATTTTACCGAGCCTATTATGGCCGGGTACGATATGATGATGATGATGCCCACAAAGGCATATGTTTTAAACGTTTATGTATATATATATGTATGTATCATGTATTTCATGTCAGTAGCCCTCAGAGGTACCCAGATGTCACAGGTTGTATATTCTCTATTCGTGTTTACATTACTGTTCTTACTTATGCTTTCTTGCCTCACATACTCAGTACTTTATTCGTACTGACGTCCTTTTTATTTGTGGACGCTGCATGTCGTGCTGCAGGTCCTGATAGACAGGTAGACGTAGCTCCCCCACCACAGTAGGCTGTCCAGTTCAGCGGTTATTGGCGAGATCCCTTCTCCGGACTTGCCGTGGTCTTGGTATGCATTTTTGTTATAGACCTTATGGGTATGTCGGGGCCCTGTTCCGGCAATGTTGTAGCACTTATGTTCTTTTAGAGGCTCATAGACAGGTGTCGACTCATGGTAGCTCGTACCTTATATATAGTTTCTTGACAGTCTTGTCGTCCCATGTTATGTATGTTCATGACATTATCTTTCATTGTTGGATGTTCATGATCCATGTCTACCATTTATATTGATCTTGTCGGCCCTTAAAGATAATAAGGAAGGTTAGATAAAATGTACGTTGGTGCTCGGCAAGTATGGCCCGGGTGCTAGTCATGACCCTCCAGTTGGGTCGTGACAAACTTGGTATCAGAGCAAGTCTGTCCTAGGGGTTGTCTATGAGCCGTGTCTAGTAGAGTTTTGATTATGGATGTGTAGCGCGCCACATTTATAATCAGGAGGCTACGTGACATCTAGGGTTGTTACCTTCTTCCTGAATCTAGATCGTGCGTAGAGTTGAGTCGTAAGTGTTCATATCTAATATTCACCTTGTTTTCTTTTAGCGATGCCTTCGACTAGGAAGCAAGCGATTAGTAAACGGCTTGATACAGCTGTGGGAGAGGGTAACATTCAGGTGCCTCCATCCATAGCAGGCCAAAGTGAGCCTCAGAGTGAGATGCTGTCTCATACCTCTCTGTCTCCTCCAGAGGATATTAGGAGGCACCCAGTACATCCAGTTCCTCCGTCTGGCACTACAGACCACGATATGCGCAGTGCGGTGCAGTTGTTGACTAGCTTGGTAGCTGCTCAGGCTCAGAGGCAGAATACCGGTGCTACTGATAAACCGGTTAGTGCGAGAGTTCGTGATTTTATTAATCTAGACCCTCCAGTGTTTACCGGATCAGACCCCAAGGAGGACCCGCAAACATTTATTAATCAGGTTCATTGTACATTGTGGGTTATGCATGCTAGTGATACGGAGGCAGTAGAGTTGGCTTCTTATCAGTTACGAGATTTAGCGATTTTATAGTATGATAGTTGGGAGAGATTTAGGGGTCCAAATGCTCCTCCAGTCGTGTGGAAGGAATTTTCTGAGGCCTTTCTTCGTCACTACTTGCCAGCTGAGATACGACGAGCTAGAGCTGATAAGTTCTTGAACCTTCGACAGGGTAATATGAGTGTACGAGAGTATAGTATACAGTTTGATTCTTTAGCAAGGTATACTCCCCATATGGTGGCCGAGATGAGTGATAGGGTGCACCTGTTCGTGAACGGGTTGGGACCACATCTGATAAATGAGTGCACAACAGCCTCCTTGGTAGAGGTCATGGATATTTCCCGTATTCAGGCTTATGCCCAGACCCTTCAGGATCATAAGTTATATGCTAAGCTCTCTAAATGTAAATTCTTGCTGAACTCAGTAGCATTCCTTGGCCATGTGATATCTGATGAGGGTATTAGTGTCAACACTCAGAAGATCGATGCAGTGAAGAATTGGCCGAGACCTACAACACCGTCAGAAGTTCGCAGCTTCCTGGGGCTAACAGGATATTATAGGCGGTTTGTAGAAGGGTTTTCCTCTATATCAGCACCATTGACTAAGTTAACACAGAAAGCTACCAAGTTCCAGTGGTCTGATGCTTGTGAACATAGTTTTCAGGAGCTAAAGAATCGATTGACATCCGCGCCAGTGCTCACTCTCCCAGAAGGAGCAGAAGGTTATGTGGTATATTGTGATGCCTCAGGTATAGGTTTGGGGTGCGCATTGATGCAACGTGGGAAGGTGATTGCTTATGCATCAAGACAATTGAAGAAGCATGAAAAGAATTACCCGACTCATGATTTGGAATTGGCTGCAGTAATATATGCTTTGAAGATATGGCGGCACTACTTATACGGCGTCCATGTTGACATCTACACAGATCACAAGAGTTTACAATACATCTTCAAGCAGAAGGAGTTGAATTTGAGGCAGCGTAGGTGTCTTGAATTACTGAAAGACTACGACATCGAGATATTGCACCATCCTGGTAAAGCCAATGTTGTGGCAGACGCTCTCAGCCGTAAGTGAATGGGAAACCTAATACATATTGAGGCAGGTAGACAAGGGTTGACCAAAGAGCTTCACCTGCTGGCCAATATGAGAATCAGATTGTTGGACTCTGATGACGGAGGTGTTACTGTACAGAATACAGCAGAATCATCTTTGGTAGCCGAGGTAAAAGCACGGCAATATGAAGATCCTACCTTAGTAAGATTGAGAGAGGGAATTCAGCAGTGTAAGATTACAGCTTTCAAGATCGGAGGAGATGGGACACTGAGATACCAGGGCCGATTATGTGTACCTAGTGTGGCAGGGTTGCGAGAGAAGATTATGATTGAGATTCACCAGTCCCGATATTCTATCCATCCTGGCTCGACAAAGATGTATCATGACGTTAAGGAGCAGTATTGGTGGGATAACATGAAGAAGTCTATTGCAGAATTTGTAGCCTAGTGTCCTAATTGTCAACAAGTAAAGATCGAGCATCAGAAACCTAGTGGATTGATTCAGAATATAGAGATTCCGACCTGGAAATGGGAGGTGATTAATATGGACTTCATTATTGGATTACCTCGCTCTTATCATAAGTTTGACTCCATCTGGGTGATAGTTGATCGACTTACAAAATCTGCCCATTTTCTACCAGTTAAGACAACTTACACGGCTGAAGATTATGTGAAGTTGTATATCAAGGAGATTGTTAGGCTTCATGGTGTGCCGGTATCTATTATATCAGACCGAGGAGCTCAATTTACGGCTAACTTTTGGAGGTCTTTTCAGAAGGGTTTAGGCACACAAGTAAATCTCAGCACTGCATTCCATCCGCAGACTGACGGACAGGCTGAACGTACCATCCAGATGCTTGAAGATATGCTACGAGCATGTGTTCTAGATTTCAAGGGGAATTGGGATGACCATCTGGCACTTATAGAATTTGCCTACAATAATAGCTATCATTCCAGTATTAAAGTGGCCCCGTATGAGGCACTGTACGGGAGGAGATGTAGATCACCAGTTGGATGGTTCGAAGTCGGTGAGACAGAATTATATGGGCCAGATTTGATTCACCAAGCCATTGAGAAGGTGAAAGTGATACAAGAGCGACTGAGGACGGCACAAAGTAGGCAAAAGTCTTATTCCGACGTCCGACGTCATGATCTGGAATTTGAGGTTGGTGATTGGGTTTTCCTGAAAATCTCGCCGATGAAGGGTGTTATGCGTTTTGGGAAGAAGGGTAAGTTGAGTCCGCGGTATATTGGGCCGTACAAAATTCTTCGACGAATTGGACAGGTTGCTTACGAGTTAGAATTGCCATCTGAATTGGAATTTGTCCACCCGGTATTCCATGTATCTATGTTGAGGAAATGTATTGGAGACCCTTCTCGGGTCGTCCCTATCAAAGATGTACAAGTTACAAAGGATCTATCATATGATGAACTGCCAGTGGCTATATTAGATCGACAAGTCCGCAAGCTGAGAACAAAGGATGTAGCTTCCGTGAAAGTATTATGGAGGAACAAGAATATAGAAGAAATGACATGGGAAGCAGAAGAGGAGATGAAGTCTAAATACCCTTACCTATTCCAGAGTGAAGATAACGAGGATGCCGGGGGAAAGAAGGACGCATTATAAGGTGAAACGGCTCTATGAGGTAAGCAATAGCTTGTGAATACTCTTTTTTTTAATACAAAATGGTGATATGCAGATAATGTACATATCCATAATGCTTTGTATAGTCTTGTATGGCCATAGGTTGGGTTTAACTGCTTGCAAGTTTTGCTAGTGTCCATTTTATAACGGAAACTCAGCCGGAAATCTCCGTCGGAATCCACGATGAGTTAGACACCCCCATAAACCCTTACATTCGAGGACGAATGTTCCTAAGGGGGAGAGGATGTTACAACCCAAATTCGCATATCATAGATCACGCCGTAAGGTAGTCGACGTAAATCCAAGAAGAGATTATCTTTGAGATGATAATAAGTTAATCATATTGGTCTTAAACGATACAAGGGTGTATAAGAGTGGTTAACAAGTATTTGAAGTTAAACGAATCAAGGATGTTGTAACCCGTATTTTCGGATAACACTAGAGGTGATTAATTGTCCCAAGAGGTAATGTTTTAATGTATTTAAATCATATAATATCCGTATCATAAGTCTTGAAGTCAAGCGAGTTATGAAACAAAAGTTGATAAAAGTTGTCGCAACTTAGGTTTATAATTTTACTTAAACTTTAGGTCAAATGTTATTGCATTTTTCACCAAATGTGCTTGGAATTAAGGGGTGATCTACCTATCAAATTGAAGATCTATGAGTCTAGTTTCCAACGCATTAAACCGTTCGTCGATACGATCTCGGAATAGAGAGATATTCGCGTTTTCGCGAGAGTGCGCCAAGCTGCTCTCTATGGGGCCCACAAAGGCGGTTTAAGACATTTGGACATATATAAGATAACTCAACCCCGTTTTAAGTCATTATTTTTCAGTATATTCAGACCTTATAACCCTAAAAACATTCTCTCAAGGTTCTCTCATGATCCAAGACCCAAACAAAGGGCAAACAACACAAATCAAATGTCGGGAATCCCGTGGTGCTAGTAAGTTTCTTATTTTTCTTGTTGTTGCTGATTTTTGTGTTGTTCCAGCACGTGTGGGAGGTTGTTTTAAGTGCTTTATTTTCTGTAAATACACCTTCAAGTTTTTAAAATCAACCCTAGGTGATTTCAAGTCTTCTAAAGTAATTCTAGTGCCGAAAAACCCGAATTAATTGCTAGTTTCGCTTCCTTGTTCTTGTGGCAGAATTGAAGGGATATTTCGTGGAAAATTAAGGTCAAATTGGAGTTGTTCTTTCTGTTTAAAGGTAAGGAACCTCTTACTCTATATATATTTAAGATTATCCAAGTTGCAGCTAAGTCGTTGAAGCTAGAACTTGTGAAATATATATCGAAAGGCTTGGTAGTAATGTTGTTGGTTGGTGGACTGTTTTGGAGGCTCAATATGATTATTAATGATGTTGTTTGGGCTGTTTGGTGATTGTATTGACTTGTGGGAAGTCATATAAATAGGGGAGGTGCTGTCCGTTTCATCATAAAATAGGTTGTGGTCGATACATAATAGTTACGACGCTTAAACGATAATGATAGTGTCATTTCTCTTATTGTAGACTAAGGAGTTGTGACATTTGTATAGCTTGAGGTTGGGCAGTATATACAAGGTATGTGAGGCTATCCCCTTCATTCTTTTGCACGACTCCAATTGTACATAATGTAATGAACGAGCTCCCAAAGATACTCTACTCTTAGAAGCTAGCAGTACTTACATTGCTGCCCTTCTTATGAAACGATTGATATTGATGTTACTTCTCTTATTCTTATATTATCAATGTTGTTGGTAGTTCCTGATTCTTATAAGATTCTTTATGAAGAGTTAATCCTAATAACGTGTACGAAGGATACCGACCTTACGTCACTCCGAAAGGTTCAAATTATGATTCCAACGAGTCCAGCATGCATCATATATATGTATCTATTTTACTCTACCGAGCCGCGCTATAGTCGGCCGGGTATGGCACCTATTGTGCAACCACTGATCAGTTGGGTTTTACCGAGCTCCACGTGGCCGGGTACGATTCTACCGAGCCCTATGATGGCCGGGTACATTTTACCGAGCCTATTATGGCCGGGTACGATATGATGATGATGATGCCCACAAAGGCATATGTTTTAAACGTTTATGTATATATATATGTATGTATCATGTATTTCATGTCAGTAGCCCTCAGAGGTACCCAGATGTCACAGGTTGTATATTCTCTATTCGTGTTTACATTACTGTTCTTACTTATGCTTTCTTGCCTCACATACTCAGTACTTTATTCGTACTGACGTCCTTTTTATTTGTGGACGCTGCATGTCGTGCTGCAGGTCCTGATAGACAGGTAGACGTAGCTCCCCCACCACAGTAGGCTGTCCAGTTCAGCGGTTATTGGCGAGATCCCTTCTCCGGACTTGCCGTGGTCTTGGTATGCATTTTTGTTATAGACCTTATGGGTATGTCGGGGCCCTGTTCCGGCAATGTTGTAGCACTTATGTTCTTTTAGAGGCTCATAGACAGGTGTCGACTCATGGTAGCTCGTACCTTATATATAGTTTCTTGACAGTCTTGTCGTCCCATGTTATGTATGTTCATGACATTATCTTTCATTGTTGGATGTTCATGATCCATGTCTACCATTTATATTGATCTTGTCGGCCCTTAAAGATAATAAGGAAGGTTAGATAAAATGTACGTTGGTGCTCGGCAAGTATGGCCCGGGTGCTAGTCATGACCCTCCAGTTGGGTCGTGACATATTCATACAAGAATCCAAGAACAAAGAAATAAATAAAGTCATAAAGCTTACAAAGAGACAAGATTCTCTCTTCAAATGCTTCCAAAACAATGGTGTATTCAATGCTCTAAATGAAACCTTTTTTTCTAACAAGATGTCCCACAAAAACCCTAGTTATTCTCTTTATAATGGGCTAAAAGTCGGGGTCAGGATATGGCAAAAATACCCCTGCAGATCACATCTGCGATCGCAGAATGGGTCACAGAATCACTTCGCAGCCCGCATAATTACAATACCATCGCATAATTAAGTGTCCAGTTAACCAATTATTCATCGCAGATCTGTTATGCGGTCCGCACGTTGATTTCATGATCGCAGATATTGCAGCAAAATTGCTCTCGCAGAACTCTTCCTTGCACTTATGCGATCATTTTTCTGTCTGCACAAGCTTTATGCGACCACATAATAGATCGCAGACTCCTCTCTAAAAACCTGGGTACAACTGCTTCATTCTGTGGTTGGTATGCGGCCCGCACATCACTTTTGCGGTCGCAAACCTGCCACATTTCTACCCTTCTATGGGTTTTTGTCATCTTTTCTGTGTTCTTGGTTCTTCATGTCTGGTATGCTGCAAAACACCAAAACTACATAAGAAATAACTTAAAATGCTTTATAAGACAAGCGAAAGTCTATGCAATTAGTATCAAAAGAGCCGCAATTCTACGGCACATCAACACCCCTAACTTAGACGCTTGCTTGTCCTCAAGCAACTAAAACAAATTCATCCTATCATATACTAATCTATTTCCGACAGATCACAAAACAGCAGTTACTGTAGATTATGCTGACTGTTAGCTAACAAGCATGTAACTTCTTTTATTCACCCTTCGTGGAAGACAACGATCATTTAGCAACTCTAATAATCAATTTTTAAACTTCGGGCCTCAAACGCAATGACAGAGTGCTATCCACAGCTAGGTATGCATTTGTATCCTACTTCAAGAACCTAACTTCTGCTAAATCTTGCAATTCATGCGTGCTCACAACAAAGAAAATCCCCAACTCAACAAATATGTACAAGGGATCAAACAATCTTGCACTCAGAAAGAAGGCTAAATGCTACAAGTATCAGTCCATATGCTTGCCCTTATTTTAACTCACTGCTATCTCAGGAATAATTGGTTGTAAATCACAAAGGACTTTTCACAGGTTGTAGTGTAAGCTTCGGGACGGGTTGGACGAATATTTGGGAATGTAGTGACTGTACCCTCCTTGAATTCTACATATACTTTGTTTCTTTACCACATAGCACTTATTGACCTCAAGTTACCGACATAGAACCACCTCAACATATTTCTTCAGTTTTCACAAGACTCCACAATTTTTTTTTATATATACAAATATTTTTCTTTTGTTTTTCCTTTGGAGCTTGAATATCTTCATATACAAAACTTTGATTTTTTTTCTTCTACACGCACAGAGCAACCTTACCAATTTCCAATTAACACTGACACCCCCAATTTATGCTGTTAGCCTCATTATTAATCGTTCAAGGAAGGATTGTTTCAACAGAGGGAATTATTTCCCAAAGGGGTAAAGGTTTGTAATTTAGTGGCCAAGTAAAAGGTTGAAGGCTCAACGGGGTTAACTAGGATAATCGATGTACCGGGGAGGTTAATTTGGTAAGCAATTTGTTAGCAATCACAAAGAGAGCCTAAGATCATTTCAACACCCAATCATCAACCTGAGAATTGCATTAAGAAACCAACCGGGCAAGTTCTGGACATCACAAGTTAAGCACATGCATTATTTATACAAATCCTCACTAACTCACAAAGCATGAACTGTTCGACTCTGCATAATTTCCGCCCTCAAGTGAATACAAGGCAACTCAAAGCTTCATCACATGATATTTGAGATTCTTAGTAAGCACAAAGTCAAAGGGTGAGCCTCGATTTCACAAGAATGACTAACCGTTTATTTAAAAAATTAGAAGGGTGCAAGTTATTCAACAAAACTTGTTACATGCTTGAAGCTACAACAAAAACACCAAACAAGTCAAAACATTTTGTGCTACCAAGGGTTCTACTTCATTGTTATATAGAAATCTATACTATTAAGCATGCATTGTCCCCAATACATTGAGAAAGTAAGAGCAAAGTTTAGGGACTTCCTAGGATGCACTGGGCCCTTGGAGGGGCTGGAACATCGGAGGCAGCTGTGGGGTTGGAGGCAGACACTGTGGAAGCAACAGGTGGAACCTCTGTTTGCCTCTGTTGTCCTGTTGATCATCATGCTCCTCAAGAAATCCCTCCTCATCAGTTTCCTCCTCATCAGTTTCCCCCTGATCAATTTCCCTCTCAGACCCTCTGGATTCCTCTTCTGAATGAGTGTCAATGTGCACAACAGAGTCCGAAGCTTGTGAAGCCTCAGTACCATGGGCCACCGGAGCTGACATGAGGTTTGTGAAATCAAGGTCAAGGCTCGGAATGTGGGAGGTACCAGTGCCTTGCTCCCCTTCCTCTGGATGAAAGGAGGTCAAATTAAACTCAAGGTTCTGCACCTTGTGCAACTCTGACTTCAGCTCAGCGACATCATTTTTGAGTTGAGGCATGTCTCAAGCTTCACCTCGCTCGACCCTCTCAAGGCACACTTCAAAGTGCTTGAGTCGATGTTCATAAGATTGATGTTGTTTTTGAAGAACACTCACTGATGTTTGGATAGGGCCCCGTGTTTGCCGGATGAGAGCTATAACTTCTTTCGTCAATCTGTCTATTTTGGCATTGGTATGTTGTGCCAGTAGACCAAGCTTCGAGAGTGCAGGAAATGAGGCAGGTGGTTGCGAAGTGGCTGGTCTGAGAGTGGATGTGGATGTGGCTGGTGCGAAAAGAGCGTCAGGCAGTGATGAAGCAGCAGGTGCTACTGAGGCTGGAGGAGGAGTGAGTGAAGGCTCCAGTGGATTTTCTATCACTTTTTCTATAGCATCATTGATCTGGGTGATGTCAATATCTTTAACAGCTTTTTCGATGCTATCATGTTTGGGGATAGGAGGAACTTTCCCATCTTTACACAAAGCATGGATCAAGCATGTGAAGGAGAGCGATGTTACTTTTTGGTTTGCCCGGATCCCAATCTCACGGAATATAATCTCTCCCACATCAATTTTTATACCCGACATGATGCATGCAATAAGGATTGCCTTCTCGATACTTATGTCGGTTTCATTTCTTGTAGGCACTAGACGAGAGCAGACAAAAGTGAGTGCAAATTGTTCAGTTAATGTAAAAGTGTTCCTTTTGATTATATGTTGTTTACATGAGGCCACAGTTGGTATTATTATGAGTTATGTTACATCGTTGGATTGTGTACATGTTTTTAGGATGTAATTCTGGGGCTCTCTTATAGGTGGATAGGCCTAATTACAAAGGAAACTCTGGTAAAATTTTTGGAAATTTAGGGAGTTAATTAAATTTGGGGTTGCTGGTGTAGGGTATGAAAATGGAGTTGCATAAGGTGCTAATAGTAGACCCTGATCCTCATTCGAGGACGAATGATCTTAAGTGGGGGAGGATATAAGGCCCCGTACAATATTTCCTAAAAAACCGTATTCCGTGATGCCAAAATAGGCGTAGAGGTTAATAATAGTAAAAATTCTTCGCGGCAAGCTTGCTAGATGCGGTTCAGACGTTTTGCATTAAACAGTGCGCTGGGGAGTTGAAGGAAATTGTTGGGCTGAAGTATGCATTTCTGCGGCCATTCTGTAGCCGTAGGACCACTCTGCGGACCACAGACTCGTCGTATAGTGGGCTAGTTTTCTGGGGCATTTTTTATGTCAATTTTGCTGCCAATATGCGACCGCATAACCGTTTTATGGGCCGCACTCTTGTCGCATATCCCGCCTTGGGATTTTTCGGAGGGAGGTTCTGCGGTGCACTATGCGATCGTAGAACCGTTCTATGGTGCATTATGCGGCCGCAGAACAGGTCTGTGGGCCACATACTCGGTCAGTTCTTTTCCAATTTTGGCACCCTAATTTTGCGGCCATTTCGTGAACCGCATAACCATTATGCAGTCGCATATGCGACCGTAGAACCTATTCTAGAACTTCATTTATGAGGTTTTTGAACCCGACCCTATTCCGTTAAAAAACCTACCTTCGACCATTTTGAGCATATTTTCTGATATTTTTAGAGTGATAGAGAGGGTCCTAGAGGGAGAAAGTGATCTTCATCAAATTGCTCTTCAATTCTCACTTTAAACCTTGAAGATTATCAAAAGAGGCACCTAGGTCTTCTTCATAAGAGGTAATATTCTATCATCCAAACTCTTAATTTCAAAATGTAACTAGAATGGGCCATTAGTAAGTTAATTCCTGAGGATGGGAGTGCTTACCTTGCATGCATGTGTTTCTAAGGTATGTGGGGAGGTTGTGAGTTAAAGATAGAAAAGAATATGGTGTGGGTTGGTGGAGTCTTTCATAAAAAGGGTCATGAAACCTTAATACACACATAGTGTTTAATAGAATGCTCAAGTGAGCTAGAATTATGATCATGTTTTCCTAATTTTAGGTTCAATTTTGCTATATTACTAAAATAAATTGAATTTGCTAATATTCCGGAATATATTAGAGTTTTAGGAGGCTCAATTGAGGTATGTTGGCTAAACCCCCCTCCTCTTAGAGTTGAATCCCACGGGTATTCATGCAATCGACGTAAGTCCCAAATTGAACGTCCTAGAAATTTCTATCTCGAATGTGCTTGCTTTGAAAATATATGTGTAATATGTATTCCCATGCTTTCATCATGTTATCTCTTCATCTGAGAAAATGTTCAAAACTTAGAATATGTGCTAAAAATGCCTAGACTTCAAGTCAAATTCGATTAAAGACTGCTATGTCAAATTGTGTGAAAAGCCTCTATGTGCCTTAGATTCTAAATTGCTCACATGTGAAATCATAAGCCTTGAATGAAAAACCGTGTTGTTATTGATGATAGCAATAATGTTGGAATGTGGAAAAGAACTTGAATCATGAAATATGGCCAAGCGCAAAGAATAACTTTATAATTGGGGCCACTAGTTCCATTGTATTTGAAATAGGGGAAAGAAATATGAATTGAGATGATTAATTGAAAAGGGGTGATTTCTCAAATACGATGGCCTAGCCGATCGGGCCGAGATTGGACTCCGTGTAAGAACACGGTGGTATTGTGTATGTAATTGTGAATATGTTAGATGTCTCAAATGAGATGGCCTAGTCGATCGGGCCGAGATCGGGCTCCGTGTAAGAACACAGTGGTATTGTGTATGAAATTGTGAATATGGTTGATGCCTCAAATGAGATGGCCTAGACGATTGGGCCGAGATCGGACTCCATGTAAGAACACGGTGGTATTGTGGATTGTGGCATATTGGTACTAAAAACCATCCTACCTAATAATGCGTGAATTGACTTTAAAAAAATCTATGTGATCCTTAACTTGATGTTGTAATGTTATTTAAAGCTCATGTTGCATTCTTTACTGTCTCCCCCTGTATTGTTGTTCATTCTATTGAGATAGTGTTTAGTTATACATACTAGTACTATTCGACAGTACTAACATCCCTTTTGTCGGGGGCACTGCATCTTTAAATGGATGCAGGTGGTTTAATAGCAGACAGTATTGATCACATATAGTGTTGTATCCTCTTCTTAGCGGACTCGGTGAGCCCCATTTCATTCCGGGGTCATGTACTGTACCTTTTGTTTATTTTGTGGTCACTTTTTTAGGTTTAGCCGGAGCCTTGTTGTCGGCACCATCTTTACTTTCTTTTGTATCTTTAGAGGCTCCGTAGACACTATGTGGGTTGTATATGGGTGCTAGAAAGGTCAAACAGATTATGTTCTATTTTTGATTTTTGTTCCACTAAATCAAAAAATGTATGTATTTGAAACTTAACAGGGAACTAGAAAAATGAAATGGTTTAGTAATGTCTATATATACGGTCCTTCTATTGTTTAGCTAATAAAAGCATGCCTTCTCTTATCATGGGTGAGTTGGGTAGAAAGTATCTAACGGGCTTGCTCGGCCAGGTTCACTCGGTTGAGCGCCGGTCGCACTTTTTGAGGTTGGGGCATGAAAAACTTGGTATCAGAGCCTAAGGTTTTAAAGTGTCCTAGGATGTCTCGGAGCTATGTCAGGTAGAGTCCTTCTTATCGGTGTGTTTTTGACCACATCTATAAGTTGGAGGCTACTTGGACATTTAGGAACAATACCCTTCTTTGATATTCTGGATCGTGCGATGAAACTAAATGTGCAACTGTTCCTCCTCTAACTCGTGCATTCCTTTAACTTTCAGTATATGGCACCTAAGAAGAGAGCAAGAGTTGGCCAATGAGCCAACGCTGCCTTAGGAGTAGAAGTTGACCCTTTATTTGATGATGCGGGTGAACACCCGAGGGGTGAGGATAATCCTTCGACTACTACACTACCTGATTCCACTACACCGGACCAGGCCACACCAGTTCCTACACCTACTGAGGGTGCAACGGTTCCTCTATCTGATAGTCCGATTCCACCTCTAAGCCCCAGCTTTCGGCTCTGGTATTTCTGATGGGGATCTTAGGGGAGCTATTCAGATGCTGACTCAAATAGTGTCTTCTCAGGCCCAAAGGTTGAATGTTGCACCCACATCTTCTAGCCCATAAGGGGATTCTACTAGTTCTAGGGTGAACATGGTTTTGCAGTTGGATCCTCCGGTGTTAACGGGTGCTAATCCTGAGGAGGACCCACAGGACTTCATTGATGAGATGCATAAGACTCTTTGGGTTATGTGCGCTACTGAGACGGAGGGAGTGGAGTTGGCCGCCTACCGCCTACCGCCTGAAAGGGGTGGACTATTCTTGGTTTGAGCTGTGGGAGGACTCTCGGGAGGAGAGGAGCCCTCCAGCGAGATGGAGTGAGTTTGCTGATGCCTTTATAGACCATTTCCTACCTGCCGAGACTAGGGCAACCCATGACGCAGAGTTTGAGAATCTTAAGCAAGGGAGTAGGAGTGTGTGGGGGTATCACAAGGAGTTCGCGCACCTGTCAAAATATGCTATTCACATGTTGCCTACTATGGAGGCTAGAGCGCGCCGGTTTGTGCAGGGCCTTAGCACCTTGGTTATCAATGAGGCCGCTATAACTACCTTGAATTCAGATATGAACTATGGGAAAAAGGTAGCATTTTCTCAAGCTACAGAGGACTGCAAGTTGAAGAACAGAAGGGAGCGAGAGAGTACCAGCAAGGCCCGATCCGCGGGAAACATTGGGGAGTCATTTGATGGGGGAAGATCAGCTTTCAAGGGAGGGTCATCAAGGCCATCCTAGTATTATGCTCAGTCTTCGGCCAGTGCACCGCCAGTGGGGCACTGTCAGCAGCAGGTTAGTCACTTTAGGCCCAATCAGGGCAGCATGGGACCCGACCATCAGGGCCAATCAGGAGGGAGATTCCCGCAGCAGCGGAGGCCCCCATGCCCCAGGTGTGGGAAAATGCACTCAGGGATCTGTTACATGGACTTACCTATATGTTACGAGTGCAGATTGAGGGGTCATATTCAGAGGGAGTGTCGTTCACCCTGCCAGGGTACGGGCAGTGGCACAACACAGCCATCGAGTTCTGCAGCTGCTACATCTTCAGCACCCCCTCCAGCTCGAGGCCCTCCGGCACCAGTAGGGTGTGGTGCAGCTAGGGGTGGTGCATAGAGTTTAGGAGGACCTAGCCGTTTCTATGCTATTAGTGGTTTCCAGAGTGTAGAGGGTTCTCCAGATATAGTCACAGGTATATTGACTTTCCAAACTCAATATGTATATGCTATTATTGATCCCGGTTCCAGCTTGTCTTATGTTACCCCTTGTGTTGCTATGGAATTTGGGATAGAACCGGAATAGCTTCCTGAGTCGTTCTCTGTATCTACTCCGGTTGACGAGTCTATTATGGCCGCACGAGGTTTTAGGGGTTGTGTTGTCATGGTGCGTGGTCGGGACACCGTGGCCGATCTCATTGAATTGGGGATTGTCGATTTTGATGTAATTATGTGGATGGATTGGCTTTATTCGTGTTTTGCTAAGCTCGACTGCCAAACTAGAACTGTGAGGTTGGAATTTCCAATTGAGCTGGTTATTGAGTGGAAGAGGGATAATGTGGTGCCGAAGGGTAGGTTTATTTCTTACCTTAAGGCCACGAAGATGATTATCAAGGAGTGTATCTATCATTTGATCCGGGTTATGGACACCAGTGCTGAAGCGCCTGCACTCGAGTCTGTGCCAGTTGTGAATGAATTTCCAGAGGTCTTTCCTGATCAGCTCCATGAGATTCCGCCAGATAGGGAGATTGATTTTGGGATTGATGTGATGCCAGGCACGCAACCTATATCTATTCCGCCTTACAGGTTGGCACCTGTAGAATTGAAGGAACTAAAGGAACAATTAAAGGATTTGTTAGAAAAGGGGTTAATCCGACCGAGTGTGTCACCATGGGGCACTCCGGTCCTCTTTGTGAGGAAGAAAGATGGATCACTGAGGATGTGTATTGACTACCGGCAGCTCAAAAAAGTCACAATCCATAACAAATACCCACTACCAAGAATAGATGATTTGTTTGATCAGTTACAAGGTGCTAGATACTTCTCCAAAATTGATTTACGATCCGGGTACCACCAATTGAAGATCAGGGAGCAGGATATTCCGAAAACAACTTTCAAAACCTGATATGGGCACTTTGAATTTATGGTAATGTCTTTTGGGCTAACAAAGGCCCTGGCAGCTTTCATGGTCCTTATGAATCGGGTTTTCAAGCGTTTCCTCAACTCATTTGTGATAGTGTTCATTGACGATATTCTTGTGTATTCACTAGGTCAGGAGGACCATGCCGATCATCTCAGGGCAGTTTTGCAGACTCTTCATCATCACCAATTGTATGTGAAGTTTTAAAAGTGTGAATTTTGGCTCGAATCTGTCACATTCTTAGGTCATGTTGTTTCTAGAGAAGGAATTAAGGTTGATCCTCAAAAGATTTTAGCAATAAAGAATTGGCCTAAACCTACAACGCCAACCAAGATTCGCTGTTTCTTGGGCTTAGCATGGTATAGGAAGTTTGTGGATGGGTTCTCTACTCTTGCCTTTCCGTTGTCTAAATTGTCTCAAGAAGCGGTTAAGTTCCAATGGTCCGATGCTTGTGAAAGGAGCTAGCAGGAGTTGAAATCGAGATTTACTACGGCGCCGGTGTTGACCCTGGCAGAGGGTACAGAAGGGTTTGTGGTATATTGTGATGCTTCAAGGATCGGGCTTGGTTGTGTATTAATGCAAAACGGCAAGGTTATAGCCTATGCTTCTAGGCAACTCAAAAATAATGAAAAGAATTATCCAACTCATGACATAGAACTTGCGGCGGTAGTTTTTGCATTGAAAATTTGGCGTCACTATTTGTATGGGGTCCATGTGGAGGTATTCATGGACCACAAGAGTCTTCAATATATTTTCAAACAAAACGAGCTGAATCTGAGGCAGAGAATATGGCTTGAGTTACTCAAGGATTATGACATTGATATTCAATATCACCCGAGAAAAGCCAATGTTAGCACACTTGGAGGTATATCAAAGGCCATTGGCCAAGGAAGTCCATATAGTTTGGGAGTTCGTCTTACAGACTCTAGGAGGGGTAATTGTGCAAAATAGGGCTGAATCATCGCTTGTTGTGGAAGTCAAAGAGAATCAATACAACGATCCATTTTTGGTGCAATTGAAGGAGGGTATTCAAAAACATAAAACTATGGCTTTTACTCTTGGCATGGATGATGGTACACTAAGGTACGAAGGGCGGCTATGTGTTCCGTATGTAGATGGTCTCTGGGAAAGAATCATGACCGAGGATCACGCTTCTAGGTATTTCGTGCATCCAGGTTCTACAAAGATGTATCACGACCTCAAGGAAATCTATTGGTGGAATGGCATGAAAAGGAATGTGGCGGACTTTGTGGCAAGGTGTCCGAATTGTCAGCAAGTGAAGGCGGAACATCAACGGCCTGGTGGGTTGGCACAGAACATAGAAATTCCAATGTGGAAATGGGAGATGATTAATATGGATTATGTGGTAGGATTTCCGCGCACTCCGCGCAAGTTTGACTCAATTTGGGTGATCGTGGACCGACTCACGAAATCAGCACACTTCTTGCCTGTTAAATCTACCGATATAGCGGAACAATATGCTCAGTTGTATATAAAGGAAATAGTCAGTCTACATGGCACTCAAGTTTCTATCATTTCTGATCGAGGGACTCAGTTCACGGCCAATTTTTGGAAGACATTTCAGCAAGGTTTGGGTACTTAGTTAAATCTTAGTACAGCCTTCCATCCACAGACCGACAGGCAAGCAGAGCGGACTATCAGACGCTTGAGGACATGATGTGTGCTTTTGTTCTTGATTTCAAGGGTAGCTGGTATGATCATTTGCCACTCATAGAGTTTGCTTATAACAACAGCTTTTATGCAAGTATTCAGATGGCACCATTTAAGGCATTGTATGGTAGGAGATGTAGATCTCCCATTGGGTGGTTTGAGATTGGGGAAGCAGAGTTGATAGGGCCAGACCTCGTGTATCAGGCTATGGAAAAAGTTAAGACCATTAAGGAGCGGTTGGGAACTGCTCAGAGTCGTCAAAAATCCTATTCGGATGTTCGTCGCAGAGACTTAGAGTTCAAAGAAGATGATTGGGTATTTATGAAGGTTTCCCCTATGAATGGAATAATGCGGTTTGGAAAGAAAGGGAAATTAAATCCGAGGTATGTTGGGCCATACAAAATTATCCAGAGGATCGGTGAGGTGGCGTACAAGCTTGAGCTACCACCCGAGATGTCATTAGTGCACCCGGTATTCCATGTTGAAGACGGTAGTTGGAGATCCGTCCTCTATTATGCCGCTTGAGACCATTGAGGTTAATGAAGAATTGTCATATGACAAAATCCCAGTTGCCATTCTTGATAGACAAGTCTGAAGGTTGAGAAATAAAGAAATTGCCTCCGTGAAAGTGTTATGGCAAAACCAGCAGGTGGAAGAGGCCACTTCGTAGGCCGAGGAACAAATAAAGAAGAAGTATCCTTACTTGTTTGAATAGCTGTGTAATCCTTTCTTTTTATAAACTTGTCGCCTATGAATTTTGTATCACTTGTTCAGTTAATGTAAAGGTGTTCCTTTTGATTATATGTTGTTTACATGAGGCCACGGTTGGTATTATTATGAGTTATGTTACATCGTTGGATTGTGTACATGTTTTTAGGATGTAATTCTGGGGCTCTCTGACAAGTGAATAGGCCTAGTTACAAAGGAAACTCTGGCGAAATATTTTGAAATTGAGGGAGTTAGTTAAATTTGGGGTTGCTGGTGTAGGGCATGAAAATGGAGTTGCATAAGTTGTTAATAGTAGACAGTAATCCTCATTCGAGGAAGAATGATCTTAAGTGCGGGAGGATGTAAGCCCCCTTAAATTTTTTCCTAAAAACCCGAATTTCGTGATGGCAAAGTAGGCGTAGAGGTTAATAATAGTAGAAATTCTTTGGCCATTCTACGGGGAGTTGAAGGAAAATGTTGGGAAGAAGTAGGCAGTTCGGCGGCCATTCTGCAGCCGTAGAACCACTCTGCATACCGCAGAATGGTCGCAGAGTGGGACAGTTTTCTGGGGCATATTTTATTTCAATTTTGCGGCCATTATGCAACCGCATAGCCGTTTCACGGGCCGCACTCTTGTCGCATATACCGCCTTGGTATTTTTCGGAGGGAGGTTCTGCGGTGCACTATGCGATCGCAGAACCGTTCTACGGTGCATTATGCGCCCGCAAAATAGGTTTGCGGGCCACATAGTGACCGAAGACCGAGTCAGTTTTTTTCCAGTTTTGGCACCCCAATTTCGCAGTCATTTCGCGGACCGCATAACCTGTTCCGGAGCTTCATGTTTTGGATTTTTAAACCCGATCCTATTCCGTTAAAAACCTACCTTGGACCATTTTGAGCATAATTTTTGATATTTTTAGAGTGAGAGAGAGAGTCCTAGAGGGAAAAATTGATCTTCCTCCAACTGCTCTTCAATTCTCACATAAAACCTTGAAAATTATCAAGAGAGGAACCTAGATCTTCTTCCTAAGAGGTAAGATTCTATCACCCAAACTCTTAATTTCAAAATGTAACTTGAATAGGCCATTAGTAAGGTAATTCATGGGGATGGGAGTGCTTACCTTGCATGCATGTGTTCCTAAGGTATGTGGGGAGGTTGTGAATTAAAGATAGAAAAGAATGGGGTGTGGATTGGTGGAGTCTTTCATAAAAAGGGTCATGAAACCTTAATACACACAATGTTTGATAGAATGCTCAAGTGAGCTAGAATTATGATCGTTTTCCTAATTTTGGGTTCAATTTTGCTATATTGCTAAAATAGATTGAAGTTGCTAATATTCCGGAACATCTTAGAGTTTTAGGAGGCTCAATTGAGGTATGTTGGCTAAAACCCCCTCTTCTTAGAATTGAATCCCACAGGTATTCATGCAATCGACGTACGTCCCAGATTTAATGTCCTAGAAATTTCTATCCGGAATGTGCTTGCTTTGAAATTATATGTGTAATATGTATTCCCATGCTTTCATCATGTTATCTCGTCATCTGAGAAAATGTTCAAAACTTAGAATATGTGCTAAAAATGCCTAGACTTCAAGTCAAATTCGATTAAAGACTGCTATGTCAAATTATGTGAAAAGCCTCTATGTGCCTTAGATTCTAAATTGCTCACATGCTAAATCATAAGCCTTGAATGAAAAACCCTGTTGTTATTGATGATAGCAATAATTTTGAAATATGGAAAAGAACTTGAATCATGAAATACGACCAAGCGTCCAGAATAAATTTATAATTGGGGCCACTCGTGCCATTGTATTGGAAAGAGGGGAAAGAAATATGAATTAAGATAATTAATTGAAAAGGGGTGATGTCTATAATGAGATGGCCTAGCCAATCGGGCCGAAATCGGACTCTATGTAAGAACACGGTGGTATTGGGTATGAAATTGTGAATATGGTTGATGTCTCATATGAGATAGCCTAGCCGATCGGGCCGAGATCGGACTCCGTGTAAGAACACAGTGGTATTGTGGATGAAGATGTGAAAATGGTTGATGTCTCAAATGAGATGGCCTAGCCGATCGGGCCGAGATCAGACTCCGTGTAAGAACACAGTGGTATTGTGGATTGTGGCATATTGGCACTAAAAACCATCCTACCTAATAACTTTGGAATTGGCTTTAAAAAAAATCAATGTGATCCTTAACTTGATGTTGTAATGTTGTTTAAAGCTCATGTTGCATTCTTGACTGTCTCCCCCTGTATTGCTGTTCATTCTATTGAGATAGTGTTTAGTTATACATACTTGTACTATTCGATAGTACTAACGTCCCTTTTGTCGGGGGCCCTGCATCTTTAAATGGATGCAGGTGGTTTCATAGCAGACAGTATTGATTACAGATAGTGCTGCATCCTCTTCTCAGCGGACTCGGTGAGACCCATTTCATTCCGGGGTCATGTATTGTACCTTTTATTTATATTGTGGTCACCCTTTGAGGTATAGCCGGAGCTTTGTTGCCGGCACCATCTTTACTTTCTTTTGTATCTTTAGAGGCACCGTAGACACTATGTGGGTTGTATATGGGTGCTAGAAAGGTCAAACGGATTATGTTGTATTTTGGATTTTTGTTCCACTAAATCACAGAATGTATGTATTTGAAACTTAACAGGGAAGTAGCAAAATGAAACTGTTTAGCAATGTCTATATATATGTTCCTTGTACTGTTTAGCTAATAAAACCATGCCTTATATTATCATGGGTGAGTTGGGTAGAAAGTATCTAACAGGCTTGCTCGGCCAGGTTTACTCGGTTGAGTGCCGGTCGCGCTTCCCGAGGTTGGACATGACAGTATCAATCTCAACACGCTAGACCAAACATGATCATGCACCCATGCTGAACCCACATAATGCACCACATAATTTGTACGCCCATAATAGCATCCACCAACCATAGAAGCTGCAAATTCACTAACCGGATGCTCGTAGTATACCTTATAATGCGCATAAGCCCTGATCCAATCCTCGCGATACTACAACGATGAAAGCGACACGTAGAAGATCATAACCACCGGCCAATCAATAAATCATGGAGTCTCTCCACTTGACAAGAAGCAGTACCTCATTCTGAACTGAATACTGACATTTTCTCTCTAATATAACTTTCATAAATCTGATTGCACCGATTCAGGTCCAATAACGTCGCCTCACCCAGTACAAGCTGCTCGGGCAATAAGCCACCTCAAACACCATATAAAATATCATATGACGTTGTCAATGCGCCAACAAGCTACAACTCGAATATGACCCATAAAGAAGTACGAGCTCTGGCAAAGAATTACCCAGCCCACATAATGAATAAAACAACCAAAATAAGCATAAGAAACCATACTCAACATCTCACTGTTACGGTGTGCAACCCGATCCAAACATCACACTCATGGCGGCATGCCACCCGGTCCACACATAACACTCAATAAGGAAATACCCTTCAAGCCCTAATGTTCAAACCTATGAAATACTCGAATGTCAACCACAAGCATGCTAAGTGCATAAATACAACCTTGGGGAGACGGATAGCGCCATACACTACAAAACTCGAGCTCGACTAAGGTGCAATAAATGACAAGCTACACAGGAACACAACACACGTGTGAATAATCAAGTCATCTCACAAACCACGTCACATAAAAGAGTAGCGCTTAAAATAGACGATGCCAGGAATACCATCCACTACGCCCGAAGACCCGTCCATATGACGAATGAAAACATCTCATATGGTATGAAATATACATTCACATTAGGCCTACCAACGGACCTCAAGACGATTCCGATCGCCTCCAAATGGGTCTATAACTTCCCAAAGATCTACAATGACCATATCCATGACACATATGATTAACCGTCAAATCAGGAACAAACTTCCATAGTCCTCAACCAATGAAATAGAGCGCCTCTCGGACATAAACTCTCCCATCAGCAACAGTACTAGAATCCCCATACCGCTCACTGCACATATCATGCTCCTACGCAAGAGTACAAGAATTTCATCATAATCTCTTGAACCACTAATAGAATAAAAACTTCATCAGCTCGAAACCTTTGACTTAGAACATTTCAGAAGAAGGATCGTCACACACAACCAACATCCCATTCCCGCAAAAGATGCAAAACTCAAGTCGTGCTCTAAACCACCATAATTCTTCTAGAATCCATTTACACATAACAAAGCCATCAGAATCAAATGCCTCCAAATCAATCAAATTGCAGCGACTGTCAAGCCCGTGCGTACAACCACAAATCACCTGCGTAGCCTTACCATACCGAGGGAACCGATTGTTTCAACAACCATGCCGATTCAAACCACTACTAACTTACTCAACTTCTTCCAATTTACTCATGATTTGCCTTCAAAATAATAGCTCTATTCAAACCCTTAACATACCACAAACAACACTCATCCCGAGTGACCCCAAATCACGAGACCACATCGTCTCAATACACATAAGCCATCTAATACTCTCCTCATGCACTCAATATTATCTCCAACTGACACACCTATTCTGAAAGACCTTCTACGAATCCGAAGTTGTTTCCTTTCCCTCTTCCTAACACCGCACCACAAACTCGATGATAATATAGAAATTCTCCAAGTACCCTTCACACTCTACAGCAAAACCCAAATCCTCAACCACATAACGAGCCCGAAAATCCTCGAGCACCACCTTAATTCTCGAATCCACTAGTACCATTATTGAGAGTCGCCTTCTCTCATCCAGTCCCGATTATATATAACCACACTACTAGTGCTCCGTTAGCACATGAACACTCCCAAGAAGAAACCGAAAGAGACTTTTCACTTGTACATCACTCTCAAAGAAAAAACAATTCTTAATCATTCCCCAACCTTCACATAAACTGGTAAGGCAAAAGTATAGCACACACCCATAAAAAGCTCTTGCTCGAATTACCCCTAATGTTCTCTTCCCTAGTTACAACTGATCCACTAGTGTACCAACGATCAAAAATTGCACAGGCATACAACCACATGATCCAATCATAGAAGGTGGGCTCCCCCACTTAGCTTTCCTCTACAATCACATAGATCTAGACCCCACAACGACATCTTCTTCCTAGTTACCACGATCCCACACCATTACTCAGCCAACTTTTTACAAGCTCTTGTTGCACCAATCATAACACATCGCGAATTATCAGCCACAATCTCACGCACAACCTCCTGATAGTCGTACCATCTTCTTCAAGCGATCCAAGATCATATCGCAGTACGTGCCTCCTGTTGGGTAGAAAGTAGAACTCTTCGTAGGAACTTCATCAAAATCACACAACCACTAACCTACTCATAGGAGATAGCCCATCCGTGTAACCACATATCGACCTCCTCCAACGTCATTGCTATAGTTACATCCATCATGAGATCATTTAATCTCCCTGGGTCCACACTGATCCCCCAGCCGTAAGACTCCTTTCATTCACTAACATCACCCAAAGGTCCAACAATATATTTGAAACTCGAAGCAGTATTGCTTCCAAAACAATAATCGAATACTCACAGTTTCCCTACATTCCAATCAAGCCATTCTCGTCACATCAAAAATTCCTAAGTACAGAGACAACCCGAGGGATCATCTCCCTCGAACCATTAACACGGAAAGCGCTGATTCGATCGTGAAGTCACAACACACAGCCATCTCTAATAACATCCTTGTAGGTTCCATCTCACAACACAGTGCCCAGAGGAAAACAAATGAATGCCAACATGCCGATGAGCCTCAATGCATTTAATAAAGGACGGCGACACCACAATATTAACAATAATTCCACCAAATTCAGAAATATCAAATCTCGACCGTAGGAAACACCAATACTAGGCTGAATTGACAAAACACTCCTCCATAAGGCGATGACAATGGTCTGCCCACATTCGCAGGGAAAAGCATCCTACACTGCATTGTAGCATTCTCACAACTTGTCGGTGCTCACTGATAACAAATGCCCGACATCTCGTACGAATGAGTAGGAAGGAACCGAAGGCATAAAATTCAACAAAATCAAATCGCATGGTGAGGAATCAAGGTAGGGCAGTTCTCCTAACAGCCATGTAGTCTCTCAAAGAAAAGTACAGACGTCTATGTACCGATCCGCAAGACTCTACTAGACTTGATCGTGACTCGCGATAGCTAAGTGAACCGAGTGCTTTGATATCAAGCTGTCACGACCCAAATCTTAATATTGGTCATGATGGCGCCCAACGTCACCGTTAGTCAAGCTAACAGTGAACTATCAACTTAATTATTCATTTTATTATTTTAGAAATCATGAATCTTATTAGATAGAGATATCAATGCATTAAAAAATAGTAGATAAGTACAATGTAATTACAATATAAAGTAATAGTATGTCAATGTCAAGCAAACCATAAACAAATTCTAGAACACTCCAAAACCCGGTGTCATAAGTGCATGAGCATATAGTAGGAAGTATAGTAACAATACAACATCTGTCTGGAATACAAGAAGTAAATAATAATGATGAAAGCTCTGTGTGCTGAAAATCATAGCATGGAATGCAGATCACCATAAAGTCCCCTCAGTGCTGCGCCTACGCGCCCAAATGACCACCAAATGAACATGTCAGATCCTGCACATTTAGTGCAGAAGTGCAGCATGAGTACGTAAATCAATGCGTACCCAGTAAGTATCTAGCCTAACCCCGATGAGGTAGTGACGAGGGGTCGACATTGACACTTACTAGTGGTCCAGTAAATAATATATAACTAAGTAGACAAGTATGAAACATGGTAAGTAAATAATGAGTACAAATATTGGAAAATAATACGGTCTATAGCTGAACAATGAACACAAAAGTCCTCAATTATCGGATACCTCCTCAAATGGAATACGTAATGGTCAATACCAAATCAACGGTCACATCTAAAGTCAGGAAACTCATGAGTACGCGGACTCCTTATCAAGTATTTCGCACGATTTTACCGAGGCGAGCGGTCCGATCCCATAAGAGTGATTCATAGAACTGTCGAGGCGAACGACCCGATCCCATAAGAATATGATATGTGATACTGCCGAGGCGAATAGCCCGATCCCATAAGAGTGTGTTACAATATCCTACCGAGGTGAACGACCTAATCTCATAAGAATGTATTATAATATCTTGCCGAGGCGAATGGCCCGATCCCATAAGAGTGTGTTAGAATATCCTGCCGAGGCGAACAACCTGGTCCCATAAGAGTGTGTTACAATATCCTGCCGAGGAGAACGACCCGATCCCATAAGAATGTGTAACAATATCCTGCCGAGGCAAACGGCTCGATCCCATAAGAGTGTGAAGCTTTTACGGGTCTATGACCCCACTCTCGTATATACATTTAAGTTATGGAATTCAAAAAAACTTTTCGATGAGTACGCACAACACGGGAGATATCCGCAAGAGAAGTAAAACTCTTACGGCTAATCAAGTAGCTCGTCAAATATCTAAAATAGTGAGTCCAGTCTCAGGTCATAATGTATATTAGAGTAATTAAACAGGCAAGAATAACCCAATTAGTACAATTAAAGCATTGCGTGAATCTAAGTCTACCCGGACATAATCAGGAGCTCTAGCATACACACGAAGACTCGTCACCTCATACGTGCATACCTCCCACAACATGTAGCACATAACAAATATAACACCTATGGGGTAATTTCCCCCTCACAAGGTTAGACAGGAGACTTACCTCGCCTTGAGGTTCCAATAACCGGCTCCAATGCCTCTATAATTCCTCAATTCAATGCCAAACGATATGGAACTAGTCAAACAACATGCAAGCCGATAAAAATATACCCCAACAGTCATAATTAAATAATTTATAACAATTTCCAACTTCGCTTGAAAGGTCAACAAAGTCAATCCTTGGGCCCACGTACTCGGATTCTGAATATTTTTTAAGATAAAGTTTACCCATAATGCCACAAACTCAAATATATGATTTATTCCTAATTTCATGTCCAATTTTGTGGTCAAAATTCAAAAATACCATTTTTAGGTTTTCTTCCAAAAATTCCACAATTTCTATCAAATTCCATGTTAAAATCCATATATAACCTCCTTTTATCACTTGATCACAACCACGAACTTAAATTCTCTCTACATGGGCAACTACAAAGAACAATAACTTCACAGACAAAAATGGTCACTAATCCCCCGTCCGGTGGTGAAAAGCCACGCGACCAGTCCCAACAATTGTGTATCAACCATGCCCACAAACCCTAGGTAGGCGCCCCTATAGTTTCTTCCCCATCAGCTGCAGAAATCAACAATGGTGGAATTATCAGCTCGCCTAAAAATCGCCATAAGAGAGCAGGAATAATCCACAACGTCTCTGGGTCAAATCGACCAATTCATAGTCATGGCGATGGCTCAACACATCATTTACAATCAACCCACAGAGTCTCAGACAACACCATAATAGGAATCCTCCACTCTGAGCAGGGGAACAATGCCGACAAACAGTTGTTGGTCGCACATGGAGCTGCAAATGTCCAAATTGGTCAAAGACAATGTCAATCCGCTACAATTGATCTGGATATTGATCCCAAAACCTCAAACAACAACCACACTGAACAATTCGTTACAACATGGCGGAACACAATATACGCAGAAACGAATATGCCATATGTTCGACGAAATGCCAAGGTCAGTTTTGATGTCAATTTAATGAACAGATGAATGGTTGAGCTTCATAAAGTCATGTTGAGATTAGTCATCATGAAAAATCACAAAAACTCTCAACAAAAGGGAGTGATGCAAAGATATCACCTATAGCAGCAACATTGTTACAGGGACATATTTCTACTATGCGTTATGAGCTTCGAGATGAGCTCAATCCATGTGAGATACATGTCACCAACGGTAACAAGGTCATTAACAAGCCACTAAGCGGCCCTACTCCATTGCCTTCAGGATGTCATAAGTACAGGCAAGATACAAAACAAGTAGGGTCACAAACTGCCAATTGTGGAGAATACACTAGTGAACCATCCCAACACCATCTCAAAAATATCCCTCCCAACCAAAATCCAACTACTACTGAAAGCCTACCTCCACTGCAATATATTAGCCAACAACCTCCCTCAAAACCTACATACAAGGTCCCAAAGATTTTTGCTAATTATGATAAACTAATTCACCCACAGACTAGTAAAAAATCTTCAACTTCAGACCAACAGTTCCAGATTCAACCAGCCAAAATAGATGCCTAACCCAATCCTAAAGATAACAATATAAAGCCAAATAAGCCAGCAAACTACCATGCACCACCACCTCCAACTATCACCCAATCCTTAGCTACAAAATTGAGAGCCAGGCAGGCTACGTAAATAGCTCCAATAGAGTTCACACCACCAAGAATAACCACAAAACAGGGTCAAGCAGCTATAATCTTCACTAAAAATGATTATATGATCACTTTAGCCAACATATGTCAATACACAATCATTGGTAAATTCGTCAACACTATGCCTAGAATGGAACAGATAAGGAGAAGCTTCACATATCAAACTGAGCTCAAAGGAGGAGTTAAGGTAGCACACTTCAATGCCAGAACACTGTAAATTGACCTAGACAATGAGTACGACCACACATCTGTCTGGACCAAAAACTTCATGTACATCCAGGGTCAAAGAATGGAATTACAGGCATGGACTCCAACCTTCAAGCCTAATGAGGATACTCCAATTTTACTAGTTTGGATAGTCATCCCTGAACTTCTATGGCATTGCTACTAAAGAGAGGTATTGTCAATGTTGTTATCACCAGTTAGTAAGGTCCTTCACCTAGACCTTGCCTCAATGCAAAAAACCAGGGGAAGGGTAGCCAAAGTAAGGATGCAAGTGGACTTAACACAAACAAAACATCACCATGTGTGGCTTGGATTTGATGAGAATTAGGATGTCAATGGGGATGGCCAGTGGTTGGAAGTGGTGTATGAAGATCTTCCACCTTACTGCTTTCATTGCAGACACTTGGGACATGAAGACTACTACTGCTCTAACAGGAAAAGAGAGGAGGAAGAAAAGAGTAAAGCTGCTGCAGATTCATTAAACAAAAGTGATAGCCAAAATACAATCAGGAATACAAATACAAATGGACCACAGAAACAACAAGATCTGTTCTAGTTTTTGTCGAACGATCATGAGTTACTGAGTGGTTTGCTCGGGCCAGTACGACACTGGGTGCCAGCCACACCTCCTCAGGTTTGGGCGTGACAAAGTGGTATTAAAGCAGGTCGTGTCCTAGGAATCTACAAGTTCGTGTCTAGTAGAGTTTCACTTATGCGTGTGATGTGCTCCACACTTATAATTGAGATGCTACAGGGCATTTAGGAAATGGTACCCTTATTTCATTTCCAGATCATGCCATAGAGCTGAGTCATAAGAAGTCCGTATGAAGCTCCCGCTGGATTGTGTACACACTAGAGGTGCAAGTATTATAGTAAAGCTTTAAGGTATGGATGTGAATTCCACCTATGTGGAAAGGAGGTTATGAAAGCGAAAAATGATACGATGTGAGATTTAAAGGTACGTAAGGTAAATGTGAAGAAGGTACGAGATAATCAAGTGCAGAACGTTGTGAATAGTCCAAACTTTTGATAGAGGGTTAGAAGCACCGTGATTCAGTATCTAGAAATGATAGTGGTGTCGTCAGTAGCATATTTTCCACCCTATGGTTTCCAAGAACCAAGAGGTCTAGTTAATAGAGTAAAGTAGAGTTATAGATGACGTGATGTTTCGCTTGAGGTTCCAGAATAACATAAGAAAATCTATGGTGCTAGCAAGTTAAAGGAATGTTGCGAATAGTATAAATAGATATGTGTTGGTCGCAAGCTAACGTATGTGAGAGAGACAAGGTTTTAAGTAGATAAGAGTAAGGATAAGAAAAGGTGAGCGAGAATTTGACGAGAATAGGTAAGGCCTCGGGATTAAGCCCATCAAAATAAGAGAGTTGATGGTTTCCGTAAGTTATAGAAAGCTCAGTATAGCCCGAATGAATTGAGGATTTTAAGACTAGGAGAATTTAGAAGAGATGGAGTGCTGCCCTGGTAGTAGAATAAGAGTGTAGTTGTGATCAATGATAGGAGGATGACGTTTAGGCCTTTAATTGCATAATGATTCGAGGAGAAGTGATTTTATTAATTGTATGGGATTAGAATACACCCTTTAAGATGAATCACATTAAGATGCTATGAAATATGGTTATTGAAGTATAGTAGCGTCCCTATGAAGGTCAAGCAAATAACTTCAGATGTTCCCTAATGAGATGTGAGCCCTGGTGACGGTGTATTACGTAAGAGGTTTCAAGTTATCGATGGTAGATTATAGATCGATATTAAGGTGAATCAATAATAAATGAATAAAAGTTCCAAAGTATGAGATGAGATTAGGCTGTCATTCTTAAGATGAACACTAATAAGGAAGTATTAAAGGACTTAGATTTATACATATAGGATAAGCAGCGAGAGAGTAACTTGGAGTTAGGTAGCAGACCTCGGTAATAATAAAACAAATTAAGTATTATGGTACAATATGACCAACCTAGATGCATTAAAGCCATAAGGATAGACAACCGAGGCTATGAAACAAAATATAGCAATAGTTGTATGTTCCACAAAGTACCAAGTTAGTTAATAAAGAACCAACCGACCAGGATCAAGATCTTGAAACGAAAACGTGGATTATGGGTTTATTTCAAGAAACATCGTATCTTAAGGACTCGAAATCTGATGGATCAAAAATGAGGTGAATGTTAACGATCATAACTATAAGAAATACTATTTATTCACTCAAAACAAGTAAATATTGATGTTGTACCTATTTGATGAAAGTTCGGATTCTAGGATATTAAACGAGCAAATTTAGATCAAGAAATGTGTTCTTGAATGATCTTTCAAGAACTACAATGTTCCTAAAGTCACCACTTGGAATCAACTAACATGATAAAGAAATACCACCCGCAATTGAAAACAAGATAAAGACTATCACCACCTTGCTTGGAACCAAAAACAAGGATAAAAAAACAAAATAGAGAAAAATACTTTATTGCAAATAAGGGCAAAGCTCTGAAAAGGGGATTATTATTCTATAAAGCATGATAACCCTTTATATTTTCCCTAGGATATCTTCTTTTATGACTGTAATAATATTCTAATAAGGAAATAAAATAGCTAAAGACAAGAAAAGTAAGATCCCCATTCTTCAAGGAAAAGAAACTAGAATCCTAGTAAAAGGAAAAATCCTTATTCTAAAAGGAATAAGATAAATCCTATTTTAAGAAGGGAGGGTCTTCGCTTTTTTAAATCAATCTTGGACTTTTTGAACTTGAAAACACGTCCACACATCTATTCTTGGGCATATAGGAACTTGTTTTTGGCAAGTTAAATAACAAAAGGCTAATATAGCTTCTTGATTTGCATCATTCTCCTGGTTGAAAAGGACTCGTCCTCGAGTCTATAGACTCTATAAACGGTGAAAGGTCAACAACATTAGATATTCGTGATACCCCATAATCGTTCGGAAGATCCCTAAACTTTGATTGAGTAACAATTTTTGCCCATCAGTTTGAGGATGATTAAATTAGCTATAAACTTTGTACCAAGCTTAGTCCATAATGTACGCTAAAAATGACTGAGAAACTTAGTGTCGTAATCAGAAGCAATGCTTCTTGGAATGCCGTGTAACTTGACAATATTGTTAAAGAAGAAAATAGCCACATGAGTTGCATTACTTGTCTTGTTACATGGCATAAAGTGTGCCATCTCAGAGAATCTATTAACAACTACAAAGATAGCATCCTTACCTCCTTGAGTCCTTAGCGTTCCAAGCATAATGTCCATGCTAATATGTTCCCACGGTGTTGTAGGAATTGGCAAAGGCTCATATAATCCCTTATTGCTCCCATGCATTTTTGCTTTTCTACATGTTTCACAACGCTCAATCAGCCTCAACACATCTTTGTTCAATTTAGGCCAGTAGAAGTTTTCTTGAATCATCTTCATTGTTTTAGAATGGCCAAAATGACCAGCTAATCCACCCTCATGTGCTTCCCTCACAATGGACTCCCTTAAAGAGCTTTGTGGTATGCAAAGCTGCGTTCCATAGTAAAGAAACCCTTCTCTAATCACAAACATTATTTGTGGACCCTCCAAGCATCTCTTCCAAATATTTATAAAGTCTAGATCTTCTTCATAAAGCTCCTTGATGTGGTCAAATCCAAATACATTGGTTTGCATTGTAAGAAGTAAACACGGTCTTCTACTAAGAGCATCAGCCACTTGATTGAGACTTCTAGTTTTGTGCTTGATTACAAACTGAAAATTCTGAAGGAACTCTACCCATTTTGCATGCCTTGTGTTGAGGTTTTGTTGGTGACTAAGATATTTTTGTGTCTCATGATCAGAATATAGCATAAAGTCTATTGGTAATAAATAATGACTCCAATGTTATAACACGTGAACAATAGCACAGAACTCTTTTTCATAGGTGGAGTACTTCAATTTAGATCCACTTAGCTTCTCGTTAAAATAAACCACAGGTTTACCCTCCTGGCTAAGAACTCCTCCAACACCAACACCTAAAGCATCACATTCAACTTCAAATAAAACATCAATGTTGGGAAACTGAAGGATATGATCTTGTGTCATCTTCTTCTTTATCAATTAAAAATTCTTCTAAGCTTCCTCATTCCACTTGAAGATTCCTCATTTCAAACACTCAGTTATAGGGGTAACCAAAGTACTGAAACTTTTGATAAATCATCAATAGAAAGAAACCATTCCATGAAAGATCCTTATATCCGAAATTGACCTAGGAGTTGGCCAAATTATGATTGCCTCAATCTTGCTTGGGTAATCTTGAATACCAACACTAGTTATTATGTAACCAATAAATCAAACATTGTTAGTATGAAATATGCACTTCTTGAGTTGTGCATATAGCTTCTCTCTCCTTAAATTTTCAAGAACCTACTCCAAGTTCTTCCCATGTTCAACATCTTATTTGCTATAAATTAGGATATCGTCAAAGTACACAACAACAAAGTTCCCAATGAATGGTCTAAACACATAAGCCATAAACCTCATGAATGTTCTAGGAGTGTTAGACAAACCAAAAGGCATTACCAACCAATCATACAAGCCTTGGCTAGTCTTGAAGGCAGTTTTCCATTCATCACCTTCTCTCATACGAATCTGGTGATATCACACTTCAAATCAATCTTTAAAAAGATCTTAGAACTATGTAATTGGTCAAATAGATCACCTAACCTTGGGATTAGGAAATGATATTTAATAGTGATCTTGTTGATTGCTTGACTATCAACACACATCTTCAAAGTGCCATTTTTCTTAGGAACAAGCAAAGCAGATAAGGCACTGGGACTAAGGCTCTCCCTTATTAAACCCCTCTCTAATATCTCTTCGACTTGCCTTTGGAGTTCAGCTTGTTGTGTACGATTCATCCTACAAGCTGCTTTGTTTGGCAATGATGCTCCCGTTATACGGTAAATTGGATGTTGAATATTGCGCATGGGTAGAAGTTCTAACGAAACTAGGTTCCATCACGACTAGGTGGGATCTAGGGTCGTGACAAGTTAGTATCAGAGCTCTAGATTCGTAGGTCTACTTGTCATGAGCAAGCATCTAGTAGAGTCTTGCGGATCGATACGATGACGTCCATACTTATCTTTGAGAGGCTACAAGGCATATAGGACAACTTCTCTTTCTTTTTCATCATTATCGTACGAATTTGTTTCAGCTTGAAGTCTAGATCTTTACTTTCTTTCTGTTCGATTCATATGTTATATAGAGTAATAGGTATTAGTTGTGCACCAACGTCTTGTGATGTCGTGGATGAGGTGCAAGATATGTTTCTATGTTGTGAAGGTAGGGCAGTGTGGAGAACATGAGGCTAGGTTTAGACATAGCTTTGGCTCAAAAAATTCAATTGTATGAGTGTGTACCTTTGGACTCTTACATCCGGTAGTGTCCCTAAACATGGGGCTGATGGCTCAGTGAGTGGAAATATAGCTAGACTGAGAACTACACTTACATGGTTTGGATGTGACGATAAGGATTTTCTTTGGATGCAAAGGGCTATGGATTCTTGATTATCGTCTCGGTGTGTTGTATAGTCTTAAGAGGTGGATGTGTTGGTAGATCTTTCAATTGTTCATTTGAGGAATGAAATGGATTCTAATATCTTGATGACGAGTGTAGACTTGGGAAGATTAATTGATTGCCTAATGGTTTTGACCATGGTTAAATCATAAAAAGTTGTCAATTTGAGGCTAAGTAGGTGAATTAATTCCTACATGAGAATTTGGGGTTGTACGGTTCTTATGAGGCTCCTATATAGAGTTTTTCTTTTTTCTGGTGTAATGTATGTATTACACTATGAGTTCAGATCGCTTGAGGAAGTTGGCAGGACTATCACAAGGATTATGCATTTGGGCTGGTGTTTTGAAATAGTATCACTGGTGATATTTAAGCTTATGAGAAATTCAGCTGAGTAACATGCGAGACTATGAAAGTTAATAAGGATGATGTGATTCTTCGAGTTAACAAAGAACCAACCGACCAGGATCAAGGTCTTGAAACGAAAAATGTAGTTTAAGGGCTGATTTCAAGAAACAATATATCTCAAGTTTAAGGACTCAAAATCAGATGATTCAAAAATATTGTAAAAGATAACGATCAGAACTATAAGAAAGACTATTTATTTGCTCAAAAAATGTAAATATTGATGTTGTACCGGTTCAATGAAAGTTCTGATTCTAGGATATTAAACGAATGAATGTATATCAAGAAATGTTTCCTTGAATGATAAATAACTAATAAGTTCCTAAAGTCACCACTTGGAATAAATTAACGTGATAAATAAACACTACCCACAATTGAAAAAAAGATAAAGACTATTACCACCTTGATTGGAACCAAAAACAAGGATAAAGAAGAAAAACTAGAGAAAAATACTCTATTGCAAATTAGGGCAATGCTTTAAAACGTGAATTATTGTTCTATAAGGCATGAGAACCCTTTATATAGACCTGGGATTTCTTCTTTGATGAGTGTAATCCTATTCTAACAAGGAAATAAAATAGCTAAAGACAAGAAAAGCAAAATTCCCATTCTACGAGGAAAAGAAACTGCAATCCTACTAAAAGGAAAACTTCTTATTCTAAAAGGAATAAAATAAATTATATTATAATAAGGAAAGGGTCTTGGCTTCTTGAAATCAAACTTGGGCTTTTTGAACATGAAAAAACGTCCACACACCTATTCTTGGGCATATAGGAACTAATTCTTTGCGAGCTAAAGAATAAAAGGCTAATATAGCTTCTTGATTTGCATCAACGGAGGAGTATTGTGGGTTATCATATGATGTGTTTGTGACTTCAAGCCAAGTTTGGGAGTCTACCACAGACAATCAGATCATATGGGCATACGTTACTGTAGTTCCTAGACTTGAATACGCTTGTGGGTTTGACACTATTTGAGAATGGTGTCAGGCAAGGAATTGATGGATGCATTGATGTAATATACGTTATCGATATATGAAGGTCGCGGAGTTATGTTTGGAAATGATTCCTTGTGCTTAATTCGTGTGTTTTGCTTATCCCTTGTGGGATTGTCACGCTCATCCTCGGGAAGCGTGACCGGCACTCAACCGAGTGAACCCGACCGAGAAAGCCTATTAGATACTTCCTACCCAATTAACCCATGATCAAGAAAAGACATGATTTCATTAATTATACAGTAGGAATCTCATTCATACAATCCTAAATCATTTCATTAGTCATTGCGCCTTTAAGTCTCAAAATACACATTTCTTATAGTTCAAGTGGAACAAGTGATCAAACACAACATAACTTGTTTAACATTCCCAACACCCATATACAACCCACATAGTGTCTACAGAGCCTCTAAAGATACAAAAGAGAGTAAAGATGGTGTCGGCAACAAGGCCCCGACTATACCTCAAAACGTGACCATAATATAAACAAAAGGTACAATACATGACCCCGGAATGAAATGGGACTCACCAAGTCCGCTGAGAAGAGGATGCAACACTATCTGTGATCAATACTGTCTGCTATGTAACCAGCTGCATCCATTTAAAGATGCAGCGCCCCCGACAAAAGGGATATTAGTACCGTCGAATAACACTAGTATATAAAGCTAAACACCAACTCAATAGAATGAATAATAATAATACAAGAGGAACAGTCAAGATTTCAATAAGGGCTTCAAATAATATTAGAACAACAAGTTAAGGATCGTATACGTTTCCAAGTAAATTTCCATATTATTAGGTTGGGTGATCTTTAGTACCGATATTCCACAATCCACAATACCTCCGTATTCTTACACGGAGTCCGATCTCGACCCGATCAGCTAGGTCGTCTCATTTGAGACATTACCACAATTTTGTTATAATTTGCAGCACAGTACTACCATGTGTGCGGCATGTCATCTGATCACGGCCCGATCGGCTAGGCAATCTCATTTGAGACATCAACCATTTTCACAATTTCATCCACAATACCACCGTATTCTTACACGGAGTCCGATCTTAGCCCGGTCGGCTAGGACATCTCATTTGAGACATTACCTTTTTTAGTCAATCATTTCACATCGTACTTCTTTCATATACTTTCAATTCATTGGCACTAGTGATTATGATTACAAAGTCATTCTTGTCACGTGGCCGTATTTCATAGTTCCAGTCCCTTTTTTTCACATTCAAATATCATTATCATTATCCACAACAATAAGGCTTCCCATTCAAGACATTAATTCACATATGAGCAATTTGGGAATTTTAGGCACATAGAGGCTTTTCATATAATTTGGCATAACAACCTTTATTTCAATCTTGATATGAAGTCTTAACATTTCTAACACATATTTCACATTTTTAACACATCCTCAAATAACAAGATAACATGATGAAGTATTTAGAATAAATATTGAACTTACATCCTTCAACACAAACACAGTAGAAATCGCCAATTCTATAATGATCAAGGGCTTACTTCCAATTACATGAACACCGTGGGATTTGATTCTAAGAAGGAGGAGATTTAGCCAACATACCTCAATTGAGCTTCTCAAACTCTAAAATGACCCGGAATTCTTAGCAACTTCAATCTATTTTAGAAATATAATAAGTTGGACCAAAATTAGGAAGATGGTCATGATTCTAGCTCATTTGAGCATATTATCAAACACTAGGTGTGCATCAATGTTTTAAGGCCCTTTTTATGGAAGATTCCACCATTCCCCAACCCATTCTCTAACATTTTTAGCTCACAATCTTCCCACATACTACAAGGATATATGCCTGCAAGGAAACCACTCACATCCCCATGAATTACCTTACTAATGGCCCATTCTAGTTACATTTTGAAATTAAGAGTTTGGGTGATAGAATCTTACCTCTTAGGAAGAAGACCTAGGTGCCTCTCTTGATAATCTTCATGATTTTAAGTGAGAGTTGAAGAGCAATGTGATGAAGATCACTTTTCCCTCTAGGACCCTCTCTCGCACTCTAAAAATATCATAAAATATGATCAAAATGGTCTATGGGATGTGTTTTAACGGAATAGGGTCGGGTTTAAAAACTCCAAAATTGAAGCTCCGGAACAGGTTCTGCGATCGCATAGTGGTTATACGGTCCGTGAAATGACCGCGAAAATGGGTGCCAGAGCTGGAAAAAAATTGATCGGGTCTGCAGTCACTATGCGGCCCACAGACCTGTTTTGCGGTCGCATAATGCGCCGCAGAACGGTTCTGCGATCGCATAGTGCACCGCAGAACTTCCCTCCGAAAAATCCTAAGGCAGGATATGTGGAATGAGTACGGCAGCAAAATAGTTATGCGGTCGTATAATGGCCGAGAAATTGGGCATCAAAAATGCCCCAGAAATCTGCCCCACTCTGCGACCAGTCTGTGGTCTGCAGAGTGGTTCTGCGGCCACAGAATGGACCACAGAAATGCGTACTTCTGCCCAACATTTTCCTGCAACTCCCAGCGCAGTTTTCAATCCATAAAGTCCAAACCGGGTTTTTACTATTATAGAATTTCTTTTATTTTAACCTCTATGCCTACTTTGGCATCACGGAAACTGGGTTTTTTTTTAGGAAGAAAAAAAAAATTACGGGGCCTTACAGGGATGGGTTCATAGCATTGTGCTTTTGTTGTTGTATCTGTTAACTTGTTGTGGACAATTTTCGTATTTGGTTCTCTCCCCATTATTGGTCATATTCGAGTTGTTGTTTGGTGCACAAATTGCATTATATGTAGTTCTATGTGGCATTTGGTGTGGCCTATCAGTCCAGCAACTTGTTGTGAGTGAAACAAGGTTATTGGATCTGGAATTAGTGCAATAAGATTTGGATTATGTATGTTTGGAAGAAGAATGTCATTAGTAAGCTCAGAATTTGGCAATAGTTCTTGTCGGGTGAGGGACGACTTATTGATTTGAAGGGTGGATATGAGTTTCTACATGTTTATTTCATCACTAGCAGTGTTGCGGAGGTTTGGAACAAGGTTTCATGTGATATGAGGTATATTACTGGGGTTTGGTTGTGAGCACCTATTATGGCCAGGGGATATTGCTATGAGTATATGAGGTATAGGGTACATTGTGTGGTTATATTTTGGGAGACATTTATGGTTTGACCCAGCTTATGGGGATTGTACAACGTATATATACAAGGATCAGATCTTAGAGGGAGTTCCAGAAGTTGGAATTGAGTTCTAATGATTGTAAGCTAAGGTTTGAAGGAACAATCTCCAGTCAAGATTTCGTTATGGGCTTATATGGATTGAGGTGATGTGAGATCACCCATGAATATGTGTATGATGAGATTATACAGCGATTTGGAAGCTTTGTAATGACTCATGGCACGTTCGAGGACGAACGTAAGTTTAAGTGGGGGAGAATGTAACGATCTGACTGTCGTTTTGACCTTTAAAATTTCTTTTGGTTGCTTGAGACCTTGAGTAGATTCATATGATTCATTATGACTAGAAAATATGGTTGGTTTTGATTTTTGAGTGGTTCAGGATTGATTTGGAAGAGTGATTCTAAATTTGGAAGCTTTAAGTTGGAAGAGTTGACCAACTTTTGACTTTTGAGTAAACTACCTCGGAATTGAGATTTTACGATTTCAATAGGTTCATATGGTGATTTTGGGCTTGGGCATATGTTCGTATTTAAATTTGGATGTTTCTATAAGGTTTTGGCTTAATTTGTCGAAAGTTGCCAATTTGAACGACTGGAGAGTTCATAGGTTTGACTGCAAGTTGACTTTTGTGTTATCAAAACCATATTGTTGTTTTGAGACCTTGGGTAGTTTGTTATGTTGATTGGAACTTGAGTACAAGGTTTGGTTGGGATCCAGAATGTCTAAGGGTGATTCAGATGCGTTTGGCGAAGTTAGAACGTTTGATAGTTAAGAGAATGATTTAATTTTTGATTATTGGTTTTGATGTTGTTTGTGATATTTTGAGCCTTTGCATAAGTTTTAGTACGGAGTAATCCTACCACAAAATCCATATTAATCATTTCCCACTACCATATTGGATTTTCTATATTTTATGCCAACCCACCAGGCCGTTGGCGTTCGGCCTTGACTTGCTGACAATTCGGACACCTTGCCACAAAGTCTGCCATATTTCTTTTCATGCCATTCCACCAATAGACTTCCTTGAGATCAAGATACATCTTCGTAGAACGTGGGTGCACGGAATACCTAGAAGTGTGAGCCTCGGTCATGATTCTTTCCCGGAGACCATCTACAATTGGAACACATGGCCGCCCTTGGTACCTTATTGTACCATCATCCGTGCCAAGAATAAAAGCCATTGTTTTATGTTTGTGAATCCACTCCTTCAACTGTACCAACAATTGATCATCGTATTGCCTCTCTTTGTCTTCCACAACAAGCAATGAACCCTATTTTGCACAACTACACCTCCTTCACTAGTGTCCGCAAGACGAACTCCCAAACTAGCTAAATGGTGAACCTCCCTGGCCAACGGCCTCTGACATGCCTCCAAGTGAGCCAAACTACCCATAGATTTTCGGTTAAGAGCATCCGCTACCACATTGGCTTTCCCCAGGTGATATAGGATATCGATGTCATAGTCCATGAGTAACTCAAGCCATCTTCTCTTCCTCAAATTTAGCACCTTCTATTTGAAAATATATTGAAGGCTCTTATGGTCTGTGAATACATCCACATGGACCCCACTGCCGCAAGTTCTAAGTCATGTGTTGGATAATTATTTTCATGATTCTTGAGTTTCCTAGAAGCATAAGCTATCACCTTGCCATGTTGCATTAATACACACCCAAGCCCGATCCTTGAAGCATCGCAATATACCACAAACCCTTGTGTAACCTCTGGTAGGGTCAACACTGGCGTCGTAGTCAATCTTGATTTGAACTCCTTGAAGCTCCTTTCACAAGCATCAGACCATTGGAATTTAACTGCTTTCTGAGTCAATTTAGTCAACGGAGAGGCAAGAGTAGAGAACCCCTCCAAAATCTTCATGTAATACCCTGCTAAAGCCAAGAAACTGCGAATCTCGGTTGGCTTTGTAGGTCTAGGCCAATTCTTCACTCCTGAAATCTTTTGAGGATCCACTTTAATTCCTTCTTTGCAGACAACATGACCCAAGAATGTGACATATTCGAGCCAAAATTCACACTTTGAAAATTTCGCGTACAGTTGGTGCTGATGAAGAGTCTGCAACACTGCCATGACATGATCGGCATGGTCCTCCCGACCTTGTGAATACACAAGAATATCGTCAATGAACACTATCACAAAGGAGTCGAGGAAAGGCTGAAAACCCGATTCATAAGGTCCATGAAAGCTGTCGCGGCATTAGTTAGCCCGAAAGATATTACCAGAAATTCAAAATGCTCATACAGGGTTCTGAAAGTTGTTTTCGGAATATCCTGCTCCCTGATCTTCAATTGGTGATACCCAGATCGTAAATCAATTTTGGTGAAGTATCTAGCACACTGTAACTGATCGAACAAATCATCTATTCTTGGTAACGGTTACTTATTTTTGATTGTGACTTTGTTGAGCTACCGGTAGTCAGTACACATACTAAGCGATCCATCTTTCTTCCTTACAAAGAGAATCGGTGCGCCCCATGGTGACACACTCTATCGGATGAAACCCTTCTCTAACAAATCCTTCAATTGCTCCTTTAGTTCCTTTAATTCTGCTGGTGCCATCCTGTAGGGCGGAATGGATATAGGCTGCATGCCTGGCATCACATCAATCTCAAAATCAATCTCCCTATCTAGCGGAATCACAGGGAGCTCATCAGGAAAGACCTCTGGAAATTCATTCATAACTGGCACAGACTCGAGTGTAGGCGCCTCAGCATTGGTGTCTGTGACCCGGATCAAATGATAGATACACCCCTTGTTAATCATCTTTGTGGCCTTAAGGTAAGAAATAAACCTACCCTTCGGCACCACATTATCCCCCTTCCAATCAACAACCAGCTCATTTGGAAATTCAAACCTCACAGTTCTAGTTTGGCAGTCGAGCTTAGCAAAACATGAATAAAGCCAATCCATCCCCAAAATTACGTCAAAATCGACCATCCCCAATTCAATGAGATCGGCCACGGTGTCCTGACCATGTACCTTGACAATACAACTCCTATAAACCCGTGCGGCCATAATAGACTCGCCAACTGGAGTAGATACAGAGAACGACTCATGAAATCGTTCCGGTTCTATCTCAAATTCCATAGTAACATAAGGGGTAACATAGGACAAGGTGGAGCCGGGATCAATAAGGGCATATACATCATGAGATTGGACAGTCAATATACCTGTGACAATATCTGGAGAAGCCTCTGCACTCTGGCGACCACTCATAGCATAGAAACGGCTGGGTCCTCCTGAACTCTGTGCGCCACCCCTAGCTGCACCATGCCCTGCTAGTGCTAGAGTGACTCGAGCTAAAGGGGGTGCTGAAGATGTAGCAGCTGCAAAACTGGATGGATGTGTTGTGCCCCTGCCCGCATCCTGGCAGGATAATCGACACTCCCTCTGAATATGACCCCTCATTCTGCACCCATAACATATAGGTAGGTCCATATAGCAGATTCCCAAGTGCATATTCCCACACCTGGGGCATGGGGGCCTCTGCTGCTGCTGGAATCTCCACCCTGATCGGCCATGCTGGTGGGGTCCCCTGCTGCCCTGATTGGTCCTAAAATGACTCCCCTGCTGCTAACTGGGCCCTGCTGGCGGTGCATTGGCTGAAGTCTGAGCAAAAGACTAGGATGGCCCTGATGACCCTCCCCTAAAAGCTGATTTTCCCCCACCAAATGACTCCCCAAAGTTGCCCGCGAACTGGGCCTTGCTGGTACCCTCTCGCTCCATTGTGTTCTTCAATTTACTGTCCTCTATAGCTTGAGCAAATGCTACCATCTTCCTATAGTTCATATCTGAATTCAAAGCAGCTATAGTGGCTAAATTCATAACTAAGGGGCTAAGGCCCTGCATAAACCGCCGCACTCTAGACTCCATAGTGGGCAACATGAGAATGGCATATTTAGACAGACGCGCGAAATAAATATGATACTCCCACACACTCTTACTACCTTGCTTAAGGATCTCAAACTCTGTGGCATGGGCTGCACTAGTCCCGGCCGGTAAGAAATGGTCCATGAAAGCGTGAGCAAACTCACTCCACCTCGCTGGAGGGCTCCCCTCTTCCCGAGAGTCCTCCCACAGCTCAAACCAAGAATAGGCCACCCCTTTCAGTTGGTAGGTGGCCAAATCCACTCCCTACGTCTCAGTAGTGCATATAACACGGAGAGTCTTATGCATCACATCAATGAAGTCCTGTGGGTCCTCCTCAGGATTAGCACCCGTGAACACCGAAGGATCCAACTGAAGAAACCTGTTCACCCTGGAACCACTAGAATCCCCTTGCTGGCTTGAAGAAGTGGGTGCAACATTTGATCTCTGGGCTTGAGAAGCCACTATCTGTGTTAGCATCTGGATAGCTCCCCTAAGATCAACATCAGAAACATCAGAATCGAAAGCTGGGGCTGGTGATGGAATCGGAATATCAGTTGGAGGAATCGCTGCACCCTCGGTAGGTGTAGGAACTTGTGTGGCATGGTCAGGTGTAGTGGAATCAGGTAGTGTAGCAGTTGGGGGAATATCATCACCCCTCGGGTATTCACTCGCATCATCAAATAAAGGGCCAATTGCCACTCCCGAGGCGGCATTGGCTCCTTGGCTAGTTTTTGCTCTCTTCTTAGGTGCCATGTACTGTACTGAAAGTTAAAGCAATGCACATGTTAGAGGAGGAACAGTTTCACAATCCGTTTCATCGCACGATCTAGAATATCAAAGAAGGGTGTTATTCCTAAATGTCCAAGTAGCCTCCAACTTATAGATGTGGTCGATAACACACCGATAAGAAGGGCTCTACTAGACACGGTTCCGAGATATCCTAGGACACTTTAAAACCTTAGGTTCTGATACCAAGTTTGTCACGCCCCAAACACGGGGAGCGCGACCGGCGCTCAATTGAGTGAACCCGGTCGAGCAAGCCTGTTAGACACTTTCTACCCAAATCACCCATGATTAAGAGGAGGCATGATTTCATTAATTAGACAGTAGGAATATCATATACATACAATAAAAGAACCTTTCTATTAGCTTCTTGACCTTTAATATCTCAAAATACACAACCCTTTATAGTCTAAAGTGGAACGATAAATCAAAAACACAACATAATCTGTTTGACTTTTCTAGCACCCATGTACAAACAAAAGAGAGTTATGATGGTGACGGCAATAAGGCCCCGACTAGACCTCAAAACATAATAACAAAATGTACAAAAGATACATGACCCCGGAATAAGGTGGGGCGCACCAAGTATTCTAAGAGGAAGGTGGACTGCTATCACTGATCAACACTGCCTGCTATGGAATCACCTGCATCTATTTAAAGATGCAGCGCCCCGGCAAAAGGGACGTTAGTACTGTCGAATAGTACTATTATGTAAAGCTAAACACAATCTCAATAGAATGAATAATAATACAAGGGGAAACCAGTCATGAGTTCAATAAGAGCTTCAAACAATACTAAAACGTCAAATAAGGATCACATAAGTTTTCAAGTCAATTTCCATGTTATTAGGTTGGGTGATATTTAGGGCCGATATTCCACAATTTCACAATACCACCGTATTCTTACACGGAGTCCGATCACGACCCGATCGGCTAGGTTGTCTCACTTGAGACATCAACCATAACCACAATTTCAATTATCTTTTTTCAGCACAGTGTGCGGCATGGCATCCGATTACGGCCCGATCGGCTAGGCCATCTCACCCAAGTCGTTACCTTTTTCAGTCAATCAATTCACATCGTACTTCTTTCATATCCTTTCAATTCATTGGCACTAGTGATCATGATTACAATGTCATTAAACACATTCAACACATTAAATTCACATATGAACAATTTGAAAATCTTAGGCAAATAGAGGCTTTTCATATAATTTGGCATAACAGCCTTTATTTCGAACTTGACATGAAGTCTTAACATTTCTAACCCATATTCCACATTTTGAACACATCTTCGAATGGAATGATGACATGATGAAAACATTTAGAATAAATATTGAACATACATCCTTCAACACAACCAAATTAGGAATAGCTAATTCAATAATGATCAAGAACATACACCAATTACATGGACATCGTGAGATTCGATTCTAAGAAGAAGGGGGTTTATCCTTAAACTTTACCACATTCCTAAATTCTTCCTACTGTGTACATGATCTTCCTACTGTCTAATTAATGAAACTATGTCTTCTCTTGATCATGGGTGAGTTGGGTAGAAAGTATCTAATAGTCTTGCTTGACCGGGCTCGGTTGAGCGCCGGTCGTGCTTCCCATGTTTGGGGCATGATAAACGTGGTATCATAGCCTAAGGTTTTAAGGTGTCCTAGGATTTCTCGGAGCTGTGTCTAGTAGAGTCCTCCTTATCGGTGTGTTGTCGACCACTTCTATAAGTTGGAGGCTACTTGGACATTTTTGAATAATACCCTTCTTTGATATTCTGGACCGTGTGATGAAACTGATTGTGAAACGGTTCCTCATCTAGCTCGTGCATTCCTTTAAATTTTAGTACATGGCACTTAAGAATAGAGCAAGAATTGGCCAAGGAGTCAATGTCGCCTCAGGAGTGGCAGTTGACCCTTTATTTGATGATGCGGGTGAATACCCGAGGGGCGAGGATAATCCCCCAACGGCTACACTGCCTGATTCCACTACTCCTAACAAGGCCACACCAGTTCCTGCACCTACTGAGGGTGCAATGGTTCCTCCAACTGTTATTCCGGTTCCACCTCCAGCCCCAGCTTCCATATCTGGTATTTCTGACGGGGATCTTAAGGGAGCCATCCAGATGCTGACACAGATAGTTGCTTCTCAGGCCCAGAGATCACATGGAGTTCACGCGCCTATCAAAATATTTTATTCACATATTGTCGACTATGAAGGCTAGAGTGCGCCATTTCGTGCAGGGCCTTAGCCCCTTGGTTATCAATGAGGCTACTACAGCTGCCTTGGATACTGATATGAACTATGGGAAGATGGTAGCATTTGATCAAGCTACAGAGAACCGTATGTTTAAGAACATAATGGAGCGAGAGGGTAGCAATAAGGCCCGATCCGCGGGGAACTTTGGGGAGTCATTTGGTGGTGGAAGATCAGCTTTTAGGGGAGGTTTATCAGGGTCATCCTAGTCTTTTGCTCAGTCATCCACCACTGCACCACCAGTAGGGCCCAGTCAGCAGCAGGGGAGTCATTTCAGGCCCAATCTGGGCAGTAGGGCACCCCACCAGCAGGGCCGATTAGGAGGGAGATTCCAGCAGCATCGGAGGCCCCCATTGATGTTTGGCTATAATTCCATATTTTTATTGCATTACTTACCTTACATTTAGGTGTTTTAATGCTAAACTATACTATATTTGTGCTTAACTGAGTTTATTTTATGTGTAGGTACTTTGGAGATAAAATTTGGGAGCAAAATAATATTGCAAAATGTATTTTATACATTACAATGATTAGAACATGAGTATGAAATTAAGACATAATGATAGGATGGAAGAAAACGGTGAAATAAACCAAGGGAGGTGAAGACATTACCTTGGAAAAGGATGGGCACATGGAAGGGAAGGTCTTTATGGCACAAAGCAATTGGAATGACTATTGTTGGAGGCAAAGAATGGACATTGTAACAATAAGAGTTGAAGTAGCGAAACATTTAATCCAAGCAACGTAGGCAATTTTCCTAGCGTGAAAGCTCACGCCGCATGGTCCAACGCGAGAAATTCAGGCGTTTCACGCTACGAGGCCCGAGTTTAGTTTTCAAGCCTATTTTGTCTCCTATTTGGTTTTGAACTTAGTTATATCATCTAGGTCTTTACCCTACACAAATAAATAGTCATTAAACACCATTTTAAGGGGGATCAGACGTTTTTTAGAGGAGATCGGATTTTAGACCTGGGGAGAGCACATAGCCGCCATGGAGGTCGGAATTTATCAGATTCCATCTTTCTTCCATCAAACTTAGTAATCCTTACTTTTTCTTGATGATTTGTTGTTTTGCTACCATGTCTATGTGGAGCTAAACTTCACGTTCTAGGGTTGTGGTTGGCATGAATATTGAAGTTTATTAATTATATTACCGTTAATTTGAGTTATCATCTTTGGTTGTTTCTCTAATTCTGTGCATAATTGCTTAATTATTTGGACATCAGTTATGTTCTATTTACTATCAATTATTTGGACATCAGTTGAGTTCTATTTACTATCTATGCTATTCTTGGTAAAGTCGTGTTTAGATTAGAGTAGAATTAGAGAAAGCTTGTTTCTAAACCCGTGGCCCTGGAAAAGATTTCACGGTTATGATAGGAATACCGTAGGAATATAGGGTTGATATATTATGGATAGACGGATAGTATTGTGGGAACATGCTATTTATTTGAACAATACGGTCAACTAGAAATCGTAGATAATTTGGATTAACAGGTGTAATTACAAACTCAATAGGATTGATAAACCCACCACAACACTGGAATCTATATCTCCCTTGGTTACGTGTTTAATTTTCGCAATAGTAGATTAATAGAAAAACGTCACTCTTAAATATCTTGGACGATTAATTGATTTTAGCTTTCTTAGTTGACAATTGATCTAAGTCTTTGTGGGTTCGACATCTAACTTTCGAGTCACTTTATTACTTGAGGACCATGTATACTTGCGTGTACTTGGGGAACCAGCAAGTTTTTGGCACCGTTGTCGGGGACTTAGTTATTGATTGTTTATATAAGTTTAGCTATTAATTGATTTTTGTTCAAATTTTTAATTTTCTTATTTAGTTAGTATTTTTTTTCTTTTACTTACTTTCACATGGCATCTTGGAATGTAAATTGTTCGAATGATGGTTATTCTCATTTTGATGATCATTATCCATATTGTGGAGGACCCCACTGGTGGAAAAATTGTCAGAATATCCTCGGGAGCGAGTTGTGCGCACAATCTCAATCCTTTGAGTGGAATATTTGTATTATGTGTGGTGGTCAAGGTGGTTATTGGGATGGCTGTCCTAATTCTTTTTATCCTTCTTCAAGCCCTAATTATGATGTTTCTGATAATTTTTGTGAGTTTGATAGGAACAAAGTGGAGAATGTGGAATATGATGCTCATATAATGGATATGATGAGGAAAAATAATGGAGCAAACTCAATTTTTAAGGGAGCAAACTCATGAACGTCGAAAAGAGATGGAAAATCTCAAGGCAATAAATAAGAGAATAAAGGCCAAAATAGAAAAATGGGTTGAAACATCCGATGATCAACAAGCTGTAGCCTTAGTTGATAGTCAGGAAGAGCTTCAAATTAAAGAAGAGAGTGAGTTCCAACAAGAGAAAATTTTCAAAGAAGAGGAGATTTTGAGCCAAACTTTGTTAATGGAACAAGCTGAACGATTAGAAATATATGAAGCTCGACGTGAGAAACTTACAAATGGGATAAGAGACTTAATAGAAGGGAGAGTTGAATTGGGACAAGAGCTCGAAAAATTTGGTACTTCTATTCACAACTTGGGAGCTCAATTGATTGCAAAGGTTTATGCGTCTAACGTCCAACAAAATAGTTCTGAGCTGTGTGAAACTGGAAAGGAGCTTATACGCTAAATTGAGGAGCTAAGAGCGGAGAGTCAATCATTCGACCATACTTTTATTAATGATGTCCGTGTTGAGGAAAGCACTCTAGAGTCATGTGATGAAGTAGATAATATTATATATGAAGACTCTAGTCTATGTACATATGAGAATGTAAAGAATGATGCAATTCTATATTTGGGGCGTACTGGTCCTCATTCCATGTATTTTTCAACGTTGTGTTTGGATGATGACATGGAAATCGAGTTATCTGAGCCTTTGGAGGAGTCAATGGACGAGGAACGGGGTGCCTATATTCTTGAATTTATTGTACTAAAAAGCAAAAATTACATTCCTCATCCAAAGGTCAAGAGGTGTCGAGCGAAAATTTTATTGCTTGGCCTGGTTGTTTTTGTAGCCCCGCCGAAGGAGCATAGCCATAGACTGGATACCCTATTGAGTGCTCAATTCATAAGTTCGAGGTGGAGGAAAGAGTAGTTCAAGTCGTGCCGCGACATTAAATTAGGTGCTTGTTGAGAGGCATCCCATCTTTACTTCTTTCTTTTATTTTTATTTTTATCTTATTATTTTTGTAGTGTTTTTCTTGTTTTGTAGGACTATGAGCATAGGAGGCAAAGCCATTGGAAGTGTGAAAAAGGACTATGCATGGGGAAAGTCTGAGTACCCATGGGAAAAATATAGGATTTTTCCCGACGATGGATCTACTAGACAGTTTTCTTGAGGGATTTAAGTCTAAAGAAAAAGGACAAAAAGATTTTCTTTGTAGGTAGTGTAGTAATTCCCCCTTGGTTTTTCTTTGTGTCGCGGTTCTTTTCCAAGGGTTTTGTTTGAACCGGGTGTAGTTAGTTTTATTTTTTAGGAGTAGGAGCCATTGTGCTATGAATTGAATTGAAGCAATATCTCAAGACTTTGTGATGCCTTGAGAATAGTGAGTACTTTGGTTGCGACGCTTAGGCTCAGTTTTTGACTATTGCATAAGTACCTTAAATTCTATAAGCTTAACTTTGCTTAACTGCTTTGACTAGACTGTCTTGATGAATGCAATCCTGAGTGAGTTATGTGCCATGTGTGTGTGAGGTTTGTGTGTTATTCTATGCATTGCATTTGATGTCTAGAACTTGCACACTGTGTTTGCAAAGCAAAATAGTAGTTTTGTTCAGTCTTGGAAGTGATATAGGCGTTTCTTTGTTGAGCCAGATATGTGTAGTTTATCAGCCTAATTGTTATGTAACGTAGTTAACCCCTTCGAACCTGCAATCTTGTTTCCTTGGCAACCACATTACAAGACTTACCCATTTGTTTGATTTAACCATTTTTTTTAATCCCTTTAACCTCTCATGAGCACTTGAATTATTATGAACTTTTTAAAAGTTAAATCATGGGGTGGTTGGTTTGGCTTTTGAGTGGAACTAATGAAATAAGAAAAAAGGTGCACTGTTTTGAAAAAATACGAGCCACTTGAACTGAAAAAAAGAAAAAAGAATATAGTTGTATTGCTGTGAAAAATACTCCTTAATAGTGGTGACTCTTGATGTAATTTTGCTTAAAGAAGTATGGAGTTAATATACATTGATGTGAAGGTGGAGTTATGGTTTGACATAAGTATGGGGTTTGAATGTTAAAGTACATGTATTAAAGTGCTTACGGAGGTGTAGTCACTTTTATATCCAAATATATCCTACCCAACCCGCAGCCTACATTACAACCAATTCAAGTCCTACTTGGTCCTATACTGAATGAGCTCGGTTAGTAGAGTAGTATACTACAAGCAAGCCTATGGTACATCTTTTGTGTCATATGAATGTTATTTCTAAGAGTGAGTGAATTCTTTCCATCTTGAGTTCCTAATTGTTCTTAAATTTTATTGTATGTGGAATTATCTCTTTTGTTGTGTGAGGGCACTTGGTCAATTACATTACCAAGTGCCCCCATATTGAGGGAAGCACTCTAGAGTCATGTGATGAAGTAGATCATATTATAGATGAAGACTCTAGTTTGTGTACATATGATGATATAAAGAGTGATGCAATTCTAGATTTGGGACGTACTGGTCCTCATTCCATGCATTTTTTAACATTGTATTTGGATGATGACATGAAAATCGAGTCATCTTAGCCTTTGGAGGAGCCAATGGACGAGGAACGGGGTGTCTATATTCTTGAATTTGATGTGACAAAAAGAAAAAAATACATTCCTCATCTAAAGGTCAAGAGGTGTAGAGCGAAAATTTTATTGCTTGGCCTGGTTGTCTTTGTAGCCCCACCGAAGGAGCATGGCCCCAGACTGGATGCCCTACCGAGTGCTCAATTCATAAGTTCGAGGTGGAGAAAAAAGTTGTTCAAGTCATGCCCCGACGTTAAATCAGGCGTTTGTTGGGAGTCAATCCATGTTTACTGCTTTCTTTTATTTTTATTTTTATCTTATTATTTTTGTAGTGTTTTTATTTTGTTTTGTAGTATTATGAGCATAGGAGGCAATGCCATTGGAAGTGTGCAAAGGCGAGATAGATGGTAAGATCTAAGTGTGGGGTGCCCACACAAAGGATCATGCCTGGGGGAAGTCTCAGTACCTGTGAGCCGCTGTTGCTTTGGCCTTTGGCCTTTCAGGGAGTTTCTTGTCCACCCTCATTATTGTTTTGCTTTATTTGTGCATTGGGGATACTGCACTCTTTTAAGTGTGGGGTGGGAGAATTCTCTAACTAATTCGTAGTAGCATGTCAGAAAAATGTTAACTTCTTATTTTTGTTTTCGTAGTTGTGTAGTATTTTAGTAGCTATGAAAAATCGAAAAAAGAATTAAAAAAAAGAGTAGAAATATAGGATTTTTCCCGACGATGGATCTACTAGACAGTTTTCTTGAGGGATTTAAGTCTAAAGAAAAAGGACAAAAAGATTTTCTTTGTAGGTAGTGTAGTAATTTCCCCTTGGTTTTTCTTTGAGTCGCGGTTCTTTTCCAAGAGTTTTGTTTGAACCGGGTGTAGTTAGTTTTATTTTTTAGGAGTAGGAGCCATTGTGCTATGAATTGAATTGAAGCAATATCTCATGACTTTGTGATACCTTAAGAATAGTGAGTACTTTGGTTGCGACGCTTAGGCTCAGTTTTTCACTCTTGCATAAGTACCTTAAATTCTATAAGCTTAACTTTGCTTAACTGCTTTGACTAGAGTGTCTTGATGAATGCAATCCTTAGTGAGTTATGTGCCATGTGTGCGTGAGGTTTGTGTGTTATTCTGTGTATTGCATTTGATGTCTAGAACTTGCCCACTGTATTTGCAAAGCAAAATAGTAGTTTTGTTCAGTCTTAGAAGTGATATAGGCGTTTCTTTGTTGAGCCAGATATGTGTAGTTAACTCGCCTAATTGTTATGTAACGTAGTTAACCCCTTTGAGCCTGCAATCTTGTTTCCTTGGCAACCACATTACAAGCCTTACCCATTTGTTTGATTTAACCATTTTTTTATCCCTTTAACCTCTCATGAGCTCTTGAATTATTATGAACTTTTTAAAAGTTAAAGCGTGGGGTGGTTGGTTTGGCTTTTGAGTGGAACTAATGAAATAAGGAGAAAGGTGCACTGTTTTGAAAAAAATAAGAGCCACTTGAACTGGAAAAAAGAAAGCAGAATATAGTTGTATTGCTGTGAAAAATACTCCTTAATAGTGGTGACTCTTGATGTAATTTTGCTTAAAGAAGTATGGAGTTAATATACATTGATGTGAAGGTAGAGTTATGGTTTGACATAAGTGTGGGGTTTGAATGTTAAAGTACATGTATTAAAGTGCTTACGGAGGTGTAGTCACTTTTATATCCAAATGTATCCTACCCAACCCGCAGCCTACATTACAACCAATTCAAGTCCTACTTGATCCTATACTGAATGAGCTCGGTTAGTAGAGTAGTACACTACAGGCAAGCCTATGGTACATCTTTTGTGTCATATGAATGTTATTTCTAAGAGTGAGTGAATTCTTTCCATCTTGAGTTCCTAATTGTTCTTAAATTTTATTGTGTGTGGAACTATCTCTTTTGTTGTGTGAGGGCACTTGGTAAATTACATTACCAAGTGCCCCCGTATTGAGGGAAGCACTCTAGAGTCATGTGATGAAGTAGATCATATTATAGATGAAGACTCTAGTCTGTGTACATATGAGGATGTAAAGAGTGATGCAATTCTAGATTTGGGACGTACTGGTCCTCATTCCATGCATTTTTTAACATTGTGTTTGGATGATGACATGAAAATCGAGTCATCTTAGCCTTTGGAGGAGCCAATGGACGAGGAACATGGTGCCTATATTCTTGAATTTGTTGTGCCAAAAAGAAAAAATTACATTCCTCATCTAAAGGTGAAGAGGTGTAGAGCGAAAATTTTATTGCTTGGCCTGGTTGTCTTTGTAGCCCCACCAAAGGAGCACTGCCACAGACTGGATGCCCTACTGAGTGCTCAATTCATAAGCTCGAGGTGGAGAAAAAAGTTGTTCAAGTCGTGCCCCGACGTTAAATCAGGCGTTTGTTGGGAGTCAATCCATCTTTACTGCTTTCTTTTATTTTTATTTTTATCTTATTATTTTTGTAGTGTTTTTTTTGTTTTGTAGGATTATGAGCATAGGAGGCAATGCCATTGGAAGTGTGCAAAAGCGAGATAGATGGTAAGATCTAAGTGTGGGGTGCCCACACAAAGGACCATGCCTGGGGGAATTCTGAGTACCCGTGAGCCGCTATTGCTTTGGCCTTTGGCCTTTCAGGGATTTTCTTGTCCACCCTCATTATTGTTTTGCTTTATTTGTACATTGGGGATACTGCACTCTTTTAAGTGTGGGGTGAGAGAATTCTCTAAATAATTAGTAGTAGGATGTTAGAAAAATGTTAACTTCTTATTTTTATTTTTGTAGTCGTGTAGTATTTTAGTAGCTCTGAAAAATCGAAAAAAGAATAAAAAAAAAGTAAATAAATTGGATTTTTCCCGACGATGGATCTACTAGACAGTTTTCCTGAGGGATTTAAGTCTAAAGAAAAAATACAAAATGATTTTCTTTGTAGGTAGTATAGTAATTCCCCCTTGGTTTTTCTTTGTGCCACAATTCTTTTCCTAAGGTTATGTTTGAACCGGGTGTAGTTAGTTTTATTTTTTAGGAGTAGGAGCCATTGTGCTATGAATTGAATTGAAGCAATATCTCATGACTTTGTGATGCCTTGAGAATTGTGAGTACTTTGGTTGCGATGTTTAGGCTCAGTTTTTGACTCTTGCATAAGTACCTTAAATTGTATAAGCTTAACTTTGCTTATCCGCTTTGACTAGAGTGTCTTGATGAATCCAATCCTTAGTGAGTTATGTGCCATGTGTGTGTGAGGTTTGTGCTTTATTGTGTGCATTTCATTTGATGTCTAGAACTTGCCCAGTGTGTTTGCAAAGCAAAATAGTAGTTTTGTTCAGTTTTGGAAGTGATATAGGCGTTTCTTTGTTAAGCCAGATATGTGTAGTTAACTCGCCTAATTTTTATGTAACATAGTTAACCCCTTTGAGCCTGTAATCCTGTTTCCTGGGCAACCACATTACAAGCCTTACCCATTTGTTTGAATTAACCATTTGTTTGAAACATTATTTTCTTTGCATATTTTATCGGGCTTTACACTTAAGTACTTTGAAATTTTGCGGGGTGTTACATTCTCCCCCGCTTAGGATCATTCGTCCTCGAATGAGGGTAAAAATACGTCATTAGCATCTTATGCAACTCAATTTGTTTCATACCACATTCGAGCAGCCCCAAATTTCACTAACTCCCAAAATTTCCAAAACTTTCGCCAGACTTTCCTTGTAACTAGGCCTATCCACCTGTCAGAGAGCCCCAGAAACACATCCTAACAACATATACGTATTCCATTCCTACCCAAAATTCAAAATTGAGGGTTAGGGTGTAGAGTCTTACCTCTAGGATGAAGACCTAGTGAGTTTCCCTCCTTAATCTTCCAAAACTTGAGCAAGAATTGAAGAACAATTATTGAAGAACACCTTCTCACTTTAGGGCACTCTCTCTCACTCTAAAATATCAGATTATAGCTCAAAAGTGGCCCAAAGAATATATATAATGAAATAGGGTCTAGTTTTAAAAACGCAAAAATGGAGCTCCGGAACAATGTATGCGATCGCATAACCGATATGCGGACCGCATAGTTGGTTACAATATAGCCAAAAGAACTGTCTGTGTATGCGGTCAATATGCGGTCCGCATAACCATTATGCGGTCGCATAATGCACCGCATAACAGTTATGCGGTCGCATAGTCGACTGCATAATTGCTTCCAATTAGCCCAATTAACTGCCTTACTCTGCGGCCATTATGCGGTCCGCATAGTGATTCTACGGTCGCATAGTGGACCGCAGAAATGCACTTTTCAGCAAAAAAGTTTCCTTTACTTTTTGGTGCATAGTTCAACCCCGCTTAGGATCATTCGTCCTCGAATGAGGGTAAAAATCCGTCATTAGCATCTTATGCAACTCTATTTGTTTCATACCACATTCGAGCAACCCCAAATTTCACTAACTCCCAAAATTTCCAAAAAGTTTGCCAGAGTTTCCCTTGTAACGAGGCCTATCCACCTGCCAGAGAGCCCAGAAACACATCCTAACAACATATACGTATTCGAACGACGTAACATAATACAAAACAGCATCAAATGTGGTCTCATAAGCAATATATATCCATAAAGGAACACCCTGAATGACAATTGGCCAAGTACGTGACACCAGTCGCCTCTTGGAATGTAGGGAAAATCAGTTTAACTCTAGATGAGAATATTCTAGCACCCTTGAATATGATATGGGTTTCAAAATACATGAAGTTGCATTATGCTCTTAACAGTAACTAGCACAAGGAATCTATGCCACAAGCCTACGATGATGAAAAAGAAGTTGAACACTTGTGAGATTATTATCATTCTGACAGCTTAACCCCTTTCCGATAGTTGATCCTATATGAGAGAACTAGAGATGCGACAAACTTGTCTTTCAAATTAATATACTCATGATATGTGCCAAAATCTGGAAGCATCTAATTTCAACCTTTCACGAGGGAAACCACATAGCTAGGACATCTAAATATTTGGGATGAAATCATGTATTGGTTAGAGAAAATGAACACTTTTCTATGAGATAGACATGTTTCTGCCATAATAACTCCCAGGCTGCAATACCAGGCCACTTCATGGATGACTACAATACTAGGTACAAAGTGAGATACTTAGTGTGAGATGATTTAGGTTAACATGAAAGTCATAATGAGATGGGCAAAAAATAAGATCTTCCTGTGACGAATTTGTGATAAATCTCAAATTTCTCAGAAACTTTATGCGGACAGTGGCCCCCTTTCAATTAACAGGTGCACATATTATAGGTGTTGAGATATGCTCTCATGTTACTAGACAGTGGAAAGGTTCCATGATATTACTCACAAAGCAGTAGAGTGACTGTTCAAGCCATATGAGCCACATACACCGGAGAGAGAAAGAGTGTCTTAAGAAGGATCTCAACACTAGGCTGCCTTACATTGGATTTGATACCACATAAGTAAACTTTACAATGGTGCATGCATAAGCACAAGTTAGCAGATGTTATCCATTTGATTAAAAAGGTTCTATAAGAAATTCATCAAGTGTAGTCCCTTGTTGAGAAGTTTAGGGAAGAAAGTGGGAAGTATTTCCCTAAGATTGTGACTCAATTTTAAAAAAATCATTATAAAACGCAATTCCTCAAGAGGTCGTAAATAAGAGAATTGTGATCGAGAGGCTTCACGAATACTGCATCTCGTTAAAAGAGTAGGTACGTGCAATGTTTTGTGATTCAGCGTTTTGGTTAAGACCATATTTATGTAGGCCCCTTCAATATGGATGTACATATACAACAAGGAAAATAATGTGGTGTTCACAATAAGGTAGGAAGGAGTGACTTACTTGGTGATTTTAGATTGACATGGTAGTACCTTAATTAATGCCCCTCGACTCCACATCCATAACATACATCGGTACCATAGTGACATACCCCTGAATGATATCTCCCACACTTCACACAACGGGGATGAGGCTAAACTGATTTGCCCCATTGACATGATATTCACCCTTTTTGCATAAGTCATAAGAATCCCTATTATCATTCCTCCAGGCCTTCACAGCGGGAGTAAAAATCTCTGTACCGGGTTCCTGTGTGGGCCTCTATAATTTCCCAAGCCTACCACCCCTAACACATTCCTAAGCATACTCACCACACAACACCAAATATTCCTTCCCGCATATCGGGCAGACCGGGATAGCTGTACCCAACCTAGGGCATTTGTTCTTCTTGTGCCCCCTCTTTCTAAAACCATAACATATTTCAAGAGTTATTCAACATCTCCCCAAATGGTGCTTCTTTCAAATCAAACATTCTGGATTATTGGTGCTAACAATCCTCGTTCATTTCTAAGGTGCTCTCACTACATGATCCGGTGGCGTGATACATCGATAGGAACAATGATAGTTTCCCTATCAACTGGTTCTTTCAATCTCTCCTCGTTGTCTCGAACCCGTGGGTTACTCATATGGAAAATAAGACATGATGAGGAATTTAGCTTCCTACCTTGAGCTCTATCGCACGATCTGGAGTATCAAAGAAGGGTGAAATTCCTAAAAGCCCAAGTAGCCTCCTCATTATAGATATGGTCGACAACACACCGATAAGAAGGACACTACTAGACACGGCTCCGAGATATCCTAGGACACTTTAAAACCTTAGGCTCTGATACCGGTGCTCAACCGAGTGAACCCGGCCGCGCAAGCCTGTTAGATTTTCTTCTACCCAAACTCATCCATGAATAAAGAGGAGATGTACTCCATTAATCAAACTTTCAAAAGATTTCATTTACAACTCTCATTTCATATTCATTAGCAACTTCATTCATAATTTCCAAAATATTACAAGTTTATAGATATAATGAAAAACATGTTTTCCAAATACCAGCATTTCTATTTTAATTCCCCACATCAAACACCACCCACAACCTGTCTACGAAGCCGCTAAGTACAATAGAAGAGTAATATGAAAATGCCGGCAACAAGGCCTCGGTTATACCTCAAAACACAGTACATGAGAAATAAAAGATACATGACCCGGAAATAAAGTGTGGCTCAACAAATCAGGTGAAAAGAGTGTACTGCAATCACTGATCAATGTCGCCTACTATAGAACCACCTGCATCCATTAAAGATACAGTGCCCCCGGCAAAATTGACTTTAGTACCGTCGAATAGCACTAGTATGTATAGCTAAAAGTCCTCTTTCAAAATAAAATGCCCATATAAGAAAAGGCAACACATAGAAACAGCAAGTCACAATCAACAATATCTAAATGTCTAGTTAAAACATAATAATTTTCAAAATATGAACTTCATATACAATTTTGGTTGGGAGATCATTAGCACCGACATACCACCGTCTTTGTTAGCACGGAGTCCGATCACTCCCAATCGGCAAGGCCATCTCCCCACAAACAATGTGGTTTGACATGTGATGCGAAAGAAAGTTGTTACAAAGAGTAGTACCACCATGTGCGCAACATGGCATCCGATCTCCACCCGATCAGCTAGGTCGCCTTCCCATATATGCCGTGTGGGTTGACTTTTCCAATTCACAGTTATTAGCAGTTTCATCCCAATTAAGGGGAATAATATCACAATTTCTCCAATATTTCAATTTCATCCCAAATAAGGGGAATAATCACAATCCATCCCTACACCGGCACATGTAGTTTCAGGTGTGGGCCTTATGGCCCACCCTTCCTCGATTTTGCTAATGATGCTCCCAAAAACATATTTGATTTGATTTGCACATAGAGGTAACATAAATACAATAGTACGCATCTCAACGTCTTTCACATTATATAAATTATCATTAGCATTTCCAGTCATTCACAACGACAATATTTCCTCGGCTCATTTGGCCATTCACAAGATTCTTTATTCCTGTCATGATGGCCGTATTTCATATTCCACACTTTCACCTCTTTCAATTTCAAAGATCACCATCAAATATTAACATATAAAATATTCCGGAAATCACAACTTTATGTTCATTAGAAATGAACAATTTAAGCACAATAGATTTCTTTCCGAGAAATGGAGTAAAATAATTGGCAATTGATGCGCAAGTTAAAATCATCAACAAGTAACACACCATTTATTCTTGAAATACTTTTCCCCAAAAAGGGCAATACACAATTTTCACTCACGAATATGTAAGAACGCAAAATACATTAAAAATATTCACAAAGCATAGTATTTGTTAAAACAACCACATATGGCATGACTTGAGTACAAAAGCTTTTAGGCAATTCTATTTTCGAAATCATTTTAAAACAGTTGTGTCGAGGCTCATTTCATATTCTTTATCACATCATCTCACTTCATTGGCACCATTGGCCACAAGTATAACTTTCATTCTTGGTACGTTGGCCACACTTTATATCCCCAATTCACTTATTTAACTTCTAACCATCTTTATAGATTATCAACAATAAGACATTTCCAATCAAGACTTTAGGTACACATATGAGCAATTAAGAGTCTTAAGCATATTGTGTTTTTTCACAAAAATTATCATCATAACCTTCATTTGAAACACAACTCAAAGACATAGCATTTTAATACACATATCATTCTTGAACACATTCCTAAAAGATAACATAATGTGATAGGAACATTCGATACACGTTTTGAATATATAATTCTCGACACTTTGCTTATTCGGGACAATCGAATTTATTGGGGACAACTCGGAACATAGAATAAGTAACTTGGGACAACTATACTTGGAACTTACGTGAACATCATGGAATTCAATTCTAAGAGAGAAAGTTTAGCCAACATACCTCGCTTTGAGCGTTCCTTAAATTACTACAACGTTCCGGAAATTCTAGCAATCCCAATCTATTTTGAGACATAACAAAATTGAACCATAAATTAGGAAGATATTCATGGACTCAGCTCATTTGAGCATTTTATCATACACTAGGTGTGCAAATTTAACTACAAGGTTCTTCTGCAAGATTTCCTTCACTCCACAACCCAATCCTTACTTATTTGAGCTCAACAATCTTCCCACAAATCTTATTGGTACAGGCATGTATAATTAATACTCTTACACTCAAGAATCATATTCCCAATCACTCATCTTTTACCCCAAACTCGAAATTGAAGACTAGGAGTTTGAATCTTACCTCTTGAGTGAAGATCTTGTGAGATTTCCTTGTTGGATTTCAAGGCTTGAACAAGATCTTGATGAGAAAAACACTTCATCTACTTCCTCTCTCTAGAACACTCTCACTTCTCTCTAAAATATCAGGTTTTAGCTCAAAAATGACTTAACCCCTCTCTCTACTCGGCCTTGGGGGTATTAAATGATCTCCTACATGCGCGGCCACGCACCTGGGCTAGTGGCCATGCATCCGGCCGAGCACCTGAGGCAGAAACTCTCAAATATGTGCGGCCGCGAATCTGGGCGCGCATATGACATAGGTCCAGTAAAATGGCCATAACTTTCTGTATTCATATCCAAATGACAAACGGTTTGATGAGTTGGAAACTAGACTAAAATTTCTTTAATATGATAGGTAGATAACCACCTAAGTCATTATATTGAGGGAGTTCTATTCATTTGAATTCGGGTTTTGTGCCAAATGAAATATCCTTCCCACTTAATGGGTCCAACTTATTCCACACAAGTTCTTGCCATTCTCAAAACTCATTAGTATGTTCCAACATACCTTAAACATACATTATCAATTTAGCATGATGTGGCTCTATCCCATAGGTCTCCTTTAATACTCAAATACGCTATTCCCAAATACTGTTGGCGCACTTTAAAATCTTAAATCATTAGAAAATTTTTACGGGGCCTTACAATAATTCTTTTGTTTTCTAAAGAAAAAGAAAAAGAAAAAGGAAGGAAAAAAATATAAGAATTTGCAAATCAAAAAAATGGATCGAATAGAAAAAGTATTAAAAAATGATTGAAAAAACGTAAATAAAAAAACAAGAGAAAGTCATTATGTAATTACACCATGTAATTACTTCCAATTCCCAACCCCCTTTAGAATTAGTGAGTGTAATTGGCCTCTCTTAGTACAATTTGTTTAATTAAGATTTATTAATTATTATTATTTTGTGTTTTTTTTGTGTTTCTCACGATTGATATATATAATATACATCTGTTTTTGTACGTTTTTGGTGGTAAGATTTGATCAGGTTGCAGTTTTCACCATGAGTGGTGCTACGAACCAGTTGATATCTGTTAGTCCGCCGGAGCTCAGGTTCCAATGTAATTCTCTCTCTCTCTCTCTCTGTGTGCGCTTGTGTTTGTGTGTGTTCATTTTCTCTCTCTCTCTCGTAAACAACTGCATTATATTACTTCATAACATATTTCAACTGATCATAAAGCACTATAACATAATTTACAAAAAAAGGGCAGCCCGGTACACTAATCTCCTGCTATGCGTAGGGTCCGGGGAAGGGTCGGACCACAAGGGTCTATTGTACACAGCCTTACCCTACATTTCTGCAAGAGGCTGTTTCTATGGCTTGAACCCGTGACCTCCTGGTCACATGGCAGCAACTTTACCAGTTATGCCAAGGCTCCCGTTCTTACAACATAATTTACAATCCAACTTGAAAAAGATAAATCCAAGAAACCGATGTAAAAGCTAAATAAAGAGTTTAGCTAGATTATGAGCTAGCACATTTCATGTTCTAGGAATATATATGTTTTGCCTTAAAATCAGACAAACAATTAAACTTATAAGTGGTTTTAAGGATATGTGATTTCACTTGGTACTAACTGATAAATGTCAGAATTAATGTTAGGGATTAATTGTAAATAAAGCTAACCAATGTGATGAATAACCACGGCCCTTGAGCTAGACCGCCCTCGAACCAGCTAAATATGCTATTAAAAAGTATGGACTTTAACAACAGAACTTGCAAGAGAAAATATGATATATTGCCTTGTTATGCGTGAATGTATGATGGTTACAAAATGATTAAGACCCTCTTTATATAACAGAGGAATCCTATTTATGGTATAATTCTAATTACAGAAGTAAATCTCATAATAGGCTAAATATCCGATCCTAACTCGATATGTGCCGAGATTCCCTCCACGATCCTCGCCTGATCACAGATATCTTGGCTTTCTTTTATTCGGCGTAGCAGGCCTCCTTCGATCTTGCTCAATCTCTTTCTCACTTCGGTCTCGAATTGACCTCGATCCTGATCGGCCATCGATCCATGAGCTTACCAATCCATTTTCGTACCATGTTCCGATATAACTAGGGTCGGGCCTTGATCTTCCGTCCCGATTTCGGTTAGTCATATGAAATTAGGCAAGCCCGATTCTGACCGTATACAGATAGTCCCCTCATTTTTTGAAGTGCAATGACAAGAAACGAATTGAGTCTTCAAATCTACCCTCGATTTATCATGTCGTAAGCATCGTGACGTAAGCGGCAGGGGTGACCGAAATATCCCATCGGTTCAGTTTCCTAGGCATTTAGGGCGCGTCAGTTGTCGGTCGGCCACTAGCAACTTTGTACCATCACCGTGGAACACATAGATAGGCCTTTTTCCACTCTTTCAAATTTTAATTTCAATCTCTTCTGCTCTAATCTTCAAAGCTCCTTGCATTCCTCAAGTTCCTCATCTGCATATCTTCAAGTTTTATTGCTAACCACTTTTTAAAACACCAAATATCATAATCCCTGTTCTTCCTTCTTCACAAAAATGGCTAAGACCTCTAAAACTATCCCTCATAAGGAAACCGCTTCTTCATCAAAGTCCACCGGCGTCGCGGCCGCAGCGGAACGTCCCCTTGAGGACTTCGTTCCGATGAAGTGTGCTACTACTATTCCTCATCTGCATATCCTCAAGTTTTATTGCTAACCTCTTTTTAAAACACCAAATATCCTAATCCATGTTCTTCCTTGTTCACAAAAATGGCTAAGACCTCTAAAACTATCCCTCATAAGGAAACCGCTTCTTCATCAAGGTCCGCCGGTGTCGCGGCCGCAGCGGAACGTCCCCTTGAGGACTTCGTTCTGACAAAGTTTTCTATTGTTGTTGATTTCAAGGTGGAGAACACACCCCCGATTCCGGGTCGATGTGAGCCGATGTCGAGGTACGTGTGTACAATTAGGGAAGGTCTCCTCGAGAAGGTGAAGGAGGAGTGCAACTGGGTAGGAAAGGATGTAGTAATTCCTGCAACTGGGTAGGAAAGGATGTAGTAATTCCTGCAACTGAGGAATCCATCACAACTCACGTGGAGGGGTATCTAAGTGTCTATACTTACTCCTTCATGATAGCTCCCTTAGATCCCATCATCTCCGCCTTCTGCAAGAGGTACGATGTCACTCTAGGCCAAATCCATTCGTCGTTCTGGAGGATCGTAATCCTTTTTCGATTCTTTGTAAGCAAGATCGAGGGACATCCATTTACCCTCAATCACCTCATGTGCCTTTACGGTCCCCGACTTTATCGTGGAGGCATGATCAAGCTTAACCGCCGAGCCACCAAACCCCCTATTCTCGAGCATAGATGAGACCCGAGACCGAGGCTGGATGGGCAGATTTGTCCGAATAAAGACTTCGAATCTAATCCCTGCTGAAGATATGTCGTTCCCCAAAAAGTGGAACATGAAACGTAGGCACTGTTTTGCCTTTGAATAATCATTTCATCGTTTTGCTTCTTGCCTTCCCCTTATCTAAGTTTTTTGGGTTGTAGTTGTGTCCGTTGTGCCGGAAGTGATCCCCGCGCTGAGGTAATGGGTTGAGGGGTTAGTATCACAAAAATCTTACTCCGAGCATGCCTGGATGGAGTTATCAAAGGGCCAATGGGAGGCCCGTAACCATGGTAATCTTCTTTCCTCAGAAAGGTTTCTATTCGGGTTTTGTTATTGTATTTACTTATATTTCTCATTTTACAGGTCTCGGGAAGGATGCGTCCAATAGGCCCCCTCTGCTGAAGGAGAGGCACTCCTCCCCCCATCCACCCCGAAGCAAAGAAAAGAGAATAAAAGAAAGGGGGCTCCGAGTCCTTCAGGCTCGGAAAAGAAAAAGTCGGTCAAGAGGCTTCATAAGCCTAAAGGGAATGTTATCCACATATCACTGGAATCCGCCCAACGGGTAATGGATGAAATCTAAGATGAAGACGAAGAAGAAGAAAACTCTGAATTGATGACTCGTGTGCGAGCTGGCACCGAACTTCAAAGAATTATTGGATAGGCGGGAGCCGAAGCAACTTTGCCTCGATCCGACGAGCTCGAGCTAGAAAAGTCAAAGATGCCTTACTTCGAGGCGGGGAGGCTACCGAGGAGGCGATCGAGGTCGGTGCAAGAACCGAGCTCGAGGCTACCCGGAACGAAGACAATGCCTCCAAAGACCCACTTGGGGCAATAGTGATCGAGGACTCCTGCTCAGTCCCTCTAGTTCCGGATTCGATGATACGTGACGCTCGGGCTACGGAGATTTGTCACGGAGAAGGGGGCCCACGGAGAGGAAGACCTTTTTCATGGCTATTTTGCTAACGTGGAAGATATCACCGGTTTGGGTTATTTGGACGTACCGAGCAAGAACTCGAATAAGGCATCCTCAAGCTATACACTGACCAACCAATTCTCGGCCCCCAGCATTGACCCCGATCGTAAGCGACCTCTTATCATCTCGATCCCGGAAGATACTCAAGTTTTCTCTGCCCCCTTAGGGGTGGCAAGCTATCTTCGATGCTTGGTCACTAAAGAGGACCAGGAAAAAATAGATGCAGTGGACGTTGCATGTTTGTTCAACGAGGCCTAGCATGCTCTGAATCGGGTAAGGTTAAGGGCCGATATCTTTTTATGACTTTGAATTGCATATATCTCTAACATTTTCTTCCTTTCTCGTAGGCTTCGGTGTTGCACCACGAGGCCTTTCTCCGAATCTGAGAGGAATGCAAGGCCGAGGTCCGGGGCCTCACGGAGAAATGTGATACTTACAAGCTTCTTAGTGAGAAGCTTCAGGAAAACCTGGTGGAGGCTCGAGAAGAGCGTGCCGAGATGGCCGAGCAGGTATTCTGAGTTCCTCATGATAGTGAGGCTGAGTTAGAGATAACGACTAATGATCTATTTCCGCATGTCTGACAAAGGTTTGAACAGAACAAGGACTTCCAAAAGCAAATAGATGAAGTGTGAGCCGAGGCCGAAGAGTTCAAGTGATGCATGGACATTCTGGATGCACAGAAGGAAACCGCTCAAGCAGGGCTAGATTCGGCCAAGTCACAACTTTGATATGCAAAAGAGGATGCCTCGGTCCAGGAGAAGAAGGTCAAGGAGCTCGAGTCTAATTTAGCCAATTTGGTCAAAGAGCTGGAGGTTGCCAGATCTGAAGCATTCGTGGCCAATTCTAAGGCCCAGGCTACTTCAGCCCAATACAGAGTCGACGTCGAAGCCACTCTCGAGAAGGCCCGGGGCATGGTGTATCATTCGAAGTGACAGGCCCGAAGGGAGGATCTCAAAGGGGTCATTGAGCAAAGTTTCGACATATCAGCCGAACTCGAGATCGCCAAGGCTGAGGAAGCAAAGGCTCAAAATTTAGCATTTCCTGACGAGGCTTTCGAGAATGCGAGCGGATATGGTGGAGAAGACTCCGAGGATGAAGAAACTCCCTCTGATAATGACCGTGCTGCTTAGGCCTAGTAATTTTCATTTTTGCTTCGAGGCCGATCGGCCTTTGTAAAATTATTTTTTTTTTATCAGGCCATACAGCCCTTTGTAAGAAAAACTTTGATATGTGAAAACTTGTTTCTTTCCATGGTTCCTGAATCCGTTGTCTTTTAGTTATTTTATGCAAATGTTAAAGTACTTTAGCGCAAAGTTATATGGTTATGTTCTATAGTCCCATATCGGACATTCAAACTTAACCTGAGGCAGTTTTCGATAAATCGGAGCCGAGTGAGATCATTTATCTGGACTCGGAATAAGGTAATCATTGAGTTTGATGTTCGAGTGAGAATGTTATCTCGAAGTCGAAATTAGGTGGCCCTTAGGCTCGAAGAACAGTTCCCGAGTGGGAATTTATTCAAACTCGAGTTAGTAGCTGAATAAGAGTGATATTTTGAACTAGAAGTGAGAATAGCCCTTAGGCTTTCGTATTTGGCCGATCTGGCCTTTGTAGAACGATCGTTTTAACATATATATATATAAGGCTTTCTACCCCTTTTTGGCTTTCAAGAATTCATGTTCTCAAAGGTTGTAATGCCTTAGCATGAAATAATGAAGTCGTGTTCGAGAGTTCGAACAAATCCTTGCTTTAATTTCCTTTCTGGGTTAAGGCGTTATCGGTGTTCGATATTTATCGTCGTTTTTTCTCGAAAATATCTTAAGTATTAGGATTCCGCCTAGGGTAGCCTTTTAGAACCGGTTGTGAAAAGGTTTGAAGGCCTATTTTGTTGCGGAATTCGGACGTCTCCGAGCGGTGTTAATTTGGATGTAGCCTTTTAATTCGGGATCTACCCCTTGGGCTTATTTTCTCATTTTACTTCGAGCTTGCCCGAATTATCAGTTCCCGATCAGTCCCCGAGTGGGGTGGCCGTGGCCTATAAAAATTAAGGTTTGCCTTTTTAAGGTCTTATAATCTCGAGATTTTAATAATTCGATATCTTCTATGTATCTCGTATATTTTTCGAACGGCATTCCCCAAGTGTGGGGTTAGTTGTTCGAACTTCAGTTGTGATCGGCCCTTAAGCCTGTTTACAAAATAGATCAAAAGTATGAAATTCTAAAGTAATTTTTTTTTAAGGCATGAGATATTTGGCAAGGAAAAACTACTTCTCTTAATAGATACATGCGTACATGTTTGACGTCAGGGCTTGAGCAACCTATATGGGCACGGTTCACACGACCGTTTGGCACTTACAAAATTTACCTATCCAGATCCTGCTATCACGAAGTGATTTCCTTGCAACAAAGTTGACATTCGGGGGTGATGTCCCCCAGTATTCGAGGCTGATTATAAAGAAGCCTCGGATACTGTTGAATTGTTCTACGTTAGCACGAACAATGGTTGCCTCGTTAAAAACCTTGCCGAAAAAACCCATTTGGGACAAAAACTAGTCTAAGGGAAAAAAAGTGCAACGCATGCTTTCAAACCTAAAGACTCTGTGTTGAAGAATCCATCGTCATCCTCGATCGAACACCTACAATTGGTTAACTTAAAATACAAATGAAAATAGGAAAGGTCGTACCTTAGAAGTAGTATCGCTTTAGGAGTGATACGTTCCAGTTGTTTGGTAATTGTTCGTCGCTCATCGTGTCAAGCTTGTAGGATCCCTTTCTGATGATATCAAGGACCTGATATGGCCCTTCCCAATTTGGACCTGGTTTTTCTTCGGGTTTCGAGTGTTGAGGGTGACTTTCCTTATCACCAAGTCCCCAATTTTAAAGTGTCGAAGATTGGTTCTTCTGTTGTAGTACCTTTCGATCCGCTATTTTTATGCGGCCAATCGAACGAAGGTGGCCTCACGTCATTCATCCAATAATTCTAAGATCATATTCATGGCCTCGTTATTTGATTTTTCTGTTGCATATCGAAACCTGAGGCTAGGTTCCCCGACCTCGACCGGGATAAGAGCTTCGGCACCATATACCAAAGAGAACGGTGTTGTGCTCGTGCTAGATTTCGATGTCGTGCGGTACGCCCAAAGAACCTCAGGCAATATCTCTCTCCATTTTCCTTTAGCGTCGGTCAATCTCTTTTAAAATTTTGAATGATGGTTTTGTTGGTTGATTCGGCTTGTCCGTTCCCACTAGGATGGTATGGCATTGATAGAATCCTTTTAATCTTGTGATCCTCGAGAAATTTAGTCACTTTGCTGCCGACGAATTGATTCCCATTGTCGCACACAATCTCGGCAGGCATCCCGAATCGACATATAATGTGGTTTCAACTGAAGTCTATGACTTCTTTTTCTCTGACTTTCTCGAAAGCCTGTGCTTCGACCCACTTTAAAAAAATCAGTCATAAATAAAATAAACTGAGCTTTACCTGGAGCCGATGGTAGAGGGCCGACGATGTCAATTCCCCATTTCATGAACGGCCATGGAGATAAGACCGAGTGGAGGTGCTCCCCGGGTTGGTGAATCATCGATGCATACCTTTGGCATTTGTCGCATTTTTGGACGAACTCTTTGGTATCCTTTTCCATATCAGCCCAATAATACCTTGCTCTAATAACTTTGTGAACCAGTGATTCGGCACCGGAGTGATTCCCATAAGTGCCCTCATGAATCTCCCGCAGGACATAATCGGTGTCTCCCGGTCCCAAACATATCCCCAATGGCCCATCGAACATCCTCCTGAATAGTGTTCCATCCTTGGCCAAGGTGAACCGTGCTACCTTCGTGCATAGAGTCCTTGACTCCTTCGAATCTGATGGGAGTTTCCCATTCTTTAGGTATTCAATGTACTTGTTTCTCCAATCCCAGGTCAGGCTTGTAGAGTTTATTTCGGCATGGACTTCTTCGATTACTGTTCTCGAGAGTTGTACGACAGTCCCCGAGTTAAGTTCGTCATCCTCGACCGATGATCCCAAGTTTGCAAGGGCATCGGCCTCACTATTCTGTTCCCGAGGTATGTGTTGTAAGGTCCACTCTTTAAACTGGTGTAAAGTTACTTGTAGCTTGTCCAAGTATCTCTGCATTCAATCTTCTCGGACTTTGAAAGTTCTGTTGACTTGGTTTACCACAAGTAGAGAATCACATTTGGCCTTGATGACCTCTGCTCCCAAACTTTTAGCCAACTCGAGAGCTGCAATCATGGACTCATATTCGGCCTCATTGTTAGTTAATTTTGAAGTTCTGATAGATTGTCTAATTATGTCACCCGTGGGTGACTTCAAAACGATGCCCATCCCGGACCCTTTCACATTCGAAGCGCTGTCTGTGAAAAGGGTCCACACCCACGATGACGTGCCCGATTTTAATAATAGTTCCCTTTCGACCTCGGGCACGAGGGCTGGCGTGAAGTCGGCCACGAAGTCTGCCAAGATTTGAGATTTGATGGCCGTTCGGGGTTGATACTCGATATCATACCCGTTGATCTCGACGTCCCATTTGGCCAGTCGACCCGAAAGTTCGGGTTTGTGCAAAATATTGCAAAGGGGATAGGTAGTTACAACACAAATCGGGTAATATTGAAAATATGGTTTTAATTTCCTAGAGGTGCTTATTAAAGGAAGCACTAATTTTTCTAAATGTGGGTACCGGGTCTCGGCCTCACCTAAGGTTCTACTAACATAGTAAACAGGGAATTGCGTACCTCGCTCTTCTCAAACTAGGACCCCACTTACCTCTATTTCCGAGACTACTAAGTATAAGTAGAGTTACTCATCCACTTTTGGGGTGTGAAGCAGTGGCGGGCTCGACAGGTATCGTTTTAGTTCTTCCAAGGCTTGCTGACATTCTAGGGTCCATGCAAAATTGTTCTTCTTCCTAAGCAACGAAAAGAATCGGTGACTCCGATCTGAGGACCTCGAAATGAATCGCCCCAGGGCGGCTATGTGCCCGGTTAGCCTTTGCGCGGCCTTTGCATTATCTACGACCTTGCTATTCTCGATAGCTTTGATTTTATCGGGGTTAATCTCGATTCCCCGATTGGACACCATGAAGCCGAGAAACTTGCCCGAGCCAACCCCGAATGCACACTTTTCTTGGTTGAGCTTCATATTATACTTCCTCAGTATATCAAAGGTTTCCTGCAAATGCTTTAAATGGTCCTCTACTCGCGGGGACTTAACTAGCAGGTCATCAATATAAACTTCCATAGACTTCCCTATTTGTTCTTTGAACATTAGATTTACTAGGCGTTGATAAGTTGTACCAGCATTTTTTAGTCCGAACGACATTACGTTATAACAATAGGTGCTGTATTTAGTGAAGAACGAAGTCTTTTTCTGATCCTCCAAGTTCATCTATATTTGATTGTACCCGGAGTAGGCATCGAGAAAATTGAGAATCTCGTGGCCGGCCGTGGCATCGATCATGCGATCGATATTCGGCAAAGGAAAAGAATTCTTAGGGCAGGCCTTGTTCAAGTCCTTATAGCTTACGCATATTCTAAGTTTATTTCCCTTCTTCGGGACTACCACTACATTTGCTAGCCATTCAGGATACTTTACTTCCCGAATGGATCCTATTTTGAGAAGTTTTGTTACCTCGTCCTTGATGAAGGCATGTTTGATCTCGGACTGGGGCCTTTTTTTGGATCCAGACTCAACTTGTGAGTGGTAATTTACGACGGGATCCCTGTCATATCGAGGTGGGACCAGGCAAAACAATCCACATTAGTTTTAAGGAATTTAATAAGTTTTTTCCTGAGCTCGGGAGTTAATCCCGTGCTCAGGTATACCTTTTGATGGGGCAGATGCTCGATCAGTATGATTTGTTCCAGCTCTTCGACCGTTGATTTTGTGGAGTCAGAATCATCGGGGATTATAAAGGATCGGGGTATCATATAGACATCATCCTCGTAAATTTCCCATTCCTCCGGTTGGGCCGAGGCTAGCGGCTGTGGTTGCTATTTGACGTCCAGCTCTCCCTTTGAATTTGATCCCTTTGCCGATGAAAGTGCTGATACCGGTGTCACCTCATCAATCACAAACAACTCCTTGGCGGCGGGTTTCTCCCCATACACTGTTTTGACTCCCTCTGACGTCGGGAACTTCAGAACTTGGTGAAGGTTTGAAGGCACTGCCCTCATGTTATGGATCCAAGGCCTTCCGAGCAGGGCATTGTACCTCATGTCGCCCTTGATTACATGGAACTTTGTTTCTTGGATGGTCTCGACCACGTTCACCGGCAAAATAATCTCACCTTTGGTGGTTTCACTCGCCATATTGAAGCCGTTAAGTACTCAAGCTGCGGGCACAATTTGATCTTGTAGGCCGAGCTGTTCTACGACCCTCAATCGAATAATTTTGGCCGAGCTACCTGGATCAATCAAAACACGCTTAACTTGAATTTTATTCATAAGGACAGATATTACCAATGCGTCGTTATGAGGTCATTTGATCACTTCCGCGTCCTCGTCGTTGAAAGATAAAGTCTATTCTGGTAAGTAATCTCGTGCTCGCTTTTCTCTTATGATCGTCACTTTGGTGCGTTTAAACACTGGTCTTTGTGGAATATCGACCCCTCCTACGATCATGTGAATCACGTGCTGCGGCTCTTCCTGCTCGTTCTGCCTATTTGAATCTCTATTTTTAAAGTGATTCTTGGCTCGATCAATTAAGATTTCCCGAAGGTGCCCCTCGTTGAACAATTGGGCTACTTCCTCCCTTAGCTATCTGCAATCTTCTGTTATATGGCCATGGGTACCATGATACTTGCATATTTGGTTGGGATTTCTCTGGGCCGGATCGATCTATAGAGGTCGAGGCCATCTAGTATCTTTGATACGTCCAATGGCCGACACTATGGCGGAAGCATCTACATTGAAGTTATATTCTGACAATCGAGGTGCTTCTTTAGATTCGGACATTACTATCAAAACCATTCTTGCTCATGAGCCCTCGGGAGCTCTGTCCTCGATCATTCCTTCTATCATTCCGAACGGGGTTTCGTACAGGGCCATTATCTCTCCGATCTCCACCGTATGGCTGATATCGATCTCTGTTCAACCACGGTTCCCGGTCGAAGTCCCTTTTAACTCTTTCCACGGGCATGTTAGGATAAACTGAATCGGTTGGAGCCCCCAACTGATCATCCTCGACCCTAATCTTCAACTGATATCGATTATGCACATTAGCCCAAGTGATAGCTGGATACTCCATCAAATTTTGTTTCAGCTGTTGTGAAGCTACGGAAATTCGAGCTTTGAGGCCTTGAGTAAAGTCTTGAACGGCCCAATCGTCGGTGACTAGTGGCAAATCCATCCGTTCCATTTGGAACCGAGACACAAATTCCCTGAGCATCTCGTTGTCTTTTTGTCTTACCTTAAAAAGGTCCGATTTTTTCGTGGCTACCTTGATAGCTCCGGCATGTGCCTTTACAAAAGAATTTGCAAGCATATCGAACGAATCAATAGAATTAGGTGGTAAATTATGGTACCATATCATAGCTCCCTTTGATAGAGTTTCCCCGAACTTCTTTAGCAATACTGACTCAATCTCGTCATCTTCCAAGTCATTTCCCTTACTGGCGCATGTGTATGAGGTAACGTGATCGTTTGGATCTGTTGTCCCATTATATTTCGGGATCTCGGGCATACGGAACTTCTTGGGGATTGGCTTCGGAGCCGAACTCGGGGGAAAAGGTTTTGGACAAACTTTTTGGAATCAAGTCCTTTCAACACCGGTGGTGCCCCCGGGATTTGGTCGACCCTTGAATTATAAGTTTCCACATTCTTATCGTTTTCCTCGATCCTTTTTTCTCCTGTTTTGATTCGCTTCGTCAGATCCTCGAGCATCTTTATGATAGCAGGATTGGTCTCGGTTCTCCTCCATTCGATTTCTTTGATACCGATTCGGCTTTATGAAAAATTTCTTGTGATGGATCGATCTCGATCCTGCTTGGTGTACGATTCTGATTCTGAAGTTATGCTATTGTAGCTTGTTGAGCCTGCAACATTTCGAATATCATTTGAAGGCTAATCCTGCCTTCTCAATGCCCTGTGCGTTCTGATCAGCCGTTCGAGCATTCTGCAGACGCTATTTTCAGGATCGGCGCCCAAATTCCCATTAATAGCAATATGGGAGCTGACGTTGAATGGATCCACGGCCGGAGCTCCACTGGGGTTTACTGAAGGTACTCTGTTTCCTGTGGCAACTATGTTGTCATTTTCGCCATAGAGACCAATGCCATCGTCTGTGTGTGGGTGCTACTTGAGAGTTTGACATGTTGATCCAGAAATCAAAGACACTTCAAAGAACAAGTATAAAATTATGTGTGTTACGAAAAATTGTACTAAACAATCCCTATTATCCTTAGCCCCACGGTGGGCGCCAAACTGTTTTGCCATAAAATCGATCAAATAATTAAACTTATAAGTGGTTTTAAGGATATGTTATTTCACTTGATACTAACTGATAAATGTCAGAATTAATGCTAGGGATTAATTGTAAATAAAGCTAACCAATGTGATGAACAACCACGGCCCTTGATCTAGATCGCACTCGAACCAGCTAAATATGCTATTAAAAAGTATGGACTTTAATAACAGAGCTTGCAAGAGAAAATATGATATATTGCCTTGTTATGCGTGAATGTATGATGGTTACAAAATGATTAAGACCCTCTTTATATAGCAGAGGAATCCTATTTATGGTATAATTCTAATTACAGAAGTAAATCCCATGATAGGCTAAATATCTGATCCTAACTCGATATGTGCCGAGATTCCCGCCACGATCCTCGCCTGATCACGGATATCTCGGCTTTCTGTTATTCGGCGTAGCAGGCCTCCTTCGATCTTGCTCAATCTCTTTCTCGCTTTGGTCTCAAATTGACCTCGATCCTGATCGGCCATCGATCCACGAGCTTACCAATCCATCTCTGTACTATGTTCCGATATAACTGGGGCCGGGCCTTGATCTTCCGTCCCGATTTCGGTTAGTCGTATAAAATTAGGCAAGCCCGATTCTGACCGTATACAAAATACGATGTGAAAATCTTCAAAAGATCTCATCAACCTCCATATATCCTCACAGGTGGTAGCTATTCCAAGATACTGTCATCTTCCTTTGTAGCATTTATACCACATTTTTTGCATGTGATAGTATCTATACATTTGACGAACTATTCTATAACGCTCTTTTTAATGCCTTCCGAATTGCTAGTACTTTAGCCGTTATGGCCTTCCCTACAAGTTGAATAGGGGCGCCAAAGGCATGAAGTAAATTACCACAACTATCCGTAGCTGCCATTTCAATGCTTGCCTTTTCATTTTTTATTTGTAAACTTGCATTTGTGAAAATAGCAATCCTATCTTGTGCTATATTACTATTTGCTTCATTAGTCAGATTAGGTATGCAAGTAAAGCTGATGAAGCTAGCAAAGTATCATCGTATTCATGTAAATCAAATAAAGCCTTATTAACAATGTCAATAGATTCATATATATCATCAGTAAAGCTAAAAGAATTTTTAGCTTTCCACATTTGCTGTAAGAGGGAAACACTTAATCTCAGTAGCTCAACGGAATTTGGATACTGACATGTATTACGAAATAATTCATTCCATATTTTTGCAAAATTCAATATATTTTATAACTCAAGCCAGTTAACAGGAGACAATTTTCATACTAATTGAGCTTTAGAATAATTAAAAAATATATAGTCAATCATTTCTTTTTTTAAATTATAGACCTTGAAAGCATCACAAATATGATTCAATTTTCTAGATATATTTGCATTAACAGGTAAGACATTCAAAATGCATTTTCTTATGAAAGGTTTATATTTATTTTTCATCTCTAGTGACCACAAAAAATCCCAGAAAGGTTTTGGAAATGAATGACGGCTGATTTGAGACCTATCATTACTAGCATCAATACACATAGAAAGATCTTTTGCTAGATGATAACCAGATTTTATCTCGCACTTATCTGACTTTGTATAGCGCCAAATAATTCTATCAGTACTTCGAGTAATAGATATTGGGAATTTGGGATAGACATAATAGAATTGATATCATTAGGAAAGAAATAATTTATGGAGTTGTTGCATATTTCATATATGATTCTGTGAACTATAAGGGCATTAACCCTCAACTGCATATCTGCATGTCTTTGCCCTTGTAGGGGTTTAAAACCATTCGAGTTAGGAATCCACGAATCAGTCCAAACCTTCATGTTTTTTTCATCCCCAGCTCTCCATCTAATTCCTTATTGCAATGCCAAAAAAAAGTTTCCTTATTGCAATAAATCTCTTCCCCAGATAATGCTTTTCCATATCCAAGAACTTGATGAGGGACAACATGAACTAAAAAAGAAGTATTTTGAGAATATTTATTTCTTAGCATCTCATGAAGTAAAGAATCTCCCATGCAATCTTAGCCAAATATATCCTTGTTAAAAGATTTTAAATCTCTAAAGCCAAGACCTCCTTTAGATTTTGCCTCACAGAGCTTCTGCCAATGTTCATAGTGCATTTTCCTGTCGCGACCGAAAGTCCCACTATAGGCGTCGTGATGGCACCTAGTCTCTAAGATTATGTAAGCCAATTACTTTCAACAATTAAGACAGTTTAATAATGATAATTTAAAATAGAGTTAATGTGAATACAGAAACAAAAGCGAAATAAACCTACGCGGCAATAATCATAACAACCTCCCAAGACTAGGTAATACAAAGTCACGAACTCTAGCTGAATACATGGAAAGATCTCAAAAATTGAAATGCAACACTGTTCTGATATCAACCTAACAGTACGATAAAAGGAAAGGACTCCAAGGGACTGCGATGACCAAGCAGCTCTACCTTGAATCCTCGCGACCGATAAGCTAACTATGCCTGAGTACGAAATCTCCAATACCTGAATCTGCACAAAAATGTGCAGAAGTATAGTATGAGTATACCACGGTAGGTACCTAGTAAGTATCTAGACTAACCTCGGCGGAGTAGTGATGAGGTACAAGTCAAGACACCTACTAGTCAAAATAACTTGTGCAGTATTAAAGTATAAAGCTAATAATGAAAGAAAAAATCAGTAAATGGCAACAAGAATCAACATATGATATAAACAGTAAAGTAATAAGAATACCGTGAAAGTACCATTGAAACCAAATGAGGAAAATAAATAACAACCAATTAATCAAGTTGTTCTAATACAAGTTCCGCAACGAAATTACTTCGATATATCTTATCTCATAATCACAAGTCACGAGTCTTAACCCACAAATCATATACTCACGGCACCTTGTGCCTACATTTTTAATTACAACCGCACAGACAACTCACGTGCCAACACATCAACCCCCCCCCCCGGCATGATCACAGGCTCACAGTTACAATCCGCTCGGCATGGTCACAGGCTCACTATCACACTCCGTCCGACATGGTCACGGGCTCAATATCACAATGAAAGCAGATAATACAAGAATACATGGACATAGTCAATAAATGTTAAGTTTCATACTCCTGAATTAGTATAAGCTACATGCTATAGTTTATGCTTGTGCGAGTATACTAGTACAGCCCAAGTCAACAAATAGTATCAAAGACATCTAGTAGCTCATTGAAAGCAACACAAAAAGTCACGTAAGTTGTATGACATACACAAGGAGGATCACACTATCACACGAATATCGTCAACATAATGTCGTCGGGCCATCACACATCATCCCAGACACTGCCACCCTTACAATATCATTAGCCACCCGTATCACTCCGATATCCACCCATATCACTCCGCATAATAGACACCCTTATCGCTCCGCTCGAACAACTACAATAGTGAGATACCACCCCTATGCTCCGCATAACAACAACCAATTCACACAATAATTCATATGTGCTAACATCACAACAACACAATATATCAACTCGTATCATAAGTGCCCATAGGCCACAACCTTTCCAAAACGATACACATATCACCATATCACATAGCCCATGGCGTAACCACAATACGAACAAGAATCTCAATAGTAGCAGCATAAGTGAGAAGTTCTCAGCAAGGAAGGATATCTCAATAAACGTGTATACAATCTCAATAACAACAAAATGAACGGGAAGGTAACTCAACAATGAACAACACCCTATTTAACCACAAATTCAATTAAAAGAGATTAATGACTTTCGATAACTTCAACATTGATTAATTGTTTAAGGATAAACTCGAAAATGAAGGTATTTCTATGAAATGGTAAACTTCGGATTCTAGTGTATGAAATAGGCTAACAATGGAAGAGATGGCACGAACTTGCAACTACGTCTAAATGCATGAGAATAACCCGACAACAAAATGATATCAGGTAACAACAATTTCAATTAAGAGTAACTCAACAATAAAGGAAGTCACATAATGATAAAAGAGGTAACGACTTCATATAAAGCATATAAGAGTAAATTTTATAAGTAAAGGAGATGACATATAACAACTTCAAATAAAGCATGTGAAAGTTGACATGACAAAAAATGATATAACATGCGCTAACAACTTCAAATAAATACATGGAAGAAGCCTAAGAGTCTAAGCCGGTCAATTTCCACATATAAGCCCGAGCATGAACTAGTCACCTTGGGTACACGGCATTCACATAACACAAATAGCACGAACAACTCAAATCCTAAGGGGTAGTTCCCTCATAGTTCCCCTACACAAAGTTAGGCAAGATATTTACCTCAAAGAAGCTAAATCAATACTCTAAAATGGCCTTCTCGTGTAAAACAACCTCTGGACGGCTCAAATCTAGCCAAAATAACTTAATATCATAAATAAAACCATAGGAAACAATTTCGGATAATAAAGCTTCGATCTTTAATGAAACCTAAAAAGTAAACAAAAAAGGTCAACCATGAGCCCGCATCTCGGAACCTAACAAAACTCACAAAATTCGAGCACCCATTCCGATATGAGTCCAACCATACCAAAATTATTCAATTCCGACATTAAATCAGCCTTCAAATCCTCATTTTACAATTTTGAAAGTTTTTACAAAAAACCTCAATTTTCTCCAACATAATTAACTAATTTAATGATTAAAACAAAGATGGAATCATGAAATATAATCAAATCCGGGTAATGAACACTTACCGCAATCCAAATCGTGAAGAACCCCTCCAAAATGGCCCAAAACCGAGGTCTACAACTCAAGATATGATAAAAACAACCAAACCCTCGATATATAACATGTTCTGCCCAGAAATCCCGCTTTTGCGGTTAGAAGGTCCCTTCTGCGACACACGCTTCTGCGGCCAATAATCCGCTTCTACAGAAATACCATATGCGCTTCTGCGGTCTTCCTCATCCAACCTTGTTTCTATTTCTACGCCCCTTCCCTTCCGCACCTGTGATCACCGCATCTACGCCCAGTGGTCCGCAGGTGCAACCCCACCAGTTCCCTGCCCAAACTAACTTCACTCAACATGATCCAAATGATCTGAAATACACCTGAGGCCCTCGGGACCCCGTCCAAACATACCAACAGATTTCATAACATAATGCGGACCTACTCGAGGCCTCAAATTACATCAAACAACGTCAAAACTACGAACCGCACCTAAAATTGAACTTAATGAACTTACGAACTTTCAACTTCTACAACTCGCGCCAAATCATAACAAATTAACCCGGAATGACGTCAAATTTTGTATGCAAGTCTCAAATGACATAACGGAGCTATTCCAACTCCCGAAATTGTAATCCGAACCCGATATCAACAAAGTCAACTCTCGGTCAAATCTCTTAACCTTCCAAACATACTGTTACACCCCATGTTTTCGTACGCAAAAGTACGTCGTAAGTCAATTGATGTAAGCTCGGAAATGAGATCCTCTTTGAATGTATATAAAGTAATTTAATAATGTTACATCCCGTATTTCCATTCAATATATGCACAACTAGGTTGAGGACGAATGCACGTAAATGTGAGAAAGGAGATTTTGGACAAATAAAAATGAGTTGCTTGCTTACCCGACGCGCCTGCTTCACCAACTTACTTTCTGTCCTACTTACTTAATCTACTTAACACGTGTCTTGAATATTAAACGAGGACGAGACACGTATTTAAATTAATTACAGTAGCATGTGACACACCCTAATGAAACAAGTAGGTGTGTCACCTACTTGCTAAAATGAGGCCCAAAATGAGGAGGTGTTTGTGGACCAAATTAAAGGTTAAAGAGAGGGCCATTGGGATAGTAGTTTGGTCGACCCTAAGGGATTATTACAGCAAACATCTGACCATTTTCACTTATATTCATCCAAAATAAAGTTAAACAATATCCTCTCTTTCTCTCCCAAGCCAAACAACCACCCTTCTTTCTACTAGGATTCTAAGTGGAAAGGGCTTCAAGTTTCATTCCTCCCTCACCATGTGAGATGATTTTCATGTGTTTTATCTTCTCTCCTAAGATCTCAAATGTTTCTATACCAAACAGCCTAAGGCAGCCCCTCTCCTCCAAGGTTAGACCACCTACTCTTGATTAAAAGTGTTGTAGAAGTGGTGGAGATCACTTGTTTGATGTTGTTGCTTAGTTGTGAGCATTCTAAATCTAAAGGATACATTTTCTAGGGTTTCTTCTTGCTGCATAATGTAAGGAATCATCTCTTCTTCATTTTTTTGAGTTAGTTGGAGTCTTAACTATCTTGTGACAATACGAACTTGTGAAGAGATGGCCTGTAATGAGTTCTAACTTACTGCAATTTGCTAGACTGTTATGAGGTTATTTTTATTGTGTATTGTGGCTGAAACTTAGTAGGAACAACCTGAGTATGTTTTGATTGTCACTACTTAAGTGTATTCAAGTTCTAGGTAAGTTGTATGGATGGAAAAGTGCAAGTTAGAACTTGTTTGTTGGGTGAGATGGTGTGGACTGTTTTGGTGATGTATTGGAATGAATATAAGATTGTATATTGATGTATATATGTTTGTTGACATTCAAGACATGTTGGTATTGTTGTTTGATTTGAGGAAAGTGAAAAGCATAAGGGGAGGTGCTGTCCAAAATTTTGTAGACAAGCTAGTCGCTCATTTATGTTGAGTTCTAGCTTTCGTAAGTTTAACAATGGTCTCTTATTGTTTGTTGTAGATTGAAGTAATAACGGGCTGAACTGACGTTGTGTGGTTGAGTAAACGACAAAGGTATGTCAAGGCTATCCCATCTTTCCTTTTGGCATGATCCATATGATACAACGAAACGAGCAAACACGCAACTTTAACAAATGACTCTATTCTTAGAAGTACTAGGGTTGCCTATGTTCTTGATTCCCCATATGTCCTATCATTATATCGTCTATTCATGGGTCTCAGAAAATATGTTAGTTGATAAAGTTTATTTCGTAATATTAACCGAAGGTATATTGATCTTATGACATCCCGAGAGATCTTATTGACTTACTTCTTATGTATTGCATTCATTTATACAAGTACATCGACCCATGACCAAATGGAGTTATATACGCATATATTATATGTATATGGGGTATGGGGAAAGGTTACAGTATTATATACACACCACCACCTGATCAGTTGGTATACGTTGATGGTTTCGCCCACTGAGGCCGAGATGATATGATGGGATGCCCTCAGAGGCTTGATGATGTTATGTACATATATACCTATGCATGATATGACATTTATATGCATATGCATGACATTATAAATGTTTCAAGATTCACAAAGCTATTCAGACTTACAGGTTGAGCCCTTTACTCCATGTTTCTTTCATGTCTTTTATATACTATTTTTCATGCCTTACATACTCAGTACTTTATTCCTACTGACGTCCCTTTAGCGTGGGGATGCTGCCTTTCATGCCCACAGATCCCGATAGATAGGTTGACAGTCCTCTTAGTACTCTATCAGCTCAGCTGAAGGTGTTGGTGCACTTCACTTGCTCCGGAGTTGCCTATTTGATCAGTATGCTTTGGACATGTATTGATTGGTATGGCGGGGAACTGTCTCGACCTTTATGACATTTATCTACTCTTAGAGGTTTGTAGATAGATGTCATGCATATGAAAGACTGTATGGCCTTGTCGGTCTATGTTTTGAGTGTACAAGTGATCTGTTTGGTATTATAGGCCCGTATGTCACATGTATAAGTTTGTATTCCATGTTGGGTCGTCCTATGTCAAGTATTCTCTTATGTTTTATTTTGGTTATCTCATGATGACCTTTCTGGCTCATTTACCCATGATAGTATGATAAGAAATATATATTACGTTGGTATTCGGTTATCTCATGACGGCCTAAGGCATGAATACCTATTCACCCATATGGTAAAAAGCAATAAGAGAAACAGAAGGAAGATACAAGTTTCAACAAGGAAAAGAAGCAAGGTGAAGAAGGGTATGAGGTACCCAGTTAATGAAAATTATCAGTATTTATAATTCAAGCAGAGAAATATAAGTATTTTGAGTTACTTTCAACAGTAACAGGGGTATGTACAATTGGCCACACCAATCTCAGTTATGCCCTATGGAAGTGTCACGCCCCAAACTCAGGGAGCGCGACCGGCGCTCAACCGAGAGAACCCAGCCGAGCAAGCCTATTAGACTTACTTCTACCCGAACTCATCCATGAATAAAGAGGAGACGTACTCCATTAATCAATCACTGAAAAGATTTTATTAACAACTTCCTTTTCATTCCCATTAGTAGCTTCATTCATAATTTTCAAAACATTACGAGTTTATAGAATTAATGAAAAACATAATTTCCAAGTACCAACATTTCTAGTTCAATTCCCAACATCAACCATAACCCACAACCTGTCTACGGAGCCTCTAAATACAATAGAAGAGTAATATGGAAATGTCGGCAACAAGGCCCCGGCTATACCTCAAAACACTGTACATGAGAAGCAAAAGATACATGACCCCGAAATGAAGTGGGGCTCACCAAATCAGCTGAAAAGAGTGTACTACTATCACTGATCAATGCCGCCTGCTGAAGAACCACCTGCATCCATTAAAGATGCAGCGCCCCCGGCAAAAGGGACGTTAGTACTGTCGAATAGCACTAGTATGTATAGCTAAAAATCTTCTTTCAAAATAGAATGCCCATATAAGAAAAGACAACACATAGAAACAGCAAGTCACAATCAACAATATCCCAATGTCCGATTAAAACATAATAATTTTCAAAATACGAACTTCATATATACTTTTGGTTGGGAGATCATTAGCATCGATATACCACCGTCTTTGTTAGCACGGAGTCCGATCACGCCCGATCAGCTAGGCCATCTCCCCACGAACAATGTGGTTTGACATGTGATGCGAAAGAAAGTTGTTACCAAGAGTAGTACCACCATATGCGCAATATGGTGTCTGATCTCCACCCGATCAGCTAGGCCGCCTTCCCACATATGCCGTGTGGGTTGACTTTTCCAATCCACAAAGGTTCCAGTTTCATTCCAATTAAGGGGAATAATATCACAATTTCCAAAGGTTCCAATTTCATCCCAAATAAGGGGAATAATCCCAATCCACCCCTACACCGGAACGTGTAGTTTCAGGTATGGGCCTTATGACCCACCTTTCCTCGGTATTGCTAATCATGCTCCCAAAATTAGTTTTGATTCGATTTGCAAAAAAAATATCATAAATACAATTGTACTCACCTCAACATCTTTCACATTGTATGAATTCTCATTAGTATTTCCAGTCATTCACAACGACAATATTTCCTTGGCTCATTAGGCCATTCACAAGATTCTTTATTCCTGGCACGATGGCCGTATTTCATATTCCATACTTTCACCTCTTTCAATTTCAAAGATCACCATCAAGTATCAACATATAGGATATTTCAGAAATCATATACCTCAAATCCATTTGAAAAGGAAACTTCAAACACAAATGGTTTCTTACCAAAGAATGAGGCATACCAACCAATAATAGAAACACACACGAAAAATCATAAACAGTCAATACACCATTTACTCTTGCAATACTCTTTCCCAGAAATGACAATGTACAATTTCAACACATGAGTATATAGAACTCGAATCATACTGGATATATTTATAAATCAAAGCATTAGTTAAAGCAGCTACTAATGGGCATGAATTTAGTACAAAAGCTTTTAGACAATTCTATCTTCGAAGTCATTTTTAAACAATTGAGTCGAGGCTCATTTCACATTCTTTATCGCATCTTCTCAAATCATTTGCACTACTAGACACAATCATAACTTAAATTCTTGGCACGTTGGCCATACTCTATATCCCCAATTAACTTATTTCACTTCCAACCATCTTTATAGATTATCAACAATAAGACATTTCTAAATCAAGACTTTAGGTACATATATGAGCAATTAAGAGTCTTAAGAATATTGAGATTTTCTCACACAATTTGGCATACTACCTTTCATTGAAACGCGACTCAAAGCCATAACCTTTCAATACGTAACCCATACTTTGAAACTTACGGAAACATTATAGAATTCAATTCCAAGAGAGAAAGTTTAGCCAACATATCTCAATCGAGCTTCCTTAACTCTAGAATGATTCGGAATTCTTAGCAATCCCGATCTCTTAGATGAAGAACTTGTGGGTTTTCCTTGTTAATCTTCCAAGATTTGGGCAAGACTTGATGAATAATTAGCCTAGGGTTTTCCTCTCTCTCTAAAACACTCTCCCTTTTCTCTAAAACATCAGATTGTTTTGCTCAAAAATGACCCAAATCGTGTATTTAACGAAGTAGGGTCGGGTTTTAAAAACCCAAAAATGGAGCTCTGGAATAGGTTCTGCGGTCGCATATGCGACCGCATATCGGTCGCATAATTATAGACCAAAACGATCAAAAATCTGTCTGTGTATGTGGTTACTATGCGGTCCGCATAACTGTTATGCGATCGCATAATGCACCGCATAACAGTTATGCGGTCGCATAACCGACCGCATAATTTCCCCCAGACTGGCCCTTCTCTTGCTCACTTCTGCGGCCATGATGCAGCTCGCAGAGTGATTATGCGGTCGCATAATGGACCGCATAAACGCGCTTTTCCGCCAAAAATTTTCCATTACTTTCCGGTGCATTGTTCAACCCAAAAAGTCCGAACCGCGGTACCATCCTCAAACACGTAAGCCTACTCTGGCACCACGAAACCTTGAATTCACTTGCGAAATTTACGGGGCTTTACACTGAAATACTTCAAAATTTTCCTAGGTGTTACAGGGAGCTAACTGATATAGTTTAAGAGAAGGACGTGATATCAGGATCCTGGGTTAGAATAACCTAAAATGGTTGATGGATTGTTAGCATTAGTTGACATTTCTGAAGGATATTCTAAATGTGGTAATAGTTCTCCTTGTGAGACACCCAAATGGTGCACTCTAGAATAGTAAAGTTAGATATGAATACTAGCATGTTCATAAAATTCAGAATATAGGCACTGGAATCCTAAAAGGGATAAATATTTACCTTAGCATGGCTCTTGTCCCTAGTCAAGAAAGAATGTTAGGTGACCCGAAGAGCTAGTGGATGGAGCAAGGGGAGCTAAAAGTGAAAGAATGTTTTGTTGAAGTTTTCATAATAAAGTGATAGACAGAAATATTAGCAGGAGAATAAGAAGAGAGTAAATGAAGCATTATGTGTAAGATGTGATAAATGAGTGATAACGGTAAATCAAAATATGACAGGATGACAGAGTTTATAGTCAAGTGAAGGGAAAGACAAGAGGAGATATGCCTTGAAACAATAAAAGAGTATAACCCATAAAGTCATAACCTCATTTCGAGAAATAAGTTGGTGACTCCAACATGATTACCAGAAGGAAAAGTTAGACCCCAGAGAAATAGAAATCAGTATAGGCTAGTGAACAAGATAAACTGAACATGAATTAGGGACCAAAGGATTTGATAATAGTCGGCATCGTGAGAATTTTAGAGATCGTATTTCGGCAATAATAGAATAGACAACGGAAGAATAACCTTTAAAGGTCATTCGGGAAGACGCTTCCCTAAAGCAAGCACTGCGAGCAGAATTAAGCTTAAGGGACTAAGTGTGCCAGTTATCATAGGTGTCACCCTCGTGCATAAGAAATTTATTTATCCTTGGTACATAAGGGTTATCGCAAGGCGAGTAAGAGTCTGTGAAGATGTAAAAAGATGCCAAAGATGAAAAGGTGATTATGGAATAGTAAAGGAAGAATGCGGTAAGGCAAAAGGAATCAAATTGTGTTTATTCAGATCCCGCAAATATGTTACGACTCCAGAACATTATGCAAGCACGATGCCGGGGAGAAGAAGCAAGGGTTCCCGCACATGATGTTATTAATAAATAAGTGCGAATGAACACTTGCTACATAAGGATCCAGTGCGAGAGGTAAGTTAAGACAAAGAAAATAACCCAAGAGAGATTACGTAGAATTTAGATATGAGAATGGACCGAGTAGCTACTAGTTAATTTAGGAAGAGTCTAGTTATGGCTAGACAAGAGGATACAGATAAATCAACAGATCATGCAAGATAAACGTAGTGAACCCCCCAACATAGGGAATTCAGTCTCGCAGCTATGACATTGTAATCCTTGAGAAATATTTAGATAGGATTTGGGGTAGTTAAAGGTACTGTATAAGTGTTACATAAATAAAAGAGAGTGCCACTAGGGAGACAGTTAAAATTTTAGTTCAGAAGCCACCCTACGAGGACAAGGGCGTGGAGGTAAGTAAAAAGGGATAATTATAGGTGAGGAAGAACATCAAAAATTCCGTCGGGTATACGATGTAATAAGCTCACAGCTTTACAAGAGTCAGATGGTCTTCCCTAAGTGTTACAACGAAAGACTAGTTGAGAAAATAAGGAAGAAGGCTATAACCTAAAAATAGTAACTTGAAGAAGAATTGGCCTTGTAATAACAGTCTCACTACAACATTGGATATACTCCATAAGAAAGTGGCACTTATCGTGGCTAATGAACGGGAAGAAAAATAAAGAAAAAATTAAAAGTGATATTTGAAATCATATGAGTTATAGGGAATTCCAGTATTCGTGGGCACCAAGATAAGCCAAGTATCCATGCAGCAAGTGGAAGAAAGAACAGGAAAAGTAATTGCTTATGTTTAAAGACAACTGTGAAGACACAAAAGGAAATCTATGGTGCTAGCAAGTTAAAAGAAGGTTACGAGTAGTATAAATCGATATGTGTAGGTCACAAGCTAGAGTATGGTAAAATGACAAGGTTTTAGGTAGATAGGAGAAAGGATAAGAAAATGTGGGTAAGAAGGTTACAAGAACAGGTAAGGCCTCGGGATTAAGCCCATAAAACAAGAGAGATGACGGTTTCCATACGTTATAGAAAGCTCAGCATATCCTGAATGAACTCAGGGTAGTCTAAGACTAGGAGCATTTAGAAGGGATGGAATGTTGCCCTAGTAGTAGAATAAGGGTGTAATTGTGATAGATAAGATAATGACGTTTAGGCCTTTGATTGAGTAATGATTTAAAGAAAAGGGATTTCATGAATTGCACGGGATTAGAATATCCCATAAGATGAATCACATTGGGATGCCATGAAATACAGTTATTGAAGTATAGTATCGTCCCAGGTAAATCAGGCAAATCGCTTCAGATGTACCCGGATGAGACGTTAGCCCTAGTGACAAGGTATTGCGTAAGAAGTTTTCAAGTTATTAGTGGTAGATTATAGATAAATTGTCACGACCCAACATTCGCCATAGGTCGTGATGGCGCCTAACGCCGCTGTCAAGCAAGCCAACGGTGATTGATCAACTTATTTACTCATTCTTATTACTTTCAAAATCATAATCTCCATTAATTAAATAGTATACAATAGGATTTACAGTGTAAAATGATAATAATTATGTGAACCACAATACGAACAACCAGTAGGAACCCCCAAAACCCGGTGTCATAAGTGCATGAGCATTAACTAGAAAATATAATAAAATGCAACATCTGTCTGGAATACAAGTTTGACAGGAGAATATAAATAACTCTAATGGAGACTCTGTATGTTGCGGATCGTAACATGGAATGCAGCTCATCGTAAAGTCCCCCCAAATGCCGCGCCTCTGCACCTAGAGCACCACCAGAAACATATATATACCTGCAATAAGTGCAGTAAGTGTAGCATGAGTACGTAAATCAACGCGTACCCAGTAAGTATCTAGACTAACCCCAGAGAAGTAGTGACGAGGAGTTGACATCGACACTTACTAGTGGTCCAATAAGACAGGTACAGTAAGAAGTAAATAAATATGGGGCAGAGCAGATAAATGGTATGAACAAATATAAATACGAGGTACAATCCTCCTCTAAAGGGTAAACTCAAGCTCTCACTAAGAAGTTACCTCCTCAATCGGAGTATACATATAATGGACCTCACCAGATAGGTCGTCACAGTTCAAATCAGAAAAAACTCACAGATAGACCGGCTTCTTGTCAAATATTACGCACTATTTCATAAGAGTATTTTATAGAAATGCCGAGGCGTACGGCCCGATCCCATCATAATATGTGCACTGCTGAGGGTCGAACGGCATGAACCATAGATACATCTAATATATTTCCGAGGCGAACGGCCCGATCCGATTAGAATAAGAAGCTTTAACAGGTTCTTGATCCGATACACGAATAAACGTGCGAGTTATGAACTTTAAGGAAAACTTTTCGATGAAAACGCATAGCGCGGGAGAAATTCGTAAGAGGAGTACAATTATTTCACGTCTAATCATGAAGCCTATCAAATCTCTACAATAGCAAGTCTATCACTCTACGAAAGTTTAGTCTCAGATCGTAATGTAAAATAAAGGAATTTAATATGCGAGGGACAACTCAAATAGTGCAGTTATAGCATGGTGCGAACTTAAGTCTACCCGGACAATAACATGAATTTAGCTAAGTATGGACTCCCGTCACCTCGTGCGTATGTAGCCCCCGCAACAAGTAGCACATATCAAATACATCACCTAGGGGTAGTTTCCTCCTCACAGAGTTAGACAGGAGACTTACCTCGCTCCGAAGTTCCATAACTAGCTCCAACGCCACTCAAACACCTCAAACCGATGCCTGTCTCTCCAAAACTAGTCAAACAATGTGCAAACTAATAAAAATATACTCTAATACTCATAATAAATCAATTCATAACAATTCCCAACTTCGCTCGAAAAGTCGATAAAATCAACCCTTGAGCCCACGTGCTCGGATTACGAAAATATTTGAAGATAAACTTTACCCATAACACTACGAACTCAAATATATGATTTATTCCCAATTCCATGTCCAATTTTGTGGTCAAAATCAAAAATACCAAATTCTAGGTTTTCTACCAAAATCCCAAATTTATATTAATTTCCATGTTTAAATCCATATATAAACCATGTATTTAACTTGTAATAGGTGGGAATCACTTACCTTATGTTGCTTGATGAAAATCCCCTCAAAATGGCTCCCCAAATTCGGCCAACCCAAGTGAAAAATGAAAGAAGAAGAGCAAAATCCCGTTCTTAAAACAACTCTACCCAGCGACATTTTCGCATCTGCAGTCCCCTGGTCGCTTCTGCGGCTTCAATCTCGTACCTGCAAGAACCCAGGCCAGGTCGCCGGCCGCATTTGCGGTGAATGTTTTGCACCTGCGCCTCTTCTTCTGTGGGCCTCTAGCACTTCTGCACTCGCGCACCTGCGCGACTATGTCTGCTTCTGCGGCCCAGGCCTTCTTGGCCAATCTCCGCTTCTGCGCTCCATCGTTTGTACCTGCGGCCTCTACCCAGATCACCTCCAGCCGCTTCTGCAACTGCCTCGCTTCTGCGAGGTTGCTTTTGCGATGAAGCTTCCGCAGAAGCGGTTGCACCAGCAACCAAAAATCTCCAGCTTTACCTTAAGTCCAAAATCCGATCCGTTAAACATCCGGAATCCACCCGAGGCCCCCGGGACCTTGACCAAACATACCAACACGTCCCAAAACACATTACGAACTTAGTCGAGGCCTCAAATCACGCCAAACAACTTCGAAAATACGAATCAACGATCGAAATCCTTCTTTAAGCTTTCAAATTTTCAAACTTCGACGAACGCGCCCGAACCATACCAAAACATTCTGGAATGACGCCAAATTTTGTGTACAAGTAATAAGTCACAATACCGACCCATTCCAAGGCTCGAAATCCCAAGCTGACAATAACACCAAATCCCACTTCAAACCAAACTTAGGAAATTCTTAAACCTTCAAATTATCAACCTTGCATAATAAGCGTCGAAATACTCCCGGGTGATCCGATACTCAATCCGAACATACGCCGAAGTCCAAAATCATCATACGAATCTATCAGAACCTTCAAATCCTGATTCCGAGGTCGTTTATTCAAAAGTCAAACCTTAGCTAATTCTTTCAACTTAAAGCTTCCAAAATTAGAATTTTCTTTCCAAATCAACTCCAAACTTCCCGAAATTCAATTTCGACCACACGTACAAGTCATAATACCTGAAGTGAAGCTACTCAAGGCCTCATACCGCCGAATGATGCACTAGATCGCAAAATGACCGGTCAGGTCGTTACATAAATATTAAGATAAATCAACAATAGAGTGTCGTGCCCCGACCTCGGGGAGCGCAACCAGCGCTCAACCGAGATAACCCGGCCGATCAAGCCTGCTAGATGCCTTCTACCCAACCTTTCCCATTAACAATATAAGAATCAGTACAAGTGATAGACATGAGAAGAGTCAAGTGTTCCATATTCTTTACCATTACTCAAAGGATATTCATTTACGATTTCTAAAATATTACAAGTTTATAGAAATGATGAAAAATAGGTTTGCCAAATACCAACACTTCTAGTTCCATTACCAATATCAGACACCACCCACAACCTGTCTACGGAGCCTCTAAGTATAGCAAAAGTGAAGAAGGGAAGTGCCAGCGACAAGGCACCGGCTATACCTCAAAGCACATCATACAAGGTCAAATGACATAAATCCGGGAACAGAGTATGGCTCACCAAAACCTACTGAATAGGGAGTAACTGCTATCGAGGATTAAAACTACCCGCTGACGAACCACCTGCATCCATTGAAGATGCAGCGCCCCCGACAAAAAGAGACGTTAGTACATGTGGAATAGTACTGGTATGTAAAGCTAAATATCCCCTTTCAAAATAGAATGCCAATATAAGAAATTGAAAACCATAGAAACAGCAAGTCACAATCAACAATATCCAAATGCCCAGTTAAAACATAACAATTTTCAAAATACAAAAATAATATATATTTTTGGTTGGGAGATCATTAGCACCGATATAGATATACCACCATGTATTTTGCACGGAGTCCGATCACGACCCGATCGGCTAGGCCATCTTCCCCGAAGACATCTTACCACAATTACATTTACTATCACGAACTTCAATCATTATCTCAATCACAATACCAAGCATAATTTCAATTACAATTTGCGGCACAATCACCACCATGTGTGCGGCATGGCGTCCGATCACGACCCGACCGGCTAGGTCGTCTCACCACAATGCTGTGTGGATCAACAAAACCCTTTTCTAGTAATCACCTCATACCAATAAAGGGGGATATTCTCATCACAACAATCTCATCCCAAATAAGTGGAATGATCGCAATGCACCGTACATCGACACATATAGTTTCGGGGTTAGGTTATTCCTACCTAAACTTCCTCGGTGACTAACGATACTCCCGAAAATATTTTGTTTTGCACATAAGGGAAACAAAAGTACAAATATATTTTATATTCACCACATTATTTTTCACACTATATATATCTTTATTAGTATTTTCAACCATTCACAATATCGTTATTTCCTTGGCTCTCTTGGCCATACTTATGATTCTTCATTCATGGCACGGTGGTCGTATCTCATATTCCACACTTTCATTTATTTACTTTCAAGGATCATCATCACAAACATCAACATATCGAATATTTCGGAAATCATAACTTCAAGTTCATTAGTAATGAAAACTTTAAACACAATAGGTTTCTTCCCAAAGAATGGGGCAAACTGACTAGCAGTAGAAACACATGTTAAAATCATAAATGAGTAATACACCATTTATTTTTGAAATACTTTTCTCAAAAAGGGCAGTGCACAATTTCAACTCATAAATATGTAAAGGCTTAAACCACATTGGAAACACTTACAAATCATAGCGTTAGCTAAAGCAGCCACATTGGGGCATGACTTGAGGACATAAGATTTTAGGAAAATCTATTTTTCAAGTCAATTTGGAACAGTTTAATCAAGGCTCATTTCACAACCTTTCTCGCATCATTTCATTTCATTGGCACCATTGGACACAAGTATAATTTTCATTATTGGCACGGTGGCCACGCTTTACATCTCCAACCCACTTTTTTCACTTTCAAGCATTCTTATAGATTATCAACAATATGAACATTTGAAATCAAGGCCTTAAGTATATACATGAGAAATAGGAGTTTTAGACACATGGAGTATTCTTTCCAAGTTAAGCATAATGGACTTTCATTTGAAACACGACTCAAAGCCATAACATTTTAATACATATAGCATTCTTGAACACATTCCCGAAGGATAACATAATGTGATAGGAACATTTGGAATATATTTTGAATACATAATTCTCGACACTTTGCTTACTCGGGACAATCAAATTTATTGAGAACAACTCAGAATATGGGAATAAGGAACTTGAGCCAACCATACTTGAAACTTACGAGAACATCATGGAATTTAATTCTAAGAGAGTAGTTTAGCCAACATACCTTGTTTGGGCTTTCTTTAAGTTACTACAACATCCCAACACTTCTAGCAATAACAATCTATAGGAAGATAGTGAAAATCATATAATAATTAGAAACATTCCCATGGTGTAACTCTCTTAGGAATTTTGTCAAACACCTAGTATGCAAAATAGACTACAAAGCTTTACAATGGTAATCCCTTCCTCCCTCAACCAATTTCAACAAGAAACTACCCATAATGGTTCATTAATCCTACATACTACAACATATTGTTACATGCATGACCTATTTCCAGCCCCACAATATACTTGAACTCATAACCTCTTGCATGAAAGCTTAGGAGTAGGACTTACCTGGATAGATGATAATCTAGTGATTGGCTTCCTTGATTGTTGAAGATTGGTGTAAGAATGGGTGATTAGAATGCTAGGTTTCCTCCTTCTCTCTCTAAAATACTCTTACCTCACTATAAAATCATTAGACCTTCGCTTCAAAATGAGCCCCTAATGCTATGTATCAAAATGGGGTCGGGTTATAAAAATAGGAAAATGGACCCTTCAAACTCAGGTATGCGGTCGCAGAATGGACCGCATAACAGATATGTGGCCCGCAAAAATGATGCCAAGAACTGGGCTAGTTTGGACCGGTCTACGACAGGTCTGCGGTCCGCAGACCACTTATACGGCCGCAGAATGGACCACAGAATCATCCAACAAAATTCTTCAAGCCAAATCTACGATGGAAAATACGGACCGTGAAATGGATATGCGATCGCAGAATGGACCGCAAAACGACCTTCAAAATTCAACCATTTTTCTGCTCAACTCTGCAATGGGTATGCGGCTCGTGGAGTGGTTCTACCTTGGCACCACAAAACTTAAATCCCTTGATGGAATTTTACAGGGCCTTACATAGAGGGATAAAGGTTCCAAAGAATGATAGGAGATAGGATGCCATTCTTTAGATGAACAGTAATAAGGAAGCATTGAAGGACTTAAATTTATACATATAGGATAAGCAGTGAGAGAGTAACCTATAGTTGGGTAGCAGACCTCGGTAATAATAAACTAAAGTAAGAGTTATGGTATAGTATGAAGTAAAGCCATATGCATAGATAACCGAGGCTATGAAACAATATATAGCAATAATCGTAAGTTCGACAAAGTACCGAGCGAAGAACTTCAGTACACCTATAGATGCCCAGAGGGACAGCTTATCATAGTTCTGTATATGTTCCCAAAGTGAGGCCTAGAGATTGGCTAAAAGCTGGAGTAAAAAGGAGAGAAGAGTCTCATAGGCGCACATACAAGGTCAGAGTCGTACAGGCTGCATGACAGAAGGTAGCAATAGTTACAAGATTGGATGAATTCTGACCACAAGTCGTGGTCTGAGAAAGAGACCTAAAGTGGGGAATGCCCTGGCCTTAATTTATTCATAGAACAATTGCCTAGATGGAAAGGATAGTATTAAAGTATTCATAAAAGCTATAGGTTACTGATAGGCGCATCAGTCAACATTCAAGGACGAATGTTCCAAAGGGGGAATGATGTTACACCCCATATTTTCATATGCAAATGTACATCGTAAGTCAATTGATGTAAGCTCAGAAATGAGATCCTCTTTGGAAGTATATAAAGTAATTTAATGATGTTACAACCTGTATTTGTGTTCAACATATACACGACTAGGTTGAGTACGAATGCACTTAAACGTAAGAAAGGAGATTTTGGACAAATAAAAACGAGCTGCTTGCTTACCCGACGTGCCTGCTTCACCAACTTACTTTCCGTCCTACTTGCTTAAGCTACTTAACACGTGTCGTGATTATTAAACGAGGATGAGACACGTATTTAAATTTATTAGGGCATAATGTGACACACCCTAATGAAACAAGTAGGTGACAAGTAGGTGTGTCACCTACTTGCTAAAATAAGAGGCCCAAATTAAAGGGGTGTCTATGGCCAAAATTAAAGGATAAAGAGAGGTCCATTGGGGTAGTGGTTTGGTCGAACCTAAGGGATTATTAAAGCCAACATCTGACCATTTTCACCCATATTCATCCAAAATAAAGTTCAACAACATCCTTTCTTTCTCTCCCAAGCCAAACAACCACCCTTCTTTCTACTAGGGTTCTAAGTGGAAAGGGCTTCAAGTTTCATTCCTCCCCCATCATGTGAGATGATTTTCATGTGTTTTATCTTCTCTCCGAAGATCTCAAACGTTTCTATACCAAACATCCCAAGGCAGCCCCTCTCCTCCAAGGTTAAACCACCTACTCTTGATTAAAAGTGTTGTAGAAGTGGTAGAGATCACTTGTTTGATGTTGTTCCTAAGTTGTGAGCATTCTAAAGTTAAAGGAGACATTTTCTAGGGTTCATTCTTGATTCATAAGGTAAGGAATATTCTCTTCTTCATGTATTTGAGCTTATTGGAGTCTTAGTTATCTTGTCACAATATGAACTTGTGAAGAAACGGCCTGAAATGAGTTCTAAGTTACTGCAATTTGATGGACTATTATGAGGTTATTTTTATTGTGTATTGTGGCTGAAAATTAGTAGGAACAATCTAAGTATGTGTTGATTGTCACTATTGAAGTGTATTCAAGTTCTAGCTAAGTTGTATGGATGGAAAAGTGCAAGTTAGGACTTGGTTGTTGGGTGAGATGGTGTGGACTGTTTTGGTGATGTATTGTAATGAATATAAGGTTAGATATTGATGTATAGATGTTTTTTGACATTCTGAACATGTTGGTCTTGTTTTTTGATTTGAGGAAAGTGAAAAGAATTAGGGGAAGTGTTATCCAAAATTTTGTAGACGAGCTAGCCGCTCATTTGTGTTGAGTTCTAGCTTTCGTAAGCTTAACAATGGTCCCTTATTGTTTGTTGTAGATTAGAGTAATAATGTGCTGAAACGACGTCGTGTGGTTAAGTAAACGACAAAGGTATGTCAAGGCTATTAATTTTTTACTTTTGTCATGATCCATATGATACATACTCAGTACTTTATTCGTACCGACGTCCCTTTTGCCTGGGGATGCTGCGTTTCATGCCCGCAGGTCCCAAGAAACAAGTTGACAGTCCTCCTAGTAGGCTATCAGCTCAGCGGTAGGTGTTGGTACACTTCACTTGCTCCGAAGTTTCCTATTTGGTCAGTATGCTTTGGACATGTATTGATTGATATGGCGGGGTCCTGTCCCGACCTTTATGACATTTATGTACTATTAGAGGCTTGTAGACAGATGTCATGCATATGAAAGATTGTATGGCCTTGTCGGCCTATGTTATTAGTGTACAAGTGATGCTTATGGTCTTATAGGCCCGTATGTCACATGTATAAGTTTGTATTCCATGTTGGGTCATCCTATGTCAAATATTCTCTTATGTTTTATTCTGGTTATCTCATGACGGCCTTTCCGGCTCATTTATCCATGATAGTATGATAAGAAAGATATGTTACGTTGGTACTCGGTTGAGTTAGACACCGGATGCCCGTCGCGGCCCTTCGGTTTGGGTCGTGACACCTTCAACTTTCTAAATTTCGCCAAAATACTTCAAATCAACCTATGGACCTCCAAATCCAAAGTCCGACATATGCCTAAGTCCAAAATCGTCATACGAAGCTATTGGAATCATCGAAACACTATTCTGGATCTTCTACATAAAAGTCAAACTCTGGTCAACTCTTGCTTAAGCTTCTAAAATAAGAATCCTTCTTCCAAATCGATCCCTAATCATCCGAAAATCGAACACAGCTACACACGCAAGTCACAATACGAAGCTACTCGAGACCTTAAGCCACCGAAGAGGACGCTAATTCTCAAAATGACTGATCAGGTCGTTTCATTCTCCCCCTCTTAAACAAACGATCGTCCTCTAACGTGCCAAGAACCATTTCGAAGTCATCAAATCACAAAATGTACTCACCATACATATACTCATGGGTGATCCCACTTCACCCCAATCCACACAAGCCCGACGACACCACCTCAACTGAAGATTATTCCTTCCACCCACATCGATAATCCTTAGAACCAATTCTTCACCATCCGATCATTTCCCAAAGACGCGATTACCACATAAACACACTTAATCGACCTCAACCAGTTGCAATGGCTCATGCCTACACCCGCAAGGTATAACCACACGACATAATACATCACACATATGCCCATAGCAAAATCTCTGACCAACATAGTTGCCCATAATCAAATTTGGTACCAGTAAATAACCTCACATCAACTAAAATCCTATTCCAAATCTTCACAGCGCTGACAACGATGCAAGAAACATGAAGATCTCATAACCACTCAGTCAAATCAACAAGTCACACCCAATGCTACTTGGGCACATACCTCGCAAGCTAAAGCCACTAAGCACAATGCGAATATGAACGAATATTGAAAGAGAAACATATGAGAGAGCTTTCCAACAAGTCCGACAGGCACAACTCCCAATCAGTACCATACTACAAATCCATTCCACATGGGGGAATCAATAAATTTGAACTAATCACAAGGACCTCATCCTAATATAACTCCACCGCGGCACGTAGCCTAGGTCAAAAATATCAAACCATACGAAAACACGAGGATCCCATCCTCAGTTCTAAATCACAAATAGAATATACATCACATCAACCGAAACCTTCCACTAACTCAATTCCGTAAAACAAAATCACAACACATAACAGACTTCACATACTAGTAGAGCAGCTAAATCATAAATCATAAATAAACAACCCAAAAATCACATCAAAACCTACCATAATGAGTAACAGAAAACTCATCCTAGTCTTATAGCTCTCAATAGTGAACAAACCAAGGCGATAGACACCGGCTACCATTATAGAATCTCCCAACAGGGTAAACACATAAGTAGAGTACAAGAATCACAAAACTAACCCATATATGAAGCAAGATAGGAGGTCTCACCCCGGTAAGAAGAACCGAATCAAAATAAGAATGATGTTCCTCAATAATAAATCAAAACCATACCTATAACGACACCATCTGGTGTAGCGGCCTCGGCCATACCATTAAAGGTATATCAACGGGCAGGGCTCCCCCTCTAGGTCGCCCTCTACCCACCTGTCCTCCACCCCTAGTTGGTTGTGCAGGTGGTGTAGCAAATGGAATGGAGCCCATAGACTGTGTGCTCTGATGAAGTTCACCTCTCCCGAGTCTGGAAAAATCTCTCATGATGTGCCTGGTATCGCCACACTCATAACAACCCCTCTGCGGGTGTGACTGCTCATCTGAGTCTGTGCCGGATAACTAGAATAACCGTTGTAGGAACCCCGTGCAGGTGGTGCACTAAAGGATGACTGCCCCATATGAGTGCCCTGAGGTCCCTGACTAACTATCGCACCACGAGTGGTCTGAAGTGCAGACTAGACTAGCTGACTGCCCGAGCCTCCGCCGTGATGGATCATAGCTGAAGAGTAGAATCCACTGAATCCTCCAGAACCTCAATAACTCTTGGCATCCTTATCCTCCCTCTCCTCACCTTGAATATACTCTAACCTCCTGGCAATCTCCACAACCTGCTGAAATGGAGTATCACTCTCCAACTCCTGAGCCATGCTGAATTTAAGACCATAACTGAGCCCCTTGATAAATTTGCGAACTCACTCTCTGACTGTAAGGAACCAAAGTAAGTGCATGACGGGATAACTCACTGAACATAATGGCATACTCCGACACCGTCATTGTGATGACCTGATAGGTCATTTTGAGTTTTATCCTTTATTTCGGTGTTTTGAGATCTTGATTAGCTCCGTTTAGCATCCCTCGATTTGCATGCGCAGTCTGTGTATTGTTCCGGAAAGTCTCTATGTGAAAAATTGAAGAAAATGTGAATTTTTACCTTAACAATAATTTGAGCTGACTACGGTCAATATTTTGTGTAAACGGACCCGGATCAGTATTTTGACCATCCCGATGGGTCCGTATCGTGATTTGGGACTTGGACTTATGCGCAGAATTGAATTCAAAAGTCCCTAACTTAATTTAACATGATTTGATGAAGACTAGTAATTTGAATGTTTAAAGAATTCTGAAGTTTGACCGTAGGTTGACTTTATAGCTATCAGGTTCGGATTTCAATTCTGGGAATTGGTATAGGTTTATTTTACTATTATGGACTTGTCTGCAAAATTTGGTTCAAAACAGAGTTGATTTGACATGATTCGGACACTCGGTTGTAAATTTGAAAGTTCTTAAGTTTCTTTGAAAAATTCCATGCATTTTGATGTCTGATTCATGGTTCTAGGTGTTATTTTAGTTTTTTGATCGGTGAGCAAGTTCGTATGATGTTATTACACGTATGTGCATGTTTGGTTTGGAGCCCTAGGGGCTCGGGTGAGTTTCAGATGTGTTTCAGATGAGTTTTGTTAAGGTTGGAATAGATGGTGCACTTCTGTTGCTGGTGTTCTGCTGTAGATCTCGAATTTGCAAGGTCTGGCTCGCAATTGCATGCCTCAATTTTTTTAATATCTTGTTATAAATTATTAAAATCGATAAATTTTCTATTTTACATCGGCTTGCCTAGCAAGTAGATGTTAGGCGCCATCATGTCCCCGAGGATTGGATTCCGTGTCGTGACAGCCATGTTGCCCTGATGCAGTTGCTCGAACTCTGTGCGCCATGCATCCCGGAGGGTCTGGGGAACACTGATCATGACTTAGCTGAGCATTTATTCTTTGAGTTACTTCTTTTGTTACTTTCTTTATGTTGTTATGGACTGTTGTTGGTTATTAGAGCTGGACCCTGACCTTGGTACAAGCTCGTCACTACACTTCCATAATACCTATGGTGCGGAGAATGCGGTGACACTTCTCTAGAAAACCTTGTGCATCCTCGGTACTTGTGGCACTGAAAGTAGATGGATTATACCTCTTGAACCTCTAAAGCCTCTTCTGCTCCTCCTCTAATGCCCCTAGCCTAACCTCAGGCTGAACCGGAATAACAGGTTGTACCAGCACCATACCCGGAGTATGACCAACATGAGCCTGCTGCTCTAGAGTATGGGCAGTGGGAGTCTGAGCTCCTCCCCCAATCTGTCAAGTAGCTGGTGCAACAAAGATCAATCCCGCCGGAGCCAATGTACCAAACATGCTCAGGAACTGCGCTAAAGTCTCCTGAAGTCCGGGGGTAACAACAGGCGCCCCAGGTGCCTGTCCCCCAATGGAAGCTACTGGCAGATCCTCAACTGTTGCCCTGGCAGGTTCTCTAGCTATGGCACGTGCCTCTCCTCGTCCTCTACCTCGGTCCTGGCCTCTCGCGGCTCTAACAGGGGGAGCGGGTGTCTACTCAGCTGATCCGGTAGTGCGTGTCCTCACCATTTGTGAGAAAATAGAGACACAAAGGCTCAAACTTCAAAATCAACAAATCCACACGACATGAATGAATGAAGTGGAATTTTTCTAATAGTTCTGTAGCCTATCGAAGATAAGTACAGATGTCTTTGTATCGATCCACAAGACTCTACTAAACTTGCTCGTGACTCGTAGAACCTATGAACCTAGAGCTCGGATACCAACTTATCACGACCCAAAGTCCCACCAGTGTCGTGATGGCACCTAGTCTATAAGACTATGTAAGCCGATTACTTTCAACAATTAAGACAGTTTAACAATGATAATTTAAAGCAGAGTTAATGTGAATACCGAAACAAAAGCGAAATAAGCCTACGCGGCAATAATCATAACAACCTCCCAAGACTAGGTAATACAGAGGCACGAACTCTAGATGAATACATGGAAAGATCTCGAAAATTGAAATGCAATTTCGGATATGAAGCTGGCAGTACAATAAAAGGAAAGGAATCCAAGGGACTACGACGACCAAGCTCTACCTTGAATCCTCGCGACCGATAAGCTAACTCTGCTTGAGTCCGATTTCTCCAATACCTGGATCTGCATAAAAATATGCAGAAGTATAGTATGAGTACACCACGGTCGGTACCCAGTAAGTATCAATACTAATCTCAGTAGAGTAGTGACGAGGTACAAGTCAAGACACCTACTAGTCAAAATAACATGTGCAGTATAAAAGTATAAAGCTAATAATGAAATCAAAAATCAGTAAATGGAAACAAGAATCAATATATAAGTAATAAGAACACTGTGAAAGTACCATTGACACCAAATGAGGAAAACAAATAACAACCAATTAATCAAGCCATTCTAACACAAGTTCCATAATGAAATTACTTCGAGATACCTCATCTCATAATCACAAGTCACGAGTCTTAACCCACAAATCATATACTCACGGCACCTTGTGCCCACATTTCTAATCACAACCACATGGACAACTAACGTGCCAATATCTCAATCCGCCCGGCATGATCACTATCTCACAGTCACAATCCGCCCGGTATGGTCACAAGCTCACTATCACAATCCGCCCGGCATGGTCACATACTCAATATCACAATGAAAGCAGATAATACAAGAATACATGGACATGATCAATAAATGTTAAGTTTCATACTCCTGAATTAGTATAAGTGGCATGCTACAGTGTATGCTTGTGAAAGTGTACTAGTACAACCCATGTCAACAAGTAGTATCAAAGACATCGAGTAGCTCACTGAAAGCAACACAACAAGTCACGTCAAGTGTATGACATAAACAAGGAGGATCACACTATCACATGAATAGTGTCAACATAATTCCCCCAAGCCATCACACATCATCCCTGACATTGCCACCCTTATCTCTCCAATAGCCACCTGTATCACTCCGTCCTGACAATATTATTAGCCAACTGTATCACTCTGATAGCCACCCGTATCACTCCACACAATAGCCACCCTTATCGCTCCACCCGGACAACAAGAACGCTGAGATTCCACCCTTATGCTCTGCATAACAATAACCAATCCACACAACAATTCACATGTGCTAACATCATAACAACACAACATATCAACTCGTACCATAAGTGCCCATAGCCCACAACCTTTCCAAACAACGATACACATATCACCATATCCCATTGCCCACGTCTCAACCACATTACGAAGAAGAATCTTAATAGTAGCAGGATAAGTGAGAAGTTCTCAGCAAGTAAGGATATCTCAATAAGCATGTATAGAATATCAATAACAACAAAATGAATGATGGTAGGCTATAAGCTCATGTTTTAGTCGATTATTACACTCTAATTTACTGCACTTTAATTGAGTTGGAGCTTTAATCGCTAGTGTTTTACACTAATTGTGTATTTTATGCCTTGTAGAAGTGATTCCGATCTATGTAGATATTATGGAATGAATTCAAGCTATTCGGGAGATTTGAAGTTTGAGTAAAATCCCAAGGATTAAGTCGGTATCGTGTTTAGGGACCAACGGATGATAGTCGAATGAAACGAAGAATCGAACAAGCATATTGCACAGTATCCAGTAAAATGCACATAACGTTTCGCTCGGAACTCTGTTTGGGCTCCACAATATATCGTTGGAAATCTATTTAAAAGGGCTACAACTTTCATGTTTTAAGTCTTCCCAAATTCCCAACACAACACCGCCCACATGTGTGACCACGCACTGGCCGTGCATTGGGCGCGCATATTAGGCAGAACAGGGTGAAAAGTGCGCGGCCAAGTGCGCGAGCACACTTCCACGTGCACGGCCACGCACATCCTGTCCGGGAAAAGTGTCCTATTTCGTGTAGGAGAAGGTGTACTTATTTGGGCCCGACCCTACTTGGTATATATACATGGAAAAACTGTATTTTGAGGACTTTTGACATAATTTAGGCCTAAAGAAGTTAAGGAGAAGAGGGAGAAGCAAGAGCACAAGGATTTCACCATTCATCCTAACTCAAGACAAGTGTTTGGATGTTTTATGTTTTCCTTTGACTTAAACTTAATTGTGATAAATTTCTCCATATCCATGGAGTAATTCTTTCTTAGGGATTGATGGATTTGGTGTTTTGAGAATTTTTAGTGCATATTAACTCTAGTTTTATGTATTGAAGCGTTTTGGGTGTTTTTATTGTTGCATATATATTCACTTGTTTATGTAATCAAAAGAGGCATAATTTGTGATGTTTTGCATTATCTCATTGGTTAAATTCATTGATTCTTGTTAGTACTCGAAAGAGGCTAGTTGAATTAATATTTAGACCTAGTTAGGAGGATAATCGAAAGAGGTTCTCCTAAGGATCAATCAACTATGAATTCTTACATGTCTTCATCGAGCTTAACTTAGTTCATATCGTAAGGTTGATACTTAATCGAGAGAGGAGTTTCTACTAAATGTTTGAACATAGTAGAGTGAATTGCAGAGACTCACTTGAACCATAGAAGAGAAGTAACTAGAGTTAATTCCCAAACAAGTATCTTACACCTATCCAATCAACCTCTATTTTCTCCCTTTGATATCTTCTTGCTTACTCTTGTTGCGATTGTCTAATGCCAATAGTTAGATATTTAGTTAATTTTAGTTTTAATTTACACAAATCTAAACTGTTGATCATCTTTGATAGCAATTAAACTAGAAGCTACGAAAATAGTGTTTAAATCCAATCCCTGTGGATACGATATTTTCTATACTACATTCGACTAGCGAGCATAATTTTGTGTTGCGTTTTTAGCTCGTTAAATCTTGGCACCGTTGCCGGGGATTGGAAATCAATAGTGTTGGAAATAGTTTGTAATGCTAATTCAGGAATTTTTCTTTTAATTTTGTTTTTCTCTTTTTACGTTTGGTGTTCCTTGACTGTGCGCAGGCTATAGGTTAGATTGGTGCATGACCCGATCTTCTAGGAAGGAATTGCTACCATACGAGCCGGAAATTGAAAAGCAACTACGATAGTTGAGGAAAGAAATAAATCTCCCCATGAATACAAAGAAGGTTGGGAAATCCTCAACCAAAGAAGTTATGGCGGGAGATGAGGATAATGTTGATTTGGCTGCAAGAGAGGCAGCCCATCAAAGAGAAAGAGTTGCACGAGATGCAGAGACAGCTCTTCAAAATGCACAACTTGTCTATGAGGAGGAGAGGGCTAGAAGAATTGCACAGAATCGACCTGTGGGTGCAGACCAATTCAGAAATATAGCTCCCGGTGCCGAAAGACCACTTGGTGATTATTCTAGACCGGTCTACAACCAAGGCTTGTCGAGTATGAGACCATCTTTTGTTGCAGCTAATAATTTTGAGTTAAAGCAGGGGTTACTTCAAACCCTCCAAAACAATTGTGTCTTTAGAGGAAAGATGAACGAAGATCCAAACAATCATCTGATAGACTTCGAGGAGATTATGAACACCTTCCAATATAATGGTGTGTCACAAGATGCAGTATACTTAAGGGCATTCCCCTTCACTCTCAAAGACGATGGAAGCACTGGCTTTGAAGCTTGCCTAATGGATCGATTAGAACATGGGATGAGATGACCAGAAAATTTCTTGACAAATATTTCTCATCAGTTAAGATGAGCAAGTTTAGAAGGGAGATTCATAACTTTTGTCAGAACGAGACTGAAACTGTGTTTGAAGCTTGGGAGAGGTTCAAAGAAATAGTGCGTAAGTGTCAACATAGTGGAATAGAACTCTGGATGCAACTCCAGGATTTTTGGGATGGATTGACACCAACTTCACGCAGAACATTGAGCAATGCATCTGGAGGTCCGTTGATGAAAAAGACTTTAGAGGAGATAGTCACTATTCTAGATGAGTTGTCTAAGGATGCAAATCAGTGGCCCTCTGAAGTTACTGAAAGAAGAAGAACAACAAGTGTTCACCAAGTTGACGCTGACTTTATCATGCCTTGAGAATAGTGAATGCTTTAGTGTGACGCTTAGACTCAATTTTTTGACTCTAGTGTAAGTACCTTAAACTGTATGATCTTAACTTTGTTTAACTGCTTTGACTAGAGTGTCTTGATGAATCTAATCTTGAGTGAGTTATGTGCCATGTGAGTGTGAGATTTGGTGTATTATGTGCATTGCATTTGATGTCTAGAACTTGCCATGTGTGTTTGCAAAGCGAAATAGTAGTTTTGTTCAGTCTTGGAAGTGATTTAGGCATTTCTTTGTTGATCCAGCTATATGTTTTTACCCGCCTAATTGTTATGTATCTTAGTTAACCTCGTTGAGCCTGTAATCATGTTTCTTTGGCAACCACATTACAAGCCTTACTCATTTGTTTGAATTGACCATCTATTTGAACCAATTCCCTCTAGTGAGCTCTTGAAATTCTTATGAACTTTGTAAAAGTTGAAGTGTGGGGTGACTGGGTTAGCTTTTGAGTGGAACTAATGAAATAAGGAGAAGGTGCACTGAATTAAAAAGGTAAGAGCCATTTGAATTGAAAAAGAAAAATAAAAATTTATGTAGTTGTATGATTGTGAAAAATGATCTTTGATAAGTGGTAACTCTTGATGTATTTGTGCTTAAAGAAGTTGGGAGTTAATGTATATTGATGTAAAGGTAGAGTATTGGTTTGACATAAGTGTGGGGTTTTGAATGAAATGTATGTATTAAAAGTACTTAGGGAGGTGTAGTCACTCTTATATCTAAATGTATCCTACCCGTCCTGTAGCCTACATTACAACCAACTAAGTCCTACTTGATCCTTGACTGAATGAGCTCATTTGGTAGAGTAGTACACTACGGGCAAGCTTATGGTTCATTTTTTATGGCATGTGAATGTTGTTTCTGAGAGTGAGTGAATTCTTTCTATCTTGAGTTCCTAATTGTTCTTAATTTTTATTGTGTGTGGAACTACTCTCTTTTGTTGTGTGAGAGCACTTGATTCATGAAGGAAAGGTAATGTCGTTGACCTCTATGTTAGAGTGAGTGAGTAAGTTGTGAATAATGTGTGGTGCTTGTGAGTCAATTCTTGAGGTGAAGATGTTACACTATTGTACTTAGTCTATTTTAAATATTCTTGGTATGATGAGTTATGAGAGTTATTTTAAAAGATCGTGTCATTATGAAGTGTAGTTTGATTGCTCGAGGAAGAGCAATGGTTTAAGTGTGGGGTATTGATGGTAGGTTATAAACTCATGTTTTAGTCGATTATTACACTCTAATTTACTGCACTTTAATTGAGTTAGAGCTTTAATCGCTAGTGTTTTGCACTAATTGTATATTTTATGCCTTGTAGGAGTGATTCCGATCTATGTAGATGTTATGGAATGAATTCAAGCTACTCAGGATCTTTGAAGTCTGAGTAAAAACCCAAGAAATAAGTCGGGATCGTGTTCAGGGATCAACGGATGATAGTGGAACGAAACGAAGAATCGAGTAGGCATATTGCGCAATGTCCAGTAAAATGCACATAACGTTTCGCTCGGAACTCCGTTTGAGGTCCACGACATATCGTTGGAAAGCTATTTAAAAGAGATACAACTTTCATGTTTTAAGTCTTCCAAATACCCGATAGAACGCCGCCCACGTGCACAACCGCGCACTAGCTGCGCATTGGGCGCACATATGAGGCAGAACAGGGTGAAAAGTGCGCGGCCAAGTGCGTGAGCACACTTCCAGGTGCGCGGCCGCGCACGTACTGTACGGGAAATGTGTCCTATTTCGTGTAGGAGAAGGTTTACTTGTTTGGGCCCGACCCTACTTGGTATATATACATGGAAAAATGGTATTTTGAGGACTTTTGACATAATTTAGACCTAAAGAAGTTAAGGAGAAGAGGGAGAAGCAAGAGCACAAGGATTTCACCATTCATCCTCAATCAAGACAAGGGTTTGGATGTTTTATGTTTTCCTTTGACTTAAACTTAATTGTGATGAATTTTTCCATATCCATGGAGTAATTCTTCCTTAGGGATTGATGGATTTGGTGTTTTGAGAATTGTTAGTGGATATTAACTCTAGTTTTATGTATTGAAGCGTTTTGGGTGTTTTTATTATTGCATAGATATTCACTTGTTTATGTAATCGAAAGAGGCATAATTTGTGATGTTTTGCATTATCTTATTGGTTGAATTCATTTATTTTTGTTAGTAATCCAAAGAGGCTAGTTGAATTAATGTTTAGACCTAGTTAGGAGGATAATCGAAAAAGGTTCTCCTAAGGATCAATCCACTATGAATTCTTGCATATCTTCACCAAGCTTAACTTAGTTCATATCGTAAGGTTGAGACTTAATCGAGAGAGGAGTTTTTACTGAATGTTTGAACATAGTAGAGTGAATTCGAGAGACTCACTTGAACTATAGAAGTGAAGTAACTAGAGTTAATTCCCAAACAAGTATCTTACACCTATCCAATCAACCCCTATTTTCTCCCTTTGATATCTTCTTGCTTACTCTTGTTACGATTGTCATTAGCCAATAGTTAGACTTTTAGTTAATTTTAGTTTTAATTTACACAAATCTAAATTGTTGATCATCTTGGATAGCAATTAAACTAGAAGCTACGAAAACACTGTTTAAATCCAATCCCTGTGGATACGATATTTTCTATATTATATTCGACTAGCGAGCATAATTTTGTGTTGTATTTTTAGCTCGTCAATGAATGACACGGTAACTCAACATTGAACAACACCCCCTTTATCCACAACTTCAATTAAAATAGATTAATTACTTTCGATAACTTCAATTTCGATTAATTTCTTAAGGATAAACTCGAAAATGAAGGTATTTCTATGAAATGGCAAACTTCGGATTCTAGTGTATGAAATAGACTAACAATGGAAGAGATGGAACGAACTTGCAACTATGTCTAAATGCATGAGAATAACCCAACAACAAAAGTATGTCATGTGATAACAATTTCAATTAAGGGTAACTCAAAAATAAAGGAAGTCACATAATGATAAAAGAGGTAACGACTTCAAATAAAGCATATAAGAGTAAATTTGACAAGTAAAGGAGATGACATATAACAACAACTTCAAATAAAGAATGTGAAAGTAGACATGACAAATAAATGATATAACATACGCTAACAACTTCAAATAAATACATGAAAGAAGTTTAAGAGTCTAAGATGATCAATTTCCACATATAAGCCCGAGTACAAACTCGTCACCTTGCGTACACGACTTTCACATAACACAAATAGCACGAACAACTCAAATCCTAAGGGGTAGTTCCCTACACAAAGTTAGGCAAGATACTTACCTCAAAGAAGCTAAACCAATATTCTAAAATGTCCTTCTTGTGTGAAACAACCTCTGGACGGCTCAAATCTAGCCAAAATAACTTAATATCATAAATAAAATCATAGGAACTAATTCCGGATAATAAAGTTTCGATCTTTAATGAAAACTAAAAGGTCAACCCAAAACATCAATCACAGGCCCGCACCTCGGAACCTGACAAAACTCATAAAATCCAAACACACATTCCGATACGAGTCCAACCATACCAAAATTATCCAATTCCGACATCAAATCGGCCTTCAAATCCTCATTTTAAAATTTTGAAAGTTTTTACAAAAATTACCAATTTTCTCCAACTCAATTCACTAATTTAATGATAAAAACAAAGATGTAATCATGAAATATAATCAAATCTGGGTAAATAACACTTGCCCCAATCCAAATCGTGAAGAACCCCCTCCAAAATCGCCCAAACCCGAGGTCTACAGCTCAAGATGTGATAAATATAACCAAACCCTCGATATATAACATGTTCTACCCAAAAATCCCGCTTCTGTGGTCAGAAGGTCACTTCTGCGATGGACGCTTCTGCGGCCAATAATCCGCTTCTGCGGAAATACCTTACCTCAGCTAATGTCGCTCATGCGACCTTGAATGCGCTTCTGCACTTAGAGTTCCGCTTATGCGAATGCACAGATGCGCACAGACATCCGCTTATGCGATCTTCCTCATCCAACCTTGTTTCTACTTCTGTGCCCTTCTCTTCTGCACCTGCGATCACCGCACCTGCGCCCAGTGGTCCGCAGGTGCGATCACACCAGATCCCTGCCAAAACCAGCTTCACTCAACATGATCCAAATGATCCGAAACCCGTCCCAAAACACACTCGGGGCCCCCAGGACCCCGTCCGAACATACCAACAAGTTCCATAACATAACGCGGACCTACTCGAGGCCTCAAATCACATCAAACAACGTCAAAACTACGAATCGCACCTCAAATCGAACTTAATGAACTTATGAACTTTCAACTTCTACGAATCGCACTGAATCATCACATATCAATCCAAAATGACATCAAATTTTTCATGCAAGTCCCAAATGATATAACGGAGCTATTTCAACTCCCGGAATCGTAATCCGAACTAGATATCAACAAAGTCAAATCTTGGTCAAACCTCTCAATCTTCCAAACCTTCAACTTTCCAACTTTCGCCAAAATGCATCAAATCAACCTACTTGTCATGACCCAAAATCCGCAAAAGGTCGTGATGGCGCCTCACACCACCGTTAGGCAAGCCAACGGTAATCTAACAACTTACTTATTCATTTTAATAATTGAAATCAAAATTTTCCTTTAGTTGAATGGTATGAAATAGATTCTTACAGAGTAAGTGATAATATTTACATAATTACAACAACGAACAACCCGTAGGAACCCCCAAAACCCGATGTCACAAGTGCATGAACATCAACTAGGTAATATAATAAAATACAACATCTGTCCGGGATACAATTAGACAGGGGAAATATCAGTAACTCTGATGGAGACTCTGCAGGTTGCGAATCGTAACATGAAGTGCAGCTCACGGTAAAGTCCCCGCAATAGCCGTGCCTCTGTGCCCAAAAGACCACCAGACATATATATACCTACACAATAAGTGCAGCAAGTGTAGCATGAGTACGTAAATCAACGCGTACCCAGTAAGTATCTAGCCTAACCCCAGAGAAGTAATGACGAGGGGTCGACAAAAACACTTACTAGTAGTCCAATAAGACAGATACAGTAGAAGTAAATAGATGTGAGTCAGGGGAATAAACGAAATAACAAGTATAAATACGTGGTAAAATTCTCCTCTCAGCAATAACTCAAACTCTGAGCTAGTAGTTACCTCCTCAGTTGGAGTATATATAATGGACCTCACCAGATAGGTCGCCACAGCTCAAATCAGGATAACTCACAGATATACTGCCTTCTTATCAATTATTACGTATGATTTCATAAGAGTATTTTATAGAAATGCCGAGGCATACGGCCCGATCCATCATGATATTTCCGAACCATATATGCATCTATTATATTGCCGAGGAGAACGGCCTGCTCCCATGAGAGTGTGGTACAAAATTGTACCGAGGCGTACGGCCCGATCCATCATAATATGCGCACTGCCGAGGGTCGAACAGCACGAACCATAGATGTATCTATTCTGCTGAGGCGAACGGCTCGATCCCATTAGAATAAGAAGCTTTGACAGGTCCTCGACCCCACTCACGAATAGTCATCTGAGTTATAAGTTTTAAGGGAACTTTTTGATGAGAACGCATAATGCGGGAGAATTTTGTAAGGAGAGTACAATTAATTTGCGGCTTATCATGAAGCCCGTCAAATCTCTACAATAGCAAGTCTATCACTCTACGCAAGTCTAGTCTCAAGTCGGAATGTAAAATAGAGGAATTTAATAGGCAAGAGACAACTCAAATAGTGCAGTTATTGGCGGGAACCTATGTCTACCCGGACATAACATGAATCTAACTACGTACGGACTCTCATCACCTTATGCGTACGTAGCCCCCGCAACAAGTAGCACATAACAAATACATCACCTAGGGGTAGTTTTCCCCTCACAGTGTTAGACAGGAGACTTACCTCGCTCTGAAGTTCCATAACCGGCTCCAATTCCTCTCTAACATCTCAAACCAATGCTCGTCGATCCAAAACTACTCAAACAACGTGCAAACCAATCAAAATATATTCTAATACCCATAATTAATAAATTTAAGCAATCTCCAACTCCGCTCAAAAAGTCGACAAAGTCAACCCTCGGGCCCACGTGCTCGGATTCCAAATATTTTTTATGATAAACCTTACCCATAACACCACGAACTTAAATATATAATTTATTCTCAATTCCATGTTCAATTTCGAGGTCAAAATCCAAAAAATACCCAATTTTAGGTTTTCTACCAAAATTCCAAAATTCTACAAATTCCCATGTTCTAATCCACATATAAATCATGTATTTAACTTGTAATAGGTGGAAAACACTTACCTTGTGTTGCTTGATGAAAACCTCCCCTTGAAGCTCTCCAAAATTGCCCCAACCAATTGAAAATGAGAGAAAATGGGCCAAACCCCGTTCTTAAAAGAACACACTACCCAGCGACCTCTCGTACCTGTAGCCACTTAACCGCTTCTGCAGTTCCACAGGTGCGGCCACAAATACCGCTTCTGTGGTCCCCTTCAGCCCCCCTGCCTTCACATCTGCGGACCAGACTCCGCTTCTATGGAGTCGCACCTGCGACCAAGAATCTGCTTTCGCGGTCTCGCAGGTGCAGCACAAGCCTCGCACCTGCGCCTCCAGCTTACCTCACTCCCTTCCGCTTCTGCGACCAATGGGCTGCTTCTGCGGTCATGCAGGTGTGGGAACTCCTTCGCACTCGCAGCTTCTTCCCAGCTCCCTTCAAGCCGCTTCTGCAATCCACTGCCTCGCTTCTGTGGTTCTGCATATGCAGGACTATCTTCGCACCTGCGACCCCTGCCTTGTCCCTTCCTATTTCGCATCTACGAGCTCGACCTCGCTTCTGCGATGTCGCTTCTGCGACCAAGACATCGCAGAAGCGATCACATCAACTGCTGCCCAGCCTCAACATTTCTTAAGTCCAAAAAAAAATCCGTTAACCATCCGGAACTCACCCGAGGCCCGCGGGACCTTAACAAAATATACCAACACGTCACAAAACACAATACGAACTTAGTCGAGCCTTCAAATCACGTCAAACAACATTAAAATCATGAATTGCACCCCAATTCAAGCTTAATGAACTTCTGAACTTCAAACTTCTACATTCGACGCTGAAACCTATCAAATCAAGTATGATTGACCTCAAATTTTACACACAAGTCATAATTGACATCACAAAGCTATTCCAAGGCTTGGAATCCCAAACGAACATCGATAACATCAAAATCCACTTCAATCCAAACTTATGAAATTCTAAAACCTTTAAAAATGCCACCCTTCCATAATAAGCGCTGAAATGCTCCCAAGTCCAAAATCATCGTACGAACCTATTGGAACCATCAAATCCCAATTCCTAGGTCGTCTACTCAAAGGCCAAACCTTAGTCAATTTTTCTAACTTAAAGCTTCCGAAGTTAGAATTTTCTTCCAAATCAACTCTGAGCTTCCCGAAATTCAATTCCGACCACACGTACAAGTCATAATACCTTAAGAGAATCTACTCAAGGCCTCAAACCGCTTAACGATGCACTAGAGCTCAAAATGACCGGTCGGGCCGTTACATTCTCCCCCAATTAAACATACGTTCATCCACGAACGTGCTAAGGACTGCTCCAGAGTTGTCCAACATCACTGTTTAACACCTCGTGCACCTACCCGTGCCACCACATTCTAGTTGATCATAATAGCTTGAGCCAGAATGAAAATCCTCCCTATAACCTTAGCTAACAAGCTTTAGAACCAAGTTCCAACTTCCGAATCTCTTTACAAAACCTGGTTCTATCATATGAACACCGTACCAATCACCACGCACTGTACCAAAACATGATCATGCACCTATGCTGAGATCACACCATGCACCACCTAAGTCGATTGCCCATAGTAACATCCTCTGACCACCATAGCTGAAATTTCATGAATCTGATGCCCGTAATACATCTCATGACACATATAAATCATGTTCCGACTCTCGCAATACTTCCACGATGATAGAGACATGTTGAAACTCATAACCACCGGCCGAATCAATAATTCATGGAGTCTCTCCTCCTGACAAGAGCCATTACCTCATTCTAAACTAAATAACGATATTTCCTCTTTAATGTACCTTATATAAATCCAATTGCACAAATTTTGGGTCCAATAATCTCGTCTCACCCATTACAAGTTGCTCAAGCAATAAGCCATCTCAGACACTGCAAAAAACCTTATATGAGGCCCACAACGCGCCAACAAGCTACAACTCGAATATGATACATAGGAAGAACAAACGTTGGAGAAAGACTACCCAGCATGCGTAACAAATAAAATGGTCGAACAGATGTTATGAACCCTTCTCAGTGAATGAGAAGCAAGATACACAGGGATAGATATAGGGAACCGTACTCAACATAACACTATTGCGGCGTGCAACCCAATCCAAACATGATATCGTTGCGGCGTGCAACCCGATCCGAATAATATACCCGTGGCGGCGTGCCACCCGATCCACTCATAACAATAAATAAGGACATACTCATCAAGCCATAATGCTTCTACCTAAGGAATACCGAATATCAGCCATAAGCACGCCAAGTGCAAAAATACAACTCTAGGGAGACAAATAGCGCCATACGCTACAAAACCCAAGCATAACTAAGGTGCAATAAATGACCTGCATCTCAAGAGCCATCCTGCTCATCTGATACCACAAGCTACACGGGACCATAACACATGTGAGAATAATCAAGCCGTCTTAATCCGAGACAAACTCCCATAGCTCACAACCAAAGGACTAGAGCGCCTTCTAGGCATAAACTTTCACATTAGCGACAGTACCAAAATCTCCATACTTGGTTTCAATATTTAACAATCAAGTGACTAATACGACCTACTCATACAAATCTCTGCGTGGGGTACGCTCCCACGACCTTCCGCTCAAGTAGCAAGGTCTGCACATCCATACCACGAGTCGTACCAATTCTGTAAGGCAAATCACAATCCGCAACTCAATACACAATGCCTCTTCCACAGAACACCATTCTCAGGCGACACTAAGATAACGTCAGCTTACTCTAAACGTCTGAATTCTTCCCTGCTCATACGAGCTCATGAAATTCTTATCAACACCGAACTGCAACCTTGATCTTTCACTTTCAAATTCCCATGCCGCTCACTACACCTATCATGCCTCTACGCGAGAATACAAGAATCCATCATAACCCCTGAACTACCAGTAGAATAAACATTTCATTAGCTAGGACCTTTCACTTAGATCATTTCAGAAGAGTTGATGCAACATGCAACTATATTCCCAAACCGCAGAAAATACAAACCTCAAGTCGTGATCTAAACAGCCATGACTCCTCTAGAATCCATTTACACAACAAGACCATTCGAATCCAATACTTCCCAAATCAATCAAGTTATGGTAGCTATCAAGCCCGCACGTACAACTACAACCCACATGTATAACTTAACACACCGAAGAGACTGATCATTGCCACAATCATGCTGATTCAACCAATACTAATCGACCCAACTTCTTTCAATTTACTCTTGACCTGTCATAGAAATAATAATAGCTCCATTCACAACATAACGAACTTAATCTGCACTCGTCCCGAGTGACCCGCGTCACGAGACCATATCGTCTCAATACTTATGAACCATCTCATACCCTCTTTATGCGCACAATAGCATCCCTAACTGGTACACCCATTCTGCAAGACCTTCCACGAATCCGAAGCTATTTCTTTCTTTCCTCCAATACTGCACCGCATACCCGATGATAACATAGAACATTCCAAATCCCGCTCGTAATCCACTGTGAAAACTCGATCCTTAACCACACCACGGACCCGAAACGCTTTGGCACTACACTTTAATTTCTTGAACCTACTAGGGCCGTTGTTGAGAGTCACCCACTCTGACCTGATTCCGAATATAACCAAGCTTTAACGCTCTGCTAGTACATGAACACCCTATCAAAGAAGCAACCGACTGAATTCCTTTCCATGTACATCACATCCACAAAGCATAAACTCGAAATCTTCCCAAAACCTACACATAAATCGATAAGGAGGAATATAACACACATTTATCAATTTCTCTGCTCAAATTACCCCTGATATTTCCTTTTCTTAGTCACAAATAATCCACCAATGCACCGATAACCAGAAGCTGCACAAGCCGACAATCACGCGATCCAATCATAGACTGTGGGGCTCCCCCACTTAGCTTTAAGCTACCATCACATAATGTAGAGCCCACAACGATTCCTCCTTCTTATTTACCATGATCTCGTACCGTTAACCCGCTAAATTTCTCGAAGTCTTTTGTTAAACTTTTCATGAACATTCTGAATCATCAGTCACAATCACATATTCGGCCTCTTACCGGCTAGCAAGTAGTATTCTTCGCAGAAGCTTCATCAACATCACATAACCGCTAACCTGTTCACAGGAGATAACCACCTGTGGAATTCCTTACCGACATCTTCCAACGACGTTTCACGGGGTACAACTACCACATAATCAATAAATCCTCCTGAGCTCATGCTCGCCCACCACCTGAATAAGTTTACTCCTTTCCTATTGATATCAACTGAAAGTTCAACAATACCTTCCGAACTCAAGTCATATTGCATCTGAATTGATAATCAAATCTTTACACCCTTCTTTATTTCAAGCAAACTCCTTTCTGCCATATTCACTCTTTCTCTATACAGTAACCACCATCCCAATTATAATCCATGGACCTAGTCACTTTCTACCATGCCTCCCAACTTGCCCTAATCTTCCTCAAGGTTCGTGGTTGTCCTACCACAAAATCCATATGCTACTCTACTACTCCTACTTTGGTCAAACCATCTCCTTTAAGCAACTTCTCGACCTCCGCTTCTCATGCTTGACCTACTAGTAATTTATCCGCGAGACACCTCCCGCCATATTCTTCCTCATACTTTGCTGCCCAAATTTTGCATCAAATCAAAATCCATCTCTTTAGCACCTGAACCAATAAAAATTGTTACCGACTCTAAGCCTCTTCGAAGATCATCTCTCTCGAGCCATCAATATTAGAAATACTAATTCGATTATGAACCGTTGTACCCCTCTATCTCTGAAAACCGCCCCTCAGGCACCATTTCACAACACCCTGCCCTAATGGAAAAGTCAAAAGAGACCATAACACCGGCGAACCGTAATGCATTCAAAAAAGGATGACGACACTGCATCACAACAAAATTCCACCACGCTCGAAAATACCAAGTCTCGTTACTCCATCGACCAAAACCTGAACATCCATAGTCTGATTGCCTTTCGTTTGCTGGAATTAAATGCTGAACCTCTAAATCATGCACTGAGAAATCCTCCTTACGAGTCATTCACTGCCTCGACACATAACCAACCACCTTACCATTACACCAACATTGTGCGTTAACAACGCATAGACATCATAGCAATTCGTGCACAGTCTCGAAACCATAGAAAATACAGATACTGAGCTGGAACAGAAGAACATCCTTCCGCCAGGCGACGACAATAGCCTGCCCAAACATGTAGGGAAAAACATCCTACACCATGTCTGCAGTACCACTACTACTCCTCGATGCCCAATTGATAACAGCGCTTCGCGTCGCATAAGATTGAGTATGAAGGAAATAAAGGCACAAGCCTCAAAGGAATCAAATTGCACGATGAGGAATCAAGAAGGGAAGTGCTCCTAACAACCCTGTAGCCTCTCGAATATAAGCAGAGACATCTCTGTACCAATCCGCAAGACTCTACTAGGCAAGCCAATGGCAATCTAACAACTTACTTATTCATTTTAATAATTGAAATCAAAATTTTCCTTTAGTTGAATGGTATGAAATAGATTCTTACAGAGTAAGTGATAATATTTACATAATTACAACAACGAACAACCCGTAGGAACCCCCAAAACCCGATGTCACAAGTGCATGAACATCAACTAGGTAATATAATAAAATACAACATCTGTCCGGGATACAATTAGAAAGGAAAATATAAGTAACTCTGATGGAGACTCTACAGGTTGCGGATCGTAACATGAAGTGCAGCTCACGGTAAAGTCCCCGCAATAGCCGTGCCTCTACGCCCAAAAGACCACCAGACATATATATACCTACACAATAAGTACAGCAAGTGTAGCATGAGTACGTAAATCAACACGTACCCAGTAAGTATCTAGCCTAACCCTATAGAAGTAGTGACGAGGAGTCGACAACAACACTTACTAGTGGTCCAATAAGACAGATACAGTAGAAGTAAATAGATGTGAGTCAGGGGAATAAACAAAATAACAAGTATAAATACGTGGTAAAATTCTCCTCTCAGCAATAACTCAAACTCTCAGCTAGTAGTTACCTCCTCAATCGGAGTATATATAATGGACCTCACCAGATAGGCTACCACAGTTCAAATCAAGATAACTCGCAGATATACTGCCTTCTTATCAATTATTACGCATGCTTTCATAAGAGTATTTTATAGAAATGTTGAGGCGTACGGCCCGATCCATCAGGATATTTTCGAACCATAGATACAACTATTATAATGCCGAAGCGAACGGCCCGCTCCTATGAGAGTGTGGTACAAAATCCTACCGAGGCGTATGGCCCGATCCATCATAATATGCGCACTGCCGAGGGCCGAATGGCATGAACCATAGATGTACCTATCCTGCCGAGGCAAATGGCCCGATCCTATTAGAATACGAAGCTTTGATGGGTCCTCGACCCCACTCACGAAATGTCGTGTGAGTTATAGGTTTTAAGGAAACTTTTCGATGAGAATGCATAACGCGGGAGAATTTCGTAAGGAGAGTACAATTAATCCACGGCTTATCATGAAGCCCGTCAAATCTCTACAATAGCAAGTATATCACTCTATGCAAGTCTAGTCTCAAGTCATAATGTAAAATAAAGGAATTTAATAGGCAAGAGACAACTTAAATAGTACAGTTATAGCGTGGCAGGAACCTAAGTCTACCCGGACATAACATGAATCTAGCTACATACGGACTCTCGTCACCTTGTGCGTACGTAGCCCCCGCAACAAGTAGCACATAACAAATACATCACCTAGGGGTAGTTTCCCCCTTACAGAGTTAGACAGGAGACTTACCTCGCTCCAAATTTCCATAACCGGCTCCAAAGCCTCTCTAACACCTCAAACCAATGCCCGTCGATCCAAAACTACTCAAACAACGTGCAAACCAATCAAAATATATTCTAATACCCATAATTAATCAATTTAAGCAATCCCCAACTCCGCTCGAAAAGTCGACAAAGTCAACCTGATTCTATCCGCTTTGTTAGCTCCTCGAGCATCTTTATAATCTCGGGGTTAGTACCCGATTCTTTTTCATTTGACCTTACTACGACTAGTTCATTTCTGCGTGTGACTTCACGGGGTGAATCGGGTTCAACCCTACTCGGCGCCTGGCTTTGGCTCTGCAACTGAGCTATCGCCACCTGTTGAGCTTGTAGCATTTTGAAGATCATCCGTAGGCTGATCCCGTCTTCTTCATTGTATTGTGTGTTTCGAGCTGACGAACGGGCCACACCACAGACGCTATTTTTGGGGTCGGTAGGCAAGTTTGCGTCGATAGCCACATGTGAATTAACATCAATCGAATCTGCGAGCGAAATTCCAACGGGATCAGCGGGTGGCCCTACGTAACCGGACACCATGTTGTTATTCTTACCCTGATGACCGGACTCGTTATCGATATATAGGGGTGCTATTTGAGAGTTTGGCATTTTTAGCCTGAAATCAAAGACACTTCAAAGAGCAAGTATAAAGTAGTGTGTGTTATGGAGATTTGGATCAAATAACCACTATTATCCTTAGCCCCATGGTGGGCGCCAAACTGTTTACCCTCAAAATCGGATAACAATTGAATTTGTTAGTGGTTTAAAGGATGTACGGATTAACTTGATACAAAGCGATAAATTAGATTGCAATTAAAATAAATAATAATAAATTAACCGTAAACCACATGAATTGGATGATTTCAGCGTAGGTAAGCAAGCCACCCTTAAAATGAATGCACTTTTGTTGACACAAAGATACCAAAGAGTAATAATTCAGAGAATGTATTGCTTATCAATGTATGTTACAATGTGTCTCATGAATTGTTAAGTCCCCTTTATATATTAGGGGAGACCTACCTTTTAAGACATTAGCTTACTGTTCTATATAAGGCAAGAGTCCATGATTTGCTGACCGTTGGTCCCTTTTTGACTCGTTCCGTGATTTCTATCATAATGATTGGTTAATGGCGAGAATTACGGACCCCTGTCGGATGAGTTGGCAAAGCTTTCTTCGAGACCGTTAGAAACATAACCAATTACGCCTTTGGTAAACTCGAGGGCAAATCTGATGGTTTCGATGGCTAACTTTGACAATGCTTTGGGTTCGATCATAATCACCATGTGCTGATCTTGGCTGATGGTGTTAGACGCCAGATCGATCTTCGAGCTCGACTTCACCCGGTCACAGATATTTCGACCATGGCCTAATTAGGGAGTTCAGAAGCTCGATCGAATATCGAGCTCGGTTTTACCCGTATGCAACATTAGAATAGATATATGTCCAAGAGTTACTTCTGAAATTGCTTTTGTTAGTTGAATTATGCAATGTATTTACGACTCCTACTTACAAATTTAATTTAAATTTATCACCATATCTGTTTATTTTATGTGTTTGAAGGACTTTCCTAGCTTTTAAACTAAAGCTGAAGATCTAGAGGCGATACAAGGAATTAGTCTAAAAAGGAAGGTCATATGGTGAACCATCTTTTATTTACTGTGACTCCTTTATTTTTTGTTCATTTAATACTCAAATGATGCTAAAATTTCTAATATTTTGAGGACTTATGAATTTTATTCACGACAAAAGGCCAACTTTGATAAATCAGCTGTGTTTTTTAGTAGAAATACTACTGAGGAAAAAAAGGATGGTATTATAGCGGAGATAGGAAAACACAAAGGGATAATTTGGAGCTATATCTACACTTACATGCGGTAGTTGGAAGATCAAAGAAGAAGATGCTAGAGTTTATTAAAGAGAGTTAAAACTAAGATAAAGGAATTGGAAAGCACTTTTTAAGTCATGCGGCAAAGAAGTGATGCTTAAGTCGATTGCGATTCCTTCGTATGCGTTGTCTTGTTTTTAATTCTCATATAGCTTATGTAAGGAGATTACTACTATTTTCTTTGATTTTTGGTGGTAAAGAATTAAGGAAATGTAACGATCCGACCGACCGTTTTGAGAATTAGCGTCATGTTCGATGGCTTAAGGTCTCAAGTAGCTTCGTATTATCTATTGTGACTTACGTGTGTGGCCTGGTTTGATTTTTGGATGACTCTGGATCGATTTGTAAGAAGGATTCTTGTTTTAGAAGCTTAAGTGGCAAGAGTTAACCGGAGTTTGAATTTTGTATAGATGACTCCGGAATAGTGTTTTGATGATTCCAATAGCTTCATATGGTGATTTTGGACTTAGGCGTATGTCCAGATTTGGATTTGGAGGTCCGTAGTGTAACAACCCGACCTGTCGTTTTGAGCTCTAGCACATCGTTAAGCGGTTTGAGGCCTTGAGTAGCTTCTCTTCAGGTATTATGACTTGTACGTGTGGTCGGAATTGAATTTCGGGAAGTTCGGAGTTGATTTGGAAGAAAAGTTTAATTTCGGAAGCTTTAAGTTGGAAAAATTGACTAAGGTTTGGCCTTTAAGTAAACGATCTCGGAATCGGGATTTGAAGGTTCGAATAGGTTCTTACGATGACTTCAGACATGGGCATATGTTCGGGTTGAGTATCGGATCACCCAGGAGCATTTCAGCACTTATTATGGAAGGTTAGCATTTTTAAAGGTTTAAGTATTTCATTAGTTTGGTTTGAAGTGGATTTTGATGTTATCGATATTAGTTTGGGTTTCCGAGCCTTGGAATAGCTTCGCTATGTCAATTATGACTTGTGTGCAAAACTTAAGGTCAATCAAACTTGATTTGATAGGTTTCAGCGTCAAATGTAGAAGTTTGAAGTTCTAAAGTTCATTAAGCTTGAATTGGGGTACGATTCGTGATTTTAGCGTTGTTTGACGTAATTTGAAGGCTCGACTAAGTTCGTATTGTATTTTGGTACTTGTTGGTATATTTGGTTAAGGTCTCGAGAGCCTCGGGTGAGTTCCGGATGGTTAACGGATTTATTTTTGGACTTAAGAAATGCTGAGGCTGGGCAGCAGCTGGCGTAATCTCTTCTGCGATGTCTTGGTCGCAGAAGCGAGGTCGAGCTCGCAGAAGCGAAATGGGAAGGGACGCAGTGGTCGCAGGTGCGAAGATAGTCCCGCACCTGTGGAACCGCAAAAGCGAGGCAGCGTATCGCAGAAGCGGCTTGAAGGGAGCTGGGAAGAGGCCGCATGTGCGAAGGAATTCCTGCACCCGCGTGACCGCAGAAGCAGCCTAGTGGTCGCAGAAGCGGAAGGGAGTGAGGCAGGCTGGAGGCGCAGGTGCGAGGCTTGTGCCGCACCTGCGAGACCGCAGAAGCGGATTCTTGGTCGCAGGTGCGACTCCACAGAATCAGAGTCTGGTCTGCAGATGCGACGACAGGGGGCTGAAGGGGGACAACAGAAGCGGTATTTGTGGCCGCACCTGCGGAACCGCAAAAGTGGTCAATTGGCGGCAGGTGCGAGAGGTCGCTGGGTAATGTGTTCTTTTAAGAACGGGGTTTGGCCCATTTTCTCTCATTTTCACTTGGTTGGGCGATTTTGGAGAGCTTCAAGGGGAGGTTTTTATCAAGCAACACAAGGTAAGTGATTCCCACCTATTACAAGTTAAATACATGATTTATATGTGGATTAGAACATGGGAATTAGTAGAAATTTGAGATTTTGGTAGAAAACCTAGACTTGGGTATTTTTGGATTTTGACCATGAAATTGGACATGGAATTGAGAGTCCGAGGTCAAACATGTTTTTATCAAGGACGAGGTATCTAAACTCCTTAAAATAGGGTCTATTCGGGAGGTTAAATACCCGGATTGGTTAGCAAACGTAGTGGTAATCCCTAAAAAAGGGGACAAATTAAAAATGTGCGTAGATTATAAGGATCTGAACAAAGCATATCCCAAGGACTCTTTCCCTCTGCCCAACATTGATCGCATGATCGATGCCACAGCCGGCAACGAGACCCTTAGTTTTCTCGATGCATATTCCGGGTACAACCAGATACGGATGTACCCGGATGATTAGGAAAAAACCTCATTCATCACTAAGTACGACACGTACTGCTATAACGTGATGACATTCGGATTAAAAAATGCCGGTGCCACTTATCAACGCCTAGTAAACCGGATGTTTGAGGAAAAAATAGAAAAATCGATGGAGGTTTACATTGACAATATGTTGGTTAAGTCCCTGCGAGAAGAGGACCATTTAAAACACTTGCAGGAAACCTTTAGCATATTGAAGAAGTACAATATGAAGCTGAACCCGAAAAAATATGCGTTCGGAGGCAGATCAGGTAAATTCCTCGGGTTCATGGTATCCAACCGAGGAATCGAGATCAACCCCGACAAGATCAAAGCTATCGAAGATATAACGGTCGTGGACAACGTAAAGGCCGTGAAAAGGCTAACCGGGCGCATAGCCGCCCTGGGGCGATTTATTTCGAGGTCGTCCAATAAAATCCATCGATTTTTCGCACTATTGAAAAAGAAGAACAACTTTTCATGGACTCCGGAATGCCAACGAGCTTTGGAGGAGCTAAAGAGGTACTTATCGAGCTCGCCGCTACTTCACACACCAAAGACAGACAACAACTGTACTTGTATTTGGCGGTCTCGGAGATAGCGGTAAGTGGAGTCCTAGTTCGGGAAGAACGAGGTACGCAATTTCCGATTTATTATATTAGTAGGATCTTAGGTGAGGTCGAAACTAGGTACCCTCACCTGGAAAAACTGGCGCTCACCTTGCTAAGCGCCTCCAGGAAGCTAAGACCATACTTCCAATGTCACCCCATATGTGACGTAACAACTTACCCGTTAAGGAACGTTCGATGGCCCACTTGCAATATGTCTAGGGCCGGGGAATACTGAGTACGTTTTGAGGGAAATCCACGAAGGTACCTGTAGAAATCATTCGGGCGCCGAATCACTAGTTCAAAAAATAATCAGAGCCGGTTAGTACTGGATCGACATGGAAAAAGACGCAAAGGATTTCGTTTGAAAATGTGATGAATGTCAAAGACACGCTCTGATGATTCATCAACCTGGGGAGCTGCTGTATTCGATTTTGTCACCATAGCCATTCATGAAGTGGGGAATGGACATCGTTGGCCCCTTCCATGGGCACCTGGTAAGGCTCGGTTTATATTATTTATGACTGACTACTTTTCTAAATGGTTGGAAGCCCAGGCATACTAGAAGGTCAGAGAGAAGGAAGTCATCAATTTCATTTGGGACCATATCATATGCCGATTCGGGATGCCGGTCGAGATTGTATGCGATAATGGGAAATAATTCATCGGAAGCAAAGTAACCAAATTCCTTGAAGATCATAAGATCAAAAGGATTTGTCGACACCCTATCACCCTAGTGGGAATGGACAGGTTGAATCTACCAACAAAACCATACTCCAAAGCCTTAAAAAGAGGTTAACCGACACCAAAGGAAAATAGAAGGAAATGCTACCTAAGGTCCTATGGGCGTACCGTACAACCACGAAGTCCAGTACCGGGGCCACCCCGATTTCTTTGGTTTATGGCACCGAAGATTTAATACCAGTCGAGGTCGGAGAACCAAGCATCAGATTTCGATATGCAACAAAGGAATCAAACGATGAGGCTATGAGTACGAGCCTGGAGCTATTAGATGAAAGGCACGAAGCTGCCCAAAAATAGCGGATCGAAAGATATTACAATCGAAGGGCCAACCTTCGACACTTCAATACAGGGGACTTAGTACTAAGAAAAGTTACACTGAGCACCCAAAACCCTAACGAAGGGAAATTAGGGACAAACTGGGAAGGATAGTACCAAATTATCGAGATCACCGGAAAAGGATCCTACAAGCTCGGAACAATGAACGGCGAGCAATTACCGAACAACTAGAATATAACTCACTTAAAGTGATATTATAACTCACTTAAAGTGATATTACTGCTAAGGTACGGCCCCGATTCTTTCTTTTATTTTTACATTTCAAACTAACACTAGCAGGTAACCAACAAGGGATGATACGAGATCCTAGGTCTGAAAGTACGCATTGTACTCTTTTTCCCTTGAACCGGCTTTGTCCTAAATAGGTTTTCCGGCAAGGTTTTTAACAAGGAAACAAGTAAATCGTGCTAACTTATAATTGAAGTTCGGCTACGAACTGGTGACAATGATCACAACAGCATTCGAGGCCTCTCTTCGGCCAGTCCCGAACACTGGGGGGGCAATACCCTCGGATATTGACTTTAACAAGGAAAGAAACTTTGTAATTGAAGGGTCTCGATCAATAGAATTTATTGTAAGAGCCAAATGGTCAAATAAACCATGCCCACACAGACCGCTCGAGCCCTGGCACAAAATATGTATACATGTACAACTATTGTGCACAAGAATAAAAAAGAAGACTCTTCCTTGCACATAAACATCTTGTCCTTTAAAATGTTTCTTGAATTTTTCAAGGAATTTCCTAAAGCTATCGAGCCCAAGGGCCACCTTAATCCGAGTTCGAACATTCACTCTCACTTGGGGACTGCCGACCAAAAGTAATCTCGAGCGGTCCGAGCTATCAGATCTCGGGGGCACAAGACCTATTAGGCAACGCCCGAATTTCAAAGGCCACGGCCACCCCCACTCGGGGACTGTTATCTTAGGAATGCCCGGATAACTCGGGATAGCAAGCCCACTGGGCGACGCCCGAACTAAAAAGGTTACGGCCATATTAACACAGCTCGGAGACGTCCGAGACTCGTAACAAAAACAAGGCCTTCAAAAAATTCTTTTTTATAACCGGTCCTAAAGGCTACCCTCGGCAAATCATAAACCTAAACTATTTTGGGAAAAGTTTTCAGTAACACTGAATCCCTACGATGCCTAAACACAAAATAATGTTAAAGGCAAGGTTTGTTTGAACCTTAGAACACAACCTAATTATTTTATGTTAAGGCATTTCGACCTTTGCGAATACAAATAAAAAAGCAAAGGAAAAATTCAAAAGCTAAGAAAGGGAAAAGCCTTAGATATACATCAAAATTTCTTTTTACAAGAGTTGAATAGCCCCGATACATATTTTTACAAAAGCCAAACGGCCTCAACAAAAAGATAGTACAAATAACAAAAGGCAAAAACGCCTAAAAAGATCCTAAAAGGCCTAATCTTCATCGGGGGCCACATCATCACCTACGAGGTCTTTGCCACTATCGGACTCACCCAACTCTTCAGACCCCTCAGAATCTTCCTCGGGATAAGCCAGCTTCCTAGCCTTGGCTTCATATATCTTGGTTGTCTCGATTTTATCCAATAAGTCAAAACTCTGAGCATGGACTCCCTCAAGGGCCTCCCTTCGGGATTGCCACTTCGCATGCTTCACCATGTTTCTCGCTTGGTCCTGAATCGCCTCGGCATCGGGCTTGTGCTGGGCTACCTTATCATCGGCCTCGGCCCTGACCACGGCAACCTATGACTTGGTCGCCTCAAGCTCTTTGGCCAGATTCTCTTGACCGGAGATAGCCGAGCTCAGCTAAGACTAAAGCCCCTCAATTATTTTGGCCTGCACCAAGTTTTTCTCATTTGCAGCCCGAAGTTGAACCTCAGCCGAAGCCAACTGAGCCTGGACAGTCTCCTTCTCTGAGGCCAGGCGATCCATGTTCTTCTTTTATTCTTCGGCCTCAGCTTTGACCGTATCCACCTCCCCCCGAAGCTGCTCTATTTGGTCAAGATTCTTTTGAACCTGCGGGTTCGGATCGTTATCCACTGTGTTTGACTCATCATGACTAACTTCAAAAAAATTTCTTACCTGCTCGACCAGGTCGGCATGCTCCTTCCGAGCCGCTTCTAGCTTAGCCTGGGATTTCTCACTAAGAAGCTTGTAAGCATTCTTCTTCTCAGTAAGCTCCCGAGTATCGAACTCGTGACGTTTGAACTCTTCCCGGTATCAAAGAAAAGCCTTGTGATGAAGTACCGATGCCTGCAAGCATAAAGGAAAATGTTACGATTATTTACGACTAAATCTAAGTACATAATAAAGGGACATACGAAGTTAACTGATTCAACGCCGGGGAATACTGAGCTCGATATTCGATCGAGCTTCCGAACTCCCTGATTAGGCCAGGGTCAAAATATCTGTGATCGGGTGAAGTCGAGCTCGAAGATCGATCTGACGTCTAACACCATCAGCCAAGATCGGCACATGGTGATTATAATTGAACCCAAAGCATTGTCAAAGTTAGCCATCGAAACCATCAGATTTGCCCTCGAGTTTACCAAAGGCATAACCGGTCCTGTTTCTAACGGTCTCGAAGAAAGCTTTGCCAACTCATCCGGCAGGGGTCCGTAATTCTCACCATTAACCAATTATTATGGCAGAAATCACGGAACGAGTCAAAAAGGGACCAACGGTCAGCAAATCATGGACTTTTGCCTTTTATAGAACAATAAGCTAATATCTTAAAAGGTATGTCTCCCCTAATATATAAATGAGACTTAACAATTCATGAGACACATTGTAACATATACTTATAAGCAATACATTCTCTGAATTCTTACTCTTTGGTATCTTTGTGTCAACAAAAGTGCATTCATTTCAAGGGTGACTTGCTTACCTAAGCTGAAATAATCCAATTCATGTGGTTTACGGTTAATTTATCATTATTTATTTCAATTGCAATCTAATTTATCGTTTTGTATCAAGTTAATTCGCATATCCTTTAAACCACTAACAAATTCAATTGTTATCCGATTCTGAGGGAAACAAATATATCATAAGCTTTTGCCTGGTTGACAATATTATCTTAGCACATGAGTTTATCCATATGTTGAAAAATGAGAGAAGGGATAATACAAAATATATGGCTCAATGACACAAATGCTTTAATTGAACAAGGTAAAAGAATCCATGACAACAATCTCAAAGGGTAAAGTAGTCATAATATTATGAGAACAGCTCAGTTCTACTGTCATAGACGATATCATAGACGATATCGACTCAAAGTAGTAGGTATCAATTTGGACTTTGGACTTGACCTTTTTTTTTTCTTTTTTTCTTTTGCCCTTTAAACAAAAATACAAAGCAAAAACCAATAGTCAGACTCAATCACCCAAAAAAACAACGATAAAGACAAAAGCACTCCATAAAGACAGAAAAAGTCCCTCGATTCCCCACGTTGACCCTACTCCTTTCTTTAAAGCCCCAAATTCTCTGTCCACATCCGTCATTCACCTATTTCTCTATACCCAATATCGTCATTTCACGATAAATCTACCACCTGACTTTGGACTTGACCTGGCTTATTACGTGGACTCTCAAAACCCCATTGCCAGGTTAGTGAAAACTTTCCTCAAGAGCTATCTTTTCGTCTCACAATTACTACGATTCAGTCCCAATATATAACGAAAATTCATTATAAATTGAAGTTACCAAATTTATTCGGAGTTGAAATCGAAAATATGAAGTTACCCAAGCTCTTATAGTCGAGCTTTTTGCTCTTTCTGAAATGAAAAACTGAAACAACTAAAAAAATAGCAGTCGTCTTCTTTTTTTTTTTTTTTTTTCACTTTCTTTTGGTTCCTTTTTTTCAAATTATATTCCCCTTTTAACTTCATCAGCCCGCAAAAACAGTACAAAAAACCTCCCCACTCTCTCTCCCTCTCTCTCTCTAAAACTCTACATATATATATATATATATATATATATATAGCTTTCTCTCTCACTTTCTCTCATTCCATATCTCTCTATTTCAAAAACAAAAACCCAGTTTTCCATTTTCACTAGGTTTCTCTTTGTTTCTGGAGTTGGAACTAAGATATATATATATATATATATATATATATATATATATATATATATATATATATATATATTTTGTATATAGAGTTATGGGGGTGGGGGAGGGGAAATGAATCGAATGTGATGGGAGGAGGGTTTTCACAACTGTTTCCGTGTTTTAGCCCGGCGGTGAACCGGGGTGAACCGGAGGTGATCTTCACCGGGAGTGAACCGCTTGATGAAACCCTCGGCCATTCCTTCTGTTATGTGAGGTCATCCGCTCGGTTTATCTCTCCCACTCACTCAGATCGATTTGTTTCGCCTTCTCACTCGTTACGCTTTGATGAACCGGCTCCTCCTCCTCTTCCGAGGCCTAGACCACCCGGTGCAACTGAAACCGGTTTTCGTGCCATTTCTGGGGCTTCCGTCAGTGCCAACACTTCTACTCCTAGAACTGTCCTTCAACTTGACAATTTTTACGACGATGCCCCTGGCACTGATAGTCTTGTGGGTTTTAATAATGTTAGGGGCAGTGTTGTAAATGGTTTCGAGAGTACGTCGTCGTTTAGTGCTTTGCCGCTTCAACCGGTGCCTCGAGGCGGAGTCGGCCCCGAGCCGTCCGGTCCAATGGAGAGGGCTTTTTTCATGTCCGGTCCGATCGAGCGTGGAGCACTGTCCGGTCCACTTGACGCTACCGCCGGCTCAGACGGCGGCGGAGGTAACCAAATACCCTTCTCTGCTCCACTGGGTGGCGTTTATGTAAAAAAGAAGAGGAAGAAGGGCATTTCGGGAATTAGAAAAGCCTTCTACAGGAATTTCTCGGAGAAGAAACGGCCGTGGGTTGTGCCGGTGAGGAATTTCAGAAAGGACATTCCGGCCGCGGCAGCAGCAGAGTGTACACGTGATTCGGATATGGGTAGCAGTGAATCCAATGTCCAATGGGCTCTAGGTAAAGCGGGGGAGGATCGTGTGCATGTGGTTGTATCGGAAGAGCATGGCTGGCTATTTGTTGGGATATATGATGGGTTTAATGGCCCTGATGCCCCTGAGTTCTTGATGAGTAATCTTTACAAAGCTATGTACAAAGAATTAGAGGGTTTGTTTTGGGACAGTGATGATACCAGTAACAACCCACAAGGGGCAGGAACTCTAAGTTCTGAAAATGAAGTGATTGCTGAGAATTCGAGCATACCCAATTCGAATCCAGCACCTGAGGCAACTATTATAGAGGTTGGTGGAGTAGAAGACGGTGAGAATGAGGTGGATAGAGGGCAGTCAAAGAAGGTGATGTTTCAATCAGGGGAGATAGAAGTTAGGAGGAGGAGATTGTGGGAATTTTTAGCAGAAGAGGAAACAGAAGATGGGCTTGATCTTTCAGGTTCAGATAGATTTGCATTTTCAGTAGATGATGCATTAAGTGTAAATAATGCAGGTTCAGCAGTTAATAGGAGGTCGTTGCTGTTGTCCAAGTTGAAACATGGATTGTTAAGTAAGCATAAAGAGAGTAAGAAATTGTTCCCATGGAAATTTGGATTGGAAGCTAAGGAGAAAGTCGAAGTGGAGGAGGAGAATAAAGTTGAGGAGGAAACGACTAGTAGAAGCGAGAGGAGGAGAAAGGCAGGTCCGGTTGATCATGATTTGGTTTTGAGGGCAATGTCCAGGGCTCTTGAAGTTACTGAGCTGGCGTATTTGGATATGACAGATAAAGTTCTTGATCGATATCCGGAGCTTGCACTAATGGGTTCTTGTTTGTTGGTTGCTTTAATGAGAGATGAAGATGTGTATGTAATGAATGTAGGAGATAGTCGTGCTATTGTGGCACAATATGAGCTTGACGAGGTTAGTTCTGCTTCAGAACCCAAAGGTCGGTGTAATGGCGGGTCGACTATTGAGGGAATTGTTGAAGAATCCACAAGTGCCTGCAATGAGGAGACTAAGGTGACAAACGAGGCACCTGTTCAGGCTATGAAGCTGACTGCATTGCAATTATCCACTGATCATAGTACTAGTATTGAAGAAGTAAGGTTCCTTGGTTCTCCTTCTATGAATCATTCAGTTATTTATGATGCTTGATTAAATGTTTGACGTTTAACGTTAGATAAAATAATTCTTGCAATAGTATTTGGTTGCAAGTTGGTTGATTTAATGTAGTGGCCTCCTTGGTTAGCGCCTTATTGACCTCTTTGGTTATGGGCCTCTCGTTGCATATATGGATTTTATTAGTTTTCATTAAAATAAAAGGTAAGTACAAGTGTAAAAAAAATAAAAGAAAGGAAAAGAAGAATGAGTGAATGACAACAGAAAATAACATATAAGGTGAAGAAGAAGATAAAAAATATGAGCAGCAATGACTTTCCATGTTTGAAAAAAAAGAACAAGTTTTTTGCCTTAGGCTTTCTTCAAATCTATATATTGATCATATAGTTCGGATTTTTTTACTCTATTAATCTCTCTGGTTCAATTTTGTATGACATTCTTTTCATTTTGGGATGTCCCTGAATGTTTGGCACCATTCAATTTTTATCCAAATTTCACTACTTTCAAGAATTTCCATTAAATTATTCAAAATTTTAACTTTGATCCAATGCTTTCTCTATCAAACGAAATTATTAACCATTACTTATTTTTCTTCTAGTACTACTAATATTTTAGATAAGTCAAATGAATATCATAAGCTTTGCACCAGTGAAATACCTTCATATAAATTGGAATAGAGGAAGTGTAACTTTTGCGTTTAAGCGTAGAAAATTAGTGGGGCTTTCTCCACATCTGAAGACTTGCCCCCTGCCCCAGGTAAAAGCTGATACCCCCGCTTTTTAAAATGGGCTCCGGTTCTTGCAATATCACTGGATGCCTTAACTGCTTCGCCTAAAAGTTTAAGCAGTTAGAGAAGGGACACTTCCAACAACTACAACATGAACAACTATGCTCTATTTCCTAGCAATTTGAGGTCGGTTATATGAATCCTCACCTATCCATATCGCTCGATTTAAGCGCATATCATCCCCTCGGACCCCTCCCCCTGGAGAAGGACTCTTCCACTAATTTAAATTAGGTCCACAACAAATACAATGAGGTTTTGGAAGAGTTAGCAGAAACCTTGCCAGCTAGGCAGTGGGATATATTGCTCCAGTAACCAGAGGTCTGCATTATTCAAGCGAACTCTTGTTCAAGCGAACCAGCATGCGTTTGTGCAACTTATTTTAGAGAGCCTCTGTTATACATGAATAGACTTGTTGATGCAATCCCGTGAAAGTTGGCTTGCATGGTTATCCTGTAGAGAAAATAAATAGAGCATTATATGCCAGGCTGTAATCTAAAAATAAAAGCGGAAAATCAAGTGTTGCAGATAAGGAAGCAGGATGGTATGCTTTTATAGACTCTGCAAATTGTGCTCATTAGTCTACCTCTCCTAATATGATTTGCATACATTTAAGAGTTAGTATGGTGAATCCCCCCTTTGCTGCCTGCTATGAGGTGGATGTTTTATGTTCGACGTTGTTGTGCTATGTTAGTTTTATGTTTTTAGAACATTAACGGTGAAACTAATCTTCTGATGCTGTTTTATTATAATATTACTTGCTATGCTTATAGCATATATCTTTCTGTTTATGCTTTAACAAGCTTTGCTTCTTGAACTGATTTTTTGCCTTTGACAATATCAGGAAATTATTAGAATTAAGAGTGAGCACCCAGATGACAGCAATTGCATTGTTAATGATAGAGTAAAAGGTCGTCTGAAGGTCACTCGTGCTTTCGGTGCAGGCTTCCTCAAACAGGTTGGTATTTCATTTCTCTTTCTTCATCCTGGCGCTTAGTCCCAAAATCTCCTCCTTTGCATCAAATTTCACAGTTTGGAGGCACATAATATCTTTTGGAACAGCATACAGTATACTCTCCTTGACATATTGCCATCTTGTGCTACTGCCAACTTTGACATTTCCTATCTGCTGTATGATACATATCTTTGCATTTTTCATGCGGAGACTTGAATCATATTTGCTTTCGGTTTTTTGGATGCATAACTCTGAGCTACATAAATTTTTTTTAACATTTTTGTTGCTAATCTCCATAATATTTTCGATTATATGTTCGTACAGCCTAAATTCAACGATGCATTGCTAGAAATGTTTCGGAATGTGTACATTGGCCATGCTCCTTACATATCTTGTACACCTTCGTTGCGTCACCATAGACTCTGTCCAGGTGATCAGTTTTTGGTTCTCTCCTCTGATGGCCTATACCAATACTTGAGCAATGAGGAAGTGGTCTCTCTTGTTGAGAATTTCATGGAGAAATTTCCAGATGGGGATCCTGCTCAACACCTGATTGAGGAGCTTTTGTTCCGTGCAGCCAAGAAAGCTGGTAATATTCCTGTCCATTCTCCGTGTGTGGAGTTAAGGATAAAATGTAACCTTCCATTTTTTGGTAATTTTATGCCTCGCTATGCAATGGAGGTTGTGATGTTTATTTATTGCTGAGTACCTTGAATTCTTGCATGAAAATTTTATCTGCAAAATCTGTCAGATCTTTTGGTCCTCTTATACATCTTGCTGTTATCTGTTAGATGTTTCACTTTATTAGGTTGGGACAACTAAATTCTACCATTCGGATAACGTAGGCAGTAACATAAAATTATGTCTAATATTGCTTAGTTTTAATTCAGAGGCTAATTTTGTGCCATAGCTTAATTTCTACTTATCGATGGCAAAAATATTCTCTAGGTTTGAAAAGCTTCTTTTTATCATTTGCAGTGCTGATTAGTTTTGGAATTAGCTATTTATAAAATTCCCGCATTTTCTAAAATATTGTTTTAAACTATTTTACAAAAATCATAGAGCTATATGGAGCAGGTCTGCTCAAACCAATCATACCTCACCTTGATGGTTGGGTTTGACGAGTATTGACGATGTCTCCTACAAAAGAAAAAAGGGGTCTTCCTCCACTGATGCTCTTTATTCTTAGTGATGGTCCTTGCCCCGTGGAAAAGGCCCAAGCTCTTTCTTTTTTAAATGAGAGCAAGCTCACATCTTCTGCTTAACGTTCCAGGAAACTGTAATCCCAAATTTAGAAATAAACCAATTTCAGGCCTTGAAAGTCTTCTCCTTTTCACTTGCACTTGCATTCTGCAACTTATGCAGTTGTGTGCTGTTTTTTGGTGGCATCTGTCAGAAGTTTCCCAAAAGCTGAGCTTGTAAACCCCGTTTGAGTTTTCAGGAAGTGTTTGTTTCACCTGTTTTTACTACCAAAAACAATCCCAACCCAGCCTTACCCAAATAGTGGGCTGGCCTCATGGACCAAGCCCATTTTGACAGTTATATGCTTGAATGTGTTATTACTACAGTAATGGTCAAATCCTTCCTTTCCTTTGGCTGCAATGGGTCTGGCCGTATTCAAAAATTTGAAGCTTGAGAACTATATCGCCTTTTGTGATTGTGTTTGCTATGTAACAGCTTAGAAATCTCTTCACCTCTGCATTTGTTGTGTTAAAAAGATGCATGTTTCAAATATGTTGTGTTGTATGCATGTTTCAAATATGTTGTGTTGTTGCAAGTATGTAGCAGCTATTTCACGGGCTTACTGGGGCTTTGATCTTAGTATGCCCTGCATCTATTAATTTCATGCTTAAGTTTGGTGGTAACACTTTGCCACCATGTCTTCTGCTACAAATGGCTTTGGCCGTCTCAGTAAACTTAAGAGGTTAGAGTACTATGTTGCCTTATGTGATTTCTGTTAGCTATGCAACACTTGAGAAATTTCCTTTCACCTTTTTTCCCCCTTTACTTCCCCGCTCTTTGGGATAGCAGGAATACTAAAGATCGTGGCATCTCTCAGTTCCTTTAGCGCAAGCCATTACTTAACAACATTACTTATATAGTAAATCCCTTCTCTTCCTCAAGCTAGTACCAAAAAGCCTATTCCAAAAGCCGTCTTTCAATGCCTGAATGCATGTTTCTAATATATTGCAGTGATGCAAGGTATGTTAGCAGCTATTTTCACAGGCTTACTGTGGCTGTGATCTTAGTTATATGCCCTCACTCTTAAGCCTAAGCTCATCTTTCACTTATCAATTGTGCGCGCTCTTGGGTTTCTGGAATACTATTAGTGGCATGCTTATATAAGTTTCGTAAAGCCTATGGAATATGAAGACTAATAAATGCTTAGGCTCCATCCATCATGATAACATTCTTGGCAGCTTCATACTTACTACTTTTCTCTACATGCCCTTGCATAGATCTTAGTGGTTGGGTAAATCTACTCGAATATGGACCAATATAAAAAAGTGTAATCAAATTTGGTATCATGGTTATCATATGCTGGGCCGTCTATATGAATCTTTTTAGGACAAGCCAGACACCTGTTCTCAAAGTGGATTTAATTTTTGTCTGCAGGAATGGATTTTCACGAATTGCTGGATATCCCTCAAGGAGACCGCAGGAAGTACCATGACGATGTTACTGTTATGGTGATATCTCTTGAAGGAAGAATTTGGAAGTCGTCAGGCAAATACCTCTGAGTTTTTACAACTGCTGGCATCTGTGCCAGAATTGTTATCCATGTATAGTGTGCTGCTGCAATTTTGATCTTTTTGAGTTGAGATCTTGGGAACAGCCACGAAGCTGGATTTTTGGGCGTTTTGCGGATCGTTTGAAGTCAACATAAGCACAGTGGTCTGCTTATCCTCTTGACAAACAGCCAAAAATAGTGCAAGATATTGGGGAAGGCTCAGTGGGCGTTTACTTCACTGAAAGTAGAACTTCTGTAGTTGGGACTGCTCTCCTAAAAAGAAAGAAACAGGATCATTTCATTTATTTCCTTTTTAGATTTTGCATAGAGGGTACTTTCATTCATTCAATTTCGTTCTTTCTTTTCTTTTTTCTTTTTCTTTTTTGTGTCCCTCCTCATCTCTACTTTTTAGAGCCAAAGTGCTTGTAATCAGGTTGGTGGCTTAGTCACAGAGCTTTAGGCGAGAATCTGTATTTTGGAGGTGGATTTCCACCAATGCAGTTTACAGAAGAGAGAATTGTTGTTCATACCCTTGTGTAAAATTCGTCATACAAATGGGGCAACAGGAAAGGAACACCAGATATATTTATGCATATAAGTTCAATACTTTCTAAAAGCAAATGGCTACGTAATTTCAGTTACCTAACATACATCAATCAAGTTTATTCCAACCCACGTTCCTAATTACTGATCTCAACTAGGTGAAATATGATCTATGCAGTTGCAGCAGCCTTTGATTGTACCCATGATACGACATCTTTGCGAGTTGCAATGAAGAAACCAGCCTTTTCTTCACTCTGTTTGAAGGGAGCAGATAGCTTCTCCACATGAGAAGCAAAGGCATTTGCCAGACCCTGTGAGAACTTGTGAGTCCCTGCTCCAGTGTTAGCCGATAACACTTCTGGCAAGGGTTCTTGACTTTGCACAATTCTAGCCAGTGTTCCCATCCATTCTTCAAATGCAGTTTGAGCTGCACCAACTGATAGTGCTCGGACATTCAATCGCCACTCCTCTGGTGTCTTAGTATGTAAACCTGGGTATAGTCCATATACAGTTCCCAAGTACAGAAGCTCATGAGCTCTCTCTGGGCGATTTCTGTTTCTGCATATATCAATTAGACAATTACAGAAGGGCCTTCTGGCATCATCTGATGTATTGCTCAGTATGGACCGGAACTCTTCTTTCACAATGTCAAAGCTGGTGGTCTCATCTTCTAGCAGCTTGACAAAGGATACCAATCTTGGGTTAGCTTGTTGCAGACAAGCAAGGACCTTATCTGCATCGTTGCCCTTGCAATAGGACACAACCGAGAGCAAGCAACCACAAAGTCTGTCATCTGGCTTGACTCCTCTCTCTACTGAAGCTTCGAACACTCTAACCAAATCATCAATTCTTTTTGCTCTTCCAAAGCACTGAACCAAACAAGTGCATCCCATAACGTTAAGCTCAATCCCTACTTCAGACATTTCCTCAAACAAAGCCATAGCTTTCTCTGCATTTCCTACACTTCCATATATGTTAAGCATTGCTGTATAGCTCCAACTATCAAGTCTACAGTGCTCCGACCTCCTCATATCATCAAACAGCGTCTCGGCCTCTTCCTCCAACCCAAGATCAGCACACATACTTAACAGTGTATTGTACAAAATGAAGTCCATAGGCCATCCATTAGACTTCATTCTTTCCCAAAGTTCCAAAGCATCTCTAGCCCATCTTGCCTTCCCATAAATCTTGATCAGTGCTGTTAATGTCTTGGCATCGGGGCGAAGCCCTGATTCCACCATTTCCTCAAACAGACTCCTAGCCAAACCAGGCTTCCCGGCCTTTCCCATTGCTTCTAACAATGTATTATACACAACCAGATTAGGTTGCACCTCAAGTGACTTCATTTCTTGCAACACAAACCTAATACCATCATAATCCCCAGCAGCACCAAACACTTTAGCCAACACAGCAAAAGCAACAGGGTCAGGAGTCCACCCGCTAGCTCTACCTCTCTCATACAAGCTCATCACCTCCTCAACCTTCCCTAACTGAGCATACACATCCAAAACTGCAGAATAAGTGACTTCATCAGGCATCAAACCAGTCTTATACATCCTTTCAAACCACTCCACTGCCTTGTCAAAAAGATTACACCTTTTGGCACAAGTGATAATAGTAGAATAAGTAATATTATCCAACTCAATCCCACTTTCAATCATCTCATAAGCAAGTTCCTCTATCTTTTGAAACTGCCTCCCAAACCTCAGAGACTTGATAGCAACATTATAAAAGATGGTTTCAAGGGGAAACAAATTCTGGGTCTTGATCCAATTGAAAAAAAGAAGAGTCTTTTGCCAAGGTCTCAAGCTATTAAGCACCAACAAAGCATTATCTCTAGTGGGTGGATGTGGGATATCTTCAAGAACAGCCAAGAAACCATCATCAGAGAAATGGCAATCACTCAGCCTCCTGGCAAAGTTCTTAAGGTCCCTAATTTGAGGATTGTAAGAGTGAGAAGACCTCTTCTGACGCTGTAAAGATAGCACAGAAGGTTTAGGCCTGGTGGGGTTCACCCAAGTGGACTTTGGCTTAGAAAGAATTCTTGCCTGGTTTGGTGGGTCATCAAGAATGGTGTTGGAAAGTGGCTTTAGCTGTTCAGAAAGAGATGGGTTTTTTCCTGGAGAATCTACAACATTTGGTGGAGGTTTTGGAGATTTGGAAGTAGAATAGCAAAGAATAGTGAATCTTTTGATGGCTAATCTTGATGAAAATCCATAAGGCAGCTTTGTGTCTGAGGTGTAAGGTATACTGCAATGGATGTCTAGAGCAGTGGAGAATTTTGCAGCCATAGAAAAAGATGGAGAGAATTTCAAGGGAAATGCATCTATATGGAATTTTTATTGGATATTTTGGAACCTTATCTGGATTTCAGTGACTACTCGAGTCTTGGTAGCAGGATATTTCCCTTCTCTTGGAAAACCCCTAATACGCTAAAACCCTACTAGATCTGTTCGAAAATTAATTTTGGAACTTAGGAGATTGAAATTCTTTACTAAATGGGCTGTCTGATGAATTTGCAAATGGGCCAATAGTTGTTCTATTGGGCTCTTTCTCCAGGGACTCAGTCTACATAGCATGAGCTTGCCAGTTTTCGGACTGGTAATTAAAAAATAGTCAGCATTAAAAAATAGTCAGTATTTATAAAGTTATTAAAAAATAATTATTATTTTATGCAAAGATAAAATCTGGACAAAAATACCTTAGCTGAAACACGAAAAGTTCTAACATAATATGTTGGATTATGGAGATCTTGGGTATAAACTTTCAGCATATTATGTTGGAACTCTAGTACATTATGAAATTCCAGAACATTATGCTAGAATCTTATAATATAAAAAATTTAAACTCCAGTATATTATGCTCGAACTTTTTCAAATTTCTAAGGGTGTTTCTGTTTAGATTTTGTTTTTACATGAAAAACTGGCTAAATTCCAATTATTTTTAAAATTGTGCTTTTACACTTTTTACATGATTAAATTGGAACTTTCAGCATATTGTTATTGCTTTTACATCTATTTTTTCGTTGCTTACTATGTTGATACTATTTTTCTGGCTTCTGTTGCTGTCACTGATCTATTGTCTATTGTCTATTATTTATTTTCTTCTTCTTGAGCCGAGTGTCTTTCGGAAACAACCTCTCTACCCATCCGGGGTAGGGGTAAGGTCTGTGTACACTCTACTCTCCCCATACCCTACTTATGAGATTTTACTGGGTTGTTGTTGTTGTAGTTATAAATTAGAATATTTGTGATTTTTTTTCCAGGGACCCATTGTTCAGGGGGAAGTGCACAAATACTGTTTAAGCTATAGACAAAGTTCAACCTTTTATTTTTTTATATTTATTTTTATATTTATCCACTTTAAAGATATATGCGTTTGAAGTTTGACTTGTTAAAGCCTAACCTCACACACAATTTTCTGAAGTGCGTCTCAAAAACTTCAATCATACATTTTTGTCTTAAGTTAGGCTCGTAGTAATCAACTCCAGATATTTTTGTCTTAAGTTATATTTTATAATATCCTAACTTTAGATATTTGTCTTAATTTAGACTTTGTAGTATCTCAAACTTTAGACATTTTTGTCTTAAGTTACACTTTATATACCCCAATTTCTAACATTTTTATCTTAAGTTAGGTTTTATAGTATCCCAAACTTCACAAATATGTGTATTAATTAGTTAGGCTTTATAATATTCAACTTTAGATATTTTTGTCTTACGTAGGCTTTGTAGTACTCTCAACTGTAGATTTTTCTTTTAAGGCAGGATTTATAGTACCCCAACTTCATATGGTGATCATATAGTTGGTATAACGAGAGAAGAATACTTTAATGGGTAGGTGGTGTTTCTGATATCAAGTCAGCATGTAAGATGAATGCTTATTTTTGATTGTTCAGTTACAGAATCTTGTTAGTGGAAAGAATTTGAAGATAGACAGAAGCATCCACCTGGCTTACGTGAAAGCAATTCGATCTGCTCAACACTTCATTTGCATAGAGAATTAGTATTTGCTTGGTTCTTCACATTTTTGGCCGACTAATCAATTTTAAAATTCGTCCTTGAATCTTCTACTGCTACAGTTGTGCCTAGCAAAGCTTCATATTTCTGAGAAGAAGAGAGGAAGGAGAGGGGGGAGGGGGAGGAGGAGGAGGAGGAGATAGAGCAGTTTCATTTTGTCTGAAGTTTACCTACAGGGGTATCAAAACATTTTGAAAAAACATAGGTTCAGGTTGAATGGGTGACCAAATAGGACATCCCGTCAAAAGTTTACCGTTATTCTCAGAGATAATAGTTTGAAATTTTTACACAAATAGTCAATTAAATTTACTATTTATTTTTTCTAGCCGGTAACTATACATGGATTATATATAATTTTGGCTTTCCTAACAAACTTGTTTAGACACTAGGACGATAATCCAGAAAGTAATGAGTAGCTAATCTTTTCCATATCTTTTTATTTTTTATTTGCACCAGTTAGTAACAACTGCTTGCGAGTTTGTTAAGAAGGCAATTTTATTTCTTTTTATTTTTCAGGAATCCAAATATATTTATATTAAATTGGCCAACAATCAAAAGTTTTAGATACTTTGTAGGAAATGAGAGAGTAAAACGTTAATTATTTTCAAAAACCACATGATTAATGAAGACAAATAGAGCAAATTATCTAATATGGGAATTTTAAGACATTCACAGAAAAAACAAAAACAAAGGACATTCCGGTGCACTAAACTCTTGCTATACGCGGGGTCCGGGAAAGGGTCGGACCACAAGTGTCTATTGTACGCAGTCTTACCCTACATTTCTGCAAGAAGCTGTTTCCACGGATCGAACCAGTGACCTTCTGATCACATGATAATAACTTTACCAGTTCCGCTAATGCATATACTTTATGAGCCAATGCATCCATAATTGGTATGAATTCTTGTACGCTTGCCAAAAAATGTTGAGTTTGTTTTTAATCTTCACAGACCATACAAATTTCTGAGAACCTTATAAAAGAAATGACAAGTTGACCAACTATATTGGCAGCCTTAGTATTTAGAGGGAAGCTCTTCGTAATCATGTATACGAATTTAAAACAAGAATTAGGCCCTCATTGCTTTTATTTAATGGGGTCAGAAACTGGAATAGTTCAAATCTTAGCTCGTGAAGTGTGTGTCCTTTCTTATAGAATCAATTGTTGCTTTGAATAGTTTTCGTTCATTCAAATCTTCTTGTTTACCCGAAAAAACGGATGGAGTAGAATTTATGCGTAGTTCTAAGGATACGTGGTATAACTTGGTACAAATTAGAAAAATAAGCAAATGTATATGGAAATTAACTATAAAAGGCATGAATACAAACTCTAAATTGAATGGAGAGTGATTGATAAGAGAGCAATATGAATCAATATCAAAACCCAAAAGAGGAATAATGTTTGCTAGATGTTATGTAAATCTTAGTAAATCTCAATGCGTGAAATGAATAATGTCCCCTTTGTACATATGTTAACCACTCTTAATATAGTGGGAATCCTACTTTGGGTATAATTAAAAATACATAGTGGAGATCCCATGATAGATTAATTAATTGGCTTTTCCTTGATTCAAGCCGTGATTTCTGCCGAGATTCTCTCCCCAAATGCGGCTATAACGGCTTTTTGTTCCTTGGCTCGATCTTGATCTTGACCGGTCTTAATCTTGATCGGTCTCTGGGTCTCGAACTCGATATTGATCGGTCTCTTGGCTTGATCTCGATCTTGGTCGGTCTTGGTATTTGATCGGTCTCTAGGTGTCGAACTCGATTTTGGTCGATCTCGATATTGATCGTTCTCTGGGGCTCGAGCTCGACAACCTATCTTCACATCATGGCTTGATATTACAATGATGAACCTTGGACCATCATGTTCCAATCTCGATTAGTCATAAGAAGGGCAGACTCGATTTTTACCGTATACACTTGTATAAAATTTTAAAATCCTGAGAAGGTGATCTTTTACTATAACTTTGTTCATTATCATCGCACAACTATTACCACTAGCCATTGCCACCAGCTTCTACCAGAACAACTGCCACCACCAATCACTAACACCAACCACCTCTACTGTCAGGCACCACTACCAACCATCACACATAACCAATATCACCACGAGCCACTACGTACAACCACCTTCAATCATCACCGCCACCCATCACTACCAACAAGTACTAGCCAACATTGCACAACCATCACCACAATCACCACCATCATTGTCCACCAAATTACCAATCATCACTAATTAACAATCATCACCGTCAACTACTACCAACTCACACTCATTACTGTCGACCACTAGTATTGTCATCTATATTATCCCTAGCTTCGGGAGTGTGCTTCATCGAATAATTAGGTTTTACAACCCCTTTTTATTACTTAGTGGATATGATATTAAATTGTTTTTATTAAATTTTACATTTGTCAACTTTTAAACAAAAATAAATTATGCAGATTCAAATGTTAATTAGAAACAACTATAATTATTTAATGTTCATATCTAAAGATAATAGCTTAATAATTGTTGAAGAAAAAAGGGACAAAAGAGATGTCAGTGTTTAACCTAAAATTGACTTCTTAGATTAATCAATTAAATTTATGGAAACTAGGCTACAAGCAACCATTTAGGCCTAATTTCAGTGAAGAAAGGACGAATGAAGTAAATAGCAGTAAACTTAAACAACGAGGCAATAGTAAAAAGAAAGAAAAGAGCATTCTTATTAATGAGCTTCCGGAATAGATCAGTATGCAATTGAACTGCACGACGTTAGTTTAGTCGCCAATTTTGTATAGTCACAATAAAAGTGTGTAATCTCTGAAGGGGTACAAAGTTGGGGAAACTTTATTTTTTATAGTATAGGCTAATGTAATTGTCCCCTAAAATTTCTCCTATCTATTTATCAACATTATTAACTTGTTCGGAACGTTACGTTTGAAGAATTTATAACTATTTTGAAGTTAATGCTGAATCTCGTATATTTCGGGATTTGTACATTGGAGACTTTCAATGTGGTCATTCTGGATTGAATTTGCTTAATCTCGGTGTAGATGACCCAAAATATATCTCCTCAACTGACCTTTCGGTTCAGCTTGCTGATATGGCCGGTCTTACGAGGAGCTGACCAAGCATTGTTTGTCACGTCTCAACTCCTTTGTGGTCAATATGGCAAGAAGAATCTTTTACCAATAAAAATAGTCATCCCATTTTATTTTTATAGATGTTACCACCTCCGTTTCAGTTTACGTGAACCTATATTCTTTTTGGTCTGTTCAAAAAAGAATGACCCCTTTCTAAATTTGAAAACAATTTTGCTTAAACTTACAATTCTATCCTTAATGAGAAGCTTTTATAACCACACAAATATTCTGGGCCCCTTTTTGAATTGTTTAGGACCACAAATTCTAAAAGTCTTTATTTTTTCTTAAACTCCGTGCTCAATCAAACAGGTTCACATAAATTAGAACGGAAGGAGTAATAAATATGCGGGAAGTAAATGAGATTTTAGCGGGAAGAGAAGTCTGATGCCCTTATTCTACAATTGCAGTGATGTGCTCCAAAATTGAAGCGACATGCGTTATTTGTAGTTAATGCTCGAGACACATGGCTAAATTTGATTGAATCTAACATTAACAGCGGTTTCAAAGGCAATAATGACCTCATGACTTCGTGATGGCGATTACGTGATGACAGTTTTTTGTGTATAAATACAAAACCTTTGCCTCAATCTCTCTCGTAATTCGTGCTTCTTCAGTTGCGAGTGTTGAGTGGAAAGGGAAGGGCTCGAAAGAGAAGGCTGCAGTGAGCGAGAAAGATAAGTGTGGGGTGTATCCTAAAAAGGCTGAGAAGAAGTTGTCCGCATGGATGTGTGCTAGTTTGGGCGCGAGGAATGGAACTCGACTTCGACTCAGACCCCGACTAAATATTTAGGGAAGTTTCCTTTCCTTATGCTTTTTAATTGTGTGTCATGGGAACATGCCTCAACTTAAAATATGGGGTGGGGGATATTTGTATGTATGCATATTAGTTTTCTTTTTGCTTAGTTGTAGTAGTTAGAGATAGAAAAAAAATTAAATTTTTTGATTTTTCACGACGATGGATATCATCGACAGGTTTCTTGAGGGATTTAAGTTGAAGGAAAAAGACAAAAAGATTTTCTTTTGTAGGTAGTGTAATAAGTCTCCCTTGATTTTTCTTTGTGCCGCGGTTCTTTTTCAAGAGTTTTGTTTGAACCGGGTGTAGTTAGTTTTTATTTTTTAGGGGTAGGAAACCCCTGTGCTATGATTGAAATTGAAGGCAATATCTCTTGACTTTATTATGCCTTGAGAATAGTAAGTGCTTTAGTTGTGATGCTTAGGCTCGGTTTTTGACTCTTGTATAAGTGCCCTAAATTATATGATCTTAACTTTTCTTAACTGCTTTGACTAGAGTGTCTTGATGAGTCCGATCCTGAGTGAGTTACGTGTAAGGCCCCGTAAAATTTCGCAAAGAAAAAATAATATTTCATGGCGCCGGACTAGGCTTACGTGTTTGAGGATAAGCTCGTCGTGGCTCGAACGTTTTGGGTTGAACAATGCACTGGAAAGTAAAGAAAAAATTTTGGCAGCAAAATGCGTTTCTGCGGTCCATTATGCGACCATAGAATCACTCAGCGGACCGCATAATGGCCGCAAAAGTGAGGCAGGAGAGGGTCAGTTTGGATGCCATTCTGCGGTCGACTATGCGACCGCAGAACATGTCTGTTACATCTCGCGTTTTCATACGTTAAAGTTTCGTCGTAAGTTAATCGACGTAAGTTCGGGAATGAAGTTATTTTGGGATTATAAGCATTATGCTATTTCAAACACGTGATGAGTAAATTCGTGAAGGAGAGAGGGTGAGCAAATAGAGAAAAATGAGTTTCGTCGTAGTTTGGCAATTTGGAATAAAATACGGTCCAAGCTATAATACCCCGTATTTATGGACTAGTTTCATACAAAGTATGATATGACCATGATAGTATGATGTATAAGGTGTATTAAAAATGAGTAATATTTTAAGTAGTTTGAGATAATTCATAATTACGTGGGTAATTAGTTAATTATTGATTTAATGAAAAATTAACTATGTAATTAAGAATTTGTGGATAATTGTAGGTGGGGACAAAACCCCCCCCCCCCCCCACGTGGCAGCAAGTGGAGGAAGTTAATAGTGACTCTTGACTTAGGCAATTAAATTAGGAGGACACATGGATAATGTCCTTAGCCATTCCTTGCAAACAGAATATCCTAAACTCAGAGATCTCCATAGTTGGACTTTGTCATTTATTTGCCTTTGATTCTCATCATCTTCTTGATAATTTTCATTCATTTTCTTGTGAAAAATGTCTCGACAATCCAAAGAAGAAGGATTCATAAGTTCATTACAAATTAGTGGCATACTTCTCATAGAACTATGAATAAGTAAGACTAAAAATGGAAGTTATATTAGTCATCCCTATACTTATCTTGAATTAATATCAAAATTCATTTGGTAAGGGAATTATACATAAAGGCAAAGCCAAGAACGAAGGTGAGAGAATTTGAAAATTCATATGAGACTCCATATTATAATAGCAACGAGATTTTACAATTCTATAGGAGTACGGTGCAATCCTTCTCAAGAATAACATACAGATTTTTCCCTACTCCAGGTATGTTAAGGCTAAACCTTTTCTTCATTTTGGCATGATCCCGTAACTATATATATTTGATAACGAGACATAAAGAGAAGTTCGTATTCATGAATTTATTCATATTATCTTAGTCTCAGAAGTTACAGTATTCTCCCTTATCAGGACTTTATATTCAGTTAAGTATTATTTTCTTCCAGTCAAGAGAGCAGAGGGTCTATATGTATACACAGTATTACAATACTTTTACCACCATCGAGCTATAATCGATGGGTAGGCCCCTATTGGGCAACCTCTGATCAGATGGTAAGTTATATACCGAGCCTACTGTGGCCGAGCGCCTATGAGCGAGCCCAGAATGGCCGAGATACAGAGCCTAGTATGGCCGAGCGCCAATGAGCAAGCCTACTACGGCGGAGCAGTTACACGTTTCGAGCCTTATAGGGCCGGACACTTATTTTACTTACTATATTGAGAGAGTTGAGTTAGTATCAGCAGGTAAGTATATCTCTAGATCATCTTTGACTCCCAGTTACTTCCAGTTATTATATTATCAGTTCAGTTTCAGCTTTCAGTTATTTTATTGCCTTGCATACTCGGTACATTATTTCGTACTGACGTCCTTTTTTATGGGGACGCTGTATTTCATGCGTGCAGGTTCAGACAGACAGGCGGGTAGACCTCCTCAGTAGGTGTTGCCCGAGTTCAAATTTATCGGTAAGCTCCACGTCCTTCGGAGTTGCCGGATCTAGAAGTTTTGTGTACATCTTGTGTATATATGTATATAGATTATGGGTAAGTTGGGGCCCTATTCTGATCATGGTACATCCATCAGTAGAGGCTTGTAGACATAACCTGTCAGTTAGTGTAGTATGTTGGGCTTGTAGGCCTTGTATGTATATTTTGCTGGTTTGTCAGCTGTAGTAGTTATGACGGCCTTGCCGGCCCAGCTTTATATTGATGTTTAGTCAGCATTGGTTTCCATTCAGTTTTATATTTTGCTTCACAAATTGTCTTTCAATGTGGACCATGGCCAAAGTATGACATTATATGTTCAGATTCCCTTAGTCGCAAGTTAGTACGCAAGGATAGGTGAGGCACCGGGTGCCAGTCTCGCCCCTAGGTTCGAGGCGTGACAAAAGTGATATCAGAGTAGTTCTGTCCTAGGTAGTCTACAAGCCGTGTCTAGTTGGGTCTTGTTTATAGATGTGTTGTGCACCACATTATATAAGCAGGGGACTATAGGGCATTTAGGAGTTGGTTACCCTTCTTTCAAATCTAAATCGTGCTATAGAACTGTGTTATGGGAAATTTGAGTTAAACTTATGTGTTGGCATTTGAATGCACAGATGACAGTGACTAGGAAGACTACGGCTAGTCAGATGAGAGATACAACAGTATGTGAGGGGACCAACAGGGTACCCCCAGTAGATGGGGCCCAATTGGAGGCCCAAGGAGAGACCCCTACCCAGCCATTACCGGCTCCTCCACCACCTGAGGAGATTCCTAAGGAGACCGCACATCCAGTTCCCCCTCCGCTTCCATCGGACCAGGACTTGAGGAGTACGGTGCATTTGTTGACACAGTTGGTAGCTACCCAGTAACAGGCTAGGGCATCCGCTAGTGCAGGATCTTCTGAGGGGTCTGGGAGTTCAAGGGTCCGAGAGTTTATTGCTTTGAGTCCCCCAGACTTCACGGGGATAGATCAGATGGAGGACCTGCAGGATTTCATAGATCAGTTTTACAGGATCTTTCGGGTTATGCATGCCACGGAGAAAGAGGCAGTTGAGCTAGTAGTTTTTCGACTCCGAGATATAGCCATCCTTTGGTACGAGGGATGAGAGAGGTCCAGGGGACGTGATGCACCTCCAGCTATTTGGGAGAGTTTTTCAGATGCCTTCCTTGACCATTACTTGCCGCGGGAGATCCAACAGGCTCGAGTCGATCAGTTTCTAGCCCTCAAGCAGGGCAATATGAGTGTTCGAGAGTATAGTCTCCGTTTTGACTCATTGGCCAGATATGCACCATCCATAGTTGCTACTATGCGGGACAGGATTCACAGGTTTATAGCAGGGTTGGCCCTAGAGTTGACCGAGGCATGTGCCACCACTGCATTGCAGGATATTATGGATATCTCCCGGATTCAGGCATTCGCCCAGAATATAGGAAGGGGTAGGTGTCGGTAGCAGGGTACAGAGAGGACTGAGTCAGGACAGTGTAAGAGTATGAGATTTTCCAGGTCTCAAGAGCAGTTTTAGGGTAGTTATAGGCCCCAGTACTTCGAACGGCCACCTAGGCCTCCGCCACCTCAGTTACAGGGTTACAGGTATGACCGCTATACTCAGTCAGGACCAGGTGAGAGCTCACGGGTGTCGGGTTTGCAGTGACAGCGAGGTTTAGGGCAGACACGGTCATTTCTGCAGCGGTGTGACATCTGTGGTAGAGGACACTTCGGCCAATGCCGAGCCAGTTCCGATGCTTGTTATATATGTGGACGTCCGGGGTATATGATGCAAGATTGCCCAAATAGAGATTCTGGGGGTATGGCACAACCAGCGAATTCAGCAACAAGATCATCTATGTCCGTGCATCCTTTAGGGCGCGAGTCTCAGTCTTCGGCTGGTAGAGGTCGAGGCAGAGGTAGAGGTTCCAGTTCAGGTAGTAACTAGAATCGTAGCTATGCTTTAGCGGGTCGACAGGACCAGGAGTCTTCACCAGACGTTGTGACAGGTATGTTGACCATTTGCTCTCACGATGCTTATGCCTTGATAGACCCAGGATCTACTTTATCGTGTATTACCCCATTTGTCGTGGGGAAGTTTGGTATAGTGCCTGAAATACTAAGTGATCCTTTTGCGGTATCTACACCGGTCGGAGAATCGATTATTGCTAGACGGGTTTACCGAGGGTGTAGGGTGACAGATTGTGGTCGTCATACCTCAGCCGACCTAGTTGAGCTAGAGATGTTAGATTTTGATGATATCATGGGCATGGACTGGTTGGCAGCTTGCTATGCCACCATTGATTGTCGAGCAAAGACAGCCAGATTTCATTTTTTGGGTGAGCCAGTGCTTGAATGGGTAGGTAATATAGCCACACCCAGAGGTAGGTTTATTTCCTATCTGAAGGCAAGGAAAATGATCGCAAAAGGGTGAATTTATCATATTGTGCGAGTTAGAGATGCAGATGCTGAGATACCTACACTTCAATCTATTCCAGTAGTCAAAGAGTACGCAGATGTATTTTTAGATGAACTTCCAAGTATTCCTCCAGAGTGAGAGATTGATTTTGGCATCGATTTGCTTCCGGGAGCTCAACCAATATCCATCCCTCCGTATAGAATGGAACCTGCCGAATTGAAGGAGTAGTTAAAAGATTTACTGGAGAAAGGTTTCATCAGGCCCAGTACCTCACCTTGGGGTGCACCGATACTGTTTGTGCGGAAGAAAGACAGCTCGCAGAGGATGTGTATCGATTATAGGCAGCTGGACAAGGTAACTATTAAGAATAAATATCCACTTCCAAGGATCGATGACTTATTTGATCAGTTGAAGGGGCCTAGATGCTTTTCAAAGATAGATTTGAGGTTGGGGTACCACCAGGTCAGAGTTTGGGAGAAACATATTCCCAAGACAGCCTTCAGGACCCGATATGGCCACTTCGAGTTCCTTGTCATGTCCTTCGGGTTGACGAATGCACCTGCCGTATTCATGGACTTGATGAATAGCCTATTCCGGCTATTTTTAGATCTGTTCGTGATAGTATTTATTGATGATATTCTGGTTTATTCACGTTCAGAGGATGAGCATGCGGACCACCTGCGAACGGTACTCCAAACCCTCCGTGATAGTAAATTATATACTAAGTTTTCTAAATGTGAGTTCTGGTTGAAGTCTGTAGCATTCTTGGGGCACATTGTATCCGATGGAGGTATAAAGGTAGACACTCAGAAGATTGAGGCTGTGAAATCTTGGCCTAGACCTACTACTCTGACAGAGGTTCGTAGCTTTCTAGGCTTAGCAAGATACTACCGGAGGTTCGTAGAGGGTTTTTCTTCCCTTTCGACATCATTGACGAAGTTGACGCAGAAAGCAACTAAGTTTCAGTGGACAGAGGGTTGCGAGAAGAGTTTCCAAGAGCTTAAGAACAGGTTGACCTCATCGCCAGTTCTAACACTTCTAGAGGGTTCAAATGGTTATGCCATGTATTATGATGCCTCAGGTGTCGGGTTAGGATGTGTCCTAATGCAACATGGGAAGGTAATTGCGTATGCTTCAAGGCAGTTAAGGAAGAACGAGACCACGACCTCAAGTTAGCCGCAGTTGTCCATGCACTTAAGATATGGCGGCATTATTTATATGGCGTTCATGTTGATGTATTTACAGATCATAAAAGCCTGCAATATATCTTTAAGCAAAAAGAGTTGAATTTATGACAGAGGTGATGGCTTGAGTTATTGAAAGATTACGATGTTAACATTCTCTACCATCCAGGCAAAGCTAATGTGGTAGCAGATGTCTTAAGTCGCTGATCTATGGGTAGCTTAGCATATGTAGAGGCCGAGAAAAGACAATTAACTAGAGAGATTCATCAATTGGCTTGTTTGGGGGTTCGGTTAGTAGACTCTGGAAATGGTGGATTTGTACTCCAAAATACTGCAAAATCATCTTTCATAGCTGAAGTAAAGGAGAGGCAGTACAAGGACCCAGAGTTGGTCGAGTTGAGAGAGTGAGTTCTGCAGCAGAAGAAGCCGTTGTTTGAGCTCAAGGAGATGGGGTCCTTAGATACAGGGGTCGTTTGTGTATTCCAGATGTGGCAGGGCTACGAGACAGGATTATGTTAGAGGCACATTATTCGTAGCACTCCATTCATCCTGGGTCGACGAAGATGTATCATGACATTAAGGATGTGTACTGGTGGAACGATATGAAAAAGAACATTTCTGAGTTTGTTGCTCAGTGTCCTAGTTGCCAGCAGGTGAAGGTAGAGCACCAGAAGCCCGGAGGGCTAATGCAGACTTTAGAGATCCCGACGTGGAAATGGGAGGCGATAAACATGGACTTTATCACGGGTTTACCTCGTTCTCATCGTAAGTTTGATTCCATACGGGTGATAGTCGATAGGCTCACGAAATCAGCTCATTTCCTACTGGTTAGATCTACATATACATCACAAGACTATGCAAAGTTATATATTAAGGAGATAGTGCATCTACACGGAGTACCAGTATCTATTATATCTGACCATGAGGCCTAGTTTACAACACATTTTTGGAGGTCATTTCAAAAAGGTCTAGGGAGTCAGGTAAATCTCAGCACAACTTTTCATCCACAGGTTGATGGACAAGCTGAGCGCACAATTCAGACGCTCGAGGATATGTTACGAGCATATGTGTTAGATTTTAAAAGAAGTTGGGATGAACATTTACCTCTTATCGAGTTTGCATATAATAACAGTTACCATTCTAGTATCCAGATGGCTCCGTACGAGGCTTTGTATGGGTGTAAGTGCAGATCTCCTATAGGGTGGTTTGATGTTGGAGAATCTGGGTTACATGGGCCAGACCTGGTTCAACAAGCCGTAGAGAAAGTAAAGCTTATCTGGGAACGACTGTTGATAGCCCAGAGTCATTAGAAGTCATATTCTGACGTGCAGCGATGAGACTTAGAGTTCGGGGTTAATGACTAGGTATTCTTAAAGGTGTTACCTATGAAGGGGTAAGTAGCTTATGAGTTAGAATTGCCCTTAGAATTGGAGTTTGTCCATCCGGTTTTTCATGTATCCATGTTACGGTAGTGCATTGGCGATCCTACCCGAGTAGTGCCTATGGATGATGTATAGATTATGGAGGACTTGTCATACGAGGAAATTTCGGTTTCCATCCTAGACCGACAAATCCGTAAGCTACGGAATAAGGAGGTAGCCTCCATGAAGGTCTTATGGAGAAGCAAGAATGTGGAAGAGATGACATGGGAAGCGGAGGAAGAAATGAAGTCTAAATACCCCCACCTATTTCAAACTGAAGATATGGCTCGAGGTGGGATACCTCAGCACAACTCTATTCAGGCCAGTAGGTCATCAGGTAAGCTCTTATTTTTGACTTTCAGAATTTATAATGGACAGCTGTGTGAGGCCAAGTGTTGCTATTTGTAGACATTGGCTATGTGTGGCATGTATAGTATGTTTTCTGGCTACGTACAGGTTGGTTTTAATCTAGTGTACAGTGGAGACTCTGGCAAAATTTTTCCAAAGTCTCTAAGAATAAACATTCGAGGACGAATGTTTCTAAGGGGGGAAGGATGTTACATCTCGCGTTTTCATACGTTAAAGTTTCGTCGTAAGTTAATCGACGTAAGTTCGGGAATGATGTTATTTTGGGATTATAAGCATTATGCTATTTCAAACACGTGATGAGTAAATTCGTGAAGGAGAGAGGGTGAGCAAATAGAAGAAAATGAGTTTCGTCGAAGTTTGGCAATTTGGAATAAAATACGATCGGAGCTATAATACCCCGTATTTATGGACTAGTGCCATACAAGGTATGATATGACCATGATAGTATGATGTATAAGGTGTATTAAAAATGAGTAGTATTTTAAGTAGTTTGAGATAATTCATAATTATGTGGGTAATTGATTAATTATTGGTTTAATGGGAAATTAACCATGTAATTAAGGATTTGTGGATAATTGTAGGTGGTGACAAAGCCCCCCCCTCCCCACCACACACGTGGCAGCAAGTGGAGGAAGTTAATAGTGACTCTTGACTTAGGCAATTAAATTAGGAGGACACATGGATAATGTCCTTAGCCATTCCTTGCAAACAGAATATCCTAAACTCAGATATCTCCATAGTTGGACTTTGTCATTTATTTTCCTTTGTTTTTCATCATCTTCTTTATAATTTTCATTCATTTTCTTGTGAAAAATGTCTCGACAATCCAAAGAAGAAGGATTCATAAGTTCATTACAAATTAGTGGCATACTTCTCATAGAACTATGAATAAGTGAGACTAGAAAGGGAAGTTATATTAGTCATTCCTACACTTATCTTGAATTAATATCAAAATTCATTTGGTAAGGGAGTTATACAGAAAGGCAAATCCAAGAACGAAGGTGAGAGAATTTGGAAATTCATACGAGACTCCATATTATAGTAGCAACAGGATTTTGCGATTCTAAGGGAGTACGGTGCAATCCTTGTCAAGAATATCATACGGATTTTCCCCACTCCAGGTATGTTAAGGCTAAACCTTTCCTTCATTTTGGCATGATCCCGTAACTACATATGTTTGACAATGAGACATAAAGAGAAGTTCGTATTCATGAATTTATTCACATTATCCTAGTCTCGGAAGTTACAGTATTCTCCCTTATCAGGACTTTATATTCAGTTAAGTATTATTTTCTTCCGGTCAAGAGAGCAGAGGGTCTATATATATACACAGTATTACAGTATTTTCACCACCATCGAGCTATAATCGATGGGCAGGCCCCTATTGGGCAACCTCTGATCAGATGGTAAGTTATATATCGAGCCTACTATGGCCGAGCGCCTATGAGCGAGCCCAGAATGGCCGAGATACAAAGCCTAGTATGGCCGAGCGCCTATGAGCGAGCCTACTATGGCGGAGCAGTTACACGTTCCGAGCCTTATAGGACCGGACACTTATTTTACTTACTATATTGAGAGAGTTGAGTCAGTATCAGCTGGTAAGTATATCTCCAGATCATCTTTGACTCCCAATTACTTCCAGTTATTATATTATCAGTTCAGTTTCAGCTTTCAGTTATTTTATTGCCTTGCATACTCAGTACATTATTTCGTACTGACATCCCTTTTTCTGGGGACGCTGTATTTCATGCATGCAGGTTCAGACAGACAAGCAGGTAGACCTCCTCAGTAGGTGTTGCTCGAGTTCAGCTTTATCGGTGAGCTCCATGTCCTTTGGAGTTGTCGGGTCTAGAAGTTTTGTGTACATCTTGTGTATATATGTATATAAATTATGGGTAGGTCGGGGCCCTGTTCCGATCACGGTACATCTATCAGTAGAGGCTTGTAGACATAATCTATCAGTTAGTGCAGTATGTTGGGCTTGTAGGCCTTGTATGTATATTTTTTTGGTTTGTCAGCTGTAGTAGTTATGACGGCCTTGCTGGCCCAGCTTTATATTGATGTTTAGTCAGTGTTGGATTCCATTTAGTTTTATATTTTGCTTCACAAATTATCTTGCAATGTGGTCCATGGCCAAAGTATGATATTATATGTTCAGATTCCCTTAGTCGCAAGTTGATACGCAAGGATAGGTGAGGTACCAGGTGCCGGTCTCACCTCCAGGTTCGGGGCGTGACAAGGTCTGCAGGCCGCATAGTGACCGCAGACCCAGGCCATTTTTTGCCAGTTTTGGGAACCAATTATGCGACCGATATGAGGTCCGCATATCGATTATGCGATCGCAGACCTTGTTCCGGAGCTCCATTTTTGGGTTTTTAAAACCTGATCCTACTTCGTTAAATACATGCTTTGGGCCATTTTTGAGCTAAAATCTGATATTTTAGAGTGAGAGAGAGTTCCCTAGAGTGAGAAGGTGTTCCTCAATAATTGTTCTTCAATTCTTGCTTAAATTTTTGAAGATTAAGAATGGAAACTCACTAGGTCTTTATCCTAGAGGTAAGATTCTACACCCTAACCCTCAATTTCGAATTTTGACTAGAAATGGGTAATTAGCAAGATAATATTTGGGCATGAGAGTTATTTATTTTACATGCATGTGTTATCAAAGGGTGTAGGAAGATTGTTGAGCTAAAAATGGTAAAGATTGGGTTGTGGGATGATGGAATCGTCCATAAAAGGACCTTGAAACCTTAATGCACACCTAGTGTTTGATAAAATGCTCAAATGAGCTAGAACCATGAGCATCTTCCTAATTTTGTTTCAATTTATTATATTTATATAATAGATTGAAGTTGCTAAGAATTTCAGAATATTTTAGAGTTTAAAGAAGCTCGATTGAGGTATGTTGGCTAAACTCTTCTTTAAAAATTGGAACCCCAATATTCTTGTAAGTTCCAAGATATTTATTACATGTTGAGTATTCCGAATACGTTTTGTGACAAAGATATATATTTAATTTGTGTTTAAAATGCTCTCATGATATTGTATTATAAATTAAGGATGTGTTCCAATCTATGAATTGTGCATCTACGCGTTATGATTCCAAGTAGTGATTTATGTGGAAAACTACTATGCCAAATTGTGTAGAGAATGTGATTGGGGTTACACTTCCACCCGCATATATTGGGGTGAGGCGGCAAGGCCGCTTTGTGTTTGATTTTGGAATTGTTGTTGCACCACCACCCACATATATATATTGGGGTGAGGCGGCAAGGCCGCTTTGTGTAGGTATTGGTATTGTTGATGCATTTCCACCCACATATATATTGGTGTGAGGTGGCGGGGCCGCTTTGTGTGAAAATGGGTATTGTGATTACACCTCCACCCGCATACATTGGGGTGAGGAGGCGGGGCCGCTTTGTGTGGAAATGGTTACAGAGGATCTCATCTTTAATTCTATAAATATTAATGACGGCTCTTGATAAGCTTGCTTTGGTTTAAACGGTTAACTATGCTATTCTATTGTCGCCCTGGTTCATCATATTTATATTGTATTTCCGAATTCTTTAATTGGTGTTTGGTTTTCATACTAGTACTATTCGACATGTACTAACGTCCCTTTTACCGGGGGCGCTGCATCTTTAATGGATGCAGGTGGTTCCACAGCAGAGGATATTGACCAGTGATAGCGGTGCTCATTCTTCCCAGCTGACTTGGTGAGCCCCATATCATTCCGGGGTTGTGCATCTTTTGTTTCGTATGTGTTATTGTATTTTGAGGTATAGCCGGAGCCCTGTTGCCGGCACTATCATTGTACTCTTTAGTATTTTAGAGGCTCCGTAGACATAGTATGGGTTGTGTATTGGTGCTGGGAAATACAAACTATGTTATGTTGTGGTTGTATTACTTGTACCATTTGAGACTTTAAAAATGATAAAAACTATTGGTAATGAATCGGTATTGTAGACATGATCACGTTTTTGTCTAATTAATAAAAATATGTGTTATCTTCATTCGTGGATGAGTTTGGGTAGAAGAAAATCTAATAGGTTTGCTCGGTGGGTTCACTGGGTTGAGCGCTGGTCGCGCTCCTCAGTTTTGGGGCGTGACAAACTTGGTATCAGAGCCTAAGGTTTTAAAGTGTCCTAGGATGTCTCAGAGCCGTGTCTAGTAGAGTCCTTATTATCGGTGTGTTGTCGACCACATCTATAATTAGGATGCTATATGGGCATTTAGGAATAATACCCCTCTTTCATATTCTTGATCGTGCGATAAAGCTGGTTGTAAGATTGTTCCTCCTTTAACTCCTAAGTTGCTCTAATTTTCAGTACATGGCACCTAAGAAGAAAGCAAGAACTGGCCAAAGAGCCAATGTCACCCCAGGAGTGGCAGTTGATCCTATATTTGATGATGCGGGTGAGCACCCGAGGGGTGAGGATATTCCCCCAGTTACTACGCTACCTGATTCTATCATAACTGATCAGACCGCACCTGTCCCTACACCTACTAAAGATGCAACGGTCCCTCCAACTGATATTCCAGTTCCACCTCCAGCTCTAGCTTCCGATTTTGGTATGTCTGATGTTGATCTTAGGGGAGCCATACAGATGTTGACACGGAGAGTGGCTTCCCAGGCCCAGAGATCGAGTGTTGGGCTTACTTCTTCCAGTCAACTAGGGGAATCTGCTAGTTCTAGGGTGGACAAGTTTCTACAGTTAGATCCTCTAGTGTTTACGGGTATTGATCCCAAGGAGGACCCCCAAGGACTTCATTGATGAGATGTGCAAGACTCTTCGGGTTATGCATGCTACAGAGACGGAGGGAATGGAGTTGGCCTCCTACCGCCTGAAAGGGGTGGCCTATTCTTGGTTTGAGTTGTGAGAGGAATCCTGTGAGGAGGGAAGCCCTCCGGCAAGGTAGGGTGAGTTCACCGATGCCTTTATGGATCATTTCGTGCCTGCCGAAACTAAGGCAGCCCGTGCTGCTGAGTTTGAAATCCTGAAGCAGGGTAGTATGAATGTGTGGGAGTATCATATGGAGTTTGCGCGCCTGTCCAAGTATACTATTCATATGTTACCCACTATGGAGGCTAGAGTGTGCCGGTTTGTACAGGGCCTTAGACCCTTGGTGAGGCCTCTAAAACTGCCTTGAATTCCGATATGAACTATGGTAAGATGGTGGCATTTTCTCAAGCCACAGAGACCCACAAATTGAAGAATAGAATGGAGCATCAGAGTAGCAGCAAGGCCTGGTCCGCGGGCAACTTTGGTGGTTCTTCCGGTAGTGGTGGTGGTAGGTCAGAATTCAGGGGAGGGTCATCAGGACCATCCCAATCATTTGCCCAGTCTTCGATGGGTGCACAGTCATATAGACCCAGTCAGGGCAATAGGGGACCCCACCAGCAGGGTCGGTGCGATAGAAGATTTCAGCAGTGGAGGCTCCCATGCCCTAAGTGTGGTAGGATGCATTTTGTGGCATGCTTCATGGACCTACTTATATGATATGGGTGCGATGTGAGGGGTCACATTCAGAGGGATTGCCGCTCATCCCGCCGAAACATGGGCAGAGGTGCGGTGCAGCCAGCTAATTCTGCAGCTACTACATCCACAGCACCTCCAGCTCAAGGCACCCCAGCACCCGCAGGGCGTGGTGCAGCTAGGGGTGGTGCAGATAATTTGGGAGGACCCAGCAAATTTTATGCTATGCGGAGGCGTTGGGATTCAGAGGCTTCTCCAGATGTTGTCACAGGTATATTGTCTGTCCAATCCCATGATGTATATGCTCTTATTGATCCCGGTTCCACTTTGTCATATGTCACCCCTTATGTTGCTATGTAATTTGGGATAGAACCAGAATAACTTCATGAGCCGTTCTCTGTATCTACTCCGGTTGGTGAGTCTATTTTGGCCGTGCGAGTTTATAGGGATTGTGTTGTCACGTTGCGTGGTCGGGACACCGTGGCCGATCTTATTGAATTGAGAATGGTCAATTTTGATGTGATAATGGGGATGGATTGGCTTTCTTCATGTTTTGCCAAGCTTGATTGCCGAACCAGAACTGTTAGCTTTGAATTTTCAAATGAGCCAGTTATTGAGTGGAAGGGTGATGATGTGGTGCCAAAGGGTAGGTTTATTTCCTACCTTAAGGCCACAAAGATGATCAACAAGGGACGTATTTACCATTTGGTCCGGGTTACGGACACCGATGCTGAGGCACCCACACTTGAGTCCATGCCTGTTGTGAATGAATTTTTGGGAGTCTTTCCGGATGAACTCCCTGGGATCCCACCAGATAGGGAGATTGATTTTGGTATTGATGTGATGCCAGACACGCATCCTATATCTATTCCACCTTACAGAATGGCACCGGTAGAATTGAAGGACCTAAAGGAACAATTAAGAGATTTGTTAGAAAAGGGTTTCATCCGGCCGAGTGTGTCTCTTTGGGGCACACCGGTCCTTTTTGTTAGAAAGAAAGATGGGTCACTGAGAATGTGTATTGACTATCGGCAGCTTAATAAGGTCACAATCAAGAATAAGTACCCACTGCCAAGGATAGATGACTTGTTTGATCAATTTCAAGGTGCGAGGTACTTCTCCAAGATTTATTTAAGATCCGGGTATCACCAATTGAAGATCAGGGAACAGGATGTTCCGAAAATAACTTTTAGGACCCGGTATGGGCATTTTGAGTTTCTAGTGATGTCTTTTGGGCTAACAAATGCCCCAGCAGCCTTCATGGATCTTATGAATCAAGTTTTTAAGCCATTCCTTGACTCTTTTGTGATAGTGTTTATTGACGATATTCCTATATATTCACGAAGTCAAGAAGACCATGCCGATCATCTCAGGGTAGTTCTGCAAACCCTACATCTGCACCAGTTATATGAAAAGTTTTCAAAGTGTGAATTTTTGCTTGAATCGGTCATATTCTTGGGTCATGTAGTCTCTAGTGTGGGAATTAAGGTTGATCCTCAGAAAATTTCAGCTGTGAAGAATTGGCTGAGGCCTACAACTCCAATAGAGATTCACAGTTTCTTAGGCTTAGCTGGATATTACAGAAAGTTTGTGGAGGAGTTTTCTACTCTTGCCTCTCCATTGACTAAATTGACGCAGAAGGAAATTAAGTTCCAATGGTCAGATGCTTGTGAAAGGAGTTTTCAGGAGTTGAAAGCAAGATTAACTACGGCACCGGTGTTGACTCTACCAGAGCATATAGATGGATTTGTGGTATATTGTGATGCTTCAAGAATCGGGCTTGGATGTGTATTAATGCAACATGGCAAAGTTATAGCTTATGCTTCTAGGCAAGTCAAGAATCATGAAAAGAACTATCTAACACATGATTTAGAACTTGCGGCAGTGGTATTTGCATTGAAAATTTGGCGTCATTATTTATATGGGGTCCATGTGGATATATTCACGGACCATAAGAGCCTTCAATATATTTTCAAGCAGAAGGAATTGAATCTAAGGCAGAGAAGATGGCTTGAGTTACTCAAGGACTACGACATTGATATTCTATATCATCCGGGAAAGGCCAATGTTGTGGCAGATGCTCTTAGCTGGAAATCCATGGGTAGCTTGGCTAACTTGGAGGCATATCAAAGGCCATTGGCCAAGGAAGTTCACCGATTGGCTAGTTTGGGAGTTCGTCTTGCGGACTCTAGTGAAGGAGGGGTAATTGTGCAAAATAGGGCTGAATCATCGCTGGTTGTGGAAGTCAAAGAGAAGCAATACAATGATCCATTGTTGGTGCAATTGAAAGAGGGGATTCATAAACATAAGACCATGGCCTTTTCTCTTGGCATGGATGATGGTACACCAAGGTACCAAGGGCGACTTTGTGTTCCAAACGTGGATGGTTTTCGTGAAAGAATTATGACTGAAGCTCACACTTCTAGGTATTCCGTACACCCAGGTTCTATGAAAATGTATCATGATCTTAAGGAAGTCTATTGGTGGAATGATATGAAGAGGAATGTAGCAAAATTTGTGGCGAAGTGTACAATTTGTCAGCAAGTGAAGGCCGAACACCAACGACCCGGTGGGTTGGCACAGAACATAGAAATTCCAATGTGGAAGTGGGAAATGATTAATATGGACTTTGTAGTAGGATTACCACGCACTCTGCATAAGTTTGACTCAATTTGGGTGATTGTGGATCGACTCACGAAATCAGCACACTTTTTGCCAGTTAAGTCTACCGACACAACGAAACAATATGCTCAGTTGTACATCAAAGAAATAGTCAGGTTGCATGACACCCCAGTTTCCATCATTTCTGATCGGGGAGCACAATTCACTACTAATTTTTGGAAAACATTTCAGCAAGGTTTGGGTACTCAGGTGAATCTTAGTACAACCTTTCACCCGCAGACTGACGGGCAGGCAAAACGGACTATTCAGACGCTTGAGGATATGTTGCGCGCTTGTGTTCTAGACCTCAAAGGTAGCTGGGATGATCATTTACCACTCATAGAATTTGCATACAACAATAGCTACCATGCTAGCATTCAGATGGCACCGTTCGAGTCTTTATATGGTAGGAGATATAGATCTCCCATTGGGTGGTTCGAGATTGGGGAAGCAGAGTTGATAGGGCCAGACCTCGTGCATCAGGATATGGAAAAAGTTAAAATCATTAAGGAGCGGTTGAAGACTGCTCAGAGTTGTTAGAAATCCTATTCGGATGTTCGTCATAGGGATTTGGAGTTCAAAGAAGATGATTGGGTATTCTTGAAAGTTTCCCCCATGAAGGGTGTAGTGCGATTTGGTAAGAAATGGAAATTGAATCCGAGGTATGTCAGACCGTACAAAATCATTCAGAGGATCGGTGAGGTGACGTACAACCTTGAGCTACCACCTGAGATGTCATTAGTACACCCGGTGTTTCATGTGTCTATGTTGAAGAAAGTAGTTGGAGATCCGACACTCATTGTTCCAGTTGAGACTATTGAGTTAAATGAGAAATTGACTTACGAAGAGATTCCGGTTTCTATTATTAATCGGCAAGTACGAAAATTGAGAAATAAAGAAATTGCCTCCGTGAAAGTGTTATGGCGAAGCCAACAGGTTGAAGAGGCTACTTGGGAGGCCGAGGAAGAAATGAAGAAAAAGTATCCTTATTTATTTGAATAACCATGTATTTATGAGTTGTGCCTTATGAAAATGCTAAAAGATACTTTCTATGAATTATGTATGATTTGTACATTTGATGTTAAGGGTATTCCGTTCTGGTAATATAATTGCTTGTGAGGCCACAATTGGTGTTGTTTTGTGTTATGTTAAGTTGTTAGATTATGTATATGTTTTAAGGATGTGTTTTTGGGGCTCTCTGACAGGTGGATAGTCCTAGTTACAAGGAAAACTCTGGCGAAACTTTTGGGAATTTAGGGAGTTAGTCAAATATGGGGTTGATGGCGTGTGGTATGAAAACTGAGTTGAATGCGATGCTAATAAGAAATTTTTACCCTCATTCGAGGACGAATGATCCTAAGTGGGGGAGAATGTAAGGCCCCGTAAAATTTCGCAAAGGAAAAATAATGTTTCATGATGACGGACTAGGCTTACGTGTTTGAGGATTGTAGAAATTCAAGCTCGCCGCGGCTCGGACGTTTTGGGTTAAACAATGTACTAGAAAGTAAAGGAAAAGTTTTGGCAGTGAAATGCATTTCTGCGATCCATTATGCGACCACAGAATCACTCTGCGGACCGCATAATGGCCGCAGAAGTGAGGCAGGAGAGGGTCAGTTTGGATGCCATTCTGCGGTAGACTATGCGACCGCAGAACTGTTCTGCGGTTCATTATGCGACCGCTGAACAGGTCTACGGGTCGCATAGTGACCGCAGACCCAGACAGATTTTTGCTAGTTTTGGGTACCAATTATGCGACCGATATGAGGTCCGCATATCGATTATGTGATCACATATGCGATCACAGACCTTGTTCCGAAGCTCCATTTTTGGGTTTTTAAACCCTGATCCTATTTCGTTAAATACACGCTTTGGGCCATTTTTGAGCTAAAATCTGACATTTTAGAGTGAGAGAGAGTGCCCTAGAGTGAGAAAGTGTTCCTTAATAATTGTTCTTCAATTCTTGCTCAAATTTTGGAAGATTAAGAAGGGAAACTCACTAGGTCTTCATCCTAGAGGTAAGATTCTACACCCTAACCCTCAATTACGAATTTTGTCTAGAAATAGGTAATTGGCAAGATAAATTTTGGGCATGAGAGTTATTTATTTTACATGCATGTGTTATCAAAGGGTGTAGGAAGATTGTTGAGCTAAAAATGGTAAAGATTGGGTTGTGGGATGATGGAATCCTCCATAAAAGGACCTTGAAACATTAATGCACACCTAGCGTTTGATAAAATGCTCAAATGAGCTAGAACCATGAGCGTCTTCCTAATTTTGGTTCAATTTATTATATTTCTACAATAGATTGAAGTTGCTAAGAATTTCGGAACATTTTAGAGTTTAAGGAAGCTCGATTGAGGTATGTTGGCTAAACTCTTCTTTAAGAATTGGAACCCCAATATTCTTGTAAGTTCCAAGATATTTATTACAAGTTAAGTATTCCGAATAAGTTTTGTGACAAAGATATATGTTTAATTTGTGTTTCAAATGCTCTCATGATATTGTATTATAAATTGATAATGTGTTCCAAACTATGGATTGTGCATCTACACGTTATGATTCCAAGTCGTGATTTATGTGGAAAACTACTATGCCAAATTGTGTATGATTTTGGTATTGTTGTTGCACCACCACCCACATATATATATTGGGGTGAGGCGGTAGGGCCGCTTTGTGTAGGTATTGGTATCGTTGATGCATTTCCACCCGTATATATATTGGGGTGAGGTAGCGGGGCCGCTTTATGTGAAAATGGGTATTGTGATTATACCTCCACCCGCATACATTGGGGTGAGGCGGCGGGACCGTTTTGTGTGGAAATGGTTACAGAGGATCTCATCTTTAATTCTATAAATGTTAATGACGGCTCTTGATAAGCTTGCTTTGGTTTAAACGGTTATCTATGCTATTGTCACGCCCCAAAATCGAGGAGCGCAACCGACGCTCAACCGAGGAAACCCGGCCGAGCAAGCCTATTAGATTACCTTCTACTCAAACTCATCCATGAATAAAGAGGAGATGTACTCCATTAATCAACACTAAAAAGATTCTATTAACAACCCCCTTTTCATTCCCATTAGCAGCTTCATTCATAATTTCCAAAATATTACGACTTTATAGAATTAATGTAAAAAGTGATTTCCAAATACCAAAATTTCAAATTCAATTCCCAACATCAACCACAACCCACAACCTGTCTATGGAGCCTCTAAGTACAATAGAAGAGTAATATGGAAATGCCGGCAACAAGGCCCCGGTTATACCTCAAAACACAGTACATGAGAAACAAAAGATACATGACCCCGAAATGAAGTGGGGCTCACCAAATCTGCTGAAAAGAATGTACTGCTATCACTGATCAATGCCGCCTACTGTAGAACCACCTGCATCCATTAAAGATGTAGTGCCCCCGGCAAAAAGGGATGTTAGTACTGTCGAATAGAACTAGTATGTATAGCTAAAAGTCCTCTTTCAAAATAGAATGCCCATATCAGAAAAGGCAACACATAGAAACAACAAGTCATAATTAACAATATCCAAATGTTCAGTTAAAACATGATAATTTTCAAAATACGAACTTCATATACAATTTTGGTTGGGAGATCATTAGCACCGATATACCACCGTCTTTGTTAGCACGGAGTCCGATCATGCTCGATCGGCTAGGCCATCTCCCCACGAACAATGTGGTTTGACAAGTGATGCGAAAGAAAGTTGTTACCAAGAGTAGTACCACCATATGCACAATATGGCGTCTGATCTCCATCCGATCAGCTAGGCCGCCTTCCCACATATGCTGTGTGGGTTGACTTTTCCAATCCACAAAGGTTCCAGTTTCATCCCAATTAAGGGAAATAATATCACAATTTTCCAAAGATTCCAATTTCATCCCAAATAAGGGGAATAATCACAATCCACCCCTACATCGGCACGTGTAGTTTCAGGTGCGGGCCTTATGACCTACCCTTACTCGGTTTTGCTAATGATGCTCCCAAAAACATTTTTGATTTGATTTGCAAACACAAATATCATAAATACAATTGTACTCACCTCAGCATCTTTCACATTGTATAAATTTTCATTAGTATTTTCAGTCATTGACAACGATAATATTTCTTTGGCTCATTAGGATATTCACAAGATTTTTTATTCCTGGCACGATGGCCGTATTTCATATTACACACTTTCATATCTTTCAATTTCAAGATCACCATCAAATATCAAGATATAGAATATTCCAAAAATCACAACTTTAAGTTCATTAGAAATGCACAATTTAAGCACAATAGATTTCTTTTCGAAAAATGGAGTAAAATAATTGGCAATTGATGCGCAAGTTCAAATCATCAACAAGTGACACTCCATTTATTCTTGAAATACTTTTCTCCAAAAATGACAATGTACAATTTCAACACATGAGTATATAGAACTCGATTCACACTGGATATATTTATAAAGCAAGGCATTAGTTAAAGCAGCCACTTATGGGCATGAATTGAATACAAAAGCCTTTAGGCAATTCTATTTTTGAAATTGTTTTCAAACAATCAAGTCGAGGTTCATTTCATATTCTTTATTTCATTTTCTCAAATCATTTGCACTACTAGCCACAGTCATAACTTAAATTCTTGGCACGCTGGCCACACATTATATCCCTAATATTTCATTTCCAATCACCTTTATAGGTTATCAACAATACGACATTTCCAATCAATACTTTAGGTACACATATGAGCAATTATGAGTCTTAAGCATATCAAGTTTTTCTCACCCAATTGGTATACTAGTTTTCAATTAAAACACGACTCAAAGTCACACCATTTTAATATGCAAACCATACTTTGAACATCTATCTTTCGACATAAGGCTCATTCAGAATAAACAAGTTTATAGGGAGTAACCCAGAATATAGAAGTTAGGAATCTTGAGCCAATCATACTTGATCTTAAGGAAACATTATGGATATCTATTCCAAGAGAGAAAGTTTAGCCAACATACCTCAATTGAGCTTTTCTTAAATTAATAGAACGTTCCGGAAATTCTAGCAATCCCAATCTATTTTGAGACATAACAAAATTAAACCATAATTAGGAAGATATTCATGGTCTCAGCTCATTTGAGCATTTTATCAAACATTATGTGTGCAAATTTAACCACAAGGTTCTTCTACAAGATTTCCTTCACTACACAATCCAATCCTTACTTATTTAAGCTCAATAATCTTTCCATAAATCTTATTGATACATGCATGTATAAATAATACTCTCATACCCAAGAATCACACTCCTAATCAACCATCTTTTTCCCAAATTCGAAATTGAAAACTAGGGTATGGAACCTTACCTCTTAGATTAAGAACTTGTGAGATTTCCTTGTTAATCTTTCAAGATTTGAGCAAAACTTGATGAATAATTAGCCTAGGGTTTCCTCTCTATCTAAAGCACTCTCCCTTCTCTCTAAAACATCAGAACTTTTGCTCAAAAATGACCCTTTGCGTGTATTTAACGAAGTTGGGTCGGGTTATAAAAACCCAAAAATGAAGCTCCGAAATAGGTTCTGCGATCGCATAATCAATATGCGGACCGCATATAGGTCGCATAATTGCTGACCAAAACGACCAAAAATCTGTCTGTGTCTGCGGTCACTATGCGGTCCGCATAACTGTTATGCGGTCGCATAATGCACCACAAAATAGTTATGCGATCGCATAATCGACCGCATAATTGCTTCCAGACTGACCCTCTCCTGCCTCACTTCTGCGGCCATTATGCGGCCCGCAGAGTGGTTCTGCGGTCGCATAATGGACCGTAGAAACGCATTTTTTCCGCCAAAAAATTCTTTTACTTTCGGTGCATTGTTCAACCCAAAATCCTCAAACACGTATACCAATTCCGGTACCACGAAACCTTAAATTCATTTGCGAAATTTTACGGGGCTTTACACTTAAATACTTTGAAATTTTTCGGGGTGTTACAGCTTTTCTTTTGTCGCCCTAGTTCATCATATTTATATTGTATTTCTAAATTCTTCAATGGGTGTTTGGTTTTCATACTAGTACTATTCGACATGTACTAACGTCCCTTTTGCTGGGGGCGCTGCATCTTTAATGGATGCAGGTGGTTTTACAGCAGAGGATATTGACTAGTGATAGCGGTGCTCATTCTTCCCAGCTGACTTGGTGAGCCCCATCTCATTCCGGGGTTGTGCATCTTTTGTTTCGTATGTGTTATCGTATTTTGAGGTATAGTTGGAGCCTTGTTGCCGGCACTATCATTGTACTCTTTAGTAATTTAGAGGCTCCGTAGACATATTGTGGGTTATGTATTGGTGTTGGAAAAGACAAACTATGTTATGTTGTAGTTGTAATACTTGTCCCATTTGAGACTTTAAAAATGATGAAAACTATTGGTAATGAATCAGTATTGTAGACATGATCACATTTTTTTCTAATTAATGTAAATATGTGTTATCTTCATTCGTGGATGAGTTTGGGTAGAAGGAAATCTAACAGGCTTGCTCGGTCGGGTTCACTCGGTTGAGCGCCGGTCACGCTCCTCGGTTTTGGGGCGTGACATTACGTGCCATGTGTATGTGAGTTTTTGGGTATTCTGTGCATTGCAGTTGATGTCTAGAACTTGTCCCGTGTGTTTGTAAAGCGAAATAGTAGATTTATTCAGTCATGGAAGTTTTATAGGCATTTCATTGTTGAGCCAGATATATGTTTTGCCCACCTAATTTTTATGTATCTTAGTTAACCCCTTTGAGCCTGTAATCCTGTTTCTTTGGCAATCACATTACAAGCCTTACCCATTTGTTCGGATTGACCATCTATTTGAACCATTTACCTCTCATGAGCACTTGAATTTGTTAAGAACTTTGTAAAATGTAAAGTGTGGGGTGTTGGGTTGGCTTTTGAGTGGAACTATTGAAATATGAGAAAGGTGCACTATTTTAAAAAAAGTAAGAGCCACTTGAAGTGAATAAGAAAAGAAAAAGAAAAATATTTGTATTGTATTAAAAAATATTCCTTGATAGTGGTAACTCTTGATGTATTTATGCTTAAAGAAGTAGGAGTTGATGGATATTGATGTGAAGGTGGAGTTATGGTTTGACATAAGTGTAGGGTTTTGAACGAGTAATTATGTATTAATGTGCTTAGGGAGGTGTAGTCACTCTTATATCTAAATGTATCCTACCCATCTCGCACCATACATTACAACCAATTAAAGTCCTACTTGATCTTTGACTGAATGAGCTCAATTAGTAGAGTAGTACACTACGGGCAAGCCTATGGTACGTTTTTTGTGGCATATGAATGTTGTTTTTGAGAGTGAGCAAATTTTTTCTATCTTGAGTTCCTAATTGTTTTTAAATTTTATTGTGTGTGAAAATACTCTCTATTGTTGTGTGAGGGCACTTGATTCATGAAGGAAAGGTAATGTCGTTGACCTCTGTGCTAGAGTAAGTGAGCGGGTTGTGAAAAATGCATGGTGCTTTTGAGTCAAATCTTGAGGCGAGGATGTTATGTTAGAGTGTTTAATCTGTTTTAATTATTCTTGGTGTGATGAGTTAGGAGGGTTGTTTAAAAAGGCCGTGTCTATATGAAGTGTAGTTTCATTGCTCGAGGACGAGCAATGGTTTAAGTGTGGGGTGTTGATGGTAGGCTATAATCTTGTGTTTTAGTCTCTTATTGCACTCTAATTCACTGCACTTTACTTGCGTTGAGCTTTAATTGGTAATGTTTTGTACTATTGCGTATTTTATGCGTTGTAGGAATGATTCTGAGTTATGGAGATGTTCTGGGATCGAGGATCACTTCTGGACGTCAAAAATCAAGGAAGAAGCAACAGTCTGAGAAAATGCACTAATGCGACGCACTATGCGTAGCATTGTGCGACGTATTAGTGCAATTTTGCGTCTGAAGTTTGACAAAGTTCAGAGGCAGGGTTTCTGTGGTCTGACAAGAAAAAAGCACTTCTGCGACACAGCCGGCGACGCATGAAAAAGAATAAGTTTGCAGGTTTCCCATTTCGTCTAGGAAATGGTATTTTCGTTTGGGCCCGACTCTACTTGGTATAAATACATGGAAAAATATTATTTTCTGGACATTTGACATACTTTAGACCTAAGGAAGCGAAGTAGGAGTTGGAAGAACACAAGGACAAGGATTTCATCATTCTTTCCTCACTCAAGACCCGAGTTTGGATCAAATTTATGTTTTCCTATACTTTCATTATATTTGTGATGAATTGCTCCATATCTATGGAGTAGTTCCCTTTAGGGTTTGATGGATTTTGTGTATTGATGATTGTTTTTGGATTATAACTCTAGTTTTATGTGTTGAAGCATGTTTTGATGATTTAATTATTGCATCTATATTCACTAGTTCATGTAATCGAGAGAGGCATAACTTGTGATATCTTTGCGTTATATTGTTGGTTGAGTTGATAGATTCTTCTTAGTAATCAAAAGAGGCTAGTTGAATTATTGATTAAACCTAGTTAGGAGAATAATCAAAAGAGGTTTTCCTAAAGACCAATCCACTAGGCATTCTTACATATCTTCACAGTGCTTAAATTGGTTCATCTCGTGAGGTTAAGATTTAATCGAGAGAGGAGTTTTTGCTGAACGTTTGAACTAATAATTGAGTGAATTGAGATACTTACTTGAACATTAGAAGTGAATTATCTAAAGTTAGATCCAGAACAATTCTCTTGCACCTATCGTATCAAAACCCTATCTTCTCCCACTGATAACTTTGTTTGCTTCGCCTTTGTCTTGATAGTCACTAGTCAATAGCTTTAGATTCTTTGTTAATTTTAGTTATTAATCATATAAATCTCGATTGTTGATCCTCCTGGATAGCAATCTAGCTAGAAACTACAA